>NW_028327641.1:0-2400000 GCF_031878675.1 Megascapheus bottae | reverse complement strand
CGCCAACAGTGAGAGGAACGAGGCAATAATCAGGAAAGAAACTCCTTTCACAATAGCCTCAAACAAAATAAAGTACCTAGGAATTAGCTTAACTAACAATGTAAAGGACCGTTTACATGAAAACTTTAAAACCCTAAAAAAGGAAATTAAAGCAGAGCTAAGGAAATGGAAAAACCTCCCATGCTCCTGGATTGGAAGAATCAACATTGTGAAAATGAGAATCTTCCCAAGGGCTATCTACAAATTCAATGCAATACCCATCAACATCCCAATGTCATTCTTTAAAGAAATAGAAGAGGCAATTCAAAATTTCATATGGAATAATAAAAGACCCCGTAAGCAAAAACACTTCTTAGCAGAAAGAACAGCGCTGGAGGAATTTCAATTCCAAACTTTAGACTCTATTACAGAACTATAATTCTCAAAACAGCTTGTTACTGGCACAAGAACAGGCCTGAAGTCCAATGGAATAGAAGTGCGGACCCAGATATTAAACCACAAACCTATGGCCACCTAATCTTTGACAAGGGAGCTAAAAAAATAGAATGGAAGAAAGATAGCCTCTTCAACAAGTTTTGCTGGTAGAACTGGTTAAGCAACAGCAGAAAACTAAAGTTGGATCCTTCTTTGTCACCTTGCACTAGAATTAACTCCAAATGGATCAAAGACCTGGAGGTAAAACTGACACACTGAAAAGTTTACAGGAAGGAATAGGAGATACACTAGGCCTCCTTGGCACAGGTCGAAACTTTCTTAATAAGGACCAAGAATCACAACAAACCAGAGAAAGGCTGGATACATGGGACTGCATTAAACTGCAGAGATTTTGTATGGCAACGGATATAGCTGGTAAACTAATCAGGAAGCCTACAGAGTGGGAGAAGATCTTCACCAACCAAACAACGGACAAAGGCCTCATATCTAAAATATATCAACAACTCAAAAAATTGAATCACTCCAAAACTAACCTCGAAAGTAACACCCATCACATTAAAAAATGGGCCAAAGACTTAAAGAGAGTCTTCTCTGAAGAAAAAACAAAAATGGCCTATAGACACATGAAGAAATGTTCAACATCTCTGGTCATAAAAGAATTGCATATCAAAAGAACTCTAAGATTCCACCTCACTCCAGTTAGAATGGCCAGGATCAGGAAAACGAATGACAATAGATGCTGGAGGGGATGTGGCCAGGAGGGATCACTACTACACTGTTGGAGGGAGTGCAAACTCGTTCAACCACTATGGAAAGCAATGTGGCAGTGCCTCAAAAGGCTAAACATAGAACTCCCCCATGACCCAGCAATTCCACTACTTGGCATTTACCCAACAATCCAGAAACAAGGGCATACTAAACCCACTAGCACAATAATGTTCATTGCAGCGCTATTCACCATAGCAATGGTATGGAACCAACCCAGATGTCCCTCAGTTGATGAGTGGATCAACCAGTTGTGGTATTTGTACACAATGGAATTCTATGCTGCTGTCAGAAAGAATGACATCGCCCCATTTCTTAGGATATGGAAAGACTTAGAACAAATCATATTAAGTGAAGTAAGCCAGACTCAAAGGAACTTAGGCTCAGTGGTTTCCCTCATTCGTCATAATCAGTAGAAACCTTGGGGTCTACTAGCAGAGATTTGCAATAGAGCAAAAGGCCATATATAAGGCCATATAATGTGAAGCTAATTGAAAGGACCTCCAGGATATTGAAACAAAAGCCATATAATGAATGATTGTTGTCCTTAATGTACTATGTTGTCTCTCATCTCCTTTGCTGTCCCTTGGTTATCCCATATTGGTATTGTATCTCACTTTGTTATCTGATATATTGAATTTATTTGTATTTGGATATTTGAAATTTGATAGGGAAGGGGGGAAAACCAAGACGGGTGGGGGGTGTGGGGTTGGAGGGAAATGGGTAACAAGACATGTGAAAGGGTATCAATGTATGTGAATTAATGCACCTTCTATCTGGCAAATATCATGTAACCCTTTTACTAATTACAATAAAAAATGAAAAAAAAAGTTGTAGTGTGTGGAGGATGATGTTGTCAAATACATTTCTTCTTAGAAATTTACCTCATCTGGTTGCCCTGGATTTTCCTGGCCTTCTTCTTAGAGAAATGCCTGTTATTCTGGATTTGTGGCTTGGCAAAGATCTAGCATGTACATCTTCGAGTAAGACATCCACAACTTCCATGCCTGAGACTCGAGTTTCCTGACCTTTGGCAACAGCACAGCAACATCTTTCTTCCTCCTGAGCCACAGGCTAAGTGAGCTGGCTTGAGCTGGTTGTTAGTTACAGTGGCTTGGTTACCAGGGTTCCATATTCTGTTCCATTGTGAGGGAGGCAGGGTCACCTTTCAGGGCCCAATGACCAAAGATCCTTGCTCACAGAAGACCTCCGCAAAGACATACTGGAGGCTGAATCTCTCCTCCAATCTCACAATATACATGTGGATGTAGTAAACAGCACACCTTATTTGTCCATTCCCAATGTCTTCCACTAGGCCCAACTACCAGTCTGGTCTCAGGCTCAAGGAGCCTTTCTTAGGTAAGATCCAAACTTAAGGGTCAATATTGCCCTCATCCTTTACAAAACATTTGCTTCACAGTGCCTTCTCTGCCTGCATTTTGCCCCTGGTCGAATTTTTTTTTGTTTTTGATAGTCTTGGGACTTGATCTCAGAGTGTGAACATTGTTCTTGGGCTTTCTTTAGGCTTTAGCTGTCCCACCGAGCCACAGCACCACTTGCAGCGTTTTCTATGTATGTGGTAATGAGGAATCAAACCTGAGTCTTTTTGCATGGTAGCCAAGGACTCTACCACTAGGTCAAAAACACAGGGCATCTTGCACATATTTTTGACGTCAATCTACTAGGATATTATTAGGTTTCTGTATCCTAATCAATTTTTTTCTGATGATCAGCTTTGCTGTCATGTGTAAAAAATGCAAGAGGGAAAAACACAGAAGAATTAGTGAAATTTAAAAAAAAGCATTACACACATAGATAAGTGTTCATTCTTTGTAGGAGAAAGGATATTTTGATATGATGATGATGACTTTAAATTAATATGTCAGGGTTGAGAGTTTAGCATAGTGGTAGAGTGCTTGCCTAGCATCAGTGAAGATCTGGGTTTGATTGCTCAGTATCACATAGATAGAAAATCTAGATATGGCACTCTGGTTCAAGTGGCAGAGGGCTAGACTTGAGAAAACCCGAGGACAGTGCTCAGGCCCTGAATTCAAGCCCCAAGACTGGCAGAAAGATAAAAGAAAATAAAAATGCTTTTTACGAGCTAATTCACTCACAGCATTGGCTTCTGAAATCTTCGCTTCTGCATCTTGTGAAATACCCCTTTCCCTCAACCTAGACAAGAAAAACAGATCCATCCCATGGTCCACTGTGAGGCCACTGGTTGGGCTAAGAGCTAGTCGTGCAGCAACACATAAGTTTTATTCTAATATTTTCCAAACTTTGTACTCAAATATGCTACCTACTTACCAACTTAGGTTAGTTATCCTTATGCTATACCTTTTCTTCATTACTACAATATTCTTACACTCCTCCGTTAATCCTCTTGTACCTCCCCTGACCTCTCTCATTCTTTTTTTCTATATCTGGACCTCTGCTCGTCTTTCAACCCTTATACTGCACGGATCTACTCTTGATGGCTGTTGAGCAATATTGTATATGTAGGTGGTTAATTATTCTCTAGGCTTAGAGGGACTTAAAGACAATAGAGATTGGATTGAGAGGCTTATTGTTTTGGGTATAAATCGCTTATCAGTGGTTGTATTAGACTGGTCTGTAAGTGCACAAAAGGAAAGAGTGATAATACCAATCAAAACTTGTGAATATCTAGTGTCTGCCAGCTACAGAGGTCTAGGTTGGTTATATCTGAAAAACTATAATCGTATTTAGTAGTAATCTTGCTCCCATTTTCAAATGGGCAGAACAAGAAACTCAAGAAAAATGTC
Organism: Megascapheus bottae; assembly: GCF_031878675.1. Lineage (NCBI taxonomy): Eukaryota > Metazoa > Chordata > Mammalia > Rodentia > Geomyidae > Megascapheus > Megascapheus bottae. The sequence goes on along the minus strand of NW_028327641.1, from coordinate 2,396,014 downwards.
AAATCAAGAAACAACATCCCCCACCCAATGTAAACAGACAATGGAACAGTCACTGGCAAACCTAGAGGAGAGTCTTCCAAGTGCTACACAAATGCAAATGATAAACATCATTAATGAAAAATGTGAAAATATAAAGAAAGAGATAATGGAGGAAGCCATAGCTGAACAAGAGGAAAGCATAAACAAGGTGATAAGTGAAAAAGAAGAAGCCATAAAGGAGGCCATAATAAAGGTTTTTCAAAGAAAGATGGATGAATTCATAGAATCCACAAATAAAAACGTGACCAAACTCCAGCGATGTCCAAAGATAATAAAGCTACTGAGCTAACCACTCAAAAGGAAATCAAGGAGATAAAGAAATCCATACATGATCTAAAACAAGAGATGCAAGGCATCAAAAGTGAGCAATTAGAAGCAAGGGCGATGAAAAATAAAGTAGATAGCTTTGATAGCAGGTTAGACAATGCAGAGGAGAGAATTTCCGGGGCTGAAGATAATTTAGTTATTATAGAGAAAAAACAGAAAATGAGTCAATCCAAATCTACGAAAATTGAGAGAGCGCTTCAGGAGGTCCAAGATACAATTAGGAAGCCTAATTTAAGGCAAGTTGGTATTGAGGATGGCGTGGAGAAAGAGGTCAATGGTATTGGAAATATACTTCAGGGAATCATCTCAGAGAATTTCCTAAATATCCAGAAGGGCAGGCCCTTCCAGATACGAGAAGCTTTTAGAACCCCAAACAGACCTGACCAGAAAAGAACATCCCACCGCCACATTGTGATCCGAACTGGATGAATAGAAACGAAAGGAAAGATCCTAAAGGCAGCCAGGGAAAAGGGATCAGTAACCTATGAAGGCAAACCAATCAGAATAACCCCAGATTTCTCAGCAGAGACCATGCAAGCACGAAGTGACTGGAAGCATATATGTCATGCCCTTAAATCAAATAACTACCAACCAAGAATATTTTAGCCAGCTAAGCTCTCATTCATAACTGAGGGAACAATAAAAACATTCCATTCCAGGTAAAAGCTGCAACAATATGTCGAAACAAAACCAACACTACAGAGAATTCTCAACGATGTTCTATATATAGAAAACCAAAATAAATGCAATATAGGGAAAGAAATGGCACCTAAGCATACCATCTAAGGACCACAAGAACTGTCAAGACACAGGCCCTACTAATAGCTTTCAAAAATGGTAGGAACTAATAAATATCTCTCAATCCTAACTCTCAATATCAATGGACTTAACTCTCTGATTAAATGGCATAGGCTGTCTAGTTGGATCAAAAAGCAAGATCCATCGTTCTGCTGTCTTCAAGAGACACATCTTACCCAAAAACAATCATCTTTTGAAAGTGAGAGGTGGAATAAACTCTATCAAGCTAACTGCCCCCATAAACAGGCTGGAGTTGCCATCCTCATATCAGATACAATAGACTTCAAACTCAAATTAGTAACAAAAGACAAAGAAGGTTACTACATACTACTAAAGGGATCTTTCCTCCAGGATGACATAACGATCCTAAATATTTACACACCCAAGCCCGGAGCTCCAAACTTCATCAAGCAAACTTTACTTACACTGAAACCATACATAGATCTAAACACAGTGATTGTTGGTGAGTTTAACACACCACTCTCACCTATGGACATATCAACAAGGCAAAACTCAACAGAGAAACCTTAGAACTGAACAACTATATAGACCAACTAGATCTAACAGACATCTGCAGAATATTCCACCCAGTAACAACACAATATACGTGTTTCTCAGCAGCACATGGAACATTTTCCATAATAGACCACATTTTAGGCCATAAAACAAACCTGGACACATTCAGAAACACTGAAATTATTCCATGCCCACTCTCAGACCATAAAGGCATCAAATTGGAGTTGAACACATATCTCCACCAACGAAAACCCTGTAACTCATGGAGTGAACAACACATTGTTGAATCAAAAACAATGGGTAATCGAAGAGATCAGAACAGATATCCAACTGTTTATGAAATTTAACAATAAGGAGCACACACATATCAACTCCTTAGGGACACAACAAAGGCAGTACTCAGAGGAAAATTTATAGTGCTGAGTGCCTACAACAGCAAGTTGGAAAAATGGCAAACCAACTAGTTAATGTCTCACTTTAACCTCCTGGAAAAAGAGCAACAAACCAACCCTAAACCCATTAGGAGAAAGCAAATTATTAAAATCAAAGAAGAATTAAATGATTTGGAATTAAAAAAACCTATACAAAGAATCAACAAAACCAGGAGATGGTTCTTTGAAAGAATTAACAAAATTGACAAGCCCTTAGCAAATCTTACCAAAAAAAGAAGAGAGCATACCGAAATAAACAAAATCGCAGATGAAAATGGTAATATCACGACAGAAATTACCAAGATCCAGAATATCATGAGGGAATACTTCTCAAACCTTTACGCCAACAAATTTGAGAATCTAGAAGAAATGGATGAATTCCTAGACAAAATTAACATACCCACACTGAACCAAGAAGAGCTAACCCAACTCAACAGGCCTATTTCAAGCTCTGAAATAGAAATGGAAATTAGACAACTTCCACTTAAAAAGAGCCCAGGGCCAGATGGATTCACAGCTGAAATCTATAAGGTCTTCAAAGCAGAGCTCACACCAATACTCCTCAAGCTCTTCAACGAAATTGAAAATGAAGGTTGTTTACCAAACTCATTCTGTGAAGCCAGTATATCCCTCATCCCCAAACCAGACAGAGATTCATCAAAGAAAGAGAACTATAGACCCATTTCTTTGATGAACATCGATGCAAAACTTCTCAACAAAATACTGGCCAACCGTCTACCACAACTCATCAAAAAATTATACACTATGATCAAACTGGATTCAACACAGGGAGGAAAAGCTGGTTCAACATACACAAATCAATTAATATAATTCAACACATCAACAGGAGCAAGGACAAAAATCACATGATTGTCTCAATCGATGCGGAAAAGGCAATTGACAAGATCCAAAACCCCTTTATGTTAAAAGATGTGGAGAAACTAGGACTCCATGGAACATGTCTCAATGTAATAAAGGCTGTGTATGAGAAACCCACTGCTAGTATTATACTTAATGGTGAAAATCTAAAGCCATTCCCTCTAAAAGCAGGAACGAGACAAGGATGCCCACTCTGTCCACTCCTTTCTATCATAGTACTAAATTTCCTAGGCAGTGCAATAAGGCAAGAAGCAAGCATAAAGGGGATCCAAGTAGGGAAAGAGGAAATAAAAGTATCCCTCTTTGCAGATGACATGATTCTGTATTTAAAGAATCCTATAGACTCTAGTCCCAAGCTCCTTGAGCTGATTCAAAGCTTTGGAAGTGTAGCAGGCCATAAAATCAACCCTCACAAATCAACTGCTTTCCTTTACGCCAACAGTGAGAGGAACGAGGCAATAATCAGGAAAGAAACTCCTTTCACAATAGCCTCAAACAAAATAAAGTACCTGGGAATTACCTTAACTGAGAATGTAAAGGACCGTTTACATGAAAACTTTAAAACCCTAAAAATGGAAATTAAAGCAGAGCTAAGGAAATGGAAAAACCTCCCATGCTCCTGGATTGGAAGAATCAACATTGTGAAAATGAGAATCTTCCCAAGGGCTATCTACAAATTCAATGCAATACCCATCAACATCCCAATGTCATTCTTTAAAGAAATAGAAGAGGCAATTCAAAATTTCATATGGAATAATAAAAGACCCCGTAAGCAAAAACACTTCTTAGCAGAAAGAACAGCGCTGGAGGAATTTCAATTCCAAACTTTAGACTCTATTACAGAGCTATAATTCTCAAAACAGCTTGTTACTGGCACAAGAACAGGCCTGAAGTCCAATGGAATAGAAGTGCGGACCCTGATATTAAACCACAAACCTATGGCCACCTAATCTTTGACAAGGGAGCTAAAAAAATAGAATGGAAGAAAGATAGCCTCTTCAACAAGTTTTGCTGGTAGAACTGGTTAAGCAACAGCAGAAAACTAAAGTTGGATCCTTCTTTGTCACCTTGCACTAGAATTAACTCCAAATGGATCAAAGACCTGGAGGTAAAACTGACACACTGAAAAGTTTACAGGAAGGAATAGGAGATACACTAGGCCTCCTTGGCACAGGTCGAAACTTTCTTAATAAGGACCAAGAATCACAACAAATCAGAGAAAGGCTGGATACATGGGACTGCATTAAACTGCAGAGATTTTGTATGGCAACGGATATAGCTAGTAAACTAATCAGGAAGCCTACAGAGTGGGAGAAGATCTTCACCAACCAAACAACGGACAAAGGCCTCATATCTAAAATATATCAACAACTCAAAAAATTGAATCACTCCAAAACTAACCTCGAAAGTAACACCCATCACATTAAAAAATGGGCCAAAGACTTAAAGAGAGTCTTCTCTGAAGAAAAAACAAAAATGGCCTATAGACACATGAAGAAATGTTCAACATGTCTGGTCATAAAAGAATTGCATATCAAAAGAACTCTAAGATTCCACCTCACTCCAGTTAGAATGGCCAGGATCAGGAAAACGAATGACAATAGATGCTGGAGGGGATGTGGCCAGGAGGGATCACTACTACACTGTTGGTGGGAGTGCAAACTCGTTCAACCACTATGGAAAGCAGTGTGGCAGTGCCTCAAAAGGCTAAACATAGAACTCCCCCATGACCCAGCAATTCCACTACTTGGCATTTACCCAACAATCCAGAAACAAGGGCATACTAAACCCACCAGCACTATAATATTCATTGCAGCGCTATTCACCACAGCAAAGGTATGGAACCTATCCAGATGTCCCTCAGTTGATGAGTGGATCAATCAGTTGTGGTATTTGTACACAATGGAATTCTATGCTGCTGTCAGAAAGAATGACATCGCCCCATTTCTTAGGATATGGAAAGACTTAGAACAAATCATATTAAGTGAAGTAAGCCAGACTCAAAGGAACTTAGGCTCAGTGGTTTCCCTCATTCGTCATAATCAGTAGAAACCTTGGGGTCTACTAGCAGAGATTTGCAATAGAGCAAAAGGCCATATATAAGGCCATATAATGTGAAGCTAATTGAAAGGACCTCCAGGATATTGAAACAAAAGCCATATAATGAATGATTGTTGTCCTTAATGTACTATGTTGTCTCTCATCTCCTTTGCTGTCCCTTGGTTATCCATTTTGGTATTGTATCTCACTTTGTTATCTGATATATTGAATTTATTTGTATTTGGATATTTGAAATTTGATAGGGAAGGGGGGAAAACCAAGACGGGTGGGGGGTGTGGGGTTGGAGGGAAATGGGTAACAAGACATGTGAAAGGGTATCAATGTATGTGAATTAATGCACCTTCTATCTGGCAAATATCATGTAACCCTTTTACTAATTACAATAAAAAATGAAAAAAAAAGTTGTAGTGTGTGGAGGATGATGTTGTCAAATACATTTCTTCTTAGAAATTTACCTCATCTGGTTGCCCTGGATTTTCCTGGCCTTCTTCTTAGAGAAATGCCTGTTATTCTGGATTTGTGGCTTGGCAAAGATCTAGCATGTACATCTTCGAGTAAGACATCCACAACTTCCATGCCTGAGACTCGAGTTTCCTGACCTTTGGCAACAACACAGCAACATCTTTCTTCCTCCTGAGCCACAGGCTAAGTGAGCTGGCTTGAGCTGGTTGTTAGTTACAGTGGCTTGGTTACCAGGGTTCCATATTCTGTTCCATTGTGAGGGAGGCAGGGTCACCTTTCAGGGCCCAATGACCAAAGATCCTTGCTCACAGAAGACCTCCGCAAAGACATACTGGAGGCTGAATCTCTCCTCCAATCTCACAATATACATGTGGATGTAGTAAACAGCACACCTTATTTATCCATTCCCAATGTCTTCCACTAGGCCTAACTACCAGTCTGGTCTCAGGCTCAAGGAGCCTTTCTTAGGTAAGATCCAAACTTAAGGGTCAATATTGCTCTCATCCTTTACACAACATTTGCTTCACAGTGCCTTCTCTGCCTGCATTTTGCCCCTGGTCGAATTTTTTTTTGTTTTTGATAGTCTTGGGACTTGATCTCAGAGTGTGAACATTGTTCTTGGGCTTTCTTTAGGCTTTAGCTGTCCCACCGAGCCACAGCACCACTTGCAGCGTTTTCTATGTATGTGGTAATGAGGAATCAAACCTGAGTCTTTTTGCATGGTAGCCAAGGACTCTACCACTAGGTCAAAAACACAGGACATCTTGCACATATTTTTGACGTCAATCTACTAGGATATCATTAGGTTTCTGTATCCTAATCAATTTTTTTCTGATGATCAGCTTTGCTGTCATGTGTAAAAAATGCAAGAGGGAAAAACACAGAAGAATTAGTGAAATTTAAAAAAAAAGCATTACACACATAGATAAGTGTTCATTCTTTGTAGGAGAAAGGATATTTTGATATGATGATGATGACTTTAAATTAATATGTCAGGGTTGAGAGTTTAGCATAGTGGTAGAGTGCTTGCCTAGCATCAGTGAAGATCTGGGTTTGATTGCTCAGTATCACATAGATAGAAAATCTAGATATGGCACTGTGGTTCAAGTGGCAGAGGGCTAGACTTGAGAAAACCCGAGGACAGTGCTCAGGCCCTGAATTCAAGCCCCAAGACTGGCAGAAAGATAAAAGAAAATAAAAATGCTTTTTACGAGCTAATTCACTCACAGCATTGGCTTCTGAAATCTTCGCTTCTGCATCTTGTGAAATACCCCTTTCCCTCAACCTAGACAAGAAAAACAGATCCATCCCATGGTCCACTGTGAGGCCACTGGTTGGGCTAAGAGCTAGTCGTGCAGCAACACATAAGTTTTATTCTAATATTTTCCAAACTTTGTACTCAAATATGCTACCTACTTACCAACTTAGGTCAGTTATCCTTATGCTATACCTTTTCTTCATTACTACAATATTCTTACACTCCTCCGTTAATCCTCTTGTACCTCCCCTGACCTCTCTCATTCTTTTTTTCTATATCTGGACCTCTGCTCGTCTTTCAACCCTTATACTGCACGGATCTACACTTGATGCCTGTTGAGCAATATTGTATATGTAGGTGGTTAATTATTCTCTAGGCTCAGAGGGACTTAAAGACAATAGAGATTGGATTGAGAGGCTTATTGTTTTGGGTATAAATCGCTTATCAGTGGTTGTATTAGACTGGTCTGTAAGTGCACAAAAGGAAAGAGTGATAATACCAATCAAAACTTGTGAATATCTAGTGTCTGCCAGCTACAGAGGTCTAGGTTGGTTATATCTGAAAAACTATAATCGTATTTAGTAGTAATCTTGCTCCCATTTTCAAATGGGCAGAACAAGAAACTCAAGAAAAATGTCAAATCAAGAAACAACATCCCCCACCCAATGTAAACAGACAATGGAACAGTCACTGGCAAACCTAGAGGAGAGTCTTCCAAGTGCTACACAAATGCAAATGATAAACATCATTAATGAAAAATGTGAAAATATAAAGAAAGAGATAATGGAGGAAGCCATAGCTGAACAAGAGGAAAGCATAAACAAGGTGATAATGAAAAAGAAGAAGCCATAAAGGAGGCCATAATAAAGGTTTTTCAAAGAAAGATGGATGAATTCATAGAATCCACAAATAAAAACGTGACCAAACTCCAGCAAATGTCCAAAGAAAATAAAGCTACTGAGCTAACCACTCAAAAGGAAATCAAGGAGATAAAGAAATCCATACATGATCTAAAACAAGAGATGCAAGGCATCAAAAGTGAGCAATTAGAAGCAAGGGCGATGAAAAATAAAGTAGATAGCTTTGATAGCAGGTTAGACAATGCAGAGGAGAGAATTTCCGGGGCTGAAGATAATTTAGTTATTATAGAGAAAAAACAGAAAATGAGTCAATCCAAATCTAGGAAAATTGAGAGAGCGCTTCAGGAGGTCCAAGATACAATTAGGAAGCCTAATTTAAGGCAAGTTGGTATTGAGGATGGCGTGGAGAAAGAGGTCAATGGTATTGGAAATATACTTCAGGGAATCATCTCAGAGAATTTCCTAAATATCCAGAAGGGCAGGCCCTTCCAGATACGAGAAGCTTTTAGAACCCGAAACAGACCTGACCAGAAAAGAACATCCCACGGCCACATTGTGATCCGAACTGGATGAATAGAAACCAAAGGAAAGATCCTAAAGGCAGCCAGGGAAAAGGGATCAGTAACCTATGAAGGCAAACCAATCAGAATAACCCCAGATTTCTCAGCAGAGACCATGCAAGCACGAAGTGACTGGAAGCATATATGTCATGCCCTTAAATCAAATAACTACCAACCAAGAATATTTTAGCCAGCTAAGCTCTCATTCATAACTGAGGGAACAATAAAAACATTCCATTCCAGGGAAAAGCTGCAACAATATGTCGAAACAAAACCAACACTACAGAGAATTCTCAAAGATGTTCTATATATAGAAAACCAAAATAAATGCAATATAGGGAAAGAAATGGCACCTAAACAGCATAACATCTAAGGACCACAAGAACTGTCAAGACACAGGCCCTACTAATAGCTTTCAAAAATGGTAGGAACTAATAAATATCTCTCAATCCTAACTCTCAATATCAATGGACTTAACTCTCTGATTAAATGGCATAGGCTGTCTAGTTGGATCAAAAAGCAAGATCCATCGTTCTGCTGTCTTCAAGAGACACATCTTACCCAAAAACAATCATCTTTTGAAAGTGAGAGGTGGAATAAACTCTATCAAGCTAACTGCCCCCATAACCAGGCTGGAGTTGCCATCCTCATATCAGATACAATAGATTTCAAACTAAAATTAGTAAGAAAAGACAAAGAAGGTTACTATATACTACTGAAGGGATCTTTCCTCCAGGAAGACATAGCGATCCTAAATATTTACACACCCAAGCCAGGAGCTCCAAACTTCATCAAGCAAACTTTACTTACACTGAAACCATACATAGATCGAAATACAGTGATTGTTGGTGAGTTTAACACACCACTCTCACCTATGGACAGATCAACAATGCAAAACTCAACAGAGAAACCTTAGAACTGAACAACTATATAGACCAACTAGATCTAACAGACATCTGCAGAATATTCCACCCAGTAACAACACAATATACGTGTTTCTCAGCAGCACATGGAACATTTTCCATAATAGACCACATTTTAGGCCATAAAACAAACCTGGACACATTCAGAAACACTGAAATTATTCCATGCCCACTCTCAGACCATAAAGGCATCAAATTGGAGTTGAACACATATCTCCACCAACGAAAACCCTGTAACTCATGGAGTGAACAACACATTGTTGAATCAAAAACAATGGGTAATCGAAGAGATCAGAACAGATATCCAACTGTTTATGAAATTTAACAATGAGGAGCACACACATATCAACTCCTTAGGGACACAACAAAGGCAGTACTCAGAGGAAAATTTATAGTGCTGAGTGCCTACAACAGCAAGTTGGAAAAATGGCAAACCAACTAGTTAATGTCTCACTTTAACCTCCTGGAAAAAGAGCAACAAACCAACCCTAAACCCATTAGGAGAAAGCAAATTATTAAAATCAAAGAAGAATTAAATGATTTGGAATTAAAAAAACCTATACAAAGAATCAACAAAACCAGGAGATGGTTCTTTGAAAGAATTAACAAACTTGACAAGCCCTTAGCAAATCTTACCAAAAAAAGAAGAGAGCATATCGAAATAAACAAAATCGCAGATGAAAATGGTAATATCACGACAGAAATTACCAACATCCAGAATATCATGAGGGAATACTTCTCAAACCTTTACGCCAACAAATTTGAGAATCTAGAAGAAATGGATGAATTCCTAGACAATATTAACATACCCACACTGAACCAAGAAGAGCTAACCCAACTCAACAGGCCTATTTCAAGCTCTGAAATAGAAATGGAAATTAGACAACTTCCACTTAAAAAAAGCCCAGGGCCAGATGGATTCACAGCTGAATTCTATAAGGTCTTCAAAGCAGATCTCACACCAATACTCCTCAAGCTCTTCAACGAAATTGAAAATGAAGGTTGTTTACCAAACTCATTCTGTGAAGCCAGTATATCCCTCATCCCCAAACCAGACAGAGATTCATCAAAGAAAGAGAACTATAGACCCATTTCTTTGATGAACATCGATGCAAAACTTCTCAACAAAATACTGGCCAACCGTCTACAACAACTCATCAAAAAATTATACGCTATGATCAAACTGGATTCAACACAGGGAGGAAAAGCTGGTTCAACATACACAAATCAATTAATATAATTCAACACATCAACAGGAGCAAGGACAAAAATCACATGATTGTCTCAATCGATGCGGAAAAGGCATTTGACAAGATCCAAAACCCCTTTATGTTAAAAGATGTGGAGAAACTAGGACTCCATGGAACATGTCTCAATGTAATAAAGGCTGTGTATGAGAAACCCACTGCTAGTATTATACTTAATGGTGAAAATCTAAAGCCATTCCCTCTAAAAGCAGGAACGAGACAAGGATGCCCACTCTGTCCACTCCTTTCTATCATAGTACTAAATTTCCTAGGCAGTGCAATAAGGCAAGAAGCAAGCATAAAGGGGATCCAAGTAGGGAAAGAGGAAATAAAAGTATCCCTCTTTGCAGATGACATGATTCTGTATTTAAAGAATCCTATAGACTCTAGTCCCAAGCTCCTTGAGCTGACTCAAAGCTTTGGAAGTGTAGCAGGCCATAAAATCAACCCTCACAAATCAACTGCTTTCCTTTACGCCAACAGTGAGAGGAACGAGGCAATAATCAGGAAAGAAACTCCGTTCACAATAGCCTCAAACAAAATAAAGTACCTAGGAATTAGCTTAACTGAGAATGTAAAGGACCGTTTACATGAAAACTTTAAAACCCTAAAAAAGGAAATTAAAGCAGAGCTAAGGAAATGGAAAAACCTCCCATGCTCCTGGATTGGAAGAATCAACATTGTGAAAATGAGAATCTTCCCAAGGGCTATCTACGAATTCAATGCAATACCCATCAACATCCCAATGTCATTCTTTAAAGAAATAGAAGAGGCAATTCAAAATTTCATATGGAATAATAAAAGACCCCGTAAGCAAAAACACTTCTTAGCAGAAAGAACAGCGCTGGAGGAATTTCAATTCCAAACTTTAGACTCTATTACAGAGCTATAATTCTCAAAACAGCTTGTTACTGGCACAAGAACAGGCCTGAAGTCCAATGGAATAGAAGTGCGGACCCAGATATTAAACCACAAACCTATGGCCACCTAATCTTTGACAAGGGAGCTAAAAAAATAGAATGAAAGAAAGATAGCCTCTTCAACAAGTTTTGCTGGTAGAACTGGTTAAGCAACAGCAGAAAACTAAAGTTGGATCCTTCTTTGTCACCTTGCACTAGAATTAACTCCAAATGGATCAAAGACCTGGAGGTAAAACTGACACACTGAAAAGTTTACAGGAAGGAATAGGAGATACACGAGGCCTCCTTGGCACAGGTCGAAACTTTCTTAATAAGGACCAAGAATCACAACAAATCAGAGAAAGGCTGGATACATGGGACTGCATTAAAATGCAGAGATTTTGTATGGCAACGGATATAGCTAGTAAACTAATCAGGAAGACTACAGAGTGGGAGAAGATCTTCACCAACCAAACAACGGACAAAGGCCTCATATCTAAAATATACCAACAACACAAAAAATTGAATCACTCCAAAACTAACCTCGAAAGTAACACCCACCACATTAAAAAATGGGCCAAAGACTTAAAGAGAGTCTTCTCTGAAGAAAAAACAAAAATGGCCTATAGACACATGAAGAAATGTTCAATATCTCTGGTCATAAAAGAACTGCATATCAAAAGAACTCTAAGATTCCACCTCACTCCAGTTAGAATGGCCAGGATCAGGAAAACGAATGACAATAGATGCTGGAGGGGATGTGGCCAGGAGGGATCACTACTACACTGTTGGTGGGAGTGCAAACTCGTTCAACCACTATGGAAAGCAGTGTGGCAGTGCCTCAAAAGGCTAAACATAGAACTCCCCCATGACCCAGCAATTCCACTACTTGGCATTTACCCAACAATCCAGAAACAAGGGCATACTAAACCCACTAGCACAATAATGTTCATTGCAGCGCTATTCACCACAGCAAAGGTATGGAACCTACCCAGATGTCCCTCAGTTGATGAGTGGATCAACCAGTTGTGGTATTTGTACACAATGGAATTCTATGCTGCTGTCAGAAAGAATGACATCGCCCCATTTCTTAGGATATGGAAAGACTTAGAACAAATCATATTAAGTGAAGTAAGCCAGACTCAAAGGAACTTAGGCTCAGTGGTTTCCCTCATTCGTCATAATCAGTAGAAACCTTGGGGTCTACTAGCAGAGATTTGCAATAGAGCAAAAGGCCATATATAAGGCCATATAATGTGAAGCTAATTGAAAGGACCTCCAGGATATTGAAACAAAAGCCATAGAATGAATGATTGTTGTCCTTAATGTACTATGTTTTCTCTCATCTCCTTTGCTGTCCCTTGGTTATCCCATATTGGTATTGTATCTCACTTTGTTATCTGATATATTGAATTTATTTGTATTTGGATATTTGAAATTTGATAGGGAAGGGGGGAAAACCAAGACGGGTGGGGGGTGTGGGGTTGGAGGGAAATGGGTAACAAGACATGTGAAAGGGTATCAATGTATGTGAATTAATGCACCTTCTATCTGGCAAATATCATGTAACCCTTTTACTAATTACAATAAAAAATGAAAAAAAAATGTTGTAGTGTGTTTGGAGGATGATGGGGTCAAATACATTTCTTCTTAGAAATTTACCTCATCTGGTTGCCCAGGATTTTCCTGGCCTTCTTCTTAGAGAAAGGCCTGTTATACTGGATTTGTGGCTTGGCAAAGATCTAGCATGTACATCTTCGAGTAAGACATCCACAACTTCCATGCCTGAGACTCGAGTTTCCAGACCTTTGGCAACAGCACAGCAACATCTTTCTTCCTCCTGAGCCACAGGCCAAGTGAGCTGGCTTGAGCTGGTTGTTAGTTACAGTGGCTTGGTTACCAGGGTTCCATATTCTGTTCCATTGTGAGGGAGGCAGGGTCACCTTTCAGGGGCCAATGACCAAAGATCCTTGCTCACAGAAGACCTCCCCAAAGACATACTGGAGGCTGAATCTCTCCTCCAATCTCACAATATACATGTGGATGTAGTAAACAGCACACCTTATTTGTCCATTCCCAATGTCTTCCACTAGGCCCAACTACCAGTCTGGTCTCAGGCTCAAGGAGCCTTTCTTAGGTAAGATCCAAACTTAAGGGTCAATATTGCCCTCATCCTTTACAAAACATTTGCTTCACAGTGCCTTCTCTGCCTGCATTTTGCCCCTGGTCGAATTTTTTTTTGTTGTTGATAGTCTTGGGACTTGATCTCAGAGTGTGAACATTGTTCGTGGGCTTTCTTTAGGATTTAGCTGTCCCACCGAGCCACAGCACCACTTGCAGCGTTTTCTATGTATGTGGTAATGAGGAATCAAACCTGAGTCTTTTTGCATGGTAGCCAAGGACTCTACCACTAGGTCAAAAACACAGGGCATCTTGCACATATTTTTGACGTCAATCTACTAGGATATTATTAGGTTTCTGTATCCTAATCAATTTTTTCCTGATGATCAGCTTTGCTGTCATGTGTAAAAAATGCAAGAGGGAAAAACACAGAAGAATTAGTGAAATTTAAAAAAAAGCATTACACACATAGATAAGTGTTTATTCTTTGTAGGAGAAAGGATATTTTGATATGATGATGATGACTTTATAATTAATATGTCAGGGTTGAGATTTTAGCATACTGGTAGAGTGCTTGCCTAGCATCAATGAAGATCTGGGTTTGATTGCTCAGTATCCCATAGATAGAAAATCTAGATGTGGCACTGTGGCTCAAGTGGCAGAGGGCTAGACTTGAGAAAACCCGAGGACAGTGCTCAGGCCCTGAATTCAAGCCCCAAGACTGGCAGAAAGATAAAAGAAAATAAAAATGCTTTTTACGAGCTAATTCACTCACAGCATTGGCTTCTGAAATCTTCGCTTCTGCATCTTGTGAAATACCCCTTTCCCTCAACGTACACAAGAAAAACAGATCCATCCCATGGTCCACTGTGAGGCCACTGGTTGGGCTAAGAGCTAGTCGTGCAGCAACACATAAGTTTTATACTAATATTTTCCAAACTTTGTACTCAAATATGCTACCTACTTACCAACTTAGGTCAGTTATCCTTATGCTATACTTTTCTTCATTACTACAATATTCTTACACTCCTCCGTTAATCCTCTTGTACCTCCTCTGACCTCTCTCATTCTTTTTTTCTATCTCTGGACCTCTGCTCGTCTTTCAACCCTTATACTGCACGGATCTACACTTGATGCCTGTTGAGCAATATTGTATATGTAGGTGGTTAATTATTCTCTAGGCTCAGAGGGACTTAAAGACAATAGAGATTGGATTGAGAGGCTTATTGTTTTGGGTATAAATCGCTTATCAGTGGTTGTATTAGACTGGTCTGTAAGTGCACAAAAGGAAAGAGTGATAATACCAATCAAAACTTGTGAATATCTAGTGTCTGCCAGCTACAGAGGTCTAGGTTGGTTATATCTGAAAAACTATAATCGTATTTAGTAGTAATCTTGCTCCCATTTTCAAATGGGCAGAACAAGAAACTCAAGAAAAATGTCAAATCAAGAAACAACATCCCCCACCCAATGTAAACAGACAATGGAACAGTCACTGGCAAACCTGGAGGAGAGTCCTCGAAGTGCTACACAAATGCAATTGATAAACATCATTAATGAAAAATGTGAAAATATAAAGAAAGAGATAATGGAGGAAGCCATAGCTGAACAAGAGGAAAGCATAAACAAGGTGATAATGAAAAAGAAGAAGCCATAAAGGAGGCCATAATAAAGGTTTTTCAAAGAAAGATGGATGAATTCATAGAATAAACAAGTAAAAACGTGACCAATCTGAAGCAAATGTCCCAAGAAAATAAAGCTACTGAGCTAACCACTCAAAAGGAAATCAAGGAGATAAAGAAATCCATACATGATCTAAAACAAGAGATGCAAGTCCTCAAAAGTGAGCTATTAGAAGAAAGGGCGATGAAAAATAAAGTAGATAGCTTTGATAGCAGGTTAGACAATGCAGAGGAGAGAATTTCCGGGGCTGAAGATAATTTAGTTATTATAGAGAAAGAACAGAAAATGAGTCAATCCAAATCTAGGAAAATTGAGAGAGCGCTTCAGGAGGTCCAAGATACAATTAGGAAGCCTAATTTAAGGCAAGTTGGTATTGAGGATGGCGTGGAGAAAGAGGTCAATGGTATTGGAAATATACTTCAGGGAATCATCTCAGAGAATTTCCCAAATATCCAGAAGGGCAGGCCAATCCAGATACGAGAAGCTTTTAGAACCCCAAACAGACCTGACCAGAAAAGAACATCCGTCCCCACATTGTGATTCGAATTGGATCAATAGAAACGAAAGGAAAGATCCTAAAGGCAGCCAGGGAAAAGGGATCAGTAACCTATGAAGGCAAACCAATCAGAATAACCCCAGATTTCTCAGCAGAGACCATGCAAGCACGAAGTGACTGGAAGCATATATGTCATGCCCTTAAATCAAATAACTACCAACCAAGAATATTTTAGCCAGCTAAGCTCTCATTCATAACTGAGGGAACAATAAAAACATTCCATTCCAGGTAAAAGCTGCAACAATATGTCGAAACAAAACCAACACTACAGAGAATTCTCAAAGATGTTCTATACATAGAAAACCAAAATAAATGCAATATACGGAAAGAAATGGCACCTAAGCATACCATCTAAGGACCACAAGAACTGTCAAGACACAGGCCCTACTAATAGCTTTCAAAAATGGTAGGAACTAATAAATATCTCTCAATCCTAACTCTCAATATCAATGGACTTAACTCTGATTAAACGGCATAGGTTGTCTAGTTGGATCAAAAAGCAAGATCCATCGTTCTGCTGTCTTCAAGAGACACATCTTACCCAAAAACAATCATCTTTTGAAAGTGAGAGTTTGGAATAAACTCTATCAAGCTAACTGCCCCCATAAACAGGCTGGAGTTGCCATCCTCATATCAGATACAATAGATTTCAAACTAAAATTAGTAAGAAAAGACAAAGAAGGTTACTACATACTACTGAAGGGATCTTTCCTCCAGGATGACATAACGATCCTAAATATTTACACACCCAATCCCGGAGCTCCAAACTTCATCAAGCAAACTTTACTTACACTGAAACCATACATAGATCGAAATACAGTGATTGTTGGTGAGTTTAACACACCACTCTCACCTATGGACAGATCAACAAGGCAAAACTCAACAGAGAAACCTTAGAACTGAACAACTATATAGACCAACTAGATCTAACAGACATTGCAGAATATTCCACCCAGTAACAACAAAATATACGTTTATCTCAGCAGCATATGGAACATTTTCCATAATAGACCACATATTAGGCCATAAAACAAAATTGGACAGATTCAGAAACACTGAAATTATTCCATGCACACTCTCAGACCATAAAGGCATCAAATTGGAGTTGAACACATATCTCCACCAACAAAAATCCTGTAACTCATGGAGACTGAACAACACATTGTTGAATCAAAAACAGTGGGTAATCGAAGAGATCATGACAGATATCCAACTCTTTATGAAATATAACAATAAGGAGTACACACACATCAACTCCTTAGGGACACAACAAAGGCAGTACTCAGAGGAAAATTTATAGTGCTGAGTGCCTACAACAGCAAGTTGGAAAAATGGCAAACCAACTAGTTAATGTCTCACTTTAACCTCCTGGAAAAAGAGCAACAAACCAACCCTAAACCCATTAGGAGAAAGCAAATTATTAAAATCAAAGCAGAATTAAATGATTTGGAATAAAAAAAACCTATAGAAAGAATCAACAAAACAAGGAGCTGGTTCTTTGAAAGAATTAACAAAATTGACAAGCCCATAGCAAATCTTACCAGAAAAACAAGAGAGCATATCGAAATAAACAAAATCGCAGATGAAAATGGTAATATCACGACAGAAATTACCAACATCCAGAATATCATGAGGGAATACTTCTCAAACCTTTACGCCAACAAATTTGAGAATCTAGAAGAAATGGATGAATTCCTAGACAATATTAACATACCCACACTGAACCAAGAAGAGCTAACCCAACTCAACAGGCCTATTTCAAGCTCTGAAATAGAAATGGAAATTAGACAACTTCCACTTAAAAAGAGCCCAGGGCCAGATGGATTCACAGCTGAATTCTATCAGGTCTTCAAAGCAGAGCTCACACCAATACTCCTCAAGCTCTTCAACGAAATTGAAAATGAAGGTTGTTTACCAAACTCATTCTGTGAAGCCAGTATATCCCTCATCCCCAAACCAGACAGAGATTCATCAAAGAAAGAGAACTATAGACCCATTTCTTTGATGAACATCGATGCAAAACTTCTCAACAAAACACTGGCCAACCGTCTACAACAACTCATCAAAAAATTATACACTATGATCAAACTGGATTCAACACAGGGAGGAAAAGCTGGTTCAACATACACAAATCAATTAATATAATTCAACATATCAACAGGAGCAAGGACAAAAATCACATGATTGTCTCAATCGATGCGGAAAAGGCATTTGACAAGATCCAAAACCCCTTTATGTTAAAAGATGTGGAGAAACTAGGACTCCATGGAACATTTCTCAATGTAATAAAGGCTGTGTATGAGAAACCCACTGCTAGTATTATACTTAATGGTGAAAATCTAAAGCCATTCCCTCTAAAAGCAGGAACGAGACAAGGATACCCACTCTGTCCACTCCTTTCTATCATAGTACTAAATTTCCTAGGCAGTGCAATAAGGCAAGAAGCAAGCATAAAGGGGATCCAAGTAGGGAAAGAGGAAATAAAACTATCCCTCTTTGCAGATGACATGATTCTGTATTTAAAGAATCCTATAGACTCTAGTCCCAAGCTCCTTGAGCTGATTCAAAGCTTTGGAAGTGTAGCAGGCCATAAAATCAACCCTCACAAATCAACTGCATTCCTTTACGCCAACAGTGAGAGGAACGAGGCAATAATCAGGAAAGAAACTCCTTTCACAATAGCCTCAAACAAAATAAAGTACCTAGGAATTAGCTTAACTAAGAATGTAAAGGACCGTTTACATGAAAACTTTAAAACCCTAAAAAAGGAAATTAAAGCAGAGCTAAGAAATGGAAAAACCTCCCATGCTCCTGGATTGGAAGAATCAACATTGTGAAAATGAGAATCTTCCCAAGGGCTATCTACAAATTCAATGCAATACCCATCAACATCCCAATGTCATTCTTTAAAGAAATAGAAGAGGCAATTCAAAATTTCATATGGAATAATAAAAGACCCCGTAAGCAAAAACACTTCTTAGCAGAAAGAACAGAGCTGGAGGAATTTCAATTCCAAACTTTAGACTCTATTACAAGCTATAATTCTTAAAACAGCTCGGTACTGGCACAAGAACAGGCCTGAAGTCCAATGGAATAGAACTGCGGACCCAGATATTAAACCACAGACCTATGGCCACCTAATCTTTGACAAGGGAGCCAAAAAAATAGAATGGAAGAAAGATAGCCTCTTCAACAAGTTGTGCTGGTAGAACTGGTTAAGCACCAGCAGAAAACTAAAGTTGTATCCTTCTTTGTCAACTTGCACTAGAATTAACTCCAAATGGATCAAAGACCTAGAGGTAAAACTGACACACTGAAAAGTTTACAGGAAGGAATAGGAGATACACTAGGCCTCCTTGGCACAGGTTGAAACTTTCTTAATAAGGACCAAGAATCACAACAAACCAGAGAAAGGCTGGATACATGGGACTGCATTAAACTGCAGAGATTTTGTATGGCAACGGATATAGCTAGTAAACTAATCAGGAAGCCTACAGAGTGGGAGAAGATCTTCACCAACCAAACAACGGACAAAGGCCTCATATCTAAAATATATCAACAACTCAAAATTTGAATCACTCCAAAACTAACCTCGAAAGTAACACCCATCACATTAAAAAATGGGCCAAAGACCTAAAGAGACTCTTCTCTAAAGAAGAAACAAAAATGGCCTATAGACACATGAAGAGATGCTCAACATCTCTGGTCATAAAAGAATTGCATATCATGAAGATCTGGGTTTGATTGCTCAGTATCCCATAGATAGAAAATCTAGATGTGGCACTGTGGCTCAAGTGGTATAGGGCTAGACTTGAGAAAACAAGAGGACAGTGCTCAGGCCCTGAATTCAAGCCCCAACACTGGCAGAAAGATAAAAGAAAATAAAAATGCTTTTTACGAGCTAATTCACTCACAGCATTGGCTTCTGAAATCTTCGCTTCTGCATCTTGTGAAATACCCCTTTCCCTCAACGTAGACAAGAAAGACAGATCCATCCCATGGTCGACTGTGAGGCCACTAGTTGGGCTAAGATCTAGTCATGCAGCAACACATAAGTTTTATTCTAATACTTTCCAAACTTTGTACTCAAATATGCTACCTACTTACCAACTTAGGTCAGTTATCCTTATGCTATACCTTTTCTTCATTACTACAATATTCTTACACTCCTCCGTTAATCCTCTTGTACCTCCCCTGACCTCTCTCATTCTTTTTTTCTATATCTGGACCTCTGCTCGTCTTTCAACCCTTTTACTGCACGGATCTGCACTTGATGGCTGTTGAGCATTATTGTATATGTAGGTTGTTAATTATTTTCTAGGCACAGAGGGACTTAAAGACAATAGAGATTGGATTGAGAGGCTTATTGTTTTGGGTATAAATCGCTTATCAGTGGTTGTATTAGACTGGTCTGTAAGTGCACAAAAAGAAAGAGTGATAATACCAATCAAAACTTGTGAACATCTAGTGTCTGCCAACTACAGAGGTCTAGGTTGGTTATATCTGAAAAACTATAATCGTATTTAGTAGTAATCTTGCTCCCATTTTCAAATGGGCAGAACAAGAAACTCAAGAAAAATGTCAAATCAAGAAACAACATCCCCCACCCAATGTAAACAGACAATGGAACAGTCACTGGCAAACCTAGAGGAGAGTCTTCCAAGTGCTACACAAATGCAATTGATAAACATCATTAATGAAAAATGTGAAAATATAAAGAAAGAGATAATGGAGGAAGCCATAGCTGAACAAGAGGAAAGCATAAACAAGGTGATATGTGAAAAAGAAGAAGCCATAAAGGAGGCCATAATAAAGGTTTTTCAAAGAAAGATGGATGAATTCATAGAATCCACAAATAAAAACGTGAACAAACTCCAGCAAATGTCCCAAGAAAATAAAGCTACTGAGCTAACCACTCAAAAGGAAATCAAGGAGATAAAGAAATCCATACATGATCTAAAACAAGAGATGCAAGGCATCAAAAATGAGCAATTACAAGCAAGGGAGATGAAAAATAAAGTAGATAGCTTTGATAGCAGGTTAGACAATGCAGAGGAGAGAATTTCCGGGGCTGAAGATAATTTAGTTATGATACAGAAAGAACAGAAAATGAGTCAATCCAAATCTAGGAAATATGACAGGGCGCTTCAGGAGGTCCAAGATACAATTAGGTAGCCTAATTTTAGGCTAGTTGGTATTGAGGAGAGCGTGGAGAAAGAGGTCAATGGTATTGGAAATATACTTCAGGGAATCATCTCAGAGAATTTCCCAAATATCCAGAAGGGCAGGCCCTTCCAGATATGAGAAGCTTTTAGTAGAACCCCAAACAGACTTGACCAGAAAAAAACATCCCACCGCCACATTGTGATCCGAACTGGATCAATAGAAACGAAAGAAAAGATCCTAAAGGCAGCCAGGGAAAAGGGATCAGTAACCTATAAAGGCAAACCAATCAGAATTACCCCAGATTTCTCAGCGGAGACCATGCAAGCACAAAGTGACTGGAAGCATATATGACATGCCCTTAATTCAAACCAAGAATACTGTAGGCAGCTAAGCTCTCATTCATAACTGAGGGAACAATAAAAACATTCCATTCCAGGGAAAAGCTGCAACAATATGTCAAAACAAAACCAACACTACAGAGAATTCTCAAAGATGCTCTATACATAGAAAACCAAAATAAATGCAATATAGGGAAAGAAATGGCACCTAAACAGCATACCATCTAAGGACCACAATAACTGTCAAGACACAGGCCCTACTAAAAGCTTTTAAAAATGGTAGGAACTAATAAATATCTCTCAATCCTAACTCTCAATATCAATGGACTTAACTCTCCAATTAAACGGCATAGGCTGTCTATTTGGATCAAAAAGCAAGAGCCATCGTTCTGTTGTCTTGAAGAGACACATCTTACCCAAAAACAATCATCTTTTGAAAGTGAGAGGTTGGAATAAACTCTATCAAGCTAACTTCCCCCATAAACAGGCTGAAGTTGCCATCCTCATATCAGATACAATAGACTTCAAACTAAAATTAGTAAGAAAAGACAAAGAAGGTGACTACATACTACTAAAGGGATCATTCCTCCAGGAAGACATAACGATCCTAAATATTTACCCACCCTTTTGAAGATTGTCAAAAGATTGATGATTGTGCCAGTGTAAGTTAGATTCCGTCATTGATATTAAATAATGCAATGAGTAGGGATTTATATTTGAAATATCACTGTTGACAATATCTAACACACATTTGCTTAGTATTTGCTTTTGATTTCTCAAGAAGTTCAGTACAAGCTAACGTGTGTGGCATATATCGACTGGGAGAAATGATTCAGAATATGTGACTCATTTGAACAGGTGTCAGAGAAACGATACAGAAGCAGGATACCCATATTGTGATAATTTGTATCTTTTGCATATTTTGTGTTTGTTATTAATTCCATTTGTAGTGTACATTTCTAGGTAAAAACTTTTCAAATGTTTCCAAACAATTTGTTATTTCAACAGCAAAAAAAGACATTTATATGCCTGATAAAATTCACAGAATCCAAATTTTTCCATATTATTTTTTGTTTTTTGTTTTTTTTTTGGTGGGTTATAGATATTGAACTCAGCCTGTGCACTATCCCTGAGCTCTTCAGCTCCAGGCTACCACCTTACCCTGGAGCCAAGCCCCACTTCCCATTTTCTAAAGGTAAATTGGAGATAAGACTCTCAGGTCTTTTTATGCCAGGATGGCTTTAAACTTTGATCCCCAGATCTCAGCCTCCTGAGTAGCTAGGATTATAGAAGTGAGCCACCACCCCATCATGCTCAGCTTTCTGGTTTTTTTTTAAACAAGCCCTTTGGTTGGAACTCGGTCTGAGCACTGTCCTTCAGCTTTCCTCAAGCCTAGTGATCTTCTACATGAGCCACAGCACTACTTCTGTTTTTTTGTGTGTATGTGGTACTGCAGAATTGAACCTTCGTCTTCATACAAGCACTCTACAACTATGCCAAACTCCCAGCCCCTCCACATTAGTTTTTATGATAGATCTTTCCATGCATCTAGGATGGCTAGAAATCCTTCTTGAGTTTCCCAAGATCAGGGAGTATAGGTGTGTCCCATCCTGTGTGGCTACATAACCATTGTTTAGGGTACAGTTCTCTCTTCATTCTACCCAGCTAGAGCAATTTTCATCTTCTATGTATAATCATTAAATATTCAGCTCCTGTTCCTCTCTACTCCATTCTCTGGAACCATCGTGCTTTTTGGCTCTAAGGGTTTGTTGATCCTTGGAAGCTCTGGAAGGGAAAACATAGCCTAGCTCTTCCTTTATGACTGCTGTATTTTTAGTTTACTGTAATCAAGTTTCATCTGTAAAATATAGTAAAATGTTCTTCCTTTTCAATGCATTGTTTTGCATGTTTCTCTCTTTTGATTATTATTAATAGTTGTGAATGGATTCTCCACATATTTGTTCTAGTCTCTGCTTTCTCTTCCGTTAGGTACAAATCTAGAAATAGAAGTATTGGACCATATTTCTATGTAATTCTATATTTAGTACTTTTTTAGCACTCTCCACGCAATTTTTGATTGTTTTATATTCCTTGCAGAACTATTCCAAAGTTCTACTTCTTCTCACTACCTTCCCAGTAATAGTTAGACTTTGAAAGTTGTTTTTTGTATGCGTGTTTGTGTGTGTGTTTGTGTGTGTGTATGTGGATCGTTTTGTTTAAAACTATACTTATATTAACATATTTAAAGTAATGATTTCATTGTAATTTTAATTTTTCTCATGACTGTTAATATTGAACTTCTTTCTACATTTTGAACTACTATTTCTATATATTCTTTTTAGAAAATCCTCTCCAATCTCCAATTTTTTTCCCTTTTTTGGGGGGGGAGTGGGGAAGTCATGGGGCTTGGACCTTGGGCCATGGGCTCTTTAGTTTAAGGCTATTGTCCTACCCTGAGTATTGCCCCTCAGTTCTTCTGCTCACAGCTCCCTACCCCTCTTCACATTATATACAGAAAAAAGGTCATCCTCAGTCTTTTTGAAAAAGTAAAACATACAGTAAATTTGTAGTATAAAACAGCAAGAAATAAATTTCTTGCCAGGTGCAGTGACTTCTACCTGTAATCCTAGCTACTCAGATATCAGGCTGATATCTAAAGATTTGGTTCAAAGCCAGCCTGGGCATTAGAAAGTCTATGAGACTCTCATCTACACTTAACCACTAGAATATGGGAAATGGCACTGTGGTTTCATAGGTAGGGTGATAGCCTTGAGTTGAAGAGCTCAGGAACAGTGCCCAGGCCCAGAGTTCAAGCCTTACAAATCCCCCAGCCAAAAAAAAGAAAAAAAAACTTTCTTCCCCAAGTGACTATTATGCCAACATAGAACATTAACATTCTGGGTGTACTTCACATTATTATTACTTGATACCCTAAGATTTTGCAATATTCTCACAGTACCAGCATATGTCATCATATAATGTAGTTCCTTTTCAATGGAATAATTCCATTTATAACCTAAATCTACTCCCCCGACTTATTTTTGTCGATACCACAATTGCTCTACCATGATATGCCACAAGCCATGAAACATTTTATGGTGGGTAATTGGAAAGGAGTCTCATGGAATTTTGTGCCAGGCTGGCTTTGAACAATGGTCCTCAGATCTCAGTCTCCTGAGTAGCTAGGATGACAGGCGTGAGCCACCAACACCTGGCTTGCCTTTATATTTTTTTGTGGGTGTTGGGACTTGAACTCTGGGCCTAGGCACCATCCCTAAGCTTTTCAGGACAATATTTCATGTAAGTCTAAACATTTAATAAAGGAATAAAATTCCAACAAAAAAAGAATAAAATTCCAGACATGGTGTGTTTATATCTCGGTGCTAATTACTTGATGAAAATGTGCCATTCCAGAAGCTGGTGTCATTTGATGATGTAGCTGTGGATTTCAGCTGGGAGGAGTGGCAGCATCTGGACAATGCTCAGAGGACCCTGTACAGAGATGTAATGCTGGAGACCTACAGCAACCTGGTGTCCTTAGGTGAGCAAAAGTCAAATTCACTTGCAAGGCCAAGTGCCTTGTTATTTTGCAGATACGTGAATGTTTATCAAACTTTCAATACTATTTAAATGAAAGATTCCAGGCCCTGAGAAGTATCATTACTTTCTAATGAAAACCTAAGGTAATTTTGTACTCATTCTTCAGGATACCTTCAGGATACTTTGACAACAGTTCTAAATTATGTTTCCTCTAATGGAGACGACATTCCAAACTTACACAGTAATTGTAAGTGGATAAACAATCCAGAATACAATATATATCATTATTGGAAATAGGATCTACAAATCACTAAACAGTGCGTTTATAATGGAAACCTGGCACTAGGTGCAATGTTTCATGCCTGTAATCTTAAAATATTGGGGAGGAAGAAATCTAAGAATTCTAATTTGAAGCCAGCAATGGCATAAAAATTGCCATGAAACTCTATAACTCCAAGTAACCCCTCAAAAATGTTAGTGGAGTGTCAAGAGTTTGACTTTGTGGTTGAGTGCTTGCCTAGCATGCATGAAGACCTATGCATGTAAGTGGAGCTGGGACTCAAACTGGTATTTTTCTAGCCTTGAGCAAGACAGCTAAGTTTATGCCATACAAAATGAATCCAGAGCTGGGGAAATGTCAACCATGGAGCCAGTGAGAAATGAGAAAGAATATTTAATAGATAACTTGTGAGTAGGATGTCTGCGAACTTAAAACAATGATAACACAGCATAAGCGATAATTCTCTACTGTTTCTAATTTACAGGGCCCTGTGTTCCCAAACCTGTATTAATTGACAAGCTAGAGCACTGTGCAGAACTCTGGATAGGAAATTCCTCTGACAAGAATATCACAGGTGAGTGAATGCATCTTCATATTGATGTTGGAGCCTGAGCCCCAATGGTAAGTTCATGTTGTGATGTACTGAGCAATAATATTCTTAGTTACCCTAAATCCTGTGTGGAACCTATGGAATTCTTTGTGAATGAATCAAGAATCATTTTCTTTTCCCAATCCTATGCTTGGTCTCAGGGCCTGAGCATGGTCCTTGGGTTTTCTCAAGGCTAGCTCTCTACTTCTTGAGTCATAGCAACACTTCTGGCTTTTTCTTTGTATGTAGTACCAAGGAACTGAACCAGGTCTTTGTGCATGCTAGCCCAAACCCCCGGCACCAAGAAACGTAGGGTGATATAATGAATTCTATGTGGCAGTAGAGTTAAAGTTAGATTTCTCTGTAGAAATCACTGTGAAACAAAATAAAATGAGAAAGCCATGAGCCCGTGGCTCATGCCTGTAATCCTAGCTACTTAGGAGGCTGAGATCTGAGGATCAAGGTTCAAAGACTGACCTATCACAAAAACACCTTAGACTTTTCTCTCCAATGAACTAATAGAAAATGAGAAGTGGGGTTGAGGCTAAAGACATAGGGCAGTAGCCTTGAGCTGAAGAGCTCAGGAAGAACAGCCAGGTCTAGAATTCAAGTCCCATGACTGCAAAACAAGAAAGAAAGAAAGAAAGAAAGAAAGAAAGAAAGAAAGAAAGAAAGAAAGAAAGAAAGAAAGAAAGATATTTCATTTCTTTAAAACTAAGACTATAAATGATTGAGCAAACAAGGAATAAGTCAGGGAATTATTCCCTGATAAGGATAATATCTTTTTGATGGTAGGAAGAGACTGGTATTCAGAACCAGACCTTTCCACCAGAAATTGAGCCTAGTGGTAGAGTGCTTGCCTAGTATGCACAAAGACACAGGTTTGATTCCTTATTACCACATACATAGAAAAAGCCAGAAGTAATGACTTCATTGGTAGGGTTCTAGTCTTGAGAAAACAAAAGGAAATTGCTTAGGTCATAAGTTCAAAACCAGGAATGGAAGGAAAAAAAAACAACAAAGTTTCAATCAACATAAGAAAATTAACTAGACAATGAGCTAGAGATTTTCTGGTCTTCCATGGTTCTGAGGGACAGGAGTGTTAGAAAAGGAATTTTTATAAGACATCAAATGGAAAGAAACAAATTTGAAAATTCCCACAAATACCTAAATTGAGAGTTTAGTGAGAAGTTGTAACTGAAGGGATATAGGTGTAAGTCCTTACTGTCAAGAATCGTTCTTGCTTGGATCAAAGGCAAACAGACATATAAACCAAACTTGTGGCCGCTGAATCTAGAAAAAATTCGTGTTCCTCACTTAATGGTTAATAAGCAAACAGCATTGAAACTGGGTAAGGTAATCCTATCTGCTACTCAGGACCTGAGACTCTTATCTGTAGTTAACTCTAGAAAACAGGAAGTGGGGATGTAGCTCAAGGATAGGGGTTATAGTCCTCTGCTGAAGTGTTCAGGGACAGGGCCGTTGCCTATGAACTACAAAAGAAAAGAAAAGAAAAGAAAAGAAAAGAAAGTTTTAAAAAGATGCAAAACAGCACAATATTTAGATTATTTCTCAAAAATAAAAGAAAGGCAGCTGTTTCTCAATGTATAAACAAAACAGTATTTGAAAAAAAAACAGCTGTAGGTATACTATAGGTAGTACTCAGCTTAAAACTGTAGCAATACATAGTTGTGTAATTTCAATAAATATTTCCTGTGATATAAAAAGAGAACTAAAACACAGAAAACATTATTGGTCATTGTAAAATATCATTTTCTTAATATGTTAGGGAGAAAAGCATATATTTCTCACAAATCAATTTCCACTTTTATATTTTAAAATATGTAACACTTAGGATGGGAAAGTAAAGTCATTACCTTTACAGTAAGGAATATTTGTATCTCATGTATGTTTGTGTCTTTTTTTCTATGACTCATTGTAGATGTCCAGGTAATGGAAAATGTGTTCAAGACCTGCCAGGAAAGTCCACATGAATGTCTTTGTGAAGTAGCAGTTGCAAGTAGTATCGAAGTGGAGGAAAACGTGAGATTAGCAACAACTTTAAATTTGAGCTCTACACATAATCCAGAGCTGATTAGTAATAACGGTAACAACTTAGGGGTGAGGACTGAGGAGTTCATTAAGTGTCAGAACATGCTTCTGTCTCCTAAGCCTGATGACATGCATGCTGCATATAGACCTCGTATGTCCCCTGTTCTTAAAAAAACCATCGGATATTCAGAGCATTTTATTCATGATTGTGACAGTCCAAAAGATCTGAAGTATCATAATTCTGTTCTCCTTGCCCAAGAAATTCTTCAGGGAGGGAGGAAAACTGCTAAATGTACTGTGTGATGAAAAATATTGTACTTAACACCGACCATCACTACACATCCGAAAATGTACACAGGAGAGACTCCTCATACATGTAGTGAATGTGAGAAATCTTTCAGTAATGAAATATGCCTTACAGTACCTCAGAGCAAATATCCTGAGATATGTGATGCGTACAAGTGTGAAAATTAATTTCTGAGAAGTCAGACCTGACGCTCCAACCTCGATCTCCAAGAGAAGACAAACCTTATGAATATGAGGAACGTAATAAAATTTCTGCCCAGAATTCACCTCTCAGCACACATCAGAGATCTCACTCAGAAGAGAAATCTTATGAATGGGATAAATGTGGGAAGACTTTTAGACTGAAATCATACCTCACTTTGCACCAGAGAAGACACACAGAAGAGAAACCTTATGAATGTAACAAATGTGAAAAGTCTTTCACCCAGAAGATACACCTTCGAGTTCATCAAATAACACACACAGGAGAGAAATCTTATAAGTGTAATGAATGTGGAAAGTTTTTCCAAGGGTAGAGAAAACTTCGTGTTCATCAGAGAATACACACAGGAGTGAAACCTTATGAATGTAACCAATGTGTAAAGTCTTTCAGACAGAAATCTTCCCTCAAATTGCATCAAAGAACACACACAGGAGAGAAACCTTATGTGTGCAACAAATGTGGAAAGACCTTCAAGTGGAAGTCATATCTTGATGGGCATAATAGAACACACACAGGAGAGAAAACTTATGCATGTAGTGAATGCGGAAAGTCTTTCAAATTTAGGATAAAACTCCATGTTCATGAGAGAATATACTCAGGAGAAACACCTTATGAGTGTAACATATGTGGAAAGTCCTTCACACAGAAGCCAAACCTCAACATGCATAAGACAATTCAAACAGGAGAAAAACCTTATGAATGTAACCGATGTGGAATGTCTTTCAAATGGAAGTCTTCCCTCAAATTGCATCAGAGAACACACACAGGAGAGAAACTGTACGAGTGCATCAAATGTGGTAAGACCTTCAGATGGAAGTCACATTACAGGAGGCATAACAGAATTCACACATATTAGAAACCTTAGGAATATAACCAAAGTTGAAAGTTTTTCGTGCAGTATTCACCCTTCAGGAAGCGTAAGAGAGTTCACACATATGAGAAGCCTTAGCAATGTAATAAATAGGAAAGCCTTTTTAGCCTGTGGAAGAAAACTCAGCTTGTGTCACAGAGCCAACACAAGATCAAACCCTTAATGAATGTAGCAAATGTTCAGTCTTTTCCCCAGAAGGCACAAGTCAAGATTTATCACTAAACACCCACAGGATAGAATCCTATGAATAAAATGAAAGGGAAATTTTTTTGAAGAACTCATAGTTGAGTTTGCATGATACCACACAGATACAGGATAAAAATTGTATGAATATAAGAATATGAAAAATCCATCATGAACGCATGACTAAGTATAAAAAGCACATAGGAGAGAAAAACCTTATGAATATTACAAATGTGGAAAGTGTTTGACCTGGAAGGCATACTTCTGTGTTCATCACAAACCTGATTCCCATAGAAGAAAAGAAAACTAATGAATAGAACAAATGTGCAATGACTTTTAATCAGAAGTCAGTCTTCAGTACATTTCAGAACATACACAATAGAGAAATTCTGAGTAATGAAAAACATTTAGCTATATATAGAATCTCTGTATATGGGAGCATTAGGGTAAGTCTTCTAAACAAAGTGAACCTTCAGCAAGCATTAAGAGCACTCACAGAAGAAATAATAGCATGTAGGAAAACCTTTGTCAGAAATCTCTAAAAGCTGACTGTATGGCTGAGTGGTAGAGTGCTAACCTATCAAGGATGAAGGCCTGGGTTAGATTCCTCAATACTACGTGAAAAGAGCAAGCCAGAAGCAGCACTGTGGTTCAAATGGTAGAGTGCTAACCTTGAGCAAAAGTAGCTCAGGCCCTGAGTTCAAGCCTAAGGATTGGAGAGAGAGAGAGAGAGAGAGAGAGAGAGAGAGAGAGAGAGAGAGAGAGAGAGAGAGAGAGAGAGAGAGAGAGAGAGAGAGGGAGGGAGGGAGGGAGAGAGGAGAGAGAAGAGAGAGAAAGAGAGAGAAACAAGAACTTCTAAATTTTACAGAGATAGAGAAGGAGAGAGAGGAGACAGAAACTAATTTCTAAACTTTACAGTCTTTCTATTTCCTTACAAATTCGTCTATGTCATTCTTTCTGACAGAAGCACAGAATTCCATTGTGTAAAAATACCATATTTGATCTACTCATCAAGTGACGGGCATCTGGGTTGGTTCCATACCTTTGCTATAGTAAATAGTGCTGTGATAAATGTTATTGTTCTAGTGAATTTAGTATGTCCTATCTGGACGATTAGCAAGTAGTGAAATTGCTGGATCACAGGGGAGCTCTATGTTTAGTCTTTTTGGGATACTGCCATAGTGCTTTCCATAGTGGTTGAACGAGTTTGCAATCCCACCAGCAGTGTAGTTGTGATCCCTCCTGGCCACATCCCCTCCAGCATACGTTATTAGATTTCTGGATCTTGGCCATTCTAACTGGAGTGAGGAGGAAAAGGGAAAGAGGAACTGAAACTTTCTCTCGTTACAGATGACATGATTCTGTATTTAAAGAACCCTATAGACTCTACTCCGAAGCTGCTTGAGCTGATATAAAAGTTTGGTAAGGTAGCAGGGTATAAAATTAACCCTCAATGTCAACTGCCTTCCTATATGCCAACAAATGAGAGGAATGAGGCAAGAATCAGGATAGCAACTCATTTTGCTATCAAAGAAAATAAAATACCTAGGAATTAACTTAGAATGTAAAGCACGTTTTTGATGGACCTATAAACCCTGGAGAAGGAAATTAACGCAGAACTGAGGAAATGCAAAAACCTATGCTCCTTCTTTGGAAGAAGTAATATTGTAAAAATGGCAATCTTGATAAGGACTATCTACAAATTCAATGCAATATTCATCAATATCCCAATGTCATTCTTTAAAGAAACAGACGAGGAAATCCATAATTTCACTCGGAATAATAAAAGACCCCTTATAGTCTGATTTCTTGCATGATACATAATGTTTAATCTCACCTTCTCCACCAAAATCTCACCTTTCTCATTGAGACATAGGTGGCCCTGTTTACTAGCAGCAAAGGCTCAAACGCGCAGTTTCAGGTGTCACCACTGCCTCTGTTACTGGGTAGATCCAACTCTGTCATCGATTCTGAGGTCTGCTCTGGGAGTCTTGGTCACAGGTTGTTCTGTGGCATCTGCTGCCAGCCTGTGCCTATTTGCTTCCTTTTCCTCCAGCAGCCTACAACAGGGAATGAAGTTCAGGCGCTGATGCTCTCCTTCACATGCAGGGAGGATGAGCCCAACCCTCCCTCATCTTCCTCTTCCAATTTTTGGGAAAAAAATGTGCTGGCAGAAGTCCTCAGGTGTGGGGCATGGCTGATCCACACTTTTAATCCAGGCTGGTCCGGAGGCTAAGAACTGAGTATGGAAGTTCCAAGTCACCTAGAACAGGAAAGTCTGATGGATTCTTACTACCAAAAATAAAAACGGGAATGGAGTTTGGGCTCAAGTGGTAAAGGGCTAGTCTTGAGTACAAATGCTTAGTGCCCAGGCCCTGAGTTCAGGCTCCAGCACTGCCAACAACCTCACTTTAGTGAGATTTTAGCTTTATCCATGTAGGCACATCTCACTGGAATCTTTGCTGGTAGAGATAGTCTTCATAATTTTGTCTCAAGGTAAAGGTCCTCCTGAGGTAGTACACAAAAGGTGTCATGGAGAGAGGAGCCCCACTTGCTCCAGGTTTGAAGATGGCATAGGTGAAGCCAGCATGGAGTTGACACATCAGTCTTTTTCCTAGCACCACCTACCAGTGAATGTCAAATGACATTGATTTTTGTGGGATTGTGTGATTGAAGTGCCCCATTAAGGGCAGTGTTAGCACATCCAAACTTGGATACCAGGAATGCTGAAATCTCAAAGCTAAGATTTCTGTTGGCTACAGAAATGCTGGTGTGTCTGTTATTCACTAAAAGTTCAGGTGCAAAGATTCTGAAGCTTGATGCCATGTGTTTATTCCATTTAGTAAAATTATTTTAACGCACTGTATAAGTTAAAACATTTGATAAGAGTCAGGGGTAGTGAAAATATTGTTCTTGAATTCAGGTGTCTGGCAGGGTAATGGGGGGGTGTTGGTGGCTGGGACTATGAAGCTGGAGCTGCTATCAAACCATGGATCATGTTCCTCTTTGTCTGGGAGAAAAGACTCCAAAGATGAAATTTGAATGGTGAGGAAAAGATGATGATGTACTCAGGAAATTTCTCCTAAACAAATGCTCATGTGGAAGGGGGATGGGGGCTGGGCATATCTGAGGAAGAGCTTAAGGGGGCTTCTCATGGCGTTGAGAACGTTCCTTGCAACTTCAGGCATGCAGAAGGGTGTTTTAGATGACCATTGCGACATGGATGGAATAAGACTGGAGACAAGATGAATGCTGGGATCCTGCAATGTTCTTGCATAAGTGGCTGGTGGCTCACCTGAAAGAACTAATTATGTCTAAAAAAGAAATCAGGAATTTGTTTTGATTAGATAATACCTGTAATCCGAGGCATATTCAGGATCCTGATCTTAGTATTGTGGTTTAAAACCAACCCAGCAAAGGGAAAAATGCATGAGACTCTTCCTCCCAGTTTAGAGCAAGAACAAAGATTGAAGTAGAGCTATGGCTCAAGAGCTAGAGTGCGACCTTGAGCAAAAAAAAGCTAAGAAAAAGCTCCAGGTCTTGAGTTCAAGGCCAGGAATGAAAGAAGGAAGGTAAAAAAGGGAAGTATGTGAGGAAGGGAAATATATAAATGAAAGAGAGAAGGAACTAGACATTTAAAACTAGAGAATATTTAAAAGTCATCAGTCCTTGTAAGAAAAGTGTTGGAGTATGGGTTCTATATGTGGTGAACTGGAAGCCCAGCAGTGACTTGTTAACCAAAGAGTCACCATGATGAGCAAAGGATAGAAATCTGCATGAGCCTCTTAGCGGATGGAGTCACAGAAGAGAACCTCAGCTCCCATCCCATAGTTAGAAGTATATAGAGATGGGGAAGTTGGCATCACCTTGATGTCATTGTGTCCATGGAGACTGGAAGCCATGGCTCTGTGAAAGCACCAGGTTCTGGTTACTGAGCTGAGAGGCTGAGGAGAGCCAAGTCCTGGCCATGAAGAAATCAGGGTGGCAGCAGAGCAACTCTGCTGCAGTGTGTGCCTGCTTGGCTGTTCTTATTCTGTGGTGGATCAGGCCGGAGCGGGTGATAGTAACTGTTTTGTGGTCACAAGCCCTTCACCAAGAGCTTCCTCTGGGATCCTCATAAGCTACAGGGTGGCTGGTGGTGGGATGTGTGTGGGGTGGAAGTGACAGAGGGATGGACGAATGGCAAGGTGGGTGAAGAGATGAGAGGAATGATGAGAGCCCAGTTCATTGGTTTCCAAGGTTAATGGGTGGGAGGTAGAGAGGCATGATGGAGGAAAGATGGAGGCAGGGAAGGTGGTGATAGAGTGAGGCCATCTGTAGTGCCAGCCTGGCCATCATCTGAAGCCCATAGGCAGCTTCCTGATCCCTCACTTTGTCCTGCTCCTTGTGGAGGGAATGTCACGTGTACCCAGAGCTATGGGTGGGGCAATGTTAGTAGCACCTGGAGAACCATTGGCCTCTACCTGGGTAGGGGTGGTTCTGGCTCCCATGCTGGGTGGCCTGATAGCTATGGAACAGATCTCTCCTTAGCTACCACAGTCAGTGGCTGCTCTCCATCTAGGGTTAGGGCACCTGCTCAGACATCAGGACACCCCATGCCAGGACAGAGGCCTACAATTCAGATGGCAGCACAGGGGTGAAGATGATCTCACCGTAGCCCTAGTTACATGGCTGTCCCTGCATGCAGGACAGGATGAGCTGGGGGAAGATGTTCTCTGTGTTTTTCCACAGCCTATCCCGGCCTCTTCTTGTGTCTGATTAAACCAAGAGAGTACCAGGTTCACTCTCATAGTCCTGGTTCTTTCTCTTTTACAGTCATGAGGCTTGAACTCAGGTCCTGGGTACTGTCCCTGAGCTCTTTTGCTCAAGGTTGATGCTGTACCATTTGAACCATAGTGCCATTTCCAGCTTTTCCTTTTTATGTGGATCTCTGGTATCTCCAGTGCTGTGCCTGCAGGGAGGCACTCACCCCACAGACAGAGCAACCTCTGCCGTGACTGTGACTGCCCACAACCCTCACACCCACTCCTTGCACACCCCTCGACTCCAGTTTTAGCTCCTCTTGGACTGGGTGTCCAGCCTACCCCTTCCTACACTCACAAAGGGTCTACAATTGTCTTCCCAGGGTCCTTTCTTCTGCCAGCCAGAGTACAGACTGTGCACATCTTGACGATCACAGAGCTCTAAGCCAAAGGCTGAGATGCAGAAGGGGGTGACCCAGTAGCTGCACAGGGCCCATGGATCATCCTGTGCATCCCCCAGCCTGTGACTTCCACCACCCCCTTGGCAGGGAAGCTCCATGCCCACATCCTGATCCCTGGTCCCCTCCAATTCCATTCTCCCTTGGATTTTGCAGACTGTCTACCATCAGGATCTAAAATTTTATTCATCACTTTATGTCCTTATCACTGATTTGCTACTTTGGCAGGATCTCCCCGTGCCTGGAGAGTGGGCATGTCATGTACTCTCTGTGGAGAAGTTGCCCCAGGAGAAGAAATATGCACTTCATGTGAATGTTGGACATGGCAGGAGGGCTCCCTAGGATCAGAAGCCACAGGAGGGGTGCAGATGGGGGACTGCTAGGGGCCCCAGGGGACAGTGGGAGTTAGGGCACAGTTGGTTCCTTCTGCAGGGTTGACACCGCTTCACAAACCCAACAGAATGAGGTTCACATTACAGATGTCAGAGACAGTGCAGATTGCCAATGGGCGCAGGGGTCACTGTCACCCCCAGATGCTGGCTGCATGCTGGGATGCACGCAGAGATGTTTTCAAGATCAAATAATGAGGATGTTACAGGGTGTAACCATTCTTTTCAGATGGCTCTTTACCTCTCTTGAGCTTCATCTCTATCTTTGGCTTTTTCTTGGCAGTTAACTGGAAATGAGAGTTTCATGGACTTTCCTTTCTGGACTGGCTTCAAACAGGATCAGGAAACATTTCACTTTTTCTGTCTCTTCCCATCTCAACATTCATACTAAAATAAGACTGTGTTGAAAGTTTCAATTTATAAAAATGTTTTTCATAAAGCACCCTGAAATATTCATCGCTTATATCTCAATTGAAGATAGTTGATTTGGGGCTGCATTGGTAGAGTGCTACCCTTGAGCAGAAAAGGTCAGGGATAGAGCTGAAGCACTCAGTTGAAGACCCAGTGCCAACACACAAAAGAAAATATGCACTTTATACATATTTTCTAATTTCTTAATGAATTTTTCAGTCTGTATAAATATAGGGTATATTCCTTGTTACTTAAGTAAGATTGCTCTTTTTTTTCTTTTTGCCAGTCCTAGGGCTTGGACTCAGGGCCTAGACATTTTCATTGGACTCGCTTGCCCAAGGTGAGTGCTCTGCCTCTTGAGACACAGCGCCACTTCTAGCTTTTTTCTGAGTACGCCGTACCGGTGAATAGAACCTAGGTCTTCATGCATTCTAGGTGAGAACTCTACCATTAGGCTACATTCCCAGGCAGTGAGATTCCTCTTACAGTCATTGTATGTTCACAGAGTTTGATCTCACACACTCTAGGGCCCTGGTTGGCTTTGACTTGTGTTCCTAAGCCCTGAGCCTCCTAAGTAGCTGAAATTAAGTTGTGAGCCAGCATGATGGCTTCCAATCTTTTTTCTACAAAAATATATGTAGTTATCTAAAATATATCTATAGCTGAAAAAAAATGAATCTCTCCCAAACAAATCTTCAAAGAAACAACCATCCTATTAAAAGGTGGGCTAAAGACTTAAAAGAGTATTCTCTGAACAAAATATTAAAATGGGCTTTAGACACATGAAGAAATGCTCCATATCTCTAGCAATAAGGGAAATGAAAATCAAAACAACTATGAGATTCCACCTGACTCTAGTCAGAATGGCCATTATCAAAAAATCTAATAAGAGATACTGGTGGGGAAGTGACCAGAGGGGATCACACCTACACTGTTGGTGTGAGTGTAAACTCGTTCAACGACTAGGGAAAGCAGTGTGGTCGTTCCTCAAAAGACTGAACATAGAGCTCCCCTATGATCCAGCAAATCCACTACTTGGCATCTAACCAATTGTCCAGAAAAAAGGACATACTAAAGCCACTAGCACAATGATGCTCATTGCAGCACTATTTACCATAGCAAAGATATGAAACCAACCCAGATGCCACTCAGTAGATGACTGAATCAAGAAGATGTGGTACTTATACACAATGGAATGCTATGCTGACATCAGAAGGAATGACATCGCCCCATTTGTAAGGAAATGGAAAGACTTGGAAAAATTCATATTAAGTGAAGCAGGCCAGACCCAAAGAAACATAAGCTCAATGGTTTCCCTCATTTGTAATAATTAGTTCACATCTAGGACTCTCCTAGCAGAGGATTACAATAACTCAAAAACCTAGGTATATAAGGTCATATAGGATGAGACTAAATGAAAGGATCTCTAGGATATGGGAACAAGAGCTATATCTTGTGTCATCGTTGCTCTTAATCTTGTGTGATTTTTGTCCTTAATCTACTATGTTATTTCTCATCTCTTATTTTGCCCTTTGGTTAATGTCAGATTGTTACTGTATCTGATTTTTTCCTTGGCATATTGTATATATGTTTATTTGTTTATGTCAAATAGGAAAGGGAAGGGGGAAACAAGATGATTGGGAAGGGGAGGGGAGAGGGAACTGGGGACAAAAACATGTGGAGTGGAATAAATGTGTGAGAAGTAATGCAGTCCACTACCTGTAAATGTAATCGTAACCCCTCTATACATTACCCTGAAAATAAAAAAGAGACTATAAAAATATCTGTAGAAAATGAGGCTGGATGATGGAAACAACCAGATGCCCTAATACAGAAAATGTGATACACGCACACACACACACACACACACACACACACACACACACACACACACACACACACAATGGAATGATACATAGCCAACCGACAAGATAAAATAATGGCATTCTCGGGGAAGTGGATGAAAAGGAAAAACATCATATTAAGTGAAGTAAGCCAAACTCAAAGGAACATAGGCCCAAGAGTCTCCCTCATTTGTCAAATTCAGTAGAAACCTTGGGCTCTGCTACCAGAGATTTACAATAGAACAAAATCTAGAGACATCGTGAGAAATAGTATGACACTACATGTAAGGACCTCCAAGATAAAGAAACAAAACTCATATAATGAGTGATTGTTGTCCTTAATGAACTATGTGATCTCTTATCTCTTTTGCTATCCCTTGGTTATATCATATTGTTACAATATTTCACCTTTTTTTCTGATATATTTCATATGTGCCTAATGGTTATTTGAAATTGGATAGGGAAGGGGGGAAATGAACATGAGTGGGGGTAGGGGAAGGGAAATGGGGACCATATCATTACATGGGGTATCAAAGTTTGAGAAGTAATGCACCTTCTATCTGGTGAATATAATGTAACCCTTCTATAAATTACAATAAAAATAAATACATAAAAAGAAGATCTGCACAGAAAAAAGTAATAATGGCCTTTTTGGGGTAGTGGATGAAATTAGAGTGAATCCTGTTGAGTGAGATATGTCAAGACCAAGGAACAAAAGGTACATGGTATCCTTAATATATGGATATTAGTTTCAAACAGTAGTAGAGAGATGATTGAATAGTTGATACCCAAAGTTCTGGACATAATTTTGGAAATATAAACATAAGTACATAGACATAAAAGTCTAGGATAGACTATACACTCTACACACATGTGTTTTATTATAGATTAATCTGTATCTATGACATACAAAGACTCAGCTTAATTTTTATTATATTCTAAAATTTATGTGCCAGTGATTGTATAGCGATTCCCTTCTTGAATACTTGTTGGTTAAACATGACATTTGAAATATGATGTAAAATTCAATGTTAGAAATTTTTTTAAAAAGAGGCTAGAGGTAAATACCACTAATGCACTTGCTCTAAGTTGTACAGAAATTTTCTTAATGAATCAAGGAGTTTTATTACATCTTTATGCAAATATTTTAGTTCTGAGTGTTCTACACTCAATGCTACTTCTGGAAAGATGATATAGCTGACTGTGTAGATGGTATGAAGTCATACTGGCCTAAACGTAGAATAAAGCAGTGGTAAGTGGCTGTTAGCTGTCCAGATTCTACTGGAATATGTGGAATGAATTTATTAAGCACAATGCAGGCTCTTAGTCAGATCAGGATCAAGATTATGTGGTTCCATGAGATGAATGAGGAAAGATCAGAAAAATCTACTAAGATATCCAGATATACTTTTGAAACTAAGGTATCTGGACTCCTTTTTTTTTTCTTTCTTGGTGGGGAGCTTGAACTTTGGACCTGGTCAAGGTCTCTTAGTTCATTTTCCTCAAGGCTACTGCTGTACCAGTTTAAGCCACAACTCCACTTAGTTTTTGGGTGGATAAGTGGAGAGAAGAATCTTAGTTTTTTTTTCTTTTCGTTTTTTTGCTTGCAAAGGCTTTGAATCACCTTCTCCCTGGCTAGTAGAATGACAATTATAACCCTCCAGGGCATGGCTAGTGATTTTTTGAAAATTGGACTTTCTTCCAAATCACGTAACTGGTTCCTAGCAAAATTTTGAAGCCTGAATTAAATGTGACATATTTTTGTCACTTGTAGACACTTTGTGCTGAACGTTAGAAATCTACCAGCTGCATCACAGTGGCTCTTCCAGTTTTTGTTTATGTGGTGCTGAGGAATGGAATCCAGGGTTTCATACATGCTAGGCAAGCTATATTTACAGCCCAAGGTTTTATGTTTTGTTTTTTCAGTGTTGTTGCTTCTAAGGTACTGCATGATGTTCTTTCATTTTCTTTGCTTTTTACCTCTTTTCTTCTTTTTCCCTTTAGTTTTATTCTCTGTAGTCACTGTGTTGAATTCGGATACCCTGTGTCTTGTACATAGGTTTAGGTGATTTGGGAAAGGAAAAGGGTATAATAAAATGGTAAAAAAAAAAAACCAAACGTAAAAATGTGTACCAATTGAATAGTGATATTAGTAAGACACTAAACTGAAATGAACTGAACAATCTGGGTGGAGAGGGGGCTGATGGTAGGAAAACAGAGAAAAATGAGGGAGGGGATAACAATTTTCTTAAGAAATGTGTTCATTACTTATGTAACCGTCTGCCAACTATATATTGACTTAACAAAAAAAATTAACTTAAAAAAATAATTTAGCCTGGTATGGTGGCTCACACTTGTAAATGTAGCTACTCAAGAGGCTGGGATCCAAGGATAGCAGTTCAAAGTCAGCCTGGGCACTGAAGTCCATGTGACTCTTATCTCCAATTAACCACCAGAAACCCAGAAGTGGCCCTATGGCTCAACGGATAGGGCAGTAGTCTTGAGCTGAAAAGCTCAGTGACAAGACCCAGGTGCAGAATTGCAGTCCCATGACTTGAATGATGAATGATACTAGCCAGGCTCTGTGTGCTCACACTTGGAATCCTATCTACACAGAATCAGGTTTGAATCCAGCCCAAACAAATTGCATGATATTCTGATTTACAGTTCATTACCAAAAATCTGGAAGTGGAGGTGTGGATCAAGGGGTAGAACACTAGCCTGAAGCAAAAAAAAACATTTAAGGACAGTTCCCAGGCCCTGGGTTCAAGTCCCAGGACTTGCATAAAACAAACAAAATGTGACGCTGAGTCCTCCATCATTTGGTGTTATAGTTCAATATTCTTGATATGCGTCTTAGAAATTAAGTCCCTAGCAAATACTCTCCCCTGAAATTCTGCTTCATAGCTGATTCATAGAATTTCAGCATCATTACTATCACCTTCCAGTTAGCATAGCAGTCGACTACTGAAAATTTGAAGAAAACTTTTGAGTAATCCTAATAAATCTGTGTATCATCTGTACACACATCAAATCAGCAGCAGCTATGTTCTACTATTATCTAAATGTATTTAATCCCTTCTTGAGTTAATGAGCCTTAAAGAGTAAAACATATGAAATAGTTATGAAACTAACAGTCACCATTCTTCTACCTAATATTGTAATATAAGTTTATAAATGCAAGGGCTATTCTGAAGTGTGCAGAAGATAGCTTCTAATTATAATATTCTCATGAAGTAAAGTTTTTAAGAAACATGTTGCTTGCTTTGGGAAAGCAAAGGCAAGGAAAAATGATATAGGTAAGTTCCCTATTTATCAGAAGGAAAAAACTATTAGGTTTAGATCACCTTCATTCATTCCGTACTGATGAAACAAATATTTGGAATCCTGAGGCCAATCATTCATTGTGATGCACAATCAGCCAGCTTAGATCAATCTTCCGAAAACGGAAAGGAACAAAGGAGAAGCAATCAAGGTTTCCAAAATGAACCAGGTGGTGGTGGCAGCTCACACTTGTAATTCTATCTACTCAAGGCCTGAAATCCAAGGATTTGGATTAAGTCTGTCGGGATGGAAATATTCCTGTCTGAAACATCATCTCTGTTATCACAGCCCAGCAGATATAGTCTGCCCAAGGGGTTCCAAACACCAAAGTCCATTTCCTATCTTAAATACTAGCAAACGTACTCACACATTATTTCCTCTTTAGGAGATAGTTGAAACATGTTCCAGAAACATTTCCCTGGCTTCAGAGTGGAAGTGGAAATATATACTCACTAGAAGCCCATCTAGTAAATTACAGTCAATCATCTTTCCTCACATCTTGTTAGTTAAGTTGAACAATGTGTGTTTGGATAAGAAGCGATGTGTATGAGCATACAGCTTGTAAAAGCGCTGTAATCCTAGCTACTCATGATAAGCTGAGACCTGAGGATTCCAGTTCAAAATCAGCCATGCAATAAATTCCATAAGATTTTTACCTCTAATTAACCAGCAAAAAACAGAGCGTTGAATTGTGCTTAAAATGCCACAGGCCTAAGCTTTGCATAAAAGTGCTAAGGGGTAGCATTCAGGACCCCACTCTCTCCACTCCACAGAGACATCAAACAGTCAGGCACTGCTGCTTGAAGCGTGTAATTCTAGCTACTATGGAGGCTGAGATTGGAGGATCTTGGTTCAAAAGCCAAAGCCAGCCTGGACACATATGTTTGTGAGACTTACATCACCAATTAAGTACCAGAAACCAAAAATGGACCTGTAGAGGAAGAGCGCTAGCCTTGAGCTGAAGAGTTCAGGGACAGTGTCCAGGACCAAAGTCCAAGCACTATGACGAATCAATAATAAAAAAAGAAGATAGCTAATAGTAATGATGAATAATTTTGTGCTGGGAGTTTGGCCTAGTGGTAGAGTGCTTGCCTAGCATGCACGAAGACCTGGGTTCAATTCCTCAATACCACATACATAGAAAAATGCTGGAAGTGGTGCTGAGGCTGAAGTGGTAGAGCCCTAGACTTGAGAAAATATAAGGACAATGCTCAGTCCCTGA
Source organism: Megascapheus bottae (assembly GCF_031878675.1). NCBI lineage: Eukaryota > Metazoa > Chordata > Mammalia > Rodentia > Geomyidae > Megascapheus > Megascapheus bottae. The sequence continues at coordinate 2,354,477 of NW_028327641.1, read as the reverse complement.
GTTCAAGCCCAGGACTGGCCAAATCAAAAGTAGTAGAGCACTGGCATTGAACTGAAGATCTGAGGAACAGCCCAGGCACAGAGTTCAAGCACCGCAAACAACAACAACAAAATCTATGAAATGGCAGTGGTGGTTTTAAGCTAAGCAAAAATAGAGTAGAAACTGGTAAAATACATATTTGTGTGTAAGCAAAATAGCCAGACTTATGCATTAGAAGAGGATAGCAACTTGAAATAAAATTGTGTTTTCCATCTCACTAGGTCCTGTCTCTTAATTTATTCAAGTAAGTAAAATGCTGGGTTTTATAATCATTGCTCTGAATATTAGAAAATCATAATATCTCTCATTAACCAACAAAGACCAGGAACTGGGGCTTCATTCAAATGGCCGAGTTTCAGGCAAGAGAAGAAAAAATTGAAGTAAGAACTTGAAGTTCTTGATCCAGAATCCGCATAGTAACAGAGCAGCAGCCTGATGATGGTACCTCACACCTATAATCTTAGCTACTCAGGAGGCTAAGATCTGAGAATCAAAGTTTAAAGCCAGCCAAAGTACCCAGTTAACTGACAGAAAAACCAGAAGTGGCACTGTGGCTCACAGATTAAAGCACTAGCCTTGAGCTGAAGAGCTCAGGGACAGTGCCCAGGCCCAGAGTTCAAGCCCCACAATTGACAAAATAAAACAAGCAAGCAAAACTCACAAAGAAGCCTGCAGACCACAGTGGCTATGCTGAGTCTCTTCTCTATGGGGATCAGGAAACATTTCACTTTTTCTGTCTCTTCCCATCTCAACATTCATACTAAAATAAGAGTGTTGAAAGTTTCAATTTATAAAAATGTTTTTCAAGTAGCACCCTGAAATATTCATCGCTTATAACTCAATTGAAGATAGTTGATTTGGGGCTGCATTGGTAGAGTGCTAGCCTTGAGCAGAAAAGGTCAGGGATAGAGCTGAAGCACTCAGTTGAAGACCCAGTGCCAACACACAAAAGAAAATATGCACTTTATACGTATTTTCTAATTTCTTATTGAATTTTCAGTCTGTATAAATATAGGGTATATTCCTTGTTACTTAAGTAAGATTGCTCTTTTTTTGTCAGTCCTAGGGCTTGGATTCAGGGCCTAGACATTTTCATTAGACTCGCTTGCCCAAGGTGAGTGCTCTGCCTCTTGAGACACAGCGCCACTTCTAGCTTTTTTCTGAGTATGCGGTACCGGTGAATAGAACCTAGGTCTTCATGCATTCTAGGTGAGCACTCTACCATTAGGCTACATTCCCAGGCAGTGAGATTCCTCTTACATTAATTGTATGTTCACAGACTTTGATCTCACACACTGTAGGGCCCTGGTTGGCATTGACCTGTGATCCTAAGCCCTGAGCTTCCTAAGTAGCTGAAATTAAGTTGTGAGCCAGCATGATGGCTTCCATTCTTTTTTCTACAAAAATATATGTAGTTATCCAAAATATATCTATAGCTGAAAAAAATGAATCTCTCCCACACAAATCTTCAAAGAAACAACCATCCTATTAAAAGGTGGGCTAAAGACTTAAAAGCGTATTCTCTGAAGAATACTCTCTGGAGATAGTTGAAACATGTACCAGAAATATTTCCCTGGCTTCAGAGTCGTAGTGGAAATATATACTCACTAGAAACCCATCTAGTAAATTACAGTCAATCATCTTTCCTCACATCTTGTTAGTTAAATTGAACAATGAGTGTTTGTATCAGAAGCGATGTGTATGAGCATACAGGTTGTAAAAGTACTGTAATCCTAGCTACGCAAGATAAGCTGAGACCTGAGGATTCCAGTTCAAAATCAGCCATGCAATAAATTCCATAAGATTTTTACCTCTAATTAACCAGCAAAAAACAGAGCGTTGAATTGTGCTTAAAATGCCACAGGCCTAAAATTTGCATAAAAGTGCTAAGGGGTAGCATTCAGGATCCCACTCTCTCCACTCCTTTTTTACATAGTACTAGAATTCCTAGGCAGTGCAATAAGGTAAGAAGCAAGCGTAAAGAGGATCCAAGTAGGGAAAGAGGAAATAAAACTATCCCTCTTTGCAGATGACATGATTCTGTATTTATACAATCCTATAGACTCTACTCCCAAGCTCCTTGAGCTGATTCAAAGCTTTGGAAAGGTAGCAGGCCATAAAATCAACCCTCACAAATCAACTGCCTTCCTTTACGCCAACAGTGAGAGGAACGAGGCAATAATCAGGAAAGAAACTCCTTTCACAATAGCCTCAAAGACAATAAAGTACCTAGGAATTAGCTTAACTAAGAATGTAAAGGACCGTTTAGATGAAAACTTTAAAACCCTAAAAAAGGAAATTAAAGCAGAACTAAGGAAATGGAAAAATCTCCCATGCTCCTGGATTGGAAGAATCAACATTGTGAAAATGAGAATCTTGCCAAGGGCTATCTACAAATTCAATGCAATACCCATCAACATCCCAATGTCATTCTTTAAATAAATAGAAGAGGCAATTCAAAATTTCATATGGAATAATAAAAGACCCAGTATAGCAAAAACACTTCTTAGCAGAAAGAACAGCGCTGGAGGAATTTCAATTCCAAACTTTAGATTCTATTACAGAGCTATAATTCTCAAAACAGCTTGATACTGGCACAAGAACAGGCCTGAAGTCCAATGGAATAGAACTGCGGACCCAGATATTAAACCACAGACCTATGGCCACCTAATCTTTGACAAGGGAGCCAAAAAAATAGAATGGAAGAAAATAGCCTGTTAAACAAGTTTTGCTGGCAGAACTGGTTAAGCACCTGTAGAAAACTAAAATTGGATCCTTCTTTGTCAACTTGCACTAGAATTAACTCCAAATGGATCAAAGACCTGGAGGTAAATGCTGACACACTGAAAAGTTTACAGTAAGTTAAGTAAGCCAGACTCAAAGGAACTTAGGCTCAATGGTTTCCCTCATTCGTCATAATCAGTAGAAACCTTGGGCTCTACTAGCAGAGACTTGCAATAGAGCAAAATCTTGATACATAAGGCCATATAATGTGAAGCTAATTGAAAGGACCTCCAGGATATTGAAACAAAAGCCATATAATGAATGATTGTTTTCCTTAATGTACTATGTTGTCTCTCATCTCCTTTGCTGTCCCTTGGTTATCCCATATTGGTATAGTATCTCACTTTGTTATCTGATATATTGAATTTATTTGTATTTGGATATTTGAAATTTGATAGGGAAGGGGGGAAAAGCAAGACAGGTGGGGGGTGTGGGTTTGGAGGGAAATGGGTACCAACACATGTGAAAGGGTATCAATGTATGTGAATTAATGCACCTTCTACCTGGCAAATATCATGTAACCCTTTTGCTAATTACAAGAAAAAAATGAAAAAAAAAGAAAGTTGTAGTGTGTGGGGACGATGATGGGGTCAAATACATTTCTTCTTAGAAATTTACCTCATCTGGTTGCCCTGGATTTTCCTGGCCTTCTTCTTAGAGAAAGGCCTGTTATACTGGATTTGTGGCTTGGCAAAGATCTAGCATGTACATCTTCGAGTAAGACATCCACAACTTCCATGCCTGAGACTCGAGTTTCCAGACCTTTGGCAACAGCACAGCAACATCTTTCTTCTTCCTGAGCCACAGGCCAAGTGAGATGGCTTGAGCTGGTTGTTAGTTACAGTGGCTTGGTTACCAGGATTCCATATTCTGTTCCATTGTGAGGGAGGCAGGGTCACCTTTCAGGGCCCAATGACCAAAGATCCTTGCTCACAGAAGACCTCACCAAAGACGTACTGGAGGCTGAATCTCTCCTCCAATCTCACAATATACATGTGGATGTAGTAAACAGCACACCTTATTTGTCCAATCCCAATGTCTTCCACTAGGCCCAACTACCAGTCTGGTCTCAGGCTCAAGGAGCCTTTCTTAGGTAAGATCCAAAGTTAAGGGTCCATATTGCCCTCATCCTTTACAAAACATTTGCTTCACAGTGCCTTCTCTGCCTGCATTTTGCCCCTTGTCGAATTTGTTTTTGTTTTTGCTAGTCTTGGGACTGGACCTCAGAGTGTGAACATTGTTCTTGGGCTTTCTTTAGGCGTTAGCTGTCCCATTGAGCCACAGCACCGCTTGCAGGGTTTTCTATGTATGTGGTAATGAGGAATCAAACCTGAGTCTTTTTGCGTGGTAGCCAAGGACTCTACCACTAGGTCAAACACACAGGGCATCTTGCACATATTTTTGACGTCAATCTACTAGGATATTATTAGGTTTCTCTATCCTAATCAATTTTTTCCTGATGATTAGCTTTGCTGTCCTGTGTATCAAATGCAAGAGGGAAAAACACAGAAGAACTATTGAAATTTTAAAAAAAAGCATTACACACATAGATAAGTGTTCATTCTTTGTAGGAGAAAGGATATTTTGATATGATGATGATGACTTTATAATTACTATGTCAGGGTTGAGAGTTTGGCATAGTGGTAGAGTGCTTGCCTAGCATCCATGAAGATCTGGGTTTGATTGCTCAGTATCACATAGATAGAAAATCTAGACGTGGCACTGTGGCTCAAGTGGCAGAGGGCTAGACTTGAGAAAACCCGAGGAGAGTGCTCAGGACCTGAATTCAAGCCCCAAGACTGGCAGAATGATAAAAGAAAATAAAAATGCTTTTTACGAGCTAATTCATTCACAGCATTTGCTTCTGAAATCTTCGCTTCTGCATCTTGTGAAATACCCCTTTCATTCAACGTAGACAAGAAAAACAGATCCATCCCATGGTCCACTGTGAGGCCAATGGTTGGGCTAAGAGCTAGTCTTGCAGCAACATATAAGTTTTATTCTAATACTTTCCAAACTTTGTACTCAAATATGGTACCTACTTACCAACATAGGTCAGTTATCCTTATGCTATACCTTTTCTTCATTACTACAATATTCTTCAACTCCTACATCAATCCTCTAGTACCTCCCCTGACCTCTCTCATTCTTTTTTTCTATCTCTGGACCTCTGCTCGTCTTTCAACCCTTATACTGCACGGATCTACACGTGATGGCTGTTGAGCAATATTGTATATGTAGGTGGTTAATTATTCTCTAGGCTCAGAGGGACTTAAAGCCAATAGAGATTGGATTGAGAGGCTTATTGTTTTGGGTATGAATCCCTTATCAGTGGTTGTATTAGATTGGTCTGTAAGTGCACAAAAAGAAAGAGTGATAATACCAATCAAAACTTGTGAACATCTAGTGTCTACCAGCTTCAGAGGTCTAGCTTGGTTATATCTGAAAAACTATAATCGTATTTAGTAGTAATCTTGCTCCCATTTTCAAATGGGCAGAACAAGAAACTCAAGAAAAATGTCAAATCAAGAAACAACATCCCCCACCCAATGTAAACAGACAATGGAACAGTCACTGGCAAACCTAGAGGAGAGTCTTCCAAGTGCTACACAAATGCAATTGATAAACATCATTAATGGAAAATGTGAAAATATAAAGAAAGAGATAATGGAGGAAGCCATAGCTGAACAAGAGGAAAGCATAAACAAGGTGATAAGTGAAAAAGAAGAAGCCATAATGGAGGCCATAATGAAGGTTTTTCAAAGAAAGATGGATGAATTCATAGAATCCACAAATAAAAACGTTACCAAACTCCAGCAAATGTCTAAAGAAAATAAAGCTACTGAGCTAACCACTCAAAAGGAAATCAAGGAGATAAAGAAATCCATACATGATTTAAAACAAGAGATGCAAGGCATCAAAAATGATCAATTAGAAGCAAGGGCGATGAAAAATAAAGTAGATAGCTTTGATAGCAGGTTAGAGAATGCAGAGGAGAGAATTTCCGGGGCTGAAGATAATTTAGTTATTATAGAGAAAGAACAGAAAATGAGTCAATCCAAATCTAGCAAATATGAGATAGCGCTTCAGGTGGTCCAAGATACAATTAGGAAGCCTAATTTAAGGCTAGTTGGTATTGAGGAGGGCGTGGAGAAAGAGGTCAATGGTATTGGAAATATACTTCAGGGAATCATCTCAGAGAATTTCCCAAATACCCAGAAGGGCAGGCCCATCCAGATACGAGAAGCTTTTAGAACCCCAAACAGACCTGACCAGAAAAGAACATCCCACCGCTACATTGTGATCCGAGCTGTATCAATAGAAACGAAAGGAAAGATCCTAAAGGCAGCCAGGGAAAAGGGATCAGTAACCTATGAAGGCAAACCAATCAGAATAACCCCAGATTTCTCAGCAGAGACCATGCAAGCACGAAGTGACTGGAAGCATATATGTCATGCCCTTAAATCAAATAACTACCAACCAAGAATACTGTAGCCAGCTAAGCTCTCATTCATAACTGAGGGAACAATAAAAACATTCCATTCCAGGGAAAAGCTGCAACAATATGTCGAAACAAAACCAACACTATAGAGAATTCTCAAAGATGCTCTATACATAGAAAACCAAAATAAATGCAATATAGGGAAAGAAATGGCACCTAAACAGCATACCATCTAAGGACCACAAGAACTGTCAAGACACAGGCCCTACTAAAAGCTTTTAAAAATGTTAGGAACTAATAAATATCTCTCAATCCTAACTCTCAATATCAATGGACTTAACTCTCCAATTCAACGGCATGGGCTGTCTAGTTGGATCAAAAAGCAAGAGCCATCGTTCTGCTGTCTTCAAGAGACACATCTTACCCAAAAACAATCATCTTTTGAAAGTGTGAGGTTGGCATAAACTCTATCAAGCTAACTGCCCCCATAAACAGGCTGGAGTTGCCATCCTCATATCAGATACAATAGACTTCAAACTAAAATTAGTAAGAAAAGACAAAGAAGGTGACTACATACTACTAAAGGGATCTTTCCTCCAGGAAGACATAACGATATTAAATAATGCAATGAGTAGGGATTTATATTTGAAATATCACTGTTGAGAAAATCTAACACACATTTGCTAAGTATTTGCTATTGATTTCCCAAGAAGTCCAGTACAAGCTAACATGTGTGGCATATATCGACTGGGAGAAATGATTCAAAATATGTGACTCATTTGAACAGGAGTCAGTGAAAAGATACAGAAGCAGGATACCCATATTGTGATAATTTGTATCTTTTGCATATTTTGTGTTTGTTATTAATTCCATTTGTAGTGTACATTTCTAGGTAAAATCTTTTCAAATGTTTCCAAACAATTTGTTATTTCAACAGCAAAAAAGACATTTATATGCCTGATAAAATTCACAGAATCCAAATTTTTCCATATTATTTTTTGTTTTTTGTTTTTTGTTTTTTTGGTGGGTCATAGATCTTGAACTCAGCCTTGGCACTATCCCTGAGCTCTTCAGCTCCAGGCTACCACCTTACCCTGGAGCCCAGCCCCACTTCCCATTTTCTAAAAGTAAATTGGAGATAAGAGTCTCAGGTCTTTTTGTGCCAGGATGGCTTTAAACCTTGATCCTCAGATCTCAGCCTCCTGAGTAGCTAGGATTATAGAAGTGAGCCACCACCCCATCATGCTCAGCTTTCTGGTTTTTTTTTAAACAAGCCCTTTGGCTGGAACTCGGTCTGAGCAATGTCCTTCAGCTTTCCTCAAGCCTAGTGATCTTCTACTTGAGCCACAGCACTACTTCTGTTTTTTTCTGTGTATGTGGTACTGCGGAATTGAACCTTCGTCTTCATACAAGCACTCTACAACTATGCCAAACTCCCAGCCCCTCCACATTAGTTTTTATGATAGATCTTTCCATGCATCTAGGATGGCTAGAAATCCTTCTTGAGTTTCCCAAGATCAGGGAGTATAGGTGTGTCCCATCCTGTGTGGCTACATAACCATTGTTTAGGGTACAGTTCTCTCTTCATTCTACCCATCTAGAGCAATTTTCATCTTCCATGTATAATCATTAAACATTCAGCTCCTGTTCCTCTCTACTCCATTCTCTGGAACCATCGTGCTTTTTGGCTCTAAGGGTTTGTTGATCCTTGGAAGCTCTGGAAGGGAAAACATACCCTAGCTCTTCCTTTATGACTGCTGTATTTTTAGTTTACTGTAATCAAGATTCATCTGTAAAATATAGTAAAATGTTCTTCCTTTTCAATGCATTGTTTTGCATATTTCTATCTTTTGATTATTATTAATAGTTGTGAATGGATTCTCCACATATTTGTTCTAGTCTGCTTTCTCTTCCGTTAGGTACAAATCTAGAAATAGAAGTGTTGGACCATATTTCTATGTAATTCTATATTTAGTACTTTTTTAGCATTCTCCACGCAATTTTTGATTGTTTTATATTCCTTGCAGAACTATTCCAAAGTTCTACTTCTTCTCACTACCTTGCCAGTAATAGTTAGACTTTGAAAGTTGTTTTTTTGTATGCGTGTGTGTGTGTGTGTGTTTGTGTGTGTGTGTATGTGGATCTTTTTGTTTAAAACTATATTTATATTAACATATTTAAAGTAATGATTTCATTGTAATTTTAATTTTTCTCATGACTGTTAATATTGAACTTCTTTCTACATTTTCAACTACTATTTCTATATATTCTTTTTAGAAAATCCTCTCCAATCTCCAATTTTTTTCCCTTTTTTTGTGGGGTAGTGGGGAAAGTCATGGGGCTTGGACCTTGGGCCGTGAGCTCTTTAGTTTAAGGCTATTGTCCTACCCTGAGTATTGCCCCTCAGTTCTTCTGCTCACAGCTCCCTACCCCTCTTCCCATTATATACAGAACAAAGGTCATCCTCAGTCTTTTTGAAAAAGTAAAACATACAGTAAATTTGTAGTATAAAACAGCAAGAAATAAATTTCTTGCCAGGTGCAGTGACTTCTACCTGTAAACCTAGGTACTCAGATATCAGGCTGATATCTAAAGATTTGGTTCAAAGTCAGCCTGGGCATTAGAAAGTCTATGAGACTCTCATCTACAGTTAACCACTAGAATATGGGAAATGGCACTGTGGCTTCATAGGTAGGGTGATAGCCTTGAGTTGAAGAGCTCAGGAACAGTGCCCAGGCCCAGGGTTCAAGCCTTACAAATCCCCCAGCCAAAAAAAAAGAAAAAAAAGTTTCTTCCCCAAGTGATTATTATGCCAGACATAGAACATTAACATTCTGGGTGTACTTCACAGTATTATTACTTGATACCCTAAGATTTTGCAATATTCTCACAGTACCAGCATATGTCATCATATAATGTAGTTCCTTTTCAATGGAATAATTCCATTTATAACCTAAATCTACTCCCCCGACTTATTTTTGTCGATACCACAATTGCTCTACCATGATATGCCACAAGCCATGAAACATTTTATGGTGGGTAATTGGAAAGGAGTCTCATGGAATTTTGTGCCAGGCTGGCTTTGAACCATGGTCCTCAGATCTCAGTCTCCTGAGTAGCTAGGATGACAGGCGTGAGCCACCAACACCTGGCTTGCCGTTTTATTTTTTTGTGGGTCTTGGGACATGAACTCTGGGCCTAGGCACCATCCCTAAGCTTTTCAGGACAATATTTCATGTAAGTCTAAACATTTAAGTAAAGGAATAAAATTCCAACAAAAAAGAATAAAATTCCAGGCATGCTGGAGACCTACAGCAACCTGGTGTCCTTAGGTGAGCAAAAGTCAAATTCACTTGCAAGGCCAAGTGCCTTGTTATTTTGCAGATACGTGAATGTTTATCAAACTTTCAATACTATTTAAATGAAAGATTCCAGGCCCTGAGAAGTATCATTGCTTTCTAAAAAAACCTAAGGTAATTTTGTACTCATTCTTCAGGATACCTTCAGGATACTTTGACAACAGTTCTAAATTATGTTTCCTCTAATGGAGACGACATTCCAAACTTACACAGTAATTGTAAGTGGATAAACAATCCAGAATAGAATATATATCATTATTGGAAATAGGATCTACAAATCACTAAACAGTGAGTTTATAATGGAAACCTGGCACTAGGTGCAATGTTTCATGCCTGTAATCTTAAAATATTGGGGAGGAAGAAATCTAAGAATTCTAATTTGAAGCCAGCAATGGCATAAAAATTGCCATGAAACTCTATAACTCCAAGTAACCCCTCAAAACTGTTAGTGGAGTGTCAAAAGTTTGACTTTGTGGTTGAGTGCTTGCCTAGCATGCATGAAGACCTATGCATGTAAGTGGAGCTGGGACTCAAACTGGTATTTTTCTAGCCTTGAGCAAGACAGCTAAGTTTATGCCACACAAAATGAATCCAGAGCTGGGGAAAAGTCAACCATGGAGCCAGTGAGAAATGAGAAAAAGGATTTAATAGATAACTTGTGAGTAGGATGTCTGCAAACTTAAAGCAATGATGAAACAGCATAAGCAAAAATTCTCTACTGTTTCTAATTTACAGGTCCCTGTGTTCCAAAACCTGTATTAATTGACAAGCTAGAGCAATGTGCAGAACTCTGGATAGGAAATTCCTCTGACAAGAATATCACAGGTGAGTGAATGCATCTTCATATTGATGTTGGAGCCTGAGCCCCAATGGTAAGTTCATGTTGTGATGTACTGAGCAATAATATTCTTAGTTACCCTAAATCCTGTGTGGAACCTATGGAATTCTTTGTGAATGAATCAAGAATCATTTTCTTTTCCCAATCCTATGGTTGGTCTCAGGGCCTGAGCATGGTCCTTGGGTTTTCTCAAGGCAAGCTCTCTACTTCTTGAGTCATAGCAACACTTCTGGCTTTTTCTTTGTATGTAGTACCAAGGAACTGAACCAGGTCTTTGTGCATGCTAGCCCAAACCTGCGGCACCAAGAATCATAGGGTGATATAATGAATTCTATGTGGCAGTAGAGTTAAATTTAGATTTCTCTGTAGAAATCACTGTGAAACAAAATAAAATGAGAAAGCCATGAGCCCGTGGCTCATGCCTGTAATCCTAGGTACTTAGGAGGCTGAGATCTGAGGATCAAGGTTCAAAGACTGACCTATCACAAAAACACCTTAGACTCTTCTCTCCAATGAACCAATAGAAAATGGGAAGTGGGGTTGAGGCTAAAGACATAGGGCAGTAGCCTTGAGCTGAAGAGCTCAGGAAGAACAGCCAGGTCTAGAATTCAAGTCCCATGACTCCAAAACAAGAAAGAAAGAAAGAAAGAAAGAAAGAAAAAAGAAAGAAAGAAAGAAAGAAAGAAAGAAAAAAAAAGAGGAAAGAGGGAAGAAAGAGGGAAGGAAGGAAAGGAAGAAAGGAAGAAAGAAAGAAAGAAAGAAAGAAAGAAAGAAAGAAAGAAAGAAAGAAAAATATTTCATTTGTTTAAAACTAAGACTGTATATGATTGAGCAAACAAGGAATAAGTCAGGGCATTATTCTCTGATAAGGATAATATCTTTTTGCTGGTAGGAAGAGACTGGTATTCAGAACCAGACCTTTCCACCAGAAATTGAGCCTAGTGGTAGAGTGCTTGCCTAGCATGCACAAAGACACAGGTTTGATTCCTTATTACCACATACATAGAAAAAGCCAGAAGTAATGACTTCATTCGTGGGGTTCTAGTCTTGAGAAAACCCAAGGAGAGTGGTTAGGTCCTAAGTTCAAACCCAGGAATGGAAGGAAAAAAAAACAACAAAGTTTCAATCAACATAAGAAAATTAACTAGACAATGAGCTGGAGATTTTCTGGTCTTCCATGGTTCTGAGGGACAGGAGTGTTAGAAAAGGAATTTTTATAAGACTTCAAATGGAAAGAAACAAATTTCAAAATTCCCACAAATACCTAAATTGAGACTTTAGTGAGAAGTTGTAACTGAAGGGATTTAGGTGTAAGTCCTTACTCTCAAGAATCGTTCTTGCTTGGGTCAAAGGCAAAGAGACATATAAACCAAACTTCTGGCCGCTGAATCTAGAAAACATTCATGTTCCTCACTCAATGGTTAATAAGCAAACAGCATTGAAACTGGGTAAGGTAATCCTATCTGGTACTCAGGACCTGAGACTCTTATCTGTAGTTAACTCTAGAAAACAGGAAGTGGGGCTGTAGCTCAAGGATAGGGGTTATAGTCTTCTGCTGAAGTGTTCAGGGACAGGGCCGAGGCCTATGAACTACAAAAAAAAAAGAAAAGAAAAGAAAAGAAAGTTTTAAATAGATGCAAAACAGCACAATATTTAGATTATTTCTCAAAAATAAAAGAAAGGCAGCTATTCCTCAATGTATAAACAAAACGGTATTTGAAAAAAAAACAGCTGCAGGTATACTATAGGTAGTACTCAGCTTAAAACTGTAGCAATACATAGATGGGTAATTTCAATAAATATTTCCTGTGATATAAAAAGAGAACTAAAACACAGAAAAACGTTATCGGTCATTGTAAAATATCATTTTCTTAATATGTTAGGGAGAAAAGCATATATTTCTCACAAATCAATTTCCACTTTTATATATTTTTTTAATCAAAAAGCATATTTTATTAATTATTAGCAAGCAGGCTTTTATGCACTCATAGCAAATCACTAATAAAGCATGTCACATCAAACACACACATATGTTATGTGTGTATATATAACAAATATATATATATTATGTGAAATTTCAGTATTCACCATTGTGTAGAAAATGATTAAATGAGTAATGGCTTGCCTGACAAAAAATATTCTAGTTAGTAGGTGTATAACACAAATATTCAGCAAAATATTGAGCAAGGGCTGGGAGTTTGGCTTACTGGCAGAATGCTTGCCTAACACACACAAAGACCAGGGTTCGATTCATAGGTACCACATATATAGAAAAGGTGGAAGTGGTGCTGTGACTCAAGTGGTAGAGCTAGCCTTGAGAAAACCCAAGGACAGTTCCCAGGCCCTGAGTTCTAGCCCCAGGACTGGCAAAAGCATTATTAAACAAAATACAATAATATTTATACAGTCAAATTTATAAGGAATGTATTATTATGAATATTTTTTCACCTCCTTGTAAATTATTGGAAAATAGGGAAAGTGCTATTTATTCAGATATATAAGCTTATTTCACTTAGCACAGTGTTTTATTGAAGTTATACATATTAGTGGAGTCATAAATTCTTCTAGAAGTGAGTAAAGTTATCCAGGTGTATGAAATCTATCACCAGAAGGATGACAATTGTATATAATTTTATGGCATATTTGAGAGAGTTTGGTGTAAGTGTTGAGGCAATGGCCTCTTAAGTGGTAGTAAGAAACAAAGAAACAGCATCTGATCTACTACCTGACATTTAGTAGCATGGAAAAAGGGGTTAAGGATATACCTACAGATGTATGTTATACCGATATTGCCACAGTTTAACAAATTATAATGAATTTTGGCAAATAATACTAATATTACCACCCATTAATAAAGTAATAAAAATCAGTCTATGAATATTTCACCTATAGTCTGCCCTTGGTTTACTGAATGGCATTCTTCCAAAATAGGACTTAGTGTCTTTTTAAACGAATGTTTAATTGATTCCTATTCCCATTAGTGTATTGGTGGTGTTTAATGTTGATCATTAGACAAAATAGTGGTTTCTTTGCAACCCTCAAATATCTGACTGGTTTCCTGTGGTAAGGGTATCTCATTTTTTTTTCGGGTCCGGGAGGTCTGCAGCCTAGGTAAAAACTGCAGCCTCGTTTATTGTCAACTCCAGGCTTATATCCCTTCTTGAAACCGGGGAACTTCCAGGTGTTACACTCATATGGTAAATCTCAGGTCATTTAAACAGAATAAGGCCAGAAAACACTAAGACAATAAAGCCATTGTCTGATGCAAATCAAGGTACAGTTTGATTCCACTCTGGCTCCTAACACCATGGATTGACCCATTGATCACCCTTCCTGAGGGAATCTTCCTAAACTTCTTAACATAAATATGAAAGCCGATACCCCAGCCCTCTCAGATGATAGATGCCTGAAAGGGTTACTCGAACAATAGGCTTGGAGAACCAGACTAGTACCATAAACTCAGAAAACGCTTTGAAACTTCCAGCTAGGGGAGGACCTGGCCTCTACCCATTACTGCTACATAAGTCCCCCACTCCTGCCCGTATTACACTAAGCTTTATGACTCGACTCATCTCAAGTCGCTATTGTATCCCTCTTCAACTCTCCGTGAAAGTTGATCCGATCTGTTGAGGTTATTTTATGCTCTCATGACTCAGTTTCTTTTTTTTTTCTTTTTGCCAGTCTTTGGGCTTGAACTTAGAGTCTGGGCACTGTCCTTGGACACTTTTTTGCTCAAGGCTAGCGCCATGTCACTTGAACCACAACACTACTTCTGTTTGTGGTACCAAGGAATAGAACTCAGGGCTTCGTGCATGCTAGGCCTGCACTCTAACACTGGGCTACACTGCTGGCTCCTCAACTTAGTTTCTGAATACACCATACCTCAATTTCTGACAGTTTTGGAGGTTAGTAGATGATATGAGTGTCATCATTTTATTTGTCTAGGCTGCCTTTGAGCCATGATCCTTAAATCTCAAACTCAGCCATCATAGGTGGGTACACAGTTTCGTGGCCATGTACATCTGGTTTCCCTTAACTTTTCCACTCATGACCAGCACACCTAACACTTGAGCCATACCTCCATCTCTGGCTTTTTTTTGCATTTTTTTATTGTAATTAGCAAAAGGGTTACATGATATTTGCCAGATAGAAGGTGCATTAATTCACATACATTGATAGCCTTTTACAGGTCTTGGTTCCCGTTTCCCTCCCCCCCCCACACCCCCCACCCGTCTTGATTTTCCCCCCTTCCCTATCAAATTTCAAATATCCAAATACAAATAAATTCAATATATCAGATAACAAAGTGAGATACTATACCAATATGAGATAACCAAGGGACAGCAAAAGAGATGAGAGACAACATAGTACATTAAGGACAACAATCATTCGTTATATGCCTTTTGTTTCACTATCCTGGAGGTCCTTTTAATTAATTTCACATTATATGTCCTTATGTATCAAGATTTTGCTCTATTGCAAGTCTCTGCTAGTAGAGCACAAGGTTTCTACTGATTATGACGAATGAGGGAAACCATTGAGCCTAAGTTCCTTTGAGTCTGGCTTACTTCACTTAATATGATTTGTTCTAACTCTTTCCATTTCCTAACAAATGGGGCGATGTCATTCTTTCTGACATCAGCATAGAATTCCATTGTGTACAAATACCACAACTTGTTGATCCACTTATCAACTGAGGGACATCTAGCTTGGTTCCATATCTTTGCTATGGTGAATAGTGCTGCAATGAACATGGTTGTGCTAGTGGGTTTAGTATGTCCTTGTTTCTGGGTGGTTGGGTAAATTCCAAGTAGTGGAATTGCTGGGTCATAGGGGAGTTCTATGTTTAGCATTTTGAGGCACTGCCACACTGCTTTCCACAGTGGTTGAATGAGTTTGCACTCCCACCAACGGTGTAGTATTGATCCCTCCTGGCCACTTCCCCTCCAGCATCTATTGTCATACGTTTTCCTGATCCTGGCCATTCTAGCTGGAGTGAGGTAGAATCGAAGAGTTGTTTTGATTTGCATTTCTTTTATGACCAGAGATGTTGAGCATTTCTTCATGTG
The DNA here is from genome assembly GCF_031878675.1 of Megascapheus bottae. Classification (NCBI taxonomy): domain Eukaryota; kingdom Metazoa; phylum Chordata; class Mammalia; order Rodentia; family Geomyidae; genus Megascapheus; species Megascapheus bottae. Next base: position 2,338,946 of record NW_028327641.1, on the reverse strand, counting down.
TCTATAGGCCATTTTTGTTTCTTCTTCAGAGAAGACTCTAAGTCTTTGGCCCATTTTTAATGGGATGGTTGTTACTTTGGAGGTTAGTTTTGGAGTTATTCAATTTTTTGAGCTGTTGATATATTTTAGATATGAGGCCTTTGTCCGTTGTTTGCTTGGTGAAGATATTCTCCACTCTGTAGGCTTCCTGATTAGTTTACTAGCTATGTCCTTTGCCATAAAAAAGCTCTGCAGTTTAATGCAGTCCCACTTATCCAGCCTTTCTCTGATTTGTTGTGATTCTTGGTCCTTATTAAGAAAGTTTCGACTTCTGCCAAGGAGGCCTAGTGTATCTCCTATTTCTTCCTGTAGAGTTTTTAGTGTGTCACCTTTTACCTCCAGGTCTTTGATCCATTTGGAGTTAATTCTAGTGCAAGGTGACAAAGAAGGATCCAGCTTTATTTTTCTGCAGGTGCTTAACCAGCATAACTTGTTGAAGAGGCTGTCTTTCTTCCATTCTATTTTTTTGGCTCCCTTGTCAAAGATTAGGTGGCCATAGGTCTGTGGTTTAATATCTGGGTCCTCAGTTCTATTCCATTGGTCTTCAGGCCTGTTATTGTGCCAGTACCAAGGTGTTTTGAGAATTATAGCTCTGTAATAGAGTCTAAAGTTTGGAATTGAAATTCCTCCTGAGCTGTTCTTTCTGCTAAGAAGTGTTTTTGCTATATGGGGTCTCAAATTTGTTGGCATAAAATTTTGAGAAGTATTCCCTCATGATATTCTGGATCTTGGTAATTTCTCTCGTGATATTACCAATTTCATCTGCGATTTTGTTTATTTTGATATGCTCTCTTCTTTTTTTGGTAAGATTTGCTAAGGGCTTGTCAATTTTGTTAATTCTTTCAAAGAACCAACTCCTTGTTTTGTTGATTCTTTCTATAGTTTTTTGGATTCCAAATCATTTAATTCTGCTTTGATTTTAATAATTTCCTTTCTTCTACTGGGATTAGGGTTGGTTTGTTGCTCTTTTTCCAGGAGCTTAAGGTGAGACATTAACTTGTTGGTTTGCAATTTTTCCAACTTGTTGTTGTAGGCACTCAGATCTATAAATTTTCCTCTGAGTACTGCCTTTGCTGTGTCCCAAAGGAGTTGGTATTTAGTGTGCTCCTTACTGTTAAATTTCATAAACTGTTGGATATCTGTTCTGATCTCTTCGATGACCCATTGGTGATTCAACAAAGTGTTGTTCAGTCTCCATGAGTTACATGGTTTTCATTGGTGGAGATGTGTGTTCAGTTCCAGTTTGATGCCTTTGTGGTCTGAGAGTGTGCATGGAATAATTTCTGTGTTTCTGAATCTGTCCAGGTTTTTTTTATGGCCTAAGATGTGATCTATTTTGGAAAATGTTCCATGTGCTGCTGAGAAAAACGTATATTGTGTTGTTACTGGGTGGAATATTCTGCAGATGTCTGTTAGATCTAGTTGGTGTATATAGTTGTTCAGTTCTAAGGTTTCTCTGTTGAGTTTTTGCCTTGTTGATCTGTCCATAGGTGAGAGTGGTGTGTTAAAGTCCACGACAATCACTGTATTTCCATCTATGTATGGTTTCAGTGTAAGTAAAGTTTGCTTGATGAAGTCTGGAGCTCCGGGATTGGGTGTGTAAATATTTAAGATCGTTATGTCTTCCCGGAGGAAAGATCCCTTTAGTAGTATGTAGTAACCTTCTTTGTCTTTTCTTACTAATTTTGGTTTGAAGTCTATTTTATCTGATATGAGGATGGCAACTCCAGCCTGTTTATGGGGGCCGTTAGCTTGATAGAGTTTATTCCAACCTCTCACTTTCAAAAGATGCTTGTGTTTTTTGGTAGGATGTGTCTCTTGAAGACAGCAGAACGATGGATCTTGCTTTTTGATCCAACTAGCCAGCCTATGCCGTTAAATTGGAGAGTTGAGTCCATTGATATTGAGAGTTAGGATTGAGAGATATTTATTAGGTCCCACCATTTTTAAAAGCTTTTTTTTGGGCCTGTGTCTTGACAGTTCTTGTGGTCCTTAGGTGGTATGCTGTGTAGGTGCCGTTTCTTTCCCTATATTACATTTATTTTGGTTTTCTATATATAGAACATCTTTCAGAATTCTCTGTAGTGTTGGTTTTGTTGCAACATATTGTTGCAGCTTTTCCCTGGAATGGAATGTTTTTATTGTTCCCTCAGTTATGAATGAGAGCTTAGCTGGGTACAGTATTCTTTGTTGGTAGTTATTTAACTTAAGGCATGACATATATGCTTCCAGTCAGTTCTTGCTTGCATGGCCTCTGCTGAGTAATCTGGGGTTATGCTGATTGGTTTTCCTTTATAGGTTACTGAACTCTTTTCCCTGGCTGCCTTTAGGATCCTTTTTTTGGTTTCTACTGATCCAGTTCGGATTAAGATGTGGCGGTGAGATGTTCTTTTCTGGTCAGGTCTGTTTGGGGTTCTAAAAGCTTCTCCTATCTGGATGGGCCTGCCTTTCTGGATATTTGGGAAATTCTCTGAGATGATTCCCTGAAGTATATTTCCAATACCATTGACCTCTTTCTCGAGACCCTCCTCAATACCAATTAGTCTTATATTAGGCTTCCTAATTGTATCTTGGACCTCCTGAAGCGCTCTCTCATTTTTCCTAGATTTGGATTGACTCATTTTCTTTTCTTTTTCTATAATAACTAAATTATCTTCAGCCCCGGAAATTCTCTCCTCTGCATTGTCTAACCTGCTATCAAAGCTATCTACTTTGTTTTTCATCTCCCTTGCTACTAATTGCTCATTTTTGATGCCTTGCATCTCTTTTTTTAAAGTATGGATTTCTTTATCTCCTTGATTTCCATTTGAGTAGTTAGCTCAGTAGCTTTATTTTCTTTGAACATTTGCTGTAATTCGGTCACCTTTTTATTTGTTGATTCTATGAATTCATCCATCTTTCTTTGAACAGCCTTTATTATGGCCTCCTTTATGGCTTCTTCCTTTTCACTTATCACCTTGTTTATGGTTTCCTCTTGTTCAGCTATGGCTTCCTCCCTTACCTCTTTCTTTATATTTTCACATTTTTCATGAATGATGTTTATCAATTGCATTTGTACAGCACTTGGAAGACTCTACTCTAGGTTTGCCAGTGACTGTTCCAGTGGCTGTTTATATTGGGTGGGGGAGGTGGGAGATTTTTTTTCTTGATTTGACATTTTTCTTGAGTTTTTTGTTCTGCCCATTTGAAAATGGGACGAAGATTAATACTAGACACTATTACAGTTTTTCAGATGTAACCAACCTAGACCTCTGTAGCTGGCAGACTCTAGATGTTCATAAGTTTTGATTGGTGTTATCACTCTTTCTTTTTGTGCAGTTATGGAGTAGTCTAATTATTCATTGATAAGCGATTTATATGTAAAACAATAAGCCTCTCAATCCAATCTCTATTGTCTTTAAGTCCCTCTGAGCCTAGAGAATAAACACCTAGATATAAAATGTTGCTCATCAGCCATCAAGTGTAGATCCATGCAGTATAAGGGTTCAAAGAGGAGCAGAGGTCCAGAGATAGAAAAATAGAATGAGAGAGGTCAGGGGGTAAGTAGGTAGAGTATTTGAGTACAAAGTTTGGAAAGTATTAGAATAAAACTTATGTGTTGCTGCGCGACTAGCTCTTAGCCCAACCAGTGGCCTCACAGTGGAAAAGGGTTGGATCTGCAAGCTTCCGTCTGAGCGCTGTTGGCGGACGTTTTCCTGTGCTGCTTCAAGGGGCGGCCCCAAGCCAAGGGTCTGGGGATTGAGAGTTTCAGGAGCTCTAGGCAGGACCAGCAGGAAGCTGTTCCCAGGGGCGGGGCCCAGCTGGGGACTTGGGCTCCAAGGGCGGAGCCGCGCCTTTTTGGTTCTCAGAAAGGGAGCTTGGCTGCTGGTCGGCCCTCCAGATCCCTGCTGTGTTTCCCCTGCTGTGTCAGAGTCTGTGACTGGGGGGGGGCCCTCGGTGGTGTCTTGCTCAGGATTCCCAGCTGGAGGATGCCCCGCTTGAGAATTGAGGGGGGGCAGATGCTGGCTCCTATATACCCGCATCCCCTACCCACTGTTGTAGGGCAGGGTCTCAGAGCCCTCCATTCTCCAGAACTAGTGCCCTGGGTGAGGATCCTGGTGGGCGGGTGGGAGCTGGGACATCTCCGCCTCCTCTGGTGGGGTGCTGAGTCTTAGGGTCCGCTAGCTTGTCAGTCTCCAGTCAGAGGGCTGGGGGTTGAGCCCTTGGGCGAGTGGGAGTTGGGACATCCCCGCCTCCCTTGGTGGGGTGCTGGGTCTTATGGGTAGCCTGCCTGTCAATCTCCAGTCAATGGCCTGAGGGAGGGGGCTGTTGAGGGAAGGGACAGGCTTCTAAATTCCTTGCCCCCCTGCTCCCACCAGTGTTTCTCGGGCGGGGTGTTGGTGTCTGAGTTAAGTTCTATTGCTTGGCACCCGCTCTGCTTTCCCGATGTGTTTGGGGATGCGCTGTATTACTCACTCCTCTGCGTCCCTCTGGTGGTGCTCCACAGTGGTGGGGAGTCTTTCACTCCCCTCGGGTCTCTGCTGCCGCCTGTGTTCTGCTTCTGGGCTCCGCTGCTTGCTGTTCTGGTTCCCCGTCTGGGTTCCGCTGCTTCCGCCCTTCCCTGGCGCGGTTCTGTGCTGGTTTCTGCAGCCCTTGGGCTCCCAGCCTGTCGCCCTCCACTGCCGCCGCTTTTTCGTGGATTAGAACAGGTGCCTGCCCCCGCTTTCCCCGCGTGGAGCAGGTGCCTGCTGAAGCTGCTTTTCGTGGCTTGGTTGGGCACCAGCTGCCGCTTGTGGCGGCTTTCAGCGGGTTTGGAGGAGAGGTGGGGGAGGGGTCCTCGCGTTCCGAATTCTTTGAGAAAGTTGGATGTGAGCTTTATCTGGATTTCTTTTCCGGTTTGAGTCCTTCTCCGTAGCTTTTTGAGTTTGTTGTTGTGGATTTCTTTAGGTAGTTGGCTCATGGGACTCCCTTGTTCTCTCTTTTTGTCAGAGAAAGGTAGGCAGCGTCCCTATTGTCTCGGCGCCATCTTCCTTTGTTCCCACTTTTATATTTTAAAATATCTAACACTTAGGATGGGAAAGTAAAGTAATTACCTTTACAGTAAGGAATATTTGTATCTCATGTATGTTTGTGTCTTTTTTTCTATGACTCAAACAGCATTGAAACTGGGTAAGGTAATCCTATCTGCTACTCAGGACCTGAGACTCTTATCTGTAGTGAACTCTAGAAAACAGGAAGTGCGGCTGTAGCTCAAGGATAGGGGTTATAGTCTTCTGCTGAAGTGTTCAGGGACAGGGCCGATGCCTATGAACTACAAAAAAAAAAGAAAAGAAAAGAAAAGAAAGTTTTAAAAAGATGCAAAACAGCACAATATTTAGATTATTTCTCAAAAATAAAAGAAAGGCAGCTATTCCTCAATGTATAAACAAAACAGTATTTGAAAAAAAACAGCTGCAGGTATACTATAGGTAGTACTCAGCTTAAAACTGTAGAAATACATAGTTGGGTAATTTCAATAAATATTTCCTGTGATATAAAAAGAGAACTAAAACACAGAAAAACATTGTTGGTCATTGTAAAATATCATTTTCTTAATATGTTCAGGAGAAAAGCATATATTTCTCACAAATCAATTTCCACTTTTTATTTTAAAATATCTAACATTTAGGATGGGAAAGTAAAGTCATTACCTTTACAGTAAGGAATATTTGTATTTCATGTGTGTTTGTGTCTTTTTTTCTATGACTCATTTTAGATGCCAGGTAATGGAAAATGTGTTCAAGACCTGCCAGGAAAGTCCACATGAATGTCTTTGTGAAGTAGCAGTTGCAAGTAGTATCGAAGTGGAGGAAAACGTGAGATTAGCAACAACTTTAAATTTGAGCTCTACACATAATCCAGAGCTGATTAGTAATAACGGTAACAACTTAGGGGTGAGGACTGAGGAGTTCATTAAGTGTCAGAACATGCTTCTGTCTCCTAAGCCTGATGAGATGCATGCTGCATATAGATCTCGTATGTCTCCTGTTCTTAAAAAATCCATCGGATATTCAGAGCATTTTATTCATGATTGTGACAGTCCAAAAGATCTGCAGTATCATAATTCTGTTCTCCCTGCCCAAGAAATTCTTCAGGGAGGGAGGAAAACTGCTAAATGTACTGTGTGATGAAAAATATTGTACTTAACACGGACCATCACTACACATCCGAAAATGTACACAGGAGAGACTCCTCATACATGTAGTGAATGTGAGAAATCTTTCAGTAATGAAATACGCCTTAAACTACCTCAGAGCAAATATCCTGAGATATGTGATGCGTACATCAAGTGTGAAAATTAATTTCTGAGAAGTCAGACCTGACGCTCCAACCTCGATCTCCAAGAGAAGACAAACCTTATGAATATGAGGAACGTAATAAAATTTCTGCCCAGAATTCAGCTCTCAGCACACATCAGAGATCTCACACAGAAGAGAAATCTTATGAATGGGATAAATGTGGGAAGACTTTTAGACTGAAATGATACCTCACTTTGCACCAGAGAAGACACACAGAAGAGAAACATTATGAATTTAATAAATGTGAAAAGTCTTTCACCCAGAAGATACACATTCGAGTTTATCAAATAACACACACAGTAGAGAAATCTTATAAGTGTAATGAATGTGGAAAGTCTTTCCAAGGGAAGGGAAAACTTCGTGTTCATCAGAGAATACACACAGGAGTGAAACCTTATGAATGAAACCAATGTGTAAAGTCTTTCAGACAGAAATCTTCCCTCAAATTGCATCAAAGAACACACACAGGAGAGAAACTTTATGTGTGCAACAAATGTGGAAAGACCTTCAAGTGGAAGTCATATCTTGATGGGCATAATAGAACACACACAGGAGAAAAAACTTGTGCATGTAGTGAATGCGGAAAGTCTTTCAAATGGAAGGTAAAACTCCATGTTCATCAGAGAATATACTCAGGAGAAACACCTTATGAGTGTAACATATGTGGAAAGTCCTTCACACAGAAGCCAAACCTCAACATGCATAAGACAATTCAAACAGGAGAAAAACCTGATGAATGTAACCGATGTGGAATGTCTTTCAAATGGAAGTCTTCCCTCAAATTGCATCAGAGAACACACAGAGGAGAGAAACTGTACGAGTGCATCAAATGTGGTAAGACAACAGAATTCACACATATTAGAAACCTTAGGAATATAACCAAAGTTGAAAGTCTTTCGTGCAGTATTCACCCTTCAGGAAGCGTAAGAGAGTTCACACATATGAGAAGCCTTAGCAATGTAATAAATAGGAAAGACTTTTTAGTCTGTGGAAGAAAACTCAGCTTGTGTCACAGAGCCAACACAAGATAAAACCCTTAATGAATGTAGCAAATGTTCAGTCTTTTCCCCAGAAGGCACAAGTCAAGATTTATCACTAAACACCCACAGGATAGAATCCTATGAATAAAATGAAAGGGAAATTTTTTTGAAGACCTCATAGTTGAGTTTCCATGATACCACACAGACACAGGATAAAAATCGTATGAATATAAGAATATGAACAATCCATCATGAACGCATGACTAAGTATAAAATGCACATAGGAGAGAAAAACCTTATGAATATTACAAATGTGGAAAGTGTTTGACCTGGAAGGCATACTTCTGTGTTCATCACAAACCTGATTCCCATAGAAGAAAGAAAACTAATGAATAGAACAAATGTGCAATGACTTTTAATCAGAAGTCAGTCTTCAGTACATTTCAGAACATACACAATAGAGAAATAGAGAAATTCTGAGTAATGAAAAACATTTAGCTATATATAGAATCTCTGTATATGGGAGCATTAGGGTAAGTCTTCTAAACAAAGTCAACCTTCAGCAAGCATTAAGAGCACTCACAGAAGTAATAATAGCATGTAGGAAAACCTTTGTCAGAAACCTCTAAAAGCTGACTCTGTGGCTTAGTGGTAGAGTGCTAACTTATGAAGGATGAAGGGCTGGGTTAGATTCCTCAAAACTACGTGAAAAGAGCAAGCCAGAAGCAGCACTGTGGTTCAAATGGTAGAGTGCTAACCTTGAGCAAAAGTAGCTCAGGCCCTGAGTTCAAGCCAAAGGATTTGAGAGAGAGAGGGAGAGAGAGAGAGAGAGAGAGAGAGAGAGAGAGAGAGAGAGAGAGAGAGAGAGAGAGAGAGAGAGAGAGAGAGGGAGAGAGAGAGAGAGAGAGAGAAAAGAGAGAGAAAGAGAGAGAAACAGGAACTTCTAAATTTTACAGAGATAGAGAAGGAGAGAGAGAAGGAGACAGAAACTAATTTCTAAACTTTACAGTCTTTCTATTTCCTTACAAATTCGTCTATGTCATTCTTTCTGACAGAAGCACAGAATTCCATTGTGTAAAAATACCATATTTGATCTACTCATCAACTGACGGGCATCTGGGTTGGTTCCATACCTTTGCTATAGTAAATAGTGCTGTGATAAATGTTATTGTTCTAGTGAATTTAGTATGTCCTATCTGGACGATTGCCAAGTAGTGAAATTGCTGAATCACATGGGAGCTCTATGTTTCGTCTTTTTGGGATACTGCCATAGTGCTTTCCATAGTGGTTGAACGAGTTTGCAATCCCACCATCAGTGTGGTAGTGATCCCTCCTGGCCACATCCCCTCCAGCATACGTTATTAGATTTCTGGATCTTGGCCATTCTAACTGGAGTGAGGAGGAAAAGGGAAAGAGGAACTGAAACGTTCTCTCCTTACAGATGACATGATTCTGTATTTAAAGAACCCTATAGACTCAACTCCGAAGCTGCTTCGGCTGATATAAAACTTTGGTAAAGTAGCAGGGTATAAAATTAACCCTCAATGTCAACTGCCTTCCTATATGCCAACAAATGAGAGGAATGAGGCAAGAATCAGGATAGCAACTCATTTTGCTATCAAAGAAAATAAAATACCTAGGAATTAACTTAGAATGTAAAGCACTTTTTTGATGGACCTATAAACCCTGGAGAAGGAAATTAACGCAGAACTGAGGAAATGCAAAAACCTATGCTCCTGGTTCGGAAGAAGTAATATTGTAAAAATGGCAATCTTGATAAGGACTATCTACAAATTCAGTGCAACATTCATCAATATCCCAATGTCATTCTTTAAAGAAACAGAAGAGGAAATCCAAAATTTCACTTGGAATAATAAAAGACCCCTTATAGTCTGATTTCTTGCATGATACATAATGTTTAATCTCACCTTCTCCACCAAAATCTCACCTTTCTCATTGAACATAGGTGGCCCTGTTTACTAGTTGCAAAGGCTCAAACGCACAGTTTCAGGTGTCACCACTGCCTCTGTTACTGGGTAGATCCAACTCTGTCATCGATTCTGAGGTCTGCTCTGGGAGTCTTGGTCACAAGTTGTTCTGTGGCATCTGCTGCCAGCCTGTGCCTATTTGCTTCCTTTCCTCCAGCAGCCTACAACAGGGAATGAAGTTCAGGAGCTGATCCTCTCCTTCATATGCAGGGAAGGATGAGCCCAACCCTCCCTCATCTTCCTCTTCCAATTTTTGGGAAAAAAATGTGCTGGCAGAAGTCCTCAGGTGTGGGGAATGGCTGATCCACACTTTTAATCCAGGCTGGTCAGGAGGCTGAGATCTGAGTATGGAAGTTCCAAGTCACCTAGAACAGGAAAGTCTGATAGATTCTTACTACCAAAAATAAAAAACAGCTGGGAATGGAGTTTGGGCTCAAGTGGTAAAGGGCTAGTCTTGAGTACAAATGCTTAGTGCCCAGACCCTGAGTTCAGGCTCCAGCACTGCTAACAACCTCACTTTAGTGAGATTTTAGCTTTATCCATGTAGGAACATCTCACTGGAATCTTTGCTGGTAGAGATAGTCTTCATAATTTTGTCTCAAGGTAAAGGTCCTCCTGGGGTAGTACACAAAAGGTGTCATGGAGAGAGGAGCCCCACTTGTTCCTGGTTTGAAGATGGCATAGGTCAAGCCAGCATGGAGTTGGCACATCAGTCTTTTTCCTAGCACCACCTACAAGTGAATGTCAAATGACACTGATTGTTGTGGGATTGTGTGATTGAAGTGCCCCATTACGGGCAGTGTTAGCACATCCAAACTTGGATACCAGGAATGCTGAAATCTCAAAGCTAAGATTTCTGTTGGCTACAGAAATGCTGGTGTGTCTGTTATTCACTAAAAGTTCAGGTGCAAAGATTCTGAAGCTTGATGCCATGTGTTTATTCCATTTAGTAAAATTATTTTAATGCACTGTATAAGTTAAAACATTTGATAAGAGTCAGGGGTAGTGAAAACATTGTTCTTGAATTCAGGTGTCTGGCAGGGTAATGGGGGGGTGTTGGTGGCTGGGACTATGAAGCTGGAGCTGCTATCAAACCATGGATCATGTTCCTCTTTGTCTGGGAGAAATGACTCCAAAGATGAAATTTGAATGGTGAGGAAAAGATGATGATGTACTCAGGAAATTTCTCCTAAACAAATGCTCATGTGGAAGTGGGATGGGGGCTGGGCATATCTGAGGCAGAGCTTAAGGGGGCTTCTCATGGCGTTCAGAACGTTCCTTGTGACTTCGGGCATGCAGCAGGGTGTTTTAGATGGCCATTGTGAGATGGATGGAATAAGACTGGAGACAAGATGAATGCTGGGATCCTGCAATGCTCTTGCATGAGTGGCTGGTGGCTCACCTGAAAGAACTAATTATGTCTAAAAAAGAAATCCTGAATTTGTTTTGATTAGATAATACCTGTAATCCGAGGCATATTCAGGATCCTGATCTTAGTATTGTGGTTTAAAACCAACCCAGCAAAAGGAAAAATGCATGAGACTCTTCCTCCCAGTTTAGAGCAAGAACAAAGATTGAAGTAGAGCTGTGGCTCAAGAGCTAGAGTGCTACCTTGAGCAAAGAAAAGCTAAGAAAAAGCTCCAGGTCTTGAGTTCAAGGCCAGGAATGAAAGAAGGAAGGTAAAAAAAGGGAAGTATGTGAGGAAGGGAAATATATAAATGAAAGAGAGAAGGAACTAGACATTTAAAACTAGAGAATATTTAAAAGTCATCAGTCCTTCTAAGAAAAGTGTTGGAGTATGGGTTCTATATGTGGTGAACTGGAAGCCCAGCAGTGACTTGTTAACCAAAGAGTCACCATGATGAGCAAAGGATAGAAATCTGCATGAGCCTCTTAGTGGATGGAGTCACAGAAGGGAACATCAGCTCCCATCCCATAGTTAGAAGTATATAGAGATGGGGAATTTGGCATCACCTTGATGTCATTGTGTCCATGGAGACTGGAAGCCATGGCTCTGTGAAAGCACAATGTTCTGGTTACTGAGCTGAGAGGCTGAGGAGAGCCAAGTCCTGGCCATGAAGAATTCAGGGTGGCAGCAGAGCAACACTGCTGCAGTGTGAGCCTGCTTGTCTGTTCTTATTCTGTGGTGGATCAGGCCGGAGCGGGTGATAGTAACTGTTTTGTGGTCACAAGCCCTTCACCAAGAGCTTCCTCTGGGATCCTCATAAGCTACAGGGTGGCTGGTGGTGGGATGTGTGTGGGGTGGTAGTGACAGAGGGATGGACGCATGGCAAGGTGGGTGAAGAGATGAGAGGAATGATGAGAGCCCAGTTCACTGGTTTCCAAGGTTAATGGGTGGGAGGTAGAGAGTCATGATGGAGGAAAGATGGAGGCAGGGGAAGGTGGTGACAGAGTGAGGCCATCTGTAGTGCCAGCCTGGCCATCATCTGAAGCCCATAGGCAGCTTCCTGATCCCTCACTTTGTCCTGCTCCTTGTGGAGGGAATGTCACGTGTACCCCGAGCTAGGGGTGGGGCAATGTTAGTAGCACCTGGAGAACCATTGGCCTCTACCTGGGTGAGGGGTGGTTATGGCTCCCATGCTGGGTGGCCTAATAGCTATGGAACAGATCTCTCCTTAGCTACCACAGTCAGTGGCTGCTCTCCATCTTGGTTCAGGGCACCTGCTCAGCCATCAGGACACCCCATGCCAGGACAGAGGCCTACAATTCAGATGGCAGCACAGGGGTGAAGATGACCTCACCGTAGCCCTAGTTACATGGCTGTCCCTGCATGCAGGACAGGATGAGCTGGGGGAGGATGTTCTCTGTGTTTTTCCACAGCCTATCCCGGCCTCTTCTTGTGTCTGATTAAACCAAGAGAGTACCAGGTTCCCTCTCATAGTCCTGGTTCTTTTTCTTTTACAGTCATGAGGCTTGAACTCAGGTCCTGGGTACTGTCCCTGAGCTCTTTTGCTCAAGGTTGATGCTCTACCATTTGAACCATAGTGCCATTTCCAGCTTTTCCTTTTCATGTGGATCTCTGATATCTCCAGTGCTGTGCCTGCAGGGAGGCACTCATCCCACAGTCAGAGCAACCTCTGCCGTGACTGTGACTGCCTACAACCCTCACACCCACTCCTTGCACACCCCTCGACTCCAGTTTTAGCTCCTCTTGGACTGGGTGTCCAGCCTACCCCTTCCTACACTCACAAAGGGTCTACAATTGTCTTCCCAGGGTCCTTTTTTCTGCCAGCCAGAGTACAGACTGTGCACATCTTGATGATCACAGAGCTCAAAGCCAAAGTCTGAGATGCAGAAGGGGGTGACCCAGTAGCTGCACAGGGCCCATGGATCATCCTGTGCATCCCCCAGCCTGTGACTTCCACCACCCCCTTGGCAGGGAAGCTCCATGCCCACATCCTGATCCCTGGTCCCCTCCAATTCCATTCTCCCTTGGATTTTGCAGACTGTCTACCATCAGGATCTAAAATTCTATTCATCACTTTATGTCCTTATCACTGATTTGCTACTTTGGCAGGATCTCCCCGTGCCTGGAGAGTGGGCATGTCATGTACTCTCTGTGGAGAAGTTGCCCCAGGAGAAGAAATATGCACTTCATGTGAGTGTTGGACAGGGCAGGAGGGCTCCCTAGGATCAGAAGCCACAGGAGGGGTGCAGATGGGGGAATGCTAGGGGCCCCAGGGGACAGTGGGATTTAGGGCACAGTTGATTCCTTCTGCAGGGTTGACACCGATTCACAAACCCAACAGAATGAGGTTCACATTACAGATGTCAGAGACAGTGCAGATTGCCAATGGGCGCAGGGGTCACTGTCACCCCCAGATGCTGGCTGCATGCTGGGATGCACGCAGAGATGGTTTCAAGATCAGATAATGAGGATGTAGCAGGGTGTAACCATTCTTTTCAGATGGCTCTCTACCTCTCTTGAGCTTCATCTCTATCTTTGGCTTTTTCTTGGCAGTTAACTGGAAATGAGAGTTTCATGGACTTTCCTTTCTGGACTGGCTTCAAACAGAAGCTATGCACAGTTTTCAAACCATACCCTACTGAAGAAAGGAAGCTTGATCTGGTGCTTAACTGGGTTGCACTTTGGCTCCGTTTGCTATGCCTCACGGGAGGGGGCTCATCATTTGTAGACTAAGATCTCATGACCTTCAAAGCCAAATGCTACCTGAAAGTTCAGGGTCCCAGCCTATGTGTTGTGCCTGGGTGAATACATTCTCTGTTATGCTGGGTCATCAACCCATGTGTTAAGCTGGAAGTAGGCAGTGCCACATTTGATAAGAACATCTGCCAGAGATTGACACCACATGAAAGCAGATTCTAAATTTGTATTCCATTTCCTGTGGTGGAGAAATCCCCTCCAAGTTAGACAGGCTCACATCCACCTGCAGGTCACACTCCTAATGCACCCTTGAGTGTCGTCATGGTATTGGGATCTAAGTTTGTAGGGAATGCTGGTTTAGTCCATGAATTAGCTGGACAAGTGATGACAAACGTGTTGTGGATTAATATGAGAACAATTTAAGAAGCCCTGGAGGAGCATCAACCTGACCCTCTGTGGTGCTATAAATCTGATAGGATGTTCCAGACTGAGAAACAATCACATGGCTTTGTGTTTGGCATCCAGACAAGTGAGTGCATGTCTTAGCTGTCAGCCAATACAGAGGAGGACATGAATAAGTGGGTGGAAAGCAAAAGCATCTGTCAGACCCCTGTCTGGAGGCACGTGGAGAGAACATAGAAGGTAGATACCATGGCTGTGGTGGGGCCAAAAAAGGGTAAAAGAGGCAAAGGAACCAGGTACTGGTAGCTCAAGACTGTCATCCTAGCTACTCAGGAGTTTGAGATCTGAGGATCACAATTCAAAGCCAGCCCAGGACAGAAACTCCATGAGACTCTTATCTGCAATAAACTACTGAATGCAAGAAGCTCAAGCTCAGTGACAGCATCCAGGCCTAGCGTTCAAAACCCAGGACTGGCAGAAAAAAGTATCAAAGGACAAGAAGCTGGCCAAAAGTTAGAGGGACTCTATCTTGACAAGCAATACAATGGTAAGTTGCACTCAGAAGACTTGCACAAAATCTAGAAATGCCTGAGACCTATCTATGTATGTTTCCTGTTTGTCTAAATACATATGTTTATGTATTTATATATAAGTATAGAGAGACAGATCAATACATATGACTATACATATATACATAGCCAGACACTTATGGGTGGGTGGTATACTGTGTGAGAGTTTGTGTTTGTGTTTTGTGGATGGCTAGCTCTGTTTAGGAAAGATAGAAAATATGTAAATATCTTTAAAAAACTTGATAAAATATAGAGATACATAAGCTCTTGAGGGAATCTGAAATGACAAGATTATTCACAGGCACGTTTATCCTTATGGATTCCTCAGCATGTTTTAATTTTTTTCATTATTTTCTTTCTTTTTTTGAACCAGTGCTAAGGATTTCTCTCAGGGACCAGGTGCTGTCAATTACTAATTTTCTCATGGCTGGTACAAGAGGAACTGAGCCACAGTTCCACTTTTGCCTTATTTATTCGTGCTTAACTGAAGATAAAGATTTCTATCAGTGACTTTCTTTCAGGGGCTGGATTCTAACGAGGATCCCCAGACCTCAGCCTTCTCTATAGCTACAATTAACAATATGAGAACCCAGCACTGGGTTCCAAAGCACAGGGCAAGAAATTGAGTGAATCTCTCAACTCCAATTAGCTATAATAAGCTAGAAGTGAAAGACCAATACCTTTGAGGAAAAGATGCTGAGGGTTATCACACAGGCCCTATGAGTAAGCCCTAAACCCTGTACACATGTGTGCATGCACATATTGGCAGATACACACACACATGCACACACACAATATCTCAGGCAATATTGTATTTTGAATTAATATCCAAAGATTGGACAACAGGATAGCAAGTAATAAAATCTGTTTTTCTTGTCTACATTGAGGGAAAGGGATAAGTCACAAGATGCAGAAGCGAAGAATTCAGAGGCAAATGCTGTGAGTGAATAACTTTTAAAAAGCACATTTCTTTTCTTTTCTTTTCTTTTGTTTTTTTCTGCCATTCCTGGGGCTTGAACTCAGGGCCTGAGCACTGCTCTTGGCTTTTCCCAAGTCTAGCCCTCTGCCACTTGAGCCACATTGCCATATGGATTTTTATATCTGTGTGATATTAAGGACTCAAACCTAGATCTTCATGGATGCTAGGCAAGCACTCTACCACTGGGCCAAACTCTAAACCCTGATAAAGTATTTATAAATAGTCATCATCATATCAAAATATCCTTTCTCCTACAAAGAATGAACACTTATCTATGTCTGTAAGACTTTTTTTTATGTCAACAATGCTTCTGTGATTTTCCCACTTGCATTTTTACAGATGACAGCACAGATATTCATCAGGAAGAAAAATAGATTAGGATACAGAAACCTAACAACGTCCTAGTAGATTGAAGTGAAAAATATGTGCAAGATGGCCTGGGTGTTTCATCTATTTGTAGAGTGCTTGGCTACCACACAAAAAGACTCCGGTTTGATTCTGCAGTACCATATACATAGAAAACGCTGGAAGTGGTGCTGTGGCTTGGTGGGACAGCTATAGCCTAAAGAAAGCCTAAGAACAATGGTCAGGCTCTGAGGTCAAGTCCCAGGACTAGCAAAAAAATGTGCAAGAGGCAAAATGCAAGCTGAGAAGGCACTGTGAAGCAAAATGTCTTGTGAAGGGTAAGGGGAATAGTGACAGTTAAGTTTGGATCTTACCTAAGAAAGGCTCCTTGAGCCTGAGACCAGGCTAGCACTTACGCATAGTTAATGACTTGGGATTTGAACAAAAAGGTGTGCTGTTTACTACATCCATATGTGAGGTGGGAAGGGAGATTCAGCCTCCAATATTTCTTTGGGGAGGTCTTCTGTGAGCAAGGAGCTTTGGTCATTGGGCCTTAAAACGTGACCCTGCCTCCCTCACAATGGAACAGAATATGGAACCCTGGTAACCAAGCCACTGTATGTGACAACCAGCTCAAGCCAGCTCCCTTGGCCTGTGGCTCAGGAACCAGAAAGATGTTGCTGTGCTGTTGCCAAAGGTCAGGAGGCTCGCATCTCAGTTATGAGAGATATGGATGTCTCACTTGAAGAAGTAGATGCTGGATCAGTGCCAAGCCAAAATTCCAGTATATCAGGCATTTCTCTACGAAGAAAGCCAGGAAACTCCAGGGCAACTCAGATGAGGTATATTGAGAGGAAACCTATTTGAACCCATCATCCTGCCCACACACTACAACCTTCTTGTGTGCTTTCAAGTGACTATACTGAGATTAGTGTGTGTCATTTCCAATCTACTCTGTTCCAATTCCTCAGTGTGACGTGTGGTCCCATTCCTACGTTTGAAATATCCACTGTTTTGCCAACATAGTGTGATGGTAAGTCAGCTCAGACTCTGAATGAGCCTTGTAACCTATGGATCCTGGAGGAAGGCCTGTTGGAGATGCTGCTGACAAAGCTGATCCCTGCCTACCAGAAAGGTGATCTCTTTTATGTGGGAAACTTCCTGCACAATTTCAAATAGTGGAGGACAATGTAGTAGTTGCTGGAAATTCTCTTGAAAAAGTGAGTGTTCCCCCTCCAAACCCAGGTTTGCTCACCCCTCCTGGCCAAGTCTTGGAATACTTGGCTCTACTCTGAGCCTGTTTGGTACACTGGGGTGTTCCCAGGGGAGCTAAGCATGATACAAGTGCACAAACTACTTTATTATGACTGGGACACCATGCCATTTCATTTACCTCACAAGCTACTGGAGTCTTAACAGTGTGCTTACTGAGAAGTTGGATTTCAGGCATGAGTAAGTGGCTCCCAACTGCAGCCCTCACCTAGGTGACATCCTAGGAAATCCCATTTCCCAGTAAGAAATGAGGTGTCAGTACTAATGGCGGAGGCCTGTGAAATACTGGAGTCAGAGGAAAAGCTGGGGGCTGAATCACTTTTGAGCCATCAGGGAGGGATTGTGGTAGCTTTGCCTGTTAGAACCTGAAAGCATTTACATTTTGGTGTGTGGTCCAGTGCTGCCACTTGAACCTGAACCCAGGTCTAAATGCCATCCCTTTGGTGTTCAAAAATTAGCACTGTACCATTTGAGTCATAGGTCAAGTTCTGGCCTTTTGCTGCCTAATTGAAGACAAGTGTCTTTAGACTTTTACTGACTAGACTGGCTTTCCACTGTGATCTTCAGAGCTCAGCCTGCTGGGTGGCTAAGATTAGAGGAATGAGCATTTAGTTCTTTATTTAGAGCATTCACTTATTGATTTATTTAGAGAATTTACTTAGTTAATTTAAGGTGCGTTTACTTTGGACAGATGCATAGAGGCCTCTCTCAGAAGCTTCTGGAAGTGGGGTGTAAAAGTCATCCTGTTCTCGAGTGTCTCTTACCCCCCCTCCCAGCACATAAGTGCACATCTCTGCAGGACAGCCACAGCATTAGAGTCCTGCAAGAAAGGGGCTTTGGTAGAAGGCTCAGGATGGAGAGAGAAGGCTCTCACTTTCCTTGTACCGAATGTGCCCACAACATCATGGGTTCCATCTATATGATGTGAATGGACTTCTACCCCAGTGATTTCTATGAGTTCAAGAACTGCCACACCTTGACACAACTCAAGCTCTATATGAGGCTCCACATGCCGGCTTTGGACCTGCTCT
The DNA here is from genome assembly GCF_031878675.1 of Megascapheus bottae. NCBI lineage: Eukaryota > Metazoa > Chordata > Mammalia > Rodentia > Geomyidae > Megascapheus > Megascapheus bottae. The sequence continues at coordinate 2,320,898 of NW_028327641.1, read as the reverse complement.
TCTAAACACATAATTTTTGACCAGCTGGAGGAATGTGCGACTAGTAAGACCAAGAAAAAGTAGAAGTCCTGGTGTGGGTGCCTCAGAGCCTGTGAGTAGGAAGCCCATGTGGTCTAGATATTGGTTGGCCCTTACTTCTTCAAAGCTTGGCAAAATGCCCTTTATGGGTGGTGTCAGCCAGGTAATGTCTGTCCTCTGAAAGGACTCGGGAATAAGCACTCATTAGAAAGACCCTACACCTCCTCAGTGTTCAGTCCAAACTCCAGTTCTACAGGTACCTCCATTAGATCCTCATGGAAGTTGAGTGACACTTCAACTTGCAGAATCTACTCTGTACTATTTCCATTCTTAGGTTTGGGTCATCGTGGAAGAGCTTATCCTGAACTTCGGTTGAAAAACCCACCAACGGAGCTGGTGACTGATGGAGACAGAGAATCATCACTGCACTCCAGAAAACATGGGCCTTCTGTAGAAATTACCAAACAGGTTTAGAGTCCTGTGGATATGCCTTTTGCTCTGAACCCCATGTGTGACACAGTTGAACCTGCAGATACTATGGAGGAAGAAAAAGAGCAGCCAGATTTCCTTCCGTTTCCTTTTACACTCCACCCAGAGTCAGTCCATCTGAGTCAGAGTAACACTCCACTTATTGTGCAAGCTGAAGGGGCACACGCTGGGCTCATGGAAAATGTCCCCATGGGAAGCAGCAAGTGTACTCTCAATACTGGATTCATTGGAGGAAAATGAATCCATCCTCACAGAATATCCAGACCCATCCATCTCACTAAAAGAGACTCAATCTCCATTCGACAAACCAGAATCCATCCCCCTCTTAACTCAGGAAGGACATTCTGTTTCTCATGAGGAAAGAGACCCTTCTGAGGACTCTGAAGTAGAATTACTGTCTGAAGGCAACTTGGAGGCCAGTCTGGATTTAGAGCTTCCCTGTCCCCTTCCTAAAAAGACATCTCTTTATCTTGCTCTCATGATTCTTGTCAAGTATTCATTGTATTTAATTTGCTAACTATTAAACTCTCATTGTTAATATTATGGTGTGTAGTTCTTCAGTCCTCATTATACTGTGTTTTATTTTCCACTTATAATGTGAAACCTCAGAAATATAGGTCCTGGGTGGGCCAAAAACCAGACAGGTCTGGTCCCATAGAAGACAACCTTACTGGATATACAGGGAACTATGAAATGCATGGAATAACCAGGAATCCAGGGCAGGCCTCCATGGAAAGACAAGTCAGCTACCAAAGCTTAAGGACAGAGCAGATGCCTGGAAATGTGTTTTGTCAATCGGGAGAAGTACCAGAGTAACTGTAATATTATGTGGGACTCTGTTCTGTGAGTTCAAGTCTGTTTATATATCCATTGTGCTTTGTACAAATATTTAAGAAAATTAAAACTCCACAATAGCATCAAAAATCTACTTTGGCTTTGAATGTGGCCTAGTTGTAGAGTGCTCGCCTAGTATACAAGAAGACCTTGATTCAATTCCTCGGCACTGCATACACAGAAAAAGCAGATGGGGCACTGTGGCTCAGGTGTCACAGTGCCACCCTTGAACAAATGTGGCCAAGGACAGTTCCTGGTCCCTCAGTTCAAGCCCCAGGACTAGCCAAACAAGAAATCATACCATTATCCACACATTTGGAAATAAATCTGTTTTATCTAACCCTACTTCTTTTTTGCCAGTCCAGGGTGTGTGCCACCAAGCCAAACTACTGGCCCCCAACCTTACTATTTTGAATCATTAAATTCTTTTACATAATCATATTTCATGCTGTCTGTATTAATACCATAAACAGTATGCTTAGTGTAATAATGTTAAAGGTAAAACATAAGAAATTAATAACTAAAATTCCTTTTTTATTAGTTTTATAGCATTACTACAATTTTATGAGAAAAAATACCTAGAATGTTTATTTTAGAGTTCAAGCAGTCCATTTTGATAAATATATCAACCTACATCATTTATTTGAACACATTTTAAACTATTTTTTTCAGGAATGAAAATACATATATATTTGTTGTAAATGAAATTTATGGCTTGGGGGGAAGGGAAAGAGAAAAGGGGGGAGGGGGTAACAGTGTTTACAAGAAATGTACTCATTACATATGTAACAGAAATCTCTGTGTATATCACCTTGACAACAAATTTTTTGAAAAGTACAATGAGTTTTAATGTCTACTTTGGGCAGAATTTTTTTTTGCCAGTACTGTGCTTAGACTCACGACCTGAGCACGATCCTTGTTTTTGTTTTTGTTTATCCTTAAGGCGCAAGTTCTATCACATGTGCGACAGCACCACTTTTATCTTTTTTTATCTATGTTGTGCTGAGGAATTGAACTTGGGTCTTCATTCATGCTCGGCAAGAACTCTTCCACTAGGCTTAACTTATGGCCCCAGGGATAAGGAAGTTTTCCATAAAATATGTAGGAAATATGTCCACTAAGGAAAAGCCATCAAAAATAGAAGAAAAATTATATACTCAGATAATGACATGCCAGTATTATGGCAGATCTCTGTAATTCTAGCTTCAAGAGTGGCCTATTTGGACCGGGAGTTGGCTGGCTGAAGTAAAGTGCTATCCTTGAGCAAGCCCTAGGACAGTGCTCTGGCCATGAGTTGAAGCCATAGGACATGCAAAAAATAATAATTTAATGCCCATGACTGGTGGCTCACCCTGGTAATCCTAGCTACCCTGGAGGATCGAGGTTCAAAGACGGCCCAGGCATAAATATCTGTGAGAATCTTATTTCCAAATAATCCAGAAAATTCAAAATGACAATGTGCCTCAAGTGGTAGAGCTCTTGCCTTGAGCTGAAGAGCTTAAGGTAAACATCCAGGCCCAGGGTTCAAGCCCCATGAGTGAAAAATGGAAAAAGAAAAAGAAAGCCCTTATCTAAAGCTGGAGTGCACACTAGTGGTAGTTTGCTTGCCTAGTATGCACAAATCCCTGTGTTCAATTACTCTGTGCCACTTACACCAAAAAAAAAGCTGGAAATGATCTCAGAAGGTTGGGTTCTGAGGATCACAGTTCAAAGCCAGGCCAGACACTACATTCCATGAAACTGTTACTTCCACTTAAGCACCAGAAAACCAGAAGTGACACTGTGGCTCAAGGTGTTTAAGGTTGTAGCCTTGAGCTGAAGAGCCCAGGGACACTGCCCAGGTGCACAATTAAAGTCTTACAACCAAGAGAGAGAGAGAGAGAGAGAGAGAGAGAGAGAGAGAGAGAGAGAGAGAGAGAGAGAGAGAGAGAGAGAGAGAGAGAGAGACAGAGAGAGACAGAGAGAGACAGAGAGAGACAGAGACAGAGACACGGAGAGACAGACAGAGGGAGAGACAGACAGACACGCAGACAGACAGAGACTGACAGAGACAGAGAGACAGAGACAGAGACATCAAACAGTCAGGCACTGCTGGCTGACGCGTGTAATTCTAGCTACTATGGAGGCTGAGATTGGAGGATCTTGGTTCAAAGCCCAAAGCCAGCCTCGACACATATGTTTGTGAGACTTACATCACCAATTAACTACCAGAAACCGAAAATGGAGCTGTAGAGGAAGAGTGCTAGCCTTGAGCTGAAGAGCTCAGGGACAGTGTCCAGGCCCAAAGTCCAAGCACCATGACGAATCAATAACAAAAAAAAGAAGATAGCTAATAGTAATGATGAATAATTTTGGGCTGGGAGTTTGGCCTAATGGTAGAGTGCTTGCCTAGCATGCACGAAGCCCTGGGTTCAATTCCTCAATACCACATACATAGAAAAATGCTGGAAGTGGTGCTGAGGCTGAAGTGGTAGAGCCCTAGCCTTGAGAAAATATAAGGACATTACTCAGTCCCTGAGTTCAAGCCCAGGACTGGCCAAATCAAAACTAGTAGAGCACTGGCATTGAACTGAAGATGTGAGGAACAGCCCAGGCACAGAGTTCAAGCACCGCAAACAACAACAACAAAATCTATGAAATGGCAGTGGTGGTTTTAAGCTAAGCAAAAATAGAGTAGAAACTGGTAAAATACATATTTGTGTGTAAGCAAAATAGCCAGACTTATGCATTAGAACAGGATAGCAACTTAAAAAAGAATTGTGTTTTCCATCTCACTAGGTCCTGTCTCTTAATTTATTCAAGTAAGTAAAATGCTGGGTTTTATAATCATTGCTCTGAATATTAGAAAATCATAATATCTCTCATTAACCAACAAAGACCAGGAACTGGGGCTTCGTTCAAATGGCAGAGTATCAGGCAAGAGAAGAAAAAAATTGAAGTAAGAACTTGAAGCTCTTGATCCAGAACCTGCATAGTAACAGAGCAGCAGCCTGGTGATGGTACCTCACACCTATAATCTTAGCTACTCAGGAGGCTAAGATCTGAGAATCAAAGTTTAAAGCCAGCCAAAGTACCCAGTTAACTGCCAGAAAAACCAGAAGTGGCACTGTGGCTCACAGATTAAAGCACTAGCCTTGAGCTGAAGAGCTCAGGGACAGTGCCCAGGCCCAGAGTTCAAGCCCCACAATTGACAAAAATCAAACAAGCAAACAAAATTCACAAAGAAGCCTGCAGACCACAGTGGTTCTGCTGAGTCTCTTCTCTATGGGGATCAGGAAACATTTCACTTTTTCTGTCTCTTCCCATCTCAACATTCATACTAAATTAAGACTGTGTTGAAAGTTTCAATTTATAAAAATGTTTTTCATGAAGCACCCTGAAATATTCATCGCTTATATCTCAATTGAAGATAGTTGCTTTGGGGCTGCATTGGTAGAGTGCTAGCCTTGAGCAGAAAAGGTCAGGGATAGAGCTGAAGCACTCAGTTGAAGACCCAGTGCCAACACACAAAAGAAATTATGCACTTTATGCATATTTTCTAATTTCTTAATGAATTTTTCAGTCTGTATAAATATAGGGTACATTCCTTGTTACTTAAGTAAGATTGCTCTTTTTTTTCTTTTTGCCAGTCCTAGGGCTTGGACTCAGGGCCTAGACATTTTCGTTGGACTCGCTTGCCCAAGGTGAGTGCTCTGCCTCTTGAGACACAGCGCCACTTCTAGCTTTTTTCTGAGTATGCGGTACCGGTGAATAGAACCTAGGTCTTCATGCATTCTAGGTTAACACTCTACCATTAGGCTATATTCCCAGGCAGTGAGATTCCTCTTACAGTCATTGTATGTTCACAGAGTTTGATCTCACACACTGTAGGGCCCTGGTTGGCTTTGACCTGTGATCCTAAGCCCTGAGCCTCCTAAGCAGGTGAAATTAAGTTGTGAGCCAGCATGATGGCTTCCATTCTTTTTTCTACAAAAATATGTGTAGTTATCTAAAATATATCTATAGCTGAAAAAAATGAATCTCTCCCAAACAAATCTTCAAAGAAACAACCATCCTATTAAAAGGTGGGCTAAAGACTTAAAAGAGTATTCTCTGAAGAAAAAATTAAAATGGGCTTTAGACACATGAAGAAATGCTCCATATCTCTAGCAATAAGGGAAATGAAAATCAAAACAACTTTGAGATTCCACCTGACTCCAGTCAGAATGGCCATTATCACAAAATCTAAAAAGAGATACTGGTGGGGAAGTGACCAGGGGGGATCACACCTACACTGTTGTTGTGAGTGTAAACTCGTTCAACCACTAGGGAAAGCAGTGTGGTCGTTCCTCAAAAGACTGAACATAGAGCTCCCCTATGATCCAGCAAATCCACTACTTGGCATCTACCCAATTGTCCAGAAAAAAGGACATACTAAAGCCACTAGCACAATGATGCTCATTGCAGCACTATTTACCATAGCAAAGATATGAAACCAACCCAGATGCCACTCAGTAGATGACTGAATCAAGAAGATGTGGTACTTATACACAATGGAATGCTATGCTGACATCAGAAGGAATGACATCGCCCCATTTGTAAGGAAATGGAAAGACTTGGAAAAATTCATATTAAGTGAAGCAGGCGAGACCCAAAGAAACATAAGCTCAATGGTTTCCCTCATTTGTAATAATTAGTTCACATCTAGGACTCTCCTAGCAGAGGATTACAATAACTCAAAAACCTAGGTATATAAGGTCATATAGGATGAGACTAAATGAAAGGATCTCTAGGATATGGGAACAAGAGCTATATCTTGTGTCATCGTTGCTCTTAATCTTGTGTGATTTTTGTCCTTAATGTACTATGTTATTTCTCATCTCTTATTTTGCCCTTTGGTTAATGTCAGATTGTTACTGTATCTGATTTTTTCCCTGGCATATTGTATATATGTTTATTTGTTTATGTCAAATAGGAAAGGGAAGGGGGAAACAAGATGATTGGGAAGGGGAGGGGAGAGGGAACTGGGGACAAAAACATGTGGAGTGGAATAAATGTGTGAGAAGTAATGCAGTCCACTACCTGTAAATGTAATCGTAACCCCTCTATACATTACCCTGAAAATAAAAAAGAGACTATAAAAATATCTGTAGAAAATGAGGCTGGATGATGGAAACAACCAGATGCCCTAATACAAAAAATGTGATACACGCACACACACACACACACACACACACACACACACACACACACACACACACACACACAGACAATGGAATGATACATAGCCAACCGACAAGATAAAATAATGGCATTCTCGGGGAAGTGGATGAAAAGGAAAAAAATCATATTAAGTGAAGTAAGCCAAACTCAAAGGAACATAGGCCCAAGAGTCTCCCTCATTTGTCAAATTCAGTAGAAACCATGGGCTCTGCTACCAGAGAATTACAATAGAACAAAATCTAGAGACATCGTGACAAATAGTATGACACTAAATGTAAGGACCTCCAAGATAAAGAAACAAAACTCATATAATGAGTGATTGTGGTCCTTAATGAACTATGTGATCTCTTATCTCTTTTGCTATCCCTTGGTTATATCATATTGTTACAATATTTCACCTTGTTTTCTGATATATTTCATATGTGCCTAATTGGTTATTTGAAATTGGATAGGGAAGGGGGGAAATGAACATGAGTGGGGGCAGGGGAAGGGAAATGGGGACCATATCATTACATGGGGTATCAAAGTTTGAGAAGTAATGCACCTTCTATCTGGTGAATATAATGTAACCCTTCTATAAATTACAATAAAAATAAATACATAAAAAGAAGATCTGCACAGAAAAAAATAATAATGGCATTTTTGGGGTAGTGGATGAAATTAGAGTGAATCCTGCTGAGTGAGATAAGTCAAGACCAAGGTACAAAAGTTACATGGTATCCTAAATATATGGATGTTATTTTCAAACAGTAGTAGAGCGATGATTGAATAGTTGATACCCAAAGTTCTGGACATAATTTTGGAAATATGAACATAACTACATGGACATAAAAATCTAGGATAGACTATACACTCTATAGACATGTGTTTTATTATAGATTAATCTGTATCTATGACATAAAAAGACTCAGCTTAATTTTTACTATATTCTAAAATTTAAGTGCCAGTGATTGTATAGCGATTCCCTTCTTGAATACTTGTTGGTTAAACATGACATTTGAAATATGATGTAAAATTCAATGTTAATAAATTTTTTAAAAAAAAGAAGCTAGAGGTAAATACCATTAATGTACTTGCTCTAAGTGGTACAGAAATTTTCTTAATGAATCAAGGGGTTTTATTACATCTTTATGCAATTATTTTAATTCTGAGTGTTCTACACTCAATGCTACTTCTGGAAAGATGATATAGCTGACTGTGTAGATGGTATGAAGACATACTGGCCTAAACATAGAATAAAGTAGTGGTAAGTGGCTGTTAGCTGTCCAGATTCTACTGCAATATGTGGAATGAATTTATTAAGCACAATGCGGGCTCTTAGTCAGATCAGGATCAAGATTATGTGGTTCCATGAGATGAAGGAGGAAAGATCAGAAAAATCTTCTAAGATATCCAGATATACTTTTGAAACTAAGGTATCTGGACTCCTTTTTTTTCTTTCTTGGTGGGGAGCTTGAACTTTGGACCTGGTCAAGGTCTCTTAGTTCTTTTTCCTCAAGGCTAATGCTGTACCAGTTTTAGCCACAACTCCACTTAGTTTTTGGGTGGATAAGTGGAGAGAAGAATCTTACAGTTTTTTTTGTTTTTGTTTTTTTGCTTGCAAAGGCTTTGAATCACCTTCTCCCTGGCTAGTAGAATGACAATTATGACCCTCCAGCGCCTGGCTAGTGATTTTTTGAAAATTGGACTTTCTTCCAATTCACGTAACTGGTTCCTAGCAAAGTTTTGAAGCCTGACTTAAATGTGACAGATTTTTGTCACGTGGAGAAACTATGTGCTGAACGTTAGAAATCTACCAGCTGAGTCAGAGTGGCACTTCCAGTTTTTGTTTATGTGGTGCTGAGGAATGGAATCCAGGGTTTCATACATGCTAGGCAAGCTTCATTTTAAGCCCAAGGTTTCATGTTTTGCTTTTTCAGTGTTGTTGCTTCTAAGGTACTGTATGATGTTCTTTCATTTTCTTTGCTTTTTACCTCTTTTCTTCTTTTTCCCTTTAGTTTTATTCTCTGTAGTCACTGTGTTGAATTCGGGTACCCTGTGTCTTGTACATAGCTTTATGTCATTTGGGGAATGGAGAGGGTATAAGAAAATGGTAAAAAAAAAAAAAACCAAGGAAAAAGGGTGAACCAATTGAACAGTGATACTTGGAAGATTCTAAACGGAAATGAACTGAACAATCTGGTTGGAGAGGGGGCTGAGGGTAGGAAAACAGAGAAAAATGAGGGAGGGGATACAATTTTCTTAAGAAATGTGTTCATTACTTATGTAACCGTATGCCAACTATATATTGACTTAACAAAAAAAATTAACTTAAAAAATAATTTAGCCGGGTGTGGTGGCTCACACTTGTAAATGTAGCTACTCAAGAGGCTGGGATCCAAGGATAGCAGTTCAAAGTCAGCCTGGGCACTGAAGTCCATGTGACTCTTATCTCCAATTAACCACCAGAAACCTAGAAGTAGCCCTATGGCTCAAGGGATAGGGCAGTAGTCTTGAGCTGAAAAGCTCAGTGACAAGACCCAGGTGCAGAATTGCAGTCCCATGACTTGAATGATGAATGATACTAGCCAGGCTCTGTGTGCTCACACTTGGAATCCTATCTACACAGAATCAGGTTTGAATCCAGCCCAAACAAATTGCATGATATTCTGATTTACAGTTCATTACCAAAAACCTGGAAGTGGAGCTGTGGATCAAGTGGTAGAACACTAGCCTGAAGCAAAAAAAAAACATTTAAGGACAGTTCCCAGGCCCTGGGTTCAAGTCCCAGGACTTGCATAAAACAAACAAAATGTGACGCTGAGTCCTCCATCATTTGGTGTTATAGTTCAATATTCTTGATATGCGTCTTAGAAATTAAGTCCCTAGCAAATACTCTCCCCTGAAATTCTGCTTCATAGCTGATTCATAGAATTTCAGCATCATTACTATCACCTTCCAGTTAGCATAGCAGTCTACTACTGAAAATTTGAAGAAAACATTTGAGTAATCCTAATAAATCTGTGTATCATCTGCACACACATCAAATCAGCAGCAGCTATGTTCTACCATTATCTAAATGTATTTAATCCCTTCTTGAGTTAATGAGCCTAAAGAGTAAAACATATGAAATAGTTATGAAACTAACAGTCACCATTCTTCTACCTAATATTGTAATATAAGTTTATAAATGCAAGGACTATTCTGAAGTGTGCAGAAGATAGCTTCTAATTATAATATTCTCATGAAGTATAGTTTTTAAGAAACATGTTGCTTGCTTTGGGAAAGCAAAGGCAAGGAAAAATGATATAGGTAAGTTCCCTATTTATCAGAAGGAAAATACTATTGGGTTTAGATCAACTTCATTCATTCCGTGCTGATGAAACAAATATTTGCAATTCCTGAGGCCAATCACTTCATTGTGATGCACAATCAGCCAGCTTAGATAAATCTTCCAAAAAAGGAAAGGAACAAATGAGAAGCAATTAAGGTTTCCAAAATGAACCAGGTGGTGGTGGCAGCTTACACCTGTAATTCTATCTACTCAAGGCCTGAAATCCAAGGATCTGGATTAAGTCTGTCTAGGATGAAAATATTCCTGTCTGAAACATCATCTCTGTTATCACAGCCCAGCTGATTCACTCTGCCCAACAGGTTCCAAACACCAAAGTCCATCTCCTATCTGAAATACTAGCAAACGTACTCACACATTATTTCCTCTTTGGGAGATAGTTGAAACATGTACCAGAAACATTTCCCTGGCTTCAGAGTGGAAGTGGAAATACATACTCACTAGAAGCCCATCTAGTAAATTACAGTCAATCATCTTTCCTCACATCTTGTTAGTTAAATTGAACAATGAGTGTTTGGATAAGAAGCGATGTGTATGAGCATACAGTTTGTAAAAGTAATGTAATCCTAGCTACTCAAGATAAGCTGAGACCTGAGGATTCCAGTTCAAAATCAGCCATACAATAAATTCCATAAGATTTTTACCTCTAATTAACCGGCAAAAAACAGAGCATTTAATTGTGCTTAAAATGCCACAGGCCTAAGCTTTGCATAAAAGTGCTAAGGGGTAGCATTCAGGATGCCCACCCTCTCCACTGCTTTTTAAAATAGTACTAGAATTCCTAGGCAGTGCAATAAGGCAAGAAGCAAGCATAAAGGGGATCCAAGTAGGGAAAGAGGAAATAAAACTATCCCTCTTTGCAGATGACATGATTCTGTATTTAAAGAATCCTATGGACTATAGTCCCAAGCTCCTTGAGCTGATTCAAAGCTTTGGAAGGGTAGCAGGCCATAAAATCTACCCTCACAAATCAACTGCCTTCCTTTACGCCAACAGTGAGAGGAACGAGGCAATAATCAGGAAAGAAACTCCTTTCACAATAGCCTCAAAGAAAATAAAGTACATAGGAATTAGCTTAACTAAGAATGTAAAGGACCGTTTAGATGAAAACTTTAAAACCCTAAAAAAGGAAATTAAACCAGAACTAGGGAAATGGAAAACCTCCCATGCTCCTGGATTGGAAGAATCAACATTGTGAAAATGATAATCTTGCCAAGGGCTATCTACAAATTCAATGCAATACCCATCAACATCCCAATGTCATTCTTTAAAGAAATAGAAGAGGCAATTCAAAATTACATATGGAATAATAAAAAACCCCGTAAGCAAAAACACTTCTTAGCAGAAAGAACAGGGCTGGAGGAATTTCAATTCCAAACTTTAGACACTATTACAGAGCTATAATTCTCATAACACATTGGTACTGGCACAATAACAGGCCTGAAGTCCAATGGAATAGAACTGCCGACCCAGATATTAAACCACAGACCTATGGCCACCTAATCTTTGACAAGGGAGTCAAAAAAATAGAATGGAAGAAAGATAGCCTCTTCAACAGGTTGTGCTGGCAGAACTGGTTAAGCACCTTCAGAAAACTAAAGTTGGATCCTTCTTTGTCACCTTGCACTAGAATTAACTCCAAATGGATCAAAGACCTGGAGGTAAAACTGACACACTGAAAAGATTACAGGAAAGAATAGGAGATACACTAGGCCTCCTTGGCACAGGTCGAAACTTTCTTAATAAGGACCAAGAATCACAACAAATCAGAGAAAGGCTGGATAAGTGGGACTGCATTAAACTGCAGAGATTTTGTATGGCAACGGATATAGCTAGTAAACTAATCAGAAAGCCTACAGAGTGGGAGAAGATCTTCACCAACCAAACAACGGAAAAGGCCTCATATCTAAAATATATCAGCAACTCAAAAAATTGAATCACTCCAAAACTAACCTCCAAAGTAACACCCATCACATTAAAAAATGGGCCAAAGACTTAAAGAGAGTCTTCTCTGAAGAAGAAACAAAAATGGCCTATAGACACATGAAGGAATGCTCAACATCTCTGGTCATAAAAGAATTGCATATCAAAAGAACTCTAAGATTCCACCTCACTCCAGTTAGAATGGCCAGGATCAGGAAAACGAATGACAACAGATGCTGGAGGGGATGTGGCCAGGAGGGATCACTACTACACTGTTGGTGGGAGTGCAAACTCGTTCAACCACTATGGAAAGCAGTGTGGCAGTGCCTCAAAAGGCTAAACATATAACTCCCCTATGACCCAGCAATTCCACTACTTGGCATTTACCCAACAATCCAGAAACAAGGGCATACTAAACCCACTAGCACAATAATGTTCATTGCAGCGCTATTCACCATAGCAAAGATATGGAACCAACCCAGATGTCCCTCAGTTGATGAGTGGATCAACAAGTTGTGGTATTTGTACACAATGGAATTCTATGCTGCCCCATTTGTTAGGATATGGAAAAACTTAGAACAAATCATATTAAGTGAAGTAAGCCAGACTCAAAGGAACTTAGGCTCAGTGGTTTCCCTCATTCGTCATAAGCAGTAGAAACCTTGGGCTCTACTAGCAGAGACTTGTAATAGAGCAAAAGGCCATATATAAGGCCATATATAAGGCCATATAATGTGAAGCTAATTGAAAGGACCTCCAGGATATTGAAACAAAAGCCATATAATGAATGATTGTTGTCCTTAATGTACTATGTTGTCTCTCATCTCCTTTGCTGTCCCTTGGTCATCCCATATTGGTATAGTATCTCACTTCGTTATCTGATATATTGAATTTATTTGTATTTGGATATTTGAAATTTGATAGGGAAAGGGGGAAAACCAAGACGGGTGGAGGGTGTGGGCTTGGAGCTAAATGGGTACCAAGACATGTGAACGGGTATCAATGTATGTGAATTAATGCACCTTCTATCTGGCAAATATCATGTAACCCTTTTACTAATTACAAAAAAAATTAAAGAAAAAAGTTGTAGTGTGTTTGGAGGATGATGGGGTCAAATACATTTCTTCTTAGAAATTTATCTCATCTGGTTGTCCTGGATTTCCCTGGCCTTCTTAGAGAAAGGCCTGTTATACTGGATTTGTGGCTTGGCAAAGATGTAGCATGTACATCTTCGAGTAAGACATCCACAACTTCCATGCCTGAGACTCGAGTTTCCTGACCTTTGGCAACAGCACAGCAACATCTTTCTTCCTCCTGAGCCACAGGCCAAGTGAGCTGGCTTGAGCTGGTTGTTAGTTACAGTGGCTTGGTTACCAGGGTTCCATATTCTCTTCCATTGTGAGGGAGGCAGGGTCACCTTTCAGGGCCCAATGACCAAAGATCCTTGCTCACAGAAGACCTCACCAAAGACATACTGGAGGCTGAATCTCTCCTCCAATCTCACAATATACATGTGGATGTAGTAAACAGCACACCTTATTTGTCCATTCCCAATGTCTTCCACTAGGCCCAACTACCAGTCTGGTCTCAGGCTCAAGGAGCCTTTCTTAGGTAAGATCCAAACTTAAGGGTCAATATTGCCCTCATCCTCTACAAAACATTTGCTTCACATTGCCTTCTCTGCCTGCATTTTGCCCCTTGTAGAATTTTTTTTTGTTTTTCCTAGTCTTGGGACTTGACCTCGAGTGTGAACATTGTTCTTGGGCTTTCTTTAGGCTTTAGCTGTCCCACCGAGCCACAGCTCCACTTGCAGCGTTTTCTATGTATGTGGTAATGAGGAATCAAACCTGAGTCTTTCTGCGTGGTAGCCAAGGACTCTACCACTAGGTCAAACACACAGGGCATCTTGCACATATTTTTGACATCAATCTACTAGGATATTATTAGGTTTCTGTATCCTAATCAATTTTTTCCTGATGATTAGCTTTGCTGTCATGTGTAAAAAATGCAAGAGGGAAAAACACAGAAGAACTATTGAAATTTTAAAAAAAAGCATTACACACATAGATAAGTGTTCATTCTTTGTAGGAGAAAGGATATTTTGATATGATGATGATGACTTGATAATTTCTATGTCAGGGTTGAGAGTTTGGCATAGTGGTAGAGTGCTTGCCTAGCATCCATGAAGATCTGGGTTTGATTGCTCAGTATCACATAGATAGAAAATCTAGATGTGGCACTGTGGCTCAAGTGGCAGAGGGCTAGACTTGAGAAAACCCGAGGACAGTGCTCAGGCCCTGAATTCAAGCCCCAAGACTGGCAGAAAGATAAAAGAAAATATAAATGCTTTCTATGAGGTAATTCACTCACAGCATTTGCTTCTGAAATCTTCGCTTCTGCATCTTGTGAAATACCCCTTTCCCTCAACGTAGACAAGAAAAACAGATTCATCCCATGGTCCTCTGTGAGGCCACTGGTTGGGCTAAGAGCTAGTCGTGCAGCAACACATAAGTTTTATTCTAATATTTTCCAAACTTTGTACTCAAATATGCTATCTACTTACCAACTTAGGTCAGTTATCCTTATGCTATACCTTTTCTTCATTACTACGATATTCTTACACTCCTACGTTAATCCTCTTGTACCTGCCCTGACCTCTCACATACTTTTTTTCTATCTCTGGACCACTCCTCATCTTTCAACCCTTATACTGCACGGATCTACACTTGATGGCTGTTGAGCAATATTGTATATGTAGGTGGTTAATTATTCTCTGGTTCAGAGGGACTTAAAGACAATAGAGATTGGATTGAGAGGCTTATTGTTTTGGGTATAAATCGCTTATTAGTGGTTGTATTAGAGTGGTCTGTAAGTGCAAAAAAAGAAAGAGTGATAATACCAATCAAAACTTGTGAACATCTAGTGTCTGCCAGCTACAGAGGTCTAGGTTGGTTATACCTGAAAAACTATAATCATATTTAGTAGTAATCTTGCTCCCATTTTCAAATGGGCAGAACAAGAAACTCAAGAAAAATGTCAAATCAAGAAACAACATCCCCCACCCAATGTAAACAGACGATGGAACAGTCACTGGCAAACCTAGAGGAGAGTCTTCCAAGTGCTACACAAATGCAATTGATAAACATCATTAATGAAAAATGTGAAAATATAAAGAAAGAGATAATGGAGGAAGCCATAGCTGAACAAGAGGAAAGCATAAACAAGGTGATAAGAGAAGAAGAAGAAGCCATAAAGGAGGCCATAATAAAGGTTTTTCAAAGAAAGATGGATGAATTCATAGAATCCACAGATAAAAACGTGACCAAACTCCAGCAAATGTCCAAAGAAAATAAAGCTACTGAGCTAACCACTCAAAAGGAAATCAAGGAGATAAAGAAATCCATACATGATCTAAAACAAGAGATGCAAGGCATCAAAAGTGAGCAATTAGAAGCAAGGGCGATGAAAAATAAAGTAGATAGCTTTGATAGCAGGTTAGACAATGCACAGGAGAGAATTTCCGGGGCTGAAGATAATTTAGTTATTATAGAGAAAGAACAGAAAACGAGTCCATCCAAATATAGGAAAATTGAGAGAGCCCTTCAGGAGGTCCAAGATACAATTACGAAGCCTAATTGAAGGCTAGTTGGTATTGAGGAGGGCGTGGAGAAAGAGGTCAATGGTATTGGAAATATACTTCAGGGAATCATCTCAGAGAATTTCCCAAATATCCAGAAGGGCAGGCCCATCCAGATACGAGAAGCTTTTAGAACCCCAAACAGACCTGACCTGAAAAGAACATCCCACCGCCACTTTGTGATCCGAACTGGATCAATAGAAACGAAAGAAAGATCCTAAAGGCAGCCAGGGAAAAGGGATCAGTAACCTATAAAGGCAAACCAATCAGAATAACCCCAGATTTCTCAGCAGAGACCATGCAAGCACGAAGTGACTGGAAGCATATATGTCATGCCCTTAAATCAAATAACTACCAACCAAGAATATTGTAGCCAGCTAAGCTCTCATTCATAACTGAGGGAACAATAAAAACATTCCATTCCAGGGAAAAGCTGCAACAATATGTCGAAACAAAACCAACACTACAGAGAATTCTCAAAGATGCTCTATACATAGAAAACCAAAATAAATGCAATATAGGGAAAGAAATGGCACCTAAACAGCATACCATCTAAGGACCACAAGAACTGTCAAGACACAGGTCCTACTAAAAGCTTTTAAAAATGGTAGGAAATAATAAATATCTCTCAATCCTAACTCCCCCATATCAATGGACTTAATTCTCCAATTCAACGGCATAGGCTGTCTAGTTGGATCAAAAAGCAAGAGCCATCGTTCTGCTGTCTTCAAGAGACGCATCTTACCCAAAAACAATCATCTTTTGAAAGTGAGAGGTTGGAATAAACTCTATCAAGCTAACTGCCCCCATAAACAGGCTGGAGTTGCCATCCTCATATCAGATACAATAGACTTCAAACTAAAATTAGTAAGAAAAGACAAAGAAGGTTACTACATACTACTAAAGGGATCTTTCCTCCAGGAAGACATAACGATCCTAAATATTTACACACCCAAGCCCGGAGCTCCAAACTTCATCAAGCAAACTTTACTTACACTGAAACCATACATAGATCGAAATACAGTGATTGTTGGTGAGTTTAACACACCACTCTCACCTATGGACAGATCAACAAGGCAAAATTCAACAGAGAAACCTTAGAACTGAACAACTATATAGACCAACTAGATCTAACAGACATCTGCAGAATATTCCACCCAGTAACAACACAATATACGTTTTTCTCAGATACACATGGAACATTTTCCATAATAGACCACATCTTAGGCCATAAAACAAACCTGGATAGATTCAGAAACACTGAAATTATTCCATGCACACTCTCAGACCATAAAGGCTTCAAATTGGAGCTGAACACATATCTCCACCAACGAAAACCCTGTAACTCATGGGGACTGAACAACACATTGTTGAATCAAAAACAATGGGTAATCGAAGAGATCAGAACAGATATCCAACTGTTTATGAAATTTAACAATAAGGAGCACACAAATATCAACTCCTTAGGGACACAACAAAAGCAGTACTCAGAGGAAAATTTATAGTGCTGAGTGCCTACAACAGCAAGTTGGAAAAATGGCAAACCAACTAGTTAATGTCTCACTTTAACCTCCTGGAAAAAGAGCAACAAACCAACCCTAAACCCATTAGGAGAAAGCAAATTATTAAAATCAAAGCAGAATTAAATGATTTGGAATAAAAAAAACCTATAGAAAGAATCAACAAAACAAGGAGATGGTTCTTTGAAAGAATTAACAAAATTGACAAGCCCTTAGCAAATCTTACCAAAAAAAGAAGAGAGCATATCGAAATAAAATCACACATGAAAATGGTAATATCACGACAGAAATTACCAAGATCCAGAATATCATGAGGGAATACTTCTCAAACCTTTACGCCAACAAATTTGAGAATCTAGAAGAAATGGATGAATTCCTAGAAAATATTAACATACCCACACTGAACCAAGAAGAGCTAACCCAACTCAACAGGCCTATTTCAAGCTCTGAAATAGAAATGGAAATTAGACAACTTCCAATTAAAAAGAGCCCAGTGCCAGATGGATTCACAGCTGAATTCTATAAGGTCTTCAAAGTAGAGCTCACACCAATACTCCTCAAGCTCTTCAACGAAATTGAAAATGAAGGTTGTTTACCAAACTCATTCTGTGAAGCCAGTATATCCCTCATCCCCAAACCAGACAGAGATTCATCAAAGAAAGAGAACTATAGATCCATTTCTTTGATGAACATCGATGCAAAACTTCTCAACAAAATACTGGCCAACTGTCTGCAACAACTCATCAAAAAATTATACACTATGATCAAACTGGATTCATCACAGGGAGGCAAAGCTGGTTCAACATACACAAATCAATTAATATAATTCAACACATCAACAGGAGCAAGGACAAAAATCACATGATTGTCTCAATAGATGCGGAAAAGGCATTTGACAAGATCCAAAACCCCTTTATGTTAAAAGATGTGGAGAAACTAGGACTCCATGGAACATTTCTCAATGTAATAAAGGCTGTGTATGAGAAACCCACTGCTAGTATTATACTTAATGGTGAAAATCTAAAGCCATTCCCTCTGAAATCAGGAACGAGAGAAGGATGCCCACTCTCTCCACTCCTTTCTAACATAGTACTAAATTTCCTAGGCAGTGCAATAAGGCAAGAAGCAAGCATAAAGGGGATCCAAGTAGGGAAAGAGGAAATAAAACTATCCCTCTTTGCAGATGACATGATTCTGTATTTACAGAATCCTATAGACTTTACTCCCAAGCTCCTTGAGCTGATTCAAAGCTTTGGAAGGGTAGCAGGCCATAAAATCAACCCTCACAAATCAATTTCCTTCCTTTATGCCAACAGTGAGAGGAACGAGGCAATAATCAGGAAAGAAATTCCTTTCACCATAGCCTCAAGGAAAATAAAGTACCTAGAATTAGCTTAACTAAGGATGTAAAGGACCGTTTAGATGAAAACTTTAAAACCCTGAAAAGGGAAATTAAACCAGAACTAGGGAAATGGAAAAACCTCCCATGCTCTTGGATTGGAAGAATCAATATTGTGAAAATGATAATCTTGCCAAGGGCTATCTACAAATTCAATGCAATACCCATCAACATCCCAATGTCATTCTTTAAAGAAATAGAAGAGGCAATTTAAAATTTCATATGGAATAATAAAAGACCCCGTAAGCAAAAACACTTCTTAGCAGAAAGTACAGCGCTGGAGGAATTTCAATTCCAAACGTTAGACTCTATTACAGAGCTATAATTCTGAAAACAGCTTGTTACTGGCACAAGAACAGGCCTGAAGTCCAATGGAATAGAACTGCGGACCCAGATATTAAACCACAGACCTATGGCCACATAATCTTTGACAAGGGAGCCAAAAAAATAGAATGGAAGAAAGATAGCCTCTTCAACAAGTTGTGCTGGCAGAACTGTTTAAGCACCTGCAGAAAACTAAAGTTGGATCCTTCTTTGTCACCTTGCACTAGAATTAACTCCAAATGGATCAAAGACCTGGAGGTAAAACTGACACACTGAAAAGTTTACTGGAAGGAATAGGAGATACACTAGGCCTCCTTCGCAGAAGTCGAAAATTTCTTAATAAGGACCAAGAATCACAACAAATCAGAGAAACGCTGGATAAGTGGGACTGCATTAAACTGCAGAGATTTTGTATGGCAACAGATATAGCTAGTAAACTAATCAGGAAGCCTACAGAGTGGGAGAAGATCTTCACCAACCAAACAACGGAAAAGGCCTCATATCTAAAATATATCAGCAACTCAAAAAATTGAATCACTCCAAAACTAACCTCCAAAGTAACACCCATCCCATTAAAAAACGGGCCAAATTCTTAAAGAGAATCTTCTCTGAAGAAGAAACAAAAATGGCCTATAGACACATGAAGAAATGCTCCACATCTCTGGTCATAAAAGAAATGCAAATCAAAACAACTCTAAGATTCCACCTCACTCCAGTTAGAATGGCCAGGATCAGGAAAACGAATGGCAACAGATGCTGGAGGGGATGTGGCCAGGAGGGATCACTACTACACTGTTGGTGGGAGTGCAAACTCGTTCAACCACTATGGAAAGCAGTGTGGCAGTGCCTCAAAATGCTAAACATAGAACTCCCCTATGACCCAGCAATTCCACTACTTGGCATTTACCCAATAATCCAGAAACAAGGGCATACTAAACCCACTAGCACAACAATGTTCATTGCAGCGCTATTCACCATAGCAAAGATATGGAACAAACCCACATGTCCCTCAGTTGATGAGTGGATCAACAAGTTGTGGTATTTGTACACAATGGAATTCTATCCTGCTGTCAGAAAGAATGACATCGCCCCATTTTTTAGGAAACGGAAAGTCTTAGAACAAATCATATTAAGTGAAGTAAGCCAGACTCAAAGGAAATTAGGCTCAGTGGTTTCCCTCATTCGTCATAATCAGTAGAAACATTGGGGTCTACTTGCAGAGATTTGCAATAGAGCAAAAGGCCATATATAAGGCCATGTAATGTGAAGCTAATTGAAAGGACCTCCAGGACATTGAAACAAAACCACATAATGAATGATTGTTGTCCTTAATGTACTATGTTGTCTCTCATCTCCTTTGCTGTCCCTTGGTTATCCCATATTGGTATAGTAACTCACTTTGTTATCTGATATATTGAATTTATTTGTATTTGGATATTTGAAATTTGATAGGGAATGGGGGAAAACCAAGACGAGTGGGGGGTGTGGGGTAGGAGGGAAATGGGTACCAAGACATGTGAAAGGGTATCAATGTATGTGAACTAATGCACCTTCTATCTGGCAAATATCATGTAACCCTTTCACTAATTACAACAAAAAATGAAAAAAAAAAAGTTGTAGTGTGTGGGGAGGATGATGGGGTCAAATACATTTCTTCTTAGAAATTTACCTCATCTGGTTGCCCTGGATTTTCCTGGCCTTCTTCTTAGAGAAAGGCCTGTTATACTGGATTTGTGGCTTGGCAAAGATGTAGCATGTACATCTTCGAGTAAGACATCCACAACTTCCATGCCTGAGACTCGAGTTTCCTGACCTTTGGCAACAGCACAGCAACATCTTTCTTCCTCCTGAGCCACAGGCCAAGTGAGCTGGCTTGAGCTGGTTGTTAGTTACAGTGGCTTGGTTACCAGGGTTCCATATTCTCTTCCATTGTGAGGGAGGCAGGGTCACCTTTCAGGGCCCAATGACCAAAGATCCTTGCTCACAGAAGACCTCACCAAAGACATACTGGAGGCTGAATCTCTCCTCCAATCTCACAATATACATGTGGATGTAGTAAACAGCACACCTTCTTTGTCCATTCCCAATGTCTTCCACTAGGCCCAACTACCAGTCTGGTCTCAGGCTCAAGGAGCCTTTCTTAGGTAAGATCCAAACTTAAGGGTCAATATTGCCCTCATCCTTCACAAAACATTTGCTTCACAGTGCCTTCTCTGTCTGCATTTTCCCCATGTCGATTTTTTTTTTGTTGTTGCTAGTCTTGGGACTTGACCTCAGAGTGTGAACATTGTTCTTGGGCTTTCTTTAGGCTTTAGCTGTCCCACCGAGCCACAGCTCCACTTGCAGCGTTTTCTATGTATGTGGTAATGAGGAATCAAACCTGAGTCTTTCTGCGTGGTAGCCAAGGACTCTACGACTAGGTCAAACACACAGGGCATCTTGCACATATTTTTGACGTCAATCTACTAGGATATTATTAGGTTTCTGTATCCTAATCAATTTTTTCCTGATGATTAGCTTTGCTGTCATGTGTAAAAAATGCAAGAGGGAAAAACACAGAAGAATGAGTGAAATTAAAAAAAAGCATTACACACATAGATAAGTGTTCATTCTTTGTAGGAGAAAGGATATTTTGATATGATGATGATGACTTTATAATTTCTATGTCAGGGTTGAGAGTTTGGCATAATGGTAGAGTGCTTGCCTAGCATCCATGAAGATCTGGGTTTGATTGCTCAGTATCACATAGATAGAAAATCTAGATGTGGCACTGTGGCTCAAGTGGCAGAGGGCTAGACTTGAGAAAACCCGAGGACAGTGCTCAGGCCCTGAATTCCAGCCCCAAGACTGGCAGAAAGATAAAAGAAAATAAAAATGCTTTTTACGAGCTAATTCACTCACAGCATTTGCTTCTGAAATCTTCGCTTCTGCATCTTGTGAAATACCCCTTTCCCTCAACGTAGACAAGAAAAACAGATCCATCCCATGGTCCTCTGTGAGGCCACTGGTTGGGCTAAGAGCTAGTCGTGCAGCAACACATAACTTTTATTCTAATATTTTCCAAACTTTGTACTCAAATATGCTACCTACTTCCCAACTTAGGTCAGTTATCCTTGTGCTATACCTTTTCTTCATTACTACAATATTCTTACACTCCTACGTTAATCCTCTTGTACCTGCACTGACCTCTCTCATTCTTTTTTTCTATCTCTGGACCTCTGCTCGTCTTTCAACCCTTATACTGCACGGATCTACACTTGATGGCTGTTGAGCAATATTGTATATGTAGGTGGTTAATTATTTTCTAGGCTTAGAGGGACTTAAAGACAATAGAGATTGGATTGAGAGGCTTATTGTTTTGGGTATAAATCGCTTATCAGTGGTTGTATTAGACTGGTCTGTAAGTGCACAAAAAGAAAGAGTGATAATACCAATCAAATCTTGTTAACATCTAGTGTCTGCCAGCAACAGAGGTCTAGGTTGGTTATATCTGAAAAACTATAATCGTTTTTAGTAGTAATCTTGCTCCCATTTTCAAATGGGCAGAACAAGAAACTCAAGAAAAATGTCAAATCAAGAAACAACATCCCCCACCCAATGTAAACAGACAATGGAACAGTCACTGGCAAACCTAGAGGAGAGTCTTCCAAGTGCTACACAAATGCAATTGATAAACATCATTAATGAAAAATGTGAAAATATAAAGAAAGAGATAATGGAGGAAGCCCTAGCTGAACAAGAGGAAAGCAAAAACAAGGTGATAAGTGAAAAAGAAGAAGCCATAAAGGAGGCCATAATAAAGGTTTTTCAAAGAAAGATGGATGAATTCATAGAATCCACAAATAAAAACGTGACCAAACTCCAGCAAATGTCCAAAGAAAATAAAGCTACTGAGCTAACCACTCAAAAGGAAATCAAGGAGATAAAGAAATCCATACATGATCTAAAACAAGAGATGCAAGGCATCAAAAGTGAGCAATTAGAAGCAAGGGCGATGAAAAATAAAGTAGATAGCTTTGATAGCAGGTTAGACAATGCAGAGGAGAGAATTTCCGGGGCTGAAGATAATTTAGTTATAATACAAAAAGAACAGAAAACGAGTCCATCCAAAGATAGGAAAATTGAGAGAGCGCTTCAGGAGGTCCAAGATACAATTACGAAGCCTAATTGAAGGCTAGTTGGTATTGAGGAGGGCGTGGAGAAAGAGGTCAATGGTATTGGAAATATACTTCAGGGAATCATCTCAGAGAATTTCCCAAATATCCAGAAGGGCAGGCCCATCCAGATACGAGAAGCTTTTAGAACCCCAAACAGACCTGATGAGAAATAACATCCCACCTCCACATTGTGATCCGAACTGGATCAATAGAAACGAAAGGAAAGATCCTAAAGGCAGCCAGGGAAAAGGGATCAGTAACCTATAAAGGCAAACCAATCAGAATAACCCCAGATTTCTCAGCAGAGACCATGCAAGCACGAAGTGACTGGAAGCATATATGTCATGCCCTTAAATCAAATAACTACCAACCAAGAATACTGTAGCCAGCTAAGCTCTCATTCATAACTGAGGGAACAATAAAAATATTCCATTCCAGGGAAAAGCTGCAACAATATGTCGAAACAAAACCAACACTACAGAGAATTCTCAAAGATGCCCTATACATAGAAAACCAAAATAAATGCAATATAGGGAAAGAAATGGCACCTAAACAGCATACCATCTAAGGACCACAAGAACTGTCAAGACACAGGCCCTACTAAAAGCTTTTAAAAATGGTAGGAAATAATAAATATCTCTCAATCCTAACTCCCATATCAATGAACTTAATTCTCCAATTAAACGGCATAGGCTGTCTAGTTGGATCAAAAAGCAAGAGCCATCGTTCTGCTGTCTTCAAGAGACGCATCTTACCCAAAAACGATCTTCTTTTGAAAGTGAGAGGTTGGAATAAACTCTATCAAGCTAACTGCCCCCATAAACAGGCTGGAGTTGCCATCCATCCTCATATCAGATACAATAGACTTCAAACTAAAATTAGTAAGAAAAGACAAAGAAGGTTACTACATACTACTAAAGGGATCTTTCCTCCAGGAAGACATAGCGATCCTAAATATTTACACACCCAAGCCCGGAGCTCCAAACTTCATCAAGCAAACTTTACTTACACTGAAACCATACATAGATCGAAATACAGTGATTGTTGGTGAGTTTAACACACCACTCTCACCTATGGACAGATCAACAAGGCAAAACTCAACAGAGAAACCTTAGAACTGAACAACTATATAGACCAACTAGATCTAACAGACATCTGCAGAATATTCCACCCAGTAACAACACAATATACGTTTTTCTCAGATACACATGGAACATTTTCCATAATAGACCACATCTTAGGCCATAAAACAAACCTGGAGAGATTCAGAAACACTGAAATTATTCCATGCACACTCTCAGACCATAAAGACATCAAATTGGAGCTGAACACATATCTCCACCAACGAAAACCCTGTAACACATGGAGACTGAACAACACATTGTTGAATCAAAAACAATGGGTAATCGAAGAGATCAGAACAGATATCCAACTGTTTATGAAATTTAACAATAAGGAGCACACAAATATCAACTCCTTAGGGACACAACAAAGGCAGTACTCAGAGGAAAATTTATAGTGCTGAGTGCCTACAACAGCAAGTTGGAAAAATGGCAAACCAACTAGTTAATGTCTCACTTTAACCTCCTGGAAAAAGAGCAACAAACCAACCCTAAACCCATTAGGAGAAAGCAAATTATTAAAATCAAAGCAGAATTAAATGATTTGGAATAAAAAAACCTATAGAAAGAATCAACAAAACAAGGAGATGGTTCTTTGAAAGAATTAACAAAATTGACAAGCCCTTAGCAAATCTTACCAAAAAAAGAAGAGAGCATATCGAAATAAAATCACACATGAAAATGGTAATATCACGACAGAAATTACCAAGATCCAGAATATCATGAGGGAATACTTCTCAAACCTTTACGCCAACAAATTTGAGAATCTAGAAGAAATGGATGAATTCCTAGAAAATATTAACATACCCACACTGAACCAAGAAGAGCTAACCCAACTCAACAGGCCTATTTCAAGCTCTGAAATAGAAATGGAAATTAGACAACTTCCACTTAAAAAGAGCCCAGTGCCAGATGGATTCACAGCTGAATTCTATCAGGTCTTCAAAGCAGAGCTCACACCAATACTCCTCAAGCTCTTCAACGAAATTGAAAATGAAGGTTGTTTACCAAACTCATTCTGTGAAGCCAGTATATCCCTCATCCCCAAACCAGACAGAGATTCATCAAAGAAAGAGAACTATAGACCCATTTCTTTGATGAACATCGATGCAAAACTTCTCAACAAAATACTGGCCAACCGTCTACAACAACTCATCAAAAAATTATACACTATGATCAAACTGGATTCATCACAGGGAGGCAAAGCTGGTTCAACATACACAAATCAATTAATATAATTCAACACATCAACAGGAGCAAGGACAAAAATCACATGATTGTCTCAATAGATGCGGAAAAGGCATTTGACAAGATCCAAAACCCCTTTATGTTAAAAGATGTGGAGAAACTAGGACTCCATGGAACATTTCTCAATGTAATAAAGGCTGTGTATGAGAAACCCACTGCTAGTATTATACTTAATGGTGAAAATCTAAAGCCATTCCCTCTAAAATCAGGAACGAGAGAAGGATGCCCACTCTCTCCACTCCTTTCTAACATAGTACTAAATTTCCTAGGCAGTGCAATAAGGCAAGAAGCAAGCATAAAGGGGATCCAAGTAGGGAAAGAGGAAATAAAACTATCCCTCTTTGCAGATGACATGATTCTGTATTTACAGAATCCTATAGACTCTACTCCCAAGCTCCTTGAGCTGATTCAAAGCTTTGGAAGGGTAGCAGGCCATAAAATCAACCCTCACAAATCAATTTCCTTCCTTTATGCCAACAGTGAGAGGAACGAGGCAATAATCAGGAAAGAAACTCCTTTCACAATAGCCTCAAAGAAAATAAAGTACCTAGGAATTAGCTTAACTAAGAATGTAAAGGACCGTTTAGATGAAAACTTTAAAACCCTGAAAAAGGAAATTAAAGCAGAACTAAGGAAATGGAAAAACCTCCCATGCTCTTGGATTGGAAGAATCAATATTGTGAAAATGATAATCTTGCCAAGGGCTATCTACAAATTCAATGCAATACCCATCAACATCCCAATGTCATTCTTTAAAGAAATAGAAGAGGCAATTTAAAATTTCATATGGAATAATAAAAGACCCCGTAAGCAAAAACACTTCTTAGCAGAAAGTACAGCGCTGGAGGAATTTCAATTCCAAACTTTAGACTCTATTACAGAGCTATAATTCTCAAAACAGCTTGGTACTGGCACAAGAACAGGCCTGAAGTCCAATGGAATAGAACTGCGGACCCAGATATTAAACCACAGACCTATGGCCACATAATCTTTGACAAGGGAGCCAAAAAAATAGAATGGAAGAAAGATAGCCTCTTCAACACGTTGTGCTGGGAGAACTGGTTAAGCACCTGCAGAAAACTAAAGTTGGATCCTTCTTTGTCACCTTGCACTAGAATTAACTCCAAATGGATCAAAGACCTGGAGGTAAAACTGACACACTGAAAAGTTTACTGGAAGGAATAGGAGATACACTAGGCCTCCTTCGCAGAAGTCGAAACTTTCTTAATAAGGACCAAGAATCACAACAAATCAGAGAAAGGCTGGATAAGTGGGACTGCATTAAACTGCAGAGATTTTGTATGGCAACGGATATAGCTGGTAAACTAATCAGGAAGCCTACAGAGTGGGAGAAGATCTTCACCAACCAAACAACGGAAAAGGCCTCATATCTAAAATATATCAGCAACTCAAAAAATTGAATCACTCCAAAACTAACCTCCAAAGTAACATCCATCCCATTAAAAAACGGGCCAAATTCTTAAAGAGAACCTTCTCTGAAGAAGAAACAAAAATGGCCTATAGACACATGAAGAAATGCTCCACATCTCTGGTCACAAAAGAAATGCAAATCAAAACAACTCTAAGATTCCACCTCACTCCAGTTAGAATGGCCAGGATCAGGAAAACGAATGACAACAGATGCTGGAGGGGATGTGGCCAGGAGGGATCACTACTACACTGTTGGTGGGAGTGCAAACTCGTTCAACCACTATGGAAAGCAGTGTGGCAGTGCCTCAAAAGGCTAAACATAGAACTCCCCTATGACCCAGCAATTCCACTACTTGGCATTTACCCAACAATCCAGAAACAAGGGCATACTAAACCCACTAGCACAATAATGTTCATTGCAGCGCTATTCACCATAGCAAAGATATGGACCCAACCTAGATGCCCCTCAGTTGATGAGTGGATCAACAAGTTGTGGTATTTGTACAAAATGGAATTCTATGCTGCTGTCAGAAAGAATGACATCGCCCCATTTGTTAGGATATGGAAAGACTTAGAACAAATCATATTAAGTGAAGTAAGCCAGACTCAAAGGAACTTAGGCTCAGTGGTTTCCCTCATTCGTCATAAGCAGTAGAAACTTTGGGCTCTACTAGCAGAGATTTGCAATAGAGCAAAAGGCCATATATAAGGCCATATAATGTGAAGCTAATTGAAAGGACCTCCAGGATATTGAAACAAAAGCCATATAATGAATGATTGTTGTCCTTAATGTACTATGTTGTCTCTCATCTCCTTTGCTGTACCTTGGTTATCCCATATTGGTATTATATCTCACTTTGTTATCTGATATATTGAATTTATTTATATTTGGATATTTGAAATTTGATAGGGATGGGGGGAAAACCAAGACGGGTATGGGGTGTGGGGTTGGAGGGAAATGGGTACCAAGACATGTGAAAGGGTATCAATGTATGTGAACTAATGCACCTTCTATCTGGCAAATATCATGTAACCCTTTTACTAATTACAATAAAAAATGAAAAAAAAAAGTTGTAGTGTGTGGGGAGGATGATGGGGTCAAATACATTTCTTCTTAGAAATTTACCTCATCTGGTTGCCCTGGATTTTCCTGGCCTTCTTCTTAGAGAAAGGCCTGTTATACTGGATTTGTGGCTTGGCAAAGATGGAGCATGTACATCTTCGAGTAAGACATCCACAACTTCCATGCCTGAGACTCGAGTTTCCAGACCTTTGGCAACAGCACAGCAACATCTTTCTTCCTGCTGAGCCACAGGCCAAGTGAGCTGGCTTGAGCTGGTTGTTAGTTACAGTGGCTTGGTTACCAGGGTTCCATATTCTGTTTCATTGTGAGGGAGGCAGGGTCACCTTTCAGGGCCCAATGACCAAAGATCCTTGCTCACAGAAGACCTCACCAAAGACATACTGGAGGCTGAATCTCTCCTCCAATCTCACAATATACATGTGGATGTAGTAAACAGCACACCTTATTTGTCCATTCCCAATGTCTTCCACTAGGCCCAACTACCAGTCTGGTCTCAGGCTCAAGGAGCCTTTCTTAGGTAAGATCCAAACTTAAGGGTCAATATTGCCCTCATCCTTTACAAAACATTTGCTTCACAGTGCCTTCTCTGCCTGCATTTTGCACCTTGTCGAATTTTTTTTTTGTTTTTGCTAGTCTTGGGACTTGACCTCAGAGTGTGAACATTGTTCTTGGGCTTTCTTTAGGCTTTAGCTGTCCCACCGAGCCACAGCACCACTTGCAGCGTTTTCTATGTATGTGGTAATGAGGAATCAAACCTGAGTCTTTTTGCGTGTTAGCCACGGACTCTACCACTAGGTCAAACACACAGGGCATCTTGCACATATTTTTGACGTCAATCTACTAGGATATTATTAGGTTTCTGTATCCTAATCAATTTTTTCCTGATGATTAGCTTTGCTGTCATGTGTAAAAAATGCAAGAGGGAAAAACACAGAAGAATTAGTGAAATTAAAACAAAAGCATTACACAAATAGATAAGTGTTCATTCTTTGTAGGAGAAAGGATATTTTGATATGATGATGATGACTTTATAATTTCTATGTCAGGGTTAAGAGTTTGGCATAGTGGTAGAGTGCTTGCCTAGCATCCATGAAGATCTGGGTTTGATTGCTCAGTATCACATAGATAGAAAATCTAGATGTGGCACTGTGGCTCAAGTGGCAGAGGGCTAGACTTGAGAAAACCCGAGGACAGTGATCAGGCCCTGAATTCCAGCCCCAAGACTGGCAGAAAGATAAAAGAAAATAAAAATGCTTTTTACGAGCTAATTCACTCACAGCATTTGCTTCTGAAATCTTCGCTTCTGCATCTTGTGAAATACCCCTTTCCCTCAACGTAGACAAGAAAAACAGATCCATCCCATGGTCCTCTGTGAGGCCACTGGTTGGGCTAAGAGCTAGTCGTGCAGCAACACATAAGTTTTATTTCAATATTTTCCAAACTTTGTACTGAAATATGCTACCTACTTACCAACTTAGGTCAGTTATCCTTATGCTATACCTTTTCTTCATTACTACAATATTCTTACACTCCTACGTTAATCCTCTTGTACCTGCCCTGACCTCTCACATTCTTTTTTTCTATCTCTGGACCTCTGCTCGTCTTTCAACCCTTATACTGCACGGATCTACACTTGATGGCTGTTGAGCAAAATTGTATATATAGGTGGTTAATTATTCTCTAGGCTCAGAGGGACTTAAAGACAATAGAGATTGGATTGAGAGGCTTATTGTTTTGGGTATAAATCGCTTATCAGTGGTTGTATTAGACTGGTCTGTAAGTGCACAAAAAGAAAGAGTGATAATACCAATCAAAACTTGTTAACATCTAGTGTCTGCCAGCAACAGAGGTCTAGGTTGGTTATATCTGAAAAACTATAATCGTATTTAGTAGTAATCTTGCTCCCATTTTCAAATGGGCAGAACAAGAAACTCAAGAAAAATGTCAAATCAAGAAACAACATCCCCCACCCAATGTAAACAGACAATGGAACAGTCACTGGCAAACTTAGAGGAGAGTCTTCCAAGGGCTACACAAATGCAATTGATAAACATCATTAATGAAAAATGTGAAAATATAAAGAAAGAGATAATGGAGGAAGCCATAGCTGAACAACAGGAAAGCATAAACAAGGTGATAATGAAAAAGAAGAAGCCATAAAGAGGCCATAATAAAGGTTTTTCAAAGAAAGATGGATGAATTCATAGAATCCACAAATAAAAACGTGACCAAACTCCAGCAAATGTACAAGAAAATAAAGCTACTGAGCTATCCACTCAAAAGGAAATCAAGGAGATAAAGAAATCCATACATGATCTAAAACAAGAGATGCAAGGCATCAAAAGTGAGCAATTAGAAGCAAGGGCGATGAAAAATAAAGTAGATAGCTTTGATAGCAGGTTAGACAATGCACAGGAGAGAATTTCCGGGGCTGAAGATAATTTAGTTATTATACAGAAAGAACAGAAAACGAGTCAATCCAAATCTAGGAAATATGACAGAGCGCTTCAGGAGGTCCAAGATACAATTAGAAAGCCTAATTTAAGGCTAGTTGGTATTGAGGAGGGCGTGGAGAAAGAGGTCAATGGTATTGGAAATATACTTCAGGGAATCATCTCAGAGAATTTCCCAAATATCCAGAAGGGCAGGCCCATCCAGATACGAGAAGCTTTTAGAACCCCAAACAGACCTGACCAGAAAAGAACATCCCACCGCCACATTGTGATCCGAACTGGATCAATAGAAACGAAAGGAAAGATCCTAAAGGCAGCCAGGGAAAAGGGATCAGTAACCTATGAAGGCAAACCAATCAGAATAACCCCAGATTTCTCAGCAGAGACCATGCAAGCACGAAGTGAGTGGATACATATATGTCGTGCCCTTACATCAAACCAAGAATACTGTAGCCAGCTAAGCTCTCATTCATAACTGAGGGAACAATAAAAACATTCCATTCCAGGGAAAAGCTGCAACAATATGTCGAAACAAAACCAACACTACAGAGAATTCTCAAAGATGCTCTATACATAGAAAACCAAAATAAATGCAATATAGGGAAAGAAATGGCACCTAAACAGCATACCATCTAAGGACCACAAGAACTGTCAAGACACAGGCCCTACTAAAAGCTTTTAAAAATGGTAGGAACTAATAAATATCTCTCAATCCTAACTCTCAATATCAATGGACTTAATTCTCCAATTAAACGGCATAGGCTGTCTAGTTGGATCAAAAAGCAAGAGCCATCGTTCTGCTGTCTTCAAGAGACACATCTTACCCAAAAACAATCATCTTTTGAAAGTGAGAGGTTGGAATAAACTCTATCAAGCTAACGGCCCCCATAAACAGGCTGGAGTTGCCATCCATCCTCATATCAGATACAATAGACTTCAAACTAAAATTAGTAAGAAAAGACAAGAAGGTGACTACATACTACTAAAGGGATCTTTCCTCCAGGAAGACATAACGATCCTAAATATTTACACACCCTTTTGAAGATTCTCAAAAGATTGAAGATTCTGCCAGTGTAAGTTAGATTCCGGCATTGATATTAAATAATGCAATGAGTAAGGATTTATATTTGAAATATCTCTGTTGAAAAAATCTAACACACATTTGCTGAGTATTTGCTTTTGATTTCCCAAGAAGTTCAGTACAAGCTAACATGTGTGGCATATATCGACTGGGAGAAATGATTCAGAATATGTGACTCATTTGAACAGGAGTCAGTGAAAAGATACAGAGCAGGATACCCATATTGTGATAATTTGTATCTTTTGTATATTTTGTGTTTGTTATTAATTCCATTTGTAGTGTACATTTCTAGGTAAAAACTTTTCAAATGTTTCCAAACAATTTGTTATTTCTACAGCAAAAAAAGACATTTATATGCCTGATAAAATTCACAGAATCCAAATTTTTCCATATTATTTTTTGTTTTTTTTTTTTGGTGGGTCATAGATCTTGAACTCAGCCTTGGCACTATCCCTGAGCTCTTCAGCTCCATGCTACCACCTTACCCTGGAGCCAAGCCCCACTTCCCATTTTCTAAAGGTAAATTGGAGATAAGAGTCTCAGGTCTTTTTGTGCCAGGATGGCTTTAAACCTTGATCCTCAGATCTCAGCCTCCTGAGTAGCTAGGATTATAGAAGTGAGCCACCACCCCATCATGCTCAGCTTTCTGGTTTTTTTTTAAACAAGCCCTTTGGCTGGAACTCGGTCTGAGCACTGTCCTTCAATTTCCTCAAGCCTAGTGATCTTCTACTTGAGCCACAGCACTACTGGTTTTTTCTGTGTATGTGGTACTGCGGAATTGAACATTCGTCTTCATACAAGCACTGTACAACTATGCCAAACTCCCAGCCCCTCCACATTAGTTTTTATGATAGATCTTTCCATGCATCTAGGATGGCTAAAAATCCTTCTTGAGTTTCACAAGATCAGGGAGTATAGGTGTGTCCCATCCTGTGTGGCTACATAACCATTGTTTAGGGTACAGTTCTCTCTTCATTCTACCCATCTAGAGCAATTTTCATCTTCCATGTATAATCATTAAACATTCAGCTCCTGTTCCTCTCTACTCCATTCTCTGGAACCATCGTGCTTTTCGGCTCTAAGGGTTTGTTGATCCTTGGAAGCTCTGGAAGGGAAAACATACCCTAGCTCTTCCTTTATGACTGCTGTATTTTTAGTTTACTGTAATCAAGATTCATCTGTAAAATATAGTAAAATGTTCTTCCTTTTCAATGCATTGTTTTGCATATTTCTATCTTTTGATCATTATTAATAGTTGTGAATGGATTCTCCACATATTTGTTCTAGTCTCTGCTTTGTCTTCTGTTAGGTACAAATCTAGAAATAGAAGTGTTGGACCATATTTCTATGTAATTCTATATTTAGTACCTTTTTAGCACTCTCCACGCAATTTTTGATTGTTTTATATTCCTTGCAGAACTATTCCAAAGTTCTACTTCTTCTCACTACCTTCCCAGTAATAGTTAGACTTTGAAAGTTGTCTTTTTGTATGCGTGTGTGTGTGTGTGTGTGTTTGTGTGTGTGTATGTGGATCGTTTTGTTTAAAACTGTACTTATATTAACATATTTAAAGTAATGATTTCATTGTAATTTTAATTTTTCTCATGACTGTTAATATTGAACTTCTTTCAACATTTTGAACTATTATTTCTATATATTCTTTTTAGAATATCCTCTCCAATCTCCAATTTTTTTCCCTTTTTTTGTGGTGTAGTGGGGAAAGTCATGGGGCTTGGACCTTGGGCCGTGAGCTCTTTAGTTTAAGGCTATTGTCCTACCCTGAGTATTGCCCCTCAGTTCTTCTGCTCACAGCTCCCTACCCCTCTTCCCATTATATACAGAACAAAGGTCATCCTCAGTCCTTTTGAAAAAGTAAGACATACAGTAAATTTGTAGTATAAAACAGCAAGAAATAAATTTCTTGCCAGGTGCAGTGACTTCTACCTGTAATCCTAGCTACTCAGATATCAGGCTGATTTCTAAAGATTTGGTTCAAAGCCAGCCTGGGCATTAGAAAGTCTATGAGACTCTCATCTACAGTTAACCACTAGAATATGGGAAATGGCACTGTGGCTTCATAGGTAGGGTGATAGCCTTGAGTTGAAGAGCTCAGGAACAGTGCCCAGGCCCAGAGTTCAAGCCTTACAAATCCCCCAGCCAAAAAAAAGAAAAAAAAGTTTCTTCCCCAAGTGATTATTATGCCAGACATAGAACATTAACATTCTGGGTGTACTTCACAGTATTATTACTTGATACCCTAAGATTTTGCAATATTCTTACAGTACCAGCATATGTCATCATATAATGTAGTTCCTTTTCAATGGAATAATTCCGTTTATAACCTAAATGTACTCCCCCGACTTATTTTTATCGATACCAAAATTGCTCTACCATGATATGCCACAAGCCATTAAATATTTTATGGTGGCTAATTGGAATGGAGTCTCATGGAATTTTGTGCCAGGCAGGCTTTGAACCATGGTCCTCAGATCTCAGTCTCCTGAATAGCTAGGATGACAGGCGTGAGCCACCAACACCTGGCTTGACTTTTTATTTTTTTGTGGGTCTTGGGACTTGAACTCTGGGCCTAGGCACCATCCCTAAGCTTTTCAGGTCAATATTTCATGTAAGTCTAAACATTTAAGTAAAGGAGTAAAATTCCAACAAAAAAAAGAATAAAATTCCAGACATGGTGTGTTTATAACTCAGTGCTAATTACTTGATGAAAATGTGCCATTCCAGAACCTGGTGTCATTTGATGATGTAGCTGTGGATTTCAGCTGGGAGGAGTGGCAGCATCTGGACAATGCTCAGAGGACCCTGTACAGAGATGTAATGCTGGAGACCTACAGCAACTTGGTGTCCTTAGGTGATTAAAAGTCAAATTCACTTGCAAGGCCAAGTGTCTTGTTATTTTGCAGATACATGAATGTTTATCAAACTTTCAATACTATTTAAATGAAAGATTCCAGGCCCTGAGAAGTATCATTACTTTCTAAAGAAAACTTAAGATAATTTTGTACTCATTCTTCAGGATACCTTCAGGATACTTTGACAACAGTTCTAAATTATGTTTCCTCTAATGGAGACGACATTTCAAACTTACACAGTAATTGTAAGTGGATAAACAATCCAGAATAGAATATATATCATTATTGGAAATAGGATCTACAAATCACTAAACAGTGAGTTTATAATGGAAACCTGGCACTAGGTGCAATGTTTCTTGCCTGTAATCTTAAAATATTCAGGAGGAAGAAATCTAAGAATTCTAATTTGAAGCCAGCAATGGCATAAAATTGCCATGAAACTCTATAACTCCAAGTAACCCCTCAAAAATGTTAGTGGAGTGTCAAGAGTTTGACTTTGTGGTTGAGTGCTTGCCTAGCATGCATGAAGACCTATGCATGTAAGTGGAGCAGGGACTCAAACTGGTATTTTTCTAGCCTGAGCAAGACAGCTAAGTTTATTCCATACAAAATTAATCCAGAGCTGGGGAAAAGTCAACCATGGAGCCAGTGAGAAATGAGAAAAAAGATTTAATAGATAACTTGTGAGTAGGATGTCTGCGAACTTAAAGCAATGATGACACAGCATAAGCAATAATTCTCTACTGTTTCTAATTTACAGGGCCCTGTGTTCCAAAACCTGTATTAATTGACAAGCTAGAGCAATGTGCAGAACTCTGGATAGGAAATTCCTCTGACAAGAATATCACAGGTGAGTGAATGCATGTTCATATTGATGTTGGAGCCTGAGCCCCATTGGTAAGTTCATGTTGTGATGTACTGAGCAATAATATTCTTAGTTACCCTAAATCCTGTGTGGAACCTATGGAATTCTTCGTGTATGAATCAAGAATCATTTTCTTTTCCCAATCCTATGCTTGGTCTCAGGGCCTGAGCATGGTCCTTGGGTTTTCTCAAGGCTAGCTCTCTACTTCTTGAGTCATAGCACCACTTCTGGCTTTTTCTTTGTATGTAGTACCAAGGAACTGAACCAGGTCTTTGTGCATGCTAGCCCAAACCCCGGCACCAAGAATCATAGGGTGATATAATGAATTCTATGTGGCAGTATAGTTAAAGTTAGATTTCTCTGTAGAAATCACTGTGAAACAAAATAAAATGAGAAAGCCATGAGCCCGTGGCTCATGCCTGTAATCCTAGCTACTTAGGAGGCTGAGATCTGAGGATCAAGGTTCAAAGACTGACCTATCAGAAAAACACCTTAGACTCTTCTCTCCAATGAACCAATAGAAAATGAGAAGTGGGGTTGAGGCTAAAGAAATAGGGCAGTAGCCTTGAGCTGAAGAGCTCAGGAAGAACAGCCAGGTCTAGAATGCAAGTCCCATGACTGCAAAACAAGAAAGAAAGAAATAAAGAAAGAAAGAAAGAAAGAAAGAAAGAAAGAAAGAAAGAAAGAAAGAAAGAAAGAAAGAAAGGAAGGAAGGAGAAAGAGGGAAGAAAGAGGGAAGGAAGGAAAGGAAGAAAGAAAGAAAGAAAGAAAGAAAGAAAGAAAGAAAGAAAGAAAGAAAGAAAGAAATAATGATATTTAATTTCTTTAAAACTAAGACTATAAATGATTGAGCAAAAAGGAATAAGTCAGGGCATTATTCTCTGATAAGGATAATATCTTTTTGCTGGTAGGAAGAGACTGGTATTCAGAACCAGACCTTTCCACCAGAAATTGAGCCTAGTGGTAGAGTGCTTGCCTAGCATGCACAAAGACACAGGTTTGATTCCTTATTACCACATACATAGAAAAAGCCAGAAGTAATGACTTCATTGGTAGGGATCTAGTCTTGAGAAAACCCAAGGACAGTGGTTAGGTCCTAAGTTCAAACCCAGGAATGGAAGGAAAAAAAAACAACAAAGTTTCAATCAACATAAGAAAATTAACTAGACAATGAGCTGGAGATTTTCTGGTCTTCCATGGTTCTGAGGGACAGGAGTGTTAGAAAAGGAATTTTTATAAGACTTCAAATGGAAAGAAACAAATTTCAAAATTCCCACAAATACCTAAATTGAGACTTTAGTGAGAAGTTGTAACTGAAGGGATTTAGGTGTAAGTCCTTACTCTCAAGAATCGTTCTTGCTTGGATCAAAGGCAAAGAGACATATAAACCAAACTTGTGGCCGCTGAATCTAGAAAAAATTAGTGTTCCTCACTTAATGGTTAATAAGCAAACAGCATTGAAACTGGGTAAGGTAATCCTATCTGCTACTCACGACCTGAGACTCTTATCTGTAGTTAACTCTAGAAAACCAGGAAGTGGGGCTGTAGCTCAAGGATGGGTGTTATAGTCTTCTGCTGAAGTGTTCAGGGACAGGGCCGATGCCTATGAACTACAAAAAAAAAGAAAAGAAAAGAAAAGAAGGTTTTAAAAAGATGCAAAACAGCACAATATTTAGATTATTTCTCAAAAATAAAAGAAAGGCAGCTATTCCTCAATGTATAAACAAAACAGTATTTGAAAAAAACAGCTGCAGGTATACTATAGGTAGTACTCAGCTTAAAACTGTAGCAATACATAGATGGGTAATTTCAATAAATATTTCCTGTGATATAAAAAGAGAACTAAAACACAGAAAAGCATTATTGGTCATTGTAAAATATCATTTTCTTAATATGTTAGGGAGAAAAGCATATATTTCTCACAAATCAATTTCCACTTTTATATTTTAAAATATCTAACACTTAGGATGGGAAAGTAAAGTCATTACCTTTACAGTAAGGAATATTTGTATCTCATGTATGTTTGTGTCTTTTTTTCTATGACTCATTTTAGATGTCCAGGTAATGGAAAATGTGTTCAAGACCTGCCAGGAAAGTCCACATGAATGTCTTTGTGAAGTAGCAGTTGTAAGTAGTATCGAAGTGGAGGAAAACGTGAGATTAGCAACAACTTTAAATTTGAGCTCTACACATAATCCAGAGCTGATTAGTAATAACGGTAACAACTTAGGGGTGAGGACTGAGGAGTTCATTAAGTGTCAGAACATGCTTCTGTCTCCTAAGCCTGATGAGATGCATGCTGCATATAGATCTCGTATGTCTCCTCTTCTTAAAAAATCCATCGGATATTCAGAGCATTTTATTCATGATTGTGACAGTCCAAAAGATCTGCAGTATCATAATTCTGTTCTCCCTACCCAAGAAATTCTTCAGGGAGGGAGGAAAACTGCTAAATGTACTGTGTGATGAAAAATATTGTACTTAACACCGACCATCACTACACATCCGAAAATGTACACAGGAGAGACTCCTCATACATGTAGTGAATGTGAGAAATCTTTCAGTAATGAAATACGCCTTACAATACCTCAGAGCAAATATCCTGAGATATGTGATGCGTACATCAAGTGTGAAAATTAATTTCTGAGAAGTCAGACCTGACGCTCCATTTGTTGTGTGCAACAAATGTGGAAAGACCTTCAAGTGGAAGTCATATGTTGATGGGCATAATAGAACAAACACAGTAGAGAAAAGCTATGCATGTAGAGAATGCGGAAAGTCTTTCAAATGGAAGGTAAAACTCCATCTTCATCAGAGAATATACTCAGGAGAAACACCTTATGAGTGTAACATATGTGGAAAGTCCTTCACACAGAAGCCAAACCTCAACATGCATAAGACAATTCAAACAGGAGAAAAACCTTATGAATGTAACCGATGTGGAATGTCTTTCAAATGGAAGTCTTCCCTCAAATTGCATCAGAGAACACACACAGGAGAGAAACTGTACGAGTGCATCAAAAGTGGTAAGACCTTCAGATGGAAGTCACATTACAGGAGGCATAACAGAATTCACACATATTAGAAACCTTAGGAATATAACCAAAGTTGAAAGTCTTTCGTGCAGTATTCACCCTTCAGGAAACGTAAGAGAGT
The DNA here is from genome assembly GCF_031878675.1 of Megascapheus bottae. Taxonomy (NCBI): domain Eukaryota; kingdom Metazoa; phylum Chordata; class Mammalia; order Rodentia; family Geomyidae; genus Megascapheus; species Megascapheus bottae. The sequence continues at coordinate 2,282,755 of NW_028327641.1, read as the reverse complement.
TCACACATATGAGAAGCCTTAGCAATGTAATAAATGGGAAAGACTTTTTAGTCTGTGGAAGAAAACTCAGCTTGTGTCACAGAACCAACACAAGATCAAACCCTTAATGAATGTAGCAAATGTTCAGTCTTTTCCCCAGAAGGCACAAGTCAAGATTTATCACTAAACACCCACAGCACTGTGGTTCAAATGGTAGAGTGCTAACCTTGAGCAAAAGTAGCTCAGGCCCTGAGTTCAAGCCTAAGTACTGGAGAGAGAGAGAGAGAGAGAGAGAGAGAGAGAGAGAGAGAGAGAGAGAGAGAGAGAGAGAGAGAGAGAGAGAGAGAGAGAGAGAAAAGAGAGAGAAAGAGAGAGAAACAGGAACTTCTAAATTTTACAGAGATAGAGAAGGAGAGAGAGAAGGAGACAGAAACTAATTTCTAAACTTTACAGTCTTTCTATTTCCTTACAAGTTCGTCTATGTCTTTCTTTCTGACAGAAGCACAGAATTCCATTGTGTAAAAATACCATATTTGATCTACTCATCAACTGACGGGCATCTGGGTTGGTTCCATACCTTTGCTATAGTAAATAGTGCTGTGATAAATGTTATTGTTCTAGTGAATTTAGTATGTCCTATCTGGACGATTGGCAAGTAGTGAAATTGCTGGATCACAGGGGAGCTCTATGTTTCGTCTTTTTGGGATACTGCCATAGTGCTTTCCATAGTGGTTGAACGAGTGTGCAATCCCACCAGCAATGTAGTAGTGATCCCTCCTGGCCACATCCCCTCCAGCATACATTATTAGATTTCTGGATCTTGGCCATTCTAACTGGAGTGAGGAGGAAAAGGGAAAGAGGAACTGAAACTTTCTCTCCTTACAGATGACATGATTCTGTATTTAAAGAACCCTATAGACTCTACTTCGAAGGTGCTTGAGCTGATATAAAACTTTGGTAAGGTAGCAGGGTATAAAATTAACCCTCAATGTCAACTGCCTTCCTATATGCCAACAAATGAGAGGAATGAGGCAAGAATCAGGATAGCAACTCATTTTGCTATCAAAGAAAATAAAATACCTAGGAATTAATTTAGAATGTAAAGCACCTTTTTGAGGGAACTATAAACCCTGGAGAAGGAAATTAACGCAGAACTGAGGAAATGCAAAAACCTATGCTCCTGGTTTGGAAGAAGTAATATTGTAAAAATGGCAATCTTGATAAGGACTATCTACAAATTCAGTGCAATATTCATCAATATCCCAATGTCATTCTTTAAAGAAACAGAAGAGGAAATCCAAAATTTCACTTGGAATAATAAAAGACCCCTTATAGTCTGTCTTCTTGCATGATACATAATGTTTAATATCACCTTCTCCACCAAAATCTCACCTTTCTCATTGAGACATAGGTGGCCCTGTTTACTAGCAGCAAAGGCTCAAACGCGCAGTTTCAGGTGTCACCACTGCCTCTGTTACTGGGTAGATCCAACTCTGTCATCGATTCTGAGGTCTGCTCTGGGAGTCTTGGTCACAAGTTGTTCTGTGGCATCTGCTGCCAGCCTGTGCCTATTTGCTTCCTTTTCCTCCAGCAGCCTACAACAGGGAATGAAGTTCTGGCGCTGATGCTCTCCTTCATATGCAGGGCAGGATGAGCCCAACCCTCCCTCATCTTCCTCTTCCAATTTTGGGGAAAAATGTGCTGGCAGAAGTCCTCAGCTGTGGCTGATCATCACTTTTAATCCAGGCTGGTCAGGAGGCTGAGATCTGAGTATGGAAGTTCCAAGTCACCTAGAACAGGAAAGTCTGATACATTCTTACTACCAAAAATAAAAACAGCTGAGAATGGAGTTTGGGCTCAAGTGGTAAAGGGCTAGTCTTGAGTACAAATGCTTAGTGCCCAGGCCCTGAGTTCAGGCTCCAGCACTGCCAACAACCTTACTTTAGTGAGATTTTAGCTTTATCCATGTAGGCACATCTCACTGGAATCTTTGCTGGTAGAGATAGTCTTCATAATTTTGTCTCAAGGTAAAGGTCCTCCTGGGGTAGTACACAAAAGGTGTCTTGGAGAGAGGAGCCCCACTTGCTCCAGGTTTGAAGATGGCATAGGTCAAGCCAGCATGGAGTTGGCACATCAGTCTTTTTCCTAGCACCACCTACCAGTGAATGTCAAATGACATTGATTGTTGTGGGATTGTGTGATTGAAGTGCCCCATTAAGGGCAGTGTTAGCACATCCAAACTTGGATACCAGGAATGCTGAAATCTCAAAGCTAAGATTTCTGTTGGCTACAGAAATGCTGGTGTGTCTGTTATTCACTAAAAGTTCAGGTGCAAAGATTCTGAAGCTTGATGCCATGTGTTTATTCCATTTAGTAAAATTATTTTAATGCACTGTACAAGTTAAAACATTTGATAAGAGTCAGGGGTAGTGAAAACATTGTTCTTGAATTCAGGTGTCTGGCAGGGTAATGGGGGGGTGTTGGTGGCTGGGACTATGAAGCTGGAGCTGCTATCAAACCATGGCTCATGTTCCTCTTTGTCTGGGAGAAATGACTCCAAAGATGAAATTTGAATGGTGAGGAAAAGATGATGATGTACTCAGGAAATTTCTCCTAAACAAATGCTCATGTGGAAGTGGGATGGGGGCTGGGCATATCTGAGGCAGAGCTTAAGGGGCTTCTTATGGCGTTGAGAACGTTCCTTTCGACTTCAGGCATGCAGCATTGTGTTTAGATGGATAGAAATCTGCATGAGCCTCTTAGCGGATGGAGTCACAGAAGAGAACCTCAGCTCCCATCCCATAGTTAGAAGTATATAGAGATGGGGAAGTTGGCATCACCTTGATGTCATTGTGTCCATGGAGACTGGAAGCCATGGCTCTGGGAAAGCACAATGTTCTGGTTACTGAGCTGAGAGGCTGAGGAGAGCCAAGTCCTGGCCATGAAGAAATCAGGGTGGCAGCAGAGCAACTCTGCTGCAGTGTGTGCCTGCTTGGCTGTTCTTATTCTGTGGTGGATCAGGCCGGAGCAGGTGATAGTAACTGTTTTGTGGTCACAAGCCCTTCACCAAGAGCTTCCTCTGGGCTCCTCATAAGCTACAGGGTGGCTGGTGTGGGATGTGTGTGGGGTGGAAGTGACAGAGGGATGGACGCATGGCAAGGTGGGTGAAGAGATGAGAGGAATGATGAGAGCCCAGTTCATTGGTTTCCAAGGTTAATGGGTGGGAGGTAGAGAGGCATGATGGAGGAAAGATGGAGGCAGGGGAAGGTGGTGACAGAGTGAGGCCATCTGTAGTGCCAGCCTGGCCATCATCTGAAGCCCATAGGCAGCTTCCTGATCCCTCAATTTGTCCTGATCCTTGTGGAGGGAATGTCACGTGTACCCAGAGCTAGGGGGGGGGCAATGTTAGTAGCACCTAGAGAACCATTGGCCTCTACCTGGGTGAGGGGTGGTTATGGTTCCCATGCTGGGTGGCCTGATAGCTGTGGAACAGATCTCTCCTTAGCTACCACAGTCAGTGGCTGCTCTCCATCTAGGGTTAGGGCACCTGCTCAGACATCAGGACACCCCATGCCAGGACAGAGGCCTACAATTCAGATGGCAGCACAGGGGTGAAGATGATCTCACCATAGCCCTAGTTACATGGCTGTCCCTGCATGAGGTCAGGATGAGCTGGAGGAAGATGATCTCTGTGTTTTTCCAAGCCTATCCCGGCCTCTTCTTGTGTCTGATTAGACCCAGACAGTACCAGGTTCCCTCTCATAGTCCTTGTTCTTTTTCTTTTACAGTCATGAGGCTTGAACTCAGGTCCTGGGTACTGTCCCTGAGCTCTTTTGCTCAAGGTTGATGCTCTACCATTTGAACCATAGTGCCATTTCCAGCTTTTCCTTTTCATGTGGATCTCTGATATCTCCAGTGCTGTGCCTGCAGGGAGGCACTCACCCCACAGACAGAGCCACCTCTGCCGTGACTGTGACTGCCCACAACCCTCACACCCACTCCTTGCACACCCCTCGACTCCAGTTTTAGCTCCTCTTGGACTGGGTGTCCTGCTTACCCCTTCCTACACTCAGTAAGGGTCTACAATTGTCTTCCCAGGGTCCTTTCTTCTGCCAGCCAGAGTACAGACTGTGCAAATCTTGACGATCAGAGAGCTCAAAGCCAAAGGCTGAGATGCAGAAGGGGGTGACCCAGTAGCTGCACAGGGCCCATGGATCATCCTGTGCATCCACCAGCCTGTGACTTCCCCCACCCCCTTGGCAGGGAAGCTCCATGCCCACATCCTGATCCCTGGTCCCCTCCATTTCCATTCTCCCTTGGATTTTGCAGACTGTCTACCATCAGGATCTAAAATTCTATTCATCACTTTATGTCCTTATCACTGATTTGCTACTTTGGCAGGATCTCCCCGTGCCTGGAGAGTGGGCATGTCATGTACTCTCTGTGGAGAAGTTGCCCCAGGAGAAGAAATATGCACTTCATGTGAGTGTTGGACAGGGCAGGAGGGCTCCCTAGGATCAGAAGCCACAGGAGGGGTGCAGATGGGGGAATGCTAGGGGCCCCAGGGGACAGTGGGAGTTAGGGCACAGTTGGTTCCTTCTGCAGGGTTGACACCGCTTCGCAAACCCAACAGAATGAGGTTCACCTTACAGATGTCAGAGACAGTGCAGATTGCCAATGGGCGCAGGGGTCACTGTCACCCCCAGATGCTGGCTGCATGCTGGGATGCACGCAGAGATGGTTTCAAGATCAGATAATGAGGATGTTGCAGGGTGTAACCATTCTTTTCAGATGGCTCTCTACCTCTCTTGAGCTTCATCTCTATCTTTGGGTTTTCTTGGCAGTTAACAGGAAATGAGAGTTTCATGGACTTTCCTTTCTGGACTGGCTTCAAACAGAAGCTATGCACAGTTTTCAAACCATACCCTACTGAAGAAGGGAAGCTTGATCTGGTGCTTAACTGGGTTGCACTTTGGCTCCGTTTGCTATGCCTCACGGGAGGGGGCTCATCATTTGTAGACTAAGATCTCATGACCTTCAAAGCCAAATGCTACTTGAAAGTTCCAGGTCCCAGCCTATGTGTTGGGCCTGGGTGAATACATTCTCTGTTATGCTGGGTCATCAACCCATGTTTTAAGCTGGAAGTAGGCAATGCCACGTTTGATAAGAACATCTGCCAGAGATTGTCACCTCATGAAAGCAGATTCTAAATTTGTATTTCATTTCCTATGGTGGAGAAATCCCCTCCAAGTTAGACAGGCTCACATCCACCTGCAGGTTACACTCCTAATGCACCCTTGAGTGTCCTCATGGTACTGGGATCTAAGTTTGTAGGGAGTGCTGGTTTAGTCCATGAATTAGCTGGACAAGTGATGACAAACGTGTTGTGGATTAATATGAGAACAATTTAAGAAGCCCTGGAGGAGCATCAACCTGACCCTCTGTGGTGCTATAAATCTGATAGGATGTTCCAGACTGAGAAACAATCACATGGCTTTGTGTTTGGCATCCAGACAAGTGAGTGCATGTCTTAGCTGTCAGCCAATACAGAGGAGGACATGAATAAGTGGGTGGAAAGCATCTGTCAGACCCCTGTCTGGGGGCAGGTGGAGAGAACATAGGAAGGTAGATACCATGGCTGTGGTGGGGCCAAAAAAAAGGGTAAAAGAGGCAAAGGAACAAGGTATTGGTAGCTCAAGACTGTCATCCTAGCTACTCAGGAGTTTGAGATCTGAGGATCACAATTCAAAGTCAGCCCAGGACAGAAACTCCATGAGACTCTTATCTGCAATAAACTACTGAATGCAAGAAGCTCAAGCTCAGTGACAGCATCCAGGCCTAGCGTTCAAAACCCAGGACTGGCAGAAAAAAGTATCAAAGGACAAGAAGCTGGCCAAAAGTTAGAGGGACTCTATCTTGACAAACAATACAATGGTAAGTTGCACTCAGAAGACTTGCACAAAATCTGGAAATGCCTGAGACCTATTTCTGTATGTTTCCTGTTTGTCTAAATACATATGTTTATGCATTTATATATTAGTATAGAGAGACAGATCAATACATATGACTATACATATATACATAGCCAGACACTTATGGGTGGGTGGTATACTGTGTGAGAGTTTGTGTTTGTGTTTTGTGGATGGCTATCCCTGTTTAAGAAAGATAGAAAATATGTAAATATTTTTTAAAAAACTTGATAAAATATAGAGAGACATAAGCTCTTGAGGGAATCTGAAATGACAAGATTATTCACAGGCACGTTTATCCTTATGGATTCCTCAGCAAGTTTTAATTTTTTTCATTATTTTCTTTCTTTTTTTGAACCAGTGCTAAGGATTTCTCTCAGGGACCAGGTGCTGCCAATTACGAATTTTCTCATGGCTGGTACAAGAGGAACTGAGCCACAGTTCCACTTTTGCCTATTTATTCGTGCTTAACTGAAGATAAAGATTTCTATCAGTGACTTTCGCTCAGGGGCTGGATTCTAACGAGGATCCCCAGACCTCAGCCTTCTCTATAGCTACAATTAACAATATGAGAACCCAGTACTGGGTTCCAATGCACAGGGCAAGAAATTGAGTGAATCTCTCAACTCCAATTAGCTATAATAAGCTAGAAGTGAAAGACCAATACCTTTGAGGAAAAGATGCTGAGGGTTATCACACAGGCCCTATGAGTAAGCCCTAAACCCTGTACACATGTGTGCATGCACACATTGGCAGATACACACACACATGCACACACACAATATCTCAGGCAATATTCTATTTTCAATTAATATACAAAGATTGGACAACAGGATAGCAAGTAATAAAATCTGTTTTTCTTGTCTACATTGAGGGAAAGGGATAAGTCACAAGATGCAGAAGCGAAGAATTCAGAGGCAAATGCTGTGAGTGAATAACGTGTAAAAAGCACATTTCTTTTCTTTTCTTTTCTTTTCTTTTCTTTTCTTTTCTTTTCTTCTTTTGTTTTTTCTGCCATTCCTTGGGCTTGAACTCAGGGCCTGAGCACTGCTCTTGGCTTTTCCCAAGTCTAGCCCTCTGCCACTTGAGCCACATTGCCATATGGATTTTTATATCTGTGTGATATTAAGGACTCAAACCTAGATCTTCATGGATGCTAGGCAAGCACTCTACCACTGGGCCAAACTCTAAACCCCGATAAAGTATTTATAAATAGTCATCATCATCATATCAAAATATCCTCTCTCCTACAAAGAATGAACACTTATCTATGTCTGTAAGACTTTTTTTATGTCACCAATGCTTCTGTGATTTTCCCACTTGCATTTTTACAGATGACAGCACAGATATTCATCAGGAAGAAAAATAGATTAGGATAGAGAAACCTAACAACGTCCTAGAAGATTGAAGTGAAAAATATGTACAAGATGGCCTGGGTGTTTCATCTATTTGTAGAGTGCTTGGCTACCACACAAAAAGACTCAGGTTTGATTCTGCAGTACCATATACATAGAAAACGCTGGAAGTGGTGCTGTGGCTTGGTGGGACAGTTATAGCCTAAAGAAAGCCTAAGAACAATGGTCAGGCTCTGAGGTCAAGTCCCAGGACTAGCAAAAAAATGTGCAAGAGGCAAAATGCAAGCTGAGAAGGCACTGTGAAGCAAAATGTCTTGTGAAGGGTAAGGGGAATAGTGACAGTTAAGTTTGGATCTTACCTAAGAAAGGCTCCTTGAGCCTGAGACCAGGCTAGCACTTACGCCTAGTTAGTGACTTGGGATTGAACAAAAAGGTGTGCTGTTTACTACATCCATATGTGAGGTGGGAAGGGAGATTCAGCCTCCAGTATGTCTTTGGGGAGGTCTTCTGTGAGCAAGGAGCTTTGGTCATTGGGCCTTGAAAGGTGACCCTACCTCCCTCACAATGGAACAGAATATGGAACCGTGGTAACCAAGCCACTGTATGTGACAACCAGCTCAAGCCAGCTCCCTTGGCCTGTGGCTCAGGAACCAGAAAGATGTTGCTGTGCTGTTGCCAAAGGTCAGGAGGCTCGGATTTCAGGCATGAGAGATATGTATGTCTCACTTGAAGAAGTAGATGCAGGGTAAGTGCCAAGCCAAAATTCCAGTATATCAGGCATTTCTCTAGGAAGAAAGCCAGGAAACTCCAGGGCAACTCAGATGAGGTATATTGAGAGGAAACCTATTTGAACCCATCATCCTGCCCACACACTACAACCTTCTTGTGTGCTTTCAAGTGACTATACTGAGATTAGAGTGTGTCATTTCCAATCTACTCTATTCCAATTCCTCAGTGTGAAGTGTGGTCCCATTCCTACGTTTGAAATATCCACTGTTTTGCCAACATAGTGTGATGGTAAGTCAGCTCAGACTCTGAATGAGCCTTGTAACCTATGGATCCTGGAGGAAGGCCTGTTGGAGATGCTGCTGACAAAGCTGATCCCTGCCTACCAGAAAGGTGATCTCTTTTATGTGGGAGACTTCCTGCACAATATCAAATAGTGGAGGACAATGTAGTAGTTGCTGGAAATTCTCTTGAAAAAGTGATCACCCCTCCTGGCCAAGTTTTGGAATACTTGGCTCCTCTCTCAGCCTGTTTGGTTCACTGCGGTGTTCACAGGGAAGCTAAGCATGATACAAGTGCACAAACTATTTATTATGACTGGGACATCATGCCATTTCATTTCCCTCACAAACTACTGGAGTCTCAACAGTGTGCTTACTGAGAAGTTGGATTTCAGGCATGAGTAAGTGGCTCCCAACTGCAGCCCTCACCTAGGTGACATCCTAGGAAATCCCATTTCCCAGTAAGAAATGAGGTGTCAGTACTAATGGCGGAGGCCTGTGAAATACTGGAGTCAGAGGAAAAGCTGGGGGCTGAATCACTTTTGAGCCATCAGGGAGGGATTGTGATAGCTTTGCCTGTTAGAACCTGAAAGCATTTACATTTTGGTGTGTGGTCCAGTGCTGCCACTTGAACCTGAACCCAGGTCTAAATGCCATCCCTTTGGTGTTCAAAAATTAGCACTGTACCATTTGAGTCATAGGTCAAGTTCTGGCTTTTTGCTGCCTAATTGAAGACAAGTGCCTTTAGACTTTTACTGACTACACTGGCTTTCCACTGTGATCTTCAGAGCTCAGCCTGCTGGGTGGCTAAGATTAGAGGAATGAGCATTTAGTTCTTTATTTAGAGCATTCACTTATTGATTTATTTAGAGCATTTACTTAGTTAATTTAAGGTGCGTTTTCTTTGGACAGATGCATAGAGGCCTCTCTCAGAAGCTTCTGGAAGTGGGGTGTAAAAGTCATCCTGTTCTCGAGTGTCTCTTACCCCCCTCCCAGCACATAAGTGCACATCTCTGCAGGACAGCCACAGCATTAGAGTCCCGCAAGAAAGGGGCTTTGGTAGAAGGATCAGGATGGAGAGAGAAGGCTCTCACTTTCCTTGTACCGAATGTGCCCACAGCATCATGTGTTCCATCTATACGATGTGAATGGACTTCTACCCCAGTGATTTCTACGAGTTCAAGAACTGCCACACCCTGACACAACTCAAGCTCTATACGAGGCTCCACATGCCGGCTTTGGACCTGCTCTTCTAAACACATACTTTTTGACCAGCTGGAGGAATGTGCGACCAGTAAGACCAAGAAAAAGTAGAAGTCCTGGTGTGGGTGCCTCAGAGCCTGTGAGTAGGAAGCCCATGTGGTCTAGATATTGGTTGGCCCTTACTTCTACAGAGCTTGGCAAAATGCCCTTTACGGGTGGTGTCAGCCAGGTAATGTCTGTCCTCTGAAAGGACTCGGGAATAAGCACTCATTAGAAAGACCCTACACCTCCTCAGTGTTCAGTCCAAACTCCAGTTCTACAGGTTCCTCCATTAGATCCTCATGGAAGTTGAGTGACACTTCAACTTGCAGGGTCCACTCTGTCCACTCTGTACCTATTTCCATTCTTAGGTTTGGGTCATCGTGGAAGAGCTTATCCTGAACTCCGGATGAAAAACCCACCATGGAGCTGGTGACTGATGGAGACTGAGAATCATCACTGCACTCCAGAAAGCATGGGCCTTCTGTAGAAATTACCAAACAGGTTTAGAGTCCTGTGGATATACCTTTTGCTCTGAACCCCATGTGTGACACAGTTGAACCTGCAGATACTATGGAGAAAGAAAAAGGGCAGCCAGATTTCCTTCCGTTTCCTTTCACACTCCACCCAGAGTCAGTCCATCTGAGTCAGAGTAACACTCCACTTATTGTGCAAGCTGAAGGGGCACACGCTGGGCTCATGGAAAATGTCCCCATGGGAAGCAGCAAGTGTACTCTCAATACTGGATTCATTGGAGGAAAATGAATCCATCCTCACAGAATATCCAGACCCATCCATCTCACTAAAAGAGACTCAATCTCCATTCGACAAACCAGAATCCATTCCCCTCTTAACTCAGGAAGGACATTCTGTTTCTCATGAGGAAAGAGACCCTTCTGAGGACTCTGAAGTAGAATTACTGTCTGAAGGCAACTTGGAGGCCAGTCTGGATTTAGAGCTTCCCTGTCCCCTTCCTAAAAAGACATCTCTTTATCTTGCTCTCATGATTCCTGTCAAGTATTCATTATATTTACTTTGCTAACTATTAAACTCTCATTGTTAATATTATGGTGTGCAGTTCTTCAGTCCTTATTATACTGTGTTTTATTTTCCACTTATAATGTGAAACCTCAGACACATAGGTCCTGGGTGGGCCAAAAACCAGACAGGTCTGGTCCCATAGAAGACAACCTTACTGGATATACAGGGAACTATGAAATGCATGGAATCACCAGGAATCCTGGCCAGGCCTCCATGGAAAGACAAGTCAGCTACCAAAGCTTAAGGACAGAGCAGATGCCTGGAAATGTGTTTTGTCAATCGGGAGAAGTGCCAGAGTAACTGTAATATTATGTGGGACTCTGTTCTGTGAGTTCAAGTCTGTTTACATATCCATTGTGCTTTGTACAAATATTTAAGAAAATTAAAACTCCACAATAGCATCAAAAATCTACTTTGGCTTTGAATGTGGCCTAGTTGTAGAGTGCTCGCCTAGTATACAAGAAGACCTTGATTCAATTCCTCGGCACTGCATACACAGAAAAAGCAGATGGGGCACTGTGGCTCAGGTGTCAGAGTGCCACCCTTGAACAAATGTGGCCAAGGACAGTTCCTGGTCCCTCAGTTCAAGCCCCAGGACTAGCCAAACAAGAAATCATACCATTTTCCACACATTTGGAAATAAATCTGTTTTATCTAACCCTACTTCTTTTTTGCCAGTCCAGGGTGTGTGCCACCAAGCCAAACTACTGGCCCCCAACATTACTATTTTGAATCATTTAATTTTTTTACATAATCATATTTCATGCTGTCTGTATTAATACCATAAACAGTATGCTTAGTGTAATAATGTTAAAGTAAAACATAAGAAATTAATAACTAAAATTCCTTTTTTATTAGTTTTATAGCATTACTACAATTTTATGAGAAAAATTACCTAGAATGTTTATTTTAGAGTTCAAGTAATCCATTTTGATAAATATATCAACCTACATCATTTATTTGAACACATTTTAAACTATTTTTTTCAGGAATGAAAATACATATATATTTGTTGTAAATGAAATTTATGACTTGGGGGGAAGGGAAAGAGAAAAGGGGGGAGGGGGTAACAGTGTTTACAAGAAATGTACTCATTACATATGTCACAGCAATCTCTTTGTATATCACCTTGACAACAAATTTTTTGAAAAGTACAGTAAGTTTTAATGTCTACTTTGGGCAGAATTTTTTTTTGCCAGTACTGGGCTTAGACTCACGACCTGAGCACGATCCTTGTTTTTGTTTTTGTTTATTCTGAAGGCGCAAGTTCTATCACATGTGCCACAGCACCACTTTTATCTTTTTTTTATCTATGTTGTGCTGAGGAATTGAACTTGGGTCTTCATTCATGCTCGGCAAGAACTCTTCCACTAGGCTTAACTTATGGCCCCAGTGGGAAGGAAGTTTTCCATAAAATATGTAGGAAATATGTCCACTAAGGAAAAGCCATCAAAAATAGAAGAAAATTATGTACTTAGATAACGACATGCCAGTATTATGGCAGATCTCTGTAATTCTAGCTTCAAGAGTGGCCTATTTGGACCGGGAGTTGGCTGGCTGAAGTAAAGTGCTATCCTTGAGCAAACCCTAGGACAGTGCTCTGGCCATGAGTTGAAGCCATAGGACATGCAAAAAATAAATTTAATGCCCGTGACTGGTGGCTCACCCTGGTAACCCTAGCTACCCTGGAGGATCGAGGTTCAAAGACGGCCCAGGCATAAAAATCTGTGAGAATCTTATTTCCAAATAATCCAGAAAATTCAAAATGACAATGTACCTCAAGTGGTAGAGCTCTTGCCTTGAGCTGAAGAGCTTAAGGTAAACATCCAGGCCCAGAGTTCAAGCCCCATGAGTGAAAAAAGAAAACGAAAAAGAAAGCCCTTATCTAAGGCTGGAGTGCACACTAGTGGTAGTTTGCTTGCCTAGTATGCACAAAGCCCTGTGTTCAATTACTCTGTACCACTGACACCAAAAAAAAGGTGGAAATGATCTCAGAAGGTTGGGTTCTGAGGATCACAGTTCAAAGCCAGGCCAGACACTAAAGTCCATGTAACTGTTACTTCCACTTAAGCACCAGAAAACCAGAAGTGACACTGTGGCTCAAGGTGTTTAAGGTTGTAGCCTTGAGCTGAAGAGCCCAGGGACACTGCCCAGGTGCACAATTAAAGTCTTACAACCAAAAGAGAGAGAGAGAGAGAGAGAGACAGAGAGAGAGAGAGAGAGAGAGAGAGAGAGAGAGAGACAGAGAGAGAGAGAGACAGAGAGAGAGAGAGACAGAGAGAGACAGACAGAGAGAGACAGAGAGAGAGACAGAGAGAGAGAGAGAGAGAGAGAGACAGAGAGAGAGAGAGACAGAGAGAGACAGACAGAGAGAGACAGAGAGAGAGACAGAGAGAGAGAGAGACAGACAGACAGGTAGACAGACAGAGACAGACAGAGACAGAGAGACAGTGACAGAGACATCAAACAGTCAGGCACTGCTGGCTGAAGCGTGTAATTCTATCTATTATGGAGGCTGACATTGGAGGATCTTGGTTCAAAGCCCAAAGCCAGCCTGGACACATATGTTTGTGAGACTTACGTCACCAATTAACTACCAGAAACCAAAAATGGAGCTGTACAGGAAGAGTGCTAGCCTTGAGCTGAAGAGCTCAGGGACAGTGTCCAGGCCCAAAGTCCAAGCACCATGACAAATCAATAATAAAAAAAAGAGGATAGCTAATAGTAATGATGAATAATTTTGGGCTGGGAGTTTGGCCTAATGGTAGAGTGCTTGCCTAGCATGCACGAAGACCTGGGTTCAATTCCTCAATACCACATACATAGAAAAATGCTGGAAGTGGTGCTGAGGCTGAAGTGGTAGAGCCCTAGCCTTGAGAAAATATAAGGACAGTGCTCAGTCCCTGAGTTCAAGCCCAGGACTGGCCAAATCAAAAGTAGTAGAGCACTGGCATTGAACTGAAGATGTGAGGAACAGCCCAGGCACAGAGTTCAAGCACCGCAAACAACAACAACAAAATCTATGAAATGGCAGTGGTGGTTTTAAGCTACGCAAAAATAGAGTAGAAACTGGTAAAATACATATTTGTGTGTAAGCAAAATAGCCAGACTTATGCATTAGAACAGGATAGCAACTTAAAAAAGAATTGAGTTTTCCATCTCACTAGGTCCTGTCTCTTAATTTATTCAAGTAAGTAAAATGCTGGGTTTTATAATCATTGCTCTGAATATTAGAAAATCATAATATCTCTCATTAACCAACAAAGACCAGGAACTGGGGCTTCGTTCAAATGGCAGAGTATCAGGCAAGAGAAGAAAAAATTGAGGTAAGAAGTTGAAGCTCTTGATCCAGAACCTGCATAGTAACAGAGCAGCAGCCTGGTGATGGTACCTCACACCTATAATCTTAGCTACTCAGGAGGCTAAGATCTGAGAATCAAAGTTTAAAGCGAGCCAAAGTCCCCAGTTAACTGCCAGAAAAACCAGAAGTGGCACTGTGGCTCACAGATTAAAGCACTAGCCTTGAGCTGAAGAGCTCAGGGATCCAGGCCCAGAGTTCAAGCCCCACAATTGACAAAAATCAAACAAGCAAACAAAACTCACAAAGAAGCCTGCAGACCACAGTGGTTCTGCTGAGTCTCTTCTCTATGGGGATCAGGAAACATTTCACTTTTTCTGTCTCTTCCCATCGTAACATTCATACTAAAATAAGACTGTGTTGAAAGTTTCGATTTATAAAAATGTTTTTCATGAAGCACCCTGAAATATTCATCGCTTATATCTCAATTGAAGATAGTTGATTTGGGGCTGCATTGGTAGAGTGCTAGCCTTGAGCAGAAAAGGTCAGGGATAGAGCTGAAGCACTCAGTTGAAGACCCAGTGCCAACACACAAAAGAAATTATGCACTTTATGCATATTTTCTAATTACTTAATGAATTTTTCAGTCTGTATAAATATAGGGTACAATCTTAGAGTTGTTTTGATTTGCATTTCTTTTATGACCAGAGATGTTGAGCATTTCTTCATGTGTCTATAGGCCATTTTTGTTTCTTCTTCAGAGAAGACTCTCTTTAAGTCTTTGGCCCATTTTTTAATGGGATGGTTGTTACTTTGGGGGTTAGTTTTGGAGTGATTCAATTTTTTGAGTTGTTGATATATTTTAGATATGAGGCCTTTGTCCGTTGTTTGGTTGGTGAAGAACTTCTCCCACTCTGTAGGCTTCCTGATTAGTTTACTAGCTATGTCCTTTGCCATACAAAAGCTCTGCAGTTTACTGCAGTCCCACTTATCCAGCCTTTCTCTGATTTGTTGTGATTCTTGGTCCTTATTAAGAAAGTTTCGACCTGTGCCAAGGAGGCCTAGTGTATCTCCTATTCCTTCCTGTAAACTTTTCAGTGTGTCAGTTTTACCTCCAGATCTTTGATCCATTTGGAGTTAATTCTAGTGCAAGGTGACAAAGAAGGATCCAACTTTAGTTTTCAGCTGGTGCTTTACCAGTTCTGCCAGCACAACTTGTTGAAGAGGCTGTCTTTCTTCCATTCTATTTTTTTGGCTCCCTTGTCAAAGATTAGGTGGCCATAGGTTTAATATCTGTGTCCTCAGTTCTATTCATTGGTCTTCAGGCCTGTTCTTGTGCCAGTACCAAGATGTTTTGAGAATTATAGCTCTGTAATAGAGTCTAAAGTTTGGAATTGAAATTCCTCCATATGGAATTTTTGATTGCCTCAGCTAGAATGGCCAGGATCAGGAAAACGAATGACAACAGATGCTGGAGGGGATTAATCCAGGAGGGATCACTACTACACTGTTGGTGGGAGTGCAAACTCGTTCAACCACTGTGGAAAGCAGTGTGGCAGTGCCTCAGAAGCTAAACATAGAACTCCCCTATGACCCAGCAATTCCACTACTTGGCATTTACCCAACCACCCAGAAACAAGGACATACGAAACCCACTAGCACAACCATGTTCATTGCAGCTCTATTCACCATAGCAAAGATATGGAACCAACCTAGATGTCCCTCAGTTGATGAGTGGATCAACAAATTGTGGTATTTGTACACAATGGAATTCTATGCTGCTGTCAGAAAGAATGGCATCGCCCCATTTGTTAGGAAATGGAAAGACTTAGAACAAATCCTATTAAGTGAAGTAAGCCAGACTCAAAGGAACTTAGGCTCAATGGTTTCCCTCATTCGTCATAATCAGTAGAAACCTTGGGCTCTACTAGCAGAGACTTCAATAGAGCAAAATCTTGATACATAAGGACATATAATGTGAAACTAATTGAAAGGACTTCCAGGATAGTGAAACAAAAGCCATATAATGAATGATTGTTGTCCTAAATGTACTATGTTTTCTCTTATCTCCTTTGCTGTCCCTTGGTTATCTCATATTGGTATAGTATCTCACTTTGTTATCTGATATATTGAATTTATTTGTATTTGGATATTTGAAATTTGATAGTGAAGGGGGGAAAATCGGGACGGGTGGGGGGTGTAGGGGGGGAGGGAAACGGGTACCAAGACATGTGAAAGGCTATCAATGTATGTGAATTAATGCACCTTCTATCTGGCAAATATCATGTAAGCCTTTTGCTAATTACAATAAAAAAATGCAAAAAAAAAGAAAAGCAGAAAATGGTTCCGTCACTCTAGTGGTATAGCACAAGCCTTGAGAAAGCCCAAGGACAGTGCTCAGGCTCTGAGTTCAAACCCCAGGACTGGCACACAATAAAAAGGGATGAGTAAATGGAGTAAGTCTAGTGTAAATTTGTTATTCATAATTTTCTCTTAAAATTTCTAAAAGATTTTTATTATTGTCACTGAAAAAGTACCCAGATATTTTGATTGCCTAGAGCTGTATATATATGTATATATAATGTACATATATGCATATGTAAATATTCACACACATGTATACCACAATTTTGTCAATGAAAAATGTATGAAAAGTAAACTAAAATGAATTTTTTGTTTTTAGGTGGAATGATTCATCTCATATAAATACATTTTAGTGTTTAAACAAAATAAATAAATAAATAAATAAATATAGGGTACATTCCTTTTTACTAAAGTAAGATTGCTCTTTTTTTTCTTTTTGCCAGTCTTAGGGCTTGGACTCAGGGCCTAGACATTTTCATTGGACTCGCTTGCCCAAGGTGAGTGCTCTGCCTCTTGAGACACAGCGCCACTTCTAGCTTTTTTCTGAGTATGCGGTACCGGTGAATAGAACCTAGGTCTTCATGCATTCTATGTGAGCACTCTACCATTAGGCTACATTCCCAGGCAGTGAGATTCCTCTTACAGTCATTGTATGTTCACAGAGTTTGATCTCACACACTGTAGGGCCCTGGTTGGCTTTGATCTGTGATCCTAAGCCCTGAGCCTCCTAAGTAGCTGAAATTAAGTTGTGAGCCAGCATGATGGCTTCCATTCTTTTTTCTACAAAAATATATGTAGTTATCTAAAATATATCTGTAGCTGAAAAAAATGAATCTCTCCCAAACAAATCTTCAAAGAAACAACCATCCTATTAAAAGGTGGGCTAAAGACTTAAAAGAGTATTCTCTGAAGAAAAAATTAAAATGGGCTTTAGACACATGAAGAAATGCTCCATATCTCTAGCAATAAGGGAAATGAAAATCAAAACAACTTTGAGATTCCACCTGACTCCAGTCAGAATGGCCATTATCAAAAAATCTAATAAGAGATACTGGTGGGGAAGTGACCAGGGGAGATCACACCTACACTGTTGGTGTGAGTGTAAACTCGTTCAATCACTAGGGAAAGCAGTGTGGTGGTTCCTCAAAAGACTGAACATAGAGCTCCCCTATGATCCAGCAAATCCACTACTTGGCATCTACCCAATTGTCCAGAAAAAAGGGCATACTAAAGCCACTAGCACAATGATGCTCATTGCAGCACTATTTACCATAGCAAAGATATGAAACCAACCCAGATGCCACTCAGTAGATGACTGAATCAAGAAGATGTGGTACTTATACACAATGGAATGCTATGCTGCCATCAGAAGGAATGACATCGCCCCATTTGTAAGGAAATGGAAAGACTTGGAAAAATTCATATTAAGTGAAGCAAGCCAGACCCAAAGAAACATAAGCTCAATGGTTTCCCTCATTTGTAATAATTAGTTCACATCTAGGACTCTCTTAGCAGAGGATTACAATAACTCAAAAACCTAGGTATATAAGGTCATATAGGATGAGACTAAATGAAAGGATCTTTAGGATATGGGAACAAGAGCTATATCTTGTGTCATCGTTGCTGTTAATCTTGTGTGATTTGTGTCCTTAATCTACTATGTTATTTCTCATCTCTTATTTTGCCCTTTGGTTAATGTCAGATTGTTACTGTATCTGATTTTTCCCTGGCATATTATATATATGTTTATTTGTTTATGTCAAGTAGGAAAGGGAAGGGGGAAAAAGGATGATTGGGAAGGGGAGGGGAGAGGGAACTGGGGACAAAAACATGTGGAGTGGAATAAATGTGTGAGAAGTAATACAGTCCACTACCTGTAAATGTAATCGTAACCCCTCTATACATTACCCTGAAAATAAAAAAGAGACTATAAAAATATCTGTAGAAAATGAGGCTGGATGATGGAAACAACCAGATGCCCTACTACAAAAAATGTGATACACGCACACACACACACATACACACACACACACACACTCACACACACACACAATGGAATGATACATAGCCTACCGACAAGATAAAATAAGGGCATTCTCGGGGAAGTGGATGAAAAGGAAAAAAATCATATTAAGTGAAGTAAGCCAAACTCAAAGGAACATAGGCCCAAGAGTCTCCCTCATTTGTCAAATTCAGTAGAAACCTTGGGCTCTGCTACCAGAGATTTACAATAGAACAAAATCTAGAGACATCGTGACAAATAGTATGACACTAAATGTAAGGACCTCCAACATGAAGAAACAAAACTCATATAATGAGTGATTGTTGTCCTTAATGAACTATGTGATCTCTTATCTCTTTTGCTATCCCTTGGTTATATCATATTGTTACAATATTTCACCTTGTTTTCTGATATATTTCATATGTGCCTAATTGGTTATTTGAAATTGGATAGGGAAGGGGGGAAATGAACATGAGTGGGGGTAGGGGAAGGGAAATGGGGACCATATCATTACATGGGGTATCAAAGTTTGAGAAGTAATGCAACTTCTATCTGGTGAATATAATGTAACCCTTGTATAAATTACAATAAAAATAAATACATAAAAAGAAGATCTGCACAGAAAAAAATAATAATGGCATTTTTGGGGTAGTGGATGAAATTAGAGTGAATCCTGTTGAGTGAGATAAGTCAAGACCAAGGAACAAAAGTTACATGGTATCCTAAATATATGGATATTAGTTTCAAACAGTAGTAGAGCAATGATTGAATAGTTGATACCCAAAGTTCTGGACATAATTTTGGAGATATAAACAACTACATAGACATAAAAATCTAGGATAGACTATACACTCTATAGACATGTGTTTTATTATAGATTAATCTGAATCTATGACATACAAAGACTCAGCTTAATTTTTACTATATTCTAAAATTTATGTGCCAGTGATTGTATAGCGATTCCCTTCTTGAATACTTGTTGGTTAAACATGACATTTGAAATATGATGTAAAATTCAATGTTAATAAATTTTTTTACAAAAAGAGGCTAGAGGTAAATACCACTAATGTACTTGCTCTAAGTGGTACAGAAATTTTCTTAACGAATCAAGGAGTTTTATTACATCTTTATGCAATTATTTTAGTTCTGAGTGTTCTATACTCATTGATACTTCTGGAAAGATGATATAGCTGACTGTGTAGATGATATGAAGACATACTGGCCTAAACGTAGAATAAAGTATTGGTAAGTGGCTGTTAGCTGTCCAGATTCTACTGGAATATGTGGAATGAATTTATTAAGCACAAAGCAGGCTCTTAGTCAGATCAGGATCAAGATTATTTTGTTCCATGATGAATGAGGAAAGATCAGAAAAATCTACTAAGATATCCAGATATACTTTTGAAATTAAGGTATCTGGACTCCTTTTTTTTTCTTTCTTGGTGGGGATCTTGAACTTTGGACCTGGCAAGGTCTCTTAGTTCTTTTTCCTCAAGGCTAATGCTGTACCAGTTTTAGCCACAACTCCACTTAGTTTTTGGGTGGATAAGTGGAGTAAGAATCTTACATTTTTTTTGTTTTCGTTTTTTTTGCTTGCAAAGGCTTTGAATCACCTTCTCCCTGGCTAGTAGAATGACAATTATGACCCTCCAGCGCCTGGCTAGTGATTTTTTGAAAATTGGACTTTCTTCCAAATCACGTAACTGGTTCCTAGCAAAGTTTTGAAGCCTGACTTAAATGTGACAGATTTTTGTCACTTGCAGACACTCTCCGCTGAACGTTAGAAATCTACCAGCTGAGTCACAGTGACACTTCCAGTTTTTGTTTATGAGGTGCTGAGGAATGGAACCCAGGGTTTCATACATGCTAGGCAAGCTACATTTTCAGCCCAAGGTTTTATGTTTTGTTTTTTCAGTGTTGTTGCTTCTAAGGTACTGTATGATATTCTTTCATTTTCTTTGCTTTTTACCTCTTTTCTGCTTTTTCCCTTTAGTTTTATTCTCTGTAGTCACTGTGTTGAATTCGGGTACCCTGTGTCTTGTACATAGGTTTATGTGATTTGGGGAATGGAGAGGGTATAATAAAATGGTAAAAAAAAAAAACAAACAAAGGAAAAAGGGTGAACCAATTGAACAGTGATACTTGGAAGACACTAAACGGAAATGAACTGAACAATCTGGGTGGAGAGGGGGCTGAGGGTAGGAAAACAGAGAAAAATGAGGGAGGGGATAACAATTTTCTTAAGAAATGTGTTCATTACTTATGTAACAGTATGCCAACTATATATTGACTTAACAAAAAAAATTAACTTAAAAAATAATTTAGCCGGGTATGGTGGCTCACACTCGTAAATGTAGCTACTCAAGAGGCTGGGATCCAAGGATAGCAGTTCAAAGTCAGCCTGGGCACTGAAGTCCATGTGACTCTTACCTCCAATTAACCACCAGAAACCCAGAAGTGGCCCTATGGCTCAAGGGATAGGGCAGTAGTCTTGAGCTGAAAAGCTCAGTGACAAGACCCAGGTGCAGAATTGCAGTCCCATGACTTGAATGATGAATGATACTAGCCAGGCTCTGTGCACTCACACTTGGAATATTATCTACACAGAATCAGGTTTGAATCGAGCCCAAACAAATTGCATGACATTCTGATTTACGGTTCATTACCAAAAATCTGGAAGTGGAGCTGTGGATCAAGTGGTAGAACACTAGCCTGAAGCAAAAAAAAAACATTTATGGACAGTTCCCAGGCCCTGGGTTCAAGTCCCAGGACTTGCATAAAACAAACAAAATGTGACGCTGAGTCCTCCATCATTTGGTGTTATAGTTCAATATTCTTGATATGCGTCTTAGAAATTAAGTCCCTAGCAAATACTCTCCCCTGAAATTCTGCTTCATAGCTGATTCATAGAATTTCAGCATCATTACTATCACCTTCCAGTTAGCATAGCAGTCTACTACTGAAAATTTGAAGAAAACTTTTGAGTAATCCTAATAAATCTGTGTATCATCTGCACACACATCAAATCAGCAGCAGCTATGTTCTACTATAATCTAAATGTATTTAATCCCTTCTTGAGTTAATGAGCCTTAAAGAGTAAAACATATGAAATAATTATGAAACTAACAGTCACCATTCTTCTACCTAATATTGTAATATAAGTTTATAAATGCAAGGACTATTCTGAAGTGTGCAGAAGATAGCTTCTAATTATTATATTCTCATGAAGTATTGTTTTTAAGAAACATGTTGCTTGCTTTGGGAAAGCAAAGGCAAGGAAAAATGATATAGGTAAGTTCCCTATTTATCAGAAGGAAAATACTATTGGGTTTAGACCAACTTCATTCATTCCGTGCTGATGAAACAAATATTTGCAATTCCTGAGGCCAATCACTTCATTGTGATGCACAATCAGCCAGCTTAGATCAATCTTCCAAAAAAGGAAAGGAACAAATGAGAAGCAATTAAGGTTTCCAAAATGAACCAGGTGGTGGTGGCAGCTCACACTTGTAATTCTATCTACTCAAGGCCTGAAATCCAAGGATCTGGATTAAGTCTGTCTAGGATGAAAATATTTCTGTCTGAAACATCATCTCTGTTATCACAGCCCAGCTGATACACTCTGCCCAACAGGTTCCAAACACCAAAGTCCATCTCCTATCTGAAATACTAGCAAACGTACTCACACATAATTTTCTCTTTGGGAGATAGTTGAAACATGTACCAGAAACATTTCCCTGGCTTCAGAGTGGAAGTGGAAATATATACTCACTAGAAGCCCATCTAGTAAATTACAGTCAATCATCTTTCCTCACATCTTGTTAGTAAAATTGAACAATGAGTGTTTGGATCAGAAGCGATGTGTATGAGCATACAGCTTGTAAAAGTACTGTAATCCTAGCTACTCAAGATAAGCTGAGACCTGAGGATTCCAGTACAAAATCAGCCATACAATATTCCATAGGATTTTTACCTCTAATTAACCAGCAAAAAACAGAGCGTTGAATTGTGCTTAAAATGCCACAGGCCTAAGCTTTGCATAAAAGGGCTAAGGGGTAGCATTCAGGATCCCACTCTCTTCGCTCCTTTTTTAACATAGTACTAGAATTCCTAGGCAGTGCAATAAGGCAAGAAGCAAGCATAAAGGGGATCCAAGTAGGGAAAGAGGAAATAAAACTATCCCTCTTTGCAGATGACATGATTCTGTATTTAAAGAATCCTATAGACTCTACTCCCAAGCTCCTTGAGCTGATTCAAAGCTTTGGAAGGGCAGCAGGCCATAAAATCAACCCTCACAAATCAACTGCCTTCCTTTACGCCAACAGTGAGAGGAACGAGGCAATAATCAGGAAAGAAACCCGTTCACAATAGCCTCAAAGAAAATAAAGTACCTAGGAATTAGCTTAACTAAGAATGTAAAGGACCGTTTAGAGGAAAACTTTAAAACCCTAAAAAAGGAAATTAAAGCAGAACTAAGGAAATGGAAAAAGCTCCAATGCTCCTGGATTGGAAGAATCAACATTGTGAAAATGACAATCTTGCCAAGGGCTATCTACAAATTCAATGCAATACCCATCAACATACCAATGTCATTCTTTAAAGAAATAGAAGAGGCAATTAAAAATTTCATATTGAATAATAAAAGACCCCGTATAGCAAAAACACTTCTTAGCAGAAAGAACAGCGCTGGAGGAATTTCAATTCCAAACTTTAGACTCTATTACAGAGCTATAATTCTCAAAACAGCTTGGTACTGGCACAAGAACAGGCCTGAAGTCCAATGGAATCGAACTGCGGACCCAGGTATTAAACCACAGACCTATGGCCACCTAATCTTTGACAAGGGAGCCAAAAAAATAGAATGGAGGAAAGATAGCCTCTTCAACAAGTTGTGCTGGCAGAACTGGTTAAGCACCTTCAGAAAACTAAAGTTGGATCCTTCTTTGTCACCTTGCACTAGAATTAACTCCAAATGGATCAAAGACCTGGAGGTAAAAGCTGACACACGGAAAATTTTACAGGAAGGAATAGGAGATACACTAGGCTTCCTTGGCACAGGTCGAAACATTCTTAATAAGGACCAAGAATCACAACAAATCGGAGAAAGGCTGGACTGGTGGGACTGCATTAAACTGCAGAGCTTTTGTATGGCAACGGATATAGCTAGTAAACTAATCAGGAAGCCTACAGAGTGGGAGAAGATCTTCACCAACCAAACAACGGAAAAGGCTTCATATCTAAAATATATCAACAACTCAAAAAATTGAAGCACTCCAAAATTAACCTCCAAAGTAACACCCATCCCATTAAAAAATGGGCCAAAGACTTAAAGAGAGTCTTCTCTGAAGAAGAAACAAAAATGGCCTATAGACACATGAAGAAATGCTCAACATCTCTGGTCATAAAGAAATGCAAATCAAAACAACTCTAAGATTCGACCTCACTCCAGTTAGAATGGCCAGGATCAGGAAAACGAATGACAACAGATGCTGGAGGGGATTTGGCCAGGAGGGATCACTACTACACTGTTGGTGGGAGTGCAAACTTGTTCAACCACTACGGAAACCAGTGTGGCAGTGTCTCAAGAGGATAAACATAGAACTCCCCGATGACCCAGCAATTGCACTACCTGGCATTTACCCAACAATCCAGAAACAAGGGCATACTAAACCCACTAGCACAACAATGTTCTCTGCAGCACTATTCACCATTGCAAAGATATGGAACCAACCCAGATGTCCCTCAGTTGATGGGTGGATCAACAAGTTGTGGTATTTGTACACAATGGAATTCTATGCTGCTGTCAGAAAGAATGACATCGCCCCGATTGTGAGGAAATGGAAAGACTTAGAAGAATCATATTAAGTGAAGTAAGCCAGACTCAAAGGAACTTAGGCTCAGTGGTTTCCCCCATTCGTCATAATCAGTAGAAACCTTGGGCTCTACTAGCAGAGATTTGCAATAGAGCAAAATTCAATATATAAGGCCATATAATGTGAAGCTAATTGAAAGGACCTCCAGGATACTAAACAAAAGCCATATCATGAATTATTGTTGTCCTTAATGTACTATGTTGTCTCTCATCTCCTTTGCTGTCCATTGATTCTCCCATATTGGTATAGTATCTCACTTTGTTATCTGATATATTGAATTTATTTGTATTTGGATATTTGAAATTTGATAGGGAAGGGGGGAAAACCAAGACGGGTGGGGGGTGTTGTGTTGGAGGGAAATGGGTACCAAGACATGTGAAAGGGTATCAATGTATATGAATTAATGCACCTTCTATCTGGCAAATATCATGTAACCCTTTTACTTATTACAATAAAAAAAATTTAAAAAAAGAAAGTTGTAGTCTGTGGGGTGGATGATGGGGTCAAATACATTTCTTCTTAGAAATATACCTCATCTGGTTGCCCTGGATTTTCCTGTCCTTCTTCTTAGAGAAAGACCTGTTATACTGGATTTGTGGCTTGGCAAAGATCTAGCATGTACATCTTCGAGTAAGACATCCACAACTTCCGTGCCTGAGGCTCCAGTTTCCTGGCCTTTGGCAACAGCACAGCAACATCTTTCTTCCTGCTGAGCCACAGGCCAAGTGAGCTGGCTTGAGTTTTTTTGTTAGTTACAGTGGCTTGGTTACCAGGGTTCCATATTCTGTTCCATTGTGAGGGAGGCAGGGTCACCTTTCAGGGCCCAATGACCAAAGATCCTTGCCCACAGAAGACCTCACCAAAGACATACTGGAGGCTGAATCTCTCCTCCAATCTCACAATATACATGTGGATGTAGTAAACAGCACACCTTATTTGTCCATTCCCAATGTCTTCCACTAGGCCCAACTACCAGTCTGGTCTCAGGCTCAAGGAGCCTTTCTTAGGTAAGATCCAAACTTAAGGGTCAATATTGCCCTCATCCTTTACAAAACATTTGCTTCACAGTGCTTTCTCTGCCTGCATTTGCCCCTTGTCGAAATTTTTTGGTTTTGCTAGTCTTGGGACTTGACCTCATAATGTGAACATTGTTCTTGGGCTTTCTTTAGGCTTTAGCTGTCCCACCGAGCCACAGCACCACTTGCAGCGTTTTCTGTGTATGTGGTAATGAGGAATCAAACCTGAGTCTTTTTGCGTGGTAGCCAAGGACTCTACCACTAGGTCAAGCACAAAGGGCATCTTGCACATATTTTTGACGTCAGTCTACTAGGATCTTATTAGGTTTCTTTATCCTAATCAATTTTTTCCTGATGATTATCTTTGCTGTCATGTGCAAAAAATGCAAGAGGGAAAAACACAGAAGAATTAGTGAAATTTAAAAAAAAGCATTACACACATAAATAAGTGTTCATTCTTTGTAGCAGAAAGGATATTTTGATATGATGATGATGACTTTATAATTGCTATGTCAGGGTTGAGAGTTTGGCATAGTGGTAGAGTGCTTGCCTAGCATCCATGAAGATCTGGGTTTGATTGCTCAGTATCACATAGATAGAAAATCTAGATGTGGCACTGTGGCTCAAGTGGCAGAGGGCTAGACTTGAGAAAACCCGAGGACAGTGATCAGGCCCTGAATTCAAGCCCCAAGACTGGCAGAAAGATAAAAGAAATAAAAATGCCTTTTAAGAGCTAATTCACTCACAGCATTTGCTTCTGAAGTCTTCACTTCTGCATCTTGTGAAATACCCCTTTCCCTCAACGTTGACAAGAAAAACAGATCCATCCCATGGTCCACTGTGAGGCCACTGGTTGGGCTAAGAGCTAGTCGTGCAGCAACACATAAGTTTTATTCTAATATTTTCCAAACTTTGTACTCAAATGTGCTACCTACTTACCAACTTAGGTCAGTTATCCTTATGCTATACCTTTTCTTCATTACTACAATATTCTTACACTCCTACGTTAATCCTCTTGTACCTCCCCTGACCTCTCTCATTCTTTTTTTCTATCTCCAGACCTCTGCTCGTCTTTCAACCCTTATACAGCACGGATCTACACTTGAGGGCTGTTGAGCAATATTGTATATGTAGGTGGTTAATTATTCTCTAGGCTCAGAGGGACTTAAAGACAATAGAGATTGGATTGAGAGGCTTATTGTTTTGGGTATAAATCATTTATCAGTGGTTGTATTAGACTGGTCTGTAAGTGTACAAAAAGAAAGAGTGATAATACCAATCAAAACTTGTGAACATCTAATGTCTGCCAGCTACAGAAGTCTAGGTTGGTTATATCTGAAAAACTATAATCGTATTTAGTAGTAATCTTGCTCCCATTTTCAAATGGTCAGAATAAGAAACTCAAGAAAAATGTCAAATCAAGAAACAACATCCCCCACCCAATGTAAACAGACAATGGAACAGTCACTGGAAAACCTAGAGGAGAGTCTTCCAAGTGTTACACAAATGCAATTGATAAACATCATTAATGGAAAATGTGAAAATATAAAGAAAGAGATAATGGAGGAAGCCATAGCTGAACAAGAGGAAAGCATAAACAAGGAGATAAGTGAAGAAGAAGAAGCCATAAGGGAGGACATAATAAAGGTTTTTCAAAGAAAGATGGATGACTTCATAGAATCCACAAATAAAAACGTGACCAAACTCCAGCAAATGTCCAAAGAAAATAGAGCTACTGAGATAACCACTCAAAAGGAAATCAAGGAGATAAAGAAATCCATACATGATCTAAAACAAGAGATGCAAGGCATCAAAAATGAGCAATTAGAAGCAAGGGCGATGAAAAATAAAGTAGATAGCTTTGATAGCAGGTTAGACAATGCAGAGGAGAGAATTTCCGGGGCTGAAGATAATTTAGTTATTATAGAGAAAGAACAGAAAATGAGTCAATCCAGGGGCTGAAGATAATTTAGTTATTATAGAGAAAGAACAGAAAATGAGTCAATCCAAATCTAGGAAATATAATAGAGCGCTTCAGGAGGTCCAAGATGCAATTAGGAACCCTAATTTA
This sequence comes from Megascapheus bottae, assembly GCF_031878675.1. Taxonomy (NCBI): domain Eukaryota; kingdom Metazoa; phylum Chordata; class Mammalia; order Rodentia; family Geomyidae; genus Megascapheus; species Megascapheus bottae. The sequence goes on along the minus strand of NW_028327641.1, from coordinate 2,255,538 downwards.
AGGCTAGTTGGTATTGAGGAGGGCGTGGAGAAACAGGTCAATGGTATTGGAAATATACTTCAGGGAATCATCTCAGAGAATTTCCCAAATATCCAGAAGGGCAGGCCCATCCAGATACGAGAAGCTTTTAGAACCCCAAACAGACCTGACCAGAAAAGAACATCCCACCGCCACATTGTGATCCGAACTGGATCAATAGAAACGAAAGGAAAGATCCTAAAGGCAGCCAGGGAAAAGGGATCAGTAACCTATACAGGCAAACCACTCAGAATAACCCCAGATTTCTCAGAAGAGATCATGCGAGCACGAAGTGACTGGAAGCATATATGTCATGCCCTTAAATCAAATAACTACCAACCAAGAATACTGTAGCCAGCTAAGCTCTCATTCATAACTGAGGGAATAATAAAAACATTCCATTCCAGGGAAAAGCTGCAACAATATGTCGAAACAAAACCAACACTACAGAGAATTCTCAAAGATGCTCTATACATAGAAAACCAAAATAAATGCAATATAGGGAAAGAAATGGCACCTAAACAGCATACCATCTAAGGACCACAAGAACTGTCAAGACACAGGCCCTACTTAAAGCTTTGAAAAATGGTAGGAACTAATAAATATCTCCCAATCCTAACTCTCAATATCAATGGACTTAATTCTCCAATTAAACGGCATAGGCTGCCTAGTTGGATCAAAAAGCAAGAGCCATCATTCTGCTGTCTTCAAGAGACACATCTTACCAAAAAAAACAATCATCTTTTGAAAGTGAGAGGTTGGAATAAACTCTATCAAGCTAACTGCCCCCAAAAACAGGCTGGAGTTGCCATCCTCATATCAGATACAATAGACTTCAAACTAAAATTAGTAAGAAAAGACAAAGAAGGTGACTACATACTACTAAAGGGATCTTTCCCCCAGGAAGTCATAACGATCCTAAATATTTACACACCCTTTTGAAGATACTCAAAAATTGAAGATTCTGCCAGTGTAAATTAGATTCCGGCATTGAGATTAAATAATGCAATGAGTAGGGATTTATATTTGAAATATCACTGTTGACAAAATCTAACGCACATTTGCTTAGTATTTGCTTTTGATTTCCCAAGAAGTTCAGTACAAGCTAACATGTGTGGCATATATCGACTGGGAGAAATGATTCAGAATATGTGACTCATTTGAACAGGAGTCAGTGAAAAGATACAGAAGCAGGATACCCATATTGTGATAATTTGTATCTTTTGCATATTTTGTGTTTGTTATTAATTCCATTTGTAGTGTACATTTCTAGGTAAAAACTTTTAAAATGTTTCCAAACAATTTGTTATTTCAACAGCAAAAAAAGACATTTATATGCCTGATAAAATTCACAGAATCCAAATTTTTCCATAATATTTTTTTTGTTTGTTTTTTTTTGGTGGGTCATAGATCGTGAACTCAGCCTGGGCACTATCCCTGAGCTCTTCAGCTCCAGGCTACCACCTTACCCTGGTGCCAAGCCCCAATTCCCATTTTCTAAAGGTAAATTGGAGATAAGAGTCTCACGTCTTTTTGTGTCAGGATGGCTTTAAACCCTGATCCTCAGATCTCAGCCTCCTGAGTAGCTAGGATTATAGAAGTGAGCCACCACCCCATCATGCTCAGCTTTCTGGTTTTTTTTTAAACAAGCCCTTTGGCTGGAACTCGGTCTGAGCACTGTCCTTCAGCTTTCCTCAAGCCTAGTGATCTTCTCCTTGAGCCACAGCACTACTTGTGGTTTTTTCTGTTTATGTGGTACTGCGGAATTGAACATTCGTCTTCATACAAGCACTCTACAACTACGCCAAACTCCCAGCCCCTCCACATTAGTTTTTATGATAGATGTTTCCATGCATCTAGGATGGCTAGAAATCCTTCTTGAGTTTCCCAAGTCAGGGAGTATAGGTGTGTCCCATCCTGTGTGGCTACATAACCATTGTTTAGGGTACAGTTCTCTCTTCATTCTACCCATCTAGAGCAATTTTCATCTTCCATGTATAATCATTAAACATTCAGCTCCTGTTCCTCTCTACTCCATTCTCTGGAACCATCGTGCTTTTTGGCTCTAAGGGTTTGTTGATCCTTGGAAGCTCTGGAAGGGAAAACATACCCTAGCTCTTCCTTTATGACTGCTGTATTTTTAGTTTACTGTAATCAAGATTCATCTGTAAAATATAGTAAAATGTTCTTCCTTTTCAATGCATTGTTTTGAATATTTCTATCTTTTGATTATTATTAATAGTTGTGAATGGATTCTCCACATATTTGTTCTAGTCTCTGCTTTCTCTTCCGTTAGGTACAAATCTAGAAATAGAAGTGTTGGACCATATTTCTATGTAATTCTATATTTAGTACTTTTTAGCACTCTCCACGCAATTTTTGATTCTTTTATATTCCTTGCAGAACTATTCCAAAGTTCTACTTCTTCTCACTACCTTCCCAGTAATAGTTAGACTTTGAAAGTTGTTTTTTTGTATGCGTGCGTGTGTGTGTGTTTGTGTGTGTGTATGTGGATCTTTTTGTTTAAAACTATATTTATATTAACATATTTTAAGTAATGATTTCATTGTAATTTTAGTTTTTCTCATGACTGTTAATATTGAACTTCTTTCTACTATTTCTATATCTTCTTTTTAGAAAATCTTCTCCAATCTCCAATTTTTTTCCCTTTTTTGTGGGGTAGTGGGGAAACTCATGGGGCTTGGACCTTGGGCCGTGAGCTCTTTAGTTTAAGGCTATTGTCCTACCCTGAGTATTGCCCCTCAGTTCTTCTGCTCACAGCTCCCTACCCCTCTTCCCATTATATACAGAACAAAGGTCATCCTCAGTCCTTTTGAAAAAGTAAGACATACAGTAAATTTGTAGTATAAAACAGCAAGAAATAAATTTCTTGCCAGGTGCAGTGACTTCTACCTGTAATCCTAGCTACTCAGATATCAGGCTGATATCTAAAGATTTGGTTCAAAGCCAGCCTGGGCATTAGAAAGTCTATGAGACTCTCATCTACAGTTAACCACTAGAATATGGGAAATGGCACTGTGGCTTCATAGGTAGGGTGATAGCCTTGAGTTGAAGAGCTCAGGAACAGTGCCCAGGCCCAGGGTTCAAGCCTTACAAATCTCCCAGCCAAAAAAAGGAAAAACAGTTTCTTCCCCAAGTGACTATTATGCCAGACATAGAACATTAACATTCTGGGTGTACTTCACAGTATTATTACTTGATACCCTAAGATTTTGCAATATTCTCACAGTACCAGCATATGTCACCATATAACGTAGTTCCTTTTCAATGGAATAATTCCATTTATAACCTAAATCTACTCCCCCGACTTATTTTTGTCGATACCACAATTGCTCTACCATGATATGCCACAAGCCATTAAACATTTTATGGTGGGTAATTGGAAAGGAGTCTCATGGAATTTTGTGCCAGGAGGGCTTTGAACCATGGTCCTCAGATCTCAGTCTCCTGAGTAGCTAGGATGACAGGAGTGAGCCACCAAAACCTGGCTTGCCTTTTTATTTTTCTGTGGGTCTTGGAACTTGAACTCTGGGCCTAGGCACCATCCCTAAGCTTTTCAGGTCAATATTTCATGTACGTCTAAACATTTAAGTAAAGGAATAAAATTCCAACAAAAAAAGAATAAAATTCCAGACATGGTGTGTTTATAACTCAGTGCTAATTACTTGATGAAAATGTGCCATTCCAGAAGCTGGTGTCATTTGATGATGTAGCTGTGGATTTCAGCTGGGAGGAGTGGCAGCATCTGAACAATGCTCAGAGGACCCTGACAAGAATATCACAGGTAATTGAATGCATCTTCATATTGATGTTGGAGCCTGAGCCCCATTGGTAAGTTCATGTTGTGATGTACTGAGCAATAATATTCTTAGTTACCCTAAATCCTGTGTGGAACCTATGGAATTCTTCCTGAATGAATCAAGAATCATTTTCTTTTCCCAATCCTATGCTTGGTCTCAGGGCCTGAGCATGGTCCTTGGGTTTTCTCAAGGCTAGCTCTCTACTTCTTGAGTCATAGCACCACTTCTGGCTTTTTCTTTGTATGTAGTACCAAGGAACTGAACCAGGTCTTTGTGCATGCTAGCCCAAAACCCGGCACCAAGAATCATAGGGTGATATAATGAATTCTATGTGGCAGTAGAGTTAAAGTTAGATTTCTCTGTAGAAATCACTGTGAAACAAAATAAAATGAGAAAGCCATGAGCCCGTGGCTCATGCCTGTAATCCTAGCTACTTAGGAGGCTGAGATCTGAGGATCAAGGTTCAAAGACTGACCTATCACAAAAACACCTTAGACTCTTCTCTCCAATGAACCAATAGAAAATGAGAAGTGGGGTTGAGGCTAAAGACATAGGGCAGTAGCCTTGAGCTGAAGAGCTCAGGAAGAACATCCAGGTCTAGAATGCAAGTCCCATGACTGCAAAACAAGAAGGAAAGAAAGAAAGAAAGAAAGAAAGAAAGAAAGAAAGAAAGAAAGAAAGAAAGAAAGAAAGAAAGAAAGAAAGAAAGAAGAAAGAGGGAAGAAAGAGGGAAGAAAGAGGGAAGGAAGGAAAGGAAGACACAAAGAAAGAAAGAAAGAAAGAAAGAAAGAAAGAAAGAAAGAAAGAAAGAAAGAAAGAAAGATATTTAATTTCTTTAAAACTAAGACTATAAATGACTGAGCAAACAAGGAATAAGTCAGGGCATTATTCTCTGATAAGGATAATATCTTTTTGCTGGTAGGAAGAGACTGGTATTCAGAACCTGACCTTTCCACCAGAAATTGAGCCTAGTGGTAGAGTGCTTGCCTAGCATGCACAAAGACACTGATTTGATTCCTTATTACCACATACATAGAAAAAGCCAGAAGTAATGACTTCATTGGTAGGGATCTAGTCTTGAGAAAACCCAAGGACAGTGGTTAGGTCCTAAGTTCAAACCCAGGAATGGAAGGAAAAAAAACAACAAAGTTTCAATCAACATAAGAAAATTAACTAGACAATGAGCTGGAGATTTTCTGGTCTTCCATGGTTCTGAGGGACAGGAGTGTTAGAAAAGGAATTTTTATAAGACTTCAAATGGAAAGAAACAAATTTCAAAATTCCCACAAATACCTAAATTGAGACTTTAGTGAGAAGTTGTAACTGAAGGGATTTAGGTGTAAGTCCTTACTCTCAAGAATCGTTCTTGCTTGGATCAAAGGCAAAGAGACATATAAACCAAACTTGTGGCCGCTGAATCTAGAAAAAATTCGTGTTCCTCACTTAATGGTTAATAAGCAAACAGCATTGAAACTGGGTAAGGTAATCCTATCTGCTACTCAGGACCTGAGACTCTTATCTGTAGTTAACTCTAGAAAACAGGAAGTGGGGCTGTAGCTCAAGGATAGGGATTATAGTCTTCTGCTGAAGTGTTCAGGGACAGGGCCGATGCCTATGAACTACAAAAAAAAAAGAAAAAAAAAGAAAAGAAGGTTTTAAAAAGATGCAAAACAGCCCAATATTTAGATTATTTCTCAAAAATAAAAGAAAGGCAGCTATTCCTCAATGTATAAACAAAACAGTATTTGAAAAAAAAAAACAGCTGCAGGTATACTATAGGTAGTACTCAGCTTAAAACTGTAGCAATACATAGATGGGTAATTTCAATAAATATTTCCTGTGATATAAAAAGAGAACTAAAACACAGAAAAACATTATTGGTCATTGTAAAATATCATTTTCTTAATATGTTAGGGAGAAAAGCATATATTTCTCACAAATCAATTTCCACTTTTATATTTTAAAATATCTAACACTTAGGATGGGAAAGTAAAGTCATTACCTTTACAGTAAGGAATATTTGTATCTCATGTATGTTTGTGTCTTTTTTTCTATGACTCATTTTAGATGTCCAGGTAATGGAAAATGTGTTCAAGACCTGCCATGAAAGTCCACATGAATGTCTTTGTGAAGTAGCAGTTGCAAGTAGTATCGAAGTGGAGGAAAACGTGAGATTAGCAACAACTTTAAATTTGAGCTCTACACATAATCCAGAGCTGATTAGTAATAACGGTAACAACTTAGGGGTTAGGACTGAGGAGTTCATTAAGTGTCAGAACATGCTTCTTTCTCCTAAGCCTGATGAGATGCATGCTGCATATAGATCTCGTATGTCTCCTCTTCTTAAAAAATCCATCGGATATTCAGAGCATTTTATTCATGATTGTGACAGTCCAAAAGATCTGCAGTATCATAATTCTGTTCTCCCTGCCCAAGAAATTCTTCAGGGAGGGAGGAAAACTGCTAAATGTACTGTGTGATGAAAAATATTGTACTTAACACCGACCATCACTACACATCCGAAAATGTACACAGGAGAGACTCCTCATACATGTAGTGAATGTGAGAAATCGTTCAGTAATGAAATACGCCCTACAATACCTCAGAGCAAATATCCTGAGATATGTGATGTGTACATCAAGTGTGAAAATTAATTTCAGAGAAGTCAGACCTGACGCTCCAACCTCGATCTCCAAGAGAAGACAAACCTTATGAATATGAGGAACGTAATAAAATTTCTGCCCAGAATTCAGCTCTCAGCACACTTCAGAGATCTCACACAGAAGAGAAATCTTATGAATGGGATAAATGTGGGAAGACTTTTAGACTGAAATCATACCTCACTTTGCACCAGAGAAGACACACAGAAGAGAAACCTTATGAATGTAACAAATGTGAAAAGTCTTTCACCCAGAAGATACACCTTCGAGTTCATCAAATAACACACACAGGAGAGAAATCTTATAAGTGTAATGAATGTGAAAAGTCTTTCCAAGGGAAGGGAAAACTTCGTGTTCATCAGAGATTACACACAGGAGTGAAACCTTATGAATGTAACCAATGTGTAAAGTCTTTCAGACAGAAATCTTCCCTCAAATTTCATCAAAGGACACACACAGGAGAGAAACTTTATGTGTGTAACAAATGGGGAAAGACCTTCAAGTGGAAGTCATATCTTGATGGGCATAATAGAACAAACACAGGAGAGAAAACTTATGCATGTAGTGAATGCGGAAAGTCTTTCAAATGGAAGGTAAAACTCCATCTTCATCAGAGAATATACTCAGTAGAAACACCTTATGAGTGTAACATATGTGGAAAGTCCTTCACACAGAAGCCAAACCTCAACATGCATAAGACAATTCAAACAGGAGAAAAACCTTATGAATGTAACCGATGTGGAATGTCTTTCAAATGGAAGTCTTCCCTCAAATTGCATCAGAGAACACACACAGGAGAGAAACTGTACGAGTGCATCAAATATGGTAAGACCTTCAGATGGAAGTCACATTGCAGGAGGCATAACAGAATTCACACATATTAGAAACCTTAGGAATATAACCAAAGTTGAAAGTCTTTCGTGCAGTATTCACCCTTCAGGAAGCTTAAGAGAGTTCACACATATGAGAAGCCTTAGCAATGTAATAAATAGGAAAGACTTTTTAGTCTGTGGAAGAAAACTCAGCTTGTGTCACAGAACCAACACAAGATCAAACCCTTAATGAATGTAGCAAATGTTCAGTCTTTTCTCCAGAAGGCACAAGTCAAGATTTATCACTAAACACCCACAGGATAGAACCCGATGAATAAAATGAAAGGGAAATTTTTTTGAAGAACTCATAGTTGAGTGTGCATGATACCACACAGACACAGGATAAAAATCGTATGAATATAAGAATATGAAAAATCCATCATGAACACATGACTAAGTATAAAATGCACATAGGAGAGAAAAACCTTATGAATATTACAAATGTGGAAAGTGTTTGACCTGGAAGGCATACTTCTGTGTTCATCACAAACCTGATTCCCATAGAAGAAAAGAAAACTAATGAATAGAACAAATGTGCAATGACTTTTAATCAGAAGTCAGTCTTCAGTACATTTCAGAACATACACAATAGAGAAATTCTGAGTAATGAAAAACATTTAGCTATATATAGAATCTCTGTATATGGGAGCATTAGGGTAAGTCTTCTAAACAAAGTCAACCTTCAGCAAGCATTAAGAGCACTCACAGAAGAAATAATAGCATGTAGGAAAACCTTTACACAAACCTCTAAAAGCTGCCTGTGTGGCTTAGTGGTAGAGTGCTAACCTATCAAGGATGAAGGCCTGGGTTAGAATCCTCAATACTACGTGAAAAGAGCAAGCCAGAAGCAGCACTGTGGTTCAAATGGTAGAGTGCTAACCTTGAGCAAAAGTAGCTTAGGCCCTGAGTTCAAGCCTAAGGATTGGAGAGAGAGAGAGAGAAAGAGAGAGAGAGAGAGAGAGAGAGAGAGAGAGAGAGAGAGAGAGAGAGAGAGAGAGAGAGAGAGAGTGAGAGAGAGAGAGAAAAGAGAGAGAAAGAGAGAGAAACAGGAACTTCTAAATTTTACAGAGATAGAGAAGGAGCGAGACAAGGATACAGAAACTAATTTCTAAACTTTACAGTCTTTCTATTTCCTAACAAATTCGTCTATGTCATTCTTTCTGACAGAAGCACAGAATTCTATTGTGTAAAAATACCATATTTGATCTACTCATCAACTGACGGGCATCTGGGTTGGTTCCATACCTTTGCTATAGTAAATAGTGCTGTGATAAATGTTATTGTTCTAGTGAATTTAGTATGTCCTATCTGGACGATTGGCAAGTAGTGAAATTGCTGGATCACAGGGGAGCTCTATGTTTAGTCTTTTTGGGATACTGCCATAGTGTTTTCCATAGTGGTTGAACGAGTTTGCAATCCCACCAGCAGTGTAGTAGTGATCCTTCCTGGCCACATCCCCTCCAGCATACGTTATTAGATTTCTGGATCTTGGCCATTCTAACTGGAGTGAGGAGGAAAAGGGAAAGAGGAACTGAAACTTTCTCTCCTTACAGATGACATGATTCTGTATTTAAAAAACCCTATAGACTCTACTCCGAAGCTGCTTGAGCTGATATAAAACTTTGGTAAGGTAGCAGGGTATAAAATTAACCCTCAATGTCAACTGCCTTCCTATATGCCAACAAATGAGAGGAATGAGGCAAGAATCAGGATAGCAGCTCTTTTTGCTATCAAAGAAAATAAAATACCTAGGAATTAACTTAGAATGTAAAGCACCTTTTTGATGGAACTATAAACCCTGGAGAAGGAAATTAACGCAGAACTGAGGAAATGCAAAAACCTATGCTCCTGGTTTGGAAGAAGTAATATTGTAAAAATGGCAATCTTGATAAGGACTATCTACAAATTCAGTGCAATATTCATCAATATCCCAATGTCATTCTTTAAAGAAACAGAAGAGGAAATCCAAAATTTCACTTGGAATAATAAAAGACCCCTTATAGTCTGTCTTCTTGCATGATACATAATGTTTAATCTCACCTTCTCCACCAAAATCTCACCTTTCTCATTGAGACATAGGTGGCCCTGTTTACTAGCAGCAAAGGCTCAAACGCGCAGTTTCAGCTGTCACCACTGCCTCTGTTACTGGGTAGATCCAACTCTGTCATCGATTCTGAGGTCTGCTCTGGGAGTCTTGGTCACAAGTTGTTCTGTGGCATCTGCTGCCAGCCTGTGCCTATTTGCTTCCTTTTCCTCCAGCAGCCTACAACAGGGAATGAAGTTCTGGCGCTGATGCTCTCCTTCATATGCAGGGGAGGATGAGCCCAACCCTCCCTCATCTTCCTCTTCCAATTTTTGGGAAAAAATGTGCTGGCAGAAGTCCTCAGGTGTGGGGCATGGCTGATCCACACTTTTAATCCAGGCTGGTCAGGAGGCTGAGATCTGAGTATGGAAGTTCCAAGTCACCTAGAACAGGAAAGTCTGATAGATTCTTACTACCAAAAATAAAAACAGCTGGGAATGGAGTTTGGGCTCAAGTGGTAAAGGGCTAGTCTTGAGTACAAATGCTTAGTGCCCAGGCCCTGAGTTCAGGCTCCAGCACTGCCAACAACCTCACTTTAGTGAGATTTTAGCTTTATCCATGTAGGCACATCTCACTGGAATCTTTGCTGGTAGAGATAGTCTTCATAATTTTGTTTCAATGTAAAGGTCCTCCTGGGGTAGTACACAAAAGGTGTCATGGAGAGAGGAGCCCCACTTGCTCCAGGTTTGAAGATGGCATAGGTCAAGCCAGCATGGAGTTGGCACATCAGTCTTTTTCCTAGCACCACCTACCAGTGAATGTCAAATGACATTGATTGTTGTGGGATTATGTGATTGAAGTGCCCCATTAAGGGCAGTGTTAGCACATCCAAACTTGGATACCAGGAATGCTGAAATCTCAAAGCTAAGATTTCTGTTGGCTACAGAAATGCTGGTGTGTCTGTTATTCACTAAAAGTTCAGGTGCAAAGATTCTGAAGCTTGATGCCATGTGTTTATTCCATTTAGGAAAATTATTTTAATGCACTGTATAAGTTAAAACATTTGATAAGAGTCAGGGGTAGTGAAAACATTGTTCTTGAATTCAGGTGTCTGGCAGGGTAATGGGGGGGTGTTGGTGGCTGGGACTATGAAGCTGGAGCTGCTATCAAACCATGGATCATGTTCCTCTTTGTCTGGGAGAAATGACTCCAAACACGAAATTCGATTGGTGAGGAAAAGATGATGATGTACTCAGGAAATTTCTCCTAAACAAATGCTCATGTGGAAGTGGGATGGGGGCTGGGCATATCTGAGGCAGAGCATATGCGGCCTTCTCATGGCGTTGAGAACGTTCCTTGCGACTTCAGGCATGCAGCAGGGTGTTTTAGATGGCCATTGTGAGATGGATGGAATAAGACTGGAGACAAGATGAATGCTGGGATCCTGCAATGCTCTTGCAAGAGTGGCTGGTGGCTTACCTGAAAGAACTAATTATGTCTAAAAAAGAAATCAGGAATTTGTTTTGATTAGATAATACCTGTAATCCGAGGCATATTCAGGATCCTGATCTTAGTATTGTGGTTTAAAACCAACCCAGCAAAGGGAAAAATGCATGAGACTCTTCCTCCCAGTTTAGAGCAAGAACAAAGATTGAAGTAGAGCTGTGGCTCAAGAGCTAGAGTGCTACCTTGAGCAAAGAAAAGCTAAGAAAAAGCTCCAGGTCTTGAGTTCAAGGCCAGGAATGAAAGAAGGAAGGTAAAAAAGGGAAGTATGTGAGGAAGGGAAATATATAAATGAAAGAGAGAAGTAACTAGAAATTTAAAACTAGAGAATATTTAAAAGTCATCAGTCCTTCTAAGAAAAGTGTTGGAGTATGGGTTCTATATGTGGTGAACTGGAAGCCCAGCAGTGACTTGTTAACCAAAGAGTCACCATGATGAGCAAAGGATAGAAATCTGCATGAGCCTCTTAGCGGATGGAGTCACAGAAGAGAACCTCAGCTCCCATCCCATAGTTAGAAGTATATAGAGATGGGGAAGTTGGCATCACCTTGATGTCATTGTGTCCATGGAGACTGGAAGCCATGGCTCTGGGAAAGCACAATGTTCTGGTTACTGAGCTGAGAGGCTGAGGAGAGCCAAGTCCTGGCCATGAAGAAATCAGGGTGGCAGCAGAGCAACTCTGCTGCAGTGTATGCCTGCTTGGCTGTTCTTATTCTGTGGTGGATCAGGCCGGAGCAGGTGATAGTAACTGTTTTGTGGTCACAAGCCCTTCACCAAGAGCTTCCTCTGGGCTCCTCATAAGCTACAGGGTGGCTGGTGTGGGATGTGTGTGGGGTGGAGGTGACAGAGGGATGGACGCATGGCAAGGTGGGTGAAGAGATGAGAGGAATGATGAGAGCCCAGTTCATTGGTTTCCAAGGTTAATGGGTGGGAGGTAGAGAGGCATGATGGAGGAAAGATGGAGGCAGGGGAAGGTGGTGACAGAGTGAGGCCATCTGTAGTGCCAGCCTGGCCATCATCTGAAGCCCATAGGCAGCTTCCTGATCCCTCAATTTGTCCTGATCCTTGTGGAGGGAATGTCACCTGTACCCAGAGCTAGGGGTGGGGCAATGTTAGTAGCACCTGGAGAACCATTGGCCTCTACCTGGGTGAGGGGTGGTTATGGTTCCCATGCTGGGTGGCCTGATAGCTGTGGAACAGATCTCTCCTTAGCTACCACAGTCAGTGGCTGCTCTCCATCTAGGGTTAGGGCACCTGCTCAGCCATCAGGACACCCCATGCCAGGACAGAGGCCTACAATTCAGATGGCAGCACAGGGGTGAAGATGATCTCACCATAGCCCTAGTTACATGGCTGTCCCTGCATGCAGGTCAGGATGAGCTGGAGGAAGATGATCTCTGTGTTTTTCCACAGCCTATCCCGGCCTCTTCTTGTGTCTGATTAGACCCAGACAGTACCAGGTTCCCTCTCATAGTCCTTGTTCTTTTTCTTTTACAGTCATGAGGCTTGAACTCAGGTCCTGGGTACTGTCCCTGAGCTCTTTTGCTCAAGGTTGATGCTCTACCATTTGAACCATAGTGCCATTTCCAGCTTTTCCTTTTCATGTGGATCTCTGATATCTCCAGTGCTGTGCCTGCAGGGAGGCACTCACCCCACAGACAGAGCCACCTCTGCCGTGACTGTGACTGCCCACAACCCTCACACCCACTCCTTGCACACCCCTCGACTCCAGTTTTAGCTCCTCTTGGACTGGGTGTCCTGCTTACCCCTTCCTACACTCAGTAAGGGTCTACAATTGTCTTCCCAGGGTCCTTTCTTCTGCCAGCCAGAGTACAGACTGTGCAAATCTTGACGATCAGAGAGCTGAAAGCCAAAGGCTGAGATGCAGAAGGGGGTGACCCAGTAGCTGCACAGGGCCCATGGATCATCCTGTGCATCCACCAGCCTGTGACTTCCCCCACCCCCTTGGCAGGGAAGCTCCATGCCCACATCCTGATCCCTGGTCCCCTCCATTTCCATTCTCCCTTGGATTTTGCAGACTGTCTACCATCAGGATCTAAAATTCTATTCATCACTTTATGTCCTTATCACTGATTTGCTACTTTGGCAGGATCTCCCCGTGCCTGGAGAGTGGGCATGTCATGTACTCTCTGTGGAGAAGTTGCCCCAGGAGAAGAAATATGCACTTCATGTGAGTGTTGGACAGGGCAGGAGGGCTCCCTAGGATCAGAAGCCACAGGAGGGGTGCAGATGGGGGAATGCTAGGGGCCCCAGATGACAGTGGGAGTTAGGGCACAGTTGGTTCCTTCTGCAGGGTTGACACCGCTTCGCAAACCCAACAGAATGAGGTTCACATTACAGATGTCAGAGACAGTGCAGATTGCCAATGGGCGCAGGGGTCACTGTCACCCCCAGATGCTGGCTGCATGCTGGGATGCACACAGAGATGGTTTCAAGATCAGATAATGAGGATGTTGCAGGGTGTAACCATTCTTTTCAGATGGCTCTCTACCTCTCTTGAGCTTCATCTCTATCTTTGGGTTTTCTTGGCAGTTAACAGGAAATGAGAGTTTCATGGACTTTCCTTTCTGGACTGGCTTCAAACAGAAGCTATGCACAGTTTTCAAACCATACCCTACTGAAGAAGGGAAGCTTGATCTGGTGCTTAACTGGGTTGCACTTTGGCTCCGTTTGCTATGCCTCACGGGAGGGGGCTCATCATTTGTAGACTAAGATCTCATGACCTTCAAAGCCAAATGCTACTTGAAAGTTCCAGGTCCCAGCCTATGTGTTGGGCCTGGGTGAATACATTCTCTGTTATGCTGGGTCATCAACCCATGTTTTAAGCTGGAAGTAGGCAATGCCACGTTTGATAAGAACATCTGCCAGAGATTGTCACCTCATGAAAGCAGATTCTAAATTTGTATTTCATTTCCTGTGGTGGAGAAATCCCCTCCAAGTTAGACAGGCTCACATCCACCTGCAGGTTACACTCCTAATGCACCCTTGAGTGTCCTCATGGTACTGGGATCTAAGTTTGTAGGGAGTGCTGGTTTAGTCCATGAATTAGCTGGACAAGTGATGACAAACGTGTTGTGGATTAATATGAGAACAATTTAAGAAGCCCTGGAGGAGCATCAACCTGACCCTCTGTGGTGCTATAAATCTGATAGGATGTTCCAGACTGAGAAACAATCACATGGCTTTGTGTTTGGCATCCAGACAAGTGAGTGCATGTCTTAGCTGTCAGCCAATACAGAGGAGGACATGAATAAGTGGGTGGAAAGCATCTGTCAGACCCCTGTCTGGGGGCAGGTGGAGAGAACATAGGAAGGTAGATACCATGGCTGTGGTGGGGCCAAAAAAAAGGGTAAAAGAGGCAAAGGAACAAGGTATTGGTAGCTCAAGACTGTCATCCTAGCTACTCAGGAGTTTGAGATCTGAGGATCACAATTCAAAGTCAGCCCAGGACAGAAACTCCATGAGACTCTTATCTGCAATAAACTACTGAATGCAAGAAGCTCAAGCTCAGTGACAGCATCCAGGCCTAGCGTTCAAAACCCAGGACTGGCAGAAAAAAGTATCAAAGGACAAGAAGCTGGCCAAAAGTTAGAGGGACTCTATCTTGACAAACAATACAATGGTAAGTTGCACTCAGAAGACTTGCACAAAATCTGGAAATGCCTGAGACCTATTTCTGTATGTTTCCTGTTTGTCTAAATACATATGTTTATGCATTTATATATTAGTATAGAGAGACAGATCAATACATATGACTATACATATATACATAGCCAGACACTTATGGGTGGGTGGTATACTGTGTGAGAGTTTGTGTTTGTGTTTTGTGGATGGCTATCCCTGTTTAAGAAAGATAGAAAATATGTAAATATTTTTTAAAAAACTTGATAAAATATAGAGAGACATAAGCTCTTGAGGGAATCTGAAATGACAAGATTATTCACAGGCACGTTTATCCTTATGGATTCCTCAGCAAGTTTTAATTTTTTTCATTATTTTCTTTCTTTTTTTGAACCAGTGCTAAGGATTTCTCTCAGGGACCAGGTGCTGCCAATTACGAATTTTCTCATGGCTGGTACAAGAGGAACTGAGCCACAGTTCCACTTTTGCCTATTTATTCGTGCTTAACTGAAGATAAAGATTTCTATCAGTGACTTTCGCTCAGGGGCTGGATTCTAACGAGGATCCCCAGACCTCAGCCTTCTCTATAGCTACAATTAACAATATGAGAACCCAGTACTGGGTTCCAATGCACAGGGCAAGAAATTGAGTGAATCTCTCAACTCCAATTAGCTATAATAAGCTAGAAGTGAAAGACCAATACCTTTGAGGAAAAGATGCTGAGGGTTATCACACAGGCCCTATGAGTAAGCCCTAAACCCTGTACACATGTGTGCATGCACACATTGGCAGATACACACACACATGCACACACACAATATCTCAGGCAATATTCTATTTTCAATTAATATACGAAGATTGGACAACAGGATAGCAAGTAATAAAATCTGTTTTTCTTGTCTACATTGAGGGAAAGGGATAAGTCACAAGATGCAGAAGCGAAGAATTCAGAGGCAAATGCTGTGAGTGAATAACGTGTAAAAAGCACATTTCTTTTCTTTTCTTTTCTTTTCTTTTCTTTTGTTTTTTTCTGCCATTCCTTGGGCTTGAACTCAGGGCCTGAGCACTGCTCTTGGCTTTTCCCAAGTCTAGCCCTCTGCCACTTGAGCCACATTGCCATATGGATTTTTATATCTGTGTGATATTAAGGACTCAAACCTAGATCTTCATGGATGCTAGGCAAGCACTCTACCACTGGGCCAAACTCTAAACCCCGATAAAGTATTTATAAATAGTCATCATCATCATATCAAAATATCCTCTCTCCTACAAAGAATGAACACTTATCTATGTCTGTAAGACTTTTTTTATGTCACCAATGCTTCTGTGATTTTCCCACTTGCATTTTTACAGATGACAGCACAGATATTCATCAGGAAGAAAAATAGATTAGGATAGAGAAACCTAACAACGTCCTAGAAGATTGAAGTGAAAAATATGTACAAGATGGCCTGGGTGTTTCATCTATTTGTAGAGTGCTTGGCTACCACACAAAAAGACTCAGGTTTGATTCTGCAGTACCATATACATAGAAAACGCTGGAAGTGGTGCTGTGGCTTGGTGGGACAGTTATAGCCTAAAGAAAGCCTAAGAACAATGGTCAGGCTCTGAGGTCAAGTCCCAGGACTAGCAAAAAAATGTGCAAGAGGCAAAATGCAAGCTGAGAAGGCACTGTGAAGCAAAATGTCTTGTGAAGGGTAAGGGGAATAGTGACAGTTAAGTTTGGATCTTACCTAAGAAAGGCTCCTTGAGCCTGAGACCAGGCTAGCACTTACGCCTAGTTAGTGACTTGGGATTGAACAAAAAGGTGTGCTGTTTACTACATCCATATGTGAGGTGGGAAGGGAGATTCAGCCTCCAGTATGTCTTTGGGGAGGTCTTCTGTGAGCAAGGAGCTTTGGTCATTGGGCCTTGAAAGGTGACCCTACCTCCCTCACAATGGAACAGAATATGGAACCGTGGTAACCAAGCCACTGTATGTGACAACCAGCTCAAGCCAGCTCCCTTGGCCTGTGGCTCAGGAACCAGAAAGATGTTGCTGTGCTGTTGCCAAAGGTCAGGAGGCTCGGATCTCAGGCATGAGAGATATGTATGTCTCACTTGAAGAAGTAGATGCAGGGTAAGTGCCAAGCCAAAATTCCAGTATATCAGGCATTTCTCTAGGAAGAAAGCCAGGAAACTCCAGGGCAACTCAGATGAGGTATATTGAGAGGAAACCTATTTGAACCCATCATCCTGCCCACACACTACAACCTTCTTGTGTGCTTTCAAGTGACTATACTGAGATTAGAGTGTGTCATTTCCAATCTACTCTATTCCAATTCCTCAGTGTGAAGTGTGGTCCCATTCCTACGTTTGAAATATCCACTGTTTTGCCAACATAGTGTGATGGTAAGTCAGCTCAGACTCTGAATGAGCCTTGTAACCTATGGATCCTGGAGGAAGGCCTGTTGGAGATGCTGCTGACAAAGCTGATCCCTGCCTACCAGAAAGGTGATCTCTTTTATGTGGGAGACTTCCTGCACAATATCAAATAGTGGAGGACAATGTAGTAGTTGCTGGAAATTCTCTTGAAAAAGTGATCACCCCTCCTGGCCAAGTTTTGGAATACTTGGCTCCTCTCTCAGCCTGTTTGGTTCACTGCGGTGTTCACAGAGGAGCTAAGCATGATACAAGTGCACAAACTATTTATTATGACTGGGACATCATGCCATTTCATTTCCCTCACAAACTACTGGAGTCTCAACAGTGTGCTTACTGAGAAGTTGGATTTCAGGCATGAGTAAGTGGCTCCCAACTGCAGCCCTCACCTAGGTGACATCCTAGGAAATCCCATTTCCCAGTAAGAAATGAGGTGTCAGTACTAATGGCGGAGGCCTGTGAAATACTGGAGTCAGAGGAAAAGCTGGGGGCTGAATCACTTTTGAGCCATCAGGGAGGGATTGTGATAGCTTTGCCTGTTAGAACCTGAAAGCATTTACATTTTGGTGTGTGGTCCAGTGCTGCCACTTGAACCTGAACCCAGGTCTAAATGCCATCCCTTTGGTGTTCAAAAATTAGCACTGTACCATTTGAGTCATAGGTCAAGTTCTGGCTTTTTGCTGCCTAATTGAAGACAAGTGCCTTTAGACTTTTACTGACTACACTGGCTTTCCACTGTGATCTTCAGAGCTCAGCCTGCTGGGTGGCTAAGATTAGAGGAATGAGCATTTAGTTCTTTATTTAGAGCATTCACTTATTGATTTATTTAGAGCATTTACTTAGTTAATTTAAGGTGCGTTTTCTTTGGACAGATGCATAGAGGCCTCTCTCAGAAGCTTCTGGAAGTGGGGTGTAAAAGTCATCCTGTTCTCGAGTGTCTCTTACCCCCCTCCCAGCACATAAGTGCACATCTCTGCAGGACAGCCACAGCCTTAGAGTCCCGCAAGAAAGGGGCTTTGGTAGAAGGATCAGGATGGAGAGAGAAGGCTCTCACTTTCCTTGTACCGAATGTGCCCACAGCATCATGTGTTCCATCTATACGATGTGAATGGACTTCTACCCTAGTGATTTCTACGAGTTCAAGAACTGCCACACCCTGACACAACTCAAGCTCTATACGAGGCTCCACATGCCGGCTTTGGACCTGCTCTTCTAAACACAAACTTTTTGACCAGCTGGAGGAATGTGCGACCAGTAAGACCAAGAAAAAGTAGAAGTCCTGGTGTGGGTGCCTCAGAGCCTGTGAGTAGGAAGCCCATGTGGTCTAGATATTGGTTGGCCCTTACTTCTACAGAGCTTGGCAAAATGCCCTTTACGGGTGGTGTCAGCCAGGTAATGTCTGTCCTCTGAAAGGACTCGGGAATAAGCACTCATTAGAAAGACCCTACACCTCCTCAGTGTTCAGTCCAAACTCCAGCTCTACAGGTTCCTCCATTAGATCCTCATGGAAGTTGAGTGACACTTCAACTTGCAGGGTCCACTCTGTCCACTCTGTACCTATTTCCATTCTTAGGTTTGGGTCATCGTGGAAGAGCTTATCCTGAACTCCGGATGAAAAACCCACCATGGAGCTGGTGACTGATGGAGACTGAGAATCATCACTGCACTCCAGAAAGCATGGGCCTTCTGTAGAAATTACCAAACAGGTTTAGAGTCCTGTGGATATACCTTTTGCTCTGAACCCCATGTGTGACACAGTTGAACCTGCAGATACTATGGAGGAAGAAAAAGGGCAGCCAGATTTCCTTCCGTTTCCTTTCACACTCCACCCAGAGTCAGTCCATCTGAGTCAGAGTAACACTCCACTTATTGTGCAAGCTGAAGGGGCACACGCTGGGCTCATGGAAAATGTCCCCATGGGAAGCAGCAAGTGTACTCTCAATACTGGATTCATTGGAGGAAAATGAATCCATCCTCACAGAATATCCAGACCCATCCATCTCACTAAAAGAGACTCAATCTCCATTCGACAAACCAGAATCCATTCCCCTCTTAACTCAGGAAGGACATTCTGTTTCTCATGAGGAAAGAGACCCTTCTGAGGACTCTGAAGTAGAATTACTGTCTGAAGGCAACTTGGAGGCCAGTCTGGATTTAGAGCTTCCCTGTCCCCTTCCTAAAAAGACATCTCTTTATCTTGCTCTCATGATTCCTGTCAAGTATTCATTATATTTACTTTGCTAACTATTAAACTCTCATTGTTAATATTATGGTGTGCAGTTCTTCAGTCCTTATTATACTGTGTTTTATTTTCCACTTATAATGTGAAACCTCAGACACATAGGTCCTGGGTGGGCCAAAAACCAGACAGGTCTGGTCCCATAGAAGACAACCTTACTGGATATACAGGGAACTATGAAATGCATGGAATCACCAGGAATCCTGGCCAGGCCTCCATGGAAAGACAAGTCAGCTACCAAAGCTTAAGGACAGAGCAGATGCCTGGAAATGTGTTTTGTCAATCGGGAGAAGTGCCAGAGTAACTGTAATATTATGTGGGACTCTGTTCTGTGAGTTCAAGTCTGTTTACATATCCATTGTGCTTTGTACAAATATTTAAGAAAATTAAAACTCCACAATAGCATCAAAAATCTACTTTGGCTTTGAATGTGGCCTAGTTGTAGAGTGCTCGCCTAGTATACAAGAAGACCTTGATTCAATTCCTCGGCACTGCATACACAGAAAAAGCAGATGGGGCACTGTGGCTCAGGTGTCAGAGTGCCACCCTTGAACAAATGTGGCCAAGGACAGTTCCTGGTCCCTCAGTTCAAGCCCCAGGACTAGCCAAACAGGAAATCATACCATTTTCCACACATTTGGAAATAAATCTGTTTTATCTAACCCTACTTCTTTTTTGCCAGTCCAGGTGTGTGCCACCAAGCCAAACTACTGGCCCCCAACCTTACTATTTTGAATCATTTAATTTTTTTACATAATCATATTTCATGCTGTCTGTATTAATACCATAAACAGTATGCTTAGTGTAATAACGTTAAAGTAAAACATAAGAAATTAATAACTAAAATTCCTTTTTTATTAGTTTTATAGCATTACTACAATTTTATGAGAAAAATTACCTAGAATGTTTATTTTAGAGTTCAAGTAATCCATTTTGATAAATATATCAACCTACATCATTTATTTGAACACATTTTAAACTATTTTTTTCAGGAATGAAAATACACATATATTTGTTGTAAATGAAATTTATGACTTGGGGGGAAGGGAAAGAGAAAAGGGGGGAGGGGGTAACAGTGTTTACAAGAAATGTACTCATTACATATGTAACAGCAATCTCTTTGTATATCACCTTGACAACAAATTTTTTGAAAAGTACAATAAGTTTTAATGTCTACTTTGGGCAGAATTTTTTTTTGCCAGTACTGGGCTTAGACTCACGACCTGAGCACGATCCTTGTTTTTGTTTTTGTTTATTCTGAAGGCGCAAGTTCTATCACACGTGCCACAGCACCACTTTTATCTTTTTTTTATCTATGTTGTGCTGAGGAATTGAACTTGGGTCTTCATTCATGCTCGGCAAGAACTCTTCCACTAGGCTTAACTTATGGCCCCAGTGGGAAGGAAGTTTTCCATAAAATATGTAGGAAATATGTCCACTAAGGAAAAGCCATCAAAAATAGAAGAAAAATTATATACTTAGATAACGACATGCCAGTATTATGGCAGATCTCTGTAATTCTAGCTTCAAGAGTGGCCTATTTGGACCGGGAGTTGGCTGGCTGAAGTAAAGTGCTATCCTTGAGCAAGCCCTAGGACAGTGCTCTGGCCATGAGTTGAAGCCATAGGACATGCAAAAAATAATAATTTAATGCCCGTGACTGGTGGCTCACCCTGGTAACCCTAGCTACCCTGGAGGATCGAGGTTCAAAGACGGCCCAGGCATAAAAATCTGTGAGAATCTTATTTCCAAATAATCCAGAAAATTCAAAATGACAATGTGCCTCAAGTGGTAGAGCTCTTGCCTTGAGCTGAAGAGCTTAAGGTAAACATCCAGGCCCAGAGTTCAAGCCCCATGAGTGAAAAAAAGAAAACGAAAAAGAAAGCCCTTATCTAAGGCTGGAGTGCACACTAGTGGTAGTTTGCTTGCCTAGTATGCACAAAGCCCTGTGTTCAATTACTCTGTACCACTGACACCAAAAAAAAGGTGGAAATGATCTCAGAAGGTTGGGTTCTGAGGATCACAGTTCAAAGCCAGGCCAGACACTAAAGTCCATGTAACTGTTACTTCCACTTAAGCACCAGAAAACCAGAAGTGACAATGTGGCTCAAGGTGTTTAAGGTTGTAGCCTTGAGCTGAAGAGCCCAGGGACACTGCTCAGGTGCACAATTAAAGTCTTACAACCAAAAGAGAGAGAGAGAGAGAGAGAGAGAGAGAGAGAGAGAGAGAGACAGAGACAGAGACAGAGACAGAGACAGAGAGACAGAGACAGAGAGAGAGACACAGAGAGAGAGAGACAGACAGGCAGACAGACAGAGACAGAGAGACAGAGACAGAGACATCAAACAGTCAGGCACTGCTGGCTGAAGCGTGTAATTCTGTCTATTATGGAGGCTGAGATTGGAGGATCTTGGTTCAAAGTCCAAAGCCAGCCTGGACACATATGTTTGTGAGGCTTACATCACCAATTAACTACCAGAAACCAAAAATGGAGCTGTAGAGGAAGAGCGCTAGCCTTGAGCTGAAGAGCTGAGGGACAGTGTCCAGGCCCAAAGTACAAGCACCATGACGAATCAATAATAAAAAAAAGAGGATAGCTAATAGTAATGATGAATAATTTTGGGCTGGGAGTTTGGCCTAGTGGTAGAGTGCTTGCCTAGCATGCACGAAGACCTGGGTTCAATTCCTCAATACCACATACATAGAAAAATGCTGGAAGTGGTGCTGAGGCTGAAGTGGTAGAGCCCTAGCCTTGAGAAAATATAAGGACAGTGCTCAGTCCCTGAGTTCAAGCCCAGGACTGGCCAAATCAAAAGTAGTAGAGCACTGGCATTGAACTGAAGATCTGAGGAACAGCCCAGGCACAGAGTTCAAGCACCGCAAACAACAACAACAAAATCTATGAAATGACAGTGGTGGTTTTAAGCTAAGCAAAAATAGAGTAGAAACTGGTAAAATACATATTTGTGTGTAAGCAAAATAGCCAGACTTACGCATTAGAACAGGATAGCAACTTGAAAAAAAATTTTGTTTTCCATCTCACTAGGTCCTGTCTCTTAATTTATTCAAGTAAGTAAAATGCTGGGTTTTATAATCATTGCTCTGAATATTAGAAAATCATAATATCTCTCATTAACCAACAAAGACCAGGAACTGGGGCTTCGTTCAAATGGCAGAGTATCAGGCAAGAGAAGAAATAATTGAAGTAAGAAATTGAAGTTCTTGATCCAGAACCTGCATAGTAACAGAGCAGCAGCCTGGTGATGGTACCTCACACCTATAATCTTAGCTACTCAGGAGGCTAAGATCTGAGAATCAAAGTTTAAAGCCAGCCAAAGTACCCAGTTAACTGCCAGTAAAACCAGAAGTGGCACTTTGGCTCACAGATTAAAGCACTAGCCTTGAGCTGAAGAGCTCAGGGACAGTGCCCAGGCCCAGAGTTCAAGCCCCACAATTGACAAAAATCAAACAAGCAAACAAAACTCACAAAGAAGCCTGCAGACCACAGTGGTTCTGCTGAGTCTCTTCTCTATGGGGATCAGGAAACATTTCACTTTTTCTGTCTCTTCCCATCTCAACATTCATACTAAAATAAGATTGTGTTGAACGTTTCAATTTATAAAAATGTTTTTCATGAAGCACCCTGAAATATTCATCGCTTATATCTCAATTGAAGATAGTTGATTTGGGGCTGCATTGGTAGAGTGCTAGCCTTGAGCAGAAAAGGTCAGGGATAGAGCTGAAGCACTCAGTTGAAGACCCAGTGCCAACACACAAAAGAAAATATGACTTTATACATATTTTCTAATTTCTTAATGAATTTTTCAGTCTGTATAAATATAGGGTACATTCCTTGTTACTTAAGTAAGATTGCTCTTTTTTTTTCTTTTTGCCAGTCCTAGGGCTTGGATTCAGGGCCTAGACATTTTCATTGGACTCGCTTGCCCAAGGTGAGTGCTCTGCCTCTTGAGACACAGCGCCACTTCTAGCTTTTTTCTGAGTATGCGGTACCGGTGAATAGAACCTAGGTGTTCATGCATTCTAGGTGAGCACTCTACCATGAGGCTACATTCCCAGGCAGTGAGATTCCTCTTACAGTCATTGTATGTTCACAGAGTTTGATCTCACACACTGTAGGGCCCTGGTTGGCTTTGACTTGTGATCCTAAGCCCTGAGCCTCCTAAGTAGCTGAAATTAAGTTGTGAGCCAGCATGATGGCTTCCATTCTTTTTTCTACAAAAATATATGTAGTTATCTAAAATATATCTATAGCTGAAAAAAATGAATCTCTCCCAAACAAATCTTCAAAGAAACAACCATCCTATTAAAAGTTGGGCTAAAGACTTAAAATAGTATTCTCTGAAGAAAAAATTAAAATGGGCTTTAGACACATGAAGAAATGCTCCATATCTCTAGCAATAAGGGAAATGAAAATCAAAACAACTTTGAGATTCCACCTGACTCCAGTCAGAATGGCCATTATCAAAAAATCTAATAAGAGATACTGGTGGGGAAGTGACCAGGGGGGATCACACCTACACTGTTGGTGTGAGTGTAAACTCGTTCAACCACTAGGGAAAGCAGTGTGGTGGTTCCTCAAAAGACTGAACATAGAGCTCCCCTATGATCCAGCAAATCCACTACTTGGCATCTACCCAATTGTCCAGAAAAAAGGGCATACTAAAGCCACTAGCACAATGATGCTCATTGCAGCACTATTTACCATAGCAAAGATATGAAACCAACCCAGATGCCACTCAGTAGATGACTGAATCAAGAAGATGTGGTACTTATACACAATGGAATGCTATGCTGCCATCAGAAGGAATGACATCGCCCCATTTGTAGGGAAATGGAAAGACTTGGAAAAATTCATATTAAGTGAGAGCAAGCCAGACCCAAAGAAACATAAGCTCAATGGTTTCCCTCATTTGTAATAATTAGTTCACATCTAGGACTCTCCTAGCAGAGGATTACAATAACTCAAAAACCTAGGTATATAAGGTCATATAGGATGAGACTAAATGAAAGGATCTCTAGGATATGGGAACAAGAGCTATATCTTGTGTCATCGTTGCTCTTAATCTTGTGTGATTTTTGTCCTTAATCTACTATGTTATTTCTCATCTCTTATTTTGCCCTTTGTGTTAATGTCAGATTGTTACTGTATCTGATTTTTTCCTTGGCATATTGTATATATGTTTATTTGTTTCTGACAAATAGGAAAGGAAAGGGGGGAAACAAGATGA
The DNA here is from genome assembly GCF_031878675.1 of Megascapheus bottae. NCBI lineage: Eukaryota > Metazoa > Chordata > Mammalia > Rodentia > Geomyidae > Megascapheus > Megascapheus bottae. The sequence continues at coordinate 2,231,090 of NW_028327641.1, read as the reverse complement.
TTGGGAAGGGGAGGGGAGAGGGAACTGGGGACAAAAACATGTGGAGTGGAATAAATGTGTGAGAAGTAATGCAGTCCACTACCTGTAAATGTAATCGTAACCCCTCTATACATTACCCTGAAAATAAAAAAGAGACTATAAAAATATCTGTAGAAAATGAGGCTGGATGATGGAAACAACCAGATGCCCTACTGCAAAAAGTGTGATACGCGCGCGCGCACACACACACACACACACACACACACACACACACACACTCAATGGAATGATACATAGCCAACCGACAAGATAAAATAAGGGCATTCTCGGGGAAGTGGATGAAAAGGAAAAAAAATCATATTAAGTGAAGTAAGCCAAACTCAAAGGAACATAGGCCCAAGAGTCTCCCTCATTTGTCAAATTCAGTAGAAACCTTGGGCTCTGCTACCAGAGATTTACAATAGAACAGAATCTAGAGACATCGTGACAAATAGTATGACACTAAATGTAAGGACCTTCAAGATAAAGAAACAAAATTCATATAATGAGTGATTGTTGTCCTTAATGAACTATGTGATCTCTTATCTCTTTTGCTATCCCTTGGATATATCATATTGTTACAATATTTCGCCTTGTTTTCTGATATATTTCATATGTGCCTAATTGGTTATTTGAAAGTGGATAGGAAGGGGGGAAATGAACATGAGTGGGGGTAGGGGAAGGGAAATTGGGACCATATCATTACATGGGGTATCAAAGTTTGAGAAGTAATGTACCTTCTATCTGGTGAATATAATGTAACCCTTCTATAAATTACAATAAAAATAAATACATAAAAAGAAGATCTGCACAGAAAAAAATAATAATGGCATTTTTGGGGTAGTGGATGAAATTAGAGTGAATCCTGTTGAGTGAGATAAGTCAAGACCAAGGAACAAAAGGTACATGGTATCCTAAATATATGGATATTAGTTTCAAACAGTAGTAGAGCGATGATTGAATAGTTGATACCCAAAGTTCTAGACATAATTTTGGAGATATAAACATAACTACATAGACATAAAAATCTAGGATAGACTATCCACTCTACAGAAATGTGTTTTATTATAGATTAATCTGTATCTATGACATACAAAGACTCAGCTTAATTTTTACTATATTCTAAAATTTATGTGCCAGTGATTGTATAGCGATTCCCTTCTTGAATACTTGTTGGTTAAACATGACATTTGAAATATGATGTAAAATTCAATGTTAATAAATTTTTTTAGAAAAAGTGGCTAGAGGTAAATACCACTAATGTACTTGCTCTAAGTGGTACAGAAATTTTCTTAATGAATCAAGGAGTTTTATTACATCTTTATGCAATTATTTTAGTTCTGAGTGTTCTACACTCAATGCTACTTCTGGAAAGATGATATAGCTGACTGTGTAGATGGTATGAAGACATACTGGCCTAACCGTAGAATAAAGCATTGGTAAGTGGCTGTTAGCTGTCCAGATTCTACTGGAATATGTGGAATGAATTTATTAAGCACAATGCAGGCTCTTAGTCAGATCAGGATCAAGATTATGTGGTTCCATGAGATGAATGAGGAAAGATCAGAAAAATCTACTAAGATATCCAGATATACTTTTGAAACTAAGGTATCTGGACTCCTTTTTTTTCTTTCTTGGTGGGGAGCTTGAACTTTGGACCTGGGCAAGGTCTCTTAGTTCTTTTTCCTCAAGGATAATGCTGTACCAGTTTTAGCCACAACTCCACTTAGTTTTTGGGTGGATAAGTGGAGAGAAGAATCTTACAGTTTTTTTGTTTTCGTTTTTTTGCTTGCAAAGTCTTTGAATCACCTTCTCCCTTGCTAGTAGAATGACAATTATGACCCTCCAGCGCCTGGCTAGTAATTTTTTGAAAATTGGACTTTCTTCCAAATCACGTTTCTGGTTCCTAGCAAAGTTCTGAAGCCTGACTTAAATGTGAGAGATTTTTGTCACTTGGAGACACTCTGTGCTGAACGTTGGAAATCTACCAGCTGAGTCACAGTGGCACTTCCAGTTTTTGTTTATGTGGTGCTGAGGAATGGAATCCAGGGTTTCATACATGCTAGGCAAGCTACATTTACAGCCATGGTTTTATGTTTTGTTTTTTTTCAGTGTTGTTGCTTCTAAGGTACTGTATGATGTTCTTTCATTTTCTTTGCTTTTTACCTCTTTTCTTCTTTTTCCCTTTAGTTTTATTCTCTGTAGTCACTGTGTTGAATTCGGGTACCCTGTGTCTTGTACATAGGTTTATGTGATTTGGGGAATGGAGAGGGTATAATAAAATGGTAAAAAAAAAAAACAAAGGAAAAAGGATAAACCAATTGAACAGTGATACTTGGAAGACACTAAACGGAAATGAACTGAACAATCTGGCTGGAGAGGGGCTGAGGGTGGGAAAACAGAGAAAAATGAGGGAGGGGATAAAAATTTTCTTAAGAAATGTGTTCATTACTTATGTAACCGTATGCCAAATATATATTGACTTAACAAAAAAATTATCTTAAAAAATAATTTAGCCGGGTATGGTTTCTCACAGTTGTAAATGTAGCTACTCAAGAGGCTGGGATCCAAGGATAGCAGTTCAAAGTCACCCTGGGCACTGAAGTCCATGTGACTCTTATCTCCAATTAACCATCAGAAACCGAGATTTGGCCCTATGGCTCAAGGGATAGGGCAGTAGTCTTGAGCTAAAAAACTCAGTGACAAGACCCAGGTGCAGAATTACAGTCCCATGACTTGAATGATGAATGATGAATGATACTAGCCAGGCTCTGTGTGCTCACACTTGGAATCCTATCTACACAGAATCAGGTTTGAATCCAGCCCAAACAAATTGCATGATATTCTGATTTACAGTTCATTACCAAAAATCTGGAAGTGGACGTGTGGATCAAGGGGTAGAACACTAGCCTGAAGTAAAAAAAAATATTTAAGGACAGTTCCCAGCCCTCGGTTCAAGTCGCAGGACTTGCATAAAACAAACAAAATGTGACGCTGAGTCCTCCCTCATTTGGTGTTATAGTTCAATATTCTTGATATGCGTCTTAGAAATTAAGTCCCTAGCAAATACTCTCCCCTGAAATTCTGCTTCATAGCTGATTCATAGAATTTCAGCATCATTACTATCACCTTCCAGTTAGCATAGCAGTCTACTACTGAAAATTTGAAGAAAACTTTTGAGTAATCCTAATAAATCTGTGTATCATCTGCACACACATCAAATCAGCAGCAGCTATGTTCTACTATTATCTAAATGTATTTAATCCCTTCTTGAGTTAATGAGCCTTAAAGAGTAAAACATATGAAATAGTTATGAAACTAACAGTCACCATTCTTCTACCTAATATTGTAATATAAGTTTATAAATGCAAGGACTATTCTGAAGTGTGCAGAAGATAGCTTCTAATTATAATATTCTCATGAAGTATTGTTTTTAGGAAACATGTTGCTTGCTTTGGGAAAGCAAAGGCAAGGAAAAATGATATAGGTAAGTTCCCTATTTATCAGAAGGAAAATACTATTGGGTTTAGATCAACTTCATTCATTCCGTGCTGATGAAACAAATATTTGCAATTCCTGAGGCCAATCAGATCATTGTGATGCACAATCAGCCAGCTTAGATCAATCTTCCAAAAAAGGAAAGGAACAAATGAGAAGCAATTAAGGTTTCCAAAATGAACCAGGTGGTGGTGGCAGCTCACACTTGTAATTCTATATACTCAAGGCCTGAAATCCAAGGATCTGGATTAAGACTGTCTGGGATGAAAATATTCCTTTCTGAAATATCATCTCTGTTATCACAGCCCAGCTGATATACTCTGCCCAACAAGTTCCAAACACCAAAGTCCATTTCCTATCTGAAATACAAGGAAACTACTCACACATTATTTCCGCTTTAGGAGATAGTTGAAACTTGTACCAGAAACATTTCGCTGGCTTCAGAGTGGAAGTGGAAATATATACTCACTAGAAGCCCATCTAGTAAATTACAGTCAATCATCTTTCCTCACATTTTGTTAGTTAAATTGAACAATGAGTTTTTGGATCAGAAGCGATGTGTATGAGCATACAGCTTGTAAAAGTACTGTAATTCTAGCTACTCAAGATAAGCTGAGACCTGAGGATTCCAGTTCAAAATCAGCCATGAAATAAATTCCATAAGATTTTTACCTCTAATTAACCAGCAAAAAACAGAGCGTTGAATTGTGCTTAAAATGCCACAGGCCTAAGCTTTGCATAAAACTGCTAACGGGTAGCATTCAGGATCCCACTCTCTCCACTCCTTTTTAACATAGTACTAGAATTCCTAGGCAGTGCAATAAGGCAAGAAGCAAGCATAAAACGGATCCAAGTAAGGAAAGAGGAAATAAAACTATCCCTCTTTGCAGATGACATGATTCTGTATTTAAAGAATCCTATAGACTCTACTCCCAAGCTCCTTGAGCTGATTCAAAGCTTTGGAAGGGTAGCAGGCCATAAAATCAACCCTCACAAATCAACTGCCTTCCTTTACGCCAACATTGAGAGGAACGAGGCAATAATCAGGAAAGAAACTCCTTTCACAATAGCCTCAAAGAAAATAAAGTACCTAGGAAATGGCTTAACTAAGAATGTAAAGACTGTTTAGATGAAAACGTTAAAACCCTAAAAAAGGAAATTAAAGCAGAACTAAGGAAATGGAAAAAACCTCCCATGCTCCTGGATTGGAAGATTCAACATTGTGAAAATGAGAATCTTGCCAAGGGCTATCTACAAATTCATGCATTACCCATCAACATCCCAATGTCATTCTTTAAAGAAATAGAAGAGGCAATTCGAAATTTCATATGGAATAATAAAAGACCCCGTATAGCAAAAACACTTCTTAGCAGAAAGAACAGCGCTGGAGGAATTTCAATTCCAAACTTTAGACTCTATTACAGAGCTATAATTCTCAAACAGCTTGGTATGGGCACAAGAAGAGGCGTGAAGTCCAATGGAATAGAACTGCGCACCCAGATATTAAACCACAGACCTATGGCCACCTAATCTTTGACAAGGGAGCCAAAAAAATAGAATGGAAGAAAGATAGCCTCTTCAACAAGTTGTGCTGGCAGAACTGGTTAAGCACCTGCAGAACACTAAAGTTGGATCCTTCTTTGTCACCTTGCACTAGAATTAACTCCAAATGGATCAAAGACCTGGAGGTAAAGCTGACACACTGAAAAGTTTACAGGAAGGAATAGGAGATACACTAGGCCTCCTTGGCACACGTCGAAACTTGCTTAATAAGGACCAAGAATCACAAATCAGAGAAAGGCTGGATAAGTGGGACTGCATTAAACTGCAGAGCTTTTGTATGGCAACGGATATAGCTAGTAAACTAATCAGGAAGCCTACAGAGTGGGAGAAGATCTTCACCAACCAAACAACGGACAAAGGCCTCATATCTAAAATATATCAACAACTCAAAAAATTGAATCACTCCAAAACTAACCTCCAAAGTAACACGCGTCCCATTAAAAAATGGGCCAAAGACTTAAAGAGAGTCTTCTCTGAAGAAGAAACAAAAATGGCCTATAGACACATGAAGAAATGCTCCACATCTCTGGTCATAAAGAAATGCAAATCAAAACAACTCTAAGATTCCACCTCACTCCAGTTAGAATGGCCAGGATCAGGAAAACGAATGACAACAGATGCTGAAGGGGATGTGGCCAGGAGGGATCACTACTACACTGTTGGTGGGAGTGCAAACTCGTTCAACCACTATGGAAAGCAGTGTGGCAGTGCCTCAAAATGCTAAACATAGAACTCCCCTATGACGCAGCAATTGCACTATATGGCATTTACCTAACAATCCAGAAACAAGGGCATACTAAACCCACTAGCACAACAATGTTCATTGCAGCACTATTCACCATAGCAAAGATATGGAACCAACCCAGATGTCCCTCAGTTGATGACTGGATCAACAAGTTTTGGTATTTGTACACAATGGAAATCTATGCTGCTGTCAGAAAGAATGACATCGCCCCATTTGTTAGGAAATGGAAAGACTTAGAAAAAATCATATTAAGTGAAGTAAGCCAGACTCAAAGGAACTTACGCTCAGTGGTTTCCCTCATCGTCATAATCAGTAGAAAGCTTGGGCTCCACTAGCAGAGATTTGCAATAGAGCAAAAGGCCATATATAAGGCCATGTAATGTGAAGCTAATTGAAAGGACCTCCAGGATATTGAAACCAAAGCCACATAATGAATGATTGTTGTCCTTAATGTACTATGTTGTCTCTCATCTCCTTTGCTGTCCCTTGGTTATCCCATATTGGTATAGTATTTCACTTTGTTATCTGATATATTGAATTTATTTGTATTTGGATATTTGAAATTTGATAGGGAAGGGGGCAAAACCAAGATGGGTGGGGGGTGTGGGGTTGGAGGGAAATGGGTACCATGTGAAAGGGTATCAATGTATGTGAATTAATGCACCTTCTATCTGGCAAATATCATGTAACCCTTTTACTAATTACAACAAAAAAATGAAAAAAAGAAAGTTGTAGTGTGTGGGGAGGATGATGGTGTCAAATACATTTCTTCTTAGAAATATACCTCATCTGGTTGCCCTGGATTTTCCTGGCTTCCTTCTTAGAGAAAGTTCTGTTATACTGGATTTGTGGCTTGGCAATGATGTGGCATGTACATTTTCCAGTAAGACATCCACAACTTCCATGCCTGAAACTCGAGTTTCCTGACCTTTGGCAACAGCAGAGCAACACCTTTCTTCCTCCTGAGCCACAGGCCAAAGTGAGCTGGCTTCAGTTGTTTGTTAGTTACAGTTGCTTGGGTACCAGGATTCCATATTCTGTTCCATTGTGAGGGAGGCAGGGTCACCTTTCAGGGCCCAATGACCAAAGATCCTTGCTCACAGAAGACCTCACCAAAGACATACTGGAGGCTGAATCTCTCCTCCAATCTCACAATATACATGTGGATGTAGTAAACAGCACATCTTATTTGTCCAATCCCAATGTCTTCCACTAGGCCCAACTACCAGTCTGGTCTAAGGCTCAAGGAGCCTTTCTTAGGTAAGACCCAAACTTAAGGGCCAATATTGCCCTCATCCTTTACAAAACATTTGCTTCACAGTGCCTTCTCTGCCTGCATTTTGCCCGTTTTCGAATTTTTTTTGTTTTTGCTAGTCTTGGGACTTGACCTCAGAGTGTAAACATTGTTCTTGGGCTTTCTTTAAGCTTTAGCTGTCCCACCGAGCCACAGCACAACTTGCAGCGTTTTCTATGTATGTGGTAATGAGGAATCAAACCTGAGTCTTTTTGCGTGGTAGCCAAGGACTCTACCACTAGGTCAAACACACAGGGTATCTTGCACATAATTTTGACGTCAATCTACTAGGATATTATTAGGTTTCTGTATCCTAATCAATTATTTCCTGATGATTAGCTTTGCTGTCATGCGTAAAAAATGCAGGAGGGAAAAACACAGAAGAATTAGTGAAATTTAAAAAACAAAGCATTACACACATAGATAAGTGTTCATTCTTTGTAGGAGAAAGGATATTTTGATATTATGATGGTGACTTTATAATTACTATGTCAGGGTTGAGAGTTTGGCATTGTGGTATAGTGCTTGCCTAGCATCCATGAAGATCTGGGTTTGATTGCTCAGTATCACATAGATAGAAAATCTAGATGTGGCACTGTTGCTCAAGTGGCAGAGGGCTAGACTCGAGAAAACCCGAGGACAGTGCTCAGGCCCTGAATTCAAGCCCCAAGACTGGCAGAAAGATAAAAGAAAATAAAAATGCTTTCTACGAGCTAATTCACTCACAGCATTTGCTTCTGAAATCTTCGTTTCTGCATCTTGTGAAATACCCCTTTCCCTCAACGTAGACAAGAAAAACAGATCCATCCCATGGTCCACTTTGAGGCCACTGGTTGGCCTAAGAGCTAGTCGTGCAGCAACACATAAGTTTTATTCTAATTCTTTCCAAACTTTGTACTCAAATATGCTACCTACTTACCAACGTAGGTCAATTATCCTTATGCTATACCTTTTCTTCATGACTACAATATTCTTGCACCCCTACGTTAATCCTCTTGTACCTCCCCTGACCTGTCTCATTATTTTTTTCTATCTCTGGACTTCTGCTTGTCTTTCAACCCTTATACTGCACGGATCTACACTTGATGGCTGTTGAGCAATGTTGTATATGTAGGTGGTTAATTATTCTCTAGGCTCAGAGGGACTTAAAGACAATAGAGATTGGATTGAGAGTCGTATTGTTTTGGGTATAAATCGTTTATCAGTGGTTGTATTAGACAGGTATGTAAGTGAACAAAAAGAAAGAGTGATAATACCCATCAAAACTTGTGAATACCTAGTGTCTGCCAGCTACAGAGGTCTAGGTCGGTTATATCTGAAAAACTATAATCGTATTTAGTAGTAATCATGCTCCCATTTTCAAATGGGCAGAACAAGAAACTCAAGAAAAATGTCAAATCAAGAAACAACATCCCCCACCCAATGTAAACAGACAATGGACCAGTGACTGGCACACCTAGAGGAGAGTCTTCCAAGTGCTACACAAATGCAACTGATAAACATCACTAATGGAAAATGTGAAAATATAAAGAAAGAGATAATGGAGGAAGCCATAGCTGAACAAGAGGAAAGCATAAACAAGGTGATAAGTGAAAAAGAAGAAGCCATAAAGGAGGCCATAATAAAGGTTTTTCAAAGAAAGATGGATGAATTCATAGAATCCACAAATAAAAACGTGACCAAACTCCAGCAAATGTCCAAAGAAAATAAAGCTACTGAGCTAACCACTCAATAGGAAATCAAGGAGATAAAGAAATCCATACAAGATCAAAAACAAGAGATGCAAGGCATCAAAAATGAGCAATTAGAAGCAAGGGAGATGAAAAATAAAGTAGATAGCTTTGATAGCAGGTTAGACAATGCAGAGGAGAGAATTTCCGGGGCTGAAGATAATTTAGGTATTAGAGAGAAAGAACAGAAAATGAGTCAATCCAAATCTAGGAAATATGAGAGAGCGCTTCAGGAGGTCCAAGATGCAATAAGGAAGCCTAATTTAAGGCTAGTTGGTATTGAGGAGGGCGTGGAGAAAGAGGTCAATGGTATTGGAAATATACTTCAGGGAATCATCTCAGAGAATTTCCCAAATATCCAGAGGGACAGGCCCATGCAGATATGAGAAACTTTTAGACCCCCAAACAGACCTGACCAGAAAAGAACATCCCACCGCCACATTGTGATCCGAACTGGATCAATAGAAACGAAAGAAAAGATCCTAAAGGCAGCCAGGGAAAAGGGATCAGTAACCTATAAAGGCAAACCAATCAGAATAACCCCAGATTTCTCAGCAGAGACCATGCAAGCACGAAGTGACTGGAAGCATACATGTCATGCCCTTAAATCAAATAACTACCAACCAAGAATACTGTAGCCAGCTAAGCTCTCATTCATAACTGAGGGAACAATAAAAACATTCCATTCCAGGGAAAAGCTGCAACAATATGTTGAAACAAAACCAACACTACAGAGAATTCTCAAAGATGCTCTATACATAGAAAACCAAAATAAATGCAATATAGGGAAAGAAATGGCACCTAAACAGCATACAATCTAAGGACCACAAGAACTGTCAAGACACAGGCCCTACTAAAAGCTTTTAAAAATGGTAGGAACTAATAAATATCTCTCAATCCTAACTCTCAATATCAATGGATGTAAAGCTCCAATTAAATGGCATAGGCTGTCTAGTTGGATCAAAAAGCAAGAGCCATCGTTCTGCGGTCTTCAAGAGACACACCTTACCCAAAAACAATCATCTTTTGAAAGTGAGAGGTTGGCATAAACTCTATCAAGCTAACTGCCCCCATAAACAGGCTGAAGTTGCCATCCTCATATCAGATACAATAGACTTCAAACTAAAATTAGTAAGAAAAGACAAAGAAGGTGACTACATACTACTAAAGGGATCTTTCCTCCAGGAAGACATAACGATCCTAAATATTTACACACCCTTTTGAAGATTCTCAAAAGATTGAAGATTCTGCCAGGATAAGTTAGATTCCAGCATTGATATTAAATAATGCAATGAGTAGGGATTTATATTTGAAATATCACTGTTGACAAAATCTAACACACATTTGCTAAGTATTTGCTTTTGATTTCCCAAGAAGTCCAGTACAAGCTAACATGTGTGGCATATATCGACTGGGAGAAATGATTCAGAATATGTGACTCATTTGAACAGGAGTCAGTGAAAAGATACAGAAGCAGGATACCCATATTGTGATAAATTCTATCTTTTGCATATTTTGTGTTTGTTATTAATTCCATTTGTAGTGTACATTTCTAGGTAAAAACTTTTCAAATGTTTCCAAACAATTTGTTATTTCAACAGCAAAAAAAGACATTTATATGCCTGATAAAATTCACAGAATCCAAATTTTTCCATACTATTTTTTGTTTTTTGTTTTTTTTTTTTGGTGTGTCGTAGATCTTGAACTCAGCCTTGGCACTATCCCTGAGCTCTTCAGCTCAAGGCTACCACCTTACCCTGGAGCCCAGCCACACTTCCCATTTTCTAAAGGTAAATTGGAGATAAGAGTCTCAGCTCTTTTTGTGCCAGGATGGCTTTAAACCCTGATCCTCAGATCTCAGCCTCCTGAGTAGCTAGGATTATAGAAGTGAGCCACCACCCCATCATGCTCAGCTTTCTGTTTTTTTTTAAACAAGCCCTTTGGCTGGAACTCGGTTTGAGCACTGTCCTTCAGCTTTCCTCAAGCCTAGTGATCTTCTACTTGAGCCACAGCACTACTTCTGTTTTTTTCTGTGTATGTGGTACTGCGGAATTGAACCTTCGTCTTCATACAAGCACTCTACAACTATGCCAAACTCCCAGCCCCTCCACATTAGTTTTTATGATAGAACTTTCCATGCATCTAGGATGGCTAGAAATCCTTCTTGGGTTTCCCAAGATCAGGGAGTATAGGTGTGTCCCATCCTGTGTGGCTACATAACCATTGTTTAGGGTACAGTTCTCTCTTCATTCTACCCATCTAGAGCAATTTTCATCTTCCATGTATAATCATTAAACATTCAGCTCCTGTTCTTCTCTACTCCATTCTTTGGAACCATCGTGCTTTTTGGCTCTAAGGGTTTGTTGATCCTTGGAAGCTCTGGAAGGGAAAACATACCCTAGCTCTTCCTTTATGACTGCTGTATTTTTAGTTTACTGTAATCAAGATTCATCTGTCAAATATAGTAAAATGTTCTTCCTTTTCAAAACATTGTTTTGCATATTTCTATCTTTTGATTATTATTAATAGTTGTGAATGGATTCTCCACATATTTGTTCTAGTCTGCTTTCTCTTCCGTTAGGTACAAATCTAGAAATAGAAGTGTTGGACCATATTTCTATGTAATTCTATATTTAGTACTTTTTTAGCACTCTCCACGCAATTTTTGATTGTTTTATATTCCTTGCAGAACTATTCCAAAGTTCTACTTCTTCTCACTACCTTGCCAGTAATAGTTGACTTTGAAAGTTGTTTTTTTGTATGCGTGTGTGTGTGTGTGTTTGTGTGTGTGTATGTGGATCTTTTTGTTTAAAAGTATATTTATATTAACATATTTAAAGTAATGATTTCATTGTAATTTTAATTTTTCTCATGACTGTTAATATTGAACTTCTTTCTACATTTTGAACTGCTATTTCAATATATTCTTTTTAGAAAATCCTCTCCAATCTCCATTTTTTTTCCCTTTTTTTGTGGGGTAGTGGGAAAGTCATGGGGCTTGGACCTTGGGCCGTGAGCTCTTTAGTTTAAGGCTATTGTCCTACCCTGAGTATTGCCCCTCAGTTCTTCTTCTCACAGCTCCCTAACCCTCTTCCCATTATATACAAAACAAAGGTCATCCTCAGTCTTTTTGAAAAAGTAAAACATACAGTAAATTTGTAGTATAAAACAGCAAGAAATAAATTTCTTGCCAGGTTCAGTGACTTCTACCTGTAATCCTAGCTACTCAGATATCAGGCTGATATCTAAAGATTTGGTTCAAAGCCAGCCTGGGCATTAGAAAGTCTATGAGACTCTCATCTACAGCTAACCACTAGAATATGGGAAATGGCACTGTGGCTTCATAGGTAGGGTGATAGCCTTGAGTTGAAGAGCTCAGGAACAGTGCCCAGGCCCAGGGTTCAAGCCTTACAAATCCCCCAGCCAAAAAAAAGAAAAAAAAGTTTCTTCCCCAAGTGATTATTATGCCAGACATAGAACATTAACATTCTGGGTGTACTTCACAGTATTATTACTTGATACCCTAAGATTTTGCAATATTCTCACAGTACCAGCATATGTCATCATATAATGTAGTTCCTTTTCAATGGAATAATTCCATTTATAACCTAAATCTACTCCCCCGACTTATTTTTGTCGATACCACAATTGCTCTACCATGATATGCCACAAGCCATTAAACATTTTATGGTGGGTAATTGGAAAGGAGTCTCATGGAATTTCGTGCCAGGCTGGCTTTGAACCATGGTCCTCAGATCTCAGTCTCCTGAGTAGCTAGGATGACAGGCGTGAGCCACCAACACCTGGCTTGCCTTTTTATTTTTTTGTGGGTCTTGGGACTTGAACTCTGTGCCTAGGCACCATCCCTAAGCTTTTCAGGTCAATATTTCATGTAAGTCTAAACATTTAAGTAAAGGAATAAAATTCCAAAAAAAAAGAATAAAATTCCAGACATTGTGTGTTTATAACTCAGTGCTAATTACTTGATGAAAATGTGCCATTCCAGAAGCTGGTGTCATTTGATGATGTAGCTGTGGATTTCAGCTGGGAGGAGTGGCAGCATCTGGACAATGCTCAGAGGACCCTGTACAGAGATGTAATGCTGGAGACCTACAGCAACCTGGTGTCCTTAGGTGAGCAAAAGTCAAATTCACTGGCAAGGCCAAGTGCCTTGTTATTTTGCAGATACGTGAATGTTTATCAAACTGTCAATACTATTTAAATGAAAGATTCCAGGCCCTGAGAAGTATCATTACTTTCTAAAGAAAACCTAAGGTAATTTTGTACTCATTCTTCAGGATACCTTCAGGATACTTTGACAACAGTTCGAAATTATGTTTCCTCTAATGGAGACGACATTCCAAACTTACACAGTAATTGTAAGTGGATAAACAATCCAGAATAGAATATATATCATTATTGGAAATAGGATCTACAAATCACTAAACAGTGAGTTTATAATGGAAACCTGGCACTAGGTGCAATGTTTCATGCCTGTAATCTTAAAATATTTAGGAGGAAGAAATCTAAGAATTCTAATTTGAAGCCAGCAATGGCATAAAAATTGCCATGAAACTCTATAACTCCAAGTAACCCCTCAAAAATGTTAGTGGAGTGTCAAGAGTTTGACTTTGTGGTTGAGTGCTTGCCTAGCATGCATGAAGACCTATGCATGTAAGTGGAGCAGGGACTCAAACTGGTATTTTTCTAGCCTTGAGCAAGACAGCTAAGTTTATGCCACACAAAATTAATCCAGAGCTGGGGAAAAGTCAACCATGGAGTCAGTGAGAAATGAGAAAAAGGATTTAATAGATAACTTGTGAGTAGGATGTCTGCGAACTTAAAGCAATGATGACACAGCATTAGCAATAATTCTCTACTGTTTCTAATTTACAGGGCCCTGTGTTCCCAAACCTGTATTAATTGACAAGCTAGAGCACTGTGCAGAACTCTGGATAAGAAATTCCTCTGACAAGAATATCACAGGTGAGTGAATGCATCTTCATATTGATGTTGGAGCCTGAGCCCCATTGGTAAGTTCATGTTGTGATGTACTGAGCAATAATATTCTTAGTTACCCTAAATCCTGTGTGGAACCTATGGAATTCTTTGTGAATGAATCAAGAATCATTTTCTTTTCCCAATCCTATGGTTGGTCTCAGGGCCTGAGCATGGTCCTTGGGTTTTCTCAAGGCAAGCTCTCTACTTCTTGAGTCATAGCACCACTTCTGGCTTTTTCTTTGTATGTAGTACCAAGGAACTTAACCAAGTCTTTGTGCATGCTAGCCCAAACCCCCGGCACCAAGAATCATAGGGTGATATATTGAATTCTATGTGGCAGTAGAGTTAAATTTAGATTTCTCTGTAGAAATCACTGTGAAACAAAATAAAATGGGAAAGCCATGAGCCCGTGGCTCATGCCTGTAATCCTAGCTACTTAGGAGGCTGAGATCTGAGGATCAAGGTTCAAAGACTGACCTATCACAAAAAACACCTTAGACTCTTCTCTCCAATGAACTAATAGAAAATGAGAAGTGGGGTTGAGGCTAAAGACATAGGGCAGGAGCCTTGAGCTGAAGAGCTCAGGAAGAACAGCCAGGTCTAGAATTCAAGTCCCATGACTGCAAAACAAGAAAGAAAGAAAGAAAGAAAGAAAGAAAGAAAGAAAGAAAGAAAGAAAGAAAGAAAGGAAGAAGAAAGAGGGAAGAAAGAGGGAAGGAATGAAAGGAAGAAAGAAAGAAAGAAAGAAAGAAAGAAAGAAAGAAAGAAAGAAATTTCATTTGTTTAAAACTAAGACTGTAAATGATTGAGCAAACAAGGAATAAGTCAGGGCAGTATTGTCTGATAAGGATAATATCTTTTTGCTGGTAGGAAGAGACTGGTATTCAGAACCAGACCTTTCCACCAGAAATTGAGCCTAGTGGTAGAGTGCTTGCCTAGCATGCACAAAGACACAGGTTTGATTCCTTATTACCACATACCTAGAAAAAGCCAGAAGTAATGACTTCATTGGTAGGGTTCTAGTCTTGAGAAAACCCAAGGACAGTGGTTAGGTCCTAAGTTCAAACCCAGGAATGGAAGGAAAAAAAAACAACAAAGTTTCAATCAACATAAGAAAATTAACTAGACAATGAGCTGGAGATTTTCTGGTCTTCCATGGTTCTGAGGGACAGGAGTGTTAGAAAAGGAATTTTTATAAGACATCAAATGGAAAGAAACAAATTTCAAAATTCCCACAAATACCTAAATTGAGACTTTAGTGAGAAGTTGTAACTGAAGGGATTTAGGTGTAAGTCCTTACTCTCAAGAATCATTCTTGCTTGGATCAAAGGCAAAGAGACATATAAACCAAACTTGTGGCCGCTGAATCTAGAAAAAATTCGTGTTCCTCACTTAATGGTTAATAAGCAAACAGCATTGAAACTGGGTAAGGTAATCCTACCTGCTACTCAGGACCTGGGACTCTTATCTGTAGTTAACTCTAGAAAACAGGAAGTGGGGCTGTAGCTCAAGGATAGGGGTTATAGTCTTCTGCTGAAGTGTTCAGGGACAGGGCCGAGGCCTATGAACTACAAAAAAAAAGAAAAGAAAAGAAAAGAAAAGAAAGTTTTAAATAGATGCAAAACAGCACAATATTTAGATTATTTCTCAAAAATAAAAGAAAGGCAGCTATTCCTCAATGTATAAACAAAACGGTATTTGAAAAAAAACAGCTGCAGGTATACTATAGGTAGTACTCAGCTTAAAACTGTAGCAATACATAGATGGGAAATTTCAATAAATATTTCCTGTGATATAAAAAGAGAACTAAAACACAGAAAAACCTTATTGGTCATTGTAAAATATCATTTTCTTAATATGTTCGGGAGAAAAGCATATATTTCTCACAAATCAATTTCCACTTTTATATATTTTTTTAATCAAAAAGCATATTTTATTAATTATTAGCAATCAGGCTTTTATGCACTCATAGCAAATCACTAATAAAGCATGTCACATCAAACACACACATATGTTATGTGTGTATATATGACAAATATATATGTTATGTGAAATTTCAGTATTCACCATTGTGTAGAAAATGATTAAATGAGTAATGGCTTGCCTGACAAAAAATATTCTAGTAAGTACGTGTATAACACAAATATTCAGCAAAATCTTAAGCAAGGGCTGGGAGTTTGGCTTACTGGCAGAATGCTTGCCTAACACACACAAAGACCAGGGTTCGATTCATAGGTACCACATATATAGAAAAGGTGGAAGTGGTGCTGTGGCTCAAGTGGTAGAGCTAGCCTTGAGAAAACCCAAGGACAGTTCCCAGGCCCTGAGTTCTAGCCCCAGGACTGACAAAAGCATTATTAAACAAAATACAATAATATTTATACAGTCAAATTTATAAGGAATGTATTATTATGAATATTTTTTCACCTCCTGGTAAATTATTGGAAAATAGGGAAAGTGCTATTTATTCAGATATATAAGCTTATTTCACTTAGCACAGTGTTTTATTGAAGTTATACATATTAGTGGAGTCATAAATTCTTCTAGAAGTGAGTAAAGTTATCCAGGTGTATGAAATCTATCACCAGAAGGATGACAATTGTATATAATTTTATGGCATATTTGAGAGAGTTTGGTGTAAGTGTTGAGGCAATGGCCTCTTAAGTGGTAGTAAGAAACAAAGAAACAGCATCTGATCTACTACCTGACATTTAGTAGCATGGAAAAAGGGGTTAAGGATATACCTACAGATGTATGTTATACCGATATTGCCACAGTTTAACAAATTATAATGAATTTTGGCAAATAATACTAATATTACCACCCATTAATAAAGTAATAAAAATCAGTCTATGAATATTTCACCTATAGTCTGCCCTTGGTTTACTGAATGGCATTCTTCCAAAATAGGACTTAGTGTCTTCCTTTTTAAACGAATGTTTAATTGATTCCTATTCCCATTAGTGTATTGGTGGTGTTTAATGTTGATCATTAGACAAAATAGTGGTTTCTTTGCAACCCTCAAATATCTGACTGGTTTCCTGTGGTAAGGGTATCTCATTTTTTTTTCGGGTCCGGGAGGTCTGCAGCCTAGGTAAAAACTGCAGCCTCGTTTATTGTCAACTCCAGGCTTATATCCCTTCTTGAAACCGGGGAACTTCCAGGTGTTACATTCATATGGTAAATCTCAGGTCATTTAAACAGAATAAGGCCAGAAAACACTAAGACAATAAAGCCATTGTCTGATGCAAATCAAGGTACAGTTTGATTCCACTCTGGCTCCTAACACCATGGTTTCACCCATTGATCACCCTTCCTGAGGGAATCTTCCTAAACTTCTTAACATAAATATGAAAGCCGATACCCCAGCCCTCTCAGATGATAGATGCCTGAAAGGGTTACTCGAACAATAGGCTTGGAGAACCAGACTAGTACCATAAACTCAGAAAACGCTTTGAAACTTCCAGCTAGGGGAGGACCTGGCCTCTACCCATTACTGCTACATAAGTCCCCCACTCCTGCCCGTATTACACTAAGCTTTATGACTCGACTCATCTCAAGTCGCTATTGTATCCCTCTTCAACTCTCCGTGAAAGTTGATCCGATCTGTTGAGGTTATTTTATGCTCTCATGACTCAGTTTCTTTTTTTTTTCTTTTTGCCAGTCTTTGGGCTTGAACTTAGAGTCTGGGCACTGTCCTTGGACACTTTTTTGCTCAAGGCTAGCACCATGTCACTTGAACCACAACACTACTTCTGTTTGTGGTACCAAGGAATAGAACTCAGGGCTTCGTGCATGCTAGGCCTGCACTCTACCACTGGGCTACACTGCTGGCTCCTCAACTTAGTTTCTGAATACACCATACCTCAATTTCTGACAGTTTTGGAGGTTAGTAGATGATATGAGTGTCATCATTTTATTTGTCTAGGCTGCCTTTGAGCCATGATCCTTAAATCTCAAACTCAGCCATCATAGGTGGGTACACAGTTTCTTGGCCATGTACATCTGGTTTCCCTTACCTTTTCCACTCATGACCAGCACACCTAACACTTGAGCCATACCTCCATCTCTGGCTTTTTTTTGCATTTTTTTATGGTAATTAGCAAAAGGGTTACATGATATTTGCCAGATAGAAGGTGCATTAATTCACATACATTGATAGACTTTTACATGTCTTGGTTCCCGTTTCCCTCCCCCCCCACACCTCCCACCCGTCTTGATTTTCCCCCCTTCCCTATCAAATTTGAAATATCCAAATACAAATAAATTCAATATATCAGATAACAAAATGAGATACTATACCAATATGAGATAACCAAGGCACAGCAAAGGAGATGAGAGACAACATAGTACATTAAGGACAACAATCATTCATTATATGCCTTTTGTTTCACTATCCTGGAGGTCCTTTCAATTAGTTTCACATTATATGTCCTTATGTATCAAGATTTTGCTCTATTGCAAATCTCTGCTAGTAGAGCCAAAGGTTTCTACTGATTATGACGAATGAGGGAAACCACTGAGCCTAAGTTCCTTTGAGTCTGGCTTACTTCACTTAATATGATTTGTTCTAAGTCTTTCCATTTCCTAACAAATGGGGCAATGTCATTCTTTCTGACAGCAGCATAGAATTCCATTGTGTACAAATACCACAACTTGTTGATCCACTCATCAACTGAGGGACATCTAGGTTGGTTCCATATCTTTGCTATGGTGAATAGTGCTGCAATGAGCATGGATGTGCTAGTGGGTTTACTATGTCCTTTTTTCTAGGTGGTTGGGTAAATGCCAAGTAGTGGAATTGCTGGGTCATAGGGGAGTTCTATGTTTAGCCTTTTTGAGGCACTGCCACACTTCTTTCCACAGTGGTTGAACGAGTTTGCACTCCCACCAACGGTGTAGTAGTGATCCCTCCTGGTCACATCCGCTCCAGCATCTGTTGTCATTCGTTTTCCTGATCCTGGCCATTCTAGCTGGAGTGAGGTGGAATCGTAGAGTTGTTTTGATTTGCATTTCTTTTATGACCAGAGATGTTGAGCATTTCTTCATGTGTCTATAGGCCATTTTTGTTTCTTCTTCAGAGAAGACTCTAAGTCTTTGGCCCATTTTTTTAATGGGATGGTTGTTACTTTGGAGGTTAGTTTTGGAGTGATTCAATTTTTTGAGTTGTTGATATATTTTAGATATGAGGCCTTTGTCCGTTGTTTGGTTGGTGAAGATTTTCTCCACTCTGTAGGCTTCCTGATTAGTTTACTAGCTATATCCTTTGCCATACAAAAGCTCTGCAGTTTAATGCAGTCCCACTTATCCAGCCTTTCTCTGATTTGTTGTGATTCTTGGTCCTTATTAAGAAACTTTCGACCTGTGCCAAGGAGGCCTAGTGTATCTCCTATTTCTTCCTGTAGAGTTTTCAGTGTGTCAGCTTTTACCTCCAGGTCTTTGATCCATTTGGAGTTAATTCTAGTGCAAGGTGACAAAGAAGGATCCAGCTTTATTTTTCTGCAGGTGCTTAACCAGCATAACTTGTTGAAGAGGCTGTCTTTCCTCCATTCTATTTTTTTGGCTCCCTTGTCAAAGACTAGGTGGCCATAGGTCTGTGGTTTAATATCTGGGTCCTCAGTTCTATTCCATTGGTCTTCAGGCCTGTTCTTGTGCCAGTACCAAGCTGTTTTGAGAATTATAGCTCTGTAATAGAGTCTAAAGTTTGGAATTGAAATTCCTCCTGCGCTGTTCTTTCTGCTAAGAAGTGTTTTTGCTATACGGGGTCTTTTATTATTCCATATGAAATTTTGGATTGCCTCTTCTATTTCTTTAAAGAATGACATTGGGATATTGATGGGTATTGCATTCAATTTGTAGATAGCTCTTGCCAGGATTGTCATTTTCACAATGTTGATTCTTCCAATCCAGGAGCATGGGAGGTTTTTCCATTTCCTTAGTTCTGCTTTAATTTCCTTTTTTAGGGTTTTAAAGTTTTCGTCAAAAAGGTCCTTTACATTCTTAGTTAAGCTAATTCCTAGGTACTTTATTTTGTTTGAGGCTATTGTGAAAGGAGTTTCTTTCCTGATTATTGCCTCGTTCCTCTCCCTGTTGGCATAAAGGAAGGCAGTTGATTTTTGAGGGTTGATTTTATAGCCTGCTACTCTTCCAAAGCTTTGAATCAGCGCAAGGAGCTTGGGAGTAGAGTCTGTAGGATTCTTTAAATACAGAATCATGTCATCTGCAAAGAGGGATAGTTTTATTTCCTCTTTTCCTACTTGGATCCCCTTTATGCTTGCTTCTTGCCTTATTGCACTGGCTAGGAATTCTTGTACTATGTTAAAGAGTAGTGGAGAGAGTGGGCATCCTTGTCTCGTTCCTGATTTTAGAGGGAATAGCTTTAGATTTTCACCATTAAGTGTAATACTAGCAGTAGGTTTCTCATACACAGCCTTTATTACATTGAGGAATGTTCCATGGATTCCTAGTTTCTCCAGAGCTTTTAACATAAAGGGGTGTTGGATCTTGTAAAATGCCTTTTCCGCGTCTATTGAGACAATCATGTGATTTTTGTCCTTGCTCCTGTTGATGTGTTGAATTATATTAATTGATTTGTGTATGTTGAACGAGCTTTGCCTCCCTGTGATGAATCCAGTTTGATCATAGTGTATAATTTTTTTGATGAGTTGTTTAGACGGTTGGCCAGTATTTTGTTGAGAAGTTTTGCATCGATGTTCATCAAAGATATAGGTCTATAGTTCTCTTTCTTTGATGAATCTCTGTCTGGTGTGGGGATGTGGGTTATACTGGCTTCATAGAATGAGTTTGGTAAGGAACCTTCATTTTCAATTTCGTTGAAGAGCTTGAGGAATATTGGTGTGAGCTCTGCTTTGAAGACCTTATAGAATTTAGCTGTGAATCCATCTGGCCCTGGGCTTTTCTTAGGTGGAAGTTCTCTAATTGCCATTTCTATTTCAGAGCTTGAAATCGGCCTGTTGAGTTGGCTTAGTTCTTCTTGGTTCAGAGTGGGTATGTTAATATTGGCTAGGAATTCATCCATTTCTTCTAGATTCTCAAATTTGTTGGCATAAAAGTTTGAGAAGTATTCCCTCATGATATTCTGGATCTTGGTAATTTCTGTCGTGATATTACCAATTTCATCTGCGATTTTGTTTATTTTGAAATGCTCTCTTCTTTTTTTGGTAAGATTTGCTAAGGGCTTGTCAATTTTGTTAATTCTTTCAAAGAACCAACTCCTTGTTTTGTTGATTCTTTCTATAGTTTTTTTGGATTCCAAATCATTTAATTCTGCTTTGATTTTAATAATTTGCTTTCTTCTACTGGGATTAGGGTTGGTTTGTTGCTCTTTTTCCAGGAGCTTAAGGTGAGACATTAACTTGTTGGTTTGCAATTTTTCCAACTTGTTGTTGTAGGCACTCAGCGCTATAAATTTTCCTCTGAGTACTGCCTTTGCTGTGTCCCAAAGGAGTTGGTATTTAGTGTGCTCCTTACTGTTAAATTTCATAAACTGTTGGATATCTGTTCTGATCTCTTCGATGACCCATTGGTGATTCAACAAAGTGTTGTTCAGTCTCCATGAGTAACAGGGTTTTCGTTGGTGGAGATGTGTGTTCAGTTCCAGTTTGATGCCTTTGTGGTCTGAGAGTGTGCATGGAATAATTTCTGTGTTTCTGAATCTGTCCAGGTTTTTTTTATGGCCTAACATGTGATCTATTTTGGAAAATGTTCCATGTGCTGCTGAGAGAAACGTACATTGTGTTTTTGCTGGGTGGAATATTCTGCAGATGTCTGTTAGATCTAGTTGGTCTATATAGTTGTTCAGTTCTAAGGTTTCTCTGTTGAGTTTTTGCCTTGTTGATCTGTCCATAGGTGAGAGTGGTGTGTTAAAGTCCCCGACAATCACTGTATTTCGATCTATGTATGGTTTCAGTGTAAGTAAAGTTTGCTTGATGAAGTTTGGAGCTCCGGGATTGGGTGTGTAAATATTTAAGATCGTTATGTCTTCCTGGAGGAAAGATCCCTTTAGTAGTATGTAGTAACCTTCTTTGTCTTTTCTTTCTAATTTTGGTTTGAAGTCTATTTTATCTGATATGAGGATGGCAACTCCAGCCTTTTTATGGGGGCCGTTAGCTTGATAGAGTTTATTCCAACCTCTCACTTTCAAAAGATGCTTGTGTTTTTGGGTAAGATGTGTCTCTTGAAGACAGCAGAACGATGGCTCTTGCTTTTTGATCCAACTAGACAGCCTATGCCGTTTAATTGGAGAGTTGAGTCCATTGATATTGAGAGTTAGGATTGAGAGATATTTATTAGGTCCTACCATTTTTAAAAGCTTTTTTTGGGCCTGTGTCTTGACAGTTCTTTTGGTCCTTAGGTGGTATGCTGTGTAGGTGCCGTTTCTTTCCCTATATTACATTTATTTTGGTTTTCTATGTATAGAACATCTTTCAGAATTCTCTGTAGTGTTGGTTTTGTTGCAACATATTGTTGCAGCTTTTCCCTGGAATGGAATGTTTTTATTGTTCCCTCAGTTATGAATGAGAGCTTAGCTGGGTACAGTATTCTTTGTTGGTAGTTATTTAACTTAAGGCATCACATATATGCTTCCAGTCAGTTCTTGCTTGCATGGTCTCTGCTGAGTAATCTGGGGTTATTCTGATTGGTTTTCCTTTATAGGTTACTGAACTCTTTTCCCTGGCTGCCTTTAGGATCCTTTTTTTGGTTTCTACTGATCCAGTTCGGATTAAGATGTGGCGGTGAGATGTTCGTTTCTGGTCAGGTCTGTTTGTGGTTCTAAAAGCTTCTCGTATCTGGATGGGCCTGCCTTTCTGGATATTTGGGAAATTCTCTGAGATGATTCCCTGAAGTATATTTCCAATACCATTGACCTCTTTCTCCAGACCCTCCTCAATACCAATTAGTCTTAAATTAGGCTTCCTAATTGTATCTTGGACCTCCTGAAGCGCTCTCTCATTTTTCCTAGATTTGGATTGACTCATTTTCTTTTCTTTTTCTATAATAACTAAATTATCTTCAGCCCCGGAAATTCTCTCCTCTGCATTGTCTAACCTGCTATCAAAGCTATCTACTTTATTTTTCATCTCCCTTGCTACTAATTGCTCATTTTTGATGCCTTCCATCTCTTCTTTCACATAAAGTATCGATTTCTTTATCTCCTTGATTTCCATTTGAGTAGTTAGCTCATTAGCTTTATTTTCTTCGAACATTTGCTGTAGTTCGGTCACCTTTTTATTTGTTGATTCTATGAATTCATCCATCTTTCTTTGAACAGCCTTTATTATGGCCTCCTTTATGGCTTCTTCTTTTTCACTTATCACCTTGTTTATGGTTTCCTCTTGTTCAGCTATTGCTTCCTTCCTTACCTCTTTCTTTATATTTTCACATTTTTCATTAATGATGTTTATGAATTGCATTTGTACAGCACTTGGAAGACTCTTCTCTAGGTTTGCCAGTGACTGTTCCAGTGGCTGTTTATATTGGGTGGGGGAGGTGGGAGATGTTGTTTCTTGATTTGACATTTTTCTTGAGTTTCTTGTTCTGCCCATTTGAAAATGGGAGGAAGATTAATACTAGACATTATTATAGTTTTTCAGATGTAACCAACCTAGACCTCTGTAGCTGGCAGATTCTAGATGTTCATAAGTTTTGATTGGTGTTATCACTCTTTCTTTTTTTACAGTTACCGAGTAGTCTAATTATTCACTGATAAGTGATTTATATCTAAAACAATAAGCCTCTCAATCCAATCTCTATTGTCTTTAAGTCCCTCTGAGCCTAGAGAATAATTAAACACCTAGATATACAATGTTGCTCATCAGGCATCAAGTGTAGATCCATGCAGTGTAAGGGTTCAAAGAGGAGCAGAGGTCCAGAGATAGAAAAATAGAATGAGAGAGGTCAGGGGGTAAGTAGGTAGAGTATTTGAGTACAAAGTTTGGAAAGTATTAGAATAAAAGTTATGTGGTGCTGTGCGACTAGCTCTTAGCCCAACCATTGGCCTCACAGTGGACCAGGATTGGATCTGCGAGCTTCCGTCTGAGCTCTGTTGGTGGAAGTTTTCCTGTGCTGCTTCCAGGGGCGGCCCCAAGCCAAGAGTCTGGGAATTGAGAGTTTCAGGAGCTCTAGGCAGGACCAGTAGGAGGCCCCTCTGTTCCCAGGGGCGGGGCCCAGCTGGGGACTTGGGCTCCAAGGGCGGAGCCGCGCCTTTTTGGTTCTCAGAAAGGGAGCTTGGCTGCTGGTAGGCCCTCCAGATCCCTGCTGTGTTTCCGCTGCTGTGTCAGAGTCTGTGACTGGGGGGGGGGGGCCCTCGGTGGTGTCTTGCTCAGGATTCCCAGCTGGAGGATGCCCCGCTTGAGAATTGAGGGGGGGCAGATGCTGGCTCCTATATACCCGCATCCCCTACCCACTGTTGTAGGGCAGGGTCTCAGAGCCCTCCACTCTCCAGAACCAGTGCCCTGGGTGAGGAGCCTGGTGGGCGGGTGGGAGCTGGGACATCTCCGCCTCCTCTGGTGGGGTGCTGAGTCTTAGGGTCCGCTAGCTTGTCAGTCTCCAGTCAGAGGGGTGGGGTTTGAGCCCGTTGGGCGGGTGGGAGTTGGGACAGCCCCGCCTCCCTTGGTGGGGTGCTGGGTCTTATGGGTAGCCTGCCTGTCAATCTCCAGTCAATGGCCTGAGGGAGGGGGCTGTTGAGGGAAGGGACAGGCTTCTAAATTCCTTGCCCCCCTGCTCCCACCAGTGTTTCTCGGGCGGGGTGTTGGTGTCTGAGTTAAGTTCTATTGCTTGGCACCTGCTCTGCTTTCCCGATGTGTTAGGGGATGCGCTGTGTTACTCCCTCCTCTGCGTCCCTCTGGTGGTGCTCCACAGTGGTGGGGAGTCTTTCACTCCCCTCGGGTCTCTGCCGACGCCTGTGTTCTGCTCTGCTTCTGGGCTCCCCTGCTTGCTGTTCTGGTTCCCCGTCTGGGTTCCGCTGCTTCCGCCCTTCGCTGGCGCCGTTCTGTGCTGGTTTCTGCAGCCCTTGGGCTCCCAGCCTGTCGCCCTCCACTGCCGCCGCTTTTTCGTGGATTAGAACAGGTGCCTGCCCCCGCTTTCCCCGCGTGGAGCAGGTGCCCGCTCAAGCTGCTTTTCGTGGCTTGGTCGGGCACCAGCTGCCGCTTGTGGCGGCTTTCAGCGGGTTTGGACGAGAGGTGGGGGAGGGGTCCTCGTGTTGCGAATTCTTTGAGAAAGTTGGATGTGAGCTTTATCTGGATTTCTTTTCCGGTTTGAGTCCTTCTCCGTAGCTTTTTGAGTTTGTTGTTGTGGATTTCTTTAGGTAGTTGGCTCATGGGACTCCCTTGTTCTCTCTTTTTGTCAGAGAAAGGTAGGCAGCATCCCTATTGTCTCGGCGCCATCTTCCTTTGTTCCCACTTTTATATTTTAAAATATCTAACACTTAGGATGGGAAAGTAAAGTAATTACCTTTACAGTAAGGAATATTTGTATCTCATGTATGTTTGTGTCTTTTTTTCTATGACTCAAACAGCATTGAAACTGGGTAAGGTAATCCTATCTGCTACTCAGGACCTGAGACTCTTATCTGTAGTGAACTCTAGAAAACAGGAAGTGCGGCTGTAGCTCAAGGATAGGGGTTATAGTCTTCTGCTGAAGTGTTCAGGGACAGGGCCGAGGCCTATGAACTACAAAAAAAAAAGAAAAGAAAAGAAAAGAAAGTTTTAAAAAGATGCAAAACAGCACAATATTTAGATTATTTCTCAAAAATAAAAGAAAGGCAGCTATTCCTCAATGTATAAACAAAACAGTATTTGAAAAAAAACAGCTGCAGGTATACCATAGGTAGTACTCAGCTTAAAACTGTAGCAATACATAGTTGGGTAATTGCAATAAATATTTCCTGTGATATAAAAAGAGAACTAAAACACAGAAAAACATTGTTGGTCATTGTAAAATATCATTTTCTTAATATGTTCGGGAGAAAAGCATATATTTCTCACAAATCAATTTCCACTTTTTATTTTAAAATATCTAACACTTAGGATGGGAAAGTAAAGTCATTACCTTTACAGTAAGGAATATTTGTATCTCATGTGTGTTTGTGACTTTTTTTCTATGACTCATTTTAGATTCCAGGTAATGGAAAATGTGTTCAAGACCTGCCAGGAAAGTCCACATGAATGTCTTTGTGAAGTAGCAGTTGCAAGTAGTATCCAAGTGGAGGAAAACGTGAGATTAGCAACAACTTTAAATTTGAGCTCTACACATAATCCAGAGCTGATTAGTAATAACGGTAACAACTTAGGGGTGAGGACTGAGGAGTTCATTAAGTGTCAGAACATGCTTCTGTCTCCTAAGCCTGATGAGATGCATGCTGCATATAGATCTCGTATGTCTCCTGTTCTTAAAAAATCCATCGGATATTCAGAGCATTTTATTCATGATTGTGACAGTCCAAAAGATCTGCAGTATCATAATTCTGTTCTCCCTGCCCAAGAAATTCTTCAGGGAGGGAGGAAAACTGCTAAATGTACTGTGTGATGAAAAATCTTGTACTTAACACCGACCATCACTACACATCCGAAAATGTACACAGGAGAGACTCCTCATACATGTAGTGAATGTGAGAAATCTTTCAGTAATGAAATACGCCTTACAATACCTCAGAGCAAATATCCTGAGATATGTGATGCGTACATCAAGTGTGAAAATTAATTTCTGAGAAGTCAGACCTGACGCTCCAACCTTGATCTCCAAGAGAAGACAAACCTTATGAATATGAGGAACGTAATAAAATTTCTGCCCAGAATTCACCTCTCAGCACACATCAGAGATCTCACACAGAAGAGAAATCTTATGAATGGGATAAATGTGGGAAGACTTTTAGACTGAAATCATACCTCACTTTGCACCAGAGAAGACACACAGAAGAGAAACATTATGAATTTAATAAATGTGAAAAGTCCTTCACCCAGAAGATACACATTCGAGTTCATCAAATAACACACACAGGAGAGAAATCTTATAAGTGTAATGAATGTGGAAAGTCTTTCCAAGGGAAGGGAAAACTTCGTGTTCATCAGAGAATACACACAGGAGTGAAACCATATGAATGTAACCAATGTGTAAAGTCTTTCAGACAGAAATCTTCCCTCAAATTGCATCAAAGAACACACAAAGGAGAGAAACCTTATGTGTGCACCAAATGTGGAAAGACCTTCAAGTGGAAGTCATATCTTGATGGGCATAATAGAACACACACAGGACAGAAAACTTGTGCATGTAGTGAATGCGGAAAGTCTTTCAAATGGAAGGTAAAACTCCATGTTCATCAGAGAATATACTCAGGAGAAACACCTTATGAGTGTAACATATGTGGAAAGTCCTTCACACAGAAGCCAAACCTCAACATGCATAAGACAATTCAAACAGGAGAAAAACCTTATGAATGTAACCGATGTGGAATGTCTTTCAAATGGAAGTCTTCCCTCAAATTGCATCAGAGAACACACACAGGAGAGAAACTGTACGAGTGCATCAAATGTGGTAAGACAACAGAATTCACACATATTAGAAACCTTAGGAATATAACCAAAGTTGAAAGTCTTTCGTGCAGTATTCACCCTTCAGGAAGCGTAAGAGAGTTCACACATATGAGAAGCCTTAGCAATGTAATAAATAGGAAAGACTTTTTAGCCTGTGGAAGAAAACTCAGCTTGTGTCACAGAGCCAACACAAGATAAAACCCTTAATGAATGTAGCAAATGTTCAGTCTTTTCCCCAGAAGGCACAAGTCAAGATTTATCACTAAACACCCACAGGATAGAATCCTATGAATAAAATGAAAGGGAAATTTTTTTGAAGACCTCATAGTTGAGTTTCCATGATACCACACAGACACAGGATAAAAATCGTATGAATATAAGAATATGAAAAATCCATCATGAACGCATGACTAAGTATAAAATGCACAGAGGAGAGAAAAACCTTATGAATATTACAAATGTGGAAAGTGTTTGACCTGGAAGGCATACTTCTGTGTTCATCACAAACCTGATTCCCATAGAAGAAAGAAAACTAATGAATAGAACAAATGTGCAATGACTTTTAATCAGAAGTCAGTCTTCAGTACATTTCAGAACATACACAATAGAGAAATAGAGAAATTCTGAGTAATGAAAAACATTTAGCTATATATAGAATCTCTGTATATGGGAGCATTAGGGTAAGTCTTCTAAACAAAGTCAACCTTCAGCAAGCATTAAGAGCACTCACAGAAGAAATAATATCATGTAGGAAAACCTTTGTCAGAAACCTCTAAAAGCTGACTGTGTGGCTTAGTGGTAGAGTGCTAACTTATGAAGGATGAAGGCCTGGGTTAGATTCCTCAAAACTACGTGAAAAGAGCAAGCCAGAAGCAGCACTGTGGTTCAAATGGTAGAGTGCTAACCTTGAGCAAAAGTAGCTCAGGCCCTGAGTTCAAGCCAAAGGATTGGAGAGAGAGGGAGAGGGAGAGAGAGAGAGAGAGAGAGAGAGAGAGAGAGAGAGAGAGAGAAGAGAGGAGAGAGAGAGAGAGAGAGAGAGAGAGAGAGAGAGAGAGAGAGAGAGAGAGAGAGAGAGAGAGAGGGAGAGAGGGAGAGAAAAGAGAGAGAAAGAGGGAGAAACAGGAACTTCTACATTTTACAGAGATAGAGAAGGAGAGAGAGAAGGATACAGAAACTAATTTCTAAACTTTACAGTCTTTCTATTTCCTTACAAATTCGTCTATGTCA
This sequence comes from Megascapheus bottae, assembly GCF_031878675.1. Lineage (NCBI taxonomy): Eukaryota > Metazoa > Chordata > Mammalia > Rodentia > Geomyidae > Megascapheus > Megascapheus bottae. The sequence goes on along the minus strand of NW_028327641.1, from coordinate 2,202,464 downwards.
TTCTTTCTGATAGAAGCACAGAATTCCATTGTGTAAAATACCATATTTGATCTACTAATCAACTGACGGGCACCTGGGTTGGTTCCATACCTTTGCTATAGTAAATAGTGCTGTGATAAATGGTATTGCTCTAGTGAATTTAGTATGTCCTATCTGGACGATTGGCAAGTAGTGAAATTGCTGGATCACAGGGGATCTTTTTGGGATACTGCCATAGTGGTTTCCATAGTGGTTGAAAGAGTTTGCAATCCCACCAGCAGTGTAGTAGTGATCCCTCCTGGCCACATCCCCTCCAGCATACGTTATTAGATTTCTGGATCTTGGCCATTCTAACTGGAGTGAGGAGGAAAAGGGAAAGAGGAACTGAAACTTTCTCTCCTTATGGATGACATGATTCTGTATTTAAAGAACCCTATAGACTCTACTCCGAAGCTGCTTGAGCTGATATAAAACTTTGGTAAGGTAGCAGGGTATAAAATTAACCCTCAATGTCAACTGCCTTCCTATATGCCAACAAATGAGAGGAATGAGGCAAGAATCAGGATAGCAACTCATTTTGCTATCAAAGAAAATAAAATACCTAGGAATTAACTTAGAATGTAAAGCAGCTTTTTGATGGAACTATAAACCCTGGAGAAGGAACTTAACGCATTACTGAGGAAATGCAAAAACCTATGCTCCTGCTTTGGAAGAAGTAATATTGTAAAAATGGCAATCTTGATAAGGACTATCTACAAATTCAGTGCAACATTCATCAATATCCCAATGTCATTCTTTAAAGAAACAGAAGAGGAAATCCAAAATTTCACTTGGAATAATAAAAGACCCCTTATAGTCTGTCTTCTTGCATGATACATAATGTTTAATCTCACCTTCTCCACCAAAATCTCACCTTTCTCATTGAGACATAGGTGGCCCTGTTTACTAGCAGCAAAGGCTCAAACGCGCAGTTTCAGGTGTCACCACTGCCTCTGTTACTGGGTAGATCCAACTCTGTCATCGATTCTGAGGTCTGCTCTGGGAGTCTTGGTCACATGTTGTTCTGTGGCATCTGCTGCCAGCCTGTGCCTATTTGCTTCCTTTTCCTCCAGCAGCCTACAACAGGGAATGAAGTTCTGGCGCTGATGCTCTCCTTCATATGCAGGGCAGGATGAGCCCAACCCTCCCTCATCTTCCTCTTCCAATTTTTGGGAAAAAATGTGCTGGCAGAAGTCCTCAGGTGTGGGGCATGGCTGATCCACAATTTTAATCCAGGCTGGTCAGGAGGCTGAGATTTCAGTATGGAAGTTCCAAGTCACCTAGAACAGGAAAGACTGATAGATTCTTACTACCAAAAATAAAAACAGCTGGGAATGGAGTTTGGGCTCAAGTGGAAAAGGGCTAGTCTTGAGTACAAATGCTTAGTGCCCAGGCCCTGCGTTCAGGCTCCAGCACTGCCAACAACCTCACTTTAGTGAGATTTTAGCTTTATCCATGTAGGCAATCTCACTGGAATCTTTGCTGGTAGAGATAGTCTTCATAACTTTGTCTCAAGGTAAAGGTCCTCCTGGGGTAGTACACAAAAGGTGTCATGGAGAGAGGAGCCCCACTTGCTCCAGGTTTGAAGATGGCATAGGTCAAGCCAGCATGGAGTTGGCACATCAGTCTTTTTCCTAGCACCACCTACAAGTGAATGTCAAATGACATTGATTGTTGTGGGATTGTGTGATTGAAGTGCCCCATTAAGGGCAGTGTTAGCACATCCAAACTTGGATACCAGGAATGCTGAAATCTCAAAGCTAAGATTTCTGTTGGCTACAGAAATGCTGGTGTGTCTGTTATTCACTAAAAGTTCAGGTGCAAAGATTCTGAAGCTTGATGCCATGTGTTTATTCCATTTAGTAAAATTATTTTAATGCACTGTACAAGTTAAAACATTTGATAAGAGTCAGGGGTAGTGAAAACATTGTTCTTGAATTCAGGTGTCTGGCAGGGTAATGGGGGGGTGTTGGTGGCTGGGACTATGAAGCTGGAGCTGCTATCAAACCATGGCTCATGTTCCTCTTTGTCTGGGAGAAATGACTCCAAAGATGAAATTTGAATGGTGAGGAAAAGATGATGATGTACTCAGGAAATTTCTCCTAAACAAATGCTCATGTGGAAGTGGGATGGGGGCTGGGCATATCTGAGGCAGAGCTTAAGGGGCTTCTTATGGCGTTGAGAACGTTCCTTTCGACTTCAGGCATGCAGCATTGTGTTTTAGATGGCCATTGTGAGATGGATGGAATAAGATTGTAGACAAGATGAATGCTGGGATCCTGCAATGCTCTTGCATGAGTGGCGGGTGCTCATCTGAAAGAACTAATTATGTCTAAAAAAGAAATCAGGAATTTGTTTTGATTAGATAATACCTGTAATCCGAGGCATATTCAGGATCCTGATCTTAGTATTGTGGTTTAAAACCAACCCAGCAAAGGGAAAAATGCATGAGACTCTTACTCCCAGTTTAGAGCAAGAACAAAGATTGAAGTAGAGCTGTGGCTCAAGCGCTAGAGTGCTACCTTGAGCAAAGAAAAGCTAAGAAAAAGCTCCAGGTCTTGAGTTCAAGGCCAGGAATGAAAGAAGGAAGGTAAAAAAAGGGAAGTATGTGAGGAAGGGAAATATATAAATGAAAGAGAGAAGGAACTCGAAATTTAGAACTAGAGAATATTTAAAAGTCATCAGTCCTTCTAAGAAAAGAGTTGGAGTATGGGTTCTATATGTGGTGAACTGGAAGCCCAGCAGTGACTTGTTAACCAAAGAGTCACCATGATGAGCAAAGGATAGAAATTTGCATGAGCCTCTTAACGGATGGAGTCACAGAAGAGAACCTCAGCTCCCATCCCATAGTTAGAAGTATATAGAGATGGGGAAGTTGGCATCACCTTGATGTCATTGTGTCCATGGAGACTGGAAGCCATGGCTCTGTGAAAGCACAATGTTCTGGTTACTGAGCTGAGAGGCTGAGGAGAGCCAAGTCCTTACCATGAAGAAATCAGGGTGGCAGCAGAGCAACTCTGCTGCAGTGTGTGCCTGCTTGGCTGTTCTTATTCTGTGGTGGATCAGGCCGGAGCGGGTGATAGTAACTGTTTTGTGGTCACAAGCCCTTCACCAAGAGCTTCCTCTGGGATCCTCATAAGCTACAGGGTGGCTGGTGGTGGGATGTGTGTGGGGTGGAAGTGACAGAGGGATGGACCCATGGCAAGGTGGGTGAAGAGATGAGAGGAATGATGAGAGCCCAGTTCATTGGTTTCCAAGGTTAATGGGTGGGAGGTAGAGAGGCATGATGGAGGAAAGATGGAGGCAGGGGAAGGTGGTGACAGAGTGAGGCCATCTGTAGTGCCAGCCTGGCCATCATCTGAAGCCCAAAGGGAGCTTCCTGATCCCTCACTTTGTCCTGCTCCTTGTGGAGGGAATGTCACGTGTACCCAGAGCTAGGGGTGGGGCAATGTTAGTAGCACCTGGAGAACCATTGGCCTCTACCTGGTTGAGGGGTGGTTCTGGCTCCCATGCTGGGTGGCCTGATAGCTGTGGAACAGATCTCTCTTTAGCTACCACAGTCAGTGGCTGCTCTCCATCTAGGGTTAGGGCACCTGCTCAGCCATCAGGACACCCCATGCCAGGACAGAGGCCTACAATTCAGATGGCAGCACAGCGGTGAAGATGATCTCACCGTAGCCCTAGTTACATGGCTGTCCCTGCATGCAGGACAGGATGAGCTGGAGGAAGATGATCTCTGTGTTTTTCCAGAGCCTATCCCGGCCTCTTCTTGTGTCTGATTAGACCCAGACAGTACCAGGTTCCCTCTCATACTCCTGGTTCTTTTTCTTTTACAGTCATGAGGCTTGAACTCAGGTCCTGGGTACTGTCCCTGAGCTCTTTTGCTCAAGGTTGATGCTCTACCATTTGAACCGTAGTGCCATTTCCAGCTTTTCCTTTTCATGTGGATCTCTGATATCTCCAGTGCTGTGCCTGCAGGGAGGCACTCACCCCACAGACAGAGCAACATCTGCCGTGACTGTGACTGCCCACAACCCTCACACCCACTCCTTGCACACCCCTCGACTCCAGTTTTAGCTCCTCTTGGACTGGGTGTCCAGCCTACCCCTTCCTACACTCACAAAGGGTCTACAATTGTCTTCCCAGGGTCCTTTCTTCTGCCAGCCAGAGTACAGACTGTGCACATCTTGACCATTACAGAGCTCAAAGCCAAAGGCTGAGATGCAGAAGGGGGTGACCCAGTAGTTGCACAGGGCCCATGGATCATCCTGTGCATCCACCAGCCTGTGACTTCCCACACCCCCTTGGCAGGGAAGCTCCATGCCCACATCCTGATCCCTGGTCCCCTCCATTTCCATTCTCCCTTGGATTTTGCAGACTGTCTACCATCAGGATCTAAAATTCTATTCATCACTTTATGTCCTTATCACTGATTTGCTACTTTGGCAGGATCTCCCCGTGCCTGGAGAGTGGGCATGTCATGTACTCTCTGTGGAGAAGTTGCCCCAGGAGAAGAAATATGCACTTCATGTGAGTGTTGGACAGGGCAGGAGGGCTCCCTAGGATCAGAAGCCACAGGAGGGGTGCAGATGGGGGAATGCTAGGGGCCCCAGGGGACAGTGGGAGTTAGGGCACAGTTGATTCCTTCTGCAGGGTTGACACCGCTTCACAAACCCAACAGAATGAGGTTCACATTACAGATGTCAGAGACAGTGCAGATTGCCAATGGGCGCAGGGGTCACTGTCATCCCCAGATGCTGGCTGCATGCTGGGATGCACGCAGAGATGTTTTCAAGATCAGATAATGAGGATGTTGCAGGGTGTAACCATTCTTTTCAGATGGCTCTCTACCTCTCTTGAGCTTCATCTCTATCTTTGGCTTTTTCTTGGCAGTTAACTGGAAATGAGAGTTTCATGGACTTTCCTTTCTGGACTGGCTTCAAACAGAAGCTATGCACAGTTTTCAAACCATACCCTACTGAAGAAGGGAAGCTTGATCTGGTGCTTAACTGGGTTGCACTTTGGCTCCGTTTGCTATGCCTCACGGGAGGGGGCTCATCATTTGTAGACTAAGATCTCATGACCTTCAAAGCCAAGTGCTACCTGAAAGTTCATGGTCCCAGCCTATGTGTTGGGCCTGGGTGAATACATTCTCTGTTATGCTGGGTCATCAACCCATGTTTTAAGCTGGAAGTAGGCAGTGCCACATTTGATAAGAACATCTGCCAGAGACTGTCACCTCATGAAAGCAAATTCTAAATTTGTATTCCATTTCCTGTGGTGGAGAAATCCCCTCCAAGTTAGACAGGCTCACATCCCCCTGCAGGTCACACTCCTAATGAACCCTTGAGTGTCCTCATGGTATTGGGATCTAAGTTTGTAGGGAATGCTGGTTTAGTTCATGAATGAGCTGGACAAGTGATGACAAACGTGTTGTGGATTAATATGAGAACAATTTAAGAAGCCCTGGAGGAGAATCCACCTGATTCTCTGTGGTGCTATAAATCTGATAGGATGTTCCAGACTGAGAAACAATCACATGGCTTTTTGTTTGGCATCCAGGCAAGTGAGTGCATGTCTTAGGTGTCAGCCAATACAGAGGAGGACATGAATAAGTGGGTGGAAAGCATCTGTCAGAACCCTGTCTTGGGGAGGTGGAGAGAACATAGGAAGGTAGATATCATGGCTGTGGTGGGGCCAAAAAAAGGGTAAAAGAGGAAAAGGAACCAGGTACTGGTAGCTCAAGACTGTCATCCTAGCTACTCAGGAGTTTGAGATCTGAGGATCACAATTCAAAGCCAGCCCAGGACAGAAACTCCATGAGACTCTTATCTGCAATAAACTACTGAATGCAAGAAGCTCAAGCTCAGTGACAGCATCCAGGCCTAGCGTTCAAAACCCAGGACCGGCAGAAAAAAGTATCAAAGGACAAGAAGCTGGCCAAAAGTTAGAGGGACTCTATCTTGACAAACAATACAATGGTAAGTTGCACTCAGAAGACTTGCACAAAATCTGGAAATGCCTGAGACCTATCTATGTATGTTTCCTGTTTTTCTAAATACATATGTTTATGCATTTATATATTAGCATAGAGAGACAGATCAATACATATGACTATACATATATACATAGCCAGACACTTATGGGTGGGTAGTATATTGTGTGAGAGTTTGTGTTTGTGTTTTGTGGATGGGTATCTCTGTTTAGGAAAGGTAGAAAATATGTAAATATCTTTAAAAAAACTTGATAAAATATAGAGAGACATAAGCTCTTGAGGGAATCTGAAATGACAAGATTATTCACAGGCACGTTTATCCTTATGGATTGATTCCTCAGCAAGTTTTAATTTTTTTCATTATTTTCTTTCTTTTTTTGAACCAGTGCTAAGGATTTCTCTCAGGGACCAGGTGCTGCCAATTACTAATTTTCTCATGGCTGGTACAAGAGGAACTGAGCCACAGTTCCACTTTTGCCTTATATACTCGTGCTTAACTGAAGATAAAGATTTCTATCAGTGACTTTCAGGGCCTGGATTCTAAGGAGGATCCCCAGACCTCAGCCTTCTCTATAGCTACAATTAAGAATATGAGAACCCAGCACTGGGTTCCAATGCACAGGGCAAGAAATTGAGTGAATCTCTCAACTCCAATTAGCTATAATAAGCTAGAAGTGAAAGACCAATACCTTTGAGGAAAAGATGCTGAGGGTTATCACACAGGCCCTATGAGTAAGCCCTAAACCCTGTACACATGTGTGCATGCACACATTGGCAGATACACACACACATGCACACACACAATATCTCAGGCAATATTCTATTTTCAATTAATATCCAAAGATTGGACAACAGGATAGCAAGTAATAAAATCTGTTTTTCTTGTCTGCATTGAGGGAAAGGGATAAGTCACAAGATGCAGAAGCGAAGAATTCAGAGGCAAATGCTGTGAGTGAATAACTTGTAAAAAGCACATTTCTTTTCTTTTCTTTTCTTTTCTTTTGTTTTTTCTGCCATTCCTTGGGCTTGAACTCAGGGCCTGAGCACTGCTCTTGGCTTTTCCCAAGTCTAGCCCTCTGCCACTTGAGCCACATTGCCATATGGATTTTTATATCTGTGTGATATTAAGGACTCAAACCTAGATCTTCATGGATGCTAGGCAAGCACTCTACCACTGGGCCAAACTCTAAACCCCGATAAAGTATTTATAAATAGTCATCATCATCATATCAAAATATCCTCTCTCCTACAAAGAATGAACACTTATCTATGTCTGTAAGACTTTTTTTATGTCACCAATGCTTCTGTGATTTTCCCACTTGCATTTTTACAGATGACAGCACAGATATTCATCAGGAAGAAAAATAGATTAGGATAGAGAAACCTAACAACGTCCTAGAAGATTGAAGTGAAAAATATGTACAAGATGGCCTGGGTGTTTCATCTATTTGTAGAGTGCTTGGCTACCACACAAAAAGACTCCGGTTTGATTCTGCAGTACCATATACATAGAAAACGCTGGAAGTGGTGCTGTGGCTTGGTGGGACAGCTATAGCCTAAAGAAAGCCTAAGAACAATGGTCAGGCTCTGAGGTCAAGTCCCAGGACTAGCTAAATAAAATGTGCAAGAGGCAAAATGCAAGCTGAGAAGGCACTGTGAAGCAAAATGTCTTGTGAAGGGTAAGGGGAATAGTGACAGTTAAGTTTGGATCTTACCTAAGAAAGGCTCCTTGAGCCTGAGACCAGGCTAGCATTTATGCCTAGTTAATGACTTGGGATTTGAACAAAAAGGTGTGCTGTTTACTACATCCATATGTGAGGTGGGAAGGGAGATTCAGCCTCCAGTATGTATTTGGCTCGGATCTCAGGCCTGAGAGATATGGATGTCTCACTTGAAGAAGTAGATGCTGGATCAGTGCTAAGCCAAAATTCCAGTATATCAGGCATTTCTCTAGGAAGGAAGCCAGGAAACTCCAGGGCAACTCAGATGAGGTATATTGAGAGGAAACCTATTTGAACCCATCATCCTGCCCACACACTACAACCTTCTTGTGTGCTTTCAAGTGACTATACTGAGATTAGAGTGTGTCATTTCCAATCTACTCTATTCCAATTCCTCAGTGTGAAGTGTGGTCCCATTCCTACGTTTGAAATATCCACTCTTTTGCCAACATAGTGTGACGGTAAGTCAGCTCAGACTCTGAATGAGCCTTGTAACCTATGGATCCTAGAGGAAGGCCTGTTGGAGATGCTGCTGACAAAGCTGATCCCTGCCTACCAGAAAGGTGATCTCTTTTATGTGGGAAACTTCCTGCACAATTTCAAATAGTGGAGGACAATGTAGTAGTTGCTGGAAATTCTCTTGAAAAAGTGAGTGTTCCCCCTCCAAACCCAGGTTTACTCACCCTTCCTGGCCAAGTCTTGGAATACTTGGCTCCTCTCTGAGCCTGTTTGGTTCACTGCGGTGTTCACAGAGGAGCTAAGCATGATACAAGTGCACAAACTACTTTCTTGTGACTGGGACACCATGCCATTTCATTTCCTTCACAAACTACTGGAGTTTCAACAGTGTGCTTACTGAGAAGTTGGATTTCAGGCATGAGTAAGTGGCTCCCAACTGCAGCCCTCACCTAGGTGACATCCTAGGAAATCCCATTTCCCAGTAAGAAATGAGGTGTCAGTACTAATGGCGGAGGCCTGTGAAATACTGGAGTCAGAGGAAAAGCTGGGGGCTGAATCACTTTTGAGCCATCAGGGAGCGATTGTGATAGCTTTGCCTGTTAGAACCTGAAAGCATTTACATTTTGGTGTGTGGTCCAGTGCTGCCACTTGAACCTGAACCCAGGTCTGAATGCCATCCCTTTGGTGTTCAAAAATTAGCACTGTACCATTTGAGTCATAGGTCAAGTACTGGCTTTTTGCTGCCTAATTGAAGACAAGTGCCTTTAGACTTTTACTGACTACACTGGCTTTCCACTGTGATCTTCAGAGCTCAGCCTGCTGGGTGGCTAAGATTAGAGGAATGAGCATTTAGTTCTTTATATAGAGCATTCACTTATTGATTTATTTAGAGCATTTACTGAGTTAATTTAAGGTGCGTTTACTTTGGACAGATGCATAGAGGCCTCTCTCAGAAGCTTCTGGAAGTGGGGTGTAAAAGTCATCCTGTTCTCGAGTGTCTCTTACCCCCCTCCCAGCACATAAGTGCACATCTCTGCAGAACAGCCACAGCATTAGAGTCCTGCAAGAAAGGGGCTTTGGTAGAAGGCTCAGGATGGAGAGAGAAGGCTCTCACTTTCCTTGTACCGAATGTGCCCACAGCATCATGTGTTCCATCTATACGATGTGAATGGACTTCTACCCCAGTGACTTCTATGAGTTCAAGAACTGCCACACCCTGACACAACTCAAGCTCTATATGAGGCTCCACATGCCAGCTTTGGACCTGCTCTTCTAAACACATACTTTTTGACCAGCTGGAGGAATGTGCGACCAGTAAGACCAAGAAAAAGTAGAAGTCCTGGTGTGGGTGCCTCAGAGCCTGTGAGTAGGAAGCCCATGTGGTCTAGATATTGGTTGGCCCTTACTTCTACAGAGCTTGGCAAAATGCCCTTTATGGGTGGTGTCAGCCAGGTAAAGTCTGTCCTCTGAAAGGACTCGGGAATAAGCACTCATTAGAAAGACCCTACACCTCCTCAGAGTTCAGTCCAAACTCCAGTTCTACAGGTTCCTCCATTAGATCCTCATGGAAGTTGAGTGACACTTCAACTTGCAGGGTCCACTCTGTCCACTCTGTACCTATTTCCATTCTTAGGTTTGGGTCATCGTGGAAGAGCTTATCCTGAACTCCGGATGAAAAACCCACCAATGGAGCTGGTGACTGATGGAGACAGAGAATCATCACTGCACTCCAGAAAGCATGGGCCATCTGTAGAAATTACCAAACAGGTTTAGAGTCCTGTGGATATACCTTTTGCTCTGAACCCCATGTGTGACACAGTTGAACTTGCAGATACTATGGAGGAAGAAAAAGAGCAGCCAGATTTTCTTCCGTTTCCTTTCACACTCCACCCAGAGTCAGTCCATCTGAGTCAGAGTAACACTCCACTTATTGTGCAAGCTGAAGGGGCACACGCTGGGCTCATGGAAAATGTCCCCATGGGAAGCAGCAAGTGTACTCTCAATACTGGATTCATTGGAGGAAAATGAATCCATCCTCACAGAATATCCAGACCCATCCATCTCACTAAAAGAGACTCAATCTCCATTCGACAAACCAGAATCCATCCCCCTCTTAACTCAGGAAGGGCATTCTGTTTCTCATGAGGAAGGAGACCCTTCTGAGGACTCTGAAGTAGAATTACTGTCTGAAGGCAACTTGGAGGCCAGTCTGGATTTAGAGCTTCCCTGTCCCCTTCCTAAAAAGACATCTCTTTATCTTGCTCTCATGATTCTTGTCAAGTATTCATTGTATTTACTTTGCTAACTATTAAACTCTCATTGTTAATATTATGGTGTGCAGTTCTTCAGTCCTTATTATACTGTGTTTTATTTTCCACTTAGAATGTGAGACCTCAGACACATAGGTCCTGGGTGGGCCAAAAACCAGAGAGGTCTGGTCCCATAGAAGACAACCTTACTGGATATACAGGGAACTATGAAATGCATGGAATCACCAGGAATCCAGGCCAGGCCTCCATGGAAAGACAAGTCAGCTACCAAAGCTTAAGGACAGAGCAGATGCCTGGAAATGTGTTTTGTCAATCGGGAGAAGTGCCAGAGTAACTGTGATATTATGGGGGACTCTGTTCTGTGAGTTCAAGTCTGTTTATATATCCATTGTGCTTTGTACAAATATTTAAGAAAATTAAAACTCCACAATAGCATCAAAAATCTACTTTGGCTTTGAATGTGGCCTAGTTGTAGAGTGCTCGCCTAGTATACAAGAAGACCTTGATTCAATTCCTCGGCACTGCATACACAGAAAAAGCAGATGGGGCACTGTGGCTCAGGTGTCACAGTGCCACCCTTGAACAAATGTGGCCAAGGACAGTTCCTGGTGCCTCAGTTCAAGCCCCAGGACTAGCCAAACAAGAAATCATACCATTTTCCACACATTTGGAAATAAATCTGTTTTATCTAACCCTACTTCTTTTTTGCCAGTCCAGGGTGTGTGCCACCAAGCCAAACTACTGGCCCCCAACCTTACTATTTTGAATCATTTATTTTTTTTACATAATCATATTTCATGCTGTCTGTATTAATACCATAAACAGTATGCTTAGTGTAATAATGTTAAAGGTAAAACATAAGAAATTAATAACTAAAATCCTTTTTTATTAGTTTTATAGCATTACTACAATTTTATGAGAAAAATTACCTAGAATGTTTATTTTAGAGTTCAAGTAATCCATTTTGATAAATATTTCAACCTACATCATTAATTTGAACACATTTTAAACTCTTTCTTTCAGGAATGAAAATACATATATATTTGTTGTAAATGAAATTTATGACTTGGGGGGAAGGGAAAGAGAAAAGGGGGAGGGGGTAACAGTGTTTACAAGAAATGTACTCATTACATATGTAACAGAAATCTCTTTGTATATCACCTTGACAACAAATTTTTTGAAAAGTACAATAAGTTTAAATGTCTACTTTGGGCAGAATTTTTTTTTTGCCAGTACTGTGCTTAGACTCAGGACCTGAGCATGATCCTTGTTTTTGTTTTTGTTTATTCTTAAGGCGCAAGTTCTATCACATGTGCCACAGCACCACTTGTACCTTTTTTATCTATGTTGTGCTGAGGAATTGAACTTGGGTCTTCATTCATGCTCGGCAAGAACTCTTCCACTAGGCTTAACTTATGGCCCCAGTGGGAAGGAAGTTTTCCATAAAATATGTAGGAAATATGTCCACTAAGGAAAAGCCATCAAAAATAGAAGAAAAATTATATACTTAGATAACGACATGCCAGTATTATGGCAGATCTCTGTATTTCTAGCTTCAAGAGTGGCCTATTTGGACCGGGAGTTGGCTGGCTGAAGTAAAGTGCTATCCTTGAGCAAGCCCTAGGACAGTGCTCTGGCCATGAGTTGAAGCCATAGGACATGCAAAAAATAATAATCTAATGCCTGTGACTGGTGGCTCACCCTGGTAATTCTAGCTACCCTGGAGGATCGAGGTTCAAAGACGGCCCAGGCATAAAAATCTGTGAGAATCTTATTTCCAAATAATCCAGAAAATTCAAAATGACAATGTGCCTCAAGTGGTAGAACTCTTGCCTTGAGCTGAAGAGCTTAAGGTAAACATCCAGGCCCAGAGTTCAAGCCCCATGAGTGAAAAAAAGAAAAAGAAAAAGAAAGCCCTTATCTAAGGCTGGAGTGCACACTAGTGGTAGTTTGCTTGCCTAGTATGCACAAAGCCCTGTGTTCAATTACTCTGTACCACTGACACCAAAAAAAAAAAGCTGGAAATTATCTCAGAAGGTTGGGTTCTGAGGATCACAGTTCAAAGCCAGGCCAGACACTAAAGTCCATGAAACTGTTACTTCCACTTAAGCACCAGAAAACCAGAAGTGACACTGTGGCTCAAGGTGTTTAAGGTTGTAGCCTTGAGCTGAAGAGCCCAGGGACACTGCCCAGGTGCACAATTAAAGTCTTACAACCAAAAGAGAGAGAGAGAGAGAGAGAGAGAGACAGAGACAGACAGAGACAGAGAGAGAGAGACAGACAGGCAGACAGACAGAGACAGAGAGACAGAGACAGAGACATCAAACAGTCAGGCACTGCTGGCTGAAGTGTGTAATTCTAGCTACTGTGGAGGCTGAGATAGGAGGATCTTGGTTCAAAGCCCAAAGCCAGCCTGGACACATAAGTTTGTGAGACTTACATCACCAATTAACTACCAGAAACCAAAAATGGAGCTGTAGAGGAAGAGCGCTAGCCTTGAGCTGAAGAGCTCAGGGACAGTGTCCAGGCCCAAAGTCCAAGCACCATGACGAATCAATAATAAAAAAAAGAAGATAGCTAATAGTTATTGCCGGGAGCAAGAGTGGAATCAAACTGTACTTTGATTTGCATCAGATAATTGCTTGATTGTCTTATTGTTTTTTGGCCTTCTCCTGTTCAATTGATCTGAGATTTACCATATGAATGTAACCCCAACTGTTCCCTGATTAACCATCTGGATGTAACACCTGGCAGTGCCCTGGTCTCAAGGAGGGATAAAAACTTTGAGTTGAGAATAAACGGGCGCTGCAGTTTTTGCCTGGGCTGCAGACCTCCCGGACCCGATGTGTTTGTCTCTCTTCTAATTTTTCCAGTCCCTGCCCCTTATTTCAGTAACCCCAATTTGCTGCCGGTAGGCCCCGGCATCTGGCGCCCGAACAGGGACCCTGAAAATCTGGGATGACGGTGGAGGACCCCGCTGTGGTGTGTAACACAAAGGGAATTGGGTAAATCTAAGTCTGAACTTCAAAAAAAAATTAGTAGGTTTGAATGTTTCCTATATCTCAAAGGTTTATTGCATTGTCTTAAAGAAAAGCTGGTAAATATTTTTCTAGATCCTGAAATCTGCATTTTATTGCAAGGCATACAGCTGTTTACATTGTAAACATTGTATCCTGTTTAGCACAGAGGTGTTAGGGAATTTGGGATTTATTACTTTAAGTTAAAGTTTGGAAACATGTATTAGAGATCTCAATGTAAAATTGTTCATTAACGTCAGAAACTTTGCCTGTCTGTCTTTTCTTGCAAACTGACACTAGAAATCTGATGGTAAAATGTGGATAATGTGATTAGTATTTTAAAGGAATGTTTAAAGGTTTATCTCCATGCAATTGGTTGTATTTTAAAAAAGGGAAGGAAACTAAGTCCAGACTTAGGCTTTTGGTGCACTGATGTCTATAGTTCTTGCATTAGGGAAAAACTGTTATTTGAGTTTAAACTGTTGTTGGAGTTTTAGACAGTAATCTAAACTGCAAAAGAGCCCCTTTTTTCTAAAAGACAAGAGGAGTGCCTTGGGCCCTAGGGGGCCTGAGGGCAGAAGGAGTTCTTTGTGCCCTTAAAGGTTTTTTAATTGCAAATAAAGGCTAAGGTGTTAATATTTGAAAGTGAAGTTGTCTTAAATGTTTAAAGAAAGAGAAAAAAGGAAAATTAGGACTACCAAAGTAATTGCTTAATTGCTATTTCAGCTTGCTCTTGTAACTTCCAGCTAGCCCATTGGAGAAGAACAGCAATCCTTATTCAGATGTAACTTTGGCTTTTACCAGGTTCTAGGTAAGCTCATGCTTAGAGACCATTTCTGTGTCGACCACCTTGTTGCTCTAATTGGAGAAACGTGGCCTTTTGTAGGACTCACTGATCTGAAAACTGCAGTTTTGAGCCAGCCCCGGGCAAAGCAAAGTCCCTGTGAGACTGTGGTGTCTAATCTGGCAGCAGAATGCTATTAAGGCAGAGTTGCTTTGGAGCTCGAAGCCGCAAAGTGCTAGCTTTGAGCTGAACAGCTGGGGCCAGCACTCATGCACCAAGCGCAGGACTCACAGTGGCAGAGTGCAAGCCTTGAGCTGCAGAGCTGAGGGACAGTGCCCAGGCCCTGAGTTCAAGTCCAGCAACTAAGCAAGTGAAATGCCAATGGGACATTTATCCCTGTGTGGAGAAACACTACTGGGACACGATGCAGAAAGCCTCTGCTTGGATGGCAGAGATGGTGTCAGATCTTAGTCACTTGTGCTTGGCCGATCAAATTAATCAGAGCCGGGAGGTCATAGAATAGTTTGTAAGCATGCCTTACTAATGCCCGTGCCTTTCATAACTGGGCAGGAACTTGTCAATCTTCTGTGATAGTGGGTAGTTTAAAGCCCTAATTGAGCGAAATTTTTATTTATTTATTTATTTATTTATTTTTGACACCAGCCACAAATTCAGGAAGAGTTTGTGGATCTGAGGCTTGTGTCTCTATTAATCTGTTTAGATCTGACAACTGAAGTATTGTTAAGGTTGCAGAAATTTAGTTCCCCAGACAATCAAGAAAAGGCCTTTGCAAATGGGTGCTATGTAAACTACACTATTGTAGCCGAAGATGGTTTGTGCAGTTGTTAAATGTTAAATATGATCTCCAGTTTGGAGCAAATTATTATTCCTGATATCTAATCCTTGCAATCCCTGATAAAACGGGCTAGGCTTCTTAAGGTCCCTGGTCAAGCACAGAGACAACGCCCTTGAGTCAGCTTGAAGAAGTCACAGAAGCTGAATCTCCGCCCATCAATCCCCTTTAGATGAAGGGACCAGTCATTTTTGGAAAGTGAGAGAGGATAATTAGAGATAATTAGAGATAGTGGAAAGAATAGAAATTGCACTTTTGTTTCTTTTAAAATAAAGACGGAGGATATGTCGGGAGCAAGAGTGGAATCAAACTGTACTTTGATTTGCATCAGATAATTGCTTGATTGTCTTATTGTTTTTTGGCCTTCTCCTGTTCAATTGATCTGAGATTTACCATATGAATGTAACCCCAACAGTTCCCTGATTAACCATCTGGATGTAACACCTGGCAGTGCCCTGGTCTCAAGGAGGGATAAAAACTTTGAGTTGAGAATAAACGGGCGCTGCAGTTTTTGCCTGGGCTGCAGACCTCCCGGACCCGATGTGTTTGTCTCTCTTCTAATTTTTCCAGTCCCTGCCCCCTATTTCAGGAACCCCAATTTGCTGCCGGTAGGCCCCGGCAAGTAATGATGAATAATTTTGTGCTGGGAGTTTGGCCTAGTGGTAGAGTGCTTGCCTAGCATGCACGAAGACCTGGGTTCAATTCCTCAATACCACATACATAGAAAAATGCTGGAAGTGGTGCTGAGGCTGAAGTGGTAGAGCCCTAGCCTTGAGAAAATATAAGGACAGTGCTCAGTCCCTGAGTTCAAGCCCAGGACTGGCCAAATCAAAAGTAGTAGAGCACTGGCATTGAACTGAAGATCTGAGGAACAGCCCAGGCACAGAGTTCAAGCACCGCAAACAACAACAACAAAATCTATGAAATGGCAGTGGTGGTTTTAAGTTAAGCAAAAATAGAGTAGAAACTGGTAAAATACATATTTGTGTGTAAGCAAAATAGCCAGACTTATGCATTAGAACAGGATAGCAACTTGAAAAAAAATTTGCTTTCCATCTCACTAGGTCCTGTCTCTTAATTTATTCAAGTAAGTAAAATGCTGGGTTTTATAATCATTGCTCTGAATATTAGAAAATCATAATATCTCTCATTAATCAACAAAGACCAGGAACTAGGGCTTCGTTCAAATGGCAGAGTATCAGGCAAGAGAAGAAAAAATTGAAGTAAGAACTTGAAGTTCTTGATCCAGAACCTGCACAGTAACAGAGCAGCAGCCTTGTGATGGTACCTCACACCTATAATCTTAGCTACTCAGGAGGCTAAGATCTGAGAATCAAAGTTTAAAGCCAGCCAAAGTACCCAGTTAACTGCCAGAAAAACCAGAAGTGGCACTGTGGCTCACAGATTAAAGCACTAGCCTTGAGCTGAAGAGCTCAGGGACAGTGCCCAGGCCCAGAGTTCAAGCCCCACAATTGACAAAAATCAAACAAGCAAACAAAATTCACAAAGAAGCCTGCAGACCACAGTGGTTCTGCTGAGTCTCTTCTCTATGGGGATCAGGAAACATTTCACTTTTTCTGTCTCTTCCCATCTCAACATTCATACTAAAATAAGACTGTGTTGAAAGTTTCAATTTATGAAAATGTTTTTCATGAAGCACCCTGAAATACTCATCGCTTATATCTCAAGTGAAGATAGTTGATTTGGGGCTGCATTGGTAGAGTGCTAGCCTTGAGCAGAAAAGGTCAGGGATACAGCTGAAGCACTCAATTGAAGACCCAGTGCCAACACACAAAAGAAAATATGCACTTTATACATATTTTCTAATTTCTTAATGAATTTTTCAGTCTGTATAAATATAGGGTACATTCCTTGTTACTTAAGTAAGATTGTTCTTTTTTTTTCTTTTTGCCAGTCCTAGAGCTTGGATTCAGGGCGTAGACATTGTCATTGGACTCGCTTTCCCAAGGTGAGTGCTCTGCCTCTTGAGACACAGGGCCACTTCTAGCTTTTTTCTGAGTATGCGGTACCGGTGAATAGAACCTAGGTCTTCATGCATTCTAGGTGAGCACTCTACCATTAGGCTACATTCCCAGGCAGTGAGATTCCTCTTACAGTCATTGTATGTTCACAGAGTTTGATCTCACACACTGTAGGGCCCTGGTTGGCTTTGACCTGTGATCCTAAGCCCTGAGCCTCCTAAGCAGCTGAAATTAAGTTGTGAGCCAGCATGATGGCTTCCATTCTTTTTTCTACAAAAATATATGTAGTTATCTAAAATATATCTGTAGCTGAAAATAACGAATCTCTCCCAAACAAATCCTCAAAGAAACAACCATCCTATTAAAAGGTGGGCTAAAGACTTAAAAGAGTATTCTCTGAAGAAAAAATTAAAATGGGCTTTAGACACATGAAGAAATGCTCCATATCTCTAGCAATAAGGGAAATGAAAATCAAAACAACTTTGAGATTCCACCTGACTCCAGTCAGAATGGCCATTATCAAAAAATCTAATAAGAGATACTGGTGGGGAAGTGACCAGGGGGGATCACACCTACACTGTTGGTGTGAGTGTAAACTCGTTCAACCTCTAAGGAAAGCAGTGTGGTGGTTCCTCAAAAGACTGAACATAGAGCTCCCCTATGATCCAGCAAATCCACTACTTGGCATCTACCCAATTGTCCAGAAAAAAGGGCATACTAAAGCCACTAGCACAATGATGCTCATTGCAGCACTATTTACCATAGCAAAGATATGAAACCAACCCAGATGCCACTCAGTAGATGACTGAATCAAGAAGATGTGGTAATTATACACAATGGAATGCTATGCTGCCATCAGAAGGAATGACATCGCCCCATTTGTAAGGAAATGGAAAGACTTGGAAAAATTCATATTAAGTGAAGCAAGCCAGACCCAAAGAAACATAAGCTCAATGGTTTCCCTCATTTGTAATAATTAGTTCACATCTAGGACTCTCCAAGCAGAGGATTACAGTAACTCAAAAACCTAGGTATATAAGGTCCTATAGGATGAGACTAAATGTAAGGATTTCTAGGATATGGGAACAAGAGCTATATCTTGTGTCATCGTTGCTCTTAATCTTGTGTGATTTTTGTCCTTAATCTACTATGTAATTTCTCATCTCTTATTTTGCCCTTTGGTTAATGTCAGATTGTTACTGTATCTGATTTTTTCCCTGGCATATTGTATATATGTTTATTTGTTTATGTCAAATAGGAAAGGGAAGGGTGGAAACAAGATGATTGGGAAGGGGAGGGGAGAGGGAACTGGGGACAAAAACATGTGGAGTGGAATAAATGTGTGAGAAGTAATGCAGTCCACTACCTGTAAATGTAATCGTAACCCCTCTATACATTACCCTGAAAGTAAAAAAGAGACTATAAAAATATCTGTAGAAAATGAGGCTGGATGATGGAAACAACCAGATGCCCTACTAAAAAAAAATGTGATACACGCACACACACACAAACACACACACACACACACACACACACACACACACACACACACACACACACACAATGGAATGATACATAGCCAACCGACAAGATAAAATAATGGCACTCTCCGGGAAGTGGATGAAAAGGAAAAAAGTCATATTAAGTGAAGTAAGCCAAACTCAAAGGAACATAGGCCCAAGAGTCTCCCTCATTTGTCAAATTCAGTAGAAACCTTGGGCTCTGCTACCAGAGATTTGCAATAGAACAAAATCTAGAGATATCGTGACAAATAGTATGACACTAAATGTAAGGACCTCCAAGATGAAGAAACAAAACTCATATAATGAGTGATTGTTGTCCTTAATGAACTATGTGATCTCTTATCTCTTTTGCTATCCTTTGGATATATCATACTGTTACAACATTTCACCTTATTTTCTGATATATTTCATATGTGCCTAATTGGTTATTTGAAATTGGATAGGGAAAGGGGGAAATGAACATGAGTGGGGGTAGGGGAAGGGAAATGGGGACCATATCATTACATGGGGTATCAAAGTTTGAGAAGTAATGCACCTTCTATCTGGTGAATAAATGTAAACCTTCTATAAATTACAATAAAAATAAATACATAAAAAGAAGATCTGCACAGAAAAAATGATAATGGCATTTTTGGGGTAGTGGATGAAATTAGAGTGAATCCTGTTGAGTGAGTTAAGTCAAGACCAAGGAACAAAAGGTACATAGCATCCTTAATATATGGATATTTGTTTCAAACAGTAGTAGAGCGATGATTGAATAGTTGATACCCAAAGTTCTGGACATAATTTTGGAGATATAAACATAACTACATAGACATAAAAATCTAGGATAGACTATACACTCTATAGACATGTGTTTTATTATAGATTAATCTGTATCTATGACATACAAAGACTCAGCTTAATTTTTACTATATTCTAAAATTTCTGTGCCAGTGATTGTATAGCGATTCCCTTCTTGAATACTTGTTGGTTAAACATGACATTTGAAATATGATGTAAAGTTCAATGTTAGAAATTCTTTTAAAAAAAGAGGCTAGAGGTAAATACCACTAATGTACTTGCTCTAAGTGGTACAGAAATTTTCTTAATGAATCAAGGAGTTTTATTACATCTTTATGCAATTATTTTAGTTCTGAGTGTTCTACACTCAATGCTACTTCTGGAAAGATGATATAGCTGACTGTGTAGATGGTATGAAGACATACTGGCCTAAACGTAGAATAAAGCAGTGGTAAGTGGCTGTTAACTGTCCAGATTCTACTGGAATATGTGGAATGAATTTATTAAGCACAATGCAGGCTCTTAGTCAGATCAGGATCAAGATTATGTGGTTCCATGAGATGAATGAGGAAAGATCAGAAAAATCTACTAACATATCCAGATATACTTTTGAAACTAAGATATCTGGACTCCTTCTTTTTTCTTTCTTGGTGGGGAGCTTGAACTTTGAACCTGGGCAAGGTCTCTTAGTTCTTTTTCCTCAAGGATAATGCTGTACCAGTTTTAGCCACAACTCCACTTAGTTTTTGGGTGGATAAGTGGAGAGAAGAATCTTGCATTTTTTTGTTTTCGTTTTTTTCCTTGAAAAGGCTTTGAATCACCTTCTCCCTGGCTAGTAGAATGACAATTATGACCCTCCAGCGCCTGGCTAGTGATTTTTTGAAAATTGGACTTTCTTCCAAATCACGTAACTGGTTCCTAGCAAAATTTTGAAGCCTGACTTAAATGTGACAGATTTTTGTCACTTGGAGACACTCTGTGCTGAACGTTAGAAATCTACCAGCTGAGTCACAGTGGCACTTCCAGTTTTTGTTTATGTGGTGCTGAGGAAGGGAATCCAGGGTTTCATACATGCTAGGCAAGCTACATTTTCAGCCCAAGGTTTTATGTTTTGTTTTTTCAGTGTTGTTGCTTCTAAGGTACTGTATGATGTTCTTTCATTTTCTTTGCTTTTTACCTCTTTTCTTCTTTTTCCCTTTAGTTTTATTCTCTGTAGTCACTGTGTTGAATTCGGGTACCCTGTGTCTTGTACATAGGTTTATGTGATTTGGGGAATAGAGAGGGTATAATAAAATGTTAAAAAAAAAAACAAAGGAAAAAGGGTGAACCAACTGAAAAGTGATACTTGGAAGACACTAAACGGAAATGAACTGAACAATCTGGGTGGATAGGGGGCTGAGGGTAGGAAAACAGAGAAAAATGAGGGAGGGGATAACAATTTTCTTAAGAAATGTGTTCATTACTTATGTAACCGTATGTCAACTATATATTGACCTAACAAAAAAATTAACTTAAAAAATAATTTAGCCGGGTATGGTGGCTCACACTTGTAAATGTAGCTACTCAAGAGGCTGGGATCCAAGGATAGCAGTTCAAAGTCAGCCTGGGCACTGAAGTCCATGTGACTCTTATCTCCAATTAACCACCAGAAACCCAGAAGTGGCCCTTTGGCTCAAGGGATAGGGCAGTAGTCTTGAGCTGAAAAGCTCAGTGACAAGACCCAGGTGCAGAATTGCAGTCCCATGACTTGAATGGTGAATGATACTAGCCAGGCTCTGTGCGCTCACACTTGGAATCCTATCTACACAGAATCAGGTTTGAATCCAGCCCAAACAAATTGCATGATATTCTGATTTACAGTTCATTACCAAAAATCTGGAATTGGAGCTGTGGATCAAGTGGTAGAACACTAGCCTGAAGGAAAAAAAAAACATTTAAGGACAGTTCCCAGGCCCTGGGTTCAAGTCCCAGGACTTGCAAAAAATAAACAAAATGTGACGTTGAGTCCTCCATCATTTGGTGTTATAGTTCAATATTCTTGATATGTGTCTTAGAAATTAAGTCCCTAGCAATTACTCTCCCCTGAAATTCTGCTTCATAGCTGATTCATAGAATTTCAGCATCATTACTATCACCTTCCAGTTAGCATAGCAGTCTACTACTGAAAATTTGAAGAAAACTTTTGAGTAATCCTAATAAATCTGTGTATCGTCTGCACACACATCAAATCAGCAGCAGCTATGTTCTACTATTATTTAAATGTATTTAATACCTTCTTGAGTTAATGAGCCTTAAAGAGTAAAACATATGAAATAGTTATGAAACTAACAGTCACCATTCTTCTACCTAATATTGTAATATAAGTTTATAAATGCAAGGACTATTCTGAAGTGCAGAAGATAGCTTCTAATTATAATATTCTCATGAAGTATAGTTATTAAGAATCATGTTGCTTGCTTTGGGAAAGCAAAGGCAAGGAAAAATGATATAGGTAAGTTCCCTATTTATCAGAAGGAAAATACTATTGGGTTTAGATCAACTTAATTCATTCCGAGCTGATGAAACAAATATTTGCAATTCCTGAGGCCAATCAGATCATTGTGATGCACAATCAGCCAGCTTAGATCAATCTTCCAAAAAAGGAAAGGAACAAATGAGAAGCAATTAAGGTTTCCAAAATGAACCAGGTTTTGGTGGCAGCTCACACTTGTAATTCTATCTACTCAAGGCCTGAAATCCAAGGATCTGGATTAAGTCTGTCTGGGATGAAAATATTCCTGTCTGAAACATCATCTCTGTTATCACAGCCCAGCTGATACACTCTGCCCAACAGGTTCCAAACACCAAAGTACATCTCCTATCTGAAATACTAGCAAACCTACTCACACATTATTTCCTCTTTAGAAGATAGTTGAAACATGTACCATAAACATTTCCCTGGCTTCAGAGTGGAAGTGGAAATATATACTCACTAGAAGCCCATCTAGTAAATTACAGTCAATCATCTTTCCTCACATCTTGTTAGTTAAATTGAACAATGAGTGTTTGGATCAGAAGCGATGTGTGTGAGCATACAGCTTGTAAAAGTATTGTAATCATAGATACTCAAGATAAGCTGAGACCTGAGGATTCCAGTTCAAAATCAGCCATGCAATAAATTCCATAAGATTTTTACCTCTAATTAAGCAGCAAAAAAGACAGCGTTGAATTGCGCTTAAAATGCCACAGGCCTAAGCTTTGCATAAAAGTGCTAAGGGGTAGCATTCAGGATCCCACTCTCTCCACTCCTTTTTAACATAGTACTAGAATTCCTAGGCAGTGCAATAAGGCAAGAAGCAAGCATAAAGGGGATCCAAGTAGGGAAAGAGGAAATAAAACTATCCCTCTTTGCAGATGACATGATTATGTATTTAAAGTATCCTATAGACTCTACTCCCAAGCTCCTTGAGCTCATTCAAAGCTTTGGAAGGATAGCAGGCCATAAAATCAACCCTCACATATCAACTGCCTTCCTTTACGCCAACAGTGAGAGGAACGAGGCAATAATCAGGAAAGAAACTCCTTTCACAATAGCCTCAAAGAAAGTAAAGTACCTAGGAATTAGCTTAACTAAGAATGTAAAGGACCGTTTAGATGAAAACTTTAAAACCCTAAAAAAGGAAATTAAAGCAGAACTAAGGAAATGGAAAAACCTCCCATGCTCCTGGATTGGAAGAATCAACATTGTGAAAATGACAATCTTGCCAAGGGCTATCTACAAATTCAATGCAATACATATCAACATCCCAATGTCATTCTTTAAAGAAATAGAAGAGGCAATTCAAAATTTCATATGGAATAATAAAAGACCACGTATAGCAAAAACACTTCTTAGCAGAAAGAACAGCGCTGGAGGAATTTCAATTCCAAACTTTAGACTCTATTACAGAGCAATAATTCTCAAAACAGCTTGGTACTGGCACAAGAACAGGCCTGAAGTCAAATGGAATAGAACTGCGGACACAGGTATTAAACCACAGACCTATGGCCACCTAATCTTTGACAAGGGAGCCAAAAAAATAGAATGGAAGAAAGATAGCCTGTTCAACAAGTTGTGCTGGCAGAACTGGTTAAGCACCAGGAGAAAACTAAAGTTGGATCCTTCTTTGTCACCTTGCACTAGAATTAACTCCAAATGGATCAAAGACCTGGAGGTAAAAGCTGACACACTGAAAAGTTTACAGGAAGGAATGGGAGATACAATAGGCCTCCTTGGCACAGGTCGAAACTTTCTTAATAAGGACCAAGAATCACAACAAATCAGAGAAAGGCTGGATAAGTGGGACTGCATTAAACTGCAGAGCTTTTGTATGGCAACGGATATAGCTAGTAAACTAATCAGGAAGCCTACAGAGTGGGAGAAGATCTTCACCAACCAAACAGCGGACAACGGCCTCATATCTAAAATATATCAACAACACAAAAAATTGAATCACTCCAAATCTAACCTCCAAAGTAACACCTATCCCATTAAAAAATGGGCCAAAGACTTAAAGAGAGTCTTCTCTGAAGAAGAAACAAAAATGGCCTATAGACACATGAAGAAATGCTCCACATTTCTGGTCATAAAAGAAATGCAAATCAAAAGAACTCTAAGATTCCACCTCACTCCAGTTAGAATGGCCAGGATCAGGAAAACGAATGACAACAGATGCTGGAGGGGATGTGGCCAGGAGGGATCATTACTACACTGTTGGTGGGAGTGCACACTCGTTCAACCACTATGGAAAGCAGTGTGGCAGTGCCTCAAAAGTCTAAACATAAACTCCCCTATGAACCAGCAATTCCACTACTTGGCATTTACACAACAATCCAGAAACAAGGGCATACTAAACCCACTAGCACAACAATGTTCATTGCAGCACTATTCACCATAGCAAAGATATGGAACGAACCCAGATGTCCCTCAGTTGATGAGTGGATCAACAAGTTGTATTTGTACACAATGGAATTCTATGCTGCTGTCAGAAAGTATGACAGCGCCCCTGGTTAGGAAATGGAAAGACTTAGAACAAATCATATGAAATGAAGTAAGCCAGACTCAAAGGAAGTTAGGCTCAGTGGTTTCCACCATTCGTCATAATCAGTAGAAACCTTGGGCTCTACTAGCAGAGATTTGCAATAGAGCAAAAGGCCATATATAAGGCCATATAATGTGAAGCTAACTGAAAGGACCTCCAGGATATTGAAACAAAAACCACATAATGAATGATTGTTGTCCTTAATGTACTATGTTGTCTCTCATCTCCTTTGCTGTCCCTTGGTTATCCCATATTGGTATAGGATCTCACTTTGTTCTCTCTCTTTGTTATCTGATATATTGAATTTATTTGTATTTGAATATTTGAAATTTGATAGGGAAGCGGGAAAAACCAAGACGTGTGGGGGGTGTGGGGTTGGAGGGAAATGGGTACCAAGACATGTGAAAGGGTATCAGTGTATGTGAATTAACGCATCTTCTATCTGGCAAATATCATGTAACCCTTTTACTAATTACAATAAAAAAATTTAAAAAAAATAAAGTTGTTGTGTGTGGGTAGGATGATGGGGTCAAATACATTTCTTCTTAGAAATATACCTCATCTGGTTGCCCTGGATTTTCCTGGCCTTCTTCTTAGAGAAAGGCCTGTTATACTGGATTTGTGGCTTGGCAATGATCTAGCATGTACATCTTCGAGTAAGACATCCACAATTTCCATGCCTGAGACTCGAGTTTCCTGACCGTTGGCAACAGCACAGCAACATTTTTCTTCCTACTAGGATATTATTAGGTTTCTGTATCCTAATCAATTTTTTCCTGATGATTAGCTTTGCTGTCATGTGGAAAAAATGCAAGAGGGAAAAACAAAGAAATATTAGTGAAATTAAAAAAAAGCATTACACACATAGATAAGTGTTCATTCTTTGTAGGAGAAAGGATATTTTGATATGATAATGATGACTTTATAATTACTATGTCAGGGTTGAGAGTTTGGCATGGTGGTAGAGTGATTGCCTAGCATCCATGAAGATCTGGGTTTGATTGCTCAGTATCACATAGATAGAAAATCTAGATGTGGCACTGTGGCTCAAGTGGCAGAGGGCTAGACTTGAGAAAACCCGAGGACAGTGCTCAGGCCCTGAATTCTTGCGCCAAGACTGGCAGAAAGATAAAAGAAAATAAAAATGCTTTTTACGAGCTAATTCACTCACAGCATTTGCTTCTGAAATCTTCGCTTCTGCATCTTGTGAAATACCCCTTTCCCTCAACGTAGACCAGAAAAACAGATCCATCCCATGGTCCACTGTAAGGCCACTGGTTGGGTTAAGAGCTAGTCGTGCAGCAACACATAAGGTTTATTCTAATACTTTCCAAACTTTGTACTCAAATATGCTACCTACTTACGAACTTTGGTCAGTTATCCTTATGCTATACATTCTCCTCAGGACTACAATATTATTACACTCCTACGTTAATACTCTTGTACCTCCGCTGACCTCTCTCATTCTTTTTTTCTATCTCTGGACCTCTGCTCGTCTTTCAACCCTTATACTGCACGGATCTACACTTGATGGCTGTTGAGCAATATTGTATATGTAGGTGGTTAATTATTCTCTAGGCTTAGAGGGACTTAAAGACAATAGAGATTGGATTGAGAGGCTTATTGTTTTGGGTATAAATTGCTTATCAGTGATTGTATTAGACTGGTCTGTAAGTGCACAAAAAGAAAGAGGGATAATACCAATCAAAACTTGTGAACATCTAGTGTTTGCCAGCTACAGAGGTCTAGGTTGGTTATATCTGAAAAACTATAATCGTATTTAGTAGTAATCTTGCTCCCATTTTCAAATGGGCAGAACAAGAAACTCAAGAAAAATGTCAAATCAAGAAACAACATCCCCCACCCAATGTAAACAGACAATGGAACAGTCAGTGGCAGACCTAGAGGAGAGTCTTCTAAGTGCTACACAAATGCAATTGATAAACATCACTAATGGAAAATGTGAAAATATAAAGAAAGAGATAATGGAGGAAGCCATAGCTGAACAAGAGGAAAGCATAAACAAGGTGATAAGTGAAAAAGAAGAAGCCATATAGGAGGCCATAATAAAGGTTTTCC
Source organism: Megascapheus bottae (assembly GCF_031878675.1). Lineage (NCBI taxonomy): Eukaryota > Metazoa > Chordata > Mammalia > Rodentia > Geomyidae > Megascapheus > Megascapheus bottae. The sequence goes on along the minus strand of NW_028327641.1, from coordinate 2,175,920 downwards.
AAAGAAAGATAGATGAATTCATAGAACCCACAAGTAAAAACGTGACCAAACTCCAGCAAATGTCCAAAGAAAATAAAGCTACTGAGCTAACCCCTCAAAAGTAAATCAAGGAGATATAGAAATCCATACACGATCTAAAACAAGAGATGCAAGGCATCAAAAGTGAGCAATTAGAAGAAAGGGAGATGAAAAATAAACTAGATAGCTTTGATAGCAGGTTAGACAATGCAGAGGAGACAATTTCCGGGGCTGAAGATAATTTAGGTATTATAGAGAAAGAATAGAAAATGAGTCAATCCATATGTAGGAAATGTGGGATAGAGCTTCAGGATGTACAAAATACAATTAGAAAGCCTAATTTAAGGCTAGTTGGTATTGAGGAGGGTGTGGAGAAAGAGGTCAATGGAATTGGAAATATACTTCAGGGAATCATCTCAGAGAATTTCCCAAATATCCAGAAGGGCAGGCCCATCCAGATACGAGAAGCTTTTAGAACCCCAAACATACCTGACCAGAAAAGAACATCCCACCGCCACATTGTGATCCGAACTGGATCAATAGAAACGAAAGGAAAGATCCTAAAGGCAGCCAGGGAAAAGGGATCAGTAACCTATAAAGGCAAACCAATCGGAATTACTCCAGATTTCTCAGCAGAGACCATGCAAGCACAAAGTGACTGGACGCATATATGTCATGCCCTTAAATCAAATAACTACCAACCTAGAATACTGTAGCCAGCTAAGCTCTTATTCATAACTGAGGGAACAATAAAAACATTCCATTCCAGGGAAAAGCTGCAACAATATGTCGAAACAAAACCAACACTACAGAGAATTCTCTACGATGCTCTATACATAGAAAACCAAAATAAATGCAATATAGGGAAAGAAATGGCACCTAAACAGCATAGCATCTAAGGACCACAACAACTGTCAAGACACAGGCCCTACTAAAAGCTTTTAAACATGGTAGGAACTAATAAATATCTCTCAATCCTAACTCTCAATATCAATGGACTTAACTCTCCAATTAAACGGCATAGGCTGTCTAGTTGGATCAAAAAGCAAGAGCCATCGTTCTGCTGTCTTCAAGAGACACATCTTACCCCAAAACAATCATCTTTTGAAAGTGAGAGGTTGGAATAAACTCTATCAAGCTAACTGCCCCCATAAACAGGCTGGAGTTGCCATCCTCATATCAGATACAATAGACTTCAAACTAAAATTAGTAAGAAAAGACAAAGAAGGTGACTACATACTACTAAAGGGATCTTTCCCCCAGGAAGACATAACGATCCTAAATATTTACACACCCTTTTGAAGATTTTCAAAAGATTGAAGATTCTGCCAGTGTAAGTTAGATTCAGGCATTGATATTAAATAATGCAATGAGTAAGGATTTATATTTGAAATATCACTGTTGACAAAATCTAACACATATTTGCTTAGTATTTGCTTTTGATTTCCCAAGAAGTTCAATACAAGCTAACATGTGTGGCTTATATCGAATGGGAGAAATGATTCAGAATATGTGATTCATTGGAATAGGAGTCAGTGAAAAGATACAGAAGCAGGATACCCGTATTGTGATAATTTGTATCTTTTGCATATTTTGTGTTTGTTATTAATTCCATTTGTAGTGTACATTTCTAGGTAAAAACTTTTAAAATGTTTCCAACAATTTGTTATTTCAACAGCAAAAAAAGACATTTATATGCCTGATAAAATTCACAGAATCCAAATTATTCCATATTATTTTTTGTTTTTTGCTTTTTTTTTTTTGGTGAATCATAGATCTTGAACTCAGCCTGGGCACTATCCCTGAGCTCTTCAGCTCCAGGCTACCACCTTACCCTCGAGCCAAGCCCCACTTCCCATTTTCTAAAGGTAAATTGGAGATAAGAGTCTCACGCCTTTTTGTGCCAGGATGGATTTAAACCCTGATCCTCAGATCTCAGCCTCCTGTGTAGCTAGGATTATAGAAGTGAGCCACCACCCCATCATGCTCAGCTTTCTGGTTTTTTTTTAATCAAGCCCTTTGGCTGGAACTCGGTCTGAGCACTGTCCTTCAGCTTTCCTCAAGCGTAGTGATCTTCTACTTGAGCCACAGCACTACTTCTGGTTTTTTCTGTGTATGTGGTACTGCGGAATTGAACCTTCGTCTTCATACAAGCACTCTACAACTACGCCAAACTCCCAGCCCCTCCACATTAGTTTTTATGATAGATCTTTCCATGCATCTAGGATGGCTAGAAATACTTCTTGAGTTTCCAAGATCAGGGAGTATAGGTGTGTCCCATCCTGTGTGGCTACATAACCATTGTTTAGGGTACAGTTCTCTCTTCATTCTACCCATCTAGAGCAATTTTCATCTTCCATGTATAATCATTAAACATTCAGCTCCTGTGTCTCTCTACTCCATTCTCTGGAACCATCGTGCTTTTTGGCTCTAAGGGTTTGTTGATCCTTGGAAGCTCTGGAAGGGAAAACATACCCTAGCTCTTCCTTTATGACTGCTGTATTTTTAGTTTACTGTAATCAAGATTCATCTGTAAAATATAGTAAAATGTTCTTCCTTTTCAATGCATTGTTTTGCATATTTCTATCTTTTGATTATTATTAATAGTTGTGAATGGGTTCTCCACATATTTGTTCTAGTCTCTGCTTTCTCTTCCGTTAGGTACAAATCTAGAAATAGAAGTGTTGGACCATATTTCTATGTAATTCTATATTTAGTACTTTTTTAGCACTCTCCACGCAATTTTTGATTGTTTTATATTCCTTGCAGAACTATTCCAAAGTTCTACTTCTTCTCACTACCTTCCCAGTAATAGTTAGACTTTGAAAGTTGTTTTTTTGTATGCGTGTGTGTGTGTGTGTTTGTGTGTGTATATGTGGATCTTTTTGTTTAAAACTATATTTATATTAACATATTTAAAGTAATGATTTCATTGTAATTTTAATTTTTCTCATGACTGTTAATATTGAACTTCTTTCTACATTTTGAACTACTATTTCTATATATTCTTTTTAGAAAATCCTCTCCAATCTCCAATTTTTTTCCCTTTTTTTGTGGGGTAGTGGGGAAAGTCCTGGGGCTTGGACCTTGGGCCGTGAGCTCTTTAGTTTAAGGCTATTGTCCTACCCTGAGTATTGCCCCTCAGTTCTTCTTCTCACAGCTCCCTAACCCTCTTCCCATTATATACAAAACAAAGGTCATCCTCAGTCTTTTCGAAAAAGTAAAACATACAGTAAATTTGTAGTATAAAACAGCAAGAAATAAATTTCTTGCCAGGTGCAGTGACTTCTACCTGTAATCCTAGCTACTCAGATATCAGGCTGATATCTAAAGATTTGGTTCAAAGCCAGCCTGGGCATTAGAAAGTCTATGAGACTCTCATCTACAGTTAACCACTAGAATATGGGAAATGGCACTGTGGCTTCATAGGTAGGGTGATAGCCTTGAGTTGAAGAGCTCAGGAACAGTGCCTAGGCCCAGAGTTCAAGACTTACAAATCCCCCAGCCAAAAAAAAGAAAAAAAAATTCTTCCCCAAGTGACTATTATGCCAGACATAGAACATTAACATTCTGGGTGTACTTCACAGTGTTATTACTTGATACCCTAAGATTTTGCAATATTCTCACAGTACCAGCATATGTCATCATATAACGTAGTTCCTTTTCAATGAATAATTCCATTTATAACCTAAATCTACTCCCCCGACTTATTTTTGTCGATACCAAAATTGCTCTACCATGATATGCCACAAGCCATTAAACATTTTATGGTGGGTAATTGGAAAGGAGTCTCATGGAATTTTGTGCCAGGCTGGCTTTGAACCATGGTCCTCAGATCTCAGTCTCCTGAGTAGCTAGGATGACAGGCGTGAGCCACCAACACCTGGCTTGCCTTTTTATTTTTTTGTGGGTCTTGGGACTTGAACTCTGGGCCTAGGCACCATCCCTAAGCTTTTCAGGTCAATATTTCATGTAAGTCTAAACATTTAAGTAAAGGAATAAAATTCCAACAAAAAAAGAATAAAATTCCAGACATGGTGTGTTTATAACTCGGTGTTAATTACTTGATGAAAATGTGCCATTCCAGAAGCTGGTGTCATTTGATGATGTAGCTGTGGATTTCAGCTGGGAGGAGTTGCAGCATCTGGACAATGCTCAGAGGACCCTGTACAGAGATGTAATGCTGGAGATCTACAGTAACCTGGTGTCCTTAGGTGAGCAAAAGTCAAATTCACTTGCAAGGCCAAGTGCCTTGTTATTTTGCAGATACGTGAATGTTTATCAAACTTTCAATACTATTTAAATGAAAGATTCCAGGCCCTGAGAAGTATCATTACTTTCTAAAGAAAACCTAAGGTAATTTTGTACTCATTCTTCAGGATACCTTCAGGATACTTTGACAACAGTTCGAAATTATGTTTCCTCTAATGGAGACGACATTCCAAACTTACACAGTAATTGTAAGTGGATAAACAATCCAGAATAGAATATATATCATTATTGGAAATAGGATCTACAAATCACTAAACAGTGAGTTTATAATGGAAACCTGGCACTAGGTGCAATGTTTCATGCCTGTAATCTTAAAATATTTAGGAGGAAGAAATCTAAGAATTCTAATTTGAAGCCAGCAAAGGCATAAAAATTGCCATGAAACACTATAACTCCAAGTAACCCCTCAAAAATGTTAGTGGAATGTCAAGAGTTTGACTTTGTGGTTGAGTGCTTGCCTAGCATGCATGAAGACCTATGCATGTAAGTGGAGCTGGGACTCAAACTGGTATTTTTCTAGCCTTGAGCAAGACAGCTAAGTTTATGCCGTACAAAATGAATCCAGAGGTGGGGAAAAGTCAACCATGGAGCCACTGAGAAATGAGAAAAAAATTTAATAGATAACTTGTGAGTAGGATGTCTGTAAACTTAAAACAATGATGACACAGCATAAGCAATAATTGTCTACTGTTTCTAATTTACAGGGCCCTGTGTTCCCAAACCTGTATTAATTGACAAGCTAGAGCACTGTGCAGAACTCTGGATAGGACAATCCTCTGACAAGAATATCACAGGTGAGTGAATGCATCTTCATATTGATGTTGGAGCCTGAGCCCCATTGGTAAGTTCATGTTGTGATGTACTGAGCAATAATATTCTTAGTTACCCTAAATCCTGTGTGGAACCTATGGAATTTTTCGTGAATGAATCAAGAATCATTTTCTTTTCCCAATCCTATGCTTGGTCTCAGGGCCTGAGCATGGTCCTTGGGTTTTCTCAAGGCTAGCTCTCTACTTCTTGAGTCATAGCACCACTTCTGGCTTTTTCTTTGTATGTAGTACCAAGGAACTGAACCAGGTCTTTGTGCATGCTAGCCCAAACCCCCGGCACCAAGAATCATAGGGTGATATAATTAATTCTATGTGGCAGTAGAGTTAAAGTTAGATTTCTCTGTAGAAATCACTGTGAAACAAAATAAAATGAGAAAGCCATGAGCCCGTGGCTCATGCCTGTAATCCTAGCTACTTAGGAGGCTGAGATCTGAGGATCAAGGTTCAAAGACTGACCTATCACAAAAACACCTTAGACTCTTCTGTCCAATGAACCAATAGAAAATGAGAAGTGGGGTGGAGGCTAAAGACATAGGGCAGTAGCCTAGAGCTGAAGAGCTCAGGAAGAACAGCCAGGTCTAGAATTCAAGTCCCATGACTGCAAAACAAGAAAGAAAGAAAAAAAGAAAGAAAGAAAGAAAGAAAGAAAGAAAGAAAGAAAGAAAGAAAGAAAGAAAGAAAGAAGAAAGAGGGAAGAAAGAGGGAAGGAAGGAAAGGAAGACACAAAGAAAGAAAGAAAGAAAGAAAGAAAGAAAGAAAGAAAGAAAGAAAGAAAGAAAGAAAGAAAGAAAGAAATTTCATTGCTTTAAAACTAAGACTATAAATGATTGAGCAAACAAGGAATAAGTCAGGGCATTATTCTCTGATAAGGATAATATCTTTTTGCTGGTAGGAAGAGACTGGTATTCAGAACCAGACCTTTCCACCAGAAATTGAGCCTAGTGGTAGAGTGCTTGCCTAGCATGCACAAAGACACAGGTTTGATTCCTTATTACCACATACATAGAAAAAGCCAGAAGTAATGGCTTCATTGGTAGGCATCTAGTCTTGAGAAAGCCCACGGACAGTGGTTAGGTCCTAAGTTCAAACCCAGGAATGGAAGGAAAAAAAAACAACAAAGTTTCAATCAACATAAGAAAATTAACTAGACAATGAGCTGGAGATTTTCTGGTCTTCCATGGTTCTGAGGGACAGGAGTGTTAGAAAAGGAATTTTTATAAGACTTCAAATGGAAAGAAACGAATTTCAAAATTCCCACAAATACCTAAATTGAGACTTTAGTAAGAAGTTGTAACTGAAGGGATTTAGGTGTAAGTCCTTACTCTCAAGAATCGTTCTTGCTTGGATCAAAGGCAAACAGACATATAAACCAAACTTGTGGCCGCTGGATCTAGAAAAAATTCGTGTTCCTCACTTAATGGTTAATAAGCAAACAGCATTGAAACTGGGTAAGGTAATCTTATCTGCTACTCAGGACCTGAGACTCTTATCTGTAGTTAACTCTAGAAATCAGGAAGTGGGGCTGTAGCTCAAGGATAGGGGTTATAGTCTTCTGCTGAAGTGTTCAGGGACAGGGCCGATGCCTATGAACTACAAAAAAAAAAAAGAAAAGAAAAGAAAAGAAGGTTTTAAAAAGATGCAAAACAGCCCAATATTTAGATTATTTCTCAAAAATAAAAGAAAGGCAGCTATTCCTCAATGTATAAACAAAACAGTATTTGAAAAAAACAGCTGCAGGTATACTATAGGTAGTACTCAGCTATAGGTACCTATAGTACTCTAGGTAGCAATACATAGATGGGTAATTTCAATAAATATTTCCTGTGATATAAAAAGAGAACTAAAACACAGGAAAACATTATTGGTCATTGTAAAATATCATTTTCTTAATATGTTAGGGAGAAAAGCATATATTTCTCATAAATCAATTTCCACATTTATATTTTAAAATATCTAACACTTAGGATGGGAAAGTAAAGTCATTACCTTTACAGTAAGGAATATTTGTATCTCATGTATGTTTGTGTCTTTTTTTCTATGACTCATTTTAGATGTCCAGGTAATGGAAAATGTGTTCAAGACCTGCCAGGAAAGTCCACATGAATGTCTTTGTGAAGTAGCAGTTGCAAGTAGTATCCAAGTGGAGGAAAACGTGAGATTAGCAACAACTTTAAATTTGAGCTCTACACATAATCCAGAGCTGATTAGTAATAACGGTAACAACTTAGGGGTGAGGACTGAGGAGTTCATTAAGTGTCAGAACATGCTTCTGTCTCCTAAGCCTGATGAGATGCATGCTGCATATAGATCTCGTATGTCTCCTGTTCTTAAAAAATCCATCGGATATTCAGAGCATTTTATTCATGATTGTGACAGTCCAAAAGATCTGCAGTATCATAATTCTGTTCTCCCTACCCAAGAAATTCTTCAGGGAGGGAGGAAAACTGCTAAATGTACAGTGTGATGAAAAATATTGTACTTAACACCGACCATCACTACACATCCGAAAATGTACCCAGGAGATGCTCCTCATACATGAAGTGAATGTGAGAAATCTTTCAGTAATGACATACGCCTTACAATACCTCAGAGCAAATATCCTGAGATATGTGATGCATACATAAAGTGTGAAAATTAATTTCTGAGAAGTCAGACCTGACGCTCAACCTCGATCTCCAAGAGAAGACAAACCTTATGAATATGAGGAACGTAATAAAATTTCTGCCCAGAATTCAGCTCTCAGCACACATCAGAGATCTCACACAGAAGAGAAATCTTATGAATGGGATAAATGTGGGAAGACTTTTAGACTGAAATCATACCTCACTTTGCACCAGAGAAGACACACAGAAGAGAAACCTTATGAATGTAACAAATGTGAAAAGTCTTTCACCCAGAAGATACACCTTCGAGTTCATCAAATAACACACACAGGAGAGAAATCTTATAAGTGTAATGAATGTGGAAAGTCTTTCCAAGGGAAGGGAAAACTTCGTGATCATCAGAGAATACACATAGGAGTGAAACCATATGAATGTAACCAATGTGTAAAGTCTTTCAGACAGAAATCTTCCCTCAAATTGCATCAAAGAACACACACAGGAGAGAAACTTTATGTGTGCAACAAATGTGGAAAGACCTTCAAGTGGAAGTCATATCTTGATCGGCATAATAGAACACACACAGGAGAGAAAACTTATGCATGTAGTGAATGCGGAAAGTCTTCCAAATGGAAGGTAAAACTCCGTGTTCATCAGAGAATATACTCAGGAGAAACACCTTATGAGTGTAACATATGTAGAGAGTCCTTCATACAGAAGCCAAACCTCAACATCCATAAGACAATTCAAACAGGAGAGAAACCTTATGAATGTAACCGATGTGGAATGTCTTTCAAATGGAAGTCTTCCCTCAAATTGCATCAGAGAACACACACAGGAGAGAAACTGTACGAGTGCATCAAATGTGGTAAGACCTTCAGATGGAAGTCACATTACAGGAGGCATAACAGAATTCACACATATTAGAAACCTTAGGAATATAACCAAAGTTGAAAGTCTTTCGTGCAGTATTCACCCTTCAGGAAGCGTAAGAGAGTTCACACATATGAGAAGCCTTAGCAATGTAATAAATAGGAAAATCTTTTTCGTCTGTGAAAGAAAACTCAGCTTGTGTCACAGAACCAACACAAGATAAAACCCTTAATGAATGTAGCAAATGTTCAGTCTTTTCCCCAGAAGGCACAAGTCAAGATTTATCACTAAACACCCACTGGATAGAATCCGATGAATAAAATGAAAGGGAAATTTTTTTGAAGAACTCATAGTTGAGTTTGCATGATACCACATAGACACAAGATAAAAACCGTATGAATATAAGAATATGAAAAATCCATCATGAACGCATGACTAAATATAAAGTGAACATAGGAGAGAAAAACCTTATGAATATTACAAATGTGGAAAGTGTTTGACCTGGAAGGCATACTTCTGTGTTCATCACAAACCTGATTCCCATAGAAGAAAAGAAAACTAATGAATAGAACAAATGTGCAATGACTTTTAATCAGAAGTCAGTCTTCAGTACATTTCAGAACATACACAATAGAGAAATTCTGAGTAATGAAAAACAATTAGCTATATATAGAATCTCTGTATATGGGAGCACTAGGGTAAGTCTTCTAAAGAAAGTCAACCTTCAGCAAGCATTAAGAGCACTCACAGAAGAAATAATAGCATGTAGGAAAACCTTTGTCAGAAACCTCTAAAAGCTGACTGTGTGGCTTAGTGGTAGAGTGCTAACCTATCAAGGATGAAGGCCTGGGTTAGATTCCTCAATACTACGTGAAAAGAGCAAGAAAGAAGCAGCACTGTGGTTCAAATGGTAGAGTGCTAACCTTGAGCAAAAGTAGCTCAGGCCCTGTGTTCAAGCCTAAGGATTGGAGAGAGAGAGAGAGAGAGAGAGAGAGAGAGAGAGAGAGAGAGAGAGAGAGAGAGAGAGAGAGAGAGAGAGAGAGAGAGAAAAGAGAGAGAAAGAGAGAGAAACAGGAACTTCTAAATTTTACAGAGATATAGAAGGAGAGAGACAAGGAGACAGAAACGAATTTCTAAACTTTACAGTCTTTCTATTTCCTTACAAATTCGTCTATGTCATTCTTTCTGACAGAAGCACAGAATTCCATTGTGTAAAAGTACCATATTTGATCTACTCATCAACTGACGGGCATCTGGGTTGGTTCCATACCTTTGCTATAGTAAATAGTGCTGTGATAAATGTTATTGTTCTAGTGAATTTAGTATGTCCTATCTGGACGATTGGCAAGTAGTGAAATTGCTGGTCACAGGGGAGCTCTATGTTTAGTCTTTTTGGGATACTGCCATAGTGCTTTCCACAGTGGTTGAACGAGTTTGCAATCCCACCAGCAGTGTAGTATTGATCCCTCCTGGCCACATCCCCTCCAGCATACGTTATTAGATTTCTGGATCTTGGCCATTCTAACTGGAGTGAGGAGGAAAATGGAAAGAGGAACTGAAACTTTCTCTCCTTACAGATGACATGATTCTGTATTTAAAGAACCCTATAGACTCTACTCCGAAGCTGCTTGAGGTGATATAAAACTTTGGTAAGGTAGCAGGGTATAAAATTAACCCTCAATGTCAACTGCCTTCCTATATGCCAACAAATGAGAGGAATGAGGCAAGAATCAGGATAGCAACTCATTTTGCTATCAAAGAAAATAAAGTACCTACGAATTAACTTAGAATGTAAAGCACGTTTTTGATGGAACTATAAACCCTGGAGAAGGAAATTAACGCAGAACTGAGGAAATGCAAAAACCTATGCTCCTGCTTTGGAAGAAGTAATATTGTAAAAATGGCAATCTTGATAAGGACTATCTACAAATTCAGTGCAATATTCATCAATATCCCAATGTCATTCGTCAAAGAAACAGAAGAGGAAATCCAAAATTTCACTTGGAATAATAAAAGACCCCTTATAGTCTGTCTTCTTGCATGATACATAATGTTTAGTCTCACCTTCTCCACCAAAATCTCACCTTTCTCATTGAGACATACTTGGCCCTGTTTACTAGCAGCAAAGTCTCAAACGCGCAGTTTCAGGTGTCACCACTGCCTCTGTTGGTGGGTAGATCCAACTCTGTCATCGATTCTGAGGTCTGCTCTGGGAGTCTTGGTCACAAGTTGTTCTGTGGCATCTGCTGCCAGCCTGTGCCTATTTGCTTCCTTTTCCTCCAGCAGCCTACAACAGGGAATGAAGTTCTGGCGCTGATGCTCTCCTTCATATGCAGGGCAGGATGAGCCCAACCCTCCCTCATCTTCCTCTTCCAATTTTTGGGAAAAAATGTGCTGGCAGAAGTCCTCAGGTGTGGGGCATGGCTGATCCACACTTTTAATCCAGGCTGGTCAGGAGGCTGAGATCTCAGTATGGAAGTTCCAAGTCACCTAGAACAGGAAAGTCTGATAGATTCTTACTACCAAAAATAAAAACAGCTGGGAATGGAGTTTGGGCTCAAGTGGTAAAGGGCTAGTCTTGAGTACAAATGCTTAGTGCCCAGGCCCTGAGTTCAGGCTCCAGCACTGCCAACAACTTCACTTTAGTGAGATTTTAGCTTTATCCATGTAGGCACATCTCACTGGAATCTTTGCTGGTAGAGATAGTCTTCATAATTTTGTCTCAAGGTAAAGGTCCTCCTGGGGTAGTACACAAAAGGTATCATGGAGAGAGGAGCCCCACTTGCTCCAGGTTTGAAGATGGCATAGGTCAAGCCAGCATGGAGTTGGCACATCAGTCTTTTTCCTAGCACCACCTACAAGTGAATGTCAAATGACATTGATTGTTGTGGGATTGTGTGACTGAAGTGCCCCATTAAGGGCAGTGTTAGCACATCCAAACTTGGATACCAGGAATGCTGAAATCTCAAAGCTAAGATGTCTGTTGGCTACAGAAATGCTGGTGTGTCTGTTATTCACTAAAAGTTCAGGTGCAAAGATTCTGAAGCTTGATGCCATGTGTTTATTCCATTTAGTAAAATTATTTTAGTGCACTGTATAAGTTAAAACATTTGATAAGAGTCAGGGGTAGTGAAAACATTGTTCTTGAATTCAGGTGTCTGGCAGGGTAATGGGGGCGTGTTGGTGGCTGGGACTATGAAGCTGGAGCTGCTATCAAACCATGGATCATGTTCCTCTTTGTCTGGGAGAAATGACTCCAAAGATGAAATTTGAATGGTGAGGAAAGATGATGATGTACTCAGGTAATTTCTCCTAAACAAATGCTCATGTGGAAGTGGGATGGGGGCTGGGCATATCTGAGGCAGAGCTTAAGGGGGCTTCTCATGGCGTTCAGAACGTTCCTTGCGACTTCGGGCATGCAGCAGGGTGTTTTAGATGGCCATTGTGAGATGGATGGAATAAGACTGGAGACAAGATGAATGCCGGGATCCTGCAATGCTCTTGCATGAGTGGCTGGTGGCTCACCTGAAAGAACTAATTATGTCTAAAAAAGAAATCAGGAATTTGTTTTGATTAGATAATACCTGTAATCCGAGGCATATTCAGGATCCTGATCTTAGTATTGTGGTTTAAAACCAACCCAGCAAAGGGAAAAATGCATGAGACTCTTCCTCCCAGTTTAGAGCAAGAACAAAGATTGAAGTAGAGCTGTGGCTCAAGAGCTAGAGTGCTACCTTGAGCAAAGAAAAGCTAAGAAAAAGCTCCAGGTCTTGAGTTCAAGGCCAGGAATGAAAGAAGGAAGGTAAAAAAAGGGAAGTATGTGAGGAAGGGAAATATATAAATGAAAGAGAGAAGGAACTAGACATTTAAAACTAGAGAATATTTAAAAGTCATCAGTCCTTCTAAGAAAAGTGTTGGAGTATGGGTTCTATATGTGGTGAACTGGAAGCCCAGCAGTGACTTGTTAACCAAAGAGTCACCATGATGAGCAAAGGATAGAAATCTGCATGAGCCTCTTAGCGGATGGAGTCACAGAAGAGAACCTCAGCTCCCATCCCATAGTTAGAAGTATATAGAGATGGGGAAGTTGGCATCACCTTGATGTCATTGTGTCCATGGAGACTGGAAGCCATGGCTCTGTGAAAGCACAATGTTCTGGTTACTGAGCTGAGAGGCTGAGGAGAGCCAAGTCCTGGCCATGAAGAATTCAGGGTGGCAGCAGAGCAACACTGCTGCAGTGTGTGCCTGCTTGTCTGTTCTTATTCTGTGGTGGATCAGGCCGGAGCGGGTGATAGTAACTGTTTTGTGGTCACAAGCCCTTCACCAAGAGCTTCCTCTGGGATCCTCATAAGCTACAGGGTGGCTGGTGGTGGGATGTGTGTGGGGTGGAAGTGACAGAGGGATGGACGCATGGCAAGGTGGGTGAAGAGATGAGAGGAATGATGAGAGCCCAGTTCACTGGTTTCCAAGGTTAATGGGTGGGAGGTAGAGAGTCATGATGGAGGAAAGATGGAGGCAGGGGAAGGTGGTGACAGAGTGAGGCCATCTGTAGTGCCAGCCTGGCCATCATCTGAAGCCCATAGGCAGCTTCCTGATCCCTCACTTTGTCCTGCTCCTTGTGGAGGGAATGTCACGTGTACCCAGAGCTAGGGGTGGGGCAATGTTAGTAGCACCTGGAGAACCATTGGCCTCTACCTGGGTGAGGGGTGGTTATGGCTCCCATGCTGGGTGGCCTAATAGCTATGGAACAGATCTCTCCTTAGCTACCACAGTCAGTGGCTGCTCTCCATCTTGGTTCAGGGCACCTGCTCAGCCATCAGGACACCCCATGCCAGGACAGAGGCCTACAATTCAGATGGCAGCACAGGGCTGAAGATGATCTCACCATAGCCCTAGTTACATGGCTGTACCTGCATGCAGGACAGGATGAGCTGGAGGAAGATGATCTCTGTGTTTTTCCACAGCCTATCCCGGCCTCTTCTTGTGTCTGATTAGACCCAGACAGTACCAGGTTCCCTCTCATAGTCCTGGTTCTTTTTCTTTTACAGTCATGAGGTTTGAACTCAGGTCCTGGGTACTGTCCCTGAGCTCTTTTGCTCAAGGTTGATGCTCTACCATTTGAACCGTAGTGCCATTTCCAGCTTGTCCTTTTCATGTGGATCTCTGATATCCCCAGTGCTGTGCCTGCAGGGAGGCACTCACCCCACAGACAGAGCAACCTCTGCCGTGACTGTGACTGCCCACAACCCTCACACCCACACCTTGCACACCCATCGACTCCAGTTTTAGCTCCTCTTGGACTGGGTGTCCAGCCTACCCCTTCCTACACTCACAAAGGGTCTACAATTGTCTTCCCAGGGTCCTTTCTTCTGCCAGCCAGAGTACAGACTGTGCACATCTTGACCATCACAGAGCTCAAAGCCAAAGGCTGAGATGCAGAAGGGGGTGACCCAGTAGCTGCACAGGGCCCATGGATCATCCTGTGCATCCCCCAGCCTGTGACTTCCCCCACCCCCTTGGCAGGGAAGCTCCATGCCCACATCCTGATCCCTGGTCCCCTCCAATTCCATTCTCCCTTGAATTTTGCAGACTGTCTACCATCAGGATCTAAAATTCTATTCATCACTTTATGTCCTTATCACTGATTTGCTACTTTGGCAGGATCTCCCCGTGCCTGGAGAGTGGGCATGTCATGTACTCTCTGTGGAGAAGTTGCCCCAGGAGAAGAAATATGCACTTCATGTGAGTGTTGGACAGGGCAGGAGGGCTCCCTAGGATCAGAAGCCACAGGAGGGGTGCAGATGGGGGAATGCTAGGGGCCCCAGGGGACAGTGGGAATTGGGGCACAGTTGATTCCTTCTGCAGGGTTGACACCGCTTCACAAACCCAATAGAATGAGGTTCACATTACAGATGTCAGAGACAGTGCAGATTGCCAATGGGCGCAGGGGTCACTGTCACCCCCAGATGCTGGCTGCATGCTGGGATGCACGCAGAGATGGTTTCAAGATCAGATAATGAGGATGCTGCAGGGTGTAACCATTCTTTTCAGATGGCTGTCTACCTCTCTTGAGCTTCATCTCTATCTTTGGCATTTTCTTGGCAGTTAACTGGAAATGAGAGTTTCATGGACTTTCCTTTCTGGACTGGCTTCAAACAGAAGCTATGCACAGTTTTCAAACCATACCCTACTGAAGAAGGGAAGCTTGATCTGGTGCTTAACTGGGTTGCACTTTGGCTCCGTTTGCTATGCCTCACGGGAGGGGGCTCATCATTTGTAGACTAAGATCTCATGACCTTCAAAGCCAAATGCTACCTGAAAGTTCCGGGTCCCAGCCTATGTGTTGGGCCTGGGTGAATACATTCTCTGTTACGCTGGGTCATCAACCCATGTTTTAAGCTGGAAGTAGGCAGTGCCACATTTGATAAGAACATCTGCCAGAGACTGTCACCTCATGAAAGCAATTTCTAAATTTGTATTCCATTTCCTGTGGTGGAGAAATCCCCTCCAAGTTAGACAGGCTCACATCCCCCTGCAGGTCACACTCCTAATGCACCCTTGAGTGTCCTCATGGTATTGGGATCTAAGTTTGCAGGGAATGCTTGTTTAGTCCATGAATTAGCTGGACAAGTGATGACAAACGTGTTGTGGATTTATATGAGAACAATTTAAGAAGCCCTGGAGGAGCATCAACCTGACCCTCTGTGGTGCTATAAATCTGATAGGATGTTCCAGACTGAGAAACAATCACATGGCTTTGCGTTTGGCATCCAGACAAGTGAGTGCATGTCTTAGCTGTCAGCCAATACAGAGGAGGACATGAATAAGTGGGTGGAAAGCATCTGTCAGACCCCTGTCTGGGGGCAGGTGGAGAGAACATAGGAAGGTAGATACCATGGCTGTGGTGGGGCCAAAAAAAGGGTAAAAGAGGCAAAGGAACCAGGTACTGGTAGCTCAAGACTGTCATCATAGCTACTCAGGAGTTTGAGATCTGAGGATCACAATTCAAAGCCAGCCCAGGACAGAAACTCCATGAGACTCTTATCTGCAATAAACTACTGAATGCAAGAAGCTCAAGCTCAGTGACAGCATCCAGGCCTAGCGTTCAAAATCCAGGACTGGCAGAAAAAAGTATCAAAGGACAAGAAGCTTGCCAAAAGTTAGAGGGACTCTAACTTGACAAACAATACAATGGTAAGTTGCACTCAGAAGACTTGCACAAAATCTGGAAATGCCTGAGACCTATCTATGTATGTTTCCTGTTTGTCTAAATACATATGTTTATGCATTTATATATTAGCATAGAGAGACAGATCAATACATATGACTATACATATATACATAGCCAGACACTTATGGGTGGGTGGTATACTGTGTGAGAGTTTGTGTTTGTGTTTTGTGGATGGCTATCTCTGTTTAAGAAAGGTAGAAAATATGTAAATATCTTAAAAAAAACTTAACTAAATATAGAGAGACATAAGCTCTTGAGGGAATCTGAAATGACAAGATTATTCACAGGCACGTTTATCCTTATGGATTCCTCAGCAAGTTTTAATTTTTTTCATTATTTTCTTTCTTTTTTTTGAACCAGTGCTAAGGATTTCTCTCAGGGACCAGGTGCTGCCAATTACTGATTTTCTCATGGCTGGTACAAGAGGAACTGAGCCACAGTTCCACTTTTGCCTTATTTATTCATGCTTAACTGAAGATAAAGATTTCTATCAGTGACTTTCTTTCAGGGGCTGGATTCTAAGGAGGATCCCCAGACCTCAGCCTTCTCTATAGCTACAATTAACAATATGAGAACCCAGCACTGGGTTCCAATGCACAGGGCAAGAAATTGAGTGAATCTCTCAACTCCAATTAGCTATAATAAGCTAGAAGTGAAAGACCAATACCTTTGAGGAAAAGATGCTGACGGTTATCACACAGGCCCTATGAGTAAGCCCTAAACCCTGTACACATGTGTGCATGCACACATTGGCAGATACACACACACATGCACACACACAATATCTCAGGCAATACTATATTTTGAATTAATATCCAAAGATTGGACAACAGGATAGCAAGTAATAAAATCTGTTTTTCTTGTCTACATTGAGGGAAAGGGATAAGTCACAAGATGCAGAAGCGAAGAATTCAGAGGCAAATGCTGTGAGTGAATAACTTGTAAAAAGCAAATTTCTTTTCTTTTCTTTTCTTTTGTATTTTCTGCCATTCCTGGGGCTTGAACTCAGGGCCTGAGCACTGCTCTTGGCTTTTCCCAAGTCTAGCCCTCTGCCACTTTAGCCACATTGCCATATGGATTTTTATATCTGTGTGATATTAAGGACTCAAACCGAGATCTTCATGGATGCTAGTCAAGCACTCTACCACTGGGCCAAACTCTAAACCCCGATAAAGTATTTATAAATAGTCATCATCATCATATCAAAATATCCTTTCTCCTACAAAGTATGAACACTTATCTATGTCTGTAAGACTTTTTTTATGTCACCAATGCTTCTGTGATTTTCCCACTTGCATTTTTACAGATGACAGCACATATATTCATCAGGAAGAAAAATAGATTAGGATACAGAAACCTAACCACGTCCTAGTAGATTGAAGTGAAAAATATGTGCAAGATGGCCTGGTGTTTCATCTATTTGTAGAATGCTTGGCTACCACACAAAAAGACTCTGGTTTGATTCTTCAATACCATATACATAGAAAACTCTGGAAGTGGTGCTGTGGCTTGGTGGGACTGCTATAGCGTAAAGAAAGCCTAAGAACAATGGTCAGGCTCTGAGGTCAAGTCCCAGGACTAGCAAAAAAAATGTGCAAGAGGCAAAATGCAAGATGAGAAGGCACTGTGAAGCAAAATGTCTTGTGAAGGGTAAGGGGAATAGTGACAGTTAAGTTTGGATCTTACATAAGAAAGGCTCCTTGAGCCTGAGACCAGGCTATCACTTACGCCTAGTTAGTGACTTGGGATTTGAACAAAAAGGTGTGCTGTTTACTACATCCATATGTGAGGTGGGAAGGGAGATTCAGCCTCCAGTATGTCTTTGGGGAGGTCTTCTGTGAGCAAGGAGCTTTGGTCATTGGGCCTTGAAAGTTGACCCTACCTCCCTCACAATGGAACAGAATATGGAACCCTGGTAAGTAAGCCACTGTATGAGACAACCAGCTCAAGCCAGCTCCCTTGGCCTGTGGCTCAGGAACCAGAAAGATGTTGCTGTGCTGTTGCCAAAGGTCAGGAGGCTCGCATCTCAGGCATGAGAGATATGGATGTCTCACTTGAAGAAGTAGTGCCAAGCCAAAATTCCAGTATATCAGGCATTTCTCCAGGAAGAAAGCCAGGAAACTCCAGGGCAACTCAGATGAGGTATATTGAGAGGAAACCTATTTGAACCCATCATCCTGCCCACACACTACAACCTTCTTGTGTGCTTTCAAGTGACTATACTGAGATTAGAGTGTGTCATTTCCAATCTACTCTATTCCAATTCCTCAGTGTGAAGTGTGGTCCCATTCCTACGTTTGAAATATCCACTGTTTTGCCAACATAGTGTGATGGTAAGTCAGCTCAGACTCTGAATGAGCCTTGTAACCTATGGATCCTGGAGGAAGGCCTGTTGGAGATGCTGCTGACAAAGCTGATCCCTGCCTACCAGAAAGGTGATCTCTTTTATGTGGGAAACTTCCTGCACAATTTCAAATAGTGGAGGACAATGCAGTAGTTGCTGGAAATTCTCTTGAAAAAGTGAGTGTTCCCCCTCCAAACCCAGGTTTGCTCACCCCTCCTGGCCAAGTCTTGGAATACTTGGCTCCTCTCTGAGCCTCTTTGGTTCTCTGCGGTGTTCACAGGGGAGCTAAGCATGATGTAAGTGCACAAACTACTTTATTATGACTGGGACACCATGCCATTTCATTTCCCTCACAAGCTACTGGAGTCTCAACAGTGTGCTTACTGAGAAGTTGGATTTCAGGCATGAGTAAGTGGCTCCCAACCAGAGCCCTCACCTAGGTGACATCCTAGGAAATCCCATTTCCCAGTAAGAAATGAGGTGTCAGTACTAATGGCGGAGGCCTGTGAAATACTGGAGTCAGAGGAAAAGCTGGGGGCTGAATCACTTTTGAGCCATTAGGGAGGGATTGTGATAGCTTTGCCTGTTAGAACCTGAAAGCATTTACATCTTGGTCTGTGGTCCAGTGCTGCCACTTGAACCTGAACCCAGGTCTAAATGCCATCCCTTTGGTGTTCAAAAATTAGCACTGTGCCATTTGAGTCATAGGTCAAGTTCTGGCTTTTTGCTGCCTAATTGAAGACAAGTGCCTTTAGATTTTAATGACTACACTGGCTTTCCACTGTGATCTTCAGAGCTCAGCCTGCTGGGTGGCTAAGATTAGAGGAATGAGCATTTAGTTCTTTATTTAGAGCATTCCCTTATTGATTTATTTAGAGCATTTACTTAGTTAATTTAAGGTGCGTTTACATTGGACCGATGCATAGAGGCCTCTCTCAGAAGCTTCTGGAAGTGGGGTGTAAAAGTCATCCTGTTCTCGAGTGTCTCTTACCCCCCTCCCAGCACATAAGTGCACATCTCTGCAGGACAGCCACAGCATTAGAGTCCTGCAAGAAAGGGGCTTTGGTAGAAGGCTCAGGATGGAGAGAGAAGGCTCTCACTTTCCTTGTACCGAATGTGCCCACAGCATCATGTGATCCATGTACACGATGTGAATGGACTTCTACCCCAATGATTTCTACGAGTTCAAGAACTGCCACACCCTGACACAACTCAAGCTCTATATGAGGCTCCACATGCCGGCTTTGGACCTGCTCTTCTAAACACATACTTTTTGACCAGCTGGAGGAATGTGCGACCAGTAAGAACAAGAAAAAGTAGAAGTCCTGGTGTGGGTGCCTCAGAGCCTGTGAGTAGGAAGCCCATGTGGTCTAGATATTGGTTGGCCCTTACTTCTACAGAGCTTGGGAAAATGCCCTTTATGGGTGGTGTCAGCCAGGTAATGTCTGTCCTCTGAAAGGACTCGGGAATAAGCACTCATTAGAAAGACCCTACACCTCCTCAGAGTTCAGTCCAAACTCCAGTTCTACAGGTTCCTCCATTAGATCCTCATGGAAGTTGAGTGACACTTCAACTTGCAGGGTCCACTCTGTCCACTCTGTACCTATTTCCATTCTTAGGTTTGGGGCATCCTGGAAGAGCTTATCCTGAACTCCGGATGAAAAACCCACCAATGGAGCTGGTGACTGATGGAGACAGAGAATCATCACTGCACTCCAGAAAGCATGGGCCATCTGTAGAAATTACCAAACAGGTTTAGAGTCCTGTGGATATACCTTTTGCTCTGAACCCCATGTGTGACACAGTTGAACCTGCAGATACTATGGAGGAAGAAAAAGAGCAGCCAGATTTCCTTCCGTTTCCTTTCACACTCCACCCAGAGTCAGTCCATCTGAGTCAGAGTAACACTCCACTTATTTTGCAAGCTGAAGGGGCACACGCTGGGCTCATTGTAAATGTCCCCATGGGAAGCAGCAAGTGTATTCTCAATAGTGGATTCATTGGAGGAAAATGAATCCATCCTCACAGAATATCCAGACCCATCCATCTCACTAAAAGAGACTCAATCTCCATTCGACAAACCAGAATCCATCCCCTTCTTAACTCAGGAAGGACATTCTGTTTCTCATGAGGAAGGAGACCCTTCTGAGGACTCTGAAGTAGAATTACTGTCTGAAGGCAACTTGGAGGCCAGTCTGGATTTAGAGCTTCCCTGTCCCCTTCCTAAAAAAGACATCTCTTTATCTTGCTCTCATGATTCTTGTCAAGTATTCATTGTATTTACTTTGCTAACTATTAAACTCTCATTGTTAATATTATGGTGTGCAGTTCTTCAGTCCTTATTATACTGTGTTTTATTTTCCACTTAGAATGTGAGACCTAAGACACATAGGTCCTGGGTGGGCCAAAAACCAGACAGGTCTGGTCCCATAGAAGACAACCTTACTGGATATACAGGGAACTATGAAATGCATGGAATCACCAGGAATCCAGGCCAGGCCTCCATAGAAAGACAAGTCAGCTACCAAAGCTTAAGGAAGAGCAGATGCCTGGAAATGTGTTTTGTCAATCGGGAGAAGTGCCAGAGTAACTGTAATATTATGTGGGACTCTGTTCTGTGAGTTCAAGTCTGTTTATATATCCATTGTGCTTTGTACAAATATTTAAGAAAATTAAAACTCCACAATAGCATCAAAAATCTATTTTGGCTTTGAATGTGGCCTAGTTGTAGAGTGCTCGCCTAGTATACAAGAAGACCTTGATTCAATTCCTCGGCACTGCATACACAGAAAAAGCAGATGGGGCACTGTGGCTCAGGTGTCACAGTGCCACCCTTGAACAAATGTGGCCAAGGACAGTTCCTGCTCCCTCAGTTCAAGCCCCAGGACTAGCCAAACAAGAAATCATACCATTTTCCACACATTTGGAAATAAATCTGTTTTATCTAACCCTACTTCTTTTTTGCCAGTCCAGGGTGTGTGCCACCAAGCCAAACTACTGGCCCCCAACCTTACTATTTTGAATCATTTAATTTTTTTACATAATCATATTTCATGCTGTCTGTATTAATACCATAAACAGTATGCTTAGTGTAATAATGTTAAAGGTAAAACATAAGAAATTAATAACTAAAATTCCGTTTTTTAGTTTTATAGCATTACTACAATTTTATGAGAAAAATTACCTAGAATGTTTATTTTAGAGTTCAAGTAATCCATTTTGATAAATACATCAACCTACATCATTTATTTGAACACATTTTAAACTATTTTTTCAGGAATGAAAATACATATATATTTGTTGTAAATGAAATTTATGACTTGCGGGGAAGGGAAAGAGAAAATGGGGGAGGGGGTAACAGTGTTTACAAGAAATGTACTCATTACATATGTAACAGCAATGTCTTTGTATATCACCTTGACAACAAATTTTTTGAAAAGTACAATAAGTTTAAATGTCTACTTTGGGCAGAATTTTTTTTTGCCAGTACTGGGCTTAGACTCAGGACCTGAGCACGATCCTTGTTTTTGTTCTTGTTCATTCTTAAGGCGCAATTTCTATCACATTTGCCACAGCACCACTTTTATCTTTTTTTATCTATGTTGTGCTGAGGAATTGAACTTGGGTCTTCATTCATGCTCGGCAAGAACTCTTCCACTAGGCTTAACTTATGGCCCCAGTGGGAAGGAAGTTTTCCATAAAATATGTAGGAAATATGTCCACTAAGGAAAAGCCATCAAAAATAGAAGAAAAATTATATACTTAGATAACGACATGCCAGTGTTATGGCAGATCTCTGTAATTCTAGCTTCAAGAGTGGCCTATTTGGACCGGGAGTTGGCTGGCTGAAGTAAAGTGCTATCCTTGAGCAAGCCCTAGGACAGTGCTCTGGCCATGAGTTGAAGCCATAGGACATGAAAAAGTAATAATTTAATGCCCGTGACTGGTGGCTCACCCTGGTAATCCTAGCTACCCTGGAGGATCGAGGTTCAAAGACGGCCCAGGCATAAAAATCTGTGAGAATCTTATTTCCAAATAATCCAGAAAATTCAAAATGACAATGTGCCTCAAGTGGTAGAGCTCTTGCCTTGAGCTGAAGAGCTTAAGGTAAACATCCAGGCCCAGAGTTCAAGCCCCATGAGTGAAAAAAAGAAAAAGAAAAAGAAAGCCCTTATCTAAGGCTGGAGTGCACACTAGTGGTAGTTTGCTTGCCTAGTATGCACAAAGCCCTGTGTTCAATTACTCTGTACCACTTACACCAAAAAAAAAAGCTGGAAATGATCTCAGAATGTTGGGGTCTGGGGATCACAGTTCAAAGCCAGGCCAGACACTAAAGTCCATGAAACTGTTACTTCCACTTAAGCACCAGAAAACCAGAAGTGACACTCTGGCTCAAGGTGTTTAAGGTTTTAGCCTTGAGCTGAAGAGCCCAGGGACACTGCCCAGGTGCACAATTAAAGTCTTACAACCAAAAGAGAGAGAGAGAGAGAGAGAGAGAGAGAGAGAGAGAGAGAGAGAGAGAGAGAGAGAGAGAGACAGACAGAGAGAGACACAGAGAGAGACAGACAGAGAGACAGAGACAGAGAGAGACAGAGAGACAGAGACAGAGACAGAGAGAGACAGAGAGAGAGACAGACAGGCAGACAGACAGAGACAGAGAGACAGAGACAGAGACATCAAACAGTCAGGCACTGCTGGCTTAAGCGTGTAATTCTAGCTACTGTGGAGCCTGAGATTGGAGGATCTTGGTTAAAAGCCCGAAGCCAGCCTGGACACATATGTTTGTGAGACTTACATCACCAATTAACTACCAGAAACCAAAAATGGAGCTGTAGAGGAAGAGCGCTAGCCTTGAGCTGAAGAGCTTAGGGACAGTGTCCAGGCCCAAAGTCCAAGCACCATGACGAATCAATAATAAAAAGAGAAGATAGCTAATAGTAATGATGAATAATTTTGTGTTGGGAGTTTGGCCTAGTGGTAGAGTGCTTGCCTAGTATGCACGAAGACCTGGGTTCAATTCCTCAATACCACATACATAGAAAAATGCTGGAAGTGGTGCTGAGGCTGAAGTGGTATAGCCCTAGCCTTGAGAAAATATAAGGACAGTGCTCAGTCCCTGAGTTCAAGCCCAGGACTGGCCAAATCAAAAGTAGTAGAGCACTGGCATTGAACTGAAGATCTGAGGAACAGCCCAGGCACAGAGTTCAAGCACCGCAAACAACAACAACAAAATCTATGAAATGGCAGTGGTGGTTTTAAGCTAAGCAAAAATAGAGTAGAAACTGGTAAAATACATATTTGTGTGTAAGCAAAATAGCCCGACGTATGCATTAGAACAGGATAGCAACTTGAAAAAAAAATTTTGTTTTCCATCTCACTAGGTAATGTCTCTTAATTTATTGAAGTAAGTAAAATGCTGGGTTTTATAATCATTGCTCTGAATATTAGAAAATCAGAATATCTCTCATTAACCAACAAAGACCAGGAACTGGGGCTTCGTTCAAATGGCAGAGTATCAGGAAGAGAAGAAAAAATTGAAGTAAGAACTTGAAGTTCTTGATGTAGAACCTGTATAGTAACAGAGCAGCAGCCTGGTGATGGTACCTCACACCTATAATCTTAGCTACTCAGGAGGCTAAGATCTGAGAATCAAAGTTTAATGCCAGCCAAAGTACCTAGTTAACTGCCAGAAGAACCAGAAGTGGCACTGTGGCTCACAGATTAAAGCACTAGCCTTGAACTGAAGAGCTCAGGGACAGTGCCCAGGCCCAGAGTTCAAGCCCCACAATTGACAAAAATCAAACAAGCAAACAAAACTCACAAAGAAGCCTGCAGACCACAGTGGTTCTGCTGAGTCTCTTCTCTATGGGGATCAGGAAACATTTCACTTTTTCTGTCTCTTCCCATCTCAACATTCATACTAAAATAAGACTGTGTTGAAAGTTTCAATTTATAAAAATGTTTTTCATAAAGCACCCTGAAATACTCATCGCTTATATCTCAATTGAAGATAGTTGATTTGGGGCTGCATTGGTAGAGTGCTAGCCTTGAGCAGAAAAGGTCAGGGATAGAGCTGAAGCACTCAGTTGAAGACCCAGTGCCAACACACAAAAGAAAATATGCACTTTATACATATTTTCTAATTTCTTAATGAATTTTTCAGTCTGTATAAATATAGGGTATATTCCTTGTTACTTAAGTAAGATTGCTCTTTTTTTTCTTTTTGCCAGTCCTAGGGCTTGGACTCAGGGCCTAGACATTTTCATTGGACTCGCTTTCCCAAGGTGAGTGCTCTGCCTCTTGAGACACAGCGCCACTTCTAGCTTTTTTCTGAGTATGCGGTACCGGTGAATAGAACCTAGGTCTTCATGCATTCTAGGTGAGCACTCTACCATTAGGCTACATTCCCAGGCAGTGAGATTCCTCTTACAGTCATTGTATGTTCACAGAGTTTGATCTCATACACTGTAGGGCCCTGGTTGGCTTTGACCTGTGATCCTAAGCCCTGAGCCTCCTAAGTAGCTGAAATTAAGTTGTGAGCCAGCATGATGGCTTCCATTCTTTTTTCTACAAAAATATATGTAGTTATCTAAAATATATGTATAGCTGAAAAAAAATGAATCTCTCCCAAACAAATCTTCAAAGAAACAACCATCCTATTAAAAGGTGGGCTAAAGACTTAAAAGAGTATTCTCTGAAGAAAAAATTAAAATGGGCTTTAGACACATGAAGAAATGCTCCATATCTCTAGCAATAAGGGAAATGAAAATCAAAACAACTATGAGATTCCACCTGACTCTAGTCAGAATGGCCATTATCAAAAAATCTAATAAGAGATACTGGTGGGGAAGTGACCAGGGGGGATCACACCTACACTGTTGGTGTGAGTGTAAACTCGTTCAACCACTAGGGAAATCAGTGTGGTGGTTCCTCCAAAGACTGAACATAGAGCTCCCCTATGATCCAGCAAATCCACTACTTGGCACCTACCCAATTGTCCAGAAAAAAGGACATACTAAAGCCACTAGCACAATGATGCTCATTGCAGCACTATTTACCATAGCAAAGATATGAAACCAACCCAGATGCCACTCAGTAGATGACTGAATCAAGAAGATGTGGTACTTTTACACAATGGAATGCTATGCTGCCATCAGAAGTAATGACATCACCCATTTGTAAGGAAATGGAAAGACTTGGAAAAATTCATATTAAGTGAAGCAGGCCAGACCCAAAGAAACATAAGCTCAATGGTTTCCCTCATTTGTAATAATTAGTTCACATCTAGGACTCTCCTAGCAGAGGATTACAATAAATCAAAAACCTAGGTATATAAGGTCATATAGGATGAGACTAAATGTAAGGATCTCTAGGATATGGGAACAAGAGCTATATCTTGTGTCATCGTTGCTCTTAATCTTGTGTGATTTTTGTCCTTAATCTACTATGTTATTTCTCATCTCTTATTTTGCCCTTGGGTTAATGTCACATTGTTACTGTATCTGATTTTTTCCCTGGCATATTGTATATATGTTTATTTGTTTATGTCAAATAGGAAAGGGAAGGGGGGAAACAAGATGATTGGGAAGGGGAGGGGAGAGGGAACTGGGGACAAAAACATGTGGAGTGGAATAAATGTGTGTGAAGTAATGCAGTCCACTACCTGTAAATGTAATCGTAACCCCTCTATACATTACCCTGAAAATAAAAAAGAGACTATAAAAATATCTGTAGAAAATGAGGCTGGATGATGGAAACAACGAGATGCCCTACTACAAAAAATGTGATACACACACACACACACACACACACACACACACACACACAATGGAATGATACATAGCCAACCGACAAGATAAAATAATGGCATTCTCGGGGAAGTGGATGAAAAGGAAAAAAATCATATTAAGTGAGGTAAGCCAAACTCAAAGGAACATAGGCCCAAGAGTCTCCCTCATTTGTCAAATTCAGTAAAAACCTTGGGCTCTGCTACCAGAGATTTACAATGGAACAAAATCTAGAGACATCGTGACAAATAGTATGACACTAAATGTAAGGACCTCCAAGATGAAGAAACAAAACTCATATAATGAGTGATTGTTGTCCTTAATGAATTATGTGATCTTTTATCTCTTTTGCTATCCCTTGGTTATATCATATTGTTACAATATTTCACCTTGTTTTCTGATATATTTCATATGTGCCTACTTGGTTATTTGAAATTGGATAGGGAAGGGGGGAAATGAACATGAGTGGGGGTAGGGGAAGGGAAATGGGGACCATATCATTACATGGGGTATCAAAGTTTGAGAAGTAATGCACCTTCTATCTGGTGAATATAATGTAACCCTTCTATAAATTACAATAAAAATAAATACATAAAAAGAAGATCTGCACAGAAAAAATAATAATGGCATTTTTGGGGTAGTGGATGAAATTAGAGTGAATCCTGTTGAGTGAGATAAGTCAAGACCCAGGAACAAAAGGTACATGGTATCCTTAATATATGGATATTAGTTTCAAACAGTAGTAGAGCGATGATTGAATAGTTGATACCCAAAGTTCTGGACATAATTTTGGAGATATAAACATAACTACATAGACATAAAAATCTAGGATAGACTATACACTCTATAGACATGTGTTTTATTATAGATTAATCTGTATCTATGACATACAAAGACTCAGCTTAATTTTTACTATATTCTAAAATTTATGTGCCAGTGATTGTATAGCGATTCCCTTCTTGAATACTTGTTGGTTAAACATGACATTTGAAATATGACGTAAAATTCAATGTTAATAAATTTTTTTAAAAAAAAGAGGCTAGAGGTAAATACCACTAATGTACTTGCTCTAAGTGGTACAGAAATTTTCTTAATGAATCAAGGAGTTTTATTACATCTTTAGGCAATTATTTTAGTTCTGAGTGTTCTACACTCAATGATACTTCTGGAAAGATGATATAGCTGACTGTGTAGATGGTATGAAGACATACTGGCCTAAACGTAGAATAAAGCATTGGTAAGTGGCTGTTAGCTCTCCAGATTCTACTGGAATATGTGGAATGAATTTATTAAGCACAATGCAGGCTCTTAGTCAGATCAGGATCAAGATTATGTGGTTCCATGAGATGAAGGAGGAAAGATCAGAAAAATCTACTAAGATATCCAGATATACTTTTGAAACTAAGGTATCGGGACTCCTTTTTTTTTCTTTCTTGGTGGGGAGCTTGAACTTTGGACCTGGGCAAGGTCTCTTAGTTCTTTTTCCTCAAGGCTAATGCTGTACCAGTTTTAGCCACAACTCCACTTAGTTTTTGGGTGGATAAGTGGAGAGAAGAATCTTACAGTTTTTTTTTGGTTTCGTTTTTTTGCTTACAAAGGCTTTGAATCACCTTCTCCCTGGCCAGTAGAACGACAATTATTACCCTTCAGCGCCTGGCTAGTGATTTTTTGAAAATTGGACTTTCTTCCAAATCACGTAACTGGTTCCTAGCAAAGTTTTGAAGCCTGACTTAAATGTGACAGATTTTTGTCACTTGGAGACACTCTGTGCTGAACTTTAGAAATCTACCAGCTGAGTCACAGTGGCACTTCCAGTTTTTGTTTATGTGGTGCTGAGGAATGGAATCCAGGGTTTCATACATGCTAGGCAAGCTACATTTTCAGCCCAAGGTTTTATGTTTTGTTTTTTCAGTGTTGTTGCTTCTAAGGTACTGTATGATGTTCTTTCATTTTCTTTGCTTTTCACCTCTTTTCTTCTTTTTCCCTATAATACAATGGTAAAAAAAATACAAAGGAAAAAGGGTGAACCAATTGAACAGTGATACTTGGAAGACACTAAACGGAAATGAACTGAACAATCTGGGTGGAGAGGGGGCTGAGGTTAGGAAAACAGAGAAAAATGAGGGAGGGGATAACAATTTTCTTAAGAAATGTGTTCATTACTTATGTAACCATATGCCAACTATATATTGACTTAACAAAAAAAATTAACTTAAAAAATAATTTAGCCTGGTATGGTGGCTCACACTTGTAAATGTAGCTACTCAAGAGGCTGGGATCCAAGGATAGCAGTTCAAAGTCAGCCTGGGCACTGAAGTCCATGTGACTCTTATCTCCAATTAACCACCAGAAACCCAGAAGTGGCCCTATGGCTCAAGGGATACAGCAGTATTCTTGAGCTGAAAAGCTCAGTGACAAGACCCAGGTGCAGAATTGCAGTCCCATGACTTGAATGGTGAATGATACTAGCCAGGCTCTGTGCGCTCACACTTGGAATCCTATCTACACAGAATCAGGTTTGAATCCAGCCCAAACAAGTTGCATGATATTCTGATTTACAGTTCATTACCAAAAATCTGGAAGTGGAGCTGTGGATCAAGTGGTAGAACACTAGCCTGAAGAAAAAAAAAACATTTAAGGACAGTTCCCAGGCCCTGGGTTCAAGTCCCAGGACTTGCATAAAATAAACAAAATGTGACGCTGAGTCCTCCATCATTTGGTGTTATAGTTCAATATTCTTGATATGCGTCTTAGAAATTAAGTCCCTAGCAAATACTCTCCCCTGAAATTCTGCTTCATAGCTGATTCATAGAATATCAGCAGCATTACTATCACCTTCCAGTTAGCATAGCAGTCGACTACTGAAAATTTGAAGAAAACTTTTGAGTAATCCTAATAAATCTGTGTATCATCTGCACACACATCAAATCAGCAGCAGCTATGTTCTACTATTATCTAAATGTATTTAATCCCTTCTTGAGTTAATGAGCCTTAAAGAGTAAAACATATGAAATAGTTATGAAACTAACAGTCACCATTCTTCTACCTAATATTGTAATATAAGTTTATAAATGCAAGGACTATTCTGAAGTGTGCAGAAGATAGCTTCTAATTATAATATTCTCATGAAGTATAGTTTTTAAGAAACATGTTGCTTGCTTTGGGAAAGCAAAGGCAAGGAAAAATGATATAGATAAGTTCCCTCTTTATCAGAAGGAAATTACTATTGGGTTTAGATCAACTTCATTCATTCCGTGCTGATGAAACAAATATTTGCAATTCCTGAGGCCAATCAATTCATTGTGATGCACAATCAGGCAGCTTAGATCAAACTTCCAAAAAACTAAAGGAACAAATGAGAAGCAATTAAGGTTTCCAAAATGAACCAGGTGGTGGTGGCAGCTGACACTTGTAATTCTATCTACTCAAGGCCTGAAATCCAAGGATCTGGACTAAGTTTGTCTGGGATGAAAATATTCCTGTCTGAAACATCATCTCTGTTATCACAGCCCAGCTGATACACTCTGCCCAACAGGTTCCAAACAGCAAAGTCCATGTCTTATCTGAAATACTAGCAAACGTACTCACACATAATTTCCTCTTTGGGAGATAGTTGAAACATGTACCAGAAACATTTCCCTGGCTTCAGAGTGGAAGTGGAAATATATACTCACTAGAAGCCCATCTAGTAAATTACAGTCAATCATCTTTCCTCACATCTTGTTAGTTAAATTGAACAATGAGTGTTTGGATCAGAAGCGATGTGTATGAGCATACAGGCTGTAAAGGTAATGTAATGCTAGCTACTCAAGATAAGCTTAGACTTGAGGATTCCAGTTCAAAATCAGCCACACAATAAATTCCATAAGATTTTTACCTCTAATTAACCAGCAAAAAACAGAGCGTTGAATTGTGCTTAAAATGCCACAGGCCTAAGATTTGCATAAAAGTGCTAAGGGGTAGCATTCAGGATGCCCACTCTCTCCACTCCTTTTTAACATAGTACTAGAATTCCTAGGCACTGCAATGAGGCAAGAAGCAAGCATAAAGGGTATCCAAGTAGGAAAAGAAGAAATAAAACTATTCCTCTTTCCAGATGACATGATTCTGTATTTAAAGAATCCTATAGACTCTACTCCCAAGCTCTTTGAGCTGATTCAAAGGTTTGGAAGTGGAGCAGGCCATAAAATCAACCCTCACAAATCAACTGCCTTCCTTTACGCCAACAGTGAGAGGAACGAGGCAATAATCAGGAAAGAAACTCCTTTCACAATAGCCTCAAAGAAAATAAAGTACCTAGGAATTAGCTTAACTAAGAATGTAAAGGACCGTTTAGATGAAAACTTTAAAACCCTAAAAAAAGAAATTAAAGCAGAACTAAGGAAATGGAAAAACCTCCCATGCTCCTGGATTGGAAGAATCAACATTGTGAAAATGAGAATCTTGCCAAGGGCTACCTACAAATTCAATGCCATACCCATCAACATCCCAATGTCATTCTTTAAAGAAATAGAAGAGGCAATTCAAAATTTCATATGGAATAATAAAAGACCCTGTATAGCAAAAACACTTCTTAGCAGAAAGAACAGCGCTGGAGGAATTTCAATTCCAAACTTTAGACTCTATTATAGAGGTATAATTCTCAAACCAGCTTTGTACTGGCACAAGAACAGGCCTGAAGTCCAATGGAATAGAACTGCGGACCCAGATATTAAACCACAGACCTATGGCCACCTAATCTTTGACAAGGGAGCCAAAAAAAAAAGAATGGAAGAAATATAGCCTCTTTAACAAATTGTGCTGGCAGAACTGGTTAAGCACCTGCAGAAAACTAAAGTTGGATCCTTCTTTGTCACCTTGCATTAGAATTATCTCCAAATGGATCAAAGACCTGGAGGTAAAAGCTGACACACTGAAACGTTTACAGGAAAGAATAGGAGATACACTAGGCCTCCTTGGCACAGGTCGAAAATTTCTTAATAAGGACCAAGAATCACAACAAATCAGAGAAAGGATGGATAAGTGGGACTGCATTAAAATGCAGAGCTTTTGTATGGCAACGGATATAGCTAGTAAACTAATCAGGAAGCCTACAGAGTGGTAGAAGATCTTCACCAACCAAACAACGGACAAAGGCCTCATATCTAAAATATATCAACAACTCAAAAAATTGAATCACTCCAAAACTAACCTCCAAAGTAACACCCATCCCATTAAAAAATGGGCCAATGATTTAAAGAGAGTCTTCTGTGAAGAAGAAACAAAAATGGCCTATAGACATATGAAGAAATGCTCCACATCTCTGGTCATAAAAGAAATGCAAATCAAAACAACTCTAAGATTCCACCTCACTCCAGTTACAATGACCAGGATCAGGAAAACGAATGACAACAGATGCTGGAGGGGATGTGGCCAGGAGGGATCACTACTACACTATTGGTGGGAGTGCAAACTCGTTCAACCACTATGGAAAGCTGTGTGGCAGTGCCTCAAAAGGCTAAACATAGAACTTCCCTATGACCCAGCAATTCCACTACTTGGCATTTACCCAACAATCCAGAAACAAGGGCATACTAAACCCACTAGCACAACAATGTTGATTGCTGCACTATTCACCACAGCAAAGATATGGAACCAACCCAGATATCCCTCGGTTGATGAATGGATCAACAAGTTGTGGTATTTGTACACAATGGAATTCTATGCTGCTGTCAGAAAGAATGACATCGCCCCATTTGTTAGGAAATGGAAAGACTTAGAACAAATCTTATTAAGTGAAGTAAGCCAGAGTCAAAGGAACTTAGGCTCAGTGGTTTCCCTCATTCGTCATAATCAGTAGAAACCTTGGGCTCTACTAGCAGAGATTTGCAATAGAGCAAAAGGCCATATACAAGGCCATATAATGTGAAGCTAATTGAAAGGACCTCCAGGGTATTAAAACAAAAGCCACATAATGAATGATTGTTGTCCTTAATGTACTATGTTGTCTCTCATCTCCTTTGCTGTCCCTTGGTTATCCCATATTGGTATAGTATCTCACTTTGTTATCTGATATATTGAATTTATTTGTTTTTGGATATTTGAAATTTGATAGGGAAGGGGAGAAAACCAAGATGGGTGGGGGGTGTGGGGTTGGAGGGAAATGGGTACCAACACATGTTAAACGGTATCAATGTATGTGAATTAATGCACCTTCTATCTGGCAAGTATCATGTAACCCTTTTTACTAATTACAATAAAAAATTTAAAAAAAGAAAGTTGTAGTGTGTGGGGAGGATGATGGGATCAAATACATTTCTTCTTAGAAATATACCTCATCAGGTTGCCCTGGATTTTCCTGACCTTCTTCTTAGAGAAAGGCCTGTTATACTGGATTTGTGGCTTGGCAATGATCTACCATGTACATCTTCGAGTAAGACATCCACATCCTCCATGCCAGAGACTCGAGTTTCCTGACCTTTGGCAACAGCACAGCAACATCTTTCTTCCTCCTGAGCCACAGGCCAAGTGAGCTGGTTTGAGTTGGTTGTTAGTTACAGTGGCTTGGTTACCAGGGTTCCATATTCTGTTCCATTGTGAGGGAGGCAGGGTCACCTTTCAGGGCCCAATGACCAAAGACCCTTGCTCACAGAGGATCTCACCAAAAACATACTGGAGGCTGAATCTCTCCACCAATCTCACAATATACATGTGGATGTAGTAAACAGCACACCTTATTTGTCCAATCCCAATGTCTTCAACTAGGCCCAACTACCAGTCTGGTCTCAGGCTCAAGGAGCCTTTCTTAGGTAAGATCCAAACTTAAGGGTCAATATTGCCCTCATCCTTTACAAAACATTTGCTTCACAGTGCCTTCTCTGCCTGCAGGTTGCCCCTTGTCGAATTTTTTTTTGTTTTTGCTAGTCTTGGGACTTGACCTCAGAGTGTGAACATTGTTCTTGGGCTTTTTTTAGGCTTTAGCTGTCCCACCGAGCCACAGCACCACTTGCAGTGTTTTCTATGTATGTGGTAATGAAGAATCAAACCTGAGTCTTTTTGCGTGGTAGCCAAGGACTCTACCACTAGGTCAAACACACAGGGCATCTTGCCCATATTTGTGACGTCAATCTACTAGGATATTATTAGGTTTCTGTATCCTAATCAATTTTTTACTGATTATTAGCTTTTCTGTCATGTGTAAAAATGCAAGTGGGAAAAACACAGAAGAATTAGTGAAATGAAAAAAAAAGCATTACACACATAGATAAGTGTTCATTCTTTGTAGGAGAAAGGATATTTTGATATGATGATGATGATTTTATAATTGCTATGTCAGGGTTGAGAGTTTGGCATAGTGGTAGAGTGCTTGCCTAGCATCCATGAAGATCTGGGTTTGATTGCTCAGTATCACATAGATAGAAAATCTAGCTGTGGCACTCTGGCTCAAGTGACAGATGGCTAGACTTGAGAAAACCCGAGGACAGTGCTCAGGCCCTAAATTCAAGCCCCAAGACTGGCAGAAAGATAAAAGAAAATAAAAATGCTTTTTACGAGCTAATCCACTCACAGCATTGGCTTCTGAAATCTTCGTTTCTGCATCTTGTGAAATACCCCTTTCCCTCAACGAAGACAAGAAAAACAGATCCATCCCATGGTCCACTGTGAGGCCACTGGTTGGGATAAGAGCTAGTCGTGCAGCAACACATAAGTTTTATTCTAATACTTTTCAAACTTTGTACTCAAATATGCTACCTACTTACCAACTTAGGTCAGTAATCCTTTTGCTATACCTTTCCTTCATTACTACAATATTCTTACACTCCTACGTTAATCCTCTTGTACTTCCCCTGAACTCTCTCATTCTTTTTTTCTATCTCTGGACCTCTGCTCGTCTTTCAACCCTTATACTGCACGGATCTACACTTGATGGCTGTTGAGCAATATTGTATATGTAGGTGGTTAATTATTCTCTAGGCTCAGAGGGACTTAAAGACAATAGAGATTGGAGTGAGAGGCTTATTGTTTTGGGTATAATTCGCTTATCAGTGGTTGTATGAGACTGGTCTGTAAGTGCACAAAAAGATAGAGTGATAATACCAATCAAAACTTGTGAACATCTAGTGTCTGCCAGTTACAGAGGTCTAGGTTGGTTATATCTGAAAAACTATAATCGTATTTAGTAGTAATCTTGCTCCCATTTTCAAATGGGCAGAACAAGGAACTCAAGAAAAATGACAAATCAAGAAACAACATCACCCCCCAATGCAAACAGACAATGGAACAGTCACTGGCACACCTAGAGGAGAGTCTTCCAAGTGCTACACAAATGCAATTGATAAACATCATTAATGGAAAATGTGAAATTATAAAGAAAGAGATCATGGAGGAAGCCATAGCTGAACAAGAGGAAAGCATAAACAAG
Organism: Megascapheus bottae; assembly: GCF_031878675.1. Lineage (NCBI taxonomy): Eukaryota > Metazoa > Chordata > Mammalia > Rodentia > Geomyidae > Megascapheus > Megascapheus bottae. Next base: position 2,141,564 of record NW_028327641.1, on the reverse strand, counting down.
GTGATAAGTGAAAAAGAAGAAGCCCTAAAGGAGACCATAATAAAGGTTTTTCAAAGAAAGATGGATCCACATATAAAAACGTGACCAAACTCCAGCAAATGTCCAAAGAAAATAAAGCTACTGAGCTAACCACTCAAAAGGAAATCAAGGAGATAAAGATCCATACATGATCTAAAACAAGAGATGCAAGGAATCAAAAGTTAGCAATTAGAAGCAAGGGCGATGAAAAATAAAGTAGATAGCTTTGATAGCAGGTTAGACAATGCAGCAGAGAGAATTTCCGGGGCTGAAAATAATTTAATTATAGAGAAAGAACAGAAAATGAGTCAATCCAAATCTAGGAAAATTGAGAGAGCGCGTCAGGAGGTCCAAGATAAAATTTGGAAGCATAATTTAAGGCTAGTTGGTATTGAGGAGGGCGTGGAGAAAGAGGTCAATGGTATTGGAAATATACTTCAGGGAATCATCTCAGAGAATTTCCCAAATATCCAGAAGGGCAGGCCCATCCAGATACGAGAAGCTTTTAGAACCCCAAACAGTACTGACCAGAAAAGAACATCCCACTGCCACATTGTGATCCGAACTGGATCAATAGAAACGAAAGGAAAGATCCTAAAGGCAGCCAGGGAAAAGGGATCAGTAACCTATAAAGGCAAACCAATCAGAATAACCCCAGATTTCTCAGCAGAGACCATGCAAGCACAAGTGACTGGAAGCATATATGTCATGCCCTTAAATCAAATAACTACCAACCAAGAATATTGTAGCCAGCTAAGCTCTCATTCATAACTGAGGGAACAATAAAAACATTCCATTCCAGGGAAAAGCTGCAACAATATGTCGAAACAAAACCAACACTACAGAGAATTCTCAAAGATGCTCTATACATAGAAAACCAACATAAATGCAATATAGGGAAAGAAATGGCACCTAAACAGCATACCATCTAAGGACCACAAGAACTGTCAAGACACAGGCCCTACTAAAAGCTTTTAAACATGGTAGCAACTAATAAATATCTCTCAATCCTAACTCTCAATATCAATGGACTTAACTCTCCAATTAAACGGCATAGGCTGTCTAGTTGGATCAAAAAGCAAGAGCCATCGTTCTGCTGTCTTCAAGAGACAAATCTTACCCAAAAGAATCATCTTTTGAAAGTAAGAGGTTGGAATAAACTCTATCAAGCTAACTGCCCCCATAAACAGGCTGGAGTTGCCATCCTCATATCAGATACAATAGACTTCAAACTAAAATTAGTAAGAAAAGACAAAGAAGGTTACTACATACTACTAAAGGGATCTTTCCTCCAGGAAGACATAACGATCCTAAGTATTTACACACCCAATCCCGGCGCTGCAAAGTTCATCAAGCAAACTTTACTTACACTGAATCCATACATAGATCGATATACAGTGATTGTTGGTGAGTTTAACACACCACTCTCACCTATGGAAAGATCAACAAGGCAAAACTCAACAGAGAAACCTTAGAACTGAACAACTATATAGACCAACTAGATCTAACAGACATCTGCAGAATATTCCACCCAGTAACAACACAATATACGTTTTTCTCAGCAGCACATGGAACATTTTCCATAATAGACCACATCTTAGGCCATAAAACAAACCTGGACAGATTCATAAAGACTGAAATTACTCCATGCACACTCTCAGACCATAAAGGCATCAAATTGGAGCTGAACACATATCTCCACCAACGAAAACCCTGTAACTCATGGAGACTGAACAACACATTGTTGAATCAAAAACAATGGGTAATCGAAGAGATCAAAACAGATATCCAACTGTTTATGAAATTTAACAATAAGGAGCACACAAATATCAACTCCTTAGGGACACAACAAATGCAGTACTCAGAGGAATATGCATAGCGCTGAGTGCCTACAACAGCAAGTTGGAGAAATGGCAAACCAACTAGTTAATGTCTCACCTTATCCTCCTGGAAAAAGTGGAACAAACCAAGCCTAAACCCATTAGGAGAAAGCAAATTATTAAAATCGAAGCAGAATTAAATGATTTGGAATAAAAAAACCTATACAAAGAATCAACAAAACAAGGAGTTGGTTCTTTGAAAGAATTAACAAAATTGACAAGCCCTTAGCAAATCTTACCAAAAAAAGAAGAGAGCATATCGAAATAAACAAAATCGCAGATGAAAATGGTAATATCACGACAGAAATTACCAAGATCCAGAATATCATGAGGGAATACTTCTCAAACCTTACGCCAACAAATTTGAGAATCTAGTAGAAATGGATGAATTCCTAGACAATATTAACATACCCACACTGAACCAAGAAGAGCGAACCCAACTCAACAGGCCTATTTCAAGCTCTGAAACAGAAATGGAAATTAGACAACTTCCACTTAAAAAGAGCCCAGGGCCAGATGGATTCACAGCTGAATTCTATAAGGTCTTCAAAGCAGAGCTCACACCAATACTCCTCAAGCTCTTCAACGAAATTGAAAATGAAGGTTCTTTACCAAACTCATTCTGTGAAGCCATTATATCCCTCATCCCCAAACCAGACAGAGATTCATCAAAGAAAGAGAACTATAGACCCATTTCTTTGATGAACATCGATGCAAAACTTCTCAACAAAATACTGGCCAACCGTCTACAACAACTCATCAAAAAAATTATACACTATGATCAAACTGGATTCATCACAGGGAGGCAAAGCTGGTTCAACATACACAAATCAATTAATATAATTCGACACATCAACAGGAGCAAGGACAAAAATCACATGATTGTCTCAATAGATGCAGAAAAGGCATTTCACAAGATCCAAAACCCATTTATGTTAAAAGATGTGGAGAAACTAGGAATCCATGGAACATTTCTCAATGTAATAAAGGCTGTGTATGAGAAACCCACTGCTAGTATTATACTTAATAGTGAAAATCTAAAGCCATTCCCTCTAAAATCAGGAACGAGACAAGGATACTCACTCTCTGTACTACTGTACAGGTGGGGGTTGTGGGGTTGGAGGGAAATGGGAACCAACACATGTGAAAGAGTATCAATGTATGTGAATTAATGCACCTTCTATCTGGCAAATATCATGTAACCCTTTTACTAATTACAATAAAAAGAATTTAAAAAAAAGTTGTAGTGTGTGGGGAGTATGATGGGGTCAAATACATTTCTTCTAAGAAATATACCTCATCTGGTTTCCCTGGATTTTCCTGGCCTTCTTCTGAGAGAAAGGCCTGTTATACTGGATTTGTGGCTTGGCAATGATCTAGCATGTACATCTTCGAGTAAGACAACCACAACTTCTATGCCTGAGACTCGAGGTTCCTGACCTTTGGCAACAGCACAGCAACAACTTTCTTCCTTCTGAGCCACAGGCCAAGTGAGCTGCCGTGAGTTGGTTGTTAGTTAGAGTGGCTTGGTTACCAGTGTTCCATATTCTGTTCCATGGTGAGGGAGGCAGAGTCACCTTTCAGGGCCCAATGACCAAAGATCCTTGCTCACAGAAGACCTCACCAAAGACATACTGGAGGCTGAATCTCTCCTCCAATCTCACAATATACATGTGGATGTAGTAAACAGCACTCCTTATTTGTCCAATCCCAATGTCTTCCACTAGGCCCAACTACCAGTCTGGTCTCAGGCTCAAGGAGCCTTTCGTAGGTAGGATCCAAACTTAAGGGTCAATATTGCCCTCATCCTTTACAAAACATTTGCTTCACAGTGCCTTCTCTGCCTGCATTTTGCCCCTTGTTGAATTTTTTTTTGTTTTTGCTAGTCTTGGGACTTGACCTCAGAGTGTGAACATTGTTCTTGGGCTTTATTTAGGCTTTAGCTGTCCCACCGAGCCACAGCACCACTTGCAGCGTTTTCTATGTCTGTGGTAATGAGGAATCAAACCTGAGTCTTTTTGCTTGGTAGGCAAGGACTCTACCACCAGGTCAAACACACAGGGCATCTTGCACATATTTTTGACGTCAATTTACTAGGATATTATTAGGTTTCTGTATCCTAAAAAATTTTTTCCTGATGATTAGCTTTGCTGTCATGTGTAAAAAATGCAAGAGGGAAAAACACAGAAGAATTAGTGAAATTTAAAAAAAAGCATTACACACATAGATAAGTGTTCATTCTTTGTAGGAGAAAGGATATTTTGATATGATGATGATGACTTTATAATTACTATGTCAGGGTTGAGAGTTTGGCATAGTGGTAGAGTGCTTGCCTAGCATCCATGAAGATCTGGGTTTGATTGCTCAGTATCACATAGATAGAAAATCTAGATGTGGCACTGTGGCTCAAGTGGCAGAGGGCTAGACTTGAAAAAACCCGAGGACAGTGCTAAGGCCCTGAATTCAAGCCCCAAGACTGGCAGAAAGTTAAAAGAAAATGAAAATGCTTCTTACGAGCTAATTCACTCACAGCATTGGCTTCTGAAATCTTCGCTTCTGCATCTTGTGAAATACCCCTTTCCCTCAACGTAGACAAGAAAAACAGATCCATCCCATGGTCCACTGTGCAGCCCCTGGTTGGGCCAAGAGCTAGTCGTGCAGCAACACATAAGTTTTATTCTAATACTTTCCAAACTTTGTACTCAAATATGCTACCTACTTACCAGCTTAGGTCAGTTATCCTTATGCTATACCTTTTCTTCATTACTACAATATTCTTACACTCCTACGTTAATCCTCTTGTACCTCCCCTGACCTCTCTCATTCTTTTTTTCTATCTCTGGGCCTCTGCTCGTCTTTCAACCCTTATATCGCACGGATCTACACTTGATGGCTGTTGAGCAATATTGTATATTTAGGTGGTTAATTATTCTCTAGGCTCAGAGGGACTTAAAGACAATAGAGATTGGATTGAGAGGCTTGTTGTTTTGGGTATAAATCGCGTATCAGTGGTTGTATTAGACTGGTCTGTAAGTGCACAAAAAGAAAGAGTGATAATACCAATCAAAACTTGTGAACATCTAGTGTCTGCCAGTTACAGAGGTCTAGGTTGGTTATATCTGAAAAACTATAATCGTATTTAGTAGTAATCTTGCTCCCATTTTCAAATGGGCAGAACAAGAAACTCAAGAAAAATGTCAAATCAAGAAACAACATCCAACTCCCAATGTAAACAGACAATGGAACAGTCACTGGCACAGCTAGAGGAGAGTCTTCCAAGTGCTACACAAATGCAATTGACAAACATCATTAATGGAAAATGTGAAAATATAAAGAAAGAGATAATGGAGGAAGCCATAGCTGAACAAGAGGAAAGTAAAAACAAGGTGATAATGAAAGAGAAGAAGCCATAAAGGAGGCCATAACAAAGGTTTTTCAAAGAAAGATGGATGAATTCATAGAATTCACAAGTAAAAATGTGACCAAACTCCAGCAAATGTCCAAAGAAAATAAAGCTACTGAGCTAACCACTCAAAAGGAAATCAAGGAGATAAAGAAATCCATACATGATCTAAACAAGAGATGTAAGGCATCAAAAGTGAGCAATTAGAAGCAAGGGAGAAGAAAAATAAAGTAGATAGCTTTGATAGCAGGTTAGACAATGCAGAGGAGAGAATTTCCGGGGCTGAAGATAATTTAGGTATTATACAGAAAGAACGGAAAATGAGTCAATCCAAATCTAGGAAATATGACAGAACACATAGATAAGTGTTCATTCTTTGTAGGAGAAAGGATATTTTGATATGATGATGATGACTTTATAATTACTATGTCAGGGTTGAGAGTTTGGCATAGTGGTAGAGTGCTTGCCTAGCATCCATGAAGATCTGGGTTTGATTGCTCAGGATCACATAGATAGAAAATCTAGATGTGGCACTGTGGCTCATCCTTAGGTTTGGGGCATCCTGGAAGAGCTTATCCTGAACTCCGGAAGAAAAACCCACCAATGGAGCTGGTGACTGATGGAGACAGAGAATCATCACTGCACTCCAGAAAGCATGGGCCTTCTGTAGAAATTACCAAACAGGTTTAGAGTCCTGTGGATATACCTTTTGCTCTGAAACCCATGTGTGACACAGTGGAACCTGTAGATACTATGGAGGAAGAAAAAGAGCAGCCAGATTTCCTTCCGTTTCCTTTCACACTCCACCCAGAGTCAGTCCATCTGAGTCAGAGTAACACTCCACTTATTGTGCAAGCTGAAGGGGCACACGCTGGGCTCATGGAAAATGTCCCCATGGGAAGCAGCAAGTGTACTCTCAATACTGGATTCATTGGAGGAAAATGAATCCATCCTCACAGAATATCCAGACCCATCCATCTCACTAAAAGAGACTCAATCTCCATTCGACAAACCAGAATCCATCCCCCTCTTAACTCAGGAAGGACATTCTGTTTCTCATGAGGAAGGAGACCCTTCTGAGGACTCTGAAGTAGAATTACTGTCTGAAGGCAACTTGGAGGCCAGTCTGGATTTAGAGCTTCCCTGTCCCCTTCCTAAAAAGACATCTCTTTATCTTGCTCTCATGATTCTTGTCAAGTATTCATTGTATTTACTTTGCTAACTATTAAACTCTCATTGTTAATATTATGGTGTGCAGTTCTTCAGTCCTTATTATACTGTGTTTTATTTTCCACTTAGAATGTGAGACCTCAGACACCTAGGTCCTGGGTGGGCCAAAAACCAGACAGGTCTGGTCCCATAGAAGACAACCTTACTGGATATACAGGGAACTATGAAATGCATGGAATAACCAGGAATCCAGGGCAGGCCTCCATGGAAAGACAAGTCAGCTACCAAAGCTTAAGGACAGAGCAGATGCCTGGAAATGTGTTTTGTCAATCGGGAGAAGTGCCAGAGTAACTGTAATATTATGTGGGACTCTGTTTTGTGAGTTCAAGTCTGTTTATATATCCATTGTGCTTTGTACAAATATTTAAGAAAATTAAAACTCCACAATAGCATCAAAAATCTACTTTGGCTTTGAATATGGCCTAGTTGTAGAGTGCTTGCCTAGTATACAAGAAGACCTTGATTCAATTCCTTGGCACTGCATACACAGAAAAAGCAGATGGGGCACTGTGGCTCAGGTGTCAGAGTGCCACCCTTGAACAAATGTGGCCAAGGACAGTTCCTGGTCCCTCAGTTCAAGCCCCAGGACTAGCCAAACAGGAAATCATACTATTTTCCACACATTTGGAAATAAATCTGTTTTATCTAACCCTACTTCTTTTTTGCCAGTCCAGGGTGTGTGCCACCAAGCCAAACTACTGGCCCCCAACCTTACTATTTTGAATCATTTAATTTTTTTACATAATCATATTTCATGCTGTCTGTATTAATACCATAAACAGTATGCTTAGTGTAATAATGTTAAAGGTAAAACATAAGAAATTAATAACTAAAATTCCTTTTTTATTAGTTTTATAGCATTACTACAATTTTATGAGAAAAATTACCTAGAATGTTTATTTTAGAATTCAAGTAATCCATTTTGATAAATATATCAACCTACATCATTAATTTGAACACATTTTAAACTATTTCTTTCAGGAATGAAAATACATATATATTTGTTGTAAATGAAATTTATGACTTGGGGGGAAGGGAAAGAGAAAAGGGAGGGGGTAACAGTGTTTACAAGAAATGTACTCATTACATATGTAACAGCAATCTCTATGTATATCACCTTGACAACAAATTTTTTGAAAAGTACAATAAATTATATGTCTACTTTGGGCAGAATTTTTTTTTGACAGTACTGGGCTTAGACTCAAGACCTGAGCACGATCCTTGTTTTTGTTTTTGTTTATTCTTAAGGTGCAAGTTCTATCACATGTGCCACAGCACCACTTTTATCTTTTTTTATCTATGTTGTACTGAGGAATTGAACTTGGGTCTTCATTCATGCTCGGCAAGAACTCTTCCACTAGGCTTAACTTATGGCCCCAGTGGGAAGGAAGTTTTCCATAAAATATATAGGAAATATGTCCACTAAGGAAAAGCCATCAAAAATAGAAGAAAAATTATATACTTAGATAACGACATGCCAGTGTTATGGCAGATCTCTGTAATTCTAGCTTCAAGAGTGGCCTATTTGGACCGGGAGTTGGCTGGCTGAAGTAAAGTGCTATCCTTGAGCAAGCCCTAGGACAGTGCTCTGGCCATGAGTTGAAGCCATAGGACATGCAAAAAATAATAATTTAATGCCCGTGACTGGTGGCTCACCCTGGTAATCCTAGCTACCCTGGAGGATCGAGGTTCAAAGACGGCCCAGGCATAAAAATCTGTGAGAATCTTATTTCCAAATAATCCAGAAAATTCAAAATGACAATGTGCCTCAAGTGGTAGAGCTCTTGCCTTGAGCTGAAGAGCTTAAGGTAAACATCCAGGCCCAGAGTTCAAGCCCCATGAGTGAAAAAAAGGAAAAGAAAAAGAAAGCCCTTATCTAAGGCTGGAGTGCACACTAGTGGTAGTTTGCTTGCCTAGTATGCACAAAGCCCTGTGTTCAATTACTCTGTACCACTTACACCAAAAAAAAAAAAGCTGGAAATGATCTCAGAAGGTTGGGTTCTGAGGATCACAGTTCAAAGCCAGGCCAGACACTAAAGTCCATGAAACTGTTACTTCCACTTAAGCACCAGAAAACCAGAAGTGACACTGTGGCTCAAGGTGTTTAAGGTTGTAGCCTTGAGCTGAAGGGCCCAGGGACACTGCCCAGGTGCACAATTAAAGTCTTACAACCAAAAGAGAGAGAGAGAGAGAGAGAGAGAGAGAGAGAGAGAGAGAGAGAGACAGAGAGAGACAGAGAGAGAGACAGAGAGAGAGAGACAGAGAGAGAGAGAGACAGAGACAGAGAGAGAGACAGACAGACAGACAGACAGACAGGCTGACAGACAGAGACAGACAGAGACAGAGAGACAGAGACAGAGACAGAGACAGAGACAGAGAGACAGAGACAGAGACATCAAACAGTCAGGCACTGCTGGCTGAAGCGTGTAATTCTAGCTACTATGCAGGCTGAGATTGGAGGATCTTGGTTCAAAGCCCAAAGCCAGCCTCGACACATATGTTTGTGAGACTTACATCACCAATTAACTACCAGAAACCGAAAATGGAGCTGTAGAGGAAGAGCGCTAGCCTTGAGCTAAAGAGCTCAGGGACAGTGTCCAGGCCCAAAGTCCAAGCACCATGACGAATCAGTAATAAAAAAAAGAAGATAGCTAATAGTAATGATGAATAATTTTGGGCTGGGAGTTTGGCCTAATGGTAGAGTGCTTGCCTAGCATGCACGAAGACCTGGGTTCAATTCCTCAATACCACATACATAGAAAAATGCTGGAAGTGGTGCTGAGGTTGAAGTGGTAGAGCCCTAGCCTTGAGAAAATATAAGGACAGTGCTCAGTCCCTGAGTTCAAGCCCAGGACTGGCCAAATCAAAAGTAGTAGAGCACTGGCATTGAACTGAAGATCTGAGGAACAGCCCAGGCACAGAGTTCAAGCACCGCAAACAACAACAAAATCTATGAAATGGCAGTGGTGGTTTTAAGCTACGCAAAAATAGAGTAGAAACTGGTAAAATACATATTTGTGTGTAAGCAAAATAGCCAGACTTATGCATTAGAACAGGATAGCAACTTGAAAAAAAATTTTGTTTTCCATCTCACTAGGTCCTGTCTCTTAATTTATTCAAGTAAGTAAAATGCTGGGTTTTATAATCATTGCTCTGAATATTAGAAAATCATAATATCTCTCATTAACCAACAAAGACCAGGAACTGGGGCTTCGTTCAAATGGCAGAGTATCAGGCAAGAGAAGAAAAAATTGAAGTAAGAACTTGAAGTTCTTGATCCAGAACCTGCAAAGTATCAGAGCAGCAGCCTGGTGATGGTACCTCACACCTATAATCTTAGCTACTCAGGGGGCTAAGATCTGAGAATCAAAGTTTAAAGCCAGCCAAAGTACCCAGTTAACTGCCAGAAAAACCAGAAGTGGCACTGTGGCTCACAGATTAAAGCACTAGCCTTGAGCTGAAGAGCTCAGGGACAGTGCCCAGGCCCAGAGTTCTAGCCCCACAATTGACAAAAATCAAACAAGCAAACAAAACTCACAAAGAAGCCTGCAGACCACAGTAGTTCTGCTGAGACTCTTCTCTATGGGGATCAGGAAACATTTCACTTTTTCTGTCTCTTCCCATCTCAACATTCATACTAAAATAAGACTGTGTTGAAAGTTTCAATTTATAAAAATGTTTTTCATGAAGCACCCTGAAATATTCATCGCTTATATCTCAATTGAAGATAGTTGATTTGGGGCTGCATTGGTAGAGTGCTAGCCTTGAGCAGAAAAGGTCAGGGATAGAGCTGAAGCACTCAGTTGAAGACCCAGTGCTAACACACAAAAGAAATTATGCACTTTATACATATTTTCTAATTTCTTAATGAATTTTTCAGTCTGTATGAATATAGGGTACATTCCATCTTACTTAAGTAAGACTGATCTTTTTTTTTCTTTTTGCCAGTCCTAGGGCTTGGACTCAGGGCCTAGACATTTTCGTTGGACTCGCTTGCACAAGGTGAGTGCTCTGCCTCTTGAGACACAGCGCCACTTCTAGCTTTTTTCTGAGTATGCGGTACCGGTGAATAGAACCTAGGTCTTCATGCGTTCTAGGTGAGCACTCTACCATTAGGCTACATTCCCAGGCAGTGAGATTCCTCTTACAGTCCTTGTATGTTCACAGAGTTTGATCTCACACAGTAGGGCCCTGGTTGGCTTTGACCTGTGATCCTAAGCCCTGAGCCTCCTAAGTAGCTGAAATTAAGTTGTGAGCCAGCATGATGGCTTCCATTCTTTTTCTAAAAAAATATATGTAGTTATCTAAAATATATCTATAGCTGAAAAAAATGAAACTCTCCCGAACAAATCTTCAAAGAAACAACCATCCTATTAAAAGGGGGCTAAAGACTTAAAAGAGTATTCTCTGAAGAAAAAATAAAAATGGGCTTTAGACACATGAAGAAATGCTCCATATCTCTAGCAATAAGGGAAATGAAAATCAAAACAACTTTGAGATTCCACCTAACTCCAGTCAGAATGGCCATTATCAAAAAATCTAATAAGAGATACTGGTGGGGAAGTGACCAGGGGGGATCACACCTACACTGTTGGTGTGAGTGTAAACTCGTTCAACCACTAGGGAAAGCAGTGTGGTGGTTCCTCAAAAGACTGAACATAGAGCTCCCCTATGATCCAGCAAATCCACTACTTGGCATCTACCCAATTGTCCAGAAAAAAGGGCATACTAAAACCACTAGCACAATGATGCTCATTGCAGCACTATTTACCATAGCAAAGATATGAAACCAACCCAGATGCCACTCAGTAGATGACTGAATCAAGAAGATGTGGTACTTATATAGAATGGAATGCTATGCTGCCATCAGAAGGAATGACATCGCCCCATTTGTAAGGAAATGGAAAGACTTGGAAAAATTCATATTAAGTGAAGCAAGCCAGACCCAAAGAAACATAAGCTCAATGGTTTCCCTCATTTGTAATAATTAGTTCACATCTAGGACTCTCCTAGCAGAGGATTACAATAACTCAAAAACCTAGGTATATAAGGTCCTATAGGATGAGACTAAATGTAAGGATCTCTACGATATGGAAACAAGAGCTATATCTTGTGTCATCGTTGCTCTTAATCTTGTGTGATTTTTGTCCTTAATCTACTATGTTATTTCTCATCTCTTATTTTGCCCTTTGGTTAATGTCAGATTGTTACTGTATCTGATTTTTTCCCTGACATATTGTATATATGTTTATTTGTTTATGTCAAATAGGAAAGGGAAGGGGGAAACAAGATGATTGGGAAGGGGAGGGGAGAGGGAACTGGGGACAAAAACATGTGGAGTGGAATAAATGTGTGAGAAGTAATGCAGTCCACTACCTGTAAATGTAATCGTAACCCCTCTATACATTACCCTGAAAATAAAAAAGAGACTATAAAAATATCTGTAGAAAATGAGGCTGGATGATGGAAACAACGAGATGCCCTACTACAAAAAATGTGATACACACACACACACACACACACAGTGGAATGATACATGGCCAACCGACAAGATAAAATAATGGCATTGTCGAGGAAGTGGATGAAAAGGAAAAAAATCATATTAAGTGAAGTAAGCCAAACTCAAAGGAACATAGGCCCAAGAGTCTCCCTCATTTGTCAAATTCAGTAGAAACCTTGGGCTCTGCTACCAGAGATTTACAATAGAACAAAATCTAGAGACATCGTGACAAATAGTATGACACTAAATGTACGGACCTCCAAGATGAAGAAACAAAACTCATATAGTGAGTGATTGTTGTCCTTAATGAACTATGTGATCTCTTATCTCTTATCTCTTTTGCTATCCCTTGGTTATATCATATTGTTACAACATTTCACCTTGTTTTCTGATATATTTCATATGTGCCTAATTGGTTATTTGAAATTGGATAGGGAAGGGGGGAAATGAACATGAGTGGGGATAGGGGAAGAGAAATGGGGACCATATCATTACATGGGGTATCAAAGTTTGAGAAGTAATGCACCCTTCTATAAATTACAATAAATATAAATACATAAAAAGAAGATCTGCACAGAAAAAAATAATAATGGCATTTTTGGGGTAGTGGATGAAATTAGAGTGAATCCTGTTGAGTGAGATAAGTCAAGACCCAGGAACAAAAGGTACATGGTATCCTTAATATATGGATATTAGTTTCAAACAGTAGTAGAGCGATGATTGAATAGTTGATACCCAAAGTTCTGGACATAATTTTGGAGATATAAACATAACTACATAGACATAAAAATCTAGGATAGACTATACACTCTATAGACATGTGTTTTATTATAGATTAATCTGTATCCATGACATACAAAGACTCAGCTTAATTTTTACTATGTTCTAAAATTTCTGTGCCAGTGATTGTATAGCGATTCCCTTCTTGAATACTTGTTGGTTAAACATGACATTTGAAATATGATGTAAAATTCAATGTTAATAAATTTTTTTTAAAAAAGAGGCTAGAGGTAAATACCACTAATGTACTTGCTCTAAGTGGTACAGAAATTTTCTTAATGAATCAAGGAGTTTTATTACATCTTTAGGCAATTATTTTAGTTCTGAGTGTTCTACACTCAATGATACTTCTGGAAAGATGATATAGCTGACTGTGTAGATGGTATGAAGACATACTGGCCTAAACGTAGAATAAAGCATTTGTAAGTGGCTGTTAGCTGTCCAGATTCTACTGGAATATGTGGAATGAATTTATTAAGCACAATGCAGGCTCTTAGTCAGATCAGGATCAAAATTATGTGGTTCCATGAGATGAATGAGGAAAGATCAGAAAAATCTACTAAGATATCCAGATATTCATTTGAAACTAAGGTATCTGGACTCCTTTTTTTTTCTTTCTTGGTGGGGACCTTGAACTTCGGACCTGGGCAAGGTCTCTTAGTTCTTTTTCCTCAAGGCTAATGCTGTACCAGTTTGAGCCACAACTCCACTTAGTTTTTGTGTGGATAAGTGGAGAGAAGAATCTTACAGTTTTTTTTTTGTTTTCATTTTTTTGCTTGCAAAGGCTTTGAATCACCTTCTCCCTGGCCAGTAGAATGACAATTATGACCCTCCAGCGCCTGGCTAGTGATTTTTTGAAAATTGGACTTTCTTCCAAATCACGTAACTGGGTTCCTAGCAAAGTTTTGAAGCATGACTTAAATGTGACAGATTTTTGTCACTTGGAGACACTCTGTGCTGAACTTTAGAAATCTACCAGCTGAGTCACAGTGGCACTTCCAGTTTTTGTTTATGTGGTGCTGAAGAATGGAATCCAGGGTTTCATATATGCTAGGCAAGCTACATTTTCAGCCCAAGGTTTTATGTTTTATTTTTTCAGTGTTGCTTCTAAAGTACTGTATGATGTTCTTTCATTTTCTTTGCTTTTTACCTCTTTTCTTCTTTTTCCCTTTAGTTTTATTCTCTGTAGTCACTGTGTTGAATTCGGGTACCCTTTGTCTTGTACATAGGTTTATGTGATTTGGGGAATGGAGAGGGTATAATAAAATGGTAAAAAAAAAAAACAAAGGAAAAAGAGTGAACCAATTGAACAGTGATACTTGGAAGACACTAAACGGAAATGAATGGAACAATCTGGGTGGAGAGGGGGCTGAGGGTAGGAAAACAGAGAAAAATGAGGGAGGGGATAACAATTTTGTTAAGAAATGTGTTCATTACTTATGTAACCGTATGCCAACTATATATTGACTTAAGAAAAAAAATTAATTTAAAAAAATAATTTAGCCGGGTATGGTGGCTTACACTTGTAAATGTAGCTACTCAAGAGGCTGGGATCCAAGGATAGCAGTTCAAAGTCAGCCTGGGCACTGAAGTCCATGTGACTCTTATCTCCAATTAACCACCAGAAACCCAGAAGTGGCCCTATGGCTCAAGGGATAGGGCAGTAGTCTTGAGTTGAAAAGCTCAGTGACAAGACCCAGGTGCAGAATTGCAGTCCCATGACTTGAATGATGAATGATACTAGCCAGGCTGTCTGCGCTCACACTTGGAATCCTATCTACACAGAATCAGGTTTGAATCCAGCCCAAACAAGTTGCATGATATTCTGATTTACAGTTCATTACCAAAAATCTGGAAGTGGAGCTGTGGATCAAGTGGTAGAACACTAGCCTGAAGCAAAAAAAAAAACATTTAAGGACAGTTCCCAGGCCCTGGGTTCAAGTCCCAGGACTTGCATAAGACAAACAAAATGTGACGCTGAGTCCTCCATCATTTGGTGTTATAGTTCAATATTCTTGATATGCGTCTTAGAAATTAAGTCCCTAGCAAATACTCTCCCCTGAAATTCTGCTTCATAGCTGATTCATAGAATTTCAGCATCATTACTATCACCTTCCAGTTAGCATAGCAGTCGACTACTGAAAATTTGAAGAAAACTTTTGAGTAATCCTAATAAATCTGTGTATCATCTGCACACACATCAAATCAGCAGCAGCTATGTTCTACTATTATCTAAATGTATTTAATCCCTTCTTGAGTTAATGAGCCTTAAAGAGTAAAACATATGAAATAGTTATGAAACTAACAGTCACCATTCTTCTACCTAATATTGTAATATAAGTTTATAAATGCAAGGACTATTCTGAAGTGTGCAGAAGATAGCTTCAAATTATAATATTCTCATGAAGTATAGTTTTTAAGAAACGTGTTGCTTGGTTTGGGAAAGCAAAGGCAAGGAAAAATGATATAAGTAAGTTCCCTCTTTATCAGAGGCAAAATACTATTGGGTTTAGATCAACTTCATTCATTCCGTGCTGATGAAACAAATATTTGCAATTCCTGAGGCCAATCACTTCCTTGTGATGCACAATCAGCCAGCTTAGATCAATCTTCCAAAAACGGAAAGGAACAAATGAGAAGCAATTAAGGTTTCCAAAATGAACCAGGTGGTGGTGGCAGCTGACACTTGTAATTCTATCTACTCAAGGCCTGAAATCCAAGGATCTGGATTAAGTTTGTCTGGGATGAAAATATTCCTGTCTGAAACATCATCTCTGTTATCACAGCCCAGCTGATACACTCTGCCCAACAGGTTCCAAACACCAAAGACAATTCCTATCTGAAATACTAGCAAACGTACTCACATATAATTTCCTCTTTGGGAGATAGTTGAAACATGTACCAGAAACATTTCCCTGGCTTCAGACTGGAAGTGGAAATATATACTCACTAGAAGCCCACCTAGTCAATTACAGTCAATCATCTTTCCTCACATCTTGTTAGTTAAATTGAACAATGAGTGTTTGGATCAGAAGCGATGTGTATGAGCATACAGGTTGTAAAAGTACTGTAATCCTAGCTACTCAAGATAAGCTGAGACCTGAGGATTCCAGTTAAAAATCAGCCATGCAATAAATTCCATAAGATTTTTACCTCTAATTAACCAGCAAAAAACAGAGCGTTGAAATGTGCTTAAAATGCCACAGGCCTAAGATTTGCATAAAAGTGCTAAGGGGTAGCATTCAGGATACCCACTCTCTCCACTCCTTTTTAACATAGTACTAAAATTCCTAGGCAGTGCAATAAGGCAAGAAGCAAACATAAAGGGGATCCAAGTAGGGAAAGAAGAAATAAAACTATCCCTCTTTGCAGATGACATGATTCTGTATTTAAAGAATCCTACAGAGTCTACTCCCAAGCTCCTTGAGCTGATTCAAAGCTTTGGAAGGGTAGCAGGCCATAAAATCAACCCTCACAAATCAACTGCCTTCCTTTACGCCAACAGTGAGAGGAACGCGGCAATAATCAGGAAAGAAACTCCTTTCACAATAGCCTCAAAGAAAATCAAGTACCTAGGAATTAGCTTATCTAAGAATGTAAAGGACCATTTAGATGAAAACTTTAAAACCCTAAAAAAGGAAATTAAAGCAGAACTAAGGAAATGGAAAAACCTCCCATGCTCTTGGATTGGAAGAATCAACATTGTGAAAATGACAATTTTGCCAAGGGCTATCTACAAATTCAATGCAATACCCATCAACTCCCAATGTCATTCTTTAAAGAAATAGAAGAGGCAATTCAAAATTTCATATGGAATAATAAAAGACCCGTAAGCAAAATCATTTCTTAGCAGAAAGAACAGCGCTGGAGGAATTTCAATTCCAAACTTTAGACTATTACAGAGCTATAATTCTCAAAACAGCGTGGTACTGGCACAAGAACAGGCCTGAAGTCCAATGGCATAGAACTGCGGACCCAGATATTAAACCACAGACCTATGGCCACATAATCTTTGACAAGGGAGCCAAAAAATAGAATGGAAGAAAGATAGCCTCTGCAACAAGTTGTGCTGGCAGAACTGGTTAAGCACCAGCAGAAAACTAAAGTTGGATCCTTCTTTGTCACCTTGCATTAGAATTAACTCCAAAAGGATCAAAGACCTGGAGGTAAAAGCTGACACACTGAAAAGTTTATAGGAAGGAATAGGAGATACACTAGGCCTCCTTGGCACAGGTCGAAACTTGCTTAATAAGGACCAAGAATCACAACAAATCAGAGAAAGGCTGGATAAGTGGCACTGCATTGAATTGCAGAGCTTTCATATGGCAACGGATATAGCTAGTAAACTAATCAGGAAGCCTACAGAGTGGGAGAAGATCTTCACCAACCAAACAACGGAAAAGGCCTCATATCTAAAATACGTCAACAACTCAAAAAATTGAATCACTCCAAAACTAACCTCCAAAGTAACACCCATCCCATTAAAAAATGGGCCAAAGACTTAAAGAGAGTCTTCTCTGAAGAAGAAACAAAAATGGCCTATAGACACATGAAGAAATGCTCAAAATCTCTGGTCATAAAAGAATTGCATATAAAATGAACTCTAAGATTCCGCCTCACTCCACTTAGAATGGCCAGGATCAGAAAAACGAATGACAACAGATGCTGGAGGGGATGTGGCCAGGAGGGATCACTACTACACTGTTGGTGGGAGTGCAAACTCGTTCAACCACTAGGGAAAGCAGTGTGGCAGTGCCTCAAAAGGCTAAACATAGAACTCCCCTATAACCCAGCAATTCCACTACTTGGCATTTACCCAACAATCCAGAAACAAGGGCATACTAAACCCACTAGCACAACAATGTTCATTGCAGCACTATTCACCATAGCAAAGATATGGAACCAACCCAGATGTCCCTCAGTTGATGAGTGGATCAACAAGTTGTGGTATTTGTACACAATGGAATTCTATGCTGCTGTCAGAAAGAATGACATCACCCCATTTTTTAGGATATGGAAAGACTTAGAACAAATCATATTAAGTGAAGTAAGCCAGACTCAAAGGAACTTAGGCTCAGTTGTTTCCCTCATTCGTCATAATCAGTAGAAACCTTGGGCTCTACTAGCAGAGATTTGCAATAGAGCAAAAGGCCATATATAAGGCCATATAATGTGAAGCTAATTGAAAGGACCTCCACGATATTGAAACAAAAGCCATATAATGAATGATTGTTGTCCTTAATGTACTATGTTGTCTCTCATCTCCTTTGCTGTCTCTTGGTTATCCTATATTGGTAGAGTATCTCACTTTGTTATCTGATATATTGAATTTATTTGTATTTGGATATTTGAAATTTGATAGGGAAGGGGGGAAAACCAAGACGGGTGGGGGGTGTGGGGTTGGAGGGAAATGGGTACCAAGACATGTGAAAGGGTACAATGAATGTGGATTAATGCACCTTCTACCTGGCAAATATCATGTAACCCTTTTACTAATTACAAAAAAAATGAAAAAAAAAGAAAGTTGTAGTGTGTGGGGAGGATGATGGGGTCAAATACATTTCTTCTTAGAAATTTACCTCATCTGGTTGCCCTGGATTTTCCTGGCCTTCTTCTTAGAGAAAGGCCTGTTATACTGGATTTGTGGCTTGGCAAAGATCTAGCATGTACATCTTCGAGGAAGACATCCACAACTTCCATGCCTGAGACTCGAGTTTCCTGATCTTTGGCAACAGCACAGCAACATCTTTCTTCCTCCTGAGCCACAGGCCAAGTGAGCTGGCTTGAGCTGGTTTTTAGTTACAGTGGCTTGGTTACCAGGGTTCCATATTCTGTTCCATTGTGAGGGAGGCATTGTCACCTTTCAGGGCCCAATGACCAAAGATCGTTGCTCACAGAAGACCTCACCAAAGACATACTGGAGGCTGAATCTCTCCACCAATCTCACAATATACATGTGGATGTAGTAAACAGCACACCTTATTTGTCCCTTCCCAATGTCTTCCACTAGGCCCAGCAACCTGTCTGGTCTCAGGCTCAAGGAGTCTTTCTTAGGAGAGATCCAAACTTAAGGGTCAATATTGCCCTTATCCTTTACAAAACATTTGATTCACAGTGACTTCTCTGCCTACATTTTGCCCCTTGTTGAATTTTTTTTTGTTTTTGCTAGTCTTGGGACTTGACCTCAGAGTGTGAACATTGTTCTTGGGCTTTCTTTAGGCTTTAGCTGTCCCACCGAGCCACAGCACCACTTGCAGCGTTTTCTAGTATGTGGTAATGAGCAATCAAACCTGAGTCTTTTTGCTTGGTAGCCAAGGACTCTACCACCAGGTCAAACACACAGGGCATCTTGCACATATTTTTGACATCAGTCTACTAGGATATTATAAGGTTTCTGTATCCTAATCAATTTTTTCCTGATGATTAGCTTTGCTGTCATGTATAAAAAATGCAAGAGGGAAAAACACGGAAGAATTAGTGAAATTTAACAAAAAGCATTACACACATAGATAAGTGTTCATTCTTTGTAGGAGAAAGGATATTTTGATATGATGATGATGACTTTATAATTACTATGTCAGGGTTGAGAGTTTGGCATAGTGGTAGAGTGCTTGCCTAGCATCCATGAAGATCTGGGTTTGATTGCTCAGTATCACATAGATAGAAAATCTAGATGTGGCACTGTGGCTCAAGTGGCAGAGGGCTAGACTTGAGAAAACCCAAGGACAGTGCTCAGGCCCTGAATTCAAGCCCCAAGACTGGCAGAAATATAAAAGAAAATGAAAATGCTTTTTACGAGCTAATTCACTCACAGCATTGGCTTCTGAAATCTTCGCTTCTGCATCTTGTGAAATACCCCTTTCCTTCAACGTAGACAAGAAAAACAGATCCATCCCATGGTCCACTGTGAAGCCACTGGTTGGGCTAAGATCTAGTTGTGCAGCAACACATTAAGTTTTATTCTAATTCTTTCCAAACTTTGTACTCAAATATGCTACCTACTTACCAACTTAGGTCAGTTATCCTTTTGCTATACCTTTTCTTCATGACTACAATATTCTTACACTCCTACGTTAATCCTCTTGTACCTCCCCTGACCTCTCTCATTCTTTTTTTCTATCTCTGGACCTCTGCTCGTCTTTCAACCCTTATACTGCACGGATCTACACTTGATGGCTGTTGAGCAATATTGTATATGTAGGTGGTTAATTATTCTCTAGGCTCACAGGGACTTAAAGACAATAGAGATTGGATTGAGAGGCTTATTGTTTTGGGTATAAATCGCTTATCAGTGGTTGTATTAGACTGGTCTGTAAGTGCACAAAAAGAAAGAGTGATAATACCAATCAAAACTTGTGAACATCTAGTGTCTGCCAGCTACAGAGGTCTAGGTTGGTTATATCTGAACAACTATGATCGTATTTAGTAGTAATCTTGCTCCCATTTTCAAATGGGCAGAACAAGAAACTCAAGAAAATGTCAAATCAAAAACAACATCCCCCACCCAATGTAAACAGACAATGGAACAGTCACTGGCAAACCTAGAGGAGAGTCTTCCAAGTGCTACACAAATGCAATTGATAAACATCATTAATGGAAAATGCGAAAATATAAAGAAAGAGATAATGGAGGAAGCAATAGCTGAACAAGAGGAAATCATAAACAAGGTGATAAGTGAAAAATGAGAAGCCATAAAGGAGGCCATAATAAAGGTTTTTCAAAGACAGATGGATGAATTCATAGAATCCACAAATAAAAACGTGACCAAACTCCAGCAAATGTCCAAAGAAAATAAAGCTACTGAGCTACCCACTCAAAAGGAAGTCAAGGAGATAAAGAAATCCATACATGATCTAAAACAAGAGAAGAAAGTCATCAAAAATGAGCAATTAGAAGCAAGGGAGTTGAAAAACAAAGTACATAGCTTTGATAGCAAGTTAGACAATGCAGAGGAGAGAATTTCCGGGGCTGAAGATAATTTAGTTATTATAGAGAAAGAACAGAAAATGAGTCAATCCAAATCTAGGAAATATGAGAGAGCGGTTCAGGAGGTTCAAGATACAATAAGGAAGTCTAATTTAAGGCTAGTTGGTATTGAGGAGGGCGTGGAGAAAGAGGTCAATGATATTGGAAATATACTTCAGGGAATCATCTCAGAGAATTTCCCAAATATCCAGAAGGGCAGGCCCATCCAGAAACAAAAAGCTTTTAGAACCCGAAACACACCTGACCAGAAAAACACATCCCACCGCCACATTTTGATCCGAACTGGATCAATAGAAACGAAAGGGAAGATCCTAAAGGCAGCCAGGGAAAAGGGATCAATAACCTATAAAGGCAAACCAATCAGATTAACCCAGATTTCTCAGCAGAGACCATGCAAGCACGAAGTGACTGGAAGCATATATATCATGCCCTTAAATCAAACCAAGAATACTGTAGTCAGCTAAGCTCTCATTCATAACTGAGGGAACAATAAAAACATTCCATTCCAGGGAAAAGCTGCAACAATATGTCGAAACAAAACCAACACTACAGAGAATTCTCAAAGATGCTCTATACATAGAAAACCAAAATAAATGCAATATAGGGAAAGAAATGGCACCTAAACAGCAAACCATCTAAGGACCACAAGAACTGTCAAGACACAGGCCCTACTAAAAGCTTTTAAAAATGGTAGGAACTAATAAATATCTCTCAATCCTAACTCTCAATATCAATGGACTTAACTCTCCAATTAAACGGCATAGGCTGTCTAGTTGCATCAAAATGCAAGAGCCATCGTTCTGCTGTCTTCAAGAGACACATCTTACCCCCAATCAATCATCTTTTGAAAGTGAGAGGTTGGAATAAACTCTATCAAGCTAACTGCCCCCATAAACAGGCTGGAGTTGCCATCCTCATATCAGATACAATAGACTTCAAACTAAAATTAGTAAGAAAAGACAAAGAAGGTTACAACATAATACTAAAGGGATCTTTCCTCCAGGAAGACATAACGATCCTAAATATTTACACACCCAATCCCGGAGCTCCAAACTTCATCAAGCAAACTTTACTTACACTGAAACCATACATAGATCGAAATACAGTGATTGTTGGTGAGTTCAACACACCACTCTCACCTATGGACAGATCAACAAGGCAAAAACTCAAGAGAAATCTTAGAACTGAACAACTATATAGACCAACTAGATCTAACAGACATCTGCAGAATATTCCACCCAGTAACAACACAATATACGTTTTCCTCAGCAGCACATGGAACATTTTCCAAAATAGACCACATCTTAGGCCATAAAACAAACCTGGACAGATTCAGAAACACTGAAATTATTCCATGCACACTCTCAGACCATAAAGGCATCAAATTGGAACTGAACACACATCTCCACCAAGAAAACCCTGTAACTCATGGAGACTGAACAACACATTGTTGAATCAAAAACAATGGGTAATCGAAGAGATCAGAACAGATATCCAACTGTTTATGAAATTTAACAATAAGGAGCACACAAATATCAACTCCTTAGGGACACAACAAAGGCAGTACTCAGAGGAAAATTTATAGCGCTGAGTGCCTACAACAACAAGTTTGAAAAATGGCAAACCAACTAGTTAATGTCTCACTTTAACCTCCTGGAAAAAGAGCAACAAACTAACCCTAAACACATTAGGAGAAAGCAAATTATTAAACTCAAAGCAGAATTAAATGATTTGGAATAAAAAAAACTATAGAAAGAATCAACAAAACAAGGAGTTGGTTCTTTGAAAGAATTAACAAAATTGACAAGCCCTTAGCAAATCTTACCAAAAAAAGAAGAGAGCACATCGAAATAAACAAAATCACAGATGAAAATGGTAATATCACGACAGAAATTACCAACATCCAGAATATCATGAGGGAATACTTCTCAAACCTTTACGCCAACAAATTTGAGAATCTAGAAGAAATGGATGAATTCCTAGACAATATTAACATACCCACACTGAACCAAGAAGAGCTAACCCAACTCAACAGGCCTATTTCAAGCTCTGAAATAGAAATGGAAATTAGACAACTTCCACTTAAAAAGAGCCCAGGGCCAGATGGATTCACAGCTGAATTCTATCAGGTCTTCAAAGCAGAGCTCACACCAATACTCCTCAAGCTCTTCAACGAAATTTAAAATGAAGGTTGTTTACCAAACTCATTCTGTGAAGCCAGTATATCCCTCATCCCCAAACCAGACAGAGATTCATCAAAGAAAGAGAACTATAGACCCATTTCTTTGATGAACATCGATGCAAAACTTCTCAACAAAATACTGGCCAACCGTCTACAACAACTCATCAAAAAATTATACACTATGATCAAACTGGATTCATCACAGGGAGGCAAACCTGGTTCAACATACACAAATCAATTAATATAATTCAACACATCAACAGGAGCAAGGACAAAAATCACATGATTGTCTCAATAGATGCGGAACAGGCATTTGACAAGATCCAAAACCCCTTTATGTTAAAAGATGTGGAGAAACTAGGAATCCATGGAACATTTCTCAATGTAATAAAGGCTGTGTATGAGAAACCCACTGCTAGTATTATACTTAATGGTGAAAATCTAAAGCCATTCCCTCTAAAATCAGGAACGAGAGAAGTATGCCCACTCTCTCCACTCCTTTCTAACATAGTACTAAATTTCCTAGGCAGTGCAATAAGGCAAGAAGCAAGCATAAAGGGGATCCAAGTAGGGAAAGAGGAAATAAAACTATCCCTCTTTGCAGATGACATGATTCTGTATTTACAGAATCCTATAGACTCTACTCCCAAGCTCCTTGAGCTGATTCAAAGCTTTGGAAGGGTAGCAGGCCATAAAATCAACCCTCACAAATCAATTGCCTTCCTTTATGCCAACAGTGAGAGGAACGAGGCAATAATCAGGAAAGAAACTCCTTTCACAATAGCCTCAAAGAAAATAAAGTACCTAGGAATTAGCTTAACTAAGAATGTAAAGGACCGTTTAGATGAAAACTTTAAAACCCTGAAAAAGGAAATTAAAGCAGAACTAAGGAAATGGAAAAACCTCCCATGCTCTTGGATTGGAAGAATCAACATTGTGAAAATGATAATCTTGCCAAGGGCTATCTACAAATTCAATGCAATACCCATCAACATCCCAATGTCATTCTTTAAAGAAATAGAAGAGGCAATTTAGAATTTCATATGGAATAATAAAAGACCCCGTAAGCAAAAACACTTCTTAGCAGAAAGTACAGCGCTGGAGGAATTTCTATTCCAAACTTTAGACTCTATTACAGAGCTATAATTCTCAAAACAGCTTGGTACTGGCACAAGAACAGGCCTGAAGTCCAATGGAATAGAACTGCGGACCCAGATATTAAACCACAGACCTATGGCCACATAATCTTTGACAAGGGAGCCAAAGAAATAGAATGGAAGAAAGATAGCCTCTTCAACAAGTTGTGCTGGGAGAACTGGTTAAGCACCTGCAGAAAACTAAAGTTGGATCCTTCTTTGTCATCTTGCACTAGAATTAACTCCAAATGGATCAAAGTCCTGGAGGTAAAACTGACACACTGAAAAGTTTACTGGAAGGAATAGGAGATACACTAGGCCTCCTTCGCAGAAGTCGAAACTTTCTTAATAAGGACCAAGAATCACAACAAATCAGAGAAAGGCTGGATAAGTGGGACTGCATTAAACTGCAGAGATTTTGTATGGCAACGGATATAGCTGGTAAACTAATCAGGAAGCCTACAGAGTGGGAGAAGATCTTCACCAACCAAACAACGGAAAAGGCCTCATATCTAAAATATATCAGCAACTCAAAAAATTGAATCACTCCAAAACTAACCTCCAAAGTAACACCCATCCCATTAAAAAATGGGCCAAATTCTTAAAGAGAGTCTTCTCTGAAGAAGAAACAAAAATGGCCTAGAGACACATGAAGAAATGCTCCACATCTCTGGTCATAAAAGAAATGCAAATCAAAACAACTCTAAGATTCCACCTCACTCCAGTTAGAATGGACAGGATCAGGAAAACGAATGACAACAGATGCTGGAGGGGATGTGGCCAGGAGGGATCACTACTACACTGTTGGTGGGAGTGCAAACTCGTTCAACCACTATGGAAAGCAGTGTGGCAGTGCCTCAAAATGCTAAACATAGAACTCCCCTTTGACCCAGCAATTCCACTACTTGGCATTTACCCAACAATCCAGAAACAAGGGCATACTAACCCACTAGCACAATAATGTTCATTGCAGCGCTATTCACCATAGCAAAGATATGGACCCAACCTAGATGTCCCTCAGTTGATGAGTGGATCAACAAGTTGTGGTATTTGTACACAATGGAATTCTATGCTGCTGTCAGAAAGAATCACATCGCCCCATTTGTTAGGATGTGGAAAGACTTAGAACAAATCATATTAAGTGAAGTAAGCCAGACTCAAAGGAACTTAGGCTCAGTGGTTTCCCTCATTCGTCATAAGCAGTAGAAACCTTGTGCTCTACTAGCAGAGATTTGCAATAGAGCAAAAGGCCATATATAAGGACATATAATGTGAAGCTAATTGAAAGGACCCCCAGGATATTGAAACAAAAGCCATATAATGAATGATTGTTGTCCTTAATGTACTATGTTGTCTCTCATCTCCTTTGCTGTCCCTTGGTTATCCCATATTGGTATAGTATCTCACTTTGTTATCTGATATATTGAATTCATTTGTATTTGGATATTTGAAATTTGATAGGGAAGGGGGGAAAACCAAGACGGGTGGGGGGTGTGGGGTTGGAGGGAAATGGGTAATAACACATGTGAAAGGGTATCAATGTATGTGAATTAATGCACCTTCTATCTGGCAAATATCATGTAACCCTTTTACTAATTACAATAAAAACATGATTAAAAAAAGAAAGTTGTAGTGTGTGGGGAGGATGATGGGGTCAAATACATTTCTTCTTAGAAATTTACCTCATCTGGTTGCCCTGGATTTTCCTGGCTTTCTTCTTAGAGAAAGGCCTGTGATACTGGATTTGTGGCTTGGCAAAGATCTAGCATGTACATCTTCGAGTAAGACATCCACAACTTCCATGCATGAGACTCGACTTTCCTGACCTTTGGCAACAGCACAGCAACATCTTTCTTCCTCCTGAGCCACAGGCCAAGTGAGCTGGCTTGAGCTGGTTGTTAGTTACAGTGCCTTGGTTACCAGCGTTCCATATTCTGTTCCATTGTGAGGGGGGCAGGGTCACCTTTCAGGGCCCAATGACCAGAGATCCTTGCTCATAGAAGACCTCACCAAAGACATACTGGAGGCTGAATCTCTCCTCCAATCTCACAATATACATGTGGATGTAGTAACAGCACATCTTATTTGTCCAATCCCAATGTCTTCCACTAGGCCCAACTACCAGTCTGGTCTCAGGCTCAAGGAGCCTTTCTTATGTAAGATCCAAACTTAA
Organism: Megascapheus bottae; assembly: GCF_031878675.1. NCBI lineage: Eukaryota > Metazoa > Chordata > Mammalia > Rodentia > Geomyidae > Megascapheus > Megascapheus bottae. The sequence continues at coordinate 2,115,276 of NW_028327641.1, read as the reverse complement.
GGGTCAATATTGCCCTCATCCTTTACAAAACATTTGTTTCACAGTGCCTTCTCTGCCTGCATTTTGCCCCTTGTCGAATTTTTTTTCATTTTTGCTAGCCTTGGTACTTGACCTCAGAGTGTGAACATTATTCTTGGGCTTTCTTTAGGCTTTAGCTGTCCCACCGAACCAAACCACCACTTGCAGCGTTTTCTATATATGAGGTAATGAGTAATCAACCCTGAGTCTTTTTGCGTGGTAGCCAAGGACTCTACCACTAGGTCAAACACACAGGTCATCTTGCACATATTTTTGACGTCAATCTACTAGGATATTATTAGGTTTCTGTATCCTAATCAAATTTTTCCTGATGATTAGCTTTGCCGTCTTTTGCAAAAAATGCAAGAGGGAAAAACACAGAAGAATTAGTGAAATTTAAAAAAAAGCATTACACACATAGATAAGTGTTCATTCTTTGTAGGAGAAAGGATATTTTGATAGGATGATGATGACTTTAAAATTACTACGTCAGGTTTGAGAGTTTGGCATAGTGGTAGAGTGCTTGCCTAGCATCCATGAAGATCTGGGTTCGATTGCTCAGTATCACATAGATAGAAAATCAAGATGTGCACTGAGGCTCAAGTGGCAGAGGGCTAGACTTGAGAAAACCCGAGGACAGTGCTCAGACCCTGAATTCAAGCCCCAAGACTGGCAGAAAGATAAAAGAAAATAAAAATGCTGTTTATGAGCTAATTCACTCACAGCATTTGCTTCTGAAATCTTCGCTTCTGCTTCTTGTGAAATACCCCTTTCCCTCAACGTAGACAAGAAAAAGAGATCCATCCCATGGTCCACTGTGAGGCATGAAAAATAAAGTAGATAGTTTTAATAGCAGGTTACACAATGCAGAGGAGAGAATTTCCGGGGCTGAAGATAATTTAGTTATTGTAGAGAAAGAACAGAAAATGAGTGAATCCAAATCTAAGAAATATGAGATAGCGCTTCAGGAGGTCCAAGATACAATTAGGAAGCCTAATTTAATGCTAGTTGGTATTGAGGAGGGCATGGAGAAAGAGGTCAATGGTATTGGAAATATACTTCAGGGAATCATCTCAGAGAATTTCCCAAATATCCAGAATGGCAGGCCCATCCAGATACGAGAAGCTTTTAGAACCCCAAACAGACCTGACCAGAAAAGAACATCCCACCGCCACATTGTAATCCGAAGTTGATCAGTAGAAACGAAAGGAAAGATCCTAAAGGCAGCCAGGGAAAAGGGATCAGTAACCTATAAAGGCAAACCAATCAGAATAACCCCAGATTTCTCAGCAGAGACCATGCAAGCACGAAGTGACTGGAAGCATATATGTCATGCCCTTAAATCAAATAACTACCAACCAAGAATATTGTAGCCAGCTAAGCTCTTATTCATAACTGAGGGAACAATAAAAACATTCCATTCCAGGGAAAAGCTGCAACAGTATGTCGAAACAAAACCAACACTACAGAGAATTCTCAAAGATGCTGTATACATACAAAACCAACATAAATGCAATATAGGGAAAGAAATGGCACCTAAACATCATACCATCTAAGGACCACAAGAACTGTCAAGACACAGGCCCTACTAAAAGCTCTTAAAAATGGTAGGAACTAATAAATATCTCTCAATCCTAACTCTCAATATCAATGGACTTAACTCTCCAATTCAACGGCATAGGCTGTCTAGTTGGATCAAAAAGCAAGAGCCATCGTTCTGCTGTCTTCAAGAGACACATCTTACCCCAAAACAATCATCTTTTGAAAGTGAGAAGTTGGAATAAACTCTATCAAGCTAACTGCCCCCATAAACAGCCTGGAGTTGCCATCCTCATATCAGATACAATAGACTTCAAACTAAAATTAGTAAGAAAAGACAAAGAAGGTTACTACATACTACTAAAGGGATCTTTCCTCCAGGAAGACATAATGATCCTAAATATTTACACACACTTTTGAAGATTCTCAAAAGATTGAAGATTCTGCCAGTGTAAGTTAGATTCCGGCATTGATATTAAATAATGCAATCAGTAGGGATTTATATTTGAAATATAACTGTTGACAAAATCTAACACACATTTGCTTAGTATTTGCTTTTGATTTCCCAAGAAGTTCAGTACAAGCTAACATGTGTGGCATATATCCACTGGGAGAAATGATTCAGAATATGTGACTCATTTGAACTGGAGTCAGTGAAAAGATACAGAAGCAGGATACCCATATTGTGATAATTTGTATCTTTTGCATATTTTGTGTTTGTTATTAATTCCATTTGTAGTGTACATTTCTAGGTAAAAACTTTTAAAATGTTTCCAAACAATTTGTTATTTCAACAGCAAAAAAGACATTTATATGCCTGATAAAATTCACAGACTCCAAATTTTTCCATATTATTTTTTTTTTGTTTTTTTTTTTGGTGGGTCATAGATCTTGAACTCAGCCTGGGCACTATCCCTGAGCTCTTCAGCTCCAGGCTACCACCTTACCCTGGAGCCCAGCCCCATTTCCCATTTTCTAAAGGTAAATTGGAGATAAGTGTCTCAGGTCTTTTTGTGCCAGGATGGCTTTAAACCTTGATCCTCAGATCTCAGCCTCCTGAGTAGCTAGGATTATAGAAGTGAGCCACCACCCCATCATGCTCAGCTTTATGTTTTTTTTAAACAAGCCCTTTGGCTGGAACTCGGTCTGAGCACTGTCCTTCAGCTTTCCTCAAGCCTAGTGATCTTCTGCTTGAGTCACAGCACTACTTCTGGTTTTTTCTGTGTATGTGGTACTGCGGAATTGAACCTTGGTCTTCATACAAGCACTCTACAACTATGCCAAACTCCCAGCCCCTCCACATTAGTTTTTATGATAGATCTTTCCATGCATCTAGGATGGCTAGAAATCCTTCTTGAGTTTCCCAAGATCAGGGAGTATAGGTGTGTCCCATCCTGTGTGGCTACATAACCATTGTTTAGGGTACAGTTCTCTCTTCATTCTACCCATCTAGAGCAATTTTCATCTTCCATGTATAATCATTAAACATTCAGCTCCTGTTCCTCTCTACTCCATTCTCTGGAACCATCGTGCTTTTTGGCTCTAAGGGTTTGTTGATCCTTGGAAGCTCTGGAAGGGAAAACATACCCTAGCTCTTCCTTTATGACTGCTGTATTTTTAGTTTACTGTAATCAAGATTCATCTGTAAAATATAGTAAAATGTTCTTCCTTTTCAATGCATTGTTTTGCATATTTCTATCTTTTGATTATTATTAATAGTTGTGAATGGATTCTCCACATATTTGTTCTAGTCTGCTTTCTCTTCCGTTAGGTACAAATCTAGAAATACAAATGTTGGAGCATATTTCTATGTAATTCTATATTTAGTACTTTTTTAGCACTCTCCACGCAATTTTTGATTGTTTTATATTCCTTGCAGAACTATTCCAAAGTTCTACTTCTTCTCACTACCGTCCCAGTTATAGTTAGACTTTGAAAGTTGTTTTTTTGTATGCGTGTGTGTGTGTTTGTGTGTGTCTTTGTGTGTGTGTATGTGGATCTTTTTGTTTAAAACTATATTTATATTAACATATTTAAAGTAATGATTTCATTGTAATTTTAATTTTTCTCATGACTGTTAATATTGAACTTCTTTCTACATTTTGAACTACTATTTCTATATATACTTTTTAGAAAATCCTCTCCAATCTCCAGTTTTTTCCCCTTTTTTGGAGGCTAGTGGGGAAAGTCATGGGGCTTGGACCTTAGGCCGTGAGCTCTTTAGTTTAAGGCCATTGTCCTACCCTGAGTATTGCCCCTCAGTTCTTCTGCTCACAGCTCCCTACCCCTCTTCCCATTATATACAGAAGAAAAGTCATCCTCAGTCTTTTTGAAAAAGTAAAACATACAGTAAATTTGTAGTATAAAACAGCAAGAAATAAATTTCTTGCCAGGTGCAGTGACTTCTACCTGTAATCCTAGCTACTCAGATATCAGGCTGATATCTAAAGATTTGGTTCAAAGCCAGCCTGGGCATTAGAAAGTCTATGAGACTCTCATCTACAGTTAACCACTAGAATATGGGAAATGGCACTGTGGCTTCATAGGTAGGGTGATAGCCTTGAGTTGAAGAGCTCAGGAACAGTGCCCAGGCCCAGGGTTCAAGCATTACAAATCCCCCAGCCAAAAAAAAGAAAAAAAAGTTTCTTCCCCAAGTGATTATTATGCCAGACATTGAACATTAACATTCTGGGTGTACTTCACAATATTATTACTTGATACCCCAAGATTTTGCAATATTCTCACAGTACCAGCATATGTCATCATATAATGTAGTTCCTTTTCAAAGGAATAATTCCATTTACAACCTAAATCTACTCCCCCGATTTATTTTTGTCGATACCACAATTGCTCTACCATGATATGCCACAAGCCATTAAACATTTTATGGTGAGTAATTGGAAAGGAGTCTCATGGAATTTTGTGCCAGGCTGGCTTTTAACCATGGTCCTCAGATCTCAGTCTCCTGAGTAGCTAGGATGACCAGCGTGAGCCACCAAGACCTGGCTTGCCTTTTTCTTTTTTTGTGGGTCTTGGGACTTGAACTCTGTGCCTAGGCACCATCCCTAAGCTTTTCAGGTCAATATTTCATGTAAGTCTAAACATTTAAGTAAAGGAATAAAATTCCAACAAAAAAAAGAATAAAATTCCAGACATGGTGTGTTTATAACTCGGTGCTAAATACTTGATGAAAATGTGCCATTCCAGAAGCTGTTGTCATTTGATGATGTAGCTGTGGATTTCAGCTGGGAGGAGTGGCAGCATCTGGACAATGCTCAGAGGACCCTGTACAGAGATGTAATGCTGGAGACCTACAGCAACCTGGTGTCCTTAGGTGAGCAAAAGTCAAATTCACTTGCAAGGCCAAGTGCCTTGTTATTTTGCAGATACGTGAATGTTTATCAAACTTTCAATACTATTTAAATGAAAGATTCCAGGCCCTGAGAAGTATCATTATTTTCTAAAGAAAACCTAAGGTAATTTTGTACTCATTCTTCAGGATACCTTCAGGATACTTTGACAACAGTTCTAAATTATGTTTCCTCTAATGGAGACGACATTCCAAACTTACACAGTAATTGTAAGTGGATAAACAATCCAGAATAGAATATATATCATTATTGGAAATAGGATCTACAAATCACTAAACAGTGAGTTTATAATGGAAACCTGGCACTAGGTGCAATGTTTCATGCCTGTAATCTTAAAATATTCAGGAGGAAGAAATCTAAGAATTATAAGTTGAAGCCAGCAATGGCATTAAAATTGACATGAAACTCTGTAACTCCAAGTAACCCCTCAAAAATGTTAGTGGAGTGTCAAGAGTTTGACTTTGTGTTTGAGTGCTTGCCTAGCATGCATGAAGACCTATGCATGTAAGTGGAGCTGGGACTCAAACTGGTATTTTTCTAGCCTTGAGCAAGACAGCTAAGTTTATGCCATACAAAATGAATCCAGAGCTGGGGAAAAGTCAACCATGGAGCCAGTGAGAAATGAGAAAAAAGAATTAATAGATAACTTGTGAGTAGGATGTCTGCGAACTTAAAGCAATGATGACACAGCATCAGCAATAATTCTCTACTGTTTCTAATTTACAGGACCCTGTGTTCCCAAACCTGTATTAATTGACAAGCTAGAGCACTGTGCAGAACTCTGGATAGGAAATTCCTCTGACAAGAATATCACAGGTGAGTGAATGCATCTTCATATTGATGTTGGAGCCTGAGCACCATTAGTAAGTTCATGTTGTGATGTACTGAGCAATAATATCCTTAGTTACCCTAAATCCTGTGTGGAACCTATGGAATTCTTCGTGAATGAATCAAGAATCATTTTCTTTTCCCAATCCTATGTTTGGTCTCAGGGCCTGAGCATGGTCCTTGGGTTTTCTCAAGGCTAGCTCTCTACTTCTTGAGTCATAGCACCACTTCTGGCTTTTTCTTTGTATGTAGTACCAAGGAACTGAACCAGGTCTTTGTGCATGCTAGCCCAAACCCCCGGCACCAAGAATCATAGGGTGATATAATGAATTCTATGTGGCAGTAGAGTTAAAGTTAGATTTCTCTGTAGAAATCACTGTGAAAAAAAATAAAATGAGAAAGCCATGAGCCCGTGGCTCATGCCTGTAATCCTAGCTACTTAGGAGGCTGAGATCTGAGGATCAAGGTTCAAAGACTGACCTATCACAAAAACACCTTAGACTCTTCTCTCCAATGAACCAATAAAAATGAGAAGTGGGGTTGAGGCTAAAGACATAGGGCAGTAACCTTGAGCTGAAGAGCTCAGGAAGAACAGCCAGGTCTAGAATTCAAGTCCCATGACTGCAAAACAAGAAAGAAAGAAAGAAAGAAAGAAAGAAAGAAAGAAAGAAAGAAAGAAGAAAGAAAGAAAGAAGAAAGAAAGAAAGAAGAAAGAAAGAGGGAACAAAGAGGGAACAAAGAGGAAAGGAAGGAAAGGAAGAAAGAAAGAAAGAAAGAAAGAAAGAAAGAAAGAAAGAAAGAAAGAAAGAAAGAAAGAAAGAAAGAAATTTCATTTCTTCAAAACTAAGACTATAAATGATTGAGCAAACAAGGAATAAGTCAGGGCATTATTCTCTGATAAGGGAAATATTTTTTTGCTGGTAGGAAGAGACTGGTATTCAGAACCAGACCTTTCCACCAGAAATTGAGCCTAGTGGTAGAGTGCTTGCCTAGAATGCACAAAGACACAGGTTTGATTCCTTATTACCACATACATAGAAAAAGGCAGAATTAATGACTTCATTGGTAGGGTTATAGTCTGGAGAAAACCCAAGGACAGTGGTTAGGTCCTAAGTTCAAACCCAGGAATGGAAGGAAAAAAAACAACAAAGTTTCAATCAACATAAGAAAATTAACTAGACAATGAGCTGGAGATTTTCTGGTCTTCCATGATTCTGAGGGAGAGGAGTGTTAGAAAAGGAATTTTTATAAGACTTCAAATGGAAAGAAACAAAATTCCCACGAATACCTAAATTGAGACTTTAGTGGGAAGTTGTAACTGAAGGGATTTATGTGTAAGTCCTTACTCTCAAGAATCGTTCTTGCTTGGATCAAAGGCAAACAGACATATAAACCAAACTTGTGGCCGCTGAATCTAGAAAAAAATCGTGTTCCTCACTTACTGGTTAATAAGCAAACAGCATTGAAACTGGGTAAGGTAATCCTATCTGCTACTCAGGACCTGAGACTCTTATCTGTAGTTAACTCTAGAAAACAGGAAGTGGGGCTGTAGCTCAAGGATAGGGGTTATAGTCTTCTGCTGAAGTGTTCAGGGACAGGGCCGAGGCCTATGAACTACAAAAAAAAAAGAAAAGAAAAGAAAAGAAACTTTTAAAAAGATGCAAAATAGCACAATATTTAGATTATTTCCCAAAAATAAAAGAAAGGCAGCTATTCCTCAATGTATAAACAAAACAGTATTTGAAAAAAAAAAACAGCTGCGGGTATATTATAGGTAATACTCAGCTTAAAACTGTAGCAATACATAGTTGGGTAATTTCAATAAATATTTCCTGTGATATAAAAAGAGAACTAAAACACAGAAAAACATTATTGGTCATTGTAAAATATCATTTTCTTAATATGTTAGGGAGAGAAGCATATATATCTCACAAATCAATTTCCACTTTTATATTTTAAAATATCTAGCACTTAGGATGGGAAAGTAAAGTCATTACCTTTACAGTAAGGAATATTTGTATCTCATGTATGTTTGTGTCTTTTTTTCTATGACTCATTTTAGATGTCCAGGTAATGGAAAATGTGTTCAAGACCTGCCATGAAAGTCCACATGAATGTCTTTGTGAAGTAGCAGTTGCAAGTAGTATCGAAGTGGAGGAAAACGTGAGATTAGCAACAACTTTAAATTTGAGCTCTACACATAATCCAGAGCTGATTAGTAATAACGGTAACAACTTAGGGGTGAGGACTGAGGAGTTCATTAAGTGTCAGAACATGCTTCTGTCTCCTAAGCCTGATGAGATGCATGCTGCATATAGATCTCGTATGTCTCCTGTTCTTAAAAAATCCATCGGATATTCAGAGCAATTTGTTCATGATTGTGACAGTCGAAAAGATCTGCAGTATCATAATTCTGTTCTCCCTTCCCAAGAAATTCTTCAGGGAGGGAGGAAAACTGCTAAATGTACTGTGTGATGAAAAATATTGTACTTAACAGCGACCATCACTACACATCCGAAAATGTACACAGGAGAGACTCCTCATACATGTAGTAAATGTGAGAAATCTTTCAGTAATGAAATATGCCTTACAATACCTCAGAGCAAATATCCTGAGATATGTGATGCGTACATCAAGTGTGAAAATTAATTTCTGAGAAGTTAGACCTGACGCTTCAACCTCAATCTCCAAGAGAAGACAAACCTTATGAATATGAGGAACGTAATAAAATTTGTGCCCAGAATTCAGCTCTCAGCACACATCAGAGATCTCACACAGAAGAGAAATCTTATGAATGGGATAAATGTGGGAAGACTTTTAGACTGAAATCATACCTCACTTTGCACCAGAGAAGACACACAGAAGAGAAACCTTATGAATGTAACAAATGTGAAAAATCTTTCACCAGAAGATACACCTTCAAGTTCATCAAATAACACACACAGGAGAGAAACATTATGTGTGCACCAAATGTGGAAAGACCTTCAAGTGGAAGTCATATCTTGATGGGCATAATAGAACACACACAGGAGAGAAAACTTATGCATGTAGTGAATGCGGAAAGTCTTTCAAATGGAAGGTAAAACTCCATGATCATCAGAGAATATACTCAGGAGAAACACTTTATGAGTGTAACATATGTGGAAAGTCCTTCACACAGAAGCCAAATCTCAACATGCATAAGACAATTCAAATAGGAGAAAAACCTTATGAATGTAACCGGTGTGGAATGTCTTTCAAATGGAAGTCTTCCCTCAAATTGCATCAGAGAACACACACAGGAGAGAAACTGTACGAGTGCATCAAATGTGGTAAGACCTTCAGATGGAAGTCACATTACAGGAAGCATAACAGAATTCACACATATTAGAAACCTTAGGAATATAACCAAAGTTGAAAGTCTTTCGTGCAGTATTCACCCTTCAGGAAGCGTAAGAGAGTTCACACATATGAGAAGCCTTAGCAATGTAATAAATAGGAAAGACTTTTTAGTCTTTGGAAGAAAACTCAGCTTGTGTCACAGAACCAACACAAGATCAAACCCTTAATGAATGTAGCAAATGTTCAGTCTTTTCCCCAGAAGGCACAAGTCAAGATTTATCACTAAACACCCACAGGATAGAATCCGATGAATAAAATGAAAGGGAAATTTTTTTGAAGAACTCATAGTTGAGTGTGCATGATACCACACAGACACAGGATAAAAATCGTATGAATATAAGAATATGAAAAATCCATCATGAACGCATGACTAAGTATAAAATGCACATAGGAGAGAAAAACCTTATGAATATTACAAATGTGGAAAGTGTTTGACCTGGAAGGCATACTTCTGTATTCATCACAAACCTGATTCCCATAGAAGAAAAGAAAACTAATGAATAGAACAAATGTGCAATGACTTTTAATCAGAAGTCAGTCTTCAGTACATTTCAGAACATACACAATAGAGAAATTCTGAGTAATGAAAAACATTTAGCTATATATAGAATCTCTGTATATGGGAGCATTAGGGTAAGTCTAAACAAAGTCAACCTTCAGTAAGCATTAAGAGCACTCACAGAAGAAATAATAGCATGTAGGAAAACCTTTGTCAGAAACCTCTAAAAGCTGCCTTTGTGGCTTAGTGGTAGAGTGCTAACCTATCAAGGATGAAGGCCTGGGTTAGATTCCTCAATACTACGTGAAAAGAGCAAGCCAGAAGCAGCACTGTGGTTCAAATGGTAGAGTGCTAACCTTGAGCAAAAGTAGCTCAGGCACTGAGTTCAAGCCTAAGGATTGGAGAGAGAGAGAGAGAGAGAGAGAGAGAGAGAGAGAGAGAGAGAGAGAGAGAGAGAGAGAGAGAGAGAGAGAGAGAGAAAAGAGAGAGAAAGAGAGAGAAACAGGAACTTATAAATTTTACAGAGATAGAGAAGGAGAGAGACAAGGAGACAGAAACTAATTTCTAAACTTTACAGTCTTTCTATTTCCTTACAAATTCGTCTATGTCATTCTTTCTGACAGAAGCACAGAATTCCATTGTGTAAAAATACCATAGTTGATCTACTCATCAACTGACGGGCATCTGGGTTGGTTCCATACCTTTGCTATAGTAAATAGTGCTGTGATGAATGTTATTGTTCTAGTGAATTTAGTATGTCCTATCTGGACGATTGGCAAGTAGTGAAATTGCTGGATCACATGGGAGCTCTATGTTTCGTCTTTTTGGGATACTGCCATAGTGATTTCCATAGTGGTTGAACGAGTTTGCAATCCCACCAGCAGTGTAGTAGTGATCCCTCCTGGCCACATCCCCTCCAGCATACGTTATTAGATTTCTGGATCTTGGCCATTCTAACTGGAGTGAGGCGGAAAAGGGAAAGAGGAACTGAAACTTTCTCTCCTTACAGATGACATGATTCTGTATTTAAAGAACCCTATAGACTCTACTCCGAAGCTGCTTGAGCTGATATAAAACTTTGGTAAGGTAGCAGGGTATAAAATTAACCCTCAATGTCAACTGCCTTCCTATATGACAACAAATGAGAGGAATGAGGCAAGAATCAGGATAGCAACTCATTTTGCTAACAAAGAAAATAAAATACCTAGGAATTAACTTAGAATGTAAAGCACCTTTTTGATGGAACTATAAACCCTGGAGAAGGAAATTAACGCAGAACTGAGGAAATGCAAAAACCTATGCTCCTGGTTCGGAAGAAGTAATATTGTAAAAATGGCAATCTTGATAAGGACTATCTACAAATTCAGTGCAATATTCATCAATATCCCAATGTCATTCTTTAAAGAAACAGAAGAGGAAATCCAAAATTTCACTTGGAATAATAAAAGACCCCTTATAGTCTGTCTTCTTGCATGATACATAATGTTTAATATCACCTTCTAGACCAAAATCTCACCTTTCTCATTGAGACATAGGTGGCCCTGTTTACTAGCAGCAAAGGCTGAAACGAGCAGTTTCAGGTGTCACCACTGCCTCTGTTACTGGGTAGATCCAACTCTGTCATCGACTCTGAGGTCTGCTCTGGGAGTCTTGGTCACAAGTTGTTCTGTGGCATCTGCTGCCAGCCTGTGCCTATTTGCTTCCTTTTCCTCCAGCAGCCTACAACAGGGAATGAAGTTCAGGCGCTGATGCTCTCCTTCATATGCAGGGCAGGATGAGCCCAACCCTCCCTCATCTTCCTCTTCCAATTTTTGGGAAACATGTGCTGGCAGAAGTCCTCAGGTGTGGGGCATGGCTGATCCACACTTTTAATCCAGGCTGGTCAGGAGGCTGAGATCTGAGTATGGAAGTTCCAAGTCACCTAGAACAGGAAAGTCTGATACATTCTTACTGCCAAAAATAAAAACAGCTGGGAATGGAGTTTGGGCTCAAGTGGTAAAGGGCTAGTCTTGAGTACAAATGCTTAGTGCCCAGGCCCTGAGTTCAGGCTCCAGCACTGCCAACAACCTCACTTTATTGAGATTTTAGCTTTATCCATGCAGGCACATCTCACTGGAATCTTTGCTGGTGTCATGGAGAGAGGAGCCCCATGTGCTCCAGGTTTGAAGATGGCATAGGTCAAGCCAGCATGGAGTTGGCACATCAGTCTTTTTCCTAGCACCACCTACCAGTGAATGTCAAATGACATTGATTGTTGTGGGATTGTGTGATTGAAGTGCCCCATTAAGGGCAGTGTTAGCACATCCAAACTTGGATACCAGGAATGCTGAAATCTCAAAGCTAAGATTTCTGTTGGCTACAGAAATGCTGGTGTGTCTGTTATTCACTAAAAGTTCAGGTGCAAAGATTCTGAAGCTTGATGCCATGTGTTTATTCCATTTAGTAAAATTATTTTAATGCACTGTATAAGTTAAAACATTTGATAAGGGTCAGGGGTAGTGAAAACATTGTTCTTGGATTCAGGTGTCTGGCAGGGTAATGGGGGGTGTTGGTGGCTGGGACTATGAAGCTGGAGCTGCTATCAAACCATGGATCGTGTTCCTCTTTGTCTGGGAGAAATGACTCCAAAGATGAAATTTGAATGGTGAGGAAAAGATGATGATGTACTCAGGAAATTTCTCCTAAACAAATGCTCATGTGGAAGTGGGATGGGGGCTGGGCATATCTGAGGCAATGCTTAAGGGGGCTTCTCATGGCGTTGAGAACGTTCCTTGCGACTTCAGGCATGCAGCAGGGTGTTTTAGCTGGCCATTGTGAGATGGATGGAATAAGATTGGAGACAAGATGAATGCTGGGATCCTGCAATGCTCTTGCATGAGTGGCTGGTGGCTCACCTGAAAGAACTAATTATGTCTAAAAAAGAAATCCTGAATTTGTTTTGATTAGATAATACCTGTAATCCGAGGCATATTCAGGATCCTGATCTTAGTATTGTGGTTTAAAACCAACCCAGCAAAGGGAAAAATGCATGAGACTCTTACTCCCAGTTTAGAGCAAGAACAAAGATTGAAGTAGAGCTGTGGCTCAAGAGCTAGAGTGCTACCTTGAGCAAAGAAAAGCTAAGAAAAAGCTCCAGGTCTTGAGTTCAAGGCCAGGAATGAAAGAAGGAAGGTAAAAAAGGGAAGTATGTGAGGAAGGGAAATATATAAATGAAAGAGAGAAGGAACTAGAAATTTAAAACTAGAGAATATTTAAAAGTCATCAGTCCTTCTAAGAAAAGTGTTGGAGTATGGGTTCTATATGTGGTGAACTGGAAGCCCAGCAGTGACTTGTTAACCAAAGAGTCACCATGATGAGCAAAGGATAGAAATCTGCATGAGCCTCTTAGCGGATGGAGTCATAGAAGAGAACCTCAGCTCCCATCCCATAGTTAGAAATATATAGAGATGGGGAAGTTGGCATCACCTTGATGTCATTGTGTCCATGGAGACTGGAAACCATGGCTCTGTGAAAGCACAATGTTCTGGTTACTGAGCTGAGAGGCTGAGGAGAGCCAAGTCCTGGCCATGAAGAAATCAGGCTGGCAGCAGAGCAACTCTGCTGCAGTGTGTGCCTGCTTGTCTGTTCTTATTCTGTGGTGGATCAGGCCGGAGCGGGTGATAGTAACTGTTTTGTGGTCACAAGCCCTTCACCAAGAGCATCCTCTGGGACCCTCATAAGCTACAGGGTGGCTGGTGGTGGGATGTGTGTGTGGTGGAAGTGACAGAGGGATGGACGCATGGCAAGGTGGGTGAAGAGATGAGAGGAATGATGAGAGCCCAGTTCATTGGTTTCCAAGGTTAATGGGTGGGAGGTAGAGAGGCATGAGGGAGGAAAGATGGAGGCAGGGGAAGGTGGTGACAGAGTGAGGCCATCTGTAGTGCCAGCCTGGCCATCATCTGAAGCCCATAGGCAGCTTCCTGATCCCTCACTTTGTCCTGCTCCTTGTGGAGGGAATGTCACGTGTACCCAGAGCTAGGCGTGGGGCAATGTTAGTAGCACCTGGAGAACCATTGGCCTCTACCTGGGTGAGGGGTGGTTATGGCTCCCATGCTGGGTGGCCTGATAGCTATGGAACAGATCTCTCCTTAGCTACCACAGTCAGTGGCTGCTCTCCATCTAGGGTTAGGGCACCTGCTCAGCCATCAGGACACCCCATGCCAGGACAGAGGCCTACAATTCAGATGGCAGCACAGAGGTGAAGATGATCTCACCGTAGCCCTAGTTACATGGCTGTCCCTGCATGCAGGACAGGACGAGCTGGGGCAAGATGTTCTCTGTGTTTTTCCACAGCCTATCCCGGCCTCGTCTTGTGTCTGATTAGACCAAGAGAGTACCAGGTTCCCTCTCATAGTCCTGGTTCTTTTTCTTTTACAGTCATGAGGCTTGAACTCAGGTCCTGGGTACTGTCCCTGAGCTCTTTTGCTCAAGGTTGATGCTCTACCATTTGAACCATAGTGCCATTTCCAGCTTTTCCTTTTCATGTGGATCTCTTATATCTCCAGTGCTGTGCCTGCAGGGAGGCACTCACCCCACAGACAGAGCAACCTCTGCCGTGACTGTGACTGCCCACAACCCTCACACCCACACCTTGCCCACCCATCGACTCCAGTTTTAGCTCCCCTTACCCCATCCTACACTCACAAAGGGTCTACAATTGTCTTCCCAGGGTCCTTTCTTCTGCCAGCCAGAGTACAAACTGTGCACATCTTGACGATCACAGAGCTCAAAGCCAAAGGCTGAGATGCAGAAGGGGGTGACCCAGTAGCTGCACAGGGCCCATGGATCATCCTGTGCATCCCCCAGCCTGTGACTTCCCCCACCCCCTTGGCAGAGAAGCTCCATGCCCACATCCTGAACCCTGGTCCCCTCCAATTCCATTCTCCCTTGGATTTTGCAGACTGTCTACCATCAGGATCTAAAATTCTATTCATCACTTTATGTCCTTATCACTAATTTGCTACTTTGGCAGGATCTCCCCGTGCCTGGAGAGTGGGCATGTCATGTACTCTCTGTGGAGAAGATGCCCCAGGAGAAGAAATATGCACTTCATGTGAGTGTTGGACAGGGCAGGAGGGCTCCCTAGGATCAGAAGCCACAGGAGGGGTGCAGATGGGGGAATGCTAGGGGCCACAGGGGACAGTGGGAGTTAGGGCACAGTTGGTTCCTTCTGCAGGGTTGACACCGCTTCACACACCCAACAGAATGAGGTTCACATTACAGATGTCAGAGACAGTGCAGATTGCCAATGGGCGCAGGGGTCAATGTCACCCCCAGATGCTGGCTGCATGCTGGGAAGCACGCAGAGATGGTTTCAAGATCAGATAATGAGGATGTTGCAGGGTGTAACCATTCCTTTCAGATGGCTCTCTACCTCTCTTGAGCTTCATCTCTATCTTTGGCTTTTTCTTGGCAGTTAACTGGAAATGAGAGTTTCATGGACTTTCCTTTCTGGACTGGCTTCAAAGAGAAGCTATGCACGGTTTTCAAACCATACCCTACTGAAGAAGGGAAGCTTGATCTGGTGCTTAACTGGGTTGCACTTGGCTCCGTTTGCTATGCCTCACGGGAGGGGGCTCATCATCTGTAGACTAAGATCTCATGACCTTCAAAGCCAAATGCTACCTGAAAGTTCAGGGTCCCAGCCTATGTGTTGGGTCTGGGTGAATACATTCTCTGTTATGCTGGGTCATCAACCCATGTTTTAAGCTGGAAGTAGGCAGTGCCACATTTGATAAGAACATCTGCCAGAGATTGTCACCTCATGAAAGCAGATTCTAAATTTGTATTCCATTTCCTGTGGTGGAGAAATCCCCTCCAAGTTAGACAGGCTCACATCCACCTGCAGGTCACACTCCTAATGCACCCTTGAGTGTCCTCATGGTATTGGGATCTAAGTTTGTAGGGAATGCTGGCTTAGTCCATGAATTAGCTGGACAAGTGATGACAAACGTGTTGTGGATTAATATGAGAACAATTTAAGAAGCCCTGGAGGAGCATCAACCTGACCCTCTGTGGTGCTATAAATATGATAGGATGTTCCAGACTGAGAAACAATCACATGGCTTTGCGTTTGGCATCCAGACAAGTGAGTGCATGTCTTAGCTGTCAGCCAATACAGAGGAGGACATGAATAAGTGGGTGGAAAGCATCTGTCAGACCCCTGTCTGGAGGCATTTGGAGAGAACATAGGAAGGTAGATACCATGGCTGTGGTGGGGCCAAAAAAAAGGGTAAAACAGGCAAAGGAACAAGGTACTGGTAGCTCAAGTCTGTCATCCTAGCTACTCAGGAGTTTGAGATCTGAGGATCACAATTCAAAGCCAGCCCAGGACAGAAACTCCATGAGACTCTTATCTGCAATAAACTACTGAATGCAAGAAGCTCAAGCTCAGTGACAGCATCCAGGCCTAGCGTTCAAAACCCAGGACCGGCAGAAAAAAGTTTCAAAGGACAAGAAGCTGGCCAAAAGTTAGAGGGACTCTATCTTGACAAACAATAGAATGGTAAGTTGCACTCAGAAGACTTGCACAAAATCTAGAAATGCCTGAGACCTATCTATGTATGTTTCCTGTTTGTCTAAATACATATGTTTATGTATTTATATATTAGTATAGAGAGACAGATCAATACATATGACTATACATATATACATAGCCAGACACTTATGGGTGGGTGGTATACTGTGTGAGCGTTTGTGTTAGTGTTTTGTGGATGGCTATCTCTGTTTAAGAAAGATAGAAAATATGTAAATATCTTTAAAAAAACTTGATAAAATATAGAGAGACATAAGCTCTTGAGGGAATCTGAAATGACAAGATTATTCACAGGCACGTTTATCCTTATGGATTCCTCAGCAAGTTTTAATTTTTTTCATTATTTTCTTTCTTTTTTTGAACCAGTGCTAAGGATTTCTCTCAGGGACCAGGTGCTGCCAATTACTAATTTTCTCATGGCTGGTACAAGAGGAACTGAGCCACAGTTCCACTTTTGCCTTATTTATTCATGCTTAACTGAAGATAAAGATTTCTATCAGTGACTTTCTCTCAGGGGCTGGATTCTAACGAGGATCCCCAGACCTCAGCCTTCTCTATAGCTACAATTAACAATATGAGAACCCAGCACTGGGTTCCAATGCACAGGGCAAGAAATTGAGTGAATCTCTCAACTCCAATTAGCTATAATAAGCTAGAAGTGAAAGACCAATACCTTTGAGGAAAAGATGCTGAGGGTTATCACACAGGCCCTATGAGTAAGCCCTAAACCCTGTACACATGTGTGCATGCACACATTGGCAGATACACACACACATGCACACACACAATATCTCAGGCAATATTGTATTTTGAATTAATATCCAAAGATTGGACAACAGGATAGCAAGTAATAAAATCTCTTTTTCTTGTCTACATTGAGGGAAAGGGATAAGTCACAAGATGCAGAAGCGAAGAATTCAGAGGCAAATGCTGTGAGTGAATAACTTGTAAAAAGCACATTTCTTTTCTTTTCTTTTCTTTTGTTTTCTCTGCCATTCCTGGGGCTTGAACTCAGGGCCTGAGCACTGCTCTTGGCTTTTCCCAAGTCTAGCCCTCTGCCACTTGAGCCACATTGCCATATGGATTTTTATATCTGTGTGATATTAAGGACTCAAACCTAGATCTTCATGGATGCTAGGCAAGCACTCTACCACTGGGCCAAACTCTAAACCCCGATAAAGTATTTATAGTCATCATCATCATATCACAAAAACCTTTCTCCTACAAAGAATGAACACTTATCTATGTCTGTAAGACTTTTTTTATGTCACCAATGCTTCTGTGATTTTCCCACTTGCATTTTTACAGATGACAGCACAGATATTCATCAGGAAGAAAAATAGGTTAGGATACAGAAACCTAACAACGTCCTAGTAGATTGAAGTGAAAAATATGTGCAAGATGGCCTGGGTGTTTCATTTGTTTGTAGAGTGCTTGGCTACCACACAAAAAGACTCCGGTTTGATTCTGCAGTACCATATACATTGAAAACTCTGGAAGTGGTGCTGTGGCTTGGTGGGACAGCTATAGCCTAAAGAAAGCCTAAGAACAATGGTCAGGCTCTGAGGTCAAGTCCCAGGACTAGCAAAATAAAATGTGCAAGAGGCAAAATGCAAGCTCAGAAGGCACGGTGAGGCAAAATGTCTTGTGAAGGGTAAGGGGAATAGTGACAGTTAAGTTTGGATCTTACCTAAGAAAGGCTCCTTGAGCCTGAGACCAGGTTAGCACTTACGTCTAGTTAGTGACTTGGGATTTGAACAAAAAGGTGTGCTGTTTACTACATCCATATGTGAGGTGGGAAGGGAGATTCAGTCTCCAGTATGTCTTTGGGGAGATCTTCTGTGAGCAAGGAGCTTTGGTCATTAGGCCTTGAAAAGTGACCCTACCTCCCTCACAATGGAACAGAATATGGAACCCTGGTAACTAAGCCACTGTATGTGACAACCAGCTCAAGACAGCTCCCTTGGCCTGTGGCTCAGGAACCAGAAAGATGTTGCTGTGCTGTTGCCAAAGGTCAGGAGGCTCGCATCTCAGGCATGAGAGATATGGATGTCTCACTTGAAGAAGTAGATGCTGGATCAGTGCCAAGCCAAAATTCCAGTATATCAGGCATTTCTCTAGGAAGAAAGCCAGGAAACTCCAGGGCAACTCAGATGAGGTATATTGAGAGGAAACCTATTTGAACCCATCATCCTGCCCACACACTACAACCTTCTTGTGTGCTTTCAAGTGACTATACTGAGATTAGAGTGTGTCATTTCCAATCTACTCTATTCCAATTCCTCAGTGTGAAGTGTGGTCCCATTCCTGCGTTTGAAATATCCACTCTTTTGCCAACATAGTGTCATGGTAAGTCAGCTCAGACTCTGAATGAGCCTTATAACCTATGGATCCTGGAGAAAGGCCTGTTGGAAATGCTGCTGACAAAGCTGATCCCTGCCTACCAGAAAGGTGATCTCTTTTATGTGGGAAACTTCCTGCACAATTTCAAATAGTGGAGGACAATGTAGTAGTAGCTGGAAATTCTCTTGAAAAAGTGAGTGTTCCCCCTCCAAACCCAGGTTTGCTCACCCCTCCTGGCCAAGTCTTGGAATACTTGGCTCCTCTCTGAGCCTGTTTGGTTCACTGGGGTGTTCACAGGGGAGCTAAGCATGATACAAGTGCACAAACTACTTTATTATGACTGGGACACCATGCCATTTCATTTCCCTCACAAGCTACTGGAGTCTCAACAGTGTACTTACTGAGAAGTTGGATTTCAGGCATGAGTAAGTGGCTCCCAACTGCAGCCCTCACCTAGGTGACATCCTAGGAAATCCCATTTCCCAGTAAGAAATGAGGTGTCAGAACTAATGGCGGAGGCCTGTGAAATACTGGAGTCAGAGGAAGAGCTGGAGGCTGAATCACTTTTGAGCTATCAGGGAGGGATTGTGATAGCTTTGCCTGTTAGAACCTGAAAGCATTTACATTTTGGTGTGTGGTCCAGTGCTGCCACTTGGACCTGAACCCAGGTCTAAATGCCATCCCTTTGGTGTACTATTTGAGTCATAGGTCAAGTTCTGGCTTTTTGCTGCCTAATTGAAGACAAGTGTCTTTAGACTTTTACTGACTACACTGGCTTTCCACTGTGATCTTCAGAGCTCAGCCTGCTGGGTGGCTAAGATTAGAGGAATGAGCATTTAGTTCTTTATTTAGAGCATTCACTTATTGATTTATTTAGAGCATTTACTTAGTTAATTTAAGGTGCGTTTACTTTGGACAGATGCATAGAGGCCTCTCCCAGAAGCTTCTGGAAGTGGGGTGTAAAAGTCATCCTGTTCTCGAGTGTCTCTTACCCCCCCTCCCAGCACATAAGTGCGCATCTCTGCAGGACAGCCACAGCATTAGAGTCCTGCAAGAAAGGGGCTTTGGTAGAAGGCTCAGGATGGAGAGAGAAGGCTCTCACTTTCCTTGTACCGAATGTGCCCACAGCATCATGTGTTCCATCTATACGATGTGAATGGACTTCTACCCCAGTGATTTCTACGAGTTCAAGAACTGCCACACCCTGACACAACTCAAGCTCTATATGAGGCTCCACATGCCGGCTTTGGACCTGCTCTTCTAAACACATACTTTTTGACCAGCTGGAGGAATGTGCGACCAGTAAGACCAAGAAAAAGTAGAAGTCCTGGTGTGGGTGCCTCAGAGCCTGTGAGTAGGAAGCCCATGTGGTCTAGATATTGGTTGGCCCTTACTTCTACAGAGCTTGGCAAAATGCCCTTTATGGGTGGTGTCAGCCAGGTAATGTCTGTCCTCTGAAAGGACTCGGGAATAAGCACTCATTAGAAAGACCCTACACCTCCTCAGTGTTCAGTCCAAACTCCAGTTCTACAGGTTCCTCCATTAGATCCTCATGGAAGTTGAGTGACACTTCAACTTGCAGAGTCCACTCTGTCCACTCTGTACCTATTTCCATTCTTATGTTTGGGGCATCCTGGAAGAGCTTATCCTGAACTCCAGATGAAAAACCCACCAATGGAGCTGGTGACTGATGGAGACAGAGAATCATCACTGCACTCCAGAAAGCATGGGCCTTCTGTAGAAATTACCAAACAGGTTTAGAGTCCTGTGGATATACCTTTTGCTCTGAACCCCATGTGTGACACAGTTGAACCTGCAGATACTATGGAGGAAGAAAAAGAGCAGCCAGATTTCCTTCCATTTCCTTTCACACTCCACCCAGAGTCAGTCCATCTGAGTCAGAGTAACACTCCACTTATTGTGCAAGCTGAAGGGGCACACGCTGGGCTCATGGAAAATGTCCCCATGGGAAGCAGCAAGTGTACTCTCAATACTGGATTCATTGGAGGAAAATGAATCCATCCTCACAGAATATCCAGACCCATCCATCTCACTAAAAGAAACTCAATCTCCATTCGACAAACCTGAATCCATCCCCCTCTTAACTCAGGAAGGACATTCTGTTTCTCATGAGGAAGGAGACCCTTCTGAGAACTCTGAAGTAGAATTACTGTCTGAAGGCAACTTGGAGGCCAGTCTGGATTTAGAGCTTCCCTGTCCCCTTCCTAAAAAGACATCTCTTTATCTTGCTCTCATGATTCTTGTCAAGTATTCATTGTATTTACTTTGCTAACTATTAAACTCTCATTGTTAATATTATGGTGTGCAGTTCTTCAGTCCTTATTATACTGTGTTTTATTTTCCACTTAGAATGTGAGACCTCAGACACATAGGTCCTGGGTGGGCCAAGAACCAGACAGGTCTGGTCCCATAGAAGACAACCTTACTGGATATACAGGGAACTATGAAATGCATGGAATCACCAGGAATCCAGGCCAGGCCTCCATGGAAAGACAAGTCAGCTACCAAAGCTTAAGGACAGAGCAGATGCCTGGAAATGTGTTTTGTCAATCGGGAGAAGTGCCGAGTAACTGTAATATTATGGGGGACTCTGTTCTGTGAGCTCAATTCTGTTTATATATCCATTGTGCTTTGTACAAATATTTAAGAAAATTAAAACTCCACAATAGCATCAAAAATCTACTTTGCTTTAAATGTGGCCTAGTTGTAGAGTGCTCGCCTAGTATACAAGAAGACCTTGATTCAATTCCTCGGCACTGCATACACAGAAAAAGCAGATGGGGCACTGTGGCTCAGGTGTCAGAGTGCCACCCTTGAACAAATGTGGCCAAGGACAGTACCTGGTCACTCATTTTAAGCCCCAGGACTAGCCAAACAAGAAATCATACCATTTTCCACACATTTGGAAATAAATCTGTTTTATCTAACCCTACTTCTTTTTTGCCAGTCCAGGGTGTGTGCCACCAAGCCAAACTACTGGCCCCCAACCTTACTATTTTGAATCATTTAATTTTTTTACATAATCATATTTCATGCTGTCTGTATTAATAGCATAAACAGTATGCTTAGTTTAATAATGTTAAAGGTAAAACATAAGAAATTAATAACTAAAATTCCTTTTTTATTAGTTTTACAGCATTACTACAATTTTATGAGAAAAATTACCTAAAATGTTTCTTTTAGAGTTCAAGCAGTCCTTTTTGATAAATATATCAACCTACATCATTTATTTGAACACATTTTAAACTATTATTTCAGGAATGATAATACATATATATTTGTTGTAAATGAAATTTATGACTTGGGGGGAAAGGAAAGGGAAAAGGGGTGAGGGGGGTAACAGTGTTTACAAGAAATGTACTCATTAAATATGTAACAGCAATCTCTTTGTATATCACCTTGACAACAAATTTTTTGAAAAGTACAATAAGTTTTAATGTCTACTTTGGGCAGAATTTTTTTTTTGCCAGTACTGGGCTTAGACTCTGGACCTGAGCACGATCCTTCTTTTTGATTTTGTTTATTCTTAAGGCACAAGTTCTATCACATGTGCCACAGCACCACTTTTATCTTTTTTTATCTATGATGTGCTGAGGAATTGAACTTGGGTCTTCATTCATGCTCGGCAAGAACTCTTCCACTAGGCTTAACTTATGGCCCCAGTGGGAAGGAAGTTTTCCATAAAATATGTAGGAAATATGTACACTAAGGAAAAGCCATCAAAAATAGAAGAAAAATTATATACTTAGATAACGACATGCCAGTATTATGGCAGATCTCTGTAATTCTAGCTTCAAGAGTGGCCTATTTGGACCGGGAGTTGGCTGGCTGAAGTAAAGTGCTATCCTTGAGCAAGCCCTAGGACAGTGCTCTGGCCATGAGTTGAAGCCATAGGACATGCAAAAAATAATAATTTAATGCCCGTGACTGGTGGCTCACCCTGGTAATCCTAGCTACCCTGGAGTCTCGAGGTTCAAAGACGGCCCAGGCATAAAAATCTGTGAGAATCTTATTTCCAAATAATCCAGAAAATTCAAAATGACAATGTGCCTCAAGTGGTAGAGCTCTTGCCTTGAGCTGAAGAGCTTAAGGTAAACATCCAGGCCCAGAGTTCAAGTCCCATGAGTGAAAAAAAGAAAAAGAAAAAGAAAGCCCTTATCTAAGGCTGGAGTGCACACTAGTGGTAGTTTGCTTGCCTAGTATGCACAAAGCCCTGTGTTCAATTACTCTGTACCACTTACACCAAAAAAAAAAGCTGGAAATGATCTCAGAAGGTTGGGTTCTGAGGATCACAGTTCAAAGCCAGGCCAGACACTAAATCCATGAAACTGTTACTTCCACTTAAGCACCAGAAAACCAGAAGTGACACTGTGGCTCAAGGTGTTTAAGGTTGTAGCCTTGAGATGAAGAGCCCAGGGACACTGCCCAGGTGCACAATTAAAGTCTTACAACCAAAAGAGAGAGAGAGAGAGAGAGAGAGAGAGAGAGAGAGAGAGAGAGAGAGAGAGAGAGAGAGAGAGAGACAGAGAGAGAGAGAGACAAAGAGAGAGAGAGAGAGACAGAGACAGAGAGAGAGACAGACAGACAGATAGGCTGACAGACAGAGACAGACAGAGACAGAGAGACAGAGACAGAGACATCAGTCAGGCACTGCTGGCTGAAGCGTGTAATTCTAGCTACTATGGAGGCTGAGATTGGAGGATCTTGGTTCAAAGCCCAAAGCCAGCCTCGACACATATGTTTGTGAGACTTACATCACCAATTAACTACCAGAAAGCGAAAATGGAGCTGTAGAGGAAGAGCGCTAGCCTTGAGCTGAAAAGCTCAGGGACAGTGTCCAGGCCCAAAGTCCAAGCACCATGACGAATCAATAATAAAAAAAGAAGATAGCTAATAGTAATGATGAATAATTTTGGGCTGGCAGTTTGGCCAAGTGGTAGAGTGCTTGCCTAGCATGCACGAAGACCTGGGTTCAATTCCTCAATACCACATACATAGAAAAATGCTGGAAGTGGTGCTGAGGCTGAAGTGGTAGAGCCCTAGCCTTGAGAAAATATAAGGACAGTGCTCAGACCCTGAGTTCAAGCCCAGGACTGGCCAAATCAAAAGTAGTAGAGCACTGGCATTGAACTGAAGATCTGAGGAACAGCCCAGGCACAGAGTTCAAGCACCGCAAACAACAACAAAATCTATGAAATGGCAGTGGTGGTTTTAAGCTACGCAAAAATAGAGTAGAAACTGGTAAAATACATATTTGTGTGTAAGCAAAATAGCCCGACTTATGCATTAGAACAGGATAGCAACTTGAAAAAAATTTTTGTTTTCCATCTCACTAGGTCCTGTCTCTTAATTTATTCAAGTAAGTAAAATGCTGGGTTTTATAATCATTGCTCTGAATATTAGAAAATCATAATATCTCTCATTAACCAACAAAGACCAGGAACTGGGGCTTCGTTCAAATGGCAGAGTATCAGGCAAGAGAAGAAAAAATTGAAGTAAGAACTTGAAGTTCTTGATCCAGAACCTGCATAGTAACAGAGCAGCAGCCTTGTGATGGTACCTCACACCTATAATCTTAGCTACTCAGGGGGCTAAGATCTGAGAATCAAAGTTTAAAGCCAGCCAAAGTACCCAGTTAACTGCCAGAAAAACCACAAGTGGCACTGTGGCTCACAGATTAAAGCACTAGCCTTGAGCTGAAGAGCTCAGGGACAGTGCCCAGGCCCAGAGTTCAAGCCCCACAATTGACAAAAATCAAACAAGCAAATAAAACTCACAAAGAAGCCTGCAGACCACAGTAGTTCTGCTGAGACTCTTCTCTATGGGGATTAGGAAACATTTCACTTTTTCTGTCTCTTCCCATCTCAACATTCATACTAAAATAAGACTGTGTTGAAAGTTTCAATTTATAAAAATGTTTTTCATGAAGCACCCTGAAATATTCATCGCTTATATCTCAATTGAAGATAGTTGATTTGGGGCTGCATTGGTAGAGTGCTAGCCTTGAGCAGAAAAGGTCAGGGATAGAGCTGAAGCACTCAGTTGAAGACCCAGTGCCAACACACAAAAGAAATTATGCACTTTATACATATTTTCTAATTTCTTAATGAATTTTTCAGTCTGTATAAATATAGGGTACATTCCTTGCTACTTGAGTAGGATTGCTCTTTTTTTTTCTTTTTGCCAGTCCTAGGGCTTGGACTCAGGGCCTAGACATTTTCATTGGACTCGCTTGCCCAAGGTGAGTGCTCTGCCTCTTAAGACACAGCGCCACTTCTAGCTTTTTTCTGAGTATGCGGTACCGGTGAATAGAACCTAGGTCTTCATGCATTCTAGGTGAGCACTCTACCATTAGGCTACATTCCCAGGCAGTGAGATTCCACTTACAGTAATTGTATGTTCACAGAGTTTGATCTCACACACTGTAGGGCTCTGGTTGGCTTTGACCTGTGGTCCTAAGCCCTGAGCCTCCTAAGTAGCTGAAATTAAGTTGTGAGCCAGCATGATGGCTTCCATTCTTTTTTCTACAAAAATATATGTAGTTATCTAAAATATATCTATAGCTGAAAAAAATGAATCTCTCCCAAACAAATCTTCAAAGAAACAACCATCCTATTAAAAGGTGGGCTAAAGACTTAAAAGAGTATTCTCTGAAGAAAAAATTAAAATGGGCTTTAGACACGTGAAGAAATGCTCCATATCTCTAGCAATAAGGGAAATGAAAATCAAAACAACTTTGAGATTCCACCTGACTCCAGTCAGAATGGCCATTATCAAAGAATCTAATAAGAGATACTGGTGGGGAAGAGACCAGGGGGGATCACACCTACACTGTTGGTGTGAGTGTAAACTCGTTCAACCACTAGGGAAAGCAGTGTGGTGGTTCCTCAAAAGACTGAACATAGAGCTCCCCTGTGATCCAGCAAATCCACTACTTGGCATCAACCCAATTGTCCATAAAAAAGGGCATACTAAAGCCACTAGCACAATGATGCTCATTGCAGCATTATTTACCATAGCAAAGATATGAAACCAACCCAGATGCCACTCAGTAGATGACTGAATCAAGAAGGTGTGGTACTTATACACAATGGAATGCTATGCTGCCATCAGAAGGAATGACATCGCCCCATTTCTAAGGAAATGGAAAGACTTGGAAAAATTCATATTAAGTGAGAGCAAGCCAGACCCAAAGAAACATAAGCTCAATGGTTTCCCTCATTTGTAATAATTAGTTCACATCTAGGACTCTACTAGCAGAGGATTACAATAACTCAAAAACCTAGGTATATAAGGTCATATAGGATGAGACTAATGTCAGATTGTTACTGTACCTGATTTTTTCCCTGGCATATTGTATATATGTATATATGTTTATTTGTTTATGTCAAATAGGAAAGGGAAGTGGGGAAACAAGATGATTGGGAAGGGGAGGGGAGAGGGAACTGGGGACAAAAACATGTGGAGTGGAATAAATGTGTGAGAAGTAATGCAGTCCACTACCTATAAATGTAGTCGTAACCCCTCTATACATTACCCTGAAAATAAAAAAGAGACTATAAAAATATCTGTAGAAAATGAGGCTGGATGATGGAAACAACCAGATGCCCTACTACAAAAAATGTGATACACGCACACACACACACACACACACACACACACATACACACACACACACACACACACACACACACACACACACACACACAATGGAATGATACATAGCCAACCGACAAAATAATATAATGGCATTCTCGGGGAAGTGGATGAGAAGGAAAAAAATCATATTAAGTGAAGTAAGCCAAACTCAATGAACATAGGCCCAAGAGTCTCCCTCTTTTGTCAAATTCAGTAGAAACCTTGGGCTCTGCTACCAGAAATTTACAATAGAACAAAATCTAGAGACATCGTGACAAATAGTATGACACTAAATGTAAGGACCTCCAACATAAAGAAACAAAACTCATATAATGAGTGATTGTTGTCCTTAATGAACTATGTGATCTCTTATCTCTTTTGCTATCCCTTGTTTATATCATATTGTTACAATATTTCACCTTGTTTTCTGATATATTTCATATGTGCCAAATTGGTTATTTGAAATTGGATAGGGAAGGGGGGAAATGAACATGAGTGGGGGTAGGGGAAGGGAAATGGGGACCATATCATTACATGGGGTATCAAAGTTTGAGAAGTAATGCACCTTCTATCTGGTGAGTATAATGTAACCCTTCTATATATTACAATAAAAATAAATACATAAAAAGAAGATCTGCACAGAAAAAAATAATAATGGCATTTTTGGGGTAGTGGATGAAATTAGAGTGAATCCTGTTGAGTGAGATAAGTCAAGACCAAGGAACAAAAGGTACATGGTATCCTTAATATATGGATATTAGTTTCAAACAGTAGTAGAGCGATGATTGAATAGTTGATACCCAAAGTTCTGGACATAATTTTGGAGATATAAACATAACTACATAGACATAAAAATCTAGGATAGACTATACACTCTATAGACATGTGTTTTATTATAGATTAATCTGTATCTATGACATACAAAGACTCAGCTTAATTTTTACTATATTCTAAAATCTATATGCCAGTGATTGTATAGCGATTCCCTTCTTGAATACTTGTTGGTTAAACATGACATTTGAAATATGATGTAAAATTCAATGTTAATAAATTTTTTTTAAAAAAAGAGGCTAGAGGTAAATACCACTAATGTACTTGCTCTAAGTGGTACAGAAATTTTCTTAATGAATCAAGGGGTTTTATTACATCTTTATGCAAATATTTTAGTTCTGAGTGTTCTACACTCAATGCTAGTTCTGGAAAGATGATATAGCTGACTGTGTAGATGGTATGAAGTCATACTGGCCTAAACGTAGAATAAAGCAGTGGTAAGTGGCTGTTAGCTGTCCAGATTCTACTGGAATATGTGGAATGAATTTATTAAGCACAATGCAGGCTCTTAGTCAGATCAGGATCAAGATTATGTGGTTCCGTGAGATGAATGAGGAAAGATCAGAAAAATCTACTAAGTTATCCAGATATACTTTTGAAACTAAGGTATCTGGACTCCTTTTTTTTTTCTTTCTTGGTGGGTAGCTTGAACTTTGGACCTGGGCAAGGTCTCTTAGTTCTTTTTCCTCAAGGCTAATACTGTACCAGTTTTAGCCACAACTCCACTTAGTTTTTGGGTGGATAAGTGGAGAGAAGAATCTTACAGTTTTTTTTTGTTTTCGTTTTTTACTTGCAAAGGCTTTGAATCACCTTCTCCCTGGCTAGTAGAATGACAATTATGACCCTCCAGCGCCTGGCTAGTGATTTTTTGAAAATTGGACTTTCTTCCAAATCTCACAACTGGTTCCTAGCAAAGTTTTGAAGACTGACTTAAAAGTGACAGATTTTTGTCACTTGGAGACACTCTGTGCTGAACGTTAGAAATCTACCAGCTGAGTCACACTGGCACTTCCAGTTTTTGTTTATGTGGTGCTGAAGAATGGAATCCAGGGTTTCATACATGCTAGGAAAGCTACATTTTCAGCCCAAGGTTTTATGTTTTGTTTTTTCAGTGTTGTTGCTTCTAAGGTACTGTATGATGTTCTTTCATTTACTTTGCTTTTCACCTCTTTTCTTCTTTTTCCCTTTAGTTTTATTCTCTGTAGTCACTGTGTTGAATTCGGGTACCCTGTGTCTTGTACATAGGTTTATGTGATTTGGGGAATGGAGAGGGTATAATAAAATGGTTAAAAAAACAAAGGAAAAAGGGTGAACCAATTGAACAGTGATACTTGGAAGACACTAAACGGAAATGAACTGAACAATCTGGGTGGAGAGGGGGCTAAGGGTAGGAAAACAGAGAAAAATGAGGGAGGGGATAACAATATTCTAATAATATTCTCATGAAGTATAGTTTTTAAGAAACATGTTGCTTGCTTTGGGAAAGCAAAGGCAAGGAAAAATGATATAAGTAAGTTCCCTATTTATCAGAAGTAAAATACTATTGGGTTTAGATCATCTTCATATATTCCGTGCTGATGAAACAAATATTTGCAATTCCTGAGGCCAATCACTTCATTGTGATGCACAATCAGCCAGCTTAGATCAATCTTCCAAAAAAGGAAAGGAACAAATGAGAAGCAATTAAGGTTTCCAAAATGAACCAGGTGGTGGTGGCAGCTCACACTTGTAATTCTATCTACTCAAGGCCTGAAATCCAAGGACCTGGATTAAGTCTGTCTGGGATGAAAATATTCCTGTCTGAAACATCATCTCTGTTATCACAGCCCAGCTGATTCACTCTGCCCAAAAGGTTCCAAACACCAAAGTCCATCTCCTATCTGAAATACTAGCAAACGTACTCACACATTATTTCCTCTTTGGGAGATAGTTGAAACATGTACCAGAAACATTTCCCTGGCTTCAGAGTGGAAGTGGAAATATATATTCACTAGAAGTCCATCTAGTAAATTACAGTCAATCATCTTTCCTCACATCTTGTTAGTTAAATTGAACAATGAGTGTTTGGATCAGAAGCGATGTGTATGAGCATACAGGTTGTAAAAGTACTGTAATCCTAGCTACTCAAGATAAGCTGAGACCTGAGGATTCCAGTTCAAAATCAGCCATGCAATAAATTCCATAAGATTTTTACCTCTAATTAACCAGCAAAAAACAGAGCGTTGAATTGTGCTTAAAATGCCACAGGCTTAAGCTTTGCAAAAAAATTGTAAGGGGTAGCATTCAGGATCCCACTCTCTCCACTCCTTTATAACATAGTACTAGAATTCCTAGGCAGTGCAATAAGGCAAGAAGCAAGCATAAAGGGGATTCAAGTAGGGAAAGAGGAAATAAAACTATCCCTCTTTGCAGATGACACAAATCAACTGCCTTCCTTTACGCCAACAGTGAGAGGAACGAGGCAATAATCAGGAAAGAAACTCCTTTCACAATAGCCTCAAAGAAAATAAAGCACCTAGGAATTAGCTTAACTAAGAATGTAAAGGACCGGTTAGATGAAAACTTTAAATCCCTAAGAAAGGAAATTAAAGCAGAACTAAGGAAATGGAAAAACCTCCCATGCTCCTGGATTGGAAGAATCAACATTGTAACAATGAGCATCTTCCCAAGCGCTATCTACAAATTCAATGCAATACCCATCAACATCCCAATGTCATTCTTTAAAGAAATAGAAGAGGCAATTCAAACTTCATATGGAATAATAAAAGACCCCGCATAGCACAAACACTTCTTAGCAGAAAGAACAGCGCTGGAGGAATTTCAATTCCAAACTTTAGACTCTATTACAGAGCTATAATTCTCAAAACAGCTTGGTACGGGCACAAGAACAGGCCTGAAGTCCAATGGAAGAGAACTGCGGACCCAGATATTAAACCACAGACCTATGGCCACCTAATCTTTGACAAGGGAGCCAAAAAAATAGAATGGAAGAAAGATAGCCTGTTCAACAAGTTGTGCTGGCAGAACTGGTTAAGCACCAGGAGAAAACTAAAGTTGGATCCTTCTTTGTCACCTTGCACTAGAATTAACTCCAAATGGATGAAAGACCTGGAGGTCAAACAAAGACATACTGGAGGCAGAATCTCTCCTCCAATCTCACAATATACATGTGGATGTAGTAAACAGAACACCTTATTTGTCCATTCCCAATGTTTTCCACTAGGCCCAACTACCAGTCTGGTCTCAGGCTCAAGGAGCCTTTCTTAGGTAAGATCCAAACTTAAGGGTCAATATTGCCCTCATCCTTTACAAAACATTTACTTCACAGAGACTTCTCTGCCTGCATTTTGCCCCTTGTCGAATTTTTTTTTGTTTTTGATAGTCTTGGGACTTGACCTCAGAGTGTGAACATTGTTCTTGGGATTTCTTTAGGCTTTCGCTGTCACACCGAGCCACCACTTGCAGCGTTTTCTATGTATGTGGTAATGAGGAATCAAACCTGAGTCTTTCTGCGTGGTAGCCAAGGACTCTACCACTAGGTCAAACACACAGGGCATCTTCCACATATTTTTGACGTCAATCTACTAGGATATTAGGTTTCTGTACCCTAATCAATTTTCCTGATGATTAGCTTTGCTGTCATGTGTAAAAAATGCAAGAGGGAAAAACACAGAAGAATTAGTGAAATTTAAAAAAAAGCATTACACACATAGGTAAGTGTTCATTCTTTGTAGGAGAAAGGATATTTTGATATGATGATGATGACTTTATAATTTCTATGTCAGGGTTGAGAGTTTGGCATAGTGGTAGAGTGCTTGCCTAGCATCCATGAAGATCTGGGTTTGATTGCTCAGTATCACATAGATAGAAAATCTAGACGTGGCACTGTGGCTCAAGTGGCAGAGGGCTAGACTTGAGAAAACCTGAGGACAGTGCTCAGGCCCTGAATTCAAGCTCCAAGACTGGCAGAAAGATAAAAGAAAATAAAAATGCTTTTTACGAGCTAATTCACTCACAGCATTGGCTTCTGAAATCTTCGTTTCTGCATCTTGTGAAATACCCCTTTCCCTCAACGAAGACAAGAAAAACAGATCCATCCCATGGTCCACTGTGAGGCCACTGGTTGGGCTAAGAGCTAGTCGTGCAGCAACACATAAGTTTTATTCTAATATTTTCCAAACTTTGTACTCAAATATGTTACCTACTTACCAACTTAGGTCAGTTATCCTTATGCTATACATTTTCTTCATGACTACAATATTCTTACACTCCTACGTTAATCCTCTTGTACCTCCCCTGACCTCTCTCATTCTTTTTTTCTATCTCTGGACCTCTGCTCGTCTTTCAACCCTTATACTGCACGGATCTACACTTGATGGCTGTTGAGCAATATTGTATATGTAGGTGGTTAATTATTCTCTAGGCTCAGAGGGACTTAAAGACAATAGAGATTGGATTGAGAGGCTTATTGTTTTGGGTATAAATCGCTTATCAGTGGTTGTATTAGACTGGTCTGTAAGTGCACAAAAAGAAAGAGTGATAATACCAATCAAAACTTGTGAACATCTAGTGTCTGCCAGCTACAGAGGTCTAGGTTGGTTATATCTGAAAAACTATAATCGTATTTAGTAGTAATCTTGCTCCCATTTTCAAATGGGCAGAACAAGAAAGTCAAGAAAAATGTCAAATCAAGAAACAACATCCCCTAACCAATGTAAACAGACAATGGAACAGTCACTGGCAAACCTAGAGGAGAGTTTTCCAAGTGCTACACAAATGCAATTGATAAACATCATTAATGAAAAATGTGAAAATAAAGAAAGAGATAATGGAGGAAGCCATAGCTGAAAAAGAGGAAAGCATAAACAAGGTGATAAGTGAAAAAGAAGAAGCCATTAAGGAGGCCATAATAAAGGTTTTTCAAAGAAAGATGGATGAATTCATAGAATCCACAAATAAAAACGTGACCAAACTCCAGCAAATGTCCAAAGAAAATAAAGCTACTGAGCTAACCACTCAAAAGGAAATCTAGGAGATAAAGAAATCCATACATGATCTAAAACAAGAGAAGCAACGCATCAAAAGTGAGCAATTAGAAGCAAGGGACTGAAAAATAAAGTAGATAGCTTTGATAGCAGGTTAGACAATGCAGAGGAGAGAATTTCCGGGGCTGAAGATAATTTAGTTATTATAGAGAAAGAACAGAAAATGAGTCAATCCAAATCTAGGAAAATTGAGAGAGCGCTTCAGGAGGTCCAAGATACAATTAGAAAGCCTAATTTAAGGCTAGTTGGTATTGAGGAGGGCGTGGAGAAAGAGGTCAATGGTATTGGAAATATACTTCAGGGAATCATCTCAGAGAATTTCCCAAATATCCAGAAGGGCAGGCCCATCCAGATACGAGAAGCTTTTAGAACCCCAAACAGACCTGACCAGAAAAGAACATCCCACCGCCACATTGTGATCCGAACTGGATCAATAGAAATGAAAGGAAAGATCCTAAAGGCAGCCAGGGAAAAGGGATCAGTAACATATAAAGGCAAACCAATCAGAATAACCCCAGATTTCTCAGCAGAGACCATGCAAGCACGAAGTGACTGGAAGCATATATGTCATGCCCTTAAATCAAATAACTACCAACCAAGAATACTGTAGCCAGCTAAGCTCTCATTCATAACTGAGGGAACAATAAAAACATTCCATTCCAGGGAAAAGCTGCAACAATATGTCGAAACAAAACCAACACTACAGAGAATTCTCAACGATGCTCTATACATAGAAAACCAAAATAAATGCAATATAGGGAAAGAAATGGCACCTAAACAGCATACCATCTAAGGACCACAAGAACTGTCAAGACACAGGCCCTACTAAAAGTTTTTAAGAATGGTAGGAACTAATAAATATCTCTCAATCCTAACTCCCCATATCAATGGAATTAATTCTCCATTTAAACGCATAGTCTGTCTAGTTGGATCAAAAAGCAAGAGCCATCGTTCTGCTGTCTTCAAGCGACACATCTTACCCAAAAACAATCATCTTTTGAAAGTGAGAGGTTGGAATACACTGTATCAAGGTAACTGCTCCCATAAACAGGCTGGAGATGCCATCCTCATATCAGATACAATAGACTTCAAACTAAAATTAGTAAGAAAAGACAAAGAAGTTTACTACATACTACTAAAGGGATCTTTCCTCCAGGAAGACATAACGATCCTAAATATTTACACACCCAAGCCCGGAGCTCCAAACTTCATCAAGCAAACTTTACTTACACTGAAACCATACATAGATCGAAATACAGTGATTGTTGGTGAGTTTAACACACCACTCTCACCTATGGACAGATCAACAAGGCAAAACTCAACAGAGAAACCTTAGAACTGAACAACTATATAGACCAACTAGATCTAACAGACATCTGCAGAATATTCCACCCAGTAACAACACAATATACGTATTTCTCAGCAGCACATGGAACATTTTCCATAATAGACCACATGTTAGGCCATAAAACAAACCTGGACAGATTCAGAAACACTGAAATTATTCCATGCACACTCTCAGACCATAAAGGCATCAAATTGGAGTTGAACACATATCTCCACCAACGAAAACCCTGTAACTCATGGAGACTGAACAACACATTGTTGAATCAAAAACAATGGGTAATCGAAGAGATCAGAACAGATATCCAACTGTTTATGAAATTTAACAATAAGGAGCACACAAATATCAAGTCCTTACGGACACAACATAGGCAGTACTCAGAGGAAAATTTATAGTGCTGAGTGCCTACAACAGCAAGTTGTAAAAATGGCAAACCAACTAGTTAATATCTCACCTTAACCTCCTGGAAAAAGAGCAACAAACCAACCCTAAACCCATTAGGAGAAAGCAAATTATTAAAATCAAAGCGGAATTAAATGATTTGGAATAAAAAAACCTATACAAAGAACCAACAAAACAAGGAGATGGTTCTTTGAAAGAATTAACAAAATTGACAAGCCCTTAGCAAATCTTACCAAAAAAACAAGAGAGCATATCGAAATAAACAAAATCGCAGATGAAAATGGTAATATCACGACAGAAATTACCAAGATCCAGAATATCATGAGGGAATACTTCTCAAACCTTTAGGCCAACAAATTTGAGAATCT
Organism: Megascapheus bottae; assembly: GCF_031878675.1. NCBI lineage: Eukaryota > Metazoa > Chordata > Mammalia > Rodentia > Geomyidae > Megascapheus > Megascapheus bottae. The sequence continues at coordinate 2,081,073 of NW_028327641.1, read as the reverse complement.
AGAAGAAATGGATGAATTCCTAGAAAATATTAACATACCCACACTGAACCAAGAAGAGCTAACCCAACTCAACAGGCCTATTTCAACCTCTGAAATAGAAATGGAAATTAGACAACTTCCACTTAAAAAGAGCCCAGGGCCAGATGGATTCACAGCTGAATTCTATAAGGTCTTCAAAGCAGAGCTCACACCAATACTCCTCAAGCTCTCAACGAAATTGAAAATGAAGGTTGTTTACCAAACTCATTCTGTGAAGCCAGTATATCCTTCATCCCCAAACCAGACAGAGATTCATCAAAGAAAGAGAACTATAGACCCATTTCTTTGATGAACATCGATGCAAAACTTCTCAACAAAATACTGGCCAACCGTCTACAACAACTCATCAAAAAATTATACACTATGATCAAACTGGATTCATCACAGGGAGGCAAAGCTGGTTCAACATACACAAATCAATTAATATAATTCAACACATCAACAGGAGCAAGGACGAAAATCACATGATTGTCTCAATAGATGCGGAAAAGGCATTTGACAAGATCCAAAACCCCTTTATGTTAAAACATGTGGAGAAACTAGGACTCCATGGAACATTTCTCAATGTAATAAATCTGTGTATGAGAAACCCACTGCTAGTATTATACTTAATGGTGAAAATATAAAGCCATTCCCTCTAAAATCAGGAAGGAGACAAGGCTGCCCACTCTCTCCACTCCTTACTAACATAGTACTAAATTTCCTAGGAAGTGCAATAAGGCAAGAAGCAAGCATAAAGGGGATCCAAGTAGGGAAAGAGGAAATAAAACTATCCCTCTTTGCAGATGACATGATTCTGTATTTACAGAATCCTATAGACTCTACTCCCAAGCTCCTTGACCTGATTCAAAGCTTTGGAAGGGTAGCAGGCCATAAAATCAACTCTCACAAATCAATTGCCTTCCTTTACGCCAACAGTTAGAGAAACGGGGCAATAATCAGGAAAGAAACTCCTTTCACAATAGCCTCAAAGAAAATAAAGTACCTAGGAATTAGCTTAACTATGAATATGAAGGACCATTTAGATGAAAACTTTAAAACCCTAAAAAAGGAAATAAAGTAGAACTAAGGAAATGGAAAAACCTCACATGCTCCTGGATTGGAAGATTCAACATAGTGAAAATGACAATCTTGCCAAGGGCTATCTACAAATTCAATGCAATACCCATCAATATCCCAAGTCATTCTTTAAAGAAATAGAAGAGGCAATTCAAAATTTCATATGGAATAATAAAAGACCCCGTAAGCAAAAAACACTTCTTAGCAGAAAGAACAGCGCTGGAGGAATTTCAATTCCAAACTTTAGACTCTATTATAGAGCTATAATTCTCAAAACAGCTTGGTACTGGCACAAGAACAGGCCTGAAGTCCAATGGAATAGAACTGCGGACCCAGATATTAAACCACAGACCTATGGCCACCTAATCTTTGACAAGGGAGCCAAAAAAAATAGAATGGAAGAAAGATAGCCGCTTCAACAAGTTGTGCTGGCAGAACTGGTTAAGCACCTGCAGAAAACTAAAGTTGGATCCTTCTTTGCCACGTTGCACTAGAATTAACTCCAAATGGATCAAAGACCTGGAGGTAAAACTGACACACTGAAAAGTTTACAGGAAGGAATAGGAGATACACTAGGCCTCCTTGGCACAGGTCGAAACTTTCTTAATAGTGACCAAGAATCACAACAAATCAGAGAAAGGCTGGATAAGTGGCATTGCATTAAACTGCAGAGCTTTTGTATCGCAACGGATATAGCTAGTAAACTAATCAGGAAGCCTACAGAGTGGGAGAAGATCTTCACCAACCAAACAACGGACAAAGGCCTCATATCTAAAATATATCAACAACTCAAAAAATTGAATCACTCCAAAACTAACCTCCAAAGTAACACCCATCCCATTAAAAAATGGGCCAAAGACTTAAAGAGAGTCTTCTCTGAAGAAGAAACAAAAATGGCCTAGAGACACATGAAGAAATGCTCCACATCTCTCGTCATAAAAGAATTGCATATCAAAAGAACTCTAAGATTCCACCTAACTCCAGATAGAATGACAAGGATCAGGAAAACGAATGACAACAGATGCTGGAGGGGATGTGGCCAGGAGGGATCACTACTACACTGTTGCTGGGAGTGCAAACTCGTTCAACCACTATGGAAAGCAGTGTGGCAGTGCATCAAAAGGCTAAACATAGAACTCCCCTATGACCCAGCAATTCCACTACTTGGCATTTACCCAACAATCCAGAAACAAGGGCATACTAAACCCACTAGCACAACAATGTTCATTGCAGCGCTATTCACCATAGCAAAGATATGGAACCAACCCAGATGTCCCTGAGTTGATGAGTGGATCAACAAGTTGTGGTATTTGTACACAATGGAATTCTATGCTGCTGTCAGAAAGAATGATATCACCCCATTTGTTAGGATATGGAAAGACTTAGAAAAAATCATATTAAGTGAAGTAAGCCAGACTCAAAGGAACTTAGGCTCAGTGGTTTCCCTCATTCGTCATAATCAGTAGAAACCTTGGGCTCTACTAGCAGAGATTTGCAATAGAGCAAAAGGCTATATATAAGGCCATATAATGTGAATCTAATTGAAAGGACCTCCAGGATATTGAAACAAAAGCCATATAATGAATGATTGTTGTCCTTAATGTACTATGTTGTCTCTCATCTCCTTTGCTGTCCCTTGGTTATCCCATATTGGTATAGTATCTCACTTTGTTATCTGATATATTGAATTTATTTGTATTTGGATATTTGAAATTTGATAGGGAAGGGAGGAAAACCAAGATGGGTGGGGGGTGTGGGGTTGGAGGGAAATGGGTACCAAGACATGTGAAAGGGTATCAATGTATGTGAATTAATGCACCTTCTACCTGGCAAATATCATGTAACCCTTTTACTAATTACAATAAAAACATGATTAAAAAAAGAAAGTTGTAGTGTGTGGGGAGGATGATGGGGTCAAATACATTACTTCTTAGAAATTTACCTCATCTGGTTGCCCTGGATTTTCCTGGCCTTCTTCTTAGAGGAAGGCCTGTTATACTGGATTTGTGGCTTGGCAAAGATCTAGCATGTACACCTTCGAGTAAGACATCCACAATTTCCATGCCTGAGACTCGAGTTTCCTGACCTTTGGCAACAGCACAGCAACATCTTTCTTCCTCCTGAGCCACAGGCCAAGTGAGCTGGCTTGAACTGGTTGTTAGTTACAGTGGCTTGGTTACCAGGGTTCCATATTCTGTTCCATTGTGAGGGAGGCAGGGTCACCTTTCAGGGCCCAATGACCAAAGATCCTTGCTCACAGAAGACCTCACCAAAGACATACTGGAGGCTGAATCTCTCCTCCAATCTCACAATATACATGTGGATGTAGTAAACAGCACACCTTCTTTGTCCAATCCCAATGTCTTCCACTAGGCCCACCTACCAGTCTGGTCTCAGGATCAAGGAGCCTTTCTTCGGTAAGATCCAAACTTAAGGGTCAATATTGCCCTCATCCTTTACAAAACATTTGCTTCACAGTGCCTTCTCTGCCTGCATTTTGCCCCTTGTCGATTTTTTTTTGTTTTTGCTAGTCAGGGGACTTGACCTCAGAGTGTGAATATTGTTCTTGGGCTTTCTTTATGCTTTAGCTATCCCACCGAGCCACAGCACCACTTGCAGCGTTTTCTATGTATGTGGTAATGAGGAATCAACCCTGAGTCTTTTTGCGTGGTAGCCAAGGACTCTACCACTAGGTCAAACACACAGGGCATCTTGCACATATTTTTGACGTCAATCTACTAGGATATTATTAGGTTTCTGTATCCTAATCAATTTTTTCCTGATGATTAGCTTTGCTGTCATGTGTAAAAAATGCAAGAGGGAAAAACACAGAAGAATAAGTGAAATTTTAAAAAAAGCATTACACACATAGGTAAGTGTTCATTCTTTGTAGGAGAAAGGATATTTTGATATGATGATGATGAATTTATAATGACTATGCCAGGGTTGAGAGTTTGGCATAATGGTAGAGTGCTTGCCTAGCGTCCCTGAAGATCTGGGTTTGATTGCTCAGTATCACATAGATAGAAAATCTAGATGTGGCACTGTGGCTCAAGTGGCAGAGGACTAGACTTGAGAAAACCCGAGGACAGTGCTCAGGCCCTGAATTCAAGCTCCAAGACTGGCAGAAAGATAAAAGAAAATAAAAATGCTTTTTACGAGCTAATTCACTCACAGCATTTGCTTCTGAAATCTTCGTTTCTGCATCTTGTGAAATACCCCTTTCCCTCAACGTAGACAAGAAAACCAGATCCATCCCATGGTCCACTGTGAGGCCACTGGTTGGGCTAAGAGCTATTCGTGCAGCAACACATAAGTTTTATTCTAATACTTTCCAAACTTTGTACTCAAATATGCTACCTACTTACGAACTTAGGTCAGTTATCCTTATGCTATACCTTTTCCTCAGGACTACAATATTCTTACACTCCTACGTTAATCCTCTTGTACCTCCCCTGACCTCTCTCATTCTTTTTTTCTATCTCTGGACCTCTGCTCATCTTACAACCCTTATACTACATGATGGCTCTACACATGGATCTACACATGATGGCTGTTGAGCAATATTGTATATGTAGGTGGTTAATTATTCTCTCGGCTCAGTGGGACTTAAAGACAATACAGATTGGATTTAGAGGCTTATTATTTTGGGTATAAATCCCTTATCAGTGGTTGTATTAGACTGGTCTTTAAGTGCACAAAAAGAAAGAGTGATAATACCCATCAAAACTTGTGAACATCTAGTGTCTGCCAGCTACAGAGGTCTAGGTTGGTTATATCTGAAAAACTATAATTGTATTTAGTAGTAATCTTGCTCCCATTTTCAAATGGGCAGAACAAGAAAGTCAAGAAAAATGTCAAATCAAGAAACAACATCCCCCACCCAATGTAAACAGACCATGGAACAGTCACTGGCAAACCTAGAGGAGAGCTTTCCAAGTGCTACACAAATGCAATTGATAAACATCATTAATGAAAAATGTGAAAATATAAAGAAAGAGATAATGGAGGAAGCCATAGCTGAACAAGAGGAAAGCATAAATAAGGTGATAAGTGAAAAAGAAGAAGCCATAAAGGAGGCCATAAAAAGGTTTTTCAAAGAATGATGGATGAATTCATAGAATCCACAAATAAAAACGTGACCAAACTCCAGGAAATGTCCAAAGAAAATAAAGCTACTGAGCTCACCACTCAAAAGGAAATCAAGGAGATTAAGAAATCCATACATGATCTAAAACAAGAGATGAAAGGCATCAACAGTGAGCAATTAGAAGCTAGGGACATGAAAAATAAAGTAGATAGTTCTGATAGCAGGTTAGACAATGCAGAGGAGAGAATTTCCGGGGCTTAAGATAATTTAGGTATTATAGAGAAAGAACAGAAAATGAGTCAATCCAAATCTAGGAAATATGAGAGAGGGCTTCAGGAGGTCCAAGATACAAATAGGAAGCCTAATTTAAGGCTAGTTGGTATTGAGGAGGGCGTGGAGATAGAGGTCAATGGTATTGGAAATATACTTCAGGGAATCATCCCAGAGAATTTCCCAAATATCCAGAAGGGCAGGCTCATCCATATATGAGAAGCTTTTAGAACCCCAAACAGACCTGACCAGAAAAGAACATCCCACCGCCACATTGTGATCCGAACTGGATCAATAGAAATGAAAGAAAAGATCCTAAAGGCAGCCAGGGAAAAGGGATCAGTAACCTATAAAGGCAAACCAATCAGAATAACCCCAGATTTCTCAGCAGAGACCATGCAAGCACGAAGTGACTGGAAGCATATATGTCATGCCCTTAAATCAAATAACTACCAACCAAGAATACTGTAGCCAGCTAAGCTCTCATTCATAACTGAGGGAACAATAAAAACATTCCATTCCAGGGAAAAGCTGCCACAATATGTCAAAACAAAACCGACACTACAGAGAATTCTCAAAGATGCTCTATACCTAGAAAACCAAAATAAATGCAACATAGGGAAAGAAATGGCACCTAAACAGCATACCATCTAAGGACCACAAGAACTGTCAAGATACAAGCCCTACTAAAAGCTTTTAAAAATGGTAGGAACTAATAAATATCTCTCAATCCTAACTTTCAATATCAATGGATGTAAAGCTCCAATTAAATGGCATAGGCTGTCTAGTTGGATCAAAAAGCAAGAGCCATCGTTCTGCTGTCTTCAAGAGACACATCTTACCCAAAACAATCATCTTTTGAAAGTGAGAGGTTGGAATAAACTCTATCAAGCTAACTGCCCCCATAAACAGGCCGGAGTTGCCATCCTCATATCAGATACAATAGACTTCAAACTCAAATTAGTAACAAAAGACAAAGAAGGTTACTACATACTACTAAAGGGATCTTTCCTCCAGGAAGACATAACTATCCTAAATATTTACACACCCTTTTGAAGATTCTCAAAAGATTGAAGATTCTGCCAGTGTAAGTTAGATTCCGGCATTGATATTAAATAATGTAATGAGTAGGGATTTATATTTGAAATATCACTGTTGACAAAACCTAACACACATTTGCTTTTGATATCCCAAGAAGTTCAGTACAAGCTAACATGTGTGGCATATATCGACTGGGAGAAATGATTCAGAATATGTGACTCATTTGAACAGGAGTCAGTGAAAAGATACAGAAGCAGGATACCCATATTGCGATAATTTGTATCTTTTGCATATTTTGTGTTTGTAATTAATTCCATTTGTAGTGTACATTTCTAGGTAAAACCTTTTAAAATGTTTCCAAACAATTTGTTATTTCAACAGCAAAAAAGACATTTTTATACCTGATAAAATTCACAGAATCCAAATTTTTCCATATTATTTTTTGTTGTTGTTTTTTTTGGTGGATCATAGATCTTGAATTCAGCCTGGACACTATCCCTGAGCTCTTCAGCTCCAGGCTACCACCTTACCCTGGAGCCAAGCCCCACTTCCCATTTTCTAAAGGTAAATTGGAGATAAAAGTCTCAGGTCTTTTTGTGCCAGGATGGATTTAAACCTTGATCCTCAGATCTCAGCCTCCTGAGTAGCTAGGATTATAGAAGTGAGCCACCACCCCATCATGCTCAGCTTTCTGTTTTTTTTTTAAACAAGCCCTTTTGCTGGAACTCGGTCTGACCACTGTCCTTCAGCTTTCCTCAAGCCTAGAGATCTTCTATTGAGCCACAGCACTACTTCTGGTTTTTTCTGTGTATGTGGTACTGCGGAATTGAACCTTCGTCTTCGTACAAGCACTCTACAACTATGCCAAACTCCCAGCCCCTCCACATTAGTTTTTATGATAGATCTTTCCATGCATCTAGGATGGCTAGAAATCCTTCTTGAGTTTCCCAAGATCAGGGAGTATAGGTGTGTCCCATCCTGTGTGGCTACATAACCATTGTTTAGGGTACAGTTCTCTCTTCATTCTACCCATCTAGAGCAATTTTCATCTTCCATGTATAATCAGTAAACATTCAGCTCCTGTTCCTCTCTACTCCATTCTCTGGAACCATCGTGCTTTTTGGCTCTAAGGGTTTGTTGATCCTTGGAAGCTCTGGAAGGGAAAACATACCCTAGCTCTTCCTTTATGACTGCTGTATTTTTAGTTTACTGTAATCAAGATTCATCTGTAAAATATAGTAAAACATTCTTCCTTTTCAATGCATTGTTTTGCATATTTCTATCTTTTGATTATTATTAATAGATGTGAATGGATTCTCCACATATTTGTTCTAGTCTGCTTTCTCTTCCGTTAGGTACAAATTTAGAAATAGAAGTGTTGGACCATATTTCTATGTAATTCTATATTTAGTACTTTTTTAGCACTCTCCACGCAATTTTTGATTGTTTTATATTCCTTGCAGAACTATTCCAATGTTCTATTTCTTCTCACTACCTTGCCAGTAATAGTTAGACTTTGAAAGTTGTTTTTTTGTATGCGTGTGTGTGTGTGTGTGTGTGTGTGTATGTGGATCTTTTTGTTTAAAACTATATTTATATTAACATATTAAAGTAATGATTTCATTGTAATTTTAATTTTTCTCATGACTGTTAATATTGAACTTCTTTCTACATTTTGAACTACTATTTCTATATATTCTTTTTAGAAAATCCTCTCCAATCTCCAATTTTTTCCCCTTTTTTTGTGGGGTAGTGGGGAAAGTCATGGGGCTTGGACCTTGGGCCGTGAGCTCTTTAGTTTAAGGCTATTGTCCTACCCTGAGTATTGCCCCTCAGTTCTTCTGCTCACAGCTCCCTACCACTCTTCCCATTATATACAGAACAAAGGTCATCCTCAGTCTTTTTGAAAAAGTAAAACATACAGAAAATTTGTAGTATAAAACAGCAAGAAATAAATTTCTTGCCAGGTGCAGTGACTTCTACCTGTAATCCTAGCTACTCAGATATCAGGCTGATATCTAAAGATTTGGTTCAAAGCCAGCCTGGGCATTAGAAAGTCTATGAGACTCTCATCTACAGTTAACCACTAGAATATGGGAAATGGCACTGTGGCTTCATAGGTAGGGTGATAGCCTTGAGTTGAAGAGCTCAGGAACAGTGCCCAGGCCCAGAGTTCAAGCCTTACAAATCCCCCAGCCAAAAAAAAGAAAAAAAAGTTTCTTCCCCAAGTGATTATTATGCCAGACATAGAACATTAACATTCTGGGTGTACTTCACAGTATTATTACTTGATACCCTAAGATTTTGCAATATTCTCACAGTACCAGCATATGTCATCATATAATGTAGTTCCTTTTCAATGGAATAATTCGATTTATAACCTAAATCTACTCCCCCGACTTATTTTTGTCGATACCACAATTGCTCTACCATGATATGCCACAAGCCATTAAACATTTTACGGTGGGTAATTGGAAAGGAGTCTCATGGAATTTTGTGCCAGGCTGGCTTTGAACCATGGTCCTCAGATCTCAGTCTCCTGAGTAGCTAGGATGAGAGGCATGAGCCACCAACACCTGGCTTGCCTTTTTATTTTTTTGTGGGTCTTGGGATTTGAACTCTGGGCCTAGGCACCATCCCTAAGCTTTTCAGGTCAATATTTCATGTAAGTCTAAACATTTAAGTAAAGGAATAAAATTCCAACAAAAAAAGAATAAAATTCCAGACATGGTGTGTTTATAACTCGGTGCTAATTACTTGATGAAAATGTGCCATTCCAGAAGCTGGTGTCATTTGATGATGTAGCTGTGAATTTCAGCTGGGAGGAGTTGCAGCATCTGGACCATGCTCAGAGGACCCTGTACAGAGATGTAATGCTGGAGACCTACAGCAACCTGATGTCCTTAGGTGAGCAAAAGTCAAATTCACTTGCAAGGCCAAGTGCCTTGTTATTTTGCAGATACGTGAATGTTTATCAAACTTTCAATACTATTTAAATGAAAGATTCCAGGCCCTGAGAAGTATCATTACTTTCTAAAGAAAACCTAAGGTAATTTTGTACTCATTCTTCAGGATACCTTCAGGATACTTTGACAACAGTTCTAAATTACGTTTCCTCTAATGGAGACGATATTCCAAACTTACACCGTAATTGTAAGTGGATAAACAATCCAGAATAGAATATATATCATTATTGGAAATAGGATCTACAAATCACTAAACAGTGAGTTTATAATGGAAACCTGGCACTAGGTGCAATGTTTCATGCCTGTAATCTTAAAATATTCAGGAGGAAGAAATCTAAGAATTCTAATTTGAAGCCAGCAATGGCATAAAAATTGCCATGAAACTCTATAACTCCAAGTAACCCCTCAAAAATGTTAGTGGAGTGTCAAGAGTTTGACTTTGTGGTTGAGTGTTTGCCTAGCATGCGTGAAGACCTATGCATGTAAGAGGAGCTGGGACTCAAACTGGTATTTTTCTAGCCTTGAGCAAGACAGCTAAGTTTATGCCATACAAAATGAATCCAGAGCTGGGGAAAAGTCAACCATGGAGCCAGTGAGAAATGAGAAAAAAGATTTAATAGATAACTTGTGAGTAGGATGTCTGCGAACTTAAAGCAATGATGACACAGCATAAGCAATAATTCTCTACTGTTTCTAATTTACAGGGCCCTGTGTTCCCAAACCTGTATTAATTGACAAGCTAGAGCACTGTGCAGAACTCTGGATAGGAAATTCCTCTGACAAGAATATCACAGGTGAGTGAATGCATCTTCATATTGATGTTGGAGCCTGAGCCCCATTGGTAAGTTCATGTTGTGATGTACTGAGCAATAATATTCTTAGTTACCCTAAATCCTGTGTGGAACCTATGGAATTCTTTGTGAATGAAGCAAGAATCATTTTCTTTTCCCAATCCTATGCTTGGTCTCAGGGCCTGAGCATGGTCCTTGGGTTTTCTCAAGGCAAGCTCTCTACTTCTTGAGTCATAGCACCACTTCTGGCTTTTTCTTTGTATGTAGTACCAAGGAACTGAACCAGGTCTTTGTGCATGCTAGCCCAAACCCCCAGCACCAAGAATCATAGGGTGATATAATGAATTCTATGTGGCAGTAGAGTTAAAGTTAGATTTCTCTGTAGAAATCACTGTGAAACAAAATAAAATGAGAAAGCCATGAGCCCGTGGCTCATGCCTGTAATCCTAGCTGCTTAGGAGGCTGAGATCTGAGGATCAAGTTTCAAAGACTGACCTATCACAAAAACACCTTAGAGTCTTCTCTCCAATAAACCAATAGAAAATGAGAAGTGGGGTTGAGGCTAAAGACATAGGGCAGTAGCCTTGAGCTGAAGAGCTCAGGAAGAACAGCCAGGTCTAGAATTCAAGTCCCATGACTGCAAAACAAGAAAGAAAGAAAGAAAGAAAGAAAGAAAGAAAGAAAGAAAGAAAGAAAGAAAGAAAGAAGAAAGAGGGAAGAAAGAGGGAAGGAAGGAAAGAAAGAAAGAAAGATATTTCATTTCTTTAAAACTAAGACTGTAAATGATTGAGCAAACAAGGAATAAGTCAGGGCATTATTCTCTGATAAGGATAATATCTTTTTGCTGGTAGGAAGAGACTGGTATTCAGAACCAGACCTTTCCACCAGAAATTGAGCCTAGTGATAGAGTCCTTGCCTAGCATGCACAAAGACACAGGTTTGATTCCTTATTACCACATACATAGAAAAAGCCAGAAGTAATGGCTTCATTCGTAGGGTTCTAGTCTTGAGAAAGCCCAAGGACAGTGGTTAGGTCCTAAGTTCAAACCCAGGAATGGAAGGAAAAAAAAACAACAAAGTTTCAATCAACATAAGAAAATTAACTAGACAATGAGCTGGAGATTTTCTGGTCTTCCATGGTTCTGAGGTACAGTAGTGTTAGAAAAGGAATTTTTATAAGACTTCAAATGGAAAGAAACAAATTTCAAAATTCCCACAAATACCTAAATTGAGACTTTAGTGAGAAGTTGTAACTGAAGGGATTTAGGTGTAAGTCCTTACTCTCAAGAATCGTTCTTGCTTGGATCAAAGGCAAACAGACATATAAACCAAACTTGTGGCCGCTGAATCTAGAAAAAATTCGTGTTCCTCACTTAATGGTTAATAAGCAAACAGCATTGAAACTGGGTAAGGTAATCCTATCTGCTACTCAGGACCTGAGACTCTTATCTGTAGTTAACTCTAGAAAACAGGAAGTGGGGCTGTAGCTCAAGGATAGGGGTTATAGTCTTCTGCTGAAGTGTTCAGGGACAGGGCCGAGGCCTATGAACTACAAAAAAAAAAAAAGAAAAGAAAAGAAAAGAAAAGAAAGTTTTAAAAAGATGCAAAACAGCCCAATATTTAGATTATTTCTCAAAAATAAAAGAAAGGCAGCTATTCCTCAATGTATAAACAAAACGGTATTTGAAAAAAAAACAGCTGCAGGTATACTATAGGTAGTACTCAGCTTAAAACTGTAGCAATACATAGATGGGTAATTTCAATAAATATTTCCTGTGATATAAAAAGAGAACTAAAACACAGAAAAACATTATTGGTCATTGTAAAATATCATTTTCTTAATATGTTAGGGAGAAAAGCATATATTTCTCACAAATCAATTTCCACTTTTATATATTTTTTAATCAAAAAGCATATTTTATTAATTATTAGCAATCAGGCTTTTATGCACTCATAGCAAATCACTAATAAAGCATGTCACATCAAACACACACATATGTTATGTGTGTATATATAACAAATATATATGTTATGTGAAATTTCAGTATTCACCATTGTGTAGAAAATGATTAAATGAGTAATGGCTTGCCTTACAAAAAATATTCTAGTAAGTAGGTGTATAACACAAATATTCAGCAAAATATTAAGCAAGGGCTGGGAGTTTGGCTTACTGGCAGAATGCTTGCCTAACACACACAAAGACCAGGGTTCGATTCATAGGTACCACATATATAGAAAAGGTGGAAGTGGTGCTGTGGCTCAAGTGGTAGAGCTAGCCTTGAGAAAACCCAAGGACAGTTCCCAGGCCCTGAGTTCTAGCCCCAAGACTGGCAAAAGCATTATTAAACAAAATACAATAATATTTAAACAGTCAAATTTATAAGGAATGTATTATTATGAATATTTTTTCACCTCCTGGTAAATTATTGGAAAATAGGGAAAGTGCTATTTATTCAGATATATAAGCTTATTTCACTTAGCACAGTGTTTTATTGAAGTTATACATATTAGTGGAGTCATAAATTCTTCTAGAAGTGAGTAAAGTTATCCAGGTGTATGAAATCTATCACCAGAAGGATGACAATTGTATATAATTTTATGGCATATTTGAGAGAGTTTGGTGTAAGTGTTGAGGCAATGGCCTCTTAAGTGGTAGTAAGAAACAAAGAAACAGCATCTGATCTACTACCTGACATTTAGTAGCATGGAAAAAGGGGTTAAGGATATACCTACAGATGTATGTTATACCGATATTGCCACAGTTTAACAAATTATAATGAATTTTGGCAAATAATACTAATATTACCACCCATTAATAAAGTAATAAAAATCAGTCTATGAATATTTCACCTATAGTCTGCCCTTGGTTTACTGAATGGCATTCTTCCAAAATAGGACTTAGTGTCTTCCTTTTTAAACGAATGTTTAATTGATTCCTATTCCCATTAGTGTATTGGTGGTGTTTAATGTTGATCATTAGACAAAATAGTGGTTTCTTTGCAACCCTCAAATATCTGACTGGTTTCCTGTGGTAAGGGTATCTCATTTTTTTTTCGGGTCCGGGAGGTCTGCAGCCTAGGTAAAAACTGCAGCCTCGTTTATTGTCAACTCCAGGCTTATATCCCTTCTTGAAACCGGGGAACTTCCAGGTGTTACATTCATATGGTAAATCTCAGGTCATTTAAACAGAATAAGGCCAGAAAACACTAAGACAATAAAGCCATTGTCTGATGCAAATCAAGGTACAGTTTGATTCCACTCTGGCTCCTAACACCATGGTTTCACCCATTGATCACCCTTCCTGAGGGAATCTTCCTAAACTTCTTAACATAAATATGAAAGCCCATACCCCAGCCCTCTCAGATGATAGATGCCTGAAAGGGTTACTCGAACAATAGGCTTGGAGAACCAGACTAGTACCATAAACTCAGAAAACGCTTTGAAACTTCCAGCTAGGGAAGGCCCTGGCCTCTACCCATTACTGCTACATAAGTCCCCCACTCCTGCCCTTATTACACTAAGCTTTATGACTCGACTCATCTCAAGTCGCTATTGTATCCCTCTTCAACTCTCCGTGAAAGTTGATCCGATCTGTTGAGGTTATTTTATGCTCTCATGACTCAGTTTCCTTTTTTTTCTTTTTGCCAGTCTTTGGGCTTGAACTTAGAGTCTGGGCAATGTCCTTGGACACTTTTTTGCTCAAGGCTAGCGCCATGTCACTTGAACCACAACACTACTTCTGTTTGTGGTACCAAGGAATAGAACTCAGGGCTTCGTGCATGCTAGGCCTGCACTCTACCACTGGGCTACACTGCTGGCTCCTCAACTTAGTTTCTGAATACACCATACCTCAATTTCTGACAGTTTTGGAGGTTAGTAGATGATATTGAAAGGTGCAGCTGCAGCTGATAAATCTTTAGGGGAATGAAAAGTGCAGCTGCAGCCAATAAAGCATTAGTGAGACCCCGGCTAAGGCTGTAACTGCTGTTGCCCAACAAAAGAAGTTAAAATGCAGCCCCGCAGGATGTTTGCGGATGAGGCTGATAAGGTTGTAAATCCAGATGAAAGGCATGTCCGCCCTCCTCTAGATAAGAGAAAAATTCCACTACTGCCCAAAGTAAACTCCTAGCCTTATTTGAAGTTAACCGACCCCTACCCTGTAATTACGCTTCTGCTTCTGTAACCGTGCTTCTGCTACCCATAAATACCCCTCTTCCCCAAGCCTCGGCGCGCGAGTCTTCTAGGAGGCTTTGTCGCCCCCAGGCGCCCGTGTTCCTGAATAAACCTCTTGCTGATTGCATCCGACTGCGTGGACTCGCTGTTCCTTGGGAAGGGGGCTCTGTCTCCGTCTGGAAGACGTCCCGCTGAGTCGGGGGTCTTACATTTGGAGGTTCCACCGAGATAGGAGACCCCCCCACCCAGGGACCACCGACCCACCTCCGGGAGGTAAGCTGGCCAGCAAACTGTTACTGTCTTGTGTCTGTTTTGTCTTATGTTAAGAGCGCCAGCGAATCTGTGACTCGGCCTTGTCAATCTGTATTCTGGCGGACCCGTGGAGGAGTTGACGAGCTCGGACTCCCGACCGCAGCCCCCGGGAGACGTCCCGGAGGCATCTGGGGTCAGATTTCTGACCCATCTGGTATCTGTTTTCGGGGCTTCGCCTCGGTCTGAGGACTCTCTAGTCCATCTGTTTTCGGGGCTTCGCTCTGGTCTGAGGACTCTCTAGTCCATCTGTTTTCGGGGCTTCTCCCCGGTCTGAGGATCTGTGACTCGGCCGTGTCAACGCCCTTCCCCTTTCGGTTTTGCACCAAAGCCGCGCTGCGAAGTGTCTTTCGTTTAGTGTTCGTTTAATTCTGGTGTTTGTTGTGACGGGACTTGGACTTGGACTGAATATTAACATGGGACAGACTGTGACGACCCCCTTAAGCCTTATTTTACAGCACTGGAAGGAGGTCCGGACAATAGCTAGTAATCAGTCTGTGGTAGTCCGGAAAAATCGATGGATGACTCTCTGCTCCTCTGAATGGCCGACCTCCGGAGCCGACTGGCCAGCAGATGGCACCTTTGAACTGTCTGTTATGGATCCTGGGCCCCACGGCCACCCGGACCAGGTCCCTTACATTATCACTTGGGAGGCCTTGGTCACTGACCCCCCACCTTGGGTAAAACCTTTCCTGCCCAGAGCTAAGCCCACTGTTACCCCCTCTGCCCCAGCTCTGCCCCCTCCCCTTCGTCCTTCTCCCACTCCTTCCCCATCTCGTTCTTCCCTATATCCAGTCCTCAGTTCAGGGGACCAGAAGAAACCCGAGAGACCACTCAAGGTTTTGCCCCCTGAAGAAGGAGTATTGGTGGACCTCATGACAGAGGAACCCCCGCCCTATCGAGGGCAGGCCCCCCCTCCCCCAGATATGGGAAAGGAATCTCCACCTCCCCGGGACCCCGCTCCCTCCCCCGTAGCGGGAAGGCTGAGGGGGCGCCTTAACCCTCAAACTGATCAGGCGTCCTCTCAAGCGTTTCCCTTGAGGGTGGGCGCCAATAACCAGTTACAGTACTGGCCTTTTTCTGCCTCAGACTTGTATAACTGGAAGAATAACAATCCCCCTTTCTCCAAGGATCCTTCCCGGCTAATCTCGTTAATAGAATCTATTTTAGTGACCCAGCAACCCACATGGGATGATTGCCAACAACTACTGCAGGCACTTTTGACCTCGGAGGAGAGACAGCGCGTCTTCCTGGAAGCCCGGAAAAATGTCCCGGGTGACGATGGGCGTCCTACCCAATTGCCTAATGAAATAAATGCTGCCTTTCCTCTAGAGCGCCCTAACTGGGATTTCACCACCCCCGAAGGTAGGAATCATCTATTCCTTTATCGCCGGTTGCTTATCGCGGGTCTCCATGGGGCCTCCAAGCGCCCCACCAATTTGGCTCAGGTTAAGCAAGTGACCCAGAAAAGTGAAGAGTCTCCTGCAGCCTTTCTAGAACGTTTAAAGGAGGCATATCGGATATACACTCCATATGACCCTGAGGACCCAGCCTCTAACGTGGCCATGTCCTTCATTTGGCAGTCTGCTCCAGACATCAGGAAAAAGCTAGAGAGACATGATAATCTACAGAATCTGTCTCTCCAGGAACTCCTCAGGGAAGCGGCGTATCTATAATAAGCGGGAGACTCAAGAAGAGAGAGAAGAGAGGCTGAGAAGGGAGGCAGAAGAGAGAGAGAATGCCAGGGACCGAAAGAGAAGTAAGGAAATGAGTAAATTACTGGCCACCGTAGTGACAGGGCAGCGGCAGGATGGAAAGGGAGGAGATAGAAGGGGCCCCCGTGGAGTTGAGAAGGACCAATGTGCCTATTGCAAGGAAAAAGGACATTGGGTCCGTGATTGCCCGAAGAAACTCAAAGGATTTTGGAAGCCTCAAACCTCCCTCCTGACCTTAGACGATTAGGGGAGTCCAGGCCGGGAGCCCCCCCCTGAGCCTAGGATAACATTAACTGTAGGGGGGCAGCCGGTCACCTTTTTAGTAGACACTGGAGCCCAGCACTCCGTGCTAACCCGATCTCTGGGCCCACTGAGTGAGAGATCCGCGTGGGTACAAGGAGCCACCAGAGGAAAAAGGTACCGATGGACAACTGACCGGAAAATACAATTGGCAACTGGTAAGGTGACCCACTCCTTTTTACATGTTCCTGATTGCCCGTACCCCCTCCTGGGGAGAGACTTATTAACAAAACTAAAAGCTCAAATCCATTTTGAGGGGAATGGGGCCCGCATTACTGGCCCTCAAGGACAACCCTTATATGTACTGACCCTCAGTGCTGAGGATGAATATAGAATATATGAAACGGAAGTAACTGAGGGAATTCCACCTGTCTCCTGGCTGCAAACCTTTCCCCAAGCATGGGCGGAGACGGGAGGAATGGGACTGGCTAAACATCAAGCGCCCCTTGTCATTATGCTCAAAGCTGGCGCTACCCCCGTTTCCATAAAGCAATATCCAATGTCACAAGAAGCTAAGCTGGGGATAAGACCCCACATTGAGAGACTGCTGGATCAGGGAATATTAGTACCTTGCCAGTCCCCATGGAACACTCCTCTACTGCCAGTCAAAAAGCCAGGGACGAATGATTACCG
Source organism: Megascapheus bottae (assembly GCF_031878675.1). Lineage (NCBI taxonomy): Eukaryota > Metazoa > Chordata > Mammalia > Rodentia > Geomyidae > Megascapheus > Megascapheus bottae. Next base: position 2,063,687 of record NW_028327641.1, on the reverse strand, counting down.
GCCAGTACAGGATTTAAGAGAAGTGAATAAAAGAGTGGAGGATATTCACCCCACTGTGCCCAACCCATATAATCTACTAAGTGGATTACCTCCAACACACACTTGGTATTCGGTGTTGGACTTAAAGGATGCCTTCTTTTGCCTAAAATTGCACCCTAATAGCCAACCCATCTTTGCCTTTGAATGGAAGGACCCCGAGTCGGGAATCTCGGGGCAATTAACCTGGACTAGATTACCCCAGGGGTTCAAAAACAGCCCTACTCTGTTTGATGAAGCATTGCACCGAGATTTGGCCAGTTTCCGGGTGCAGAATCCTGATTTGATACTCCTCCAGTACGTGGATGACCTCCTGCTAGCAGCAAGGACAGAGCAGGACTGTGAGTCTGGAACTAAGAGACTTTTACAGACTCTGGGGGATCTAGGATACCGGGCCTCTGCCAAAAAGGCCCAACTCTGTTCAAAACAAGTGACCTATCTGGGATACCTGGTGGATGATGGGCAGAGGTGGCTGACGAAAGCACGAAAACAGGCTATTATGAATATCCCTGTCCCAAGAGGACCAAAGCAGTTAAGAGAGTTTCTAGGCACCGCCGGATTCTGCCGTTTGTGGATCCCAGGTTTTGCCGAGTTAACCGCCCCGCTGTACTCACTCACTAAGACCAGGACTCTTTACACATGGGGGGAGGAACAGCAATTAGCATTTGAAAAAGTAAAAGAAGCCCTATTACAGGCCCCTGCCTTGGGCCTGCCGGATTTAACTAAACCCTTTGAATTATTCGTAGATGAAAAACAAGGGTATGCTAAAGGAGTTTTGACTCAGAAGTTAGGCCCGTGGAAACGGCCGGTGGCCTACCTCTCAAAGAAATTAGACCCAGTAGCCTCCGGATGGCCACCCTGCCTCCGGATGGTGGCAGCCATCGCCACCCTCACTAGAGACTCTAATAAATTAACCATGGGCCAGCCAATAACAATATTGGCCCCACATGCCGTGGAAGCCATAGTAAGGCAACCTCCTGATCGGTGGCTCTCCAACGCTCGAATGACCCATTACCAGGCGATGCTCCTGGACAAGGAGCGGATCCGGTTCGGACCAGTAACTACCCTGAATCCCGCCACTCTTCTACCCCAGCCCGGGGAAGCAGACCCTCATGATTGCTTGCAGATTCTTGCAGAAATACATGGAACTCGGTCTGATTTGACAGACCGTCCCCTCCAGAACGCGGAGTTCAATTGGTTCACGGACGGCAGCAGCTTCCTGGAAAACGGGGAACGGAAGGCAGGGGCAGCTGTTACCACGGAGACTGAGGTAATTTGGGCTGAAAGACTGCCACCTGGAACATCGGCTCAGAAAGCAGAACTCATTGCATTGACTAAGGCCCTCCAAATGGCTGAAGGTAAGAGGCTCAACATTTACACGGACAGTCGATATGCCTTTGCTACTGCTCACATCCATGGGGAAATTTATAGAAGAAGGGGCTTGCTGACCTCAGAAGGAAAGGACATAAAGAACAAGGCAGAAATTGTAGCCCTATTGGCTACATGACAAGCACACCTAACACTTGAGCCATACCTCCATCTCTGGCTTTTTTTTTTGCAATTTTTATTGTAATTAGCAAAAGGGTTACATGATATTTGCCAGATAGAAGGTGCATTAATTCACATACATTGATAGCCTTTTACATGTCTTGGTACCCATTTCCCTCCCCTCCACACCCCTCACCCGTCTTGATTTTCCCCCCTTCCCTATCAAATTTCAAATATCCAAATACAAATAAATTCAATATATCAGATAACAAAGTGAGATACTATACCAATATGAGATAACCAAGGGACAGCAAAGGAGATGAGAGACAACATAGTACATTAAGGACAACAATCATTCATTATATGCCTTTTGTTTCATTATCCTGGAGGTCCTTTCAATTAGTTTCACATTATATGTCCTTATGTATCAAGATTTTGCTCTATTGCAAATCTCTGCTAGTAGAGCCCAAGGTTTCTACTGATTATGACGAATGAGGGAAACCATTGAGCCTAAGTTCCTTAGAGTCTGGCTTACTTCACTTAATATGATTTTTTCTAAGTCTTTCCATTTCCTAACAAATGGGGCGTTGTCATTCTTTCTGACAGCAGCATAGAATTCCATTGTGTACAAATACCACAACTTTTTGATCCACTCATCAACTGAGGGACATCTAGGTTGGTTCCATATCTTTACTATGGTGAATAGTGCTGCAATGAACATGGTTGTGCTAGTGGGTTTAGTATGTCCTTGTTTCTGGGTGGTTGGGCAAATGCCAAGTAGTGGAATTGCTGGGTCATAGGGGACTTCTATGTTTAGCCTTTTGAGGCACTGCCACACTGCTTTCCACAGTGATTGAACGAGTTTGCACTCCCACCAACGGTGTAGTAGTGATCCCTCCTGGCCACATCCCCTCCAGCATCTGTTGTTATTCGTTTTCCTGATCCTGGCCATTCTAGCTCGAGTGAGGTGGAATCTTAGAGTTGTTTTGGTTTGCATTTCTTTTATGACTAGAGATGTGGAGCATTTCTTCATGTGTCTATAGGCCATTTTTGTTTCTTCTTCAGAGAAGACTCTCTTTAAGTTTTGGCCCATTTTTTAATGGATTGGGTGTTACTTTGGAGGTTAGTTTTGGAGTGATTCAATTTTTTGAGTTGTTGATATATTTTAGATATGAGGCCTTTGTCCGCTGTTTGGTTGGTGAAGATCTTCTCCCACTCTGTAGGCTTCCTGATTAGTTTACTAGCTATGTCCTTTGCCATACAAAAGCTCTGTAGTTTAATGCAGTCCCACTTATCCAGCCTTTCTCTTATTTGTTGTGATTCTTGGTCCTTATTAAGAACGTTTCGACCTGTGCCAAGGAGGCCTAGTGTATCTCCTATTTCTTCCTGTAGAGTTTTCAATGTGTCAGCTTTTACCTCCAGGTCTTTGATCCATTTGAAGTTAATTGTAGTGCAAGGTGACAAAGAAGGATCCAGCTTTATTTTTCTGCAGGAGCTTAACCAGTTCTGCCAGCACAACTTGTTGAAGAGGCTATCTTTCTTCCATTCTATTTTTTTGGCTCCCTTGTCAAAGATTAGGTGGCCATAGGTCTGTGCTTTAATATCTGGGTCCTCAGTTCTATTCCATTGGACTTCAGGCCTGTTCTTGTGCCCGTACCAAGCTGTTTTGAGAATTATAGCTCTGTAATAGAGTCTAAAGTTTGGAATTGAAATTCCTCCTGCGCTGTTCTTTCTGCTAAGAATGTTTTTGCTATACGGGGTCTTTTATTATTCCATATGAAATTTTGGATTGCCTCGTATATTTCTTTAAAGAATGACATTGGGATATTGATGGGTATTGCATTAAATTTGTAGATAGCTCTTGGCAGGATTGTCATTTTCACAATGTTGATTCTTCCAGTCTAGGAGCATGGGAGGTTTTTCCATTTCCTTAGTTCTGCTTTAATTTCCTTTTTTAGGGTTTTAAAGTTTTCGTCAAAAACGTCCTTTACATTCTTAGTTAAGCTAATTCCTAGGTACTTTACTTTCTTTGAGGCTATTGTGAAAGAAGTTTCTTTCCTGATTATTGCCTCGTTCCTCTCACTGTTGGCATAAAGGAAGGCAGTTGATTTTTGAGGGTTGATTTTATAGCCTGCTACTCTTCCAAAGCTTTGAATCAGCTCAAGGAGCTTGGGAGTAGAGTCTATAGGATTCTTTAAATACAGAATCATGTCATCTGCAAAGAGGGATAGTTTTATTTCCTCTTTCCCTACTTGGATCCCCTTTATGCTTGCTTCTTGCCTTATTGCACTGGCTAGGATTTCTAGTACTATGTTAAAGAGTAGTGGAGAGAGTGGGCATCCTTGCCTCGTTCCTGATTTTAGAGGGAATGGCTTTAGATTTTCACCAGTAAGTGTAATACTAGCAGTAGGTTTCTCATACACAGCCTATATTACATTGAGGAATGTTCCATGGATTCCTAGTTTCTCCAGAGCTTTTAACATAAAGGGGTGTTGGATCTTGTAAAATGCCTTTTCCGCGTCTATTGAGACAATCATGTGATTTTTGTCCTTGCTCCTGTTGATGTGTTGAATTATATTAATTGATTTGCGTATGTTGAACCAGCTTTGCCTCCCTGTGATGAATCCAGTTTGATCATAGTGTATAATTTTTTTGATGAGTTGTTTAGACGGTTGGCCAGTATTTTGTTGAGAAGTTTTGCATCGATGTTCATCAAAGATATAGGTCTATAGTTCTCTTTCTTTGATGAATCTCTGTCTGGTGTGTGGATGTGGGTTATACTGGCTTCATAGAATGAGTTTGGTAAGGAACCTTCATTTTCAATTTCGTTGAAGAGCTTGAGGAATATTGGTGTGAGCTCTGCTTTGAAGACCTTATAGAATTCAGATGTGAATCCACCTGGCCCTGAGCTTTTCTTAGGTGGAAGTTCTCTAATTTCCATTTCTATTTCAGAGCTTGAAATAGGCCTGTTGAGTGGACTTAGTTCTTCTTGGTTCCGCGTGGGTATGTTAATATTGCTAGGAATTCATCCATTTCTTCTAGATTCTCAAATTTTTTGGCATAAAAGTTTGAGAAGTATTCCCTCATTATATTCTGGATCTTGGTATTTTCTGTCGTGATATTACCAATTTCATCTGCGATTTTGTTTATTTCGATATGCTCTCTTCTTTTTTTGGTAAGATTTGCTAAGGGCTTGTCAATTTTGTTAATTCTTTCAAAGAACCAACTCCTTGTTTTGTTGATTCTTTCTACAGTTTTTTTGGATTCCAAATCATTTAATTCTGCTTTGATTGTAATAATTTGCTTTCTCCTAATGGGTTTAGGGTTGGTTTGTTGCTCTTTTTCCAGGAGCTTAAGGTGAGACATTAACTTGTTGGTTTGCAATTTTTCCAACTTGTTGTTGTAGGCACTCAGCGCTATAAATTTTCCTCTGAGTACTGCCTTTGCATTGTCCCAAAGGAGTTGGTATTTTCTGTGCTCCTTACTGTTAAATTTCATAAACTGTTGGTTATCTGTTCTGATCTCTTCGATGACCCATTGGTGATTCAACAAAGTGTTGTTCATTCTCCACGATTTACAGGGTTTTCGTTGGTGGAGATGTGTGTTCAGTTCCAGTTTGATGCCTTTGTGGTGTGAGAGTGTGCATGGAATAATTTCTGTGTTTCTGAATCTGTCCAGGTTTTTTTTATGGCCTAAGATGTGATCTATTTTGGAAAATGTTCCATGTGCTGCTGAGAAAAACGTATATTGTGTTGTTGCTGGGTGGAATATTCTGCAGATGTCTGTTAGATCTAGTTGGTCTATATAGTTGTTCAGTTCTATGGTTTCTCTGTTGAGTTTTTGCCTTGTTGATCTGTCCATAGGTGAGAGTGGTGTGTTAAAGTCCCCGACAATCACTGTATTTCGATCTATGTATGGTTTCAGTGTAAGTAAAGTTTGCTTGATGAAGTTTGGAGCTCCGTGATTGGGTGTGTAAATACTTAAGATCGTTATGTCTTCCTGGAGTAAAGATCCCTTTAGTAGTATGTAGTAACCTTCTTTGTCTTTTCTAACTAATTTTGGTTTGAAGTCTATTTTATCTGATATTAGGATGGCAACTCCAGCCTTTTTATGGGGGACGTTAGCTTGATAGAGTTTATTCCAACCTCTCACTTTCAAAAGATGCTTGTGTTTTTGGGTAAGATGTGTCTCTTGAAGACAGCAGAACGATGGCTCTTGCTTTTTGATCCAACTAGCCAGCCTATGCCGTTTAATTGGAGAGTTGAGTCCATTGATATTGAGAGTTAGGATTGAGAGATATTTATTAGGTCCTACCATTTTTAAAAGCTTTTTATTGGGCCTGTGTCTTGACAGTTCTTGTGGTCCTTAGGTGGTATGCTGTGTAGGTGCCGTTTCTTTCCCTATATTGCATTTTTTTGGTTTTCTATGTATAGAACATCTTTCAGAATTCTCTGTAGTGCTGGTTTTGTTGCAACATATTGTTGCAGCTTTTCCCTCGAATGGAATGTTTTTATTGTTCCCTCAGTTATGAATGAGAGCTTAGCTGGGTACAGTATTCTTTGTTGGTAGTTATTTGACTTAAGGCATGACATTTATGCTTCCAGTCAGTTCTTGCTTGCATGGTCTCTGCTGAGTAATCTGGGGTTATTCTGATTGGTTTTCCTTTATAGGTTACTGAACTCTTTCTCTGGCTGCCTTTAGGATTCTTTTTTTGGTTTCTACTGATCCAGTTCGGATTAAGATGTGGCGGTGAGATGTTCTTTTCTGGTCAGGTCTGTTTGGGGTTCTAAAAGCTTCTCGTATCTGGATGGGCCTGCCTTTCTGGATATTTGGGAAATTCTCTGATATGATTCCCTGAAGTATATTTCCAATACCATTGACCTCTTTCTCCAGACCCTCCTCAATACCAATTAGTCTTAAATTAGGCTTCCTAATTGTATCTTGGACCTCCTGAAGCGCTCTCTCATTTTTCATAGATTTGGATTGACTCATTTTCTGTTCTTTCTCTATAATAACTAAATTATCTTCAGCCCCGGAAATTCTCTCCTCTGCATTGTCTGACCTGCTATTAAAGCTATCTACTTTATTTTTCATCTCCCTTGCTACTAATTGCTCATTTTTGATGCCTTGCACCTCTTCTTATAGATAAAGTATGGATTTCTTTATCTCCTTGATTTCCATTTGAGTAGTTAGCTCAGTAGCTTTATTTTCTTTGAACATTTGCTGTAGTTCGGTCACCTTTTTATTTGTTGATTCTATGAATTCATCCATCTTTCTTTGAACAGCCTTTATTATGGCCTCCTTTATGGCTTCTTCTTTTTCACTTATCACCTTGTTTATGGTTTCCTCTTGTTCAGCTATGGCTTCCTCCCTTACCTCTTTCTTTATATTTTCACATTTTTCATTAATGATGTTTTTCAATTGCATTTGTACAGCACTTGGAAGACTCTCCTCTAGGTTTGCCAGTGACTGTTCCAGTGGCTGTTTATATTGGGTGGGGGAGGTGGGAGATGTTGTTTCTTGATTTGATATTTTTCTTGAGTTTCTTGTTCTGCCCATTTGAAAATGGGAGCAAGATTAATACTAGACACTATTATAGTTTTTCAGATGTAACCAACCTAGACCTCTGTAGCTGGCAGACTCTAGATGTTCATAAGTTTTGATTGGTGTTATCACTCTTTCTTTTTGTGCAGTTACGGAGTAGTCTAATTATTCATTGATAAGCAATTTATATGTAAAACAATAAGCCTCTCAATCCAATCTCTATTGTCTTTAAGTCCCTCTTAGCCTAGAGAATAATTAAACACCTAGATATACAATGTTGCTCATCAGCCATCAAGTGTAGATCCATGCAGTATAAGGGTTCAAAGAGGAGCAGAGGTCCAGAGATAGAAAAGTAGAATGAGAGAGGTCAGGGGGTAAGTAGGTAGAGTATTTGAGTACAAAGTTTGGAAAGTATTAGAATAAAACTTATGTGTTGCTGCGCGACTAGCTCTTAGCCCAACCAGTGGCCTCACAGTGGACCAGGGATGGATCTGCGAGCTTCCGTCTGAGCGCGGTTGGTGGACGTTTTCCTGTGCTGCTGCCAGGAGCGGCCCCAAGCCATGGGTCTGGGGATTGAGAGTTTCAGGAGCTCTATGCAGGACCAGCAGGAGGCCTCTCTGTTCCCAGGGGCGGGGCCCAGCTGAGGACTTGGGCTCCAAGGGCGGAGCCGCGCCTTTTTGGTTCTCAGAAAAGGAGCTTGGCTGCTGGTAGGCCCTTCAGATCCCTGCTGTGTTTCCACTGCTTTGTCAGAGTCTGTGACTGTGGTGTCTTGCTCAGGATTCCCAGCTGGAGGATTCCCCGCTTGAGAATTGAGGGGGGGCAGATGCTGGCTCCTATATACCCGCATCCCCTACCCACTGTTGTAGGGCAGGGTCTCAGAGCCCTCCACTCTCCAGAACCAGTGCCCTGGGTGAGGAGCCTGGTGGGCGGGTGGGAGCTGGGACATCTCCGCCTCCCCTGGTGGGGTGCTGAGTCTTAGGGTCCCCTCGCTTGTCAGTCTCCAGTCAGAGGGCTGGGGGTTGAGCCCGTTGGGTGGGTGGGAGTTGGGACAGCCCCGCCTCCCTTGGTGGGGTGCTCGGTCTTATGGGTAGCCTGCCTGTCAATCTCCAGTCAATGGCCTGAGGGAGGGGGCTGTTGAGGGAAGGGACAGGCTTCTAAATTCCTTGCTCCCCTGCTCCCACCAGTGTTTCTCGGGTGGGGTGTTGGTGTCTGAGTTAAGTTCTATTGCTTGGCACCCGCTCTGCTTTCCCAATGTGTTTGGGGATGCGCTGTATTACTCACGCCTCTGCGTCCGTCTGGTGGTGCTCCACAGTGGTGGGGAGTCTTTCACTCCCCTCGGGTCTCCGTCGCCGCCTGTGTTCTGCGTGTGGGCTCTGCTGATGGCTGTTCTGGTTCCCCGTCTGGGTTCTGCTGCTTCCGCCATTCGCTGGTGCGGTTCTGTGCTGGTTTCTGCAGCCATTGGGCTCCCAGCCTGGCGCCCTCCACAGCCGCCGCTTTTTCGTGGATTAGAACCGGTGCCCGCCCCCGCTTTCCCCGCGTGGAGCCGGTGCCCGCTCAAGCCACTTTTCGTGGCTTGGTTGGGCACCAGCTGCCACTTGTTGCGGCTTTCCGCGGGTTTGGACGAGAGGTGGGGGAGGGGTCCTAGCGTTCCGAATTCTTTGAGAAAGTTGGATGTGAGCTTTATCTGGATTTCTTTTCCGGTTTGAGTCCTTCTCCGTTGCTTTTTGAGTTTGTTGTTGTGGATTTCTTTAGGTAGTTGACTCGTGGGACTCCCTCGTTCTCTCTTTTTGTCAGAGAAAGGTAGCCAGCGTCCCTATTGTCTCGGCGCCATCTTCCTTTGTTCCCACTTTTATATTTTAAAATATCTAACACTTAGGATGGGAAAGTAAAGTCATTACCTTTACAGTAAGAAATATTTGTATCTCATGTATGTTTGTGTCTTTTTTCTATGACTCAAACAGCATTGAAACTGGGTAAGGTAATCCTATCTGCTACTCAGGACCTGAGACTCTTATCTGTAGTTAACTCTAGAAAACAGGAAGTGGGGCTGTAGCTCAAGGATAGGGGTTATAGTCTTCTGCTGAAGTGTTCAGGGACAGGGCCGAGGCCTATGAACTAAAAAAAAAAAAAGAAAAGAAAAGAAAAGAAAGTTTTAAAAAGATGCAAAACAGCCCAATATTTAGATTATTTCTCAAAAATAAAAGAAAGGCAGCTATTCCTCAATGTATAAACAAAACAGTATTTGAAAAAAACAGCTGCAGGTATACTATAGGTAGTACTCAGCTTAAAACTGTAGCAATACATAGTTGGGTAATTTCAATAAATATTTCCTGTGATATAAAAAGAGAACTAAAACACAGAAAAACATTATTGGTCATTGTAAAATATCATTTTCTTAATATGTTAGGGAGAAAAGCATATATTTCTCATAAATCAATTTCCACTTTTATATTTTAAAAGATCTAACACTTAGGATGGGAAAGTAAAGTCATTACCTTTACAGTAAGGAATATTTGTATCTCATGTATGTTTGTGTCCTTTTTTCTATGACTCATTTTAGATGTACAGGTAATGGAAAATGTGTTCAAGACCTGCCAGGAAAGTCCACATGAATGTCTTTGTGAAGTAGCAGTTGCAAGTAGTATCGAAGTGGAGGAAAATGTGAGATTAGCAACAACTTTAAATTTGAGCTCTGCACATAATCCAGAGCTGATTAGTAATAACGGTAACAACTTAGGGGTGAGGACTGAGGAGTTCATTAAGTGTCAGAACATGCTTCTGTCTCCTAAGCCTGATGAGATGCATGCTGCATATAGATCTCGTATGTCTCCTGTTCTTAAAAAATCCATCGGATATTCAGAGCATTTTATTCATGATTGTGACAGTCCAAAAGATCTGCAGTATCATAATTCTGTTCTCCCTGCCCAAGAAATTCTTCAGGGAGGGAGGAAAACTGCTAAATGTACTGTGTGATGAAAAATATTGTACTTAACACCGACCATCACTACACATCCGAAAATGTACACAGGAGAGACTCCTCATACATGTAATGAATGTGAGAAATCTTTCAGTAATGAAATACACCTTACAATACCTCAGAGCAAATATCCTGAGATATGTGATGCGTACATCAAGTGTGAAAATTAATTTCTGAGAAGTCAGACCTGACGCTCCAACCTCGATCTCCAAGAGAAGACAAACCTTATGAATATGAAGAACGTAATAAAATTTCTGCCCAGAATTCAGCTCTCAGCACACATCAGAGATCTCACACAGAAGAGAAATCTTATGAATTGGATAAATGTGGGAAGACTTTTAGACTGAAATCATACCTCACTTTGCACCAGAGAAGACACACAAAAGAGAAACCTTATGAATGTAACAAATGTGAAAATTCTTTCACCCAGAAGATACACCTTCGAGTTCATCAAATAACACACACAGGAGAGAAATTATAAGTGTAATGAATGTGGAAAGTTTTTCCAAGGGAAGGGAAAACTTCGTGTTCATCAGAGAATACACACAGGAGTGAAACCTTATGAATATAACCAATGTGTAAAGTCTTTAAGACAGAAATCTTCCCTCAAATTGCATCAAAGAACACACACAGGAGAGAAACCTTATGTGTGCAACAAATGTGGAAAGACCTTCAAGTGGAAGTCATATCTTGATGGGCATAATAGAACACACAGGAGAGAAAACTTATGCATGTAGTGAATACGGAAAGTCTTTCAAATGGAAGGTAAAACTCCATGTTCATCAGAGAATATACTCAGGAGAAACACCTTATGAGTGTAACATATGTGGAAAGTCCTTCACACAGAAGCCAAACCTCAACATGCATAAGACAATTCAAACAGGAGAAAAACCTTATGAATGTAACCGATGTGGAATGTCTTTCAAATGGAAGTCTTCCCTCAAATTGCATCAGAGAACACACACAGGAGAGAAACTGTACGAGTGCATCAAATGTGGTAAGACCTTCAGATGGAAGTCACATTACAGGAGGCATAACAGAATTCACACATATTAGAAACCTTAGGAATATAACCAAAGTTGAAAGTCTTTCGTGCAGTATTCACCCTTCAGGAAGCGTAAGAGAGTTTACACATATGAGAAGCCTTAGCAATGTAATATATAAGAAAGACTTTTTAGTCTGTGGAAGAAAACTCACCTGTGTCACAGAACCAACAGAAGATCAAACCCTTAATGAATGTAGCAAATGTTCAGTCTTTTCCCCAGAAGGCACAAGTCAAGATTTATCACTAAACACCCACTGGATAGAATCCTATGAATAAAATGAAAGGGAAATTTTTTTGAAGAACTCATAGTTGAGTTTGCATGATACCACATAGACACAAGATAAAAATTGTATGAATATAAGAATATGAAAAATCCATCATGAACGCATGACTAAGTATAAAATGAACATAGGAGAGAAAAACCTTATGAATATTACAAATGTGGAAAGTGTTTGACCTGGAAGGCATACTCCCGTGTTCATCACAAACCTGATTCCCATAGAAGAAAAGAAAACTAATGAATAGAAGAAATGTGCAATGACTTTTAATCAGAAGTCAGTCTTCAGTACATTTCAGAACATACACAATAGAGAAATAGAGAAATTCTGAGTAATGAAAAACATTTAGCTATATATAGAATCTCTGTATATGGGAGCATTAGGGTAAGTCTTCTAAACAAGTCAACCTTCAGCAAGCATTAAGAGCACTCACAGAAGAAATAATAGCATGTAGGAAAACCTTTGTCAGAAACCTCTAAAAGCTGCCTGTGTGGCTTAGTGGTAGAGTGCTAACCTATCAAGGATGAAGGCCTGGGTTAGATTCCTCAATACTACGTGAAAAGAGCAAGCCAGAAGCAGCACTGTGATTCAAAAGGTAGAGTGCTAACCTTGAGCAAACGTAGCTCAGGCCCTGAGTTAAAGCCTAAGGATTGGAGAGAGCGAGAGAGAGAGAGAGAGAGAGAGAGAGAGAGAGAGAGAGAGAGAGAGAGAGAGAGAGAGAGAGAAACAGGAACTTCTACATTTTACAGAGATAGAGAAGGAGAGAGAGGAGACAGAAACTAATTTCTAAACATTACAGTCTTTCTATTTCCTTACAAATTCGTCTATGTCATTCTTTCTGACAGAAGCACAGAATTCCATTGTGTAAAATACCCTATTTGATCTACTAATCAACTGACGGGCATCTGGGTTGGTTCCATACCTTTGCTATATTAAATAGTGCTGTGATAAATGTTATTGTTCTAGTGAATTTAGTATGTCCTATCTGGACGATTGGCAAGTAGTGAAATTGCTGGATCACAGGGGAGCTCTATGTTTAGTCTTTTTGGGATACTGCCATAGTGCTTTCCATAGTGGTTGAACGAGTTTGCAATCCCACCAGCAGTGTAGTAGTGATCCCTCCTGGCCACATCCCCTCCAGCATACGTTATTAATTTCTGGATCTTGGCCATTCTAACTGGAGTGAAGAGGAAAAGGGAAAGAGGAACTGAAACTTTCTCTCCTTACAGATGACATGATTCTGTATTTAAAGAACCCTATAGACTCTACTCCGAAGCTGCTTGAGCTGATATAAAACTTTGGTAAGGTAGCAGGGTATAAAATTAACCCTCAATGTCAACTGCCTTCCTATATGCCAACAAATGAGAGGAATGAGGCAAGAATCAGGATAGCAACTCATTTTGCTATCAAAGAAAATAAAATACTTAGGAATTAACTTAGAATGTAAAGCACCTTTTTGATGGAACTATAAACCCTGGAGAAGGAAATTAATACAGAACTGAGGAAATGCAAAAACCTATGCTCCTGCTTTGGAAGAAGTAATATTGTAAAAATGGCAATCTTGATAAGGACTATCTACAAATTCAGTGCAATATTCATCAATATCCCAATGTCATTCTTTAAAGAAACAGAAGAGGAAATCCAAAATTTCACTTGGAATAATAAAAGACCCCTTATAGTCTGTCTTCTTGCATGATACATAATGTTTAATCTCACCTTCTCCACCAAAATCTCACGTTTCTCATTGAGACATAGGTGGCCCTGTTTACTAGCAGCAAAGGCTCAAACGCGCAGTTTCAGGTGTCACCACTGCCTCTGTTACTGGGTAGATCCAACTCTGTCATCGATTCTGAGGTCTGCTCTGGGAGTCTTGGTCACAAGTTGTTCTGTGGCATCTGCTGCCAGTCTGTGCCTATTTGCTTCCTTTTCCTCCAGCAGCCTACAACAGGGAATGAAGTTCTGGCGCTGATGCTCTCCTTCATATGCAGGGCAGGATGAGCCCAACCCTCCCTCATCTTCCTCTTCCAATTTTTGGGAAAAATGTGCTGGCATAAGTCCTCAGGTGTGGGGCATGGCTGATCCACACTTTTAATCCAGGCTGGTCAGGAGGCTGAGATCTGAGTATGGAAGTTCCAAGTCACCTAGAACAGGAAAGTCTGATAGATTCTTACTACCAAAAATAAAAACAGCTGGGAATGGAGTTTGGGCTCAAGTGGTAAAGGGCTAGTCTTGAGTACAAATGCTTAGTGCCCAGGCCCTGAGTTCAGGCTCGAGCACTGCCAACAACCTCACTTTAGTGAGATTTTAGCTTTATCCATGTAGGCACATCTCACTGGAATCTTTGCTGGTAGAGATAGTCTTCATAATTTTATCTCAAGGTAAAGATCCTTCTGGGGTAGTACACAAAAGGTGTCATGGAGACAGGAGCCCCACTTGCTCCAGGTTTGAAGATGGCATAGGTCAAGCCAGCATGGAGTTGGCACATCAGTCTTTTTCCTAGTACCATCTACCAGTGAATGTCAAATGACATTGATTGTTGTGGGATTGTGTGATTGAAGTGCCCCATTAAGGGCAGTGTTAGCACATCCAAACTTGGATACCAGGAATGCTGAAATCTCAAAGCTAAGATTTCTGTTGGCTACAGAAATGCTGGTGTGTCTGTTATTCACTAAAAGTTCAGGTGCAAATATTCTGAAGCTTGATGCCATATGTTTATTCCATTTAGTAAAATTATTTTAATGCACTGTATCAGTTAAAACATTTGATAAGAGTCAGGGATAGTGAAAACATTGTTCTTGAATTCAGGTGTGTGGAAGGGTAATGGGGGCGGGTGTTGGTGGCTGGGACTATGAAGCTGGAGCTGCTATCAAACCATGGATCATGTTCCTCTTTGTCTGGGAGAAATGACTCCAAAGATGAAATTTGAATGGTGAGGAAAAGATGATGATGTACTCAGGAAATTTCTCCTAAACTAAAGCTCATGTGGAAGTGGGATGGGGGCTGGGCATATCTGAGGCAGAGCTTAAGGGGGCTTCTCATGGCGTTGAGAACATTCCTTGCGACTTCAGGCATGCAGCAGGGTGTTTTAGATGGCCATTGTGAGATGGATGTAATAACACTGGAGACAAGATGAATGCTGGGATTCTGCAATGCTCTTGCATGAGTGGCTGGTGCTCACCTGAAAGAACTAATTATGTCTAAAAAAGAAATCAGGAATTTGTTTTGATTAGATAATACCTGTAATCCGAGGCATATTCAGGATCCTGATCTTAGTATTGTGGTTTAAAATCAACCCAGCAAAGGGAAAAATGCATGAGACTCTTACTCCCAGTTTAGACAAAGAACAAAGATTGAAGTAGAGTTGTGGCTCAAGAGCTAGAGTGCTACCTTGAGCAAAGAAAAGCTAAGAAAAAGCTCCAGGTCTTGAGTTCAAGGCCAGGAATGAAAGAAGGAAGGTAAAAAAAGGGAAGTATGTGAGGAAGGGAAATATATAAATGAAAGAGAGAAGGAACTAGAAATTTAAAACTAGAGAATATTTAAAAGTCATCAGTCCTTCTAAGAAAAGTGTTGGAGTATGGGTTCTATATGTGGTGAACTGGAAGCCCAGCAGTGACTTGTTAACCAAAGAGTCACCATGATGAGCAAAGGATAGAAATCTGCATGAGCCTCTAAGCGGATGGAGTCACAGAAGAGAACCTCAGCTCCCATCCCATAGTTAGAAGTATATAGAGATGGGGAAGTTGGCATCACCTTGATGTCATTGTGTCCATGGAGACTGGAAGCCATGGCTCTGTGAAAGCACAATGTTCTGTTTACTGAGCTGAGAGGCTGAGGAGAGCCAAGTCCTGGCCATGAAGAAATCAGGGTGGCAGCAGAGCAACTCTGCTGCAGTGTGTGCCTGCTTGGCTGTTCTTATTCTGTGGTGGATCAGGCCGGAGCGGGTGATAGTAACTGTTTTGTGGTCACAAGCCCTTCACCAAGAGCTTCCTCTGGGATCCTCATAAGCTACAGGGTGGCTGGTGGTGGGATGTGTGTGGGGTGGAAGTGACAGAGGGATGGACGCATGGCAAGGTGGGTGAAGAGATGAGAGGAATGATGAGAGCCCAGTTCATTGGTTTCCAAGGTTAATGGGTGGGAGGCAGAGAGGCATGAGGGAGGAAAGATGGAGGCAGGGGAAGGTGGTGACAGAGTGAGGCCATCTGTAGTGCCAGCCTGGCCATCATCTGAAGCCCATAGGCAGCTTCCTGATCCCTCACTTTGTCCTGCTCCTTGTGGAGGGAATGTCACGTGTACCCAGAGCTAGGGGTGGGACAATGTTAGTAGCACCTGGAGAACCATTGGCCTCTACCTGGGTGAGGGGTGGTTATGGCTCCCATGCTGGGTGGCCGATAGCTATGGAACAGATCTCTCCTTAGCTACCACAGTCAGTGGCTGCTCTCCATCCTGGGTTAGGGCACCTGCTCAGCCATCAGGACACCCCATGCCAGGACAGAGGCCTACAATTCAGATGGCAGCACAGGGGTGAAGATGATCTCACCGTAGCCCTAGTTAGATGGCTGTCCCTGCATGCAGGTCAGGTTGAGCTGGGGGAAGATGTTCTCTGTGTTTTTCCACAGCCTATCCCGGCCTCTTCTTGTGTCTGATTAGACCAAGAGAGTACCAGGTTCCCTCTCATAGTCCTGGTTCTTTTTCTTTTACAGTCATGAGGCTTGAACTCAGGTCCTGGGTACTGTCCCTGAGCTCTTTTGCTCAAGGTTGATGCTCTACCATTTGAACCATAGTGCCATTTCCAGCTTTTCCTTTTCATGTGGATCTCTGATATCTCCAGTGCTGTGCCTGCAGGGAGGAACTCACCCCACAGACAGAGCCACCTCTGCCGTGACTGTGACTGCCCACAACCCTCACACCCACTCCTTGCACACCCCTCGACTCCAGTTTTAGCTCCTCTTGGACTGGGTGTCCAGCCTACCCCTTCCTACACTCCCAAAGGGTCTATAATTGTCTTCCCAGGGTCCTTTCTTTTGCCAGCCAGAGTACAGACTATGCACATCTTGAAGATCACAGAGCTCAAAGCCAAAGGCTGAGATGCAGAAGGGGGTGACCCAGTAGCTGCACAGGGCCCATGGATCATCCTGTGCATCCCCTAGCCTGTGACTTCCCCCACCCCGTTGACAGGGAAGCTCCATGCCCACATCCTGATCCCTGGTCCCCTCCAATTCCATTCTCCCTTGGATTTTGCAGACTGTCTACCATCAGCATCTGAAATTCTATTCATCACTTTATGTCCTTATCACTGATTTGCTACTTTGGCAGGATCTCCCCGTGCCTGTAGAGTGGGTATGTCATGTACTCTCTGTGGAGAAGTTGCCCCAGGAGAAGAAATATGCACTTCATGTGAGTGTTGGACAGGGCAGGAGGGCTCCCTAGGATCAGAAGCCACAGGAGGGGTGCAGATGGGGGAATGCTAGGGGCCCCAGGGGACAGTGGGAGTTAGGGCACAGTTGGTTCCTTCTGCAGGGTTGACACCGCTTCACAAACCCAACAGAATGAGGTTCACATTACAGATGTCAGAGACAGTGCAGATTGCCAATGGGCGCAGGGGTCACTGTCACCCCCAGATGCTGGCTGCATACTGGGATGCACGCAGAGATGTTTTCAAGATCAGATAATGAGGATGTTGCAGGGTGTAACCATTCTTTTCTGATGGCTCTCTACCTCTCTTGAGCTTCATCTCTATCTTTGGCATTTTCTTGGCAGTTAACTGGAAATGAGAGTTTCATGGACTTTCCTTTCTGGACTGGCTTCAAAAAGAAGGTATGCACAGTTTTCAAACCATACCCTACTGAAGAAGGGAAGCTTGATCTGGTGCTTAACTGGGTTGCACTTTGGCTCCGTTTGCTATGCCTCACGGGAGGGGGCTCATCATTTGTAGACTAAGATCTCATGACCTTCAAAGCCAAATGCTACCTGAAAGTTCAGGCTCCCAGCCTATGTGTTGGGCCTGGGTGAATACATTCTCTGTTATGCTGGGTCATCAACCCACGTTTTAAGCTGGAAGTAGGCAGTGCCACATTTGATAAGAACATCTGCCAGAGATTGTCACCTCATGAAAGCAGATTCTAAATTTGTATTCCACTTCAAGTGGTGGAGAAATCCCCTCCAAGTTAGACAGGCTCACATCCACCTGCAGGTCACACTCCTAATGCACCCTTGAGTGTCCTCATGATATTGGGATCTAAGTTTGTAGGGAATGCTGGTTTAGTCCATGAGTTAGCTGGACAAGTGATGACAAACGTGTTGTGGATTAATATGAGAACAATTTAAGAAGCCCTGGAGGAGCATCAACCTGACCCTCTGTGGTGCTATAAATCTGATAGGATGTTCCAGACTGAGAAACAATCACATGGCTTTGTGTTTGGCATCCAGACAAGTGAGTGCATGTCTTAGCTGTCAGCCAATACAGAGGAGGACATGAATAAGTGGGTGGAAAGCATCTGTCAGACCCCTGTCTGGGGCAGGTGGAGAGAACATAGGAAGGTAGATACCATGGCTGTGGTGGGGCCAAAAAAAGGGTAAAAGAGGCAAAGGAACCAGGTACTGGTAGCTCAAGACTGTCATCCTAGCTACTCAGGAGTTTGAGATCTGAGGATCACAATTCAAAGCCAGCCCAGGACAGAAACTCCATGAGACTCTTATCTGCAATAAACTACTGAATGCAAGAAGCTCAAGCTCAGTGACAGCATCCATGCCTAGCGTTCAAAACCCAAGACCGGCAGAAAAAAGTATCAAAGGACAAGAAGCTGGCCAAAAGCTAGAGGGACTCTATCTTGAGAAACAATACAATGGTAAGTTGCACTCAGAAGACTTGCACAAAATCTGGAAATGCCTGAGACCTATCTATGTATGTTTCCTGTTTGTCTAAATACATATGTTTATGCATTTATATATTAGCATAGAGAGACAGATCAATACATATGACTATACATATATACATAGCCAGACACTTATGGGTGGGTGGTATACTGTGTGAGAGTTTGTGTTTGTGTTTTGTGGATGGCTATCTCTTTTTAAGAAAGATAGAAAATATGTAAATATCTTTAAAAAAACTTGATAAAATATAGAGAGACATAAGCTCTTGAGGGAATCTGAAATGACAAGATTATTCACAGGCACGTTTATCCTTATGGATTCCTCAGCAAGTTTTAAGTTTTTTCATTATTTTCTTTCTTTTTTTTAACCAGTGCTAAGGATTTCTCTCAGGGACCAGGTGCTGCCAATTACTAATTTTCTCATGGCTGGTACAAGAGGAACTGAGCCACAGTTCCACTTTTGCCTTATTTATTCGTGCTTAACTGAAGATAAAGATTTCTATCAGTGACTTTCTCTCAGGGGCTGGATTCTAACGAGGATCCCCAGACCTCAGCCTTCTCTATAGCTACAATTAACAATATGAGAACCCAGCACTGGGTTCCAATGCACAGGGCAAGAAATTGAGTGAATCTCTCAACTCCAATTAGCTATAATAAGCTAGAAGTGAAAGACCAATACCTTTGAGGAAAAGATGCTGAGGGTTATCACACAGGCCCTATGAGTAAGCCCTAAACCCTGTACACATGTGTGCATGCACACATTGGCAGATACACACACACATGCACACACACAATATCTCAGGTAATACTGTATTTTGAATTAATATCCAAAGATTAGACAACAGGATAGCAAGTAATAAAATCTGTTTTTCTCGTCTACATTGAGGGAAAGGGATAAATCACAAGATGCAGAAGCGAAGAATTAAGAGACAAATGCTGTGAGCGAATAACTTGTAAAAAGGACACTTCTTTTCTTTTCTTTTCTTTTGTTTTTTTCTGCCATTCCTGGGGCTTGAACTCAGGGCATAAGCACTGCTCTTGGCTTTTCCCAAGTCTAGCCCTCTGCCACTTGAGCCACATTGCCATATGGATTTTTATATCTGTGTGATATTAAGTACTCAAACCTAGATCTTCATGGATGCTAGGCAAGCACTCTACCACTGGGACAAACTCTAAACCCCGATAAAGTATTTATAAATAGTCATCATCATATCAAAATACCCTTTCTCTTACAAAGAATCAACACTTATCGATGTCTGTAAGACTTTTTTTTATGTCACCAATGCTTCTGTGATTTTCCCACTTGCATTTTTACAGATGACAGCACAGATATTCATCAGGAAGAAAAATAGATTTGGATACAGAAACCTAACAACGTCCTAGTAGATTGAAGTGAAAAATATGTGCAAGATGGCCTGGGTGTTTCATCTATTTGTAGAGTGCTTGGCTACCACACAAAAAGACTCTGGTTTGATTCTTCAGTACCATATACATAGAAAACGCTGGAAGTGGTGCTGTGGCTTGGTGGGACAGCTATAGCCTAAAGAAAGCCTAAGAACAATGGTCAGGCTCTGAGGTCAAGTCCCAGGACTAGCAAAAAAAATGTGCAAGAGGCAAAATGCAAACTGAGAAGGCACTGTGAAGCAAAATGTCTTGTGAAGGGTAAGGGGAATAGTGACAGTTAAGTTTGGATCTTTCCTAAGAAAGGCTCCTTGAGCCTGAGACCAGGCTAGCACTTACGCCTAGTTAGTGACTTGGGATTTGAACAAAAAGGTGTGCTGTTTACTACATCCATATGTGAGGTGGGAAGGGAGATTCAGCCTCCAGTATGTCTTTGGGGAGGTCTTCTTTGAGCAAGGAGCTTTAGTCATTGGGCCTTGAAAGGTGACCCTACCTCCCTCACAATGGAATAGAATATGGAACCCTGGTAAGTAAGCCACTGTATGTGACAACCAGCTCAAGCCAGCTCCCTTAGCCTGTGGCTCAGGAACCAGAAAGATGTTGCTGTGCTGTTGCCAAAGGTCAGGAGGCTCGCATCTCAGGCATGAGAGATATGGATGTCTCACTTGAAGAAGTAGATGCTGGATCAGTGCCAAGCCAAAATTCCAGTATATCAGGCATTTCTCTAGGAAGAAAGCCAGGAAACTCCAGGGAAACTCAGATGAGGTATATTGAGAGGAAACCTATTTGAACCCATCATCCTGCCCACACACTAAAACCTTCTTGTGTGCTTTCAAGTGACTATACTGAGATTAGAGTGTATCATTTCCAATCTACTCTATTCCAATTCCTCAGTGTGAAGTGTGGTCCCATTCCTACGTTTGAAATATCCACTGTTTTGATAACATAGTGTGATGGTAAGTCAGCTCAGACTCTGAATGAGCCTTGTAACCTATGGATCCTGGAGGAAGGCCTGTCGGAGATGCTGCTGACAAAGCTGATCCCTGCCTACCAGAAAGGTGATCTCTTTTATGTGGGAAACTTCCTGCACAATTTCAAATAGTGGAGGACAATGTAGGAGTTGCTGGAAATTCTTTTGAAAAAGTGATCACCCCTCCTGGCCAAGTCTTGGAATACTTGGCTCCTCTCTGAGCCTGTTTGGTTCACTGCGGTGTTCACAGGGGTGCTAAGCATGATACAAGTGCACAAACTACTTTATTATGACTGGGACATCATGCCATTTCATTTCCCTCACAAACTACTGGAGTCTCAACAGTGTGCTTACTGAGAAGTTGGATTTCAGGCATGAGTAAGTGGCTCCCAACTGCAGCCCTCACCTAGGTGACATCCTAGGAAATCCCATTTCCCAGTAAGAAATGAGGTGTCAGTACTAATGGCGGAGGCCTGTGAAGTACTGGAGTCAGAGGAAAAGCTGGGGGCCGAATCACTTTTGAGCCATTAGGGAGGGATTGTGATAGCTTTGCCTATTAGAACCTGAAAGCATTTACATTTTGGTGTGTGGTCCAGTGCTGCCACTTGAACCTGAACCCAGGTCTAAATGCCATCCCTTTGGTGTTCAAAAATTAGCACTGTACCGTTTGAGTCATAGGTCAAGTTCTGGCTTTTTGCTGCCTAATTGAAGACAAGTGCATTTAGACTTTTACTGACTAGACTGGCTTTCCACTGTGATCTTCAGAGCTCAGCCTGTTGGGTGGCTAAGATTAGAGGATTGAGCATTTAGGTCTTTATGGAGAGCATTCACTTATTGATTTATTTAGAGCATTTACTTAGTTAATTTAAGGTGCGTTTACTTTGGACAGATGCATAGAGGCCTCTCTCAGAAGCTTCTGGAAGTGGGGTGTAAAAGTCATCCTGTTCTCGAGTGTCTCTTACCCCCCTCCCAGCACATAAGTGCACATCTCTGCAGGACAGCCACAGCATTAGAGTCCTGCAAGAATGGGGCTTTGGTAGAAGGCTCAGGATGTAGAGAGAAGGCTCTCACTTTCCTTGTACCGAATGTGCCCACAGCATCATGTGTTCCATCTATACGATGTGAATGGACTTCTACCCCAGTGATTTCTACGAGTTCAAGAACTGCCACACCCTGACACAACTCAAGCTCTATATGAGGCTCCAAATGCCGGCTTTGGACCTGCTCTTCTAAACACATACTTTTTGACCAGCTGGAGGAATGTGCGACCAGTAAGACCAAGAAAAAGTAGAAGTCCTGGTGTGGGTGCCTCAGAGCCTGTGAGTAGGAAGCCCATGTGGTCTAGATATTGGTTGGCCCTTACTTCTACAGAGCTTGGGAAAATGCCCTTTATGGGTGGTGTCAGCCAGGTAATGTCTGTCCTCTGAAAGGACTCGGGAATAAGCACTCATTAGAAAGACCCTACACCTCCTCAGAGTTCAGTCTAAACTCCAGTTCTACAGGTTCCTCCATTAGATCCTCATGGCAGTTGAGTGACACTTCAACTTGCAGAGTCCACTCTGTCCACTCTGTACCTATTTCCATTCTTAGGTTTGGGTCATCGTGGAAGAGCTTATCCTGAACTCCGGATGAAAAACCCACCAATGGAGCTGGTGAGTGATGGAGACTGAGAATCATCACTGCACTCCAGAAAGCATGGGCCATCTGTAGAAATTACCAAACAGGTTTAGAGTCCTGTGGATATACCTTTTGCTCTGAACCCCATGTGTGACACAGTTGAACCTGCAGATACTATGGAGGAAGAAAAAGAGCAGCCAGATTTCCTTCCGTTTCCTTTCACACTCCACCCAGAGTCAGTCCATCTGAGTCAGAGTAACACTCCACTTATTGTGCAAGCTGAAGGGGCACACGCTGGTCTCATGGAAAATGTCCCCATGGGAAGCAGCAAGTCTACTCTCAATACTGGATTCATTGGAAGAAAATGAATCCATCCTCACAGAATATCCAGACCCATCCATCTCACTAAAAGAGACTCAATCTCCATTTGACAAACCAGAATCCATCCCCCTCTTAACTCAGGAAGGACATTCTGTTTCTCATGAGGAAGGAGACCCTTCTGAAGACTCTAAAGTAGAATTACTGTCTGAAGGCAACTTGGAGGCCAGTCTGGATTTAGAGCTTCCCTGTCCCCTTCCTAAAAAGACATCTCTTTATCTTGCTCTCATGGTTCTTGTCAAGTATTCATTGTATTTACTTTGCTAACTATTAAACTCTCATTGTTAATATTATGGTGTGCAGTTCTTCAGTCCTTATTATACTGTGTTTCATTTTCCACTTAGAATGTGAGACCTCAGACACCTAGGTCCTGGGTGGGCCAAAAACCAGACAGGTCTGGTCCCATAGAAGACAACCTTACTGGATATACAGGGAACTATGAAATGCATGGAATCACCAGGAATCCAGGCCAGGCCTCCATGGAAAGACAAGTCAGCTACCAAAGCTTAAGGACAGAGCAGATGCCTGGAAATGTGTTTTGTCATTCGGGAGAAGTGCCAGAGTAACTGTAATATTATGTGGGACTCTGTTCTGTGAGTTCAAGTCTGTTTATATATACATTGTGCTTTGTACAAATATTTAAGAAAATTAAAACTCCACAATAGCATCAAAAATCTACTTTGGCTTTGAATGTGGCCTAGTTGTAGAGTGCTCGCCTAGTATACAAGAAGACCTTCATTCAATTCCTCGGCACTGCATACACAGAAAAAGCAGATGGGGCACTGTGGCTCAGGTGTCACAGTGCCACCCTTGAACAAATGTGGCCAAGGACAGTTCCTGGTCCCTCAGTTCAAGCCCCAGGACTAGCCAAACAAGAAATCATACCATTTTCCACACATTTGGAAATAAATCTGTTTTATCTAACCCTACTTCTTTTTTGCCAGTCCAGGGTGTGTGCCACCAAGCCAAACTACTGGCCCCCAACCTTACTATTTTGAATCATTTAATTTTTTTACATAATCATATTTCATGCTGTCTGTATTAATACCATAAACAGTATGCTTAGTGCAATAATGTTAAAGGTAAAACATAAGAAATAAATAACTAAAATTCCTTTTTTATTAGTTTTATAGCATTACCACAATTTTATGAGAAAAATCACCTAGAATGTTTATTTTAGAGTTCAAGTAATCCATTTTGATAAATATATCAACCTACATCATTTATTTGAACACATTTTAAACTATTTTTTTCAGGAATGAAAATACATATATATTTGTTGTAAATGAAATTTATGACTTGGGGGGAAGGGAAAGAGAAAAGGGGGAGGGGTAACAGTGTTTACAAGAAATGTACTCATTACATATGTAACAGCAATCTCTTTGTATATCACCTTGACAACAAATTTTTTGAAAAGTACAATAAGTTTAAATGTCTACTTTGGGCAGAATTTTTTTTGCCAGTACTGTGCTTAGACTCAGGACCTGAGCACGATCCTTGTTTTTGTTTTTGTTTATTCTTAAGGCGCAAGTTCTATCACATGTGCCACAGCACCACTTTTATCTTTTTTTATCTATGATGTGCTGAGGAATTGAACTTGGGTCTTCATTCATGCTCGGCAAGAACTCTTCCACTAGGCTTAACTTATGGCCCCAGTGGGAAGGAAGTTTTCCATAAAATATGTAGGAAATATGTCCACTAAGGAAAAGCCATCAAAAATAGAAGAAAAATTATATACTTAGATAACGACATGCCAGTATTATGGCAGATCTCTGTAATTCTAGCTTCAAGAGTGGCCTATTTGGACCGGGAGTTGGCTGGCTGAAGTAAAGTGCTATCCTTGAGCAAGCCCTAGGACAGTGCTCTGGCCATGAGTTTAAGCCATAGGACATGCAAAAAATAATAATCTAATGCCTGTGACTGGTGGCTCACCCTGGTAATGCTAGCTACCCTGGAGGATCGAGGTTCAAAACGGACCCGGCATAAAAATCTGTGAGAATCTTATTTCCAAATAATCCAGAAAATTCAAAATGACAATGTGCCTCAAGTGGTAGAGCTCTTGCCTTGAGCTGAAGAGCTTAAGGTAAACATCCAGGCCCAGAGTTCAAGCCCCATGAGTGAAAAAAAGAAAAAGAAAAAGAAAGCCCTTATGTAAGGCTGGAGCGCACACTAGTGGTAGTTTGCTTGCCTAGTATGCACAAAGCCCTGTGTTCAATTACTCTGTACCACTTACACCAAAAAAAAAGCTGGAAATGATCTCAGAAGGTTGGATTCTGAGGATCACAGCTCAAAGCCAGGCCAGACACTAAAGTCCATGTAAGTGTTACTTCCACTTAAGCACCAGAAAACCAGAAGTGACACTGTGGCTCCAGGTGTTTAAGGTTGTAGCCTTGAGCTGAAGAGCCCAGGGACACTGCCCAGGTGCAAAATTAAAGTCTTACAACCAAAAGAGAGAGAGAGAGAGAGAGAGAGAGAGAGAGAGAGAGAGAGAGAGACAGAGAGAGAGAGAGAGACAGAGAGAGAGAGAGAGAGAGAGACAGAGAGAGACAGAGAGAGACAGAGAGAGAGACAGAGAGAGAGACAGACAGACAGGCAGAGAGACAGAGACAGACAGAGACAAAGAGACAGAGACAGAGACATCAAACAGTCAGGCACTGGTGGCTGAAGCGTGTAATTCTAGCTACTATGGAGGCTGAGATTGGAGGATCTCGATTCAAAGCCCAAAGCCAGCCTGGACACATATGTTTGTGAGACTTACATCACCAATTAACTACCAGAAACCAAAAATGGAGCTGTAGAGGAAGAGCGCTAGCCTTGAGCTGAAGAGCTCAGGGACAGTGTCCAGGCCCAAAGTCCAAGCACCATGACGAATCAATAATAAAAAAAGAAGATAGCTAATAGTAATGATGAATAATTTTGTGCTGGGAGTTTGGCCTAGTGATAGAGTGCTTGCCTAGCATGCACGAAGACCTGGGTTCAGTTCCTCAATACCACATACATAGAAAAATGCTGGAAGTGGTGCTGAGGCTGAAGTGGTAGAGCCCTAGCCTTGAGAAAATATAAGGACAGTGCTCAGTCCCTGAGTTCAAGCCCAGGACTGGCCAAATCAAAAGGAGTAGAGCACTGGCATTGAACTGAAGATCTGAGGAACAGCCCAGGCACAGAGTTCAAGCACCGCAAACAACAACAACAAAATCTATGAAATGGCAGTGGTGGTTTTAAGCTAAGCAAAAATAGAGTAGAAACTGGTAAAATACATATTTGTGTGTAAGCAAAATACCCAGACTTATGCATTAGAACAGGATAGCAACTTGAAAAAAAATTTTGTTTTCCATCTCACTAGGTCCTGTCTCTTAATTTATTCAAGTAAGTAAAATGCTGGGTTTTATAATCATTGCTCTGAATATTAGAAAATCATAATATCTCTCATTAACCAACAAAGACCAGGAACTGGGGCTTCGTTCAAATGGCAGAGTATCAGGCAAGAGAAGAAAAAATTGAAGTAAGAACTTGAAGCTCTTGATCCAGAACCCGCATAGTAACAGAGCAGCAGCCTGGTGATGGTACCTCACACCTATAATCTTAGCTACTCAGGAGGCTAAGATCTGAGAATCAAAGTTTAAAGCCAGCCAAAGTACCCAGTTAACTGCCAGAAAAACCAGAAGTGGCACTGTGGCTCACAGAATAAAGCACTAGCCTTGAGCTGAAGAGCTCAGGGACAGTGCCCAGGCCCAGAGTTCAAGCCCCACAATTGACAAAAATCAAACAAGCAAACAAAACTCACAAAGAAGCCTGCAGACCACAGTGGTTCTGCTGAGTCTCTTCTCTATGGGGATCAGGAAACATTTCACTTTTTCTGTCTCTTCCCATCTCAACATTCATACTAAAATAAGACTGTGTTGAAAGTTTCAATTTATAAAAATGCTTTTCATGAATCACCCTGAAATATTCATCGCTTATATCTCAATTGAAGATAGTTGATTTGGGGCTGCATTGGTAGAGTGCTAGCCTTGAGCAGAAAAGGTCAGGGATAGAGCTGAAGCACTCAGTTGAAGATCCAGTGCAAACACACAAGAGAAATTATGCAATTTATACATATTTTCTAATTTCTTAATGAATTTTTCAGTCTGTATAAATATAGGGTACAATCTTAGAGTTGTTTTGATTTGCATTTCTTTTATGACCAGAGATGTTGAGCATTTCTTCATGTGTCTATAGGCCATTTTTGTTTCTTCTTCAGAGAAGACTCTCTTTAAGTCTTTGGCCATTTTTTAATGGCATGGTTGTTACTTTGGAGGTTAGTTTTGGAGTGATTCAATTTTTTGAGTTGTTGATATATTTTAGATAGGAGGCCTTTGTCCGTTGTTTGGTTGGTGAAGAACTTCTCCCACTCTGTAGGCTTCCTGATTAGTTTACTAGCAATGTCCTTTGCCATACAAAAGCTCTGCAGTTTACTGCAGTCCCACTTATCCAGCCTTCCTCTGATTTGTTGTGATTCTTGGTCCTTATTAAGAAAGTTTCAACCTGTGCCAAGGAGGCCTAGTGTATCTCCTATTCCTTCCTGTAAACTTTTCAGTGTGTCAGTTTTACCTCCAGATCTTTGATCCATTTGGAGTTAATTCTAGTGCAAGGTGACAAAGAAGGATCCAACTTTAGTTTTCTGCTGGTGCTTAACCAGTTCTGCCAGCACAACTTGTTGAAGAGGCTATCTTTCTTCCATTCTATTTTTTTGGCTCCCTTGTCAAAGATTTGGTGGCCATAGGTTTAATATCTGGGTCCTCAGTCCTATTCATTGGTCTTCAGGCCTGTTCTTGTGCCAGTACCAAGCTGTTTTGAGAATTATAGCTCTGTAATAGAGTCTAAAGTTTGGAATTGAAATTCCTCCATATGAAATTTTGGATTGCCTCAGCTAGAGTGGCCAGGATCAGGAAAACGAATGACAACAGGTGCTGGAGGGGATTAGGCCAGGAGGGAACACTATTACACTGTTGGTGGGAGTGCAAACTCGTTCAACCACTGTGGAAAGCAGTGTGGCAGTGCCTCAAAAGCTAAACATAGAACTCCCCTATGACCCAGCAATTCCACTACTTGGCATTTACCCAACCACCCAGAAACGAGGACATACTAAACCCACTAGCACAGCCATGTTCATTGCAGCTCTATTCACCATAGCAAAGATATGGAACCAACCTATATGTCCCTCAGTTAATGAGTGGATCAACAAGTTGTGGTATTTGTACACAATGGAATTCTATGCTGCTGTCAGAAAGAATGGCATCGGCCCATTTGTTAGGAAATGGAAAGACTTAGAAAAAATCATATTAAGTGAAGTAAGCCAGACTCAAAGGAACTTAGTCTCAATGGTTTCCCTCATTCGTCATAATCAGTAGAAACCTTGGGCTCTACTAGCAGAGACTTGCAATAGAGCAAAATCTTGATACATAAGGACATATAATGTGAAACTAATTGAAAGGACCTCCAGGATAGTGAAACAAAAGCCATATAATGAATGATTGTTGTCCTTAATGTACTATGTTGTCTCTCATCTCCTTTGCTGTCCCTTGGTTATCTCATATTGGTATAGTATCTCACTTTGTTATCTGATATATTGAATTTATTTGTATTTGGATATTTGAAATTTGATAGGGAAGGGGAGAAAATCTAGACGGGTGGGGGGTGTGGGGGGGAGGGAAACGGGTACCAAGACCTGTGAAAGGCTATCAATGTATGTGAATTAATGCACCATCTATCTGGCAAATATAATGTAAGCCTTTTGCTAATTACTATAAAAAATGCAAAAAAAAAGAAAAGCAGAAAATGGTTCTGTCACTCTAGTGGTATAGCACAAGCCTTGAGAAAGCCCAAGGACAGTGCTCAGGCTCTGAGTTCAACCCCCAGGACTGGCACACAACAAAAAGGGATGAGTAAATGAAGTAAGTCCAGTGTAAATTTGTTATTTATAATTTTCTCTTAAAATTTCTAAAAGATTTTATTATTGTCACTGAAAAAGTACCCAGATATTTTGATTGCCTAGAGCTGTATATATATGTATATATAATGTACATATATGCATATGTAAATATTCACACACATGTATACCACAATTTTGTCAATGAAAAATGTATGAAAAATAAACTAAAATGACTTTTTTGTTTTTAGGTGGAATGATTCATCTCATATAAATACATTTTAGTGTTTAAACAAAATAAATAAATAAATAAATAAATAAATAAATACAGGGTACATTCCTTGTTACTTAAATAAGATTGCTCTTTTTTTTTCTTTTTGCCAGTCCTAGGGCTTGGACTCAGGGCCTAGACATTTTCATTGGACTCGCTTGCCCAAGGTGAGTGCTCTGCCTCTTGAGACACAGCGCCACTTCTAGCTTTTTTCTGAGTATGCGGTACCGGTGAATAGAACCTAGGTCTTCATGCATTCTAGGTGAGCACTGTACCATTAGGCTACATTCCCAGGCAGTGAGATTCCTCTTACAGTCATTGTATGTTCACAGAGTTTGATCTCACACAATGTAGGGCCCTGGTTGGCTTTGACCTGTGATCCTAAGCCCTGAGCCTCCTAAGTAGCTGAAATTAAGTTGTGAGCCAGCATGATGGCTTCCATTCTTTTTTCTACAAAAATATATGTAGTTATCTAAAATATATCTATAGCTGAAAAAAATAAATCTCTCCCAAACAAATCTTCAAAGAAACAACCATCCTATTAAAAGGTGGGCTAAAGACTTAAAAGAGTATTCTCTGAAGAAAAAATTAAAATGGGCTTTAGACACATGAAGAAATGCTCCATATCTCTAGCAATAAGGGAAATGAAAATCAAAACAACTTTGAGATTCCACCTGACTCCAGTCAGAATGGCCATTATCAAAAAATCTAATAAGAGATACTGGTGGGGAAGTGACCAGGGGGGATCACACCTACACTGTTGGTGTGAGTGTAAACTCGTTCAACCACTAGGGAAAGCAGTGTGGTGGTTCCTCAAAAGACTGAACATAGAGCTCCCCTATGATCCAGCAAATCCACTACTTGGCATCTACCCAATTGTCCAGAAAAAAGGACATACTAAAGCCACTAGCACAATGATGCTCATTGCAGCACTATTTACCATAGCAAAGATATGAAACCAACCCAGATGCCACTCAGTAGATGACTGAATCAAGAAGATGTGGTACTTATACACAATGGAATGCTATGCTGCCATCAGAAGGAATGACATCGCCCCATTTGTAAGGAAATGGAAAGACTTGGAAAAATTCATATTAAGTGAAGCAAGCCAGACCCAAAGAAACATAAGCTCAATGGTTTCCCTCATTTGTAATAATTAGTTCACATCTAGGACTCTCCTAGCAGAGGATTACAATAACTCAAAAACCTAGGTATATAAGCTCATATAGGATGAGACTAAATGTAAGGATCTCTAGGATATGGGAACAAGAGCTATATCTTGTGTCATCGTTGCTCCTAATCTTGTGTGATTTTTGTCCTTAATCTACTATGTTATTTCTCATCTCTTATTTTGCCCTTTGGTTAATGTCAGATTGTTACTGTATCTGATTTTTTCCCTGGCATATTGTATATATGTTTATTTGTTTATGTCAAATAGGAAAGGGAAGGGGGGAAACAAGATGATTGGTAAGGGGAGGGGAGAGGGAACTGGGGACAAAAACATGTGGAGTGGAATAAATGTGTGAGAAGTAATGCAGTCTACTACCTGTAAATATAATCGTAACCCCTCTATACATTACCCTGAAAATAAAAAAGAGACTATAAAAATATCTGTAGAAAATGAGGCTGGATGATGGAGACAACCAGATGCCCTACTACAAAAAATGTGATACACACACACACACACACACACACAATGGAATGATACATAGCCAACCGACAAGATAAAATAATGGCATTCTCGGGGAAGTGGATGAAAAGGAAAAACATCATATTAAGTGAAGTAAGCCAAACTCAAAGGAACATAGGCCCAAGAGTCTCCCTCATTTGTCAAATTCAGTAGAAACCTTGGGCTCTGCTACCAGAGATTTACAATAGAACAAAATTTAGAGACATCGTGACAAATAGTATGACACTAAATGTAAGGACCTCCAACATGAAGAAACAAAACTCATATAATGAGTGATTGTTGTCCTTAATGAACTATGTGATATCTTATCTCTTTTGCTATCCCTTGGTTATATCATATTGTTACAATATTTCACCTTGTTTTCTGATATATTTCATATGTGCCTAATTGGTTATTTGAAATTGGATAGGGAAGGGGGGAAATGAACATGAGTGGGGGTAGAGGACGGGAAATGGGGACCATATCATTATATGGGGTATCAAAGTTTGAGAAGTAATGCACCTTCTATCTGGTGAATATAATGTAACCCTTCTATAAATTACAATAAAAATAAATACATAAAAAGAAGATCTGCACAGAAAAAATAATAATGGCATTTTTGGGGTAGTGGATGAAATTAGAGTGAATCCTGTTGAGTGAGATAAGTCAAGACCAAGGAACAAAAGGTACATGGTATCCTTCATATATGGATATTAGTTTCAAACAGTAGTAGAGCGATGATTGAATAGTTGATACCCAAACTTCTGGACATAATTTTGGAGATATAAACATAACTACATAGACATAAAAATCTAGGATAGACTATACACTCTATAGACATGTGTTTTATTATAGATTAATCTGTATCTATGACATACAAAGACTCAGCTTAATTTTTACTATATTCTAAAATTTATGTGCCAGTGATTGTATAGCGATTCCCTTCTTGAATACTTGTTGGTTAAACATGACATTTGAAATATGATGTAAAATTCCATGTTTATAAATTTTTTTTAAAAAAAGAGGCTAGAGGTAAATACCACTAATGTACTTCCTCTAAGTGGTACAGAAATTTTCTTAATGAATCAAGGGGTTTTATTACATCTTTCTGCAATTATTTTAGTTCTGAGTGTTCTACACTCAATGCTACTTCTGGAAAGATGATACAGCTGACTGTGTAGATGGTATGAAGACATACTGGCCTAAACGTAGAATAAAACTTTGGTAAGTGGCTGTTAGCTGTCCAGATTCTACTGGAATATGTGGAATGAATTTATTAAGCACAATGCAGGCTCTTAGTCAGATCAGGATCAAGATTATGTGGTTCCATGAGATGAAGGAGGAAAGATCAGAAAAATCTACTAAGATATCCAGATATACTTTTGAAACTAAGGTATCTGCACTCCTTTTTTTTCTTTCTTGGTGGGGAGCTTGAATTTTGGACCTGGGCAAGGTCTCTTAGTTCTTTTTCCTCAAGGCTAATGCTGTACCAGTATTAGCCACAACTCCACTTAGTTTTTGGGTGGAGAAGTGGAGAGAAGAATCTTACAGTTTTTTTTGTTTTCGTTCTTTTGCTTGCAAAGGCTTTGAATCACCTTCTCCCTGGCCAGTAGAATGACAATTATGACCCTCCAGCGCCTGGCTAGTGATTTTTTGAAAATTGGACTTTCTTCCAAATCACGTAACTGGTTCCTAGCAAAGTTTTGAAGCCTGACTTAAATGTGACAGATTTTTGTCACTTGGAGACACTCTCTGCTGAACGTTAGAAATCTACCAGCTGAGACACAGTGGCACTTCCAGTTTTTGTTTATGAGGTGCTGAGGAATGGAATCCAGGGTTTCATACATGCTAGGCAAGCTACATTTTCAGCCCAAGGTTTTATGTTTTGTTTTTTCAGTGTTGTTGCTTCTAAGGTACTGTATGATGTTCTTTCATTTTCTTTGCTTTTCACCTCTTTTCTTCTTTTTCCCTTTAGTTTTTTTCTCTGTAGTCACTGTGTTGAATTCGGGTACCCTGTGTCTTGTACATAGGTTTATGTGATTTGGGGAATGGAGAGGGTATAATAAAATGGTAAAAAAAAAAAAAACAAAGGAAAAAGGGTGAACCAATTGAACAGTGATACTTGGAAGACACTAAACGGAAATGAACTGAACAATCTGGATGGAGAGGGAGCTGAGGTTAGGAAAACAGAGAAAAATGAGGAAGGGGATAACAATTTTCTTAAAAAATGTGTTCATTACCTATGTAACCGTATGTCAACTATATATTGACTTAACAAAAAAAATTAACTTAAAAAATAATTTAGCCGGGTATGGTGGCTCACACTTGTAAATGTAGCTACTCAAGAGGCTGGGATCCAAGGATAGCAGTTCAAAGTCAGCCTGGGCACTGAAGTCCATGTGACTCTAATCTCCAATTAACCATCAGAAACCCAGAAGTGCCACTATGGCTCAAGGGATAGGGCAGTAGTCTTGAGCTGAAAAGCTCAGTGACAAGACCCAGGTGCAGAATTGCAGTCCCATGACTTGAATGATGAATGATACTAGCCAGGCTCTGTGCACTCACACTTGGAATCCTATGTACACAGAATCAGGTTTGAATCCAACCCAAACAAATTGCATGATATTCTGATTTACAGTTCATTACCAAAAACCTGGAAGTGGAGCTGTGGATCAAGTTGTAGAACACTAGCCTGAACCAAAAAAAAAACATTTAAGGACAGTTGCCAGGACCTGGGTTCAAGTCCCAGGACTTGCATTAAACAAACAAAATGTGACGCTGAGTCCTCCATCATTTGGTGTTATAGTTCAATATTCTTGATATGCGTCTTAGAAATTACGTCCCTAGCAAATACTCTCCCCTGAAATTCTGCTTCATAGCTGACTCATAGAATTTCAGCATCATTACTATCACCTTCCAGTTAGCATAGCAGTCTACTACTGAAAATTTGAAGAAAATTTTGAGTAATCCTAATAAATCTGTGTATCATCTGCACACACATCAAATCAGCAGCAGCTATGTTCTACTATTATCTAAATGTATTTAATCCCTTCTTGAGTTAATGAGCCTTAAAGAGTAAAACATATGAAATAGTTATGAAACTAACAGTCACCATTCTTCTACCTAATATTGTAATATAAGTTTATAAATGCGAGGACTACTCTGATGTGCAGAAGATAGCTCCTAATTATAATATTCTCATGAATTATAGTTTTTAAGAAACATGTTGCTTGCTTTGGGAAAGCAAAGTCAAGGAAAAATGATATAGGTAAGTTCCCTATTTATCAGAAGGAAAATACTATTGGGTTTAGATCAACTTCATTCATTCCGTGCTGATGAAAAAAATATTTGCCATTCCTAAGGCCAATCACTTCATTGTGATGCACAATCAGCCAGCTTAGATCAATCTTCCAAAAAAGGAAAGAAACAAATGAGAAGCAATTAAGGTTTCCAAAATGAACCAGGTTTTGGTGGCAGCTCACACTTGTAATTCTATCTACTCAAGGCCTGAAATCCAAGGATCTGGATTAAGTCTGTCTGGGATGAAAATATTCCTGTCTGAAACATCATCTCTGTTATCACAGCCCAGCTGATATTTTCTGCCCAACAGGTTCCAAACACCAAAGTCCATTTCCTATCTGAAATACTAGCAAATGTACTCACACATTATTTCCTCTTTAGGAGATAGTTGAAACATGTACCAGAAACATTTCCCTGGCTTCAGAGTGGAAGTGGAAATATATACTCACTAGAAGCCCATCTAGTAAATTACAGTCAATCATCTTTCCTCACATATTGTTAGTAAAATTGAACAATGAGTGTTTGGATCAGAAGCGATGTGTATGAGCATACAGGTTGTAAACATACTGTAATCCTAGCTACTCAAGATAAGCTGAGACCTGAGGATTCCAGTTCAAAATCAGCCATGCAATAAATTCCATAAGATTTTTACCTCTAATTAACCAGCAAAAAACAGAGCGTTGAATTGTGCTTAAAATGCCACAGGCTTAAGCTTTGCATAAAAGTGCTAAGGGGTAGCATTCAGCATCCCACTCTCTCCACTCCTTTTTAACATAGTACTAGAAATCCTAGGCAGTGCAATAAGGCAAGAAGCAAGCATAAAGGGGATCCAAGTAGGGAAAGAGGAAATAAAACTATCCCTCTTTGCAGATGACATGATTCTGTATTTAAAGAATCCTATAGACTCTACTCCCAAGCTCCTTGAGCTCATTCAAAGCTTTGGAAGGGAAGCAGGCCATAAAATCAACCCTCAGAAATCAGCTGCCTTCCTTTACGCCAACAGTGAGAGGAACGAGGCAATAATCATGAAAGAAACTCCTTTCACAATAGCCTCAAAGAAAGTAAAGTACCTAGGAATTAGCTTAACTAAGAATGTAAAGGACCGTTTAGATGAAAACTTTAAAACCCTAAAATAGGAAATTAAAGCAGAACTAAGGAAATGGAAAAAGCTCCCATGCTCCTGGATTGGAAGAATCAACATTGTGAAAATGACAATCTTGCCAAGGGCTATCTACAAATTCAATGCAATACCCATCAACATCCCAATGTCATTCTTTAAAGAAATAGAAGAGGCAATTCAAAATTTCATATGGAATAATAAAAGACCCCGTATGTTGGGAGCCAGAGTGGAATCAAACTGTACCTTGACTTGCATCAGAGAATGGCTATATTGTCTTATTGCTTTCTGGCCCTATTCTATGTAAATGACCTGAGAATTACCATATGAATGTAACACCTGGAGGTTCCCTGGGTGAGGAGGAGGGAAGAAGGGGGAGTGGAAAATAAACGCGGCAGTCTCGGCAGTCTTTGCCTGGACTGCGGACATCCCGGACCCGGTGTGTCTGTCTCTCTTCTTTTTCTTCCTAATCCTTGTCCCCTATTTCAGGAACCCCAATCTGCGAACCCTGGTTTGCTGCCGGTTGGCCCCGGCATCTGGCGCACGAACAGGGACCCTGAAAATCTGGGACGAAGGTGAAGGACCCCTCCCTGTGGTGAGTAACACGTCCTAGGACTATTAAGAGAGTATAGTCAGGAGTAAAAATTATGGGTCAAGCTAATAGCCATGGGTTATTTCTACCGATCTTAACAGGCCTATTTGAAGCCCACGGAACGTGGGTGGAAAAAGGGGTGCTTCAGAGCTTCCTACAGTTTGTCGAGGAGGCATGCCCGAGGTATATAGAGGAGGAATTCCAAAAAGCCTGGCAGCGGATAGGAAAAAGAATTCAAGATTATTATAATGTATATGGCCCAGAAAAGACCCCAGTAGAGGCTACTACTGTATGGAATTAAGTAAGTGAAAACATAGATCCTCTACATGAAAATGCTGAACTTAATCTTGAATTAAGGGAACTTTATGAGTTAAAGGACCCTTCTGAAGAACCTGAGGCTGAGCCATATGCCCCAGCCCAAGAGAGTCTAAGTGAGATCTTGAAAAGGGAACAACAACCAGTAGATATTGAGTATCAGAATTCAGGTTTGAATACCAAGGAGGAAAGTTATGATGAGTCATTGGAGGGCCGGGTGGCTACGATAGAGAAGAAGTTAGAAGAAATGCTACATCTTCTATCGAAAATGGGGACAGAGCAGAGAGCCCCCCCAGAAGTAGGAAAGAAATATGACCCTCAGGCCACTATGGTTTCTGATTCTAAACCTTACCCCTCACACCCACCCCCACCGGCTGCAGCCTTACAGCCTCAATCCCTTTCTCAACCTTTAGGCAAGCCTAAAGGCCCTAGCAACAAGTCCCTTTTAACAGGCACTACAATCAGGCACAGTGCATCGCAATTAAACCTGACTCAGGCTGCTAGAGAGAGGGAAGGTATTTCAGGGCCTCGATGCTTCCCTAGTTTAGTTGATCATGATGAACAAGTATACCATCAACCTGTTCCTGTTAAACTATTACAGGATTTAAAAAATGCCTGCTCCCAATATGGGCCAACTGCCCCTTTTACTCAAGTAATATTGGAGGCCGCATGTGCTGGTATTGCATGCCCAAATGACTGGAAGCGGCTTGCCAGAGCATGCTTTAGTGCAGGAGAGTACTTATTATGGGAGACAGAGTTCACTGCACAGTGTCGGGCTAAAATTGAAACAAATAGGTCTAAGAACCTGCCTTACACTGTTGATCAGTTGTTAGGAGAGGGAACCTATAAAAACACCGAAGATCAATTGGGTTATGCAAAGGAGGCCTATTTACAAATAAATGCTGCGGCGAGAGAGGCTTGGAAAAAGTTACGCAATTCCAATCGTACAAAAAATCTAGTAGAAGTTAAACAGGGACCGATTGAACCTTATCTAGAATTTTTGTCTCGATTAATGGAGACTGCAGACTGCCTAGTACAAGATGAGAATGCAAGGAAGAGTATAGTTAGACACATAGCCTATGAAAATGCCAACGCCGCCTGTCAGGCGGCTATAAGACCCCATAGGAATAAGGGAGGAATCACGGACTTTATTTCACTGTGTGCTGATATTGGACCCTCCCATGTACAAGGCCTTACTTTAGCCGCCGCTCCTCAAGGAAAGACTGTTACTGAGTCTCTAAAATATAGAGGTCAGCGGCATTCTCGGGATGCTAGACACCCAGGGCGTTGCTTTTCTTGTGGACAAATAGGACATTGGATGACGCAATGCCCACGCCAGGCCAGGCAAAAGAGAGAAAAATCACCTGGCACATGTCCACGCTGTGGTAAAGGGAAGCACTGGGCTAAAGATTGCAAGTCAGCAACAAATCGCAATGGCCGCCCGTATTTGGGAAACTGGAGAAGGGGCCAGCCCCTGGCCCCGCAAAACCATGGGGCAGTCCCTCCCTCTTCTCGGCCACAAGTGCATCTTCTAACAACCCCCCAAGATCAGTCTCCGGCCTCCTCCTTGCCACCCCAGGAAGTGCAGGATTGGACCTCTGTTCCTCCACCTGCTCAGTATTGATCCCAGAGGTGGGGACACAAGCTCTCCCCACGGGGGTCTTCGGCCCCCTTCCCCCGGGAGTGGCTGGATTGCTGTTAGGGCGAAGTAGCTCAGCCCTTAAAGGGATACAGATTACACCTGGCAAAATTGACCAGGATTTTACTGGAGAAATCAAAGTTATGGCCTCTGCCCCGAAACACGTGGTATCGATCCCAGCCGGTCAAAAATTAGCACAATTAATACTTGTGCCTTTACCTCCCGGGGAGACTGCTAATTCCCCATGTGGACAGAGAGGATTTAGATCTTCTGATATCTATTGGGTACAAAGCATAAAACAAGAGAGGCCTGAGATGACTATATTTATACAAGAAAAGCCCTTTAAAGGAATATTAGACACTGGAGCAGATGTGTCTGTGATATCTAAAAAACATTGGCCAGCCCAATGGCCCCTGACAACCTCTATGACTTCCCTACAGGGGCTTGGGCAAGCAACTGACCCACAGCAGAGCAGTGCAATCCTTGTTTGGAGAGATGAGGAAGGGCACTCTGGTCATTTTCAGCCATTTGTCTTGGATCATCTGCCAATTAATTTATGGGGTCGTGATATCATGAAAAAAATGGGAGTGTATATGTTTAGTCCTAGTGCTGCGGTCACTAAGCAGTTACTTGATCAAGGCCTCCTCCCCTTTAGGGGACTAGGCCGAGCAGCACAGGGGGAGCTAGAGCCACTCCAACCCCAGTCTCACCCTACAAGACAAGGATTAGGGTATCCCTTGACGGGAGCTGTCGTTTGCCCTCCCCCTCATGCTGACCCCATAAATTGGCTCTCTGAACAACCAGTATGGGTTGAACAGTGGCCTCTTTCTCTAGAAAAGATCATTGCAGTTCAGCAGCTGGTACAGGAACAGCTGGACTTGGGACATGTGGCCCCTTCTAACTCTCCATGGAATTCTCCAATTTTTGTTATAAAGAAAAAGTCAGGTAAATGGAGGCTGTTACAGGATTTGAGAAAGGTTAACGCGACAATGGAACTGAGGGGGCCCTACAGCCTGGCTTGTGCTCCCACAGGGCATGGCAAATAGCCCAACTTTATGTCAAAGTTTTGTAGCTAGAGCCATTTCTTCCACTCGTGAAAAATTTTCTTCTGTTTATATTGTTCATTATATGGATGACATCTTGTTGGCTTGTTCTGACCCTATCGTCGTACGACAAGCCTTTGGACAACTAAAGCAAGATCTGAGCCTCTTTGGCCTTATAATAGCAGCTGAAAAGGTTCAGGAACACCCCCCTTTTACATATCTAGGCCATATATTAGGCCCACACTATTTTAAAAGCCAAAAAATACAATTAAAAACTTCACACTTAAGAACTCTTCATGATTTTCAGCAATTCTTAGGAGACATAAATTGGCTTCGGCCTTATCTAAAGCTCTCCACAGGAGAGTTAAAACCCCTTTTTGATCTTTTAAAAGGAGATACCAACCCTACATCCTTGCGCGAATTAAATCCTGACGCCAGGAGGGCCATCCAAATTGTAGAAAAGGCAATTTCCCAGCAAAAAGTGACCTATTGTGACTATGCTAAACCATGGGGAGTTTACATTTTAGCTACTTCTCACTCCCCAACTGCTGTATTGTGGCAGGATGGCCCACTTTTATGGCTTTATCTACCATCAACCCCCGGCAAAGTGCTGACCCCCTACTACGAATTGGTAGCTAATCTGATACATATGTGCCGAGTGGATTCCCGTAAATATTTAGGTCAGGAACCTCATTTTATCTGTGTCCCATATAATCTACAACAACAAGATTGGCTATTCGCCCATTGCGATTCTTGGGCCATTGCTTGGGCCAATTATACGGGGAAAATTTTGCATCACTACCCGTCTAACAAACTTCTCCAATTTGCTGCGTGTCATACGTTTCTATTTCCTTCCATAGTACAGGCCTCGCCTTTATCTTCTGCTGCTTTGGTATTTACAGATGGATCCTCTAATGGAACGGCTGCTTTGACCATTAATGGGAAAACTCAATCTTGGGTTACGGGTTTTTCCTCCGCCCAAGAGGTGGAATTAGAGGCTGTTTTACAAGCACTCGTCCTGTTACAAGACGAGCCCTTTAACTTATACTCAGACAGTCAATATGTAATTCGTGCTCTTTAAGTCATAGAAACTGTTCCCTTTATTGGAACTACTAACTCCAATATTCAGACCCAATTTCGCCAAGTACAAACTTTGCTTTGTTCTCGCAACCACCCCTGTTTTTTTGGCTTTGTTCGAGCTCACACTAATCTTCCTGGCCCTTTAAGTGAGGGCAATGCGGTTACTGACTCCGCCACCAGAGTTTACTTAACTCAGGTTGAACTTGCTAAGCAGTCACATGCCATCCATCCTCAAAACAGTCGAGCCTTGCGCCGACAGTTTAAATTATCTGGAGAAGCAGCACGACAAATAGTTAAGACTTGCTCCAACTGTGTCCCTTTTTCACCAGCCCCCCATTTAGGCATAAATCCACGAGGACTGCTTTCTAATCACATTTGGCAGATGGATGTCACACATGTTCCATCATTTGGCCGATTAAAATATGTTCATGTTACTGTAGATACTTATTCTAATTTTATCTTGGCCACCCCCCTTGCTGGGGAAGCCACTAAACATTGTATCTCTCACTGCATTCGATGCTTTGCTGAAATGGGGATTCCCTCGCAAATAAAAACAGATAATGGCCCTGGCTATGCAAGCCGAGCATTTCAATCCTTCTGCCATTCCTATAATATCACTCATATTACAGGCATTCCTTACAATCCTCAAGGTCAAGGCATCGTGGAGAGAGCTAATGGATTATTAAAACATCAAATTGCTAAAATACAGAAAGGAGAGTCATATCCCGCTACCCCTGTGAATATACTTAATCATGCTTTATTTGTTTTAAATTTTTTGAATTTGGATTCAAATAATTTATCTGCTGCTCAGCGATTCTGGGAAAAAAGAGCGCAGCGTCCTTTTGCCTTAGTAAAATGGAAGGATCCCCTAACTGGTGCTTGGCATGGACCCGATCCTGTTCTAACCTGGGGTCGAGGGCATGTATGTGTTTTTTCACAAGGAGAAAATGACACCCGCTGGCTGCCTGAACGCTGCGTTCGGATCGTGGAGAGTGACAGTGGCCATCCAAGCAGCGACTTACTGGGCCTACACCCCCAACCCTCTAGTGTTGCATCCTGCGACGTGGGAAGGACCTGAGTTATTTGTGCATGTCAATCGGGACTGCTACTGATCCACTTGTTCCACACATTCATATGAGCTGTGTTTCTCCTCCTTTTACTATTATGTAGGGACCTTTTAACATATTTATTGACTCTACACAATTTAATATGTGACATTATTTTGTCTTTACTAGCCCTCTTCTTAATAACCTTTTTTGTAAAAGATGCCCAGGTGAAAAGCAAAGGCCTCCAGAGGTAAGTAGAAGTCGGCCGACCCCCTTGTATGTCTGCGTTTTATTTTATTTTATTTTATTTTATTTTATTTTATTTTATTTTTGTTTGTTTGAAAAGGTGCACTGTGGGCCTAAAACAGAGGCCTGGGTGGTCAAGGGACGCCTTGACCCCCCCTCCCCTTCTGAGTTTCTTGTCGATAACAAGGCATACCTGAGAGTCCCACCAGCAAGACATGTCTAAATCTAAAAATAACTGTTTGGTGAAAACATTCATTTGAGCTCATGTTTTTTGTGTTAAGTGTATCTGATTGAGTCCAATTTTCTTGTTATATGTCAATGTCTGATTATTTAAAAGTCTCCGTTTCTCTGTCTTGTTCGTGTTACATTTTTTTTCTTGTCCAGTTTTGTCTTTAAAATTGGTACCATTTCTAAGTATGGATCCTTATGGTTTTTCTGTGCGTACTCAAGCACACATCCTTGTTATTTATTTGAACATTTCTGGGCCTAGCATGGCCGCTCCCCCATGTCTGCAGTTGTGACAAGCCCTGGAAAAATAAATTCCAGCTAAGTTGCCTTGCAAAAAGTTTTGTTTTGAATCTGGCTCTCACCTGTAAGAGTAAAATTGGCAAAACTCTCTTGACACAAACTTCCGGAAAACGAACGGCCAATATTGATTTTGCGCGCTTTATGATCTTTGAGTATGAATGTGTGTGAATGAGTGAGTGAACATATTCAAGGTTAAATTGTCAGCATGCTGTATAAAACAATGGTTGAGCTCATTTGAAACAAAGGCAATTGGGTAAATCTAAGTCTAAACTTCAAAAAATTATTATGCTTGAATCTTTCGTATGTCTTAAAAGTATTATTGCATTGTTTTAAAGAAAAACTGGTAAAAAGTATTTTTCTAAAGATCCTGAAATCTGCATTTTAAAAAATCTGGTATTGCAATACATACAGCTGTTTACATTGTAAACATTGTATCTTGTTCAGCACAGAGGTGTTAGGGAATTTGGGATTTATTACTTTAAGTTAAAGTTTGGAAACATGTATTAGAGATTTAAATGTAAAATTGTTCATTAACGTCAGAAATTTTGCCTGTCCTTTCTTGCAAACTGACACTAC
Source organism: Megascapheus bottae (assembly GCF_031878675.1). Taxonomy (NCBI): domain Eukaryota; kingdom Metazoa; phylum Chordata; class Mammalia; order Rodentia; family Geomyidae; genus Megascapheus; species Megascapheus bottae. The sequence continues at coordinate 2,021,754 of NW_028327641.1, read as the reverse complement.
AAATCTGATGGTAAAATGTGGATAATGTGATTAGTATTTTAAAGGAATGTTTAAAGGTTTATCTCCATGCTATTGGGTGTATTTTAAAAAAGGAGAGGAAACTAAGTCCAGACTTAGACTTTTGGTGCACTGATGTCTATAGTTCTTGAATTAGGGAAAAACTGTTATTTGAGTTTAAACTGTTGTTGGAGTTCTAGACAGTAATCTAAACTGCAAAAGAGCCTTTTTTTCTAAAAGGCAAGAGGAGTGCCTTGAGCCTTAGGGGGCCTGAAGGCAGAAGGAGTTCTTTGTGCCCTTAAAGGTTTTTCAATTGCAAATAAAGGCTAAGGTGTTAATTGTTTAAGCCAGTATCAGTAAAAGTTATTAAGAACATTGGAAATGGGTTTCTAAACAATATTTGAAAGTGAAGTTGTCTTAAATGTTTAAAGAAAGAGAAAAAAGGAAAATTAGGACTACCAAAGTAATTGCTTAATTGCTATTTCAGCTTGCTCTTGTAAGTTACCTTATAGCAACTTCCAGCTAGCCCATGGAGAAGGACAGCAATCCTTATTCAGATGTAACTTTGGCTTTTACCAGGTTCTAGGTAAGCTCATGCTTAGAGACTATTTCTGTGTTGACCACCTTGTTGCTTTAATTGGGAGTAACGTGGCCTTTTGTAGGACTCATTGATCTGAAAGCCACAGCTTTGAGCCTGCCCAGGCAAAGCAAAGTCCCTGTGAGACTATGGTGTCTAATCTGCCAGCAGGATGCTAGGACAGAGTTGTTTTGGAGCTTGAAGTGGCAGAGTGCTAGCTCTGAGCTGAAAAGCTGGGGGGAAGCACTCAAGCACCAAGCTCGGGACTCATAGTGGTAGGGTGCTAGCCTTGAGCTGGAGAGCTGAGAGACAGTACCCAGGCCCCGAGTTCAAGTACAGCAACCAACAAAGTGAAATGCCAATGGCATGTTTATCCCTGTGTGGAGAGACACTACTGGGACACGAAAGCCTCTGCTTGGATGGCAGAGATGGTGTCAGATCTTAGTCACTTGTGCTTGGCCTATCAAATTAATCAGAGCCGGGAGGTCATAGAATAGTTTGTAAGCATGCCTTACTAATGCCCGTGCCTTTCATAACTGGGCAGGAACTTGTCAATCTTCTGTGATAGCGGGTAGTTTAAAGTCCTAATTGAGTAAAATTTTTATTTTTTATTTTTGACACCAGCCACAAATTCAGGAAAAGTTTGTGGATCTGAGGCTTGTGTCTCTATTAATCTGTTTAGATCTGACAACTGAAGCATTGTTAAGGTTGCAGAAATTTAGTTCCCCAGACAATCAAGAAAAATCCTTTGCAAATGGGTGCTAGGTAGGCTGCGCTGTTGTGGCCAAGGATGGTTTGTGCAGTTGTTGAATGTCAAGTATGATCTCTAGTTTGTAGTAGATTGTTGTTCCTGGTGTCTAATCCTTGCAACCCCTTGATAAAACAGGCTGGGCTTCTTAAGGTCCCTGGTCAAGCGCGGAGACAGCGCCCCTGAGTCAGCTTGAAGAAGTCACGGAAGTTGAATCTCCGCCCATCAAATCCCGGTTGGACCAAGGGACCAAAGTCATTTTTGGAAAATGTGACAGGATAAATTAGGGGTATAGAAAAGAGTAAAAATTGCACTTGTGTTTCTTTAAAAAAAAAAAAAAACGGGGGACATGTTGGGAGCCAGAGTGGAATCAAACTGTACCTTGATTTGCATCAGACGATGGCTATATTGTCTTATTGCTTTCTGGCAATATTCTATGTAAATGACATGAGAATTACCATATGAATGTAACACCTGGAGGTTCCCTGGGTGAGGAGGAGGGAAGAAGGGGAGTGGAAAATAAACGCGGCAGTCTCGGCAGTCTTTGCCTGGAGTGCGGACATCCCGGACCCGGTGTGTCTGTCTCTCTTCTTTTTCTTCCTAGTCCTTGTCCCCTATTTCAGGAACCCCAATCTGCGAACCCTGGTTTGCTGCCGGTTGGCCCCGGCACCCGTATAGCAAAAACACTTCTTACCAGAAAGAACAGCCCTGGAGGAATTTCAATTCCAAACTTTAGACTCTATTACAGAGCAATAATTCTCAAAACAGCTTGGTACTGGCACAAGAACAGGCCTGAAGTCCAATGGAATAGAACTGCGGACCCAGGTATTAAACCACAGACCTATGGCCACCTAATCTTTGACAAGGGAGCCAAAAAAATAGAATGGAAGAAAGATAGCCTCTTCAACAAGTTGTGCTGGCAGAAATGGTTAAGCACCTACAGAACACTAAAGTTGGATCCTTCTTTGTCACCTTGCACTAGAATTAACTCCAAATGGATCAAAGACCTGGAGGTAAAAGCTGACACACTGAAAAGTTTACAGGAAGGAATAGGAGATACACTAGGCCTCCTTGGCACAGGTCGAAACTTCCTTAATAAGGACCAAGAATCACAACAAATCAGAGAAAGGCTGGATAAGTGGGACAACATTAAACTGCAGAGCTTTTGTATGGCAACGGATATAGCTAGTAAACTAATCAGGAAGCCTACAGAGTGGGAGAAGATCTTCACCAACCAAACAATGGACAAAGGCCTCATATCTAAAATATATCAACAACTCAAAAAATTGAATCACTCCAAAACTAACCTCCAAAGTAACACCCATCCCATTAAAAAATGGGCCAAAGACTTAAAGAGAGTATTCTCTAAAGAAGAAACAAAAATGGCCTATAGACACATGAAGAAATGCTCCACATCTCTGGTCATAAAAGAAATGCAAATCAAAAGAACTCTAAGATTCCATGTCACTCCAGTTAGAATGGCCAGGATCAGAAAAACGAATGACAACAGATGCTGGAGGGGATGTGGCCAGGAGGGATCACTACTACACTGTTGGTGGGAGTGCAAACTCGTTCAACCACTATGGAAAGCAGTGTGGCAGTGCCTCAAAAGTCTAAACATAAACTCCCCTATGACCCAGCAATTCCACTACTTGGCATTTACCCAACAATCCAGAAACAAGGGCCTACTAAACCCACTAGCACAACAATGTTCATTGCAGCACTATTCACCATAGCAAAGATATGGAACCAACCCAGATGTCCCTCAGTTGATGAGTGGATCAACAAGTTGTGGTATTTGTACACAATGGAATTCTATGCTGCTGTCAGAAAGTATGACAGCGCCCCTGGTTAGGAAATGGAAAGACTTAGAACAAATCATATGAAATGAAGTAAGCCAGACTCAAAGGAAGTTAGGCTCAGTGGTTTCCACCATTCGTCATAATCAGTAGAAACCTTGGGCTCTACTAGCAGAGGTTTGCAATATAGCAAAAGGCCATATATAAGGCCATATAATGTGAAGCTAATTGAAAGGACCTCCAGGATATTGAAACAAAAACCACATAATGAATGATTGTTGTCCTTAATGTACTATGTTGTCTCTCATCTCCTTTGCTGTCCCTTGGTTATACCATATTCGTATAGGATCTCACTTTGTTCTCTCTCTTTGTTATCTGATATATTGAATTTTTTTTTATTTGGATATTTGGAATTTGATAGGGAAGGGGGGAAAACCAAGATGGGTAGGGGGTGTGGGGTTGGAGGGAAATGGGTACCAAGACATGTGAAAGGGTATCAATGTATGTGAATTAATGCACCTTCTATCTGGCAAATATCATGTAACCCTATTACTAATTACAATAAAAAAATTAAAAAAAAACTTGTAGTGTGTGGGGAGGATGATGGGGTCAAATACATTTCTTCTTAGAAATATACCTCATCTGGTTGCCCTGGATTTTCCTGGCCTTCTTCTTAGAGAAAGGCCTGTTATACTGGATTTGTGGCTTGGCAAAGATCTAGCATGTACATCTTCGAGTAAGACATCCACAACTTCCATGCCTGAGACTCGAGTTTCCTGACCTTTGGCAACAGCACAGCAACATCTTTCTTCCTCCTGAGCCACAGGCCAAGTGAGCTGGCTTGTGTTGGTTGTTAGTTACAGTGGCTTGGTTACCAGGATTCCATATTCTGTTCCATTGTGAGGGAGGCAGGGTCACCTTTCAGGGCCCAATGACCAAAGATCCTTGCTCACAGAAGACCTCACCAAAGACATACTGGAGGCTGAATCTCTCCGCCAATCTCACAATATACATGTGGATGTAGTAAACAGCACACCTTATTTGTCCAATCCCAATGTCTTCCACTAGGCCCAACTACCAGTCTGGTCTCAGGCTCAAGAGCCTTTCTTAGGTAAGATCCAAACTTAAGGGTCAATATTGCCCTCATCCTTTGCAAAACATTTGCTTCACAGTGTTTTCTCTGCCTGCATTATGCCCCTTGTCGAATTTTTTTTTTGCTAGTCTTGTGACTTGACCTCAGAGTGTGAACATTGTTTTTGGGCTTTATTTAGGCTTTAGCTGTCCCACCAAGCCACAGCACGACTTGCAGGGTTTTCTATGTATGTGGTAATGAGGAATAAAACCTGAGCCTTTTTGCGTGGTAGCCAAGGATTCTACCACTAGGTCAAACACACAGGGCATCTTGCACATATTTTTGACTTCAATCTACTAGGATATTATTAGGTTTCTGTATCCTAATCAATTTTTTCCTGATGATTAGCTTTGCTGTCATGTGTAAAAAATGCAAGAGGGAAAAACACAGAAGAATTAGTGAAATTAAAAAAAAGCCTGACACACATAGATAAGTGTTCATTCTTTGTAGGAGAAAGGATATTTTGATATGATGATGATGACTTTATAATTACTATGTCAGGGTTGAGAGTTTGGCATAGTGGTAGAGTGATTGCCTAGCATCCATGAAGATCTGGGTTTGATTGCTCAGTATCACATAGATAGAAAATCTAGATGTGGCACTGTGGCTCAAGTGGGAGAGGGCTAGACGAGAAAACCCGAGGACAATGCTCAGGCCCTGAATTCATGCGCCAAGACTGGCAGAAAGATAAAAGAAAATAAAAATGCTTTTTACGAGCTAATTCACTCACAGCATTTTCTTCTGAAATCTTCGCTTCTGCATCTTGTGAAATACCCCTTTCCCTCAACGTAAAAAAGAAAAACAGATCCATCCCATGGTCCACTGTGAGGCCACTGGTTCGGCTAAGAGCTAGTCGTGCAGCAACACATAAGTTTTATTCTAATACTTTCCAAACTTTGTACTCAAATGTGCTACCTACTTACCAACTTAGGTCAGTTATCCTTATGCTATACCTTTTCTTCATGACTACAATATTCTTACACTCCTACGTTAATCCTCTTGTACCTCCCCTGACCTCTCTCATTCTTTTTTTCTATCTCTGGGCCACTGTTCGTCTTTCAACTCTTATACTGCACGGATCTACACTTGATGGCTGTTGAGCAATATTGTGTATGTAGGTGGTTAATTATTCTCTAGGCTCAGAGGGACTTAAAGACAATAGAGATTGGATTGAGAGGCTTATTGTTTTGGGTATAAATCGCTTATCAGTGGTTGTATTAGACTGGTCTGTAAGTGCACAAAAAGAAAGAGTGATAATACCAATCAAAACTTGTGAACATCTAGTGTCTGCCAGCTACAGAGGTCTAGGTTGGTTATATCTGAAAAACTATAATCGTATTTAGTAGTAATCTTGCTCCCATTTTCAAATGGGCAGAACAAGAAACTCAAGAAAAATGTCAAATCAAGAAACAACATCCCCCACTCAATGTAAACAGAGAATGGAAAAGTCACTGGCAGACCTAGAGGAGAGTCTTCTAAGTGCTACACAAATGCAATTGATAAACATCACTAATGGAAAATGTGAAAATATAAAGAAAGAGATAATGGAGAAGCCATAGCTGAACAAGAGGAAAGCATAAACAAGGTGATAAGTGAAAAAGAAGAAGCCATAAAGGAGGCCATAATAAAGGTTTTTCAAAGAAAGATGGATGAATTCATAGAATCCACAAGTAAAAACGTGACCAAACTGCAGCAAATGTCCAAAGAACATAAAGCTACTGAGCTAACCCCTCAAAAGGAAATCAAGGAGATAAAGAAATCCATACACGATCCAAAACAAGAGATGCAAGGCATCAAAAGTGAGCAATTAGAAGCAAGGGAGATGAAAAATAAACTAGATAGCTTTGATAGCAGGTTAGACAATGCAGAGGAGAGAATTTCCGGGGCTTAAGATAATTTAGGTATTATAGAGAAAGAACCGAAAATGAGTCAATCCATATCTAGGAAATGTGAGAGAGTGCTTCAGGATGTACAAGATACAATTAGAAAACCTAATTTAAGGCTAGTTGGTATTGAGGAGGGCGTGGAGAAAGAGGTCAATGGTATAGGAAATATACTTCTGGGAATCATCTCAGAGAATTTCCCAAATATCCAGAAGGGCAGGCCCATCCAGATACAAAAAGCTTTTAGAACCCCAAACAGACCTGACCAGAAAAGAACATCCCACCGCCACATTGTGATCCGAACTGGATCAATAGAAACGAAAGGAAAGATCCTAAAGGCAGCCAGGGAAAAGGGATCAGTAACCTATAAAGGCAAACCAATCAGAATAACCCCAGATTTCTCAGAAGAGATCATGCGAGCACGAAGTGACTGGAAGCATATCTGTCATGCCCTTAAATCAAATAACTACCAACCAAGAATACTGTAGCCAGCTAAGCTCTCATTCATAACTGAGGGAAAAATAAAAACATTCCATTCCAGGGAAAAGCTGCAACAATATGTCGAAACGATGCTCTGTATATAGAAAACCAAAATAAACGCAACATAGGGAAAGAAATGGCACCTAAACAGCATACCATCTAAGGACCACAATAACTGTCAAGACACAGGCCCTACTAAAAGCTTTTAAAAATGGTAGGAACTAATAAAGATCTCTCAATCCTAACTCTCAATATCAATGGACTCAACTCTCCAATTAAACGGCATAGGCTGTCTAGTTGGATCAAAAAGCAAGAGCCATCGTTCTGCTGTCTTCAAGAGACACATCTTACCCAAAAACAATCATCTTTTGAAAGTGAGAGGTTGGAATAAACTCTATCAAGCTAACTGCCCCCATAAACAGGCTGGAGTTGCCATCCTCATATCAGATACAATTGACTTCAAACTAAAATTAGTAAGAAAAGACAAAGAAGGTGACTACATACTACTAAAGGGTTCTTTCCCCCAGGAAGACATAACGATCCTAAATATTTACACACCCTTTTGAATATTCTCAAAAGATGGAAGATTCTGCCAGTGTAAGTTAGATTCCGGCATTGATATTAAATAATGCAATGAGTAGGGATTTATATTTGAAATATCACTGCTGACAAAATCTAACACACATTTGCTTAGTATTTGCTTTTGATTTCCCAAGAAGTTCAGTACAAGCTAACATGTGTGGCATATATCGACTGGGAGAAATGATTCAGAATATGTGACTCATTTGAACAGGAGACAGTGAAAAGATACAGAAGCAGGATACCCATATTGTGATAATTTGTATCTTTTGCATATTTTGTGTTTGTTATTAATTCCATTTTTAGTGTACATTTCTAGGTAAAAACTTTTAAAATATTTCCAAACAATTTGTTATTTCAACAGCAAAAAAAGACATTTATATGCCTGATAAAATTCACACAATCCAAATTTTTCCATATTTTTGTTTTGGTGAGTCATAGATCGTGAACTCAGCCTCGGCACTATCCCTGAGCTCTTCAGCTCCAGGCTACCACCTTACCCTCGAGCCAAGCCCCACTTCCCATTTTCTAAAGGTAAATTGGAGATAAGAGTCTCATGTCTTTTTGTGCCAGGATGGCTTTAAACCCTGATCCTCAGATCTCAGCCTCCTGCGTAGCTAGGATTATAGAAGTGAGCAACCACCCCATCATGCTCAGCTTTCTGGTTTTTTTTTAAACAAGCCCTTTGGCTGGAACTCGGTCTGAGCACTGTCCTTCAGCTTTCCTCAAGCCTAGTGATCTTCTCCTTGAGCCACAGCACTACTTCTGGTTTTTTCTGTGTATGTGGTACTGCGGAATTGAACCTTCGTCTTCATACAAGCACTCTACAACTACGCCAAACTCCCAGCCCCTCCACATTAGTTTTTATGATAGATCTTTCCATGCATCTAGGATGGCTTGAAATACTTCTTGAGTTTCCCAAGATCAGGGAGTATAGGTGTGTCCCATCCTGTGTGACTACATAACCATTGTTTAGGGTACAGTTCTCTCTTCATTCTACCCATCTAGAGCAATTTTCATCTTCCATGTATAATCATTAAACATTCAGCTCCTGTACCTCTCTACTCCATTCTCTGGAACCATCGTGCTTTTTGGCTCTAAGGGTTTGTTGATCCTTGGAAGCTCTGGAAGGGAAAACATACCCTAGCTCTTCCTTTATGACTGCTGTATTTTTAGTTTACTGTAATCAAGATTCATCTGTAAAATATAGTAAAATGTTCTTCCTTTTCAATGCATTGTTTTGCATATTTCTATCTTTTGATTATTATTAATAGTTGTGAATGGATTCTCCACATATTTCTTCTAGTCTCTGCTTTCTCTTCCGTTAGGTACAAATCTAGAAATAGAAGTGTTGGAGCATATTTCTATGTAATTCTATATTTAGTACTTTTTTAGCACTCTCCACGCAATTGTTGATTGTTTTATATTCCTTGCAGTACTATTCCAAAGTTCTACTTCTTCTCACTACCTTCCCACTAATAGTTAGACTTTGAAAGTTGTTTTTTTGTATGCGTGCGTGAGTGTGTGTGTTTGTGTGTGTGTATGTGGATCTTTTTGTTTAAAACTATATTTATATTAACATATTTAAAGTAATGATTTCATTGTAATTTTAATTTTTCTCATGACTGTTAATATTGAACTTCTTTCTACATTTGGACTACTATTTCTATATATTCTTTTTAGAAAATCCTCTCCAATCTCCAATTTTTTTCCCTTTTTTTGTGGTGTAGTGGGGAAAGTCATGGGGTTGGACCTTGGGCCGTGAGCTCTTTAGTATAAGGCTATTGTCCTACCCTGAGTATTGCCCCTCAGTTCTTCTGCTCACATCTCCCTACAAATCTTCCCATTATATACAGAACAAAGGTCATCCTCAGTCCTTTTGAAAAAGTAAAACATACAGTAAATTTGTAGTATAAAACAGCAAGAAATAAATTTCTTGCCAGGTGCAGTGACTTCTACCTGTAATCCTAGCTACTCAGATATCAGGCTGATATCTAAAGATTTGGTTCAAAGCCAGCCTGGGCATTAGGAAGTCTATGAGACTCTCATCTACAGTTAACCACTAGAATATGGGAAATGGCACTGTGGCTTCATAGGTAGGGTGATAGCCTTGAGTTGAAGAGCTCAGGAACAGTGCCCAGGCCCAGAGTTCAAGCCTTACAAATCCCCCAGCCAAAAAAAGAAAAAAAGTTTCTTCCCCAAGTGACTATTATGCCAGACATAGAACATTAACATTCTGGGTGTACTTCACAGTATTATTACTTGATACCCTAAGATTTTGCAATATTCTCACAGTACTAGCATATGTCATCATATAATGTAGTTCCTTTTCAATGGAATAATTCCATTTATAACCTGAATCTACTCCCCCGACTTATTTTTGTCGATACCACAATTGCTCTACCATGATATGCCACAAGCCATTAAACATTTTATGGTGGGTAATTGGAAAGGAGTCTCATGGAATTTTGTGCCAGGCTGGCTTTGAACCATGGTCCTCAGATCTCAGTCTCCTGAGTAGCTAGGATGACAGGCGTGAGCCACCAACACCTGGCTTGCCTTTTTATTTTTTTGTGGGTCTTGGGACTTGAACTCTGTGCCTAGGCACCATCCCTAAGCTTTTCAGCTCAATATTTCATCTAAGTCTAAACATTTAAGTAAAGGAATAAAATTCCAACAAAAAAAGAATGAAATTCCAGACATGGTGTGTTTATAACTCGGTGTTAATTACTTGATGAAAATGTGCCATTCCAGAAGCTGGTGTCATTTGATGATGTAGCTGTGGATTTCAGCTGGGAGGAGTGGCAGCATCTGGACCATGCTCAGAGGACCCTGTACAGAGATGTAATGCTGGAGACCTACAGCAACCTGGTGTCCTTAGGTGAGCAAAAGTCAAATTCACTTGCAAGGCCAAGTGCCTTGTTATTTTGCAGATATGTGAATGTTTATCAAATTTTCAATACTATTTAAATGAAAGATTCCAGGCCCTGAGAAATATCATTACTTTCTAAAGAAAACCTAAGGTAATTTTCTACTCATTCTTCAGGAAACCTTCAGGATACTTTGACAACAGTTCTAAATTATGTTTCTTCTAATGGAGACGACATTCCAAACTTACACAGTAATTGTAAGTGGATAAACAATCCAGAATAAAATATATATCATTATTGGAAATAGGATCTACAAATCACTAAACAGTGAGTTTATAATGGAAACCTGGCACTAGGTGCAATGTTTCATGCCTGTAATCTTAAAATATTCAGGAGGAAGAAATCTAAGAATTCTAATTTGAAGCCAGCAAGGGCATAAAAATTGCCATGAAACTATAACTCCAAGTAACCCCTCAAAAATGTTAGTGGAATGTCAAGAGTTTGACTTTGTGGTTGAGTGCTTGCCTAGCATGCACGAAGACCTATGCATGTAAGTGGAGCTGGGACTCAAACTGGTATTTTTCTAGCCTTGAGGAAGACAGCTAAGTTTTTGCCGTACAAAATGAATCCAGAGCTGGGGAAAAGTCAACCATGGAGCCAATGAGAAATGAGAAAAAAATTTAATAGATAACTTGTGAGTAGGATGTCTGCGAACTTAAAGCAATGATGACACAGCATAAGCAATAATTCTCTACTGTTTCTAATTTACAGGGCCCTGTGTTCCCAAACCTGTATTAATTGACAAGCTAGAGCACTGTGCAGAACTCTGGATAGGAAATTCCTCTGACAAGAATATCACAGGTGAGTGAATGCATCTTCATATTGATGTTGGAGCCTGAGCCCCATTGGTAAGTTCATGTTGTGATGTACTGAGCAATAATATTCTTAGTTACCCTAAATCCTGTGTGGAACCTGTGGAATTCTTTGTGAATGAATCAAGAATCATTTTCTTTTCCCAATCCTATGCTTGGTCTCAGGGCCCGAGCATGGTCCTTGGGTTTTCTCAAGGCTAGCTCTCTACTTCTTGAGTCATAGCACCACTTCTGGCTTTTTCTTTGTATGTGTTACCAAGGAACTGAACCAGGTCTTTGTGCATGCTAGCCCAAACCCATGGCACCAAGAATCATAGGGTGATATAATGAATTCTATGTGGCAGTAGAGTTAAAGTTAGATTTCTCTGTAGAAATCACTGTGAAACAAAATAAAATGAGAAAGCCATGAGCCCGTGGCTCATGCCTGTAATCCTAGCTACTTAGGAGGCTGAGATCTAATGATCAAGGTTCAAAGACTGACCTATCACAAAAACACCTTAGACTCTTCTCTCCAATGAACCAATAGAAAATGAGAAGTGGGGTTGAGGCTAAAGACATAGGGCAGTAGCCTTGAGCTGAAGAGCTCAGGAAGAAAAGCCAGGTCTAGAATTCAAGTCCCATGACTGCAAAACAAGAAAGAAAGAAAGAAAGAAAGAAAGAAAGAAAGAAAGAAAGAAAGAAAGAAAGGAAGAAAGGAAGAAGAAAGAGGGAAGAAAGAGGGAAGGAAGGAAAGGAAGACAAAAAGAAAGAAAGAAAGAAAGAAAGAAACAAAGAAAGAAAGAAAGAGAGAAAGAATGATATTTCATTTCTTTAAAACTAAGACTATAAATGATTGAGCAAACAAGGAATAAGTCAGGGCATTATTCTCTGATAAGGATATCTTTTTGCTGGTAGGAAGAGACTGGTATTCAGAACCAGACCTTTCCACCAGAAATTGAGCCTAGTGGTAGAGTGCTTGCCTAGCATGCACAAAGACACAGGTTTGATTCCTTATTACCACATACATAGAAAAAGCCAGAAGTAATGTCTTCATTGGTAGGGATCTAGTCTTGCGAAAACCCAAGGACAGTGGTTAGGTCCTAAGTTCAAACCCAAGAATGGAAGGAAAAAAAAACAACAAAGTTTCAATCAACATAAGAAAATTAACTAGACAATGAGCTGGAGATTTTCTGGTCTTCCATGGTTGTGAGGGACAGGAGTGTTAGAAAAGGAATTTTTATAAGACTTCAAATGGAAAGAAACAAATTTCAAAATTCCCACAAATACCTAAATTGAGACTTTAGTGAGAAGTTGTAACTGAAGGGATTTAGGTGTAAGTCCTTACTCTCAAGAATCGTTCTTGCTTGGATCAAAGGCAAACAGACATATAAACCAAACTTGTGGCCGCTGAATCTAGAAAAAATTCGTGTTCCTCACTTAATGGTTAATAAGCAAACAGCATTGAAACTGGGTAAGGTAATCCTATCTCCTACTCAGGACCTGAGACTCTTATCAGTAGTTAACTCTAGAAAACAGGAAGTGGGGCTGTAGCTCAAGGATAGGGGTTATAGTCTTCTGCTGAAGTGTTCAGGGACAGGGCAGATGCCTATGAACTACAAAAAAAAGAAAAGAAAAGAAAAGAAGGTTTTAAAAAGACGCAAAACAGCCCAATATTTAGATTATTTCTCAAAAATAAAAGAAAGGTAGCTATTCCTCAATGTATAAACAAAACAGTATTTGAAAAAGAAACACCTGCAGGTATACTATAGGTAGTACTCAGCTTAAAACTGTAGCAATACATAGATGGGTAATTTCAATAAATATTTCCTGTGATATAAAAAGAGAACTAAAACATAGAAAAACATTATTGGTCATTGTAAAATATCATTTTCTTAATATGTTAGGGAGAAAAGCATCTATTTCTCACAAATCAATTTCCACTTTTATATTTTAAAATATCTAACACTTACGATGGGAAAGTAAAGTCATTACCTTTACAGTAAGGAATATTTGTATCTCATGTATGTTTGTGTCTTTTTTTCTATGACTCATTTTAGATGTCCAGGAAATGGAAAATGTGTTCAAGACCTGCCATGAAAGTCCACATGAATGTCTTTGTGAAGTAGCAGTTGCAAGTAGTATCGAAGTGGAGGAAAACGTGAGATTAGCAACAACTTTAAATTTGAGCTCTACACATAATCCAGAGCTGATTAGTAATAACGGTAACAACTTAGGGGTGAGGACTGAGGAGTTCATTAAGTGTCAGAACATGCTTCTGTCTCCTAAGCCTGATGAGATGCATGCTGCATATAGATCTCGTATGTCTCCTCTTCTTAAAAAATCCATCGGATATTCAGAGCATTTTATTCATGATTGTGACAGTCCAAAAGATCTGCAGTATCATAATTCTGTTCTCCCTACCCAAGAAATTCTTCAGGGAGGGAGGAAAACTGCTAAATGCACACCTTATGTGTGCAACAAATGTGGAAAGACCTTCAAGTGGAAGTCATATCTTGATGGACATAATAAAACACACATATTAGAGAAAACTTATGCATGTAGTGAATGCGGAAAGTCTTTCAAATGGAAGGTAAAACTCCATGTTCATCAGAGAATATACTCAGGAGAAACACTTTATGAGTGTAACATATGTGGAAAGTCCTTCACACAGAAGCCAAACCTCAACATGCATAAGACAATTCAAACAGGAGAAAAACCTTATGAATGTAACCGATGTGGAATGTCTTTCAAATGGAAGTCTTCCCTCAAATTGCATCAGAGAACACACACAGGAGAGAAACTGTACGAGTGCATCAAATGTGGTAAGACCTTCAGATGGAAGTCACATTACAGGAGGCATAACAGAATTCACACATATTAGAAACCTTAGGAATATAACCAAAGTTGAAAGTCTTTCGTGCAGTATTCACCCTTCAGGAAGTGTAAGAGAGTTCACACATATGAGAAGCCTTAGCAATGTAATAAATAGGAAAGACTTTTTAGTCTGTGGAAGAAAACTCAGCTTGTGTCACAGAACCAACACAAGATCAAACCCTTAATGAATGTAGCAAATGTTCAGTATTTTTCCCAGATGGCACAAGTCAAGATTTATCACTAAACACCCACAGAATAGAATCCTTTGAATAAAATGAAAGGGAAATTTTTTTGAAGAACTCATAGTTGAGTTTGCATGATACCACACAGACACAGGATAAAAATCGTATGAATACAAGAATATGAAAAATCCATCATGAACTCATGACTAAGTATAAAATGGACATAGGAGAGAAAAACCTTATGAATATTACAAATGTGGAAAGTGTTTGACCTGGAAGGCATACTTCTGTGTGTCAATCACAAACCTGATTCCCATAGAAGAAAAGAAAACTAATGAATAGAAGCAATGTGCAATGACTTTTAATCAGAAGTCAGTCTTCAGTACATTTCAGAACATACACAATAGAGAAATTCTGAGTAATGAAAAACATTTAGCTATATATGGAATCTCTGTATATGGGAGCATTAGGGTAAGTCTTCTAAAAAAGTCAACCTTCAGCAAGCATTAAGAGCACTCACAGAAGAAATAATAGCATGTAGGAAAACCTTTGTCAGAAACCTCTAAAAGCTGCCTGTGTGGCTTAGTGGTAGAGTGCTAACCTATCAAGGATGAAGGCCTGGGTTAAATTCCCCAATACTACGTGAAAAGAGCAAGCAGAAGCAGCATTGTGGTTCAAATGGTAGAGTTCTAACCTTGAGCAAAAGTAGCTCGGGCCCTGAGTTCAAGCCTAAGGATTGGAGAGAGAGAGAGAGAGAGAGAGAGAGAGAGAGAGAGAGAGAGAGAGAGAGAGAGAGAGAGAGAGAGAGAGAGAGAGAGAGAAAAGAGAGAGAGAGAGAGGGAAACAGGAACTTCTAAATTTTACAGAGATAGAGAAGGAGAGAGAGAAGGAGACAGAAACTAATTTCTAAACTTTACAGTCTTTCTATTTCCTTTGAAATTCTTCTATGTCATTCTTTCTGACAGAAGCACAGAATTCCATTGTGTAAAAATACCATATTTGATCTACTCATCAACTGACGGGCATCTGGGTTGGTTCCATACCTTTGCTATAGTAAATAGGGCTGTGATAAATGTTATTGTTCTAGTGAATTTAGTATGTCCTATCTGGACGATTGGCAAGTAGTGAAATTGCTGGATCACAGGGGAGCTCTATGTTTAATCTTTTTGGGATACTGCCATAGTGCTTTCCATAGTGGTTGAACGAGTTTGCAATCCCACCAGCAGTGTAATAGTGATCCCTCCTGGCCACATCCCCTCCAGCATACATTATTAGATTTCTGGATCTTGGCCATTCTAACTGGAGTGAGGAGGAAAAGGGAAAGAGGAACTGAAACTTTCTCTCCTTACAGATGACATGATTCTGTATTTAAAGAACCCTATAGACTCTACTCCGAAGCTGCTTGAGCTGATATAAAACTTTGGTAAGGTAGCAGGGTATAAAATTAAGCCTCAATGTCAACTGCCTTCCTATATGCCAACAAATGAGAGGAATGAGGCAAGAATCAGGATAGCAACTCATTTTGCTATCAAAGAAAATAAAATACCGAGGAATTAACTTAGAATGTAAAGCACGTTTTTGATGGAACTATAAACCCTGGAGAAGGAAATTAACGCAGAACTGAGGAAATGCAAAACCTGTGCTCCTGCTTTGTAAGAAGTAATATTGTAAAAATGGCAATCTTGATAAGGACTATCTACAAATTCAGTGCAATATTCATCAATATCCCAATGTCATTCTTTAAAGAAACAGATGAGGAAATCCAAAATTTCACTTGGAATAATAAAAGACCCCTTATAGTCTGTCTTCTTGCATGATACATAATGTTTAATCTCAATTTCTCCACCAAAATCTCACCTTTCTCATTGAGACATAGGTGGCCCTGTTTACCAGCAGCAAAGGCTCAAACGCACAGTTTCATGTGTCACCACTGCCTCTGTTACTGTGTAGATCCAACAGGGAATGAAGTTCAGGCGCTGATGCTCTCCTTCATATGCAGGGCAGGATGAGCCCAACCCTCCCTCATCTTCCTCTTCCAATTTTTGGGAAAAAATGTGCTGGCAGAAGTCCTCAGGTGTGGGGCATGTCTGATCCACACTTTTAATCCAGGCTGGTCAGGACGCTGAGATCTTTGTATGGAAGTTCCAAGTCACCTAGAACAGGAAAGTCTGATAGATTCTTACTACCAAAAGTAAAAACAGCTGGGAATGGAGTTTGGGCTCAAGTGGTAAAGGGCTAGTCTTGAGTACAAATGCTTAGTGCCCAGGCCCTGAGTTCAGGCTCCAGCACTGCCAACAACCTCACTTTAGTGAGATTTTAGCTTTATCCATGTAGGCACATCTCACTGGAATCTTTGCTGGTAGAGATAGTCTTCATAATTTTGTCTCAAGGTAAAGGTCCTCCTGAGGTAGTACACAAAAGGTGTCATGGAGAGAGGAGCCCCACTTGCTCCAGGTTTGAAGATGGCATATTTCAATCCAGCATGGAGTTGGCACATCAGTCTTTTTCCTAGCACCACCTACATGTGAATGTCAAATGACATTGATTGTTCTGGGATTGTGTGATTGAAGTGCCCCATTAAGGGCAGTGTTAGCACATCCAAACTTGGATACCAGGAATGCTGAAATCTCAAAGCTAAGATTTCTGTTGGCTACAGAAATGCTGGTGTGTCTGTTATTCACTAAAAGTTCAGGTGCAAAGATTCTGAAGCTTGATGCCATGTGTTTATTCCATTTAGTAAAATTATTTTAATGCACTGTATAAGTTAAAACATTTGATAAGAGTCAGGGATAGTGAAAACATTGTTCTTGGATTCAGGTGTCTGGCAGGGTAATGGGGGGGCTGTTGGTGGCTGGGACTATGAAGCTGGAGCTGCTATCAAACCATGGATCATGTTCCTCTTTGTCTGGGAGAAATGACTCCAAACATGAAATTCGAATGGTGAGGAAAAGATGATGATGTACTCAGGAAATTTCTCCTAAACAAATGCTCATGTGGAAGTGGGATGGGGCTGGGCATATCTGAGGCAGAGCTTAAAGGGGCTTCTCGTGGCGTTGAGAACGTTCCTTGCGACTTCAGGCATGCAGCAGGGTGTTTTAGATGGCCATTGTGAGATGGTGGAATAAGACTGGAGACAAGATGAATGCTGGGATCCTGCAATGCTCTTGCATGAGTGGCTGGTGGCTCACCTGAAAGAACTAATTATGTCTAAAAAAGAAATCAGGAATTTGTTTTGGTTAGATAATACCTGTAATCCGAGGCATATTCAGGATCCTGATCTTAGTATTGTGGTTTAAAACCAACCCAGCAAAGGGAAAAAGTGCATGAGACTCTTCCTCCCAGTTTAGAGCAAGAACAAAGATTGAAGTAGAGCTGTGGCTCAAGAGCTAGAGTGCTACCTTGAGCAAAGTAAAGCTAAGAAAAAGCTGCAGGTCTTGAGTTCAAGGCCAGGAATGAAAGAAGGAAGGTAAAAAAGGGAAGTATGTGAGGAAGGGAAATATATAAATGAAAGAGAGAAGGAACTAGAAATTTAAAACTAGAGAATATTTAAAAGTCATCAGTCCTTCTAAGAAAAGTGTTGGTGTATGGGTTATATATGTGGTGAACTGGAAGCCCAGCAGTGACTTGTTAACCAAAGAGTCACCATGATGAGCAAAGGATAGAAATCTGCATGAGCCTCTTAGCGGACGGAGTCAAAGAAGAGAACCTCAGCTCCCATCCCATATTTAGAAGTATATAGAGATGGGGAAGTTGGCATCACCTTGATGTCATTGTGTCCATGGAGACTGGAAGCCATGGCTCTGTGAAAGCACAATGTTCTGTTTACTGAGCTGAGAGGCTGAGGAGAGCCAAGTCCTGGCCATGAAGAAATCAGGGTGGCAGCAGAGCAACTCTGCTGCAGTGTGTGCCTGCTTGGCTGTTCTTATTCTGTGGTGGATCAGGCCGGAGCGGGTGATAGTAACTGTTTTGTGGTCACAAGCCCTTCACCAAGAGCTTCCTCTGGGATCCTCATAAGCTACAGGGTGGCTGGTGGTGGGATGTGTGTGGGGTGGAAGTGACAGAGGGATGGACGCATGGCAAGGTGGGTGAAGAGATGAGAGGAATGATGAGAGCCCAGTTCATTAGTTTCCAAGGTTAATGGGTTGGAGGTAGAGAGGCATGAGGGAGGAAAGTTGGAGGCAGGGGAAGGTGGTGACAGAGTGAGGCCATCTGTAGTGCCAGCCTGGCCATCATCTGAAGCCCATAGGCAGCTTCCTGATCCCTCACTTTGTCCTGCTCCTTGTGGAGGGAATGTCACGTGTACCCAGAGCTACGGGTGGGGCAATGTTAGTAGCACCTGGAGAACCATTGGCCTCTACCTGGGTGAGGGGTGGTTATGGCTCCCATGCTGGGTGGCCTGATAGCTATGGAACAGATCTCTCCTTAGCTACCACGGTCAGTGGCTGCTCTCCATCTAGGGTTAGGGCACCTGCTCAGCCATCAGGACACCCCATGCCAGGACAGAGGCCTACAATTCAGATGGCAGCACAGAGGTGAAGATGATCTCACCGTAGCCCTAGTTACATGGCTGTCCCTGCATGCAGGTCAGGATGAGCTGGGGGAAGAGGTTCTCTGTGTTTTTCCACAGCCTATCCCGGCCTCTTCTTGTATCTGATTAGACCCAGAGAGTACCAGGTTCCCTCTCATAGTCCTGGTTCTTTTTCTTTTACAATCAAGAGGCTTGAACCCAGGTCCTGGGTACTGTCCCTGAGCTCTTTTGCTCAAGGTTGATGCTCTACCATTTGAACCATAGTGCCATTTCCAGTTTTTCCTTTTCATGTGGATCTCTGATATCTCCAGTGCTGTGCCTGCAGGGAGGCACTCACCACACAGATAGAGCCACCTCTGCCGTGACTGTGACTTCCCACAACCCCCACACCCACTCCTTGCACACCCCTCGACACCAGTTTTAGGTCCTCTTGGCCTGGGTGTCCAGCCTACCCCTTCCTACACTCAAAAAGTGTCTACAATTGTCTTCCCAAGGTCCTTTCTTCTGCCAGGCAGAGTACAGACTGTGCACATCTTGACGATCACAGAGCTCAAAGCCAAAGGCTGAGATGCAGAAGGGGGTGACACAGTAGCTGCACAGGGCCCAGGATCATCCTGTGCATCCCCCAGCCTGTGACTTCCCCCATCCCCTTGGCAGGGAAGCTCCATGCCCACATCCTGATCCCTGGTCCCCTCCAATTCCATTCTCCCTTGGATTTTGCAGACTGTCTACCATCAGGATCTAAAATTCTATTCATCACTTTATGTCCTTATCACTGATTTGCTACTTTGGCAGGATCTCCCCGTGCCTGGAGAGTGGGCATGTCATGTACTCTCTGTGGAGAAGTTGCCCCAGGAGAAGAAATATGCACTTCATGTGAGTGTTGGACAGGGCAGGAGGGCTCCCTAGGATCAGAAGCCACAGGAGGGGTGCAGATGGGGGAATGCTAGGGGCCCCAGGGGACAGTGGGAGTTAGGGCACAGTTGATTCCTTCTGCAGGGTTGACACCGCTTCACAAACCCAAAAGAAAGAGGTTCACATTACAGATGTCAGAGACAGTGCAGATTGCCAATGGGCGCAGGGGTCACTGTCACCCCCAGATGCTGGCTGCATGCTGGGATGCACGCAGAGATGTTTTCAAGATCAGATAATGAGTATGTTGCAGGGTGTAACCATTCTTTTCAGATGGCTCTCTACCTCTCTTGAGCTTCATCTCTATCTTTGGCTTTTTCTTGGCAGTTAACTGGAAATGAGAGTTTCATGGACTTTCCTTTCTGGACTGGCTTCAAAAAGAAGCTATGCACAGTTTTCAAACCATACCCTACTGAAGAAGGGAAGCTTGATCTGGTGCTTAACTGGGTTGCACTTTGGCTCCGTTTGCTATGCCTCACGGGAGGGGGCTCATCATTTGTAGACTAAGATCTCATGACCTTCAAAGCCAAATGCTACCTGAAAGTTCAGGGTCCCAGCCTATGTGTTGGGCCTGGGTGAATACATTCTCTGTTATGCTGGGTCATCAACCCATGTTTTAAGCTGGAAGTAGGCAGTGCCACATTTGATAAGAACATCTGCCAGAGATTGTCACCTCATGAAAGCAGATTCTAAATTTGTATTCCATTTCCTGTGGTGGAGAAATCCCCTCCAAGTTAGACAGGCTCACATCCACCTGCAGGTCACAATCCTAATGCACCCTTGAGTGTCTTCATGGTATTGGGATCTAAGTTTGTAGGGAATGCTGGTTTAGTCCATGAGTTAGCTGGACAAGTGATGACAAACGTGTTGTGGATTAATATGAGAACAATTTAAGAAGCCCTGGAGGAGCATCATCCTGACCCTCTGTGGTGCTATAAATATGATAGGATGTTCCAGACTGAGAAACAATCACATGGCTTTGTGTTTGGCATCCAGACAAGTGAGTGCATGTCTTAGCTGTCAGCCAATACACAGGAGGACATGAATAAGTGGGTGGAAAGCATCTGTCAGACCCCTGTCTGGGGGCAGGTGGAGAGAACATAGGAAGGTAGATACCATGGCTGTGGTGGGGCCAAAAAAAAGGGTAAAAGAGGCAAAAGAACCAGGTACTGGTAGCTCAAGACTGTCATCCTAGCTACTCAGGAGTTTGAGATCTGAGGATCACAATTCAAAGCCAGCCCAGGACAGAAACTCCATGAGACTCTTATCTGCAATAAACTACTGAATGCAAGAAGCTCAAGCTCAGTGACAGCATCCATGCCTAGCGTTCAAAACCCAGGACCGGCAGAAAAAAGTATCAAAGGACAAGAAGCTGGACAAAAGTTAGAGGGACTCTATCTTGACAAACAATACAATGGTAAGTTGCACTCAGAAGACTTGCACAAAATCTGGAAATTCCTGTGACCTATCTATGTATGTTTCCTGTTTGTCTAAATACATATGTTTATGCATTTATATATTAGCATAGAGAGACAGATCAATACATATGACTATACATATACACATAGCCAGAAACTTATGGGTGGGTGGTATACTGTGTGAGAGTTTGTGTTTGTGTTTTGTGGATGGCTATCTCTGTTTAGGAAAGGTAGAAAATATGTCAATATCTTTAAAAAAATTTGATAAAATATAGAGAGACATAAGCTCTTGAGGGAATCTGAAATGACAAGATTATTCACAGGCACGTTTATCCTTATGGATTCCTCAGCAAGTTTTAAGTTTTTTCATTATTTTCTTTCTTTTTTTGAACCAGTGCTAAGGATTTCTCTCAGGGACCAGGTGCTGCCAATTACTAATTTTCTCATGGCTGGACAAGAGGAACTGAGCCACAGTTCCACTTTTGCCTTATTTATTCGTGCTTAACTGAAGATAAAGATTTCTATCAGTGACTTTCTTTCAGGGGCTGGATTCTAACGAGGATCCCCAGACCTCAGCCTTCTCTATAGCTACAATTAACAATATGAGAACCCAGCACTGGGTTCCAATGCACAGGGCAAGAAATTGAGTGAATCTCTCAACTCCAATTAGCTATAATAAGCTAGAAGTGAAAGACCAATACCTTTGAGGAAAAGATGCTGAGGGTTATCACACAGGCCCTATGAGTAAGCCATAAACCCTGTACACATGTGTGCATGCACACATTGGCAGACACACACACACATGCACACACACAATATCTCAGGCAATATTGTATTTTGAATTAATATCCAAAGATTGGACAACAGGATAGCAAGTAATAAAATCTGTTTTTCTTGTCTACATTGAGGGAAAGGGATAAGTCTCAAGATGCAGAAGCGAAGAATTCAGAGTCAAATGCTGTGAGTGAATAACTTGTAAAAAGCACATTTCTTTTCTTTTGTTTTCTCTGCCATTCCTGGGGCTTGAACTCAGGGCCTGAGCACTGCTCTTGGCTTTTCCCAAGTCTAGCCCTCTGCCACTTGAGCCACATTGCCATATGGATTTTTATATCTGTGTGATATTAAGGACTCAAACCTAGATCTTCATGGATGCTAGGCAAGCAGTCTACCACTGGGCCAAACTCTAAACCCCGATAAAGTATTTATAAATAGTCATCATCATCATATAAAAATAACCTTTCTCCTACAAAGAATGAACACTTATCTATGTCTGTAAGACTTTTTTTATGTCACCAATGCTTCTGTGATTTTCCCACTTGCATTTTTACAGATGACAGCACAGATATTCATCAGGAAGAAAAATAGATTAGGATACAGAAACCTAACAACGTCCTAGTAGATTGAAGTGAAAAATATGTGCAAGATGGCCTGGTATTTCATCTATTTGTAGAGTGCTTGGCTACCACACAAAAAGACTCTGGTTTGATTCTGCAGTACCATATACATAGAAAACGCTGGAAGTGGTGCTGTGGCTTGGTGGGACAGGTATAGCCTAAAGAAAGCCTAAGAACAATGGTCAGGCTCTGAGGTCAAGTCCCAGGACTAGCAAAATAAAATGTGCAGAGGCAAAATGCAAGCTGAGAAGGCACTGTGAAGCAAAATGTCTTGTGAAGGGTAAGGGGAATAGTGACAATTAAGTTTGGATCTTACATAAGAAAGGCTCCTTGAGCCTGAGACCAGGTTAGAACTTACGCATAGTTAATGACTTGGGATTTGAACAAAAAGGTGTGCTGTTTACTACATCCATATGTGAGGTGGGAAGGGAGATTCAGCCTCCAGTATGTCTTTGGGGAGGTGTTCTGTGAGCAAGGAGCTTTGGTCATTGGGCCTTGAAAGGTGACCCTACCTCCCTCACAATGGAACAGAATATGGAACCCTGGTAACCAAGCCACTGGATGTGACAACCAGCTCAAGCCAGCTCCCTTGGCCTGTGGCTAAGGAACCAGAAAGATGTTGCTGTGCTGTTGCCAAAGGTCAGGAGGCTCGCATCTCAGGCATGAGAGATATGGATGTCTCACTTGAAGAAGTAGATGCTGGATCAGTGCCAAGCCAAAATTCCAGTATATCAGGCATTTCTCTAGGAAGAAAGCCAGGAAACTCCAGGGCAACTCAGATGAGGTATATTGAGAGGAAACCTATTTGAACCCATCATCCTGCCCACATACTACAACCTTCTTGTCTGCTTTCAAGTGACTATACTGAGATTAGAGTGTTTCATTTCCAATCTACTCTATTCCAATTCCTCAGTGTGAAGTGTGGTCCCATTCCTACGTTTGAAATATCCACTGTTTTGCTAACATAGTGTGATAGTAAGTCAGCTCAGACTCTAAATGAGCCTTGTAACCTATGGATCCTGGAGGAAGGCCTGTTGGAGATGCTGCTGACAAAGCTGATACCTGCCTACCAGAAAGGTGATCTCTTTTATGTGGGAAACTTCCTGCACAATTTCAAATAGTGGAGGACAATGTAGTAGTAGCTGGAAATTCTCTTGAAAAAGTGAGTGTTCCCCCTCCAAACCCAGGTTTGCTCACCCTTCCTGGCCAAGTCTTGGAATACTTGGCTCCTCTCTGAGCCTGTTTGGTTCACTGGGGTGTTCCCAGGGGAGCTAAGCATGATACAAGTGCACAAACTACTTTATTATGACTGGGACACCATGCCATTTCATTTCCCTCACAAGCTACTGAAGTCTCAACAGTGTGCTTACTGAGAAGTTGGATTTCAGGCATGAGTAAGTGGCTCCCAACTGCAGCCCTCACCTAGGTGACATCCTAGGAAATCCCATTTCCCAGTAAGAAATGAGGTGTCAGTACTAATGGCGGAGGCCTGTGAAATACTGGACTCAGAGGAAAAGCTAGGGACTGAATCACTTTTGAGCCATCAGGGAAGGATTGTGATAGCTTTGCCTGTTAGAACCTGAAAGCATTTACATCTTGGTCTGTGGTCCAGTGCTGCCACTTGAACCTGAACCCAGGTCTAAATGCCATTCCTTTGGTGTTCAAAAATTAGCACTGTACCATTTGAGTCATAGGTGAAGTTCTGGCTTTTTGCTGCCTAATTGAAGACAAGTGCCTTTAGACTTTTACTGACTAGACTGGCTTTCCACTGTGATCTTCAGAGCTCAGCCTGCTGGGTGGCTAAGATTAGAGGAATGAGCATTTAGTTCTTTATTTAGAGCATTCACTTATTGATTTATTTAGAGCATTTACTTAGTTAATTTAAGGTGCGTTTACTTTGGACAGATGCATAGAGACCTCTCTCAGAAGCTTCTGGAAGTGGGATGTAAAAGTCATCCTGTTCTCGAGTGTCTCTTACCCCCCTCCCAGCACATAAGTGCACATCTCTGCAGGACAGCCACAGCATTAGAGTCCTGCAAGAAAGGGGCTTTGGTAGAAGGCTCAGAATGTAGAGAGAAGGCTCTCACTTTCCTTGTACCGAATGTGCCCACAGCATCATGTGTTCCATCTATACGATGTGAATGGACTTCTACCCCAGTGATTTCTACGAGTTCAAGAACTGCCACACCCTGACACAACTCAAGCTATATATGAGGCTCCACATGCCGGCTTTGGACCTGCTCTTCTAAACACATACTTTTTGACCAGCTGGAGGAATGTGCGACCAGTAAGACCAAGAAAAAGTAGAAGTCCTGGTGTGGGTGCCTCAGAGCCTGTGAGTAGGAAGCCCATGTGGTCTAGATATTGGTTGGCCCTTACTTCTACAGAGCTTGGCAAAATGCCCTTTATGGGTGGTGTCAGCCAAGTAATGTCTGTCCTCTGAAAGGACTCGGGAATAAGCACTCATTAGAAAGACCCTACACCTCCTCAGTGTTCAGGCCAAACTCCAGTTCTACAGGTGCCTCCATTAGATCCTCATGGAAGTTGAGTGACACTTCAACTTGCAGAGTCCACTCTGTCCACTCTGTACCTATTTCCATCCTTAGGTTTGGGGCATCCTGGAAGAGCTTATCCTGAACTCCAGATGAAAAACCCACCAATGGAGCTGGTGACTGATGGAGACAGAGAATCATCACTGCACTCCAGAAAGCATGGGCCTTCTGTAGAAATTGCCAAACAGGTTTAGAGTCCTGTGGATATTCCTTTTGCTCTGAACCCCATGTGTGACACAGTTGAACCTGCAGATACTATGGAGGAAGAAAAAGAGCAGCCAGATTTCCTTCCGTTTCCTTTCACACTCCACCCAGAGTCAGTCCATCTGAGTCAGAGTAACACTCCACTTATTGTGCAAACTGAAGGGGCACACGCTGGGCTTATGGAAAATGTCCCCATGGGAAGCAGCAAGTGTACTCTCAATACTGGATTCATTGGAAGAAAATGAATCCATCCTCACAGAATATCCAGACCCATCCATCTCACTAAAAGAGACTCAATCTCCATTCGACAAACCAAAATCCATCCCCCTCTTAACTCAGGAAGGACATTCTGTTTCTCATGAGGAAGGAGACCCTTCTGAAGACTCTGAAGTAGAATTACTGTCTGAAGGCAACTTGGAGGCCAGTCTGGATTTAGAGCTTCCCTGTGCCCTTCCTAAAAAGACATCTCTTTATCTTGCTCTCATGATTCTTGTCAAGTATTCATTGTATTTACTTTGCTAACTATTAAACTCTCATTGTTAATATTATGGTGTGCAGTTCTTCAGTCCTTATTATACTGTGTTTAATTTTCCACTTATAATGTGAGACCTCAGACACCTAGGTCCTGGGTGGGCCAAAAGCCAGACAGGTCTGGTCCCATAGAAGACAACCTTACTGGATATACAGGGAACTATGAAATGCATGGAGTCACCAGGAATCCAGGCCAGGCCTCCATGGAAAGACAAGTCAGCTACCAAAGCTTAAGGACAGAGCAGATGCCTGGAAATTTGTTTTGTCAATCGGGAGAAGTGCCGAGTAACTGTAATATTATGTGGGACTCTGTTCTGTGAGTTCAAGTCTGTTTATATATCCATTGTGCTTTGTACAAATATTTAAGAAAATTAAAACTCCACAATAGCGTGAAAAATCTACTTTGGCTTTGAATGTGGCCTAGTTGTAGAGTACTCGCCTAGTATACAAGAAGACCTTGATTCAATTCCTCAGCACTGCATACACAGAAAAAGCAGATGGGGCACTGTGGCTCAGGTGTCACAGTGCCACCCTTGAACAAATGTGGCCAAGGACAGTTCCTGGTCCCTCAGTTCAAGCCCCAGGACTAGCCAAACAAGAAATCATACCATTTTCCACAGATTTGGAAATAAATCTGTTTTATCTAACCCTACTTCTTTTTTGCCAGTCCAGGGTGTGTGCCACCAAGCCAAACTACTGGCCCCCAACCTTACTATTTTGAATCATTTAATTTTTTTACATAATCATATTTCATGCAGTCTGTATTAATACCATAAACAGTATGCTTAGTTTAATAATGTTAAAGGTAAAACATAAGAAATTAATAACTAAAATTCCTTTTTTATTAGTTTTATAGCATTACTACAATTTTATGAGAAAAATTACCTAGAATGTTTCTTTTAGAGTTCAAGCAGTCCATTTTCATAAATATATCAACCTACATCATTTATTTGAACACATTTTAAACTATTATTTCATAAATGAAAATACATATATATTTGTTGTAAATGAAATTTATGACTTGGGGGGAAAGGAAAGAGAAAAGGGGGAAGGGGGTAACAGTGTTTACAAGAAATGTACTCATTACATATGTAACAGCAATCTCTTTGTATATCACCTTGACAAGAAATTTTTTGAAAAGTACAATAAGTTTAAATGTCTACTTTGGGCAGAATTTTTTTTTGCCAGTACTGGGCTTAGACTCAGGACCTGAGCACGATCCTTGTTTTTGATTTTGTTTATTCTTAAGGCACAAGTTCTATCACATGTGCCACAGCACCACTTTTATCTTTTTTTATCTATGATGTGCTGAGGAATTGAACTTGGGTCTTCATTCATGCTCGGCAAGAACTCTTCCACTAGGCTTAACTTATGGCCCCAGTGGGAAGGAAGTTTTCCATAAAATATGTAGGAAATATGTCCACTAAGGAAAAGCCATCAAAAATAGAAGAAAAATTATATACTTAGATAACGACATGCCAGTATTATGGCAGATCTCTGTAATTCTAGCTTCAAGAGTGGCCTATTTGGACCGGGAGTTGGCTGGCTGAAGTAAAGTGCTATCCTTGAGCAAGCCCTAGGACAGTGCTCTGGCCATGAGTTGAAGCCATAGGACATGCAAAAAATAATAACCTAATGCCCGTGACTGGTGGCTCACCCTGGTAACTCTAGCTACCCTGGAGGATCAAGGTTCAAAGACGGCCCAGGTATAAAAATGTGTGAGAATCTTATTTCCAAATAATCCAGAAAATTCAAAATGACAATGTGCCTCAAGTGGTAGAACTCTTGCCTTGAGCTGAAGAGCTTAAGGTAAACATCCAGGCCCAGAGTTCAAGCCCCATGAGTGAAAAAAAGAAAAAGAAAAAGAAAGCCCTTCTCTAAGGCTGGAGTGCACACTAGTGGTAGTTTGCTTGCCTAGTATGCACAAAGCCCTGTGTTCAATTACTCTGTACCACTTACACCAAAAAAAAAGCTGGAAATGATCCCAGAAGGTTGGGTTCTGAGGATCACAGTTCAAAGCCAGGACAGACACTAAAGTCCATGAAACTGTTACTTCCCCTTAAGCACAAGAAAACCAGAAGTGACACTCTGGCTCAAGGTGTTTAAGGTTGTAGCCTTGAGCTGAAGAGCCCAGGGACACTGCCCAGGTGCACAATTAAAGTCTTACAACCAAAAGAGAGAGAGAGAGAGAGAGAGAGAGAGAGAGAGAGAGAGAGAGAGAGAGAGAGAGACAGAGAGAGAGAGAGACAGAGAGACAGAGAGAGAGACAGAGAGAGAGACAGACAGACAGGCAGACAGACAGAGACAGACAGAGACAAAGAGACAGAGAGAGAGAGAGAGAGAGATAGAGAGAGAGAGAGAGAGAGAGAGAGAAAGAGACACAGAGACACAGAGACTGAGAGACAGAGACAGAGACATCAAACAGTCAGGCACTGCTGGCTGAAGCGTGTAATTCTAGCTACTATGGAGGCTGAGATTGGAGGATCTTGGTTCAAAGCCCAAAGCCAGCCTGGACACATATGTTTGTGAGACTTACATCACCAATTAACTACCAGAAACCAAAAATGGAGCTGTAGAGGAAGAGCACTAGCCTTGAGCTGAAGAGCTCAGGGACAGTGTCCAGGCACAAAGTCCAAGCACCATGATGAATCAATAATAAAAAAAGAAGATACCTAATAGTAATGATGAATAATTTTGTGCTGGGAGTTTGGCCTAGTGATAGAGTGCTTGCCTAGCATGCACGAAGACCTGGGTTCAATTCCTCAATACCACATACATAGAAAAATGCTGGAAGTGGTGCTGGGGCTGAAGTGGTAGAGCCCTAGCCTTGAGAAAATATAAGGACAGTGCTCAGTCCCTGAGTTCAAGCCTAGGACTGGCCAAATCAAAAGTAGTAGAGCACTGGCATTGAACTGAATATCTGAGGAACAGCCCAGGCACAGAGTTCAAGCACCGCAAACAACAACAACAAAATCTATGAAATGGCAGTGGTGGTTTTAAGCTAAGCAAAAATAGAGTAAACACTGGTAAAATACATATTTGTGTGTAAGCAAAATAGCCAGACTTATGCATTAGAACAGGATAGCAACTTGAAAAAAATTTTGTTTTCCATCTCACTAGGTCCTGTCTCTTAATTTCTTCAAGTAAGTAAAATGCTGGGTTTTATAATCATTGCTCTGAATATTAGAAAATCATAATATCTCTCATTAACCAACAAAGACCAGGAACTGGGGCTTCGTTCAAATGGCCGAGTATCAGGCAAGAGAAGAAAAAATTGAAGTAAGAACTTGAAGTTCTTAATCCAGAACCTGCATAGTAACAGAGCAGCAGCCTGGTGATGGTACCTCACACCTATAATCTTAGCTACTCAGGAGGCTAAGATCTGAGAATCAAAGTTTATAGCCAGCCAAAGTACCCAGTTAACTGCCAGAAAAACCAGAAGTGGCACTGTGGCTCACAGATTAAAGCACTAGCCTTGAGCTGAAGAGCTCAGGGACAGTGCCCAGGCCCAGAGTTCTAGCCCCACAATTGACAAAAATCACACAAGCAAACAAAACTCACAAAGAAGCCTGCAGACCACAGTGGTTCTGCTGAGTCTCTTCTCTATGGGGATCAGGAAACTTTTCACTTTTTCTGTCTCTTCCCATCTCAACATTCATACTAAAATAAGACTGTGTTGAAAGTTTCAATTTATAAAAATGTTTTTCATGAAGCACCCTGAAATATTCATCGCTTATAACTCAATTGAAGATAGTTGATTTGGGGCTGCATTGGTAGAGTGCTAGCCTTGAGCAGAAAAGGTCAGGGAAAGAGCTGAAGCACTCAGTTGAAGACCCAGTGCCAACACACAAAAGAAATTATGCACTTTATACATATTTGCTAATTTCTTAATGAATTTTTCAGTCTGTATAAATATAGGGTACATTCCTTGTTACTTAAGTAAGATTGCTCTTTTTTTTTCTTTTGCCAGTCCTAGGGCTTGGACTCAGGGCCTAGACATTTTCGTTGGACTCGCTTGCCCAAGGTGAGTGCTCTGCCTCTTGAGACACAGCATCACTTCTAGCTTTTTTCTGAGTATTCGGTACCGGTGAATAGAACCTAGGTCTTCATGCATTCTAGGTGAGCACTCTACAAATAGGCTACATTCCCAGGCAGTGAGATTCCTCTTACAGTCATTGTATGTTCACAGAGTTTGATCTCACACACTGTAGGGCCCTGGTTGGCTTTGACCTGTGATCCTAAGCCCTGAGCCTCCTAAGCAGCTGAAATTAAGTTGTGAGAGAGCATGATGACTTCCATTCTTTTTTCTACAAAAATATATGTAGTTATCTAAAATATATCTATAGCTGAAAAAAATGAATCTCTCCCAAAAAAATCTTCAAAGAAACAACCATCCTATTAAAAGGTGGGCTAAAGACTTAAAAGAGTATTCTCTGAAGAAAAAATTAAAATGGGCTTTAGACACGCTCCATATCTCTAGCAATAAGGGAAATGAAAATCAAAACAACTTTGAGATTCCACCTGACTCCAGTCAGAATGGCCATTATCAAAGAATCTAATAAGAGATACTGGTGGGGAAGAGACCAGGGGGGATCACACCTACACTGTTGGTGTGAGTGTAAACTCGTTCAACCACTAGGGAAAGCAGTGTGGTGGTTCCTCAAAAGACTGAACATAGAGCTCCCCTGTGATCCAGCAAATCCACTCCTTGGCATCTACCCAATTGTCCAGAAAAAAGGGCATACTAAAGCCACTAGCACAATGATGCTCATTGCAGCATTATTTACCATAGCAAAGATATGAAACCAACCCAGATGCCACTCAGTAGATGACTGAATCAAGAAGATGTGGTACTTATACACAATGGAATGCTATGCTGCCATCAGAAGGAATGACATCGCCCCATTTCTAAGGAAATGGAAAGACTTGGAAAAATTCATATTAAGTGAGAGCAAGCCAGACCCAAAGAAACATAAGCTCAATGGTTTCCCTCATTTGTAATAATTAGTTCACATCTAGGACTCTCTTAGCAGAGGATTACAATAACTCAAAAACCTAGGTATATAAGGTCATATACGATGAGACTAAATGAAAGGATCTCTAGGATATGGGAACAAGAGCTATATCTTGTGTCATCGTTGCTCTTAATCTTGTGTGATTTTTGTCCTTAATGACAATTATGACCCTCCAGCGCCTGGCTAGTGATTTTTTGAAAATTGGACTTTCTTCCAAATCATGTAACTGGTTCCTAGCAAAGTTTTGAAGCCTGACTTAAATGTGACAGATTTTTGTCACTTGGAGACACTCTGTTCTGAACGTTAGAAATCTACGAGCTGAGTCACAGTGGCACTTCTAGTTTTTGTTTATGTGGTGCTGAGGAATGGAATCCAGGGTTTCATACATGCTAGGCAAGCTACATTTTCAGCCCAAGGTTTTATGTTTTGTTTTTTCAGTGTTGTTGCTTCTAAGGTACTGTATGATGTTCTTTCATTTTCTTTGCTTTTTACCTCTTTTCTTCTTTTTCCCTTTAGTTTTATTCTCTGTAGTCACTGTGTTGAATTCGGGTACCCTGTGTCTTGTACATAGGTTTATGTGATTTGGGGAATGGAGGGGGTATAATAAAATGGTAAAAGAAAAACAAAGGAAAAAGGGTGAACCAATTGAACAGTGATACTTGGAAGACACTAAACGGAAATGAACGGAACAATCTGGGTGGAGAGGGGGCTGAGGGTAGGAAAACAGAGAAAAATGAGGGAGGGGATAACAATTTTCTTAAGAAATGTGTTCATTACTTATGTAACCGTATGCCAACTATATATTGACTTAACAAAAAAAAATTAACTTAAACAATAATTTAGCCTGGTATGGTGGCTCACACTTGTAAATGTAGCTACTCAAGAGGCTGAGATCCAAGGATAGCAGTTCAAAGTCAGCCTGGGCACTGAAGTCCATGTGACTGTTATCTCTAATTAACCACCAGAAACCCAGAAGTGGCCCTATGGCTCAAGGGATAGGGCAGTAGTTTTGAGCTGAAAAGCTCAGTGACAAGACCCAGGTGCAGAATTGCAGTCCCATGACTTGAATGATGAATGATACTAGCCAGGCTCTGTGCGCTCACACTTGGAATCCTATCTACACAGAATCAGGTTTGAATCCAGCCCAAACAAATTGCAAGATATTCTGATTTACAGTTCATTACCAAAAATCTGGAAGTGGAGCTCTGGATCAAGTGGTAGAACACTAGCCTCAAGCAAAAAAAAAACATTTAAGGACAGTTCCCAGCCCCTGGGTTCAAGTCCCGGGACTTGCATAAAACAAACAAAAATGTGACGCTGAGTCCTTCATCATTTGGTGTTATAGTTCAATATTCTTGATATGCGTCTTAGAAATTAAGTCCCTAGAAAATACTCTCCCCTGAGATTCTGCTTCATAGCTGATTCATAAAATTTCAGCATCATTACTATCACCTTCCAGTTAGCATAGCAGTCGACTACTGAAAATTTGAAGAAAACTTTTGAGTAATCCTAATAAATCTGTGTATCATCTGCACACACATCAAATCAGCAGCAGCTATGTTCTACTATTATCTAAATGTATTTAATCCCTTCTTGAGTTAATGAGCCTTAGAGAGTAAAACATATGAAATAGTTATGAAACTAACAGTCACCATTCTTCTACCTAATATTGTAATATAAGTTTATAAATGCAAGGACTATTCTGAAGTGTGCAGAAGATAGCTTCTACTTATAATATTCTCATGAAGTATAGTTTTTAAGAAACATGTTGCTTGCTTTGGGAAAGCAAAGGCAAGGAAAATGATATAAGTAAGTTCCCTATTTATCAGAAGGAAAATACTATTGGGTTTAGATTTGCAATTCCTGAGGCCAATCACTTCATTGTGATGCACAATCAGCCAGCTTAGATCAATCTTCCAAAAAAGGAAAGGAACAAATGAGAAGCAATTAAGGTTTCCAAAATGAACCAGGTGGTGGTGACAGCTCACACTTGTAATTCTATCTACTCAAGGCCTGAAATACAAGGACCTGGATTATGTCTGTCTGGGATGAAAATATTCCTGTCTGAAACATCATCTCTGTTATCACAGCCCAGCTGATTCACTCTGCCCAAAAGGTTCCAAACACCAAAGTCCATCTCCTATCTGAAATACTAGCAAACGTACTCACACATTATTTCCTCTTTGGGAGATAGTTGAAACATGTACCAGAAACATTTCCCTGGCTTCAGAGTGGAAGTGGAAATATATACTCACTAGAAGCCCATCTAGTAAATTACAGTCAATCATCTTTCCTCACATCTTGTTAGTTAAATTGAACAATGAGTGTTTGGATCAGAAGCGATGAGTATGAGCATAGAGGTTGTAAAAGTACTGTAATCCTAGCTACTCAAGATAAGCTGAGCCCTGAGGATTCCAGTTCAAAATCAGCCATGCAATAAATTCCATAAGATTTTTACTTCTAATTAACCAGCAAAAAACAGAGCGTTGAATTGTGCTTAAAATGCCACAGGCTTAAGCTTTGCATAAAAGTGCTAAGGGGTAGCATTCAGGATCCCACTCTCTCCACTCCTTTTTAACATAGTACTAGAATTCCTAGGCAGTGCAATAAGGCAAGAAGCAAGCATAAAGGGGATCCAAGTAGGGAAAGAGGAAATAAAACTATCCCTCTTTGCAGATGACATGATTCTGTATTTACAGAGTCCTATAGACTCAACTCCCAAGGTCCTTGAGCTGATTCAAAGCTTTGGAAGGGTAGCAGGCCATAAAATCAACCCTCACAAATCAACTGCCTTCCTTTACGCCAACAGTGAGAGGAACGAGGCAATAATCAGGAAAGAAACTCCTTTCACAATAGCCTCAAAGAAAATAAAGTACCTAGGAATTAGCTTAACTAAGAATGTAAAGGACCGGTTAGATGAAAACTTTAAATCCCTAAAAAAGGAAATTAAAGCAGAACTAAGGAAATGGAAAAACCTCCCATGCTCCTGGATTGGAAGAATCAACATTGTAAAAATGACAATCTTGCCAAGCGCTATCTACAAATTCAATGCAATACCCATCAACATCCCAAAGTCATTCCTTAAAGAAATAGAAGAGGCAATTCAAATTTCATATGGAATAATAAAAGACCCCGCATAGCAAAAACACTTCTTAGCAGAAAGAACAGCGCTGGAGGAATTTCAATTCCAAACTTTAGACTCTATTACAGAGCTATAATTCTCAAAACAGCTTGGTACGGGCACACGAACAGGCCTGAAGACCAATGGAAGAGAACTGCGGACCCAGATATTAAACCACAGACATATGGCCACCTAATATTTGACAAAAAAATAGAATGGAAGAAAGATAGCCTCTTCAACAAGTTTTGCTGGCAGAACTGGTTAAGCACCAGGAGAAAACTAAAGTTGGATCCTTCTTTGACACCTTGCACTAGAATTAGCTCCAAATGGATCAAAGACCTGGAGGTCAAACAAAGACATACTGGAGGGTGAATCTCTCCTCCAATCTCACAATATACATGTGGATGTAGTAAACAGAACACCTTATTTGTCCATTCCCAATGTCTTCCACTAGGCCCAACTATCGGTCTGGTCTCAGGTTCAAGGAGCCTTTCTTAGTTGTGCTGGCAGAACTGGTTAAGCACCAGCAGAAAACTAAAGTTGGATCCTTCTTTGTCACCTTGCACTAGAATTAAATCCAAATGGATCAAAGACCTGGAGGTAAAACTGACACACTGAAAAGTTTACAGGAAGAAATAGGAGATACACTAGGCCTCCTTGGCACAGGTCGAAACTTTCTTAATAAGGACCAAAATCACAACAAATCAGAGAAAGGCTGGATACGTGGGACTGCATTAAACTGCAGAGATTTTGTATGGCAACGGATATAGCTAGTAAACTAATCAGGAAGCCTACAGAGTGGGAGAAGATCTTCACCAACCAAACAACGAACAAAGGCCTCATATCTAAAATATATCAACAACTCAAAAAATTGAATCACTCCAAAACTAACCTCGAAAGTAAAGCCATCACATTAAAAAATGGGCCAAAGACTTAAAGAGAGTCTTCTCTGAAGAAGAAACAAAACTGGCCTATAGACACATGAAGAAATGCTAAACATCTCTGGTCATAAAAGAATTGCATATCAAAAGAACTCTAAGATTCCACCTCACTCCAGTTAGAATGGCCAGGATCAGGAAAACGAATGACAACAGATGCTGGAGGGGATGTGGCCAGGAGGGATCACTACTACACTGTTGGTGGGAGTGCAAACTCGTTCAACCACTATGGAAAGCAGTGGGGCAGTGCCTCAAAAGGCTAAACATAGAACTCCCCTATGACCCAGCAATTCCACTACTTGGCATTTACCCAACAATCCAGAAACAAGGGTATACTAAACCCACTAGCACAATAATGTTCATTGCAGCGCTATTCACCATAGCAAAGGTATGGAACCAACCCAGATGTCCCTCAGTTGATGAGTGGATCAACCAGTTGTGGTATTTGTACACAATGGAATTCTATGCTGCTGTCAGAAAGGATGACATCGCCCCATTTGTTAGGATATGGAAAGACTTAGAACAAATCATATTAAGTGAAGTAAGCCAGACTCAAAGGAACTTAGGCTCAGTGGTTTCCCTCATTCGTCATAATCAGTAGAAACCTTGGGCTCTACTAGCAGAGATTTGCAATAGAGCAAAAGGCCATATATAAGGCCATATAATATGAAGCTAATTGAAAGGACCTCCAGGATATTGAAACAAAAGCCATATAATGAATGATTGTTGTCCTTAATGTACTATGTTGTCTCTCATCTCCTTTGCTGTCCCTTGGTTATCCCATATTGGTATTGTACCTCACTTTGTTATCTGATATATTGAATTTATTTGTATTTGGATATTTGAAATTTGATAGGGAAGGGGGGAAAACCAAGACGGGTGGGGGGTGTGGGGTTGCAGGGAAATGGGTACCAAGACATGTGAAAGGGTATCAATGTATGTGAATTAATGCACCTTCTATCTGGCAAATATCATGTAACCGTTTTACTAATTACAATAAAAAAATGAAAAAAAAAGTTGTAGTGTGTGGGGAGGATGATGGGGTCAATTACATTTCATCTTAGAAATTTACCTCATCTGGTTGCCCTGGATTTTCCTGGCCTTCTTAGAGAAAGGCCTGTTATACTGTATTTGTGGCTTGGCAAAGATCTAGCATGTACATCTTCGAGTAAGACATCCACAACTTCCATGCCTGAGACTCGAGTTTCCTGACCTTTGGCAACAGCACAGGAACATCTTTCTTCCTCCTGAGCCACAGGCCAAGTGAGCCGGTTTGAGCTGGTTGTTAGTTACAGTGGCTTGGTTACCAGGGTTCCATATTCTGTTCCATTGTGAGGGAGGCAGGGTCACCTTTCAGGGCCCAATGACCAAAGATCCTTCCTCACAGAAGACCTCACCAAGGACATACTGGAGGCTGAATCTCTCCTCCAATCTCACAATATACATGTGGATGTAGTAAACAGCACACCTTATTTGTCCATTCCCAATGTCTTCCACTAGGCCCAACTACCAGTCTGGTCTCAGGCTCAAGGAGCCTTTCTTAGGTAAGATCCAAACTTAAGGGTCAATATTGCCCTCATCCTTTACAAAGCATTTGCTTCACAGTGCCTTCTCTGTCTGCATTTTGCCATTTGTCGAATTTTTTTTTGTTTTTGCTAGGCTTGGGACTTGACCTAAGAGTGTGAACATTGTTCTTGGGCTTTCTTTAGGCTTTAGCTGTCCCACCGAGCCACAGCACCCCTTGCAGCGTTTTCTATGTATGTGGTAATGAGGAATCAAACCTGAGTCTTTTTGTGTGTTAGCCAAGGACTCTACCACAAGCTCAAACACACAGGGCATCTTGCACATATTTTTGACGTCAATCTACTAGGATATAATTAGGTTTTTGTATCCTAATCAATTTTTTCCTGATGATTAGCTTTGCTGTCATGTGTAAAAAATGCAAGAGGGAAAAACACAGAAGAATTAGTGAAATTAAAAAAAAAGCATTACACACATAGATAAGTGTTCATTCTTTGTAGGAGAAAGGTTATTTTGATATGATGATGATGACTTTATAATTACTATGTCAGGGTTGAGAGTTGGGCATAGTGGTAGAGTGCTTGCCTAGCATCCATGAAGATCTGGGTTTGATTGCTCAGTATCACATAGATAGAAAATCTAGATGTGGCACTGTGGCTCAAGTGGCAGACGGCTAGACTTGAGAAAACCCGAGGACAGTTCTCAGGCCCTGAATTCAAGCCCCAAGACTGTCAGAAAGATAAAAGAAAATAAAAATGATTTTTATGAGCTAATTCACTCACAGCATTGGCTTCTGAAATCTTCGCTTCTGCATCTTGTGAAATACCCCTTTCCCTCAACGTAGACAAGAAAAACAGATCCATCCCATGGTTCACTGTGAGGCCACTGGTTGGGCTAAGAGCTAGTCGTGCAGCAACACATAAGTTTTTTTCTAATACTTTCCAAATTTTGTACTCGAATATGCTACCTACTTACCAACTTAGGTCAGTTATCCTTATGCTATACCTTTTCTTCATGACTACAATATTCTTACACTCCTACGTTAATCCTCTTGTACCTCCCCTGACCTCTCTCATTCTTTTTTTCTATCTCTGGACCTCTGCTCATCTTTCAACCCTTATACTGCACGGATCTACACTTGATGGCTGTTGAGCAATATTGTATATGTAGGTGGTTAATTATTCTCTAGGCTCAGAGGGACTTAAAGACAATAGAGATTGGATTGAGAGGCTTATTGTTTTGGGTATAAATCGCTTATCAGTGGTTGTATTAGACTGGTGTGTAAGTGCACAAAAAGAAAGACTGATAATACCAATCAAAACTTGTGAACATCTAGTGTCTGCCAGCTACAGAGGTCTAGGTTGGTTATATCTGAAAAACTATAATCGTATTTAGTAGTAATCTTGCTCCCATTTTCAAATGGGCAGAACAAGAAACTGAAGAAAAATGTCAAATCAAGAAACAACATCCCCCAGCCAATGTAAACAGACAATGGAACAGTCACTGACAAACCTAGAGGAGAGTCTTCCAAGTGCTACACAAATGCAATTGATAAACATCATTAATGGAAAATGTGAAAATATAAAGAAAGAGATAATGGAGGAAGCCATAGCTGAACAAGAGGAAAGCATAAACAAGGTGATAATGAAAAAGAAGAAGCCATAAAGGAGGCCATAATAAAGGTTTTTCAAAGAAAGATGGATGAATTCATAGAATCCACAAATAAAAACGTGACCAAACTCCAGCAAATGTCCAAAGAAAATAAAGCTACTGAGCTAACCACTCAAAAGGAAATCAAGGAGATAAAGAAATCCATACATGATCTAAAACAAGAGATGCAAGGCCTCAAAAGTGAGCAATTAGAAGCAAGGGAGATGAAAAATAAAGTAGATAGCTTTGATAGCAGGTGAGACAATGCAGAAGAGAGAATTTCCGGGGCTGAAGATAATTTAGTTATTATAGAGAAAGAACAGAAAATGAGTCAATCCAAATCTAGGAAAATTGAGAGAGCACTTCAGGAGGTCCAAGATACAATTAGGAAGCCTAATTTAAGGCTAGTTGATATTGAGGAGGGCATGGATAAAGAGGTCAATGGTATTGGAAATATACTTCAGGGAATCACCTCAGAGAATTTCCCAAATATCCAGAAGGGCAGGCCCATCCAGATACGAGAAGGTTTTAGATCCCCAAACAGACCTGACCAGAAAAGAACATCTCCGCCACATTGTAATCCGAACTGGATCAGTAGAAACGAAAATACGGATCCTAAAGGCAGCCAGGTAAAAGGGATCAGTAACCTATAAAGGCAAACCAATCAGAATAACCCCAGATTTCTCAGCAGAGACCAAGCAAGCACGAAGTGACTGGGAGCATATATGTCATGCACTTAAATCAAATAACTACCAACCAAGAATACTGTAGCCAGCTAAGCTCTCATTCATAACTGAGGGAACAATAAAAACATTCCATTCCAGGGAAAAGCTGCCACAATATGTCAAAACAAAACCAACACTACAGAGAATTCTCAAAGATGCTCTATACCTAGAAAACCAAAATAAATGCAATATAGGGAAAGAAATGGCACCTAAACAGCATACCATCTAAGGACCACAAGAACTGTCAAGACACAGGCCCTACTAAAAGCTTTTAAAAATGGTAGGAACTAATAAATATCTCTCAATCCTAACTCTCAGTATCAATGGACTTAACTCTCCAATTCAACGGCATAGGCTGTCTAGTTGGATCAAAAAGCAAGAGCCATCGTTCTGCTGTCTTCAAGTGACACATCTTACCCAAGAACAATCATCTTTTGAAAGTGAGAGGTTGGAATAAACTCTATCAAGCTAACTGCCTCCATAAACAGGATGGAGTTGCCATCCTCATATCAGATACAATAGACTTCAAACTCAAATTAGTAACCAAAGACAAAGAAGGTTACTACATACTACTAAAGGTATCTTTCCTCCAGGAAGACATAACTATCCTAAATATTTACACACCCAATCCCGGAGCTCCAAACTTCATCAAGCAAACTTTACTTACACTGAAACCATACATAGATCGAAATACAGTGATTGTTGGTGAGTTTAACACACCACTCTCACCTATGGACAGATGAACAAGGCAAAAACTCAACAGAGAAACCTTAGAACTGAACAACTATATACACCAACTAGATCTAACAGACATCTGCAGAATATTCCACCCAGTAACAACACAATATACGTTTTTCTCAGCAGCACATGGAACATTTTCCAAAATAGACCACATCTTAGGCCATAAAACAAACCTGGACAGATTCAGAAACACTGAAATTATTCCATGCACACTCTCAGACCATAAAGGCATCAAATTGGAACTGAACACACATCTCCACCAACGAAAACCCTGTAACTCATGGAGACTGAACAACACATTGTTGAATCAAAAACAATGGGTAATCGAAGAGATCAGAACAGATATCCAACTGTTTATGAAATTTAACAATAAGGAGCACACAAATATCAACTCCTTAGGGACACAACAAAGGCAGTACTCAGAGGAAAATTTGTAGCCTTGAGTGCCCACAACAGCAAGTTGGAAAAATGGCAAACCAACTAGTTAAGGTCTCACTTTAACCTCCTGGAAAAAGAGCAACAAACCAACCCTAAACCCATTAGGAGAAAGCAAATTATTAAAATCAAAGCAGAATTAAATGATTTGGAATAAAAAAAACTATAGAAGAATCAACAATACAAGGAGTTGGTTCTTTGAAAGAATTAACAAAATTGACAAACCCTTAGCAAATCTTACCAAAAAAAGAAGAGAGCATATCGAAATAAACAAAATCGCAGATGAAAATGGTAATATCATGACAGAAGTTACGAAGATCCAGAATATCATGAGGGAATACTTCTCAAACCTTTACGCCAACAAATTTGAGAATCTAGAAGAAATGGATGAATTCCTAGACAATATTAACATATCCACACAGAACCCAGAAGAGCTAACCCAACTCAACAGGCCTATTTCAAGCTCTGAAATAGAAATGGAAATTAGACAACTTCCACTTAAAAAGAGCCCAGGCCCAGATGGATTCACAGCTGATTTCTATAAGGTCTTCAAAGCAGAGCTCACACCAATACTCCTCAAGCTCTTCAACAAAATTGAAAATGAAGGTTTTTTCCCAAACGCATTCTGTGAAGCCAGTATATCCCTCATCCCCAAACCAGACAGAGATTCATCAAAGTAAGAGACTATAGACCCATTTCTTTGATGAACATCGATGCAAAAATTCTCAACAAAATACTGGCCAACCGTCTACAACAACTCATCAAAAAATTATACACTATGATCAAACTGGATTCATCACAGGGAGGCAAAGCTGGTTCAACATACACAAATCAATTAATATAATTCAACACATCAACAGGAGCAAGGGCAAAAATCACATGATTGTCTCAATATTGCGGAAAAGGCATTTGACAAGATCCAAAACCCCTTTATGTTAAAAGATGTGGAGAAACTAGGAATCCATGGAACATTTCTCAATGTAATAAAGGCTGTGTATGAGAAACCCACTACCAGTATTACACTTAATGGTGAAAATCTAAAGCCATTCCCTCTAAAATCAGGAACGAGACAAGGATGCCCACTCTCTCCACTCCTTTTTAACATAGTACTAGAATTCCTAGGCAGTGCAATAAGGCAAGAGCAAGCATAAAGGGGATCCAAGTAGCGAAAGAGGAAATAAAACTATCCCTCTTTGCAGATGACATGATTCTGTATTTAAAGGATCCTATACACTCTACTCGCAAGCTCCTTGAGCTGATTTAGCTTTGGAAGGGTAGCAGGCCATAAAATCAACCCTCACAAATTAATGCCCTCCTTTACACCAACAGTGAGAGGAACGAGGCAATAATCATGAAAGAAACTCCTTTCACAATTGCCTCAAAGAAAATAAAGTACCTAGGAATTAGCTTAACTAAGAATGTAAAGGACCGTTTAGATGAAAACTTTAAAACCCTAAAAAAGGAAATTAAAGCAGAACTAAGGAAATGGAAAAACCTCCCATGCTCCTGGATTGGAATATTAAGCATTGTGAAAATGACAATCTTGCCAAGGGCTATCTACAAATTCAATGCAATACCCATCAACATCCCAATGTCATTCTTTAAAGAAATAGAAGAGGCAATTCAAAATATCATATGGAATAATAAAAGACCCCGTATAGCAAAAACACTACTTAGCTGACAGTACAGCGCTGGAGGAATTTCAATTCCAAACTTTAGACTCTATTACAGAGCTATAATTCTCAAAACAGCTTGGTACTGGCACAAGAACTGGCCTGAAGTCCAATGGAATAGAACTGCGGACCCAGTTATTAAACCACAGACCTATGGCCACCTAATCTTTGACAAGGGAGCCAAAAAAATAGAATGGAAGAAAGATAGCCTCTTCAACAAGTTGTGTAGGCAGAACTGGTTAAGCACCTGCAGAAAACTAATGTTGGATCCTTCTTTATCACCTTGCACTAGAATTAACTCCAAATGGATCAAAGACCTGGAGGTAAAAGCTGACACACTGAAAAGTTTACAGGAAGGAATAGGAGATACACTAGGCCTCCTTGGCACAGGTTGAAACTTTCTTAATAAGGACCAAGAATCACAACAAATCAGAGAAAGGCTGGATAAGTGGGACTGCATTAAACTGCAGAGCTTTTGTATGGCAACGGATATAGCTAGTAAACTTATCAGGAAGCCTACAGAGTGGGAGAAGATCTTCACCAACCAAACAACGGACAAAAGCCTCATAT
This sequence comes from Megascapheus bottae, assembly GCF_031878675.1. Taxonomy (NCBI): domain Eukaryota; kingdom Metazoa; phylum Chordata; class Mammalia; order Rodentia; family Geomyidae; genus Megascapheus; species Megascapheus bottae. Next base: position 1,979,854 of record NW_028327641.1, on the reverse strand, counting down.
CTAAAATATATCAACAACTCAAAAAATTGAATCACTCCAAAACTAACCTCCAAAGTAACACCCATCCCATTAAAAAATGGGCCAAAGTCTTAAAGAGAGTCTTCTCTGAAGAAGAAACAAAAATGGCCTATAGACACATGAAGAAATGCTCCACATCTCTGGTCATAAAAGAAATGCAAATCAAAAGAACTCTAAGATTCCACCTCACTCCAGTTAGAATGGCCAGATCAGGAAAACGAATGACAACAGATGCTGGAGGGGATGTGGCCAGGAGGGATCACTACTACACTGTTGGTGGGAGTGCAAACTCGTTCAACCACTATGGAAAGCAGTGTGGCAGTGCCTCAAAAGGCTAAACATAGAACTCCCCTATGACCCAGCAATTCCACTACTTGGCATTTACCCAACAATCCAAAACAGGGCATGCTAAACCCACTACCACATCAATGTTCATTGCAGCACTATTCACCATAGCAAAGATATGGAACCGACCCAGATGTCCCTCAGTTGATGAGTGGATCTACAAGTTGTGGTATTTGTACACAATGGAATTCTATGCTGCTGTCAGAAAGAATGACATTGCCCCATTTGTTAGGAAATGGAAAGACTTAGAACAAATCATATTAAGTGAAGTAAGCCAGACTCAAAGGAACTTAGGCTCAGTGGTTTCCCTCATTCGTCATAATCAGTAGAAACCTTGGGCTCTACTAGCAGAGATTTGCAATAGAGCAAAAGGCCATATATAAGGCCATATAATGTGAAGCTAATTGAAATAATCTCCAGGATATTGACACAAAAGCCACATAATGAATGATTGTTGTCCTTAATGTACTATGTTGTCTCTCATCTCCTTGGCTGTCCCTTGGTTATCCCATATTGGTATAGTATCTCACTTTGTTATCTGATATATTGAAATTATTTGTATTTGGATATTTGAAATTTGATAGGGAAGGGGGGAAAACCAAGATGGGTGGGGGGTGTGGGGTTGGAGGGAAATGGGTACCAACACATGTGAAAGGGTATCAATGTATGTGAATTAATGCACCTTCTATCTGGCAAATATCATGTAAGCCTTTTACTAATTACAATAAAAAGAATTTAAAAAAAAAGAAAGTTGTAGTGTGTGGGGAGGATGATGGGGTCAAATACATTTCTTCTTAGAAATATACCTCATCTGGTTGCCCTGGATTTTTCTGGCCTTCTTCAGAGAGAAAGGCCTGTTATACTGGATTTGTGGCTTGGCAATGATCTAGCATGTACATCTTCGAGTAAGACAACCACAACTTCCATGCCTGAGACTCGAGTTTCCTGACCTTTGGCAACAGCACAGCAACATCTTTCTTCCTCCTGAGCCACAGGCCAAGTGAGCTGGCTTGAGTTGGTTGTTAGTTACAGTGGCTTGGATACCAGGGTTCCATATTCTGTTCCATTGTGAGGGAGGCAGGGTCACCTTTCAGGGCCCAATGACCAAAGATCCTTGCTCACAGAAGACCTCACCAAGGACATACTGGAGGCTGAATCTCTCCTCCAATCTCACAATATACATGTGGATGTAGTAAACAGCACTCCTTATTTGTCCAATCCCAATGTCTTCCACTAGGCCCAACTACCAGTCTGGTCTCAGGCTCAAGGAGCCTTTCTTAGGTAAGATCCAAACTTAAGGGTCAATATTGCCCTCATCCTTTACAAAACATTTGCTTCACAGTGCCATCTCTGACTGCATTTTGCCCCTTTTCGAATTTTTTTTTGTTTTTGCTAGCCTTGGGACTTGACCTCAGAGTGTGAACACTGTTCTTGGGCTTTCATTTGGCTTTCGCTGTCCCACCGAGCCACAGCACCACTTGCAGCGTTTTCTATGTATGTGGTAATGAGGAATCAAACCTGAGTCTTTTTGCGTGGTAGCCAAGGACTCTACCACTACGTCAAACACACAGGGCATCTTGCCCATATTTTTGACGTCAATCTACTAGGATGTTATTAGGTTTCTGTATCCTAATCAATTTTTTCCTGATGATTAGCCTTGTTGTCATGTGTAAAAAATGCAAGAGGGAAAAACACAGAAGAATTAGTGAAATTAAAAAAAAGCCTGACACACATAGATAAGTCTTTATTCTTTGTAGGAGAAAGGATATTTTGATATGATGATGATGATGACTTTATAATTACTATGTCAGGGTTTAGAGTTTGGCATAGTGGTAGAGTGCTTGCCTAGCATCCATGAAGATCTGGGTTTGATTGCTCAGTATCACATAGATAGAAAATCTAGATGTGGCACTGTGGCTCAAGTGGCAGAAGGCTAGATTTGAGAAAACCCGAGGACAGTGCTCAGGCCCTGAATTCAAGCCCCAAGACTGGCAGAAAGATAAAAGAAAATAAAAATGCTTTTTACGAGCTAATTCACTCACAGCATTTGCTTCTGAAATATTCGCTTCTGCATCTTGTGAAATACCCCTTTCCCTCAACGTAGACAAGAAAAACAGATCCATCCCATGGTCCACTGTGAGGCCACTGGATGGGTTAAGAGCTAGTCGTGCAGCAACACATAAGTTTTATTCTAATACTTTCCAAACTTTGTACCCAAATATGCTACCTACTTACCAACTTAGGTCAGTTATCCTTATGCTATACCTTTTCTTCATTACTACAATATTCTTCAACTCCTACGTTAATCCTCTAGTACCTCCCCTGACCTCTCTCATTCTTTTTTTCTATCTCTGGACCTCTGCTCGTCTTTCAACCCTTATACTGCACGGATCTACACTTGATGGCTGTTGAGCAATATTGTATATGTAGGTGGTTAATTATTCTCTAGGCTCAGAGGGACTTAAAGACAATAGAGATTGGATTGAGAGGCTTATTGTTTTGGGTATAAATCGCTTATCAGTGGTTGTATTAGACTGGTCTGTAAGTGCACAATAGGAAAGAGTTATAATACCAATCAAAACTTGTGAACATCTAGTGTCTGCCAGCTACAGAGGTCTAGGTTGGTTATATCTGAAAAACTATAATCGTATTTAGTAGTAATCTTGCTCCCATTTTCAAATGGGCAGAACAAGAAACTCAAGAAAAATGTCAAATCAAGAAACAACATCCCCCACCCAATATAAACAGACAATGGAACAGTCACTGGCAAACCTAGAGGAGAGTCTTCCAAGTGCTACACAAATACAATTGATAAACATCATTAATGGAATATGTGAAAATATAAAGAAAGAGATAATGGAGGAAGCCATAGCTGAACAAGAGGAAACCATAAACAAGGTGATAAGTGAAAAAGAAGAAGCCATAAGGAGGCCATAATAAAGGTTTTTCAAAGAAAGATGGATGAATTCATAGAATCCACAAATAAAAACGTGACTAAACTCCAGCAAATGTCCAAAGAAAATAAAGCTACTGAGCTAACCTCTCAAAAGGAAATCATGGAGATAAAGAAATCCATACATGATCTAAAACAAGAGATGCAAGGCATCAAAAATGAGCAATTAGAAGCAAGGGAGATGAAAAATATACTAGATAGCTTTGATAGCAGGTTAGACAATGCAGAGGAGAGAATTTCCGGGGCTGAAGATAATTTAGTTATTATAGAGAAAGAACAGAAAATGAGTCAATCCAAATCTAGGAAATATGAGAGAGCGCTTCAGGAGGTCCAAGATACAATTAGGAAGCCTAATTTAAGGCTAGTTGGTATTGAGGAGGGCGTGGAGAAAGAGGTCAATGGTATTGGAAATATACTTCAGGGAATCATCCCAGAGAATTTCCCAAATATCCAGAAGGGCAGGCCCATCCAGATACGAGAAGCTTTTAGAACCCCAAACAGACCTGACCAGAAAAGAACATCCCACCGCCACATTGTGATCCGAACTCCATCAATAGAAACGAAAGGAAAGATCCTAAAGGCAGCCAGGGAAAAGGGATCAGTAACCTATAAAGGCAAACCAATCAGAATAACCCCAGATTTCTCAGCAGAGACCATGCAAGCACGAAGTGACTGGAAGCATATATGTCATGCCCTTAAATCAAATAACTACCAACCAAGAATACTGTAGCCAGCTAAGCTCTCATTCATAACTGAGGGAACAATAAAAACATTCCATTCCAGGGAAAAGCTGCCACAATATGTCAAAACAAAACCAACACTACAGAGAATTCTCAAAGATGCTCTATACCTAGAAAACCAAAATAAATGCAATATAGGGAAAGAAATGGCACCTAAACAGCATACCATCTAAGGACCACAAGAACTGTCAAGACACAGGCCCTACTAAAAGCTTTTAAAAATGGTAGGAACTAATAAATATCTCTCAATCCTAACTCTCAATATCAATGGACTTAACTCTCCAATTCAACGGCATAGGCTGTCTAGTTGGATCAAAAAGCAAGAGCCATCGTTCTGCTGTCTTCAAGTGACACATCTTACCCAAGAACAATCATCTTTTAAAAGTGAGAGGTTGGAATAAACTCTATCAAGCTAACTGCCCCCATAAACAGGATGGAGTTGCCATCCTCATATCAGATACAATAGACTTCAAACTCAAATTAGTAACCAAAGACAAAGAAGGTTACTACATACTACTAAAGGGATCTTTCCTCCAGGAAGACATAACGATCCTAAATATTTACACACCCAATCCCGGAGCTCCAAACTTCATCAAGCAAACTTTACTTACACTGAAACCATACATAGATCGAAATACAGTGATTGTTGGTGAGTTTAACACACCACTCTGACCTATGGACAGATGAACAAGGCAAAAACTCAACAGAGAAACCTTAGAACTGAACAACTATATACACCAACTAGATCTAACAGACATCTGCAGAATATTCCACCCAGTAACAACACAATATACGTTTTTCTCAGCAGCACATGGAACATTTTCCAAAATAGACCACATCTTAGGCCATAAAACAAACCTGGACAGATTCAGAAACACTGAAATTATTCCATGCACACTCTCAGACCATAAAGGCATCAACTTGGAACTGAACACACATCTCCACCAACGAAAACCCTGTAACTCATGGAGACTGAACAACACATTGTTGAATCAAAAACAATGGGTAATCGAAGAGATCAGAACAGATATCCAACTGTTTATGAAATTTAACAATAAGGAGCACACAAATATCAACTCCTTGGGGACACAACAAAGGCAGTACTCAGAGGAAAATTTGTAGCCTTGAGTGCCTACAACAGCAAGTTGGAAAAATGGCAAACCAACTAGTTAAGGTCTCACTTTAACCTCCTGGAAAAAGAGCAACAAACCAACCCTAAACCCATTAGGAGAAAGCAAATTATTAAAATCAAAGCAGAATTAAATGATTTGGAATAAAAAAACTATAGAAGAATCAACAATACAAGGAGTTGGTTCTTTGAAAGAAATAACAAAATTGACAAACCATTAGCAAATCTTACCAAAAAAAGAAGAGAGCATGTCGAAATAAACAAAATCGCAGATGAAAATGGTAATATCATGACAGAAATTACGAAGATCCAGAATATCATGAGGGAATGCTTCTCAAACCTTTACGCCAACAAATTTGAGAATCTAGAAGAAATGGATGAATTCCTAGAAAATATTAACATACCCACACTGAACCAAGAAGAGCTAACCCAACTCAACTGGCCTATTTCAAGCTCTGAAATAGAAATGGAAATTAGACAACTTCCACTTAAAAAGAGCCCAGACCCAGATGGATTCACAGCTAATTCACATGATTGTCTCAATATTGCGGAAAAGGCATTTGACAAGATCCAAAACCCATTTATGTTAAAAGATGTGGAGAAACTAGGAATCCATGGAACATTTCTCAATGTAATAAAGGCTGTGTATGAGAAACCCACTGCCAGTATTATACTTAATGGTGAAAATCTAAAACCATTCCCTCTAAAATCAGGAACGAGACAAGGATGCCCACTCTCTCCACTCCTTTTTAACATAGTACTAGAATTCCTAGGCATTGCAATAAGGCAAGAAGCAAGCATAAAGGGGACCCAAGTAGGGAAAGAGGAAATAAAACTATCCCTCTTTGCAGATGACATGATTCTGTATTTAAAGGATCCTATACACTCTACTCGCAAGCTCCTTGAGCTGATTCAAAGCTTTGGAAGGGTAGCAGGCCATAAAATCAACCCTCACAAATCAACTGCCTTCCTTTACGCCAACAGTGAGAGGAACGAGGCAATAATCAGGAAAGAAACTCCTTTCACAATAGCCTCAAAGAAAATAAAGTACCTAGGAATTAGCTTAACTAAGAATGTAAAGGACCGTTTAGATGAAAACTTTAAAACGCTAGATAAGGAAATTAAAGCAGAACTAAGGAAATGGAAAAACCTCCCATGCTCCTGGATTGGAAGAATCAGCATTGTGAAAATGACAGTCTTGCCAAGGGCTATCTACAAATTCAATGCAATACCCATCAACATCCCAATGTCATTCTTTAAAGAAATAGAAGAGGCAATTCAAAATTTCATATGGAATAATAAAAGACCTCGTATAGCAAAAACACTTCTTAGCTGACAGTACAGCGCTGGAGGAATTTCAATACCAAACTTTAGACTCTATTACAGAGCTATAATTCTCAAAACAGCTTGGTACTGGCACAAGAACTGGCCTGAAGTCCAATGGAATAGAACTGCGGACCCAGATATTAAACCACAGACATATGGCCACCTAATCTTTGACAAGGGAGCCAAAAAAATAGAATGGAAGAAAGATAGCCTCTTCAACAAGTTGTGCAGGCAGAACAGGTTAAGCACCTGCAGAAAACTAAAGTTGGATCCTTCTTTATCACCTTGCACTAGAAATAACTCCAAATGGATCAAAGACCTGGAGGTAAAAGCTGACACACTGAAAACTCTACAGGAAGTAATAGGAGATACACTAGGCCTCCTTGGCACAAGTCGAAACTTTCTTAATAAGGACCAAGAATCACAACAAATCAGAGAAAGGCTGGATAAGTGGGACTGCATTAAACTGCAGAGCTTTTGTATGGCAACGGATATAGCTAGTAAACTAATCAGGAAGCCTACAGAGTGGGAGAAAATCTTCACCAACCAAACAACGGACAAAGGCCTCATATCTAAAATATATCAACAACTCAAAAAATTGAATGACTCCAAAACTAACCTCCAAAGTAACACCCATCCCATTAAAAAATGGGCCAAAGTCTTAAAGAGAGTCTTCTCTGAAGAAGAAACAAAAATGGCCTATAGACACATGAAGAAATGCTCCACATCTCTGGTCATAAAAGAAATGCAAATCAAAAGAACTCTAAGATTCCACCTCACTCCAGTTAGAATGGCCAGGATCAGGAAAACGAATGACAACAGGTGCTGGAGGGGATGTGGCCAGGAGGGATCACTACTACACTGTTGGTGGGAGTGCAAACTCGTTCAACCACTAGGGAAAGCAGTGTGGCAGTGCCTCAAAAGGCTAAACATAGAACTCCCCTCTGACCCAGCAATTCCACTACATGGCATTTACCCAACAATCCAGAAACAAGGGCATGCTAAACCCATTACCACATCAATGTTCATTGCAGCACTATTCACCATAGCAAAGATATGGAACCGACCCAGATGTCCCTCAGTTGATGAGTGGATCTACAAGTTGTGGTATTTGTACACAATGGAATTCTATGCTGCTGTCAGAAAGAATGACATCGCCCCATTTGTTAGGAAATGGAAAGACTTAGAACAAATCATATTAAGTGAAGTAAGCCAGACTCAAAGGAACTTAGGCTCAGTGGTTTCCCTCATTCGTCATAATCAGTAGAAACCTTGAGCTCTACTAGCAGAGATTTGCAATAGAGCAAAAGGCCATATATAAGGCCATATAATGTGAAGCTAATTGAAAGAACCTCCAGGATATTGACACAAAAGCCACATAATGAATGATTGTTGTCCTTAATGTACTATGTTGTCTCTCATCTCTTTTGCTGTCCCTTGGTTATCCCATATTGGTATAGTATCTCACTTTGTTATCTGATATATTGAATTTATTTGTATTTGGATATTTGAAATTTGATAGGGAAGGGGGGGAAACTAAGACGGGTGGGGGGTGTGGGGTTGGAGGGAAAAGGGTACCAACACATGTGAAAGGGTATAAATGTATGTGAATTAATGCACCTTCTATCTGGCAAATATCATGTAAGCCTTTTACTAATTACAATAAAAAGAATTTAAAAAAAAAGGAAGTTGTAGTGTGTGGGGAGGATGATGGGGTCAAATACATTTCTTCTTAGAAATATACCTCATCTGGTTGCCCTGGATTTTCCTGGCGTTCTTCTGAGAGAAAGGCCTGTTATACTGGATTTGTGGCTTGGCAATGATCTAGCATGTACATCTTCGAGTAAGTCATCCACAACTTCCATGCCTGAGACTTGAGTTTCCTGACCTTTGGAAACAGCACAGCAACATCTTTCTTCCTCCTGAGCCACAGGCCAAGTGAGCTGGCTTGAGTTAGTTGTTAGTTACAGTGGCTTGGTTACCAGGGTTCCATATTCTGTTCCATTGTGAGGGAGGCAGGGTCACCTTTCAGGGCCCAATGACCAAAGATCCTTGCTCACAGAAGACCTCACCAAAGACATACTGGAGGCTGAATCTCTCCTCCAATCTCACAATATACATGTGGATGTAGTAAACAGCACTCCTTATTTGTCCAATCCCAATGTCTTCCACTAGGCCCAACTACCAGTCTGGTCTCAGGCTCAAGGAGCCTTTCTTAGGTAAGATCCAAACTTAAGGGTCAATATTGCCCTCATCCTTTACAAAACATTTGCTTCACAGTGCCATCTCTGACTGCATTTTGCCCCTTTTCGAATTTTTTTTTGTTTTTGCTAGTCTTGGGACTTGACCTCAGAGTGTGAACATTGTTCTTGGGCTTTCATTTGGCTTTCGGTGTCCCACCGAGCCACAGCACCACTTGCAGCGTTTTCTATGTATGTGGTAATGAGGAATCAAACCTGAGTCTTTTTCCGTGGTAGCCAAGGACTCTACCACTAGGTCAAACACACAGGGCATCTTGCCCTTATTTTTGACGTCAATCTACTAGGATGTTATTAGGTTTCTGTATCCTAATCAATTTTTTCCTGATGATTAGCTTTGTTGTCATGTGTAAAAATGCAAGAGGGAAAAACACAGAAGAATTAGTGAAATTAAAAAAAAGCATGACACACATAGATAAGTGTTCATTCTTTGTAGGAGAAAGGATATTTTGATATGATGATGATGATGATGATGATGACTTTATAATTACTATGTCAGGGTTGAGAGTTTGGCATAGTGGTAGAGTGCTTGCCTAGCATCCATGAAGATCTGGGTTTGATTGATAAGTATCACATAGATAGAAAATCTAGATGTGGCACTGTGGCTCAAGTGGCAGAGGGCTAGCCTTGAGAAAACCAGAGGACAGTGCTCAGGCCCTGAATTCAAGCCCCAAGACTGGCAGAAAGATAAAAGAAAATAAAAATGCTTTTTACGAGCTAATTCACTCACAGCATTTGCTTCTGAAATATTCGCTTCTGCATCTTGTGAAATACCCCTTTCCCTCAACGTAGACAAGAAAAACAGATCCATCCCATGGTCCACTGTGAGGCCACTGGTTGGGTTAAGAGCTAGTCGTGCAGCAACACATAAGTTTTATTCTAATACTTTCCAAACTTTGTACCCAAATATGCTACCTACTTACCAACTTAGGTCAGTTATCCTTATGCTATACCTTTTCTTCATTACTACAATATTCTTCAACTCCTACGTTAATCCTCTAGTACCTCCCCTGACCTCTCTCATTCTTTTTTTCTATCTCTGGACCTCTGCTCGTCTTTCAACCCTTATACTGCACGGATCTACACTTGATGGCTGTTGAGCAATATTGTATATGTAGGTGGTTAATTATTCTCTAGGCTCAGAGGGACTTAAAGACAATAGAGATTGGATTGAGAGGCTTATTGTTTTGGGTATAAATCGCTTATAACTGGTTGTATTAGACTGGTCTGTAAGTGCACAAAAAGAAAGAGTGATAATACCAATCAAAACTTGTGAACATCTAGTGTCTGCCAGCTACAGAGGTCTAGGTTGGTTATATCTGAAAAACTATAATTGTATTTAGTAGTAATCTTGCTCCCATTTTCAAATGGGCAGAACAAGAAACTCAAGAAAAATGTCAAATCAAGAAACAACATCCCCCACCCAATGTAAACAGACAATGGAACAGTCACTGGCAAACCTAGAGGAGAGTTTTCAAAGTGCTACACAAATGCAATTGATAAACATCATTAATGGAAAATGTGAAAATATAAAGAAAGAGATAATGAAGGAAGCCATAGTTGAACAAGAGGAAACCATAAACAAGGTGATAAGTGAAAAAGAAGAAGCCATAAGGAGGCCATAATAAAGGTTTTTCAAAGAAAGATGGATGAATTCATAGAATCCACAAGTAAAAACGTAACCAAACTCCAGCAAATGTCCAAAGAAAATAAAGCTACTGAGCTAACCACTCAAAAGGAAATCAAGGAGATAAAGAAATCCATACATGATCTAAAACAAGAGATGCAAGGCATCAAAAATGAGCAATTAGAAGCAAGGGAGATGAAAAATATACTAGATAGCTTTGATAGCAGGTTAGACAATGCAGAGGAGAGAATTTCCGGGGCTGAAGATAATTTAGTTATCATAAAGAACAGAAAATGAGTCAATCCAAATCTAGGAAATATGAGAGAGCGCTTCAGGAGGTCCAAGATACAAATAGGAAGCCTAATTTAAGGCTACGTGGTATTGAGGAGGGCGTGAAGATAGAGGTCAATGGTATTGGAAATATACTTCAGGGAATCATCTCAGAGAATTTCCCAAATATCCAGAAGGGCAGGCCCATACAGATACGAGAAGCTTTTAGAACCCCAAACAGACCTGACCAGAAAAGAACATACCACCGCCACACTGTGATCCGAACTGGATCAATAGAAATGAAAGAAAAGATCCTAAAGGCAGCCAGGGAAAAGGGATCAGTAACCTATAAAGGCAAACCAATCAGAATAACCCCAGATTTCTCAGCAGAGACCAAGCAAGCACGAAGTGACTGGAAGCATATATGTCATGCCCTTAAATCAAATAACTACCAACCAAGAATACTGTAGCCAGCTAAGCTCTCATTCATAACTGAGGGAACAATAAAAACATTCCATTCCAGGGAAAAGCTGTAACAATATGTCAAAACAAAACCAACACTACAGAGAATTCTCAAAGATGCTCTATACCTAGAAAACCAAAATAAATGCAACATAGGGAAAGAAATGGCACCTAAACAGCATACCATCTAAGGACCACAAGAACTGTCAAGATACAGGCCCTCCTAAAAGCTTTTAAAAATAGTAGGAACTAATAAATATCTCTCAATCCTAACTTTCAATATCACTGGACTTAACTCTCCAATTCAACGGCATAGGCTGTCTAGTTGGATCAAAAACCAAGAGCCGTCGTTCTGCTGTCTTCAAGAGACACATCTTACCCAAAAACAATCATCTTTTGAAAGTGAGAGGTTGGAATAAACTCTATCAAGCTAACTGCCCCCATAAACAGGCCGGAGTTGCCATCCTCATATCAGATACAATAGACTTCAAACTAAAATTAGTAAGAAAAGACAAAGAAGGTTACTACATACTCCTAAAGGGATCTTTCCTCCAGGAAGACATAACTATCCTAAATATTTACACACCCTTTTGAAGATTCTCAAAAGATTGAAGATTCTGCCAGTGTAAGTTAGATTCCGGCATTGATATTAAATAATGTAATGAGTAGGGATTTATATTTGAAATATCACTGTTGACAAAATCTAACACACATTTGCTTTTGATTTCCCAAGAAGTTCAGTACAAGCTAACATGTGTGGCATATATCGACTGGGAGAAATGATTCAGAATATGTGACTCATTTGAACAGGACTCAGTGAAAAGATACAGAAGCAGTATACCCATATTGCGATAATTTGTATCTTTTGCATATTTTGTGTTTGTTATTAATTCCATTTGTAGTGTACATTTCTAGGTAAAAACTTTTAAAATGTTTCCAAACAATTTGTTATTTCAACAGCAAAAAAAGACATTTTTATGCCTGATAAAATTCACAGAATCCAAATTTTTCCATATTATTTTTTGTTGTTGTTTTTTTGGTTGGTCATAGATCTTGAACTCAGCCTGGACACTATCCCTGAGCTCTTCAGCTCCAGGCTACCACCTTACCCTGGAGCCAAGCCCCACTTCCCATTTTCTAAAGGTAAATTGGAGATAAGAGTCTCAGGTCTTTTTGTGCCAGGATGGCTTTAAACCTTGATCCTCAGATCTCAGCCTCCTGAGTAGCTAGGATTATAGAAGTGAGCCACCACCCCATCATGCTCAGCTTTCTGTTTTTTTTTAAACAAGCCCTTTGGCTGGAACTCGGTCTGAGCACTGTCCTTCAGCTTTCCTCAAGCCTAGAGATCTTCTACTTGAGCCACAGCACTACTTCTGGTTTTTTCTGTGTATGTGGTACTGCGGAATTGAACCTTCGTCTTCATACAAGCACTCTACAACTATGCCAAACTCCCAGCCCCTCCACATTAGTTTTTATGATAGATCTTTCCATGCATCTAGGATGGCTAGAAATCCTTCTTGAGTTTCCCAAGATCAGGGAGTATAGGTGTGTCCCATCCTGTGTGGCTACATAACCATTGTTTAGGGTACAGTTCTCTCTTCATTCTACCCATCTAGAGCAATTTTCATCTTCCATGTATAATCATTAAACATTCAGCTCCTGTTCCTCTCTACTCCATTCTCTGGAACCATCGTGCTTTTTGGCTCTAAGGGTTTGTTGATCCTTGGAAGCTCTGGAAGGGAAAACATACCCTAGCTCTTCCTTTATGACTGCTGTATTTTGAGTTTACTGTAATCAAGATTCATCTGTAATATATAGTAAAATGTACTTTCTTCTCAATGCTTTGTTTTGCATATTTCTATCTTTTGATTATTATTAATAGTTGTGAATGGATTCTCCACATATTTGTTCTAGTCTATGCTTTCTCTTCAGTTAGGTACAAATCTAGAAATAGAAGTGTTGGACCATATTTCTATGTAATTCTATATTTAGTACTTTTTTAGCACTCTCCACGCAATTTTTGATTGTTTTATATTCCTTGCAGAACTATTCCAAAGTTCTACTTCTTCTCACTACCGTCCCAGTAATAGTTAGACTTTGAAAGTTGTTTTTTGTAGGCGTGTGTGTGTGTGTGTGTTTGTGTGTGTGTATGTGGATCTTTTTGTTTAAAACTATATTTATATTAACATATTTAAAGTAATGATTTCATTGTAATTTTAATTTTTCTCATGACTGTTAATATTGAACTTCTTTCTACATTTTGAAGTACTATTTCTATATATTCTTTTTAGAAAATCCTCTCCAATCTCCAATTTTTTCCCTTTTTTTTGGGGTGTGGGGAAAGTCATGGGGCTTGGACCTTGGGCCGTGAGCTCTTTAGTTTAAGGCTATTGTCCTACCCTGAGTATTGCCCCTCAGTTCTTCTTCTCACAGCTCCCTACCCCTCTTCCCATTATATACAGAACAAAGGTCATCCTCAGTCTTTTTGAAAAAGTAAAACATACAGTAAATTTGTAGAATAAAACAGCAAGAAATAAATTTCTTGCTAGGTGCAGTGACTTCTACCTGTAATCCTAGCTACTCAGATATCAGGCTGATATCTAAAGATTTGGTTCAAAGCCAGCCTGGGCATTAGAAAGTCTATGAGACTCTCATCTACAGTTAACCACTAGAATATGGAAAATGGCACTGTGGCTTCATAGGTAGGGTGATAGCCTTGAGTTGAAGAGCTCAGGAACAGTGCCCAGGCCCAGAGTTCAGGTGTACTTCACAGTATTATTACTTGATACCCTAAGATTTTGCAATATTCTCACAGTACCAGCATATGTCATCATATAACGTAGTTCCTTTTCAATGGAATAATTCCAATTATAACCTAAATCTACTCCCCCGACTTATTTTTGTCGATACCACAATTGCTCTACCATGATAGCCACAAGCCATTAAACATTTTATGGTGGGTAATTGGAAAGGAGTCTCATGGAATTTTGTGCCAGGCTGGCTTTGAACCATGGTCCTCAGATCTCAGTCTCCTGAGTAGCTAGGATGACAGGCGTGAGCCACCAACACCTGGCTTGCCTTTTTATTTTTTGTGCGTCTTGGGACTTGAACTTTGGACCTAGGCACCATCCCTAAGCTTTTCAGGTCAATATTTCATGTAAGCCTAAACATTTAAGTAAAGGAATAAAATTCCAACAAAAAAAGAATAAAATTCCAGACATGGTGTGTTTATAACTCAGTGGTAATTACTTGATGAAAATGTGCCATTCCAGAAGCTGGTGTCATTTGATGATGTAGCTGTGGATTTCAGCTGGGAGGAGTGGCAGCATCTGGACAATGCTCAGAAGACCCTGTACAGAGATATAATGCTGGAGACATACAGCAACCTGGTGTCCTTAGGTGAGCAAAAGTCAAATTCACTTGCAAGGCCAAGTGCCTTGTTATTTTGCAGATACGTGAATGTTTATCAAACTTTCAATACTATTTAAATGAAAGATTCCAGGCCCTGAGAAGTATCATTACTTTCTAAAGAAAACCTAAGGTAATTTTGTACTCATTCTTCAGGATACCTTCAGGATACTTTGACAACAGTTCTAAATTATGTTTCCTCTAATGGACATGACATTCCAAACTTACACCGTAATTGTAAGTGGATAAACAATCCAGAATAGAATATGTATCATTATTGGAAATAGGATCTACAAATCACTAAACAGTGAGTTTATAATGGAAACCTGGCACTAGGTGCAATGTTTCATGCCTGTAATCTTAAAATATTCAGGAGGAAGAAATCTAAGAATTCTAATTTGAAGCCAGCAATGGCATAAAAATTGCCATGAAACTCTATAACTCCAAGTAACCCCTCAAAAATGTTAGTGGAGTGTCAAGAGTTTGACTTTGTGGTTGAGTGCTTGCCTAGCATGCATGAAGACCTATGCATGTAAGTGGAGCTGGGACTCAAACTGGTATTTTTCTAGCCTTGAGAAAGACAGCTAAGTTTATGCCATACAAAATGAATCCAGAGCTGGGGAAAAGTCAACCATGGAGCCAGTGGGAAATGAGAAAAAATTTAATAGATAACTTGTGAGTAGGATGTCTGCGAACTTAAAGCAATGATGACACAGCATAAGCAATAATTCTCCACTGTTTCTAATTTACAGGGCCCTGTGTTCCCAAACCTGTATTAATTGACAAGCTAGAGCACTGTGCAGAACTCTGGATAGGAAATTCCTCTGACAAGAATATCACAGGTGAGTGAATGCATCTTCATATTGATGTTGGAGCCTGAGCCCCATTGGTAAGTTCATGTTGTGATGTACTGAGCAATAATATTCTTAGTTACCCTAAATCCTGTGTGGAACCTATGGAATTCTTCGTGAATGAATCAAGAATCATTTTCTTTTCCCAATCCTATGCTTGGTCTCAGGGCCTGAGCATGGTCCTTGGGTTTTCTCAAGGCTAGCTCTCTACTTCTTGAGTCATAGCACCACTTCTGGCTTTTTCTTTGTATGTAGTACCAAGGAACTGAACCAGGTCTTTGTGCATGCTAGCCCAAACCCCCGGCACCAAGAATCATAGGGTGATATAATGAATTCTATGTGGCAGTAGAGTTAAAGTTAGATTTCTCTGTAGAAATCACTGTGAAACAAAAAAACATGAGAAAGCCATGAGCCCGTGGCTCATGCCTGTAATCCTAGCTACTTAGGAGGCTGAGATCTGAGGATCAAGGTTCAAAGACTGACCTATCACAAAAACACCTTAGTCTCTTCTGTCCAATGAACCAATAGAAAATGAGAAGTGGGGTTGAGGCTAAAGACATAGGGCAGTAGCCTTGAGCTGAAGAGCTCAGGAAGAACAGCCAGGACTAGAATTCAAGTCCCATGACTGCAAAACAAGAAAGGAAGGAAGAAAGAAAGAAAGAAAGTAAGAAAGAAAGAAAGAAAGAAAGAAAGAAAGAAAGAAAGAAAGAAAGAAATAAGAGGGAAGAAAGAGGGAAGGAAGGAAAGGAAGGAAGGGAGAAAGAAAGAAAGAAAGAAAGAAACAAAGAAAGAAAGAAAGAAAGAAAGAAAGAATGAATGATATTTCATTTCTTTAAAATTAACACTATAAATGATTGAGCAAGCAAGGAATAAGTCAGGGCATTATTCTCTGATAAGGATAATATCTTTTTGCTGGTAGGAAGAGACTGGTATTCAGAACCAGACCTTTCCACCAGAAATTGAGCCTAGTGGTATAGTGCTTGCCTAGCATGCACAAAGACACAGGTTTGATTCCTTATTACCACATACATAGAAAAAGCCAGAAGTAATGACTTCATTGGTAGGGTTCTAGTCTTGAGAAAACCCAAGACAGTGGTTAGGTCCTAAGTTCAAACCCAGGAATGGAAGGGAAAAAAAACAACAAAGTTTCAATCAGCATAAGAAAATTAACTAGACAATGAGCTGGAGATTTTCTGGTCTTCCATGGTTCTGAGGGACAGGAGTGTTAGAAAAGGAATTTTTATAAGACTTCAAATGGAAAGAAACAAATTTCAAAATTTCCACAAATACCTAAATTGAGACTTTATTGAGAAGTTGTAACTGAAAGGATATAGGTGTAAGTTCTTACTCTCAAGAATCGTTCTTGCTTGGATCAAAGGCAAACACATATAAACCAAACTTGTGCCCGCTGAATCTAGAAAAAATTCGTGTTCCTCACTTAATGGTTAATAAGCAAACAGCATTGAAACTGGGTAAGGTAATCCTATCTGCTACTCAGGACCTGAGACTCTTATCTGTAGTTAACTCTAGAAAACAGGAAGTGGGGCTCTGGCCCAAGGATAGGGTTTATAGTCTTCTGCTGAAGTGTTCAGGGACAGGGCCGAGGCCTATGAACTACAAAAAAAAAAAAAAGAAAAGAAAGGAAAAGAAAGTTTTAAAAAGATGCAAAACAGCACAATATTTAGATTATTTCTCAAAAATAAAAGAAAGGCAGCTATTTCTCAATGTATAAACAAAACAGTATTTGAAAAAAAACAGCTGCAGGTATACTATAGGTACTACTCAGCTTAAAACTGTAGCAATACATAGTTGGGTAATTTCAATAAATATTTCCTGTGATATAAAAAGAGAACTAAAACACAGAAAAACATTATTGGTCATTGTAAAATATCATTTTCTTAATATGTTAGGGAGAAAAGCATATATTTCTCACAAATCAATTTCCACTTTTATATTTTAAAATATCTAACACTTCTGATGGGAAAGTAAAGTCATTACCTTTACAGTAAGGAATATTTGTATCACAAGTATGTTTGTGTCTTTTTTTCTATGACTCATTTTAGATGTCCAGGTAATGGAAAATGTGTTCAAGACCTGCCAGGAAAGTCCACATGAATGTCTTTGTGAACTAGCAGTTGCAAGTAGTATCGAAGTGGAGGAAAACGTGAGATTAGCAACAACTTTAAATTTGAGCTCTACACATAATCCAGAGCTGATTAGTAATAACGGTAACAACATAGGGGTGAGGACTGAGGAGTCCATTAAGTGTCAGAACATGCTTCTGTCTCCTAAGCCTGATGAGATGCATGCTGCATATAGATCTCGTATGTCTCCTGTTCTTAAAAAATCCATCGGATATTCAGAGCATTTTAGTCATGATTGTGACAGTCCAAAAGATCTGCAGTATCCTAATTCTGTTCTCCCTGCCCAAGAAATTCTTCAGGGAGGGAGAAAAACTGCTAAATGTACTGTGTGATGAAAAATATTGTACTTAACACTGACCATCACTACACATCCGAAAAGGTACAGAGGAGACACTCCTCATACATGTAGTGAATGTGAGAAATCTTTCAGTAATGAAATATGCCTTACAATACCTCAGAGCAAATATCCTGAGATATGTGTTGCGTACATCAAGTGTGAAAATTAATTTCTGAGAAGTCAGACCTGACGCTCCAACCTCGATCTCCAAGAGAAGACAAACCTTATGAATATGAGGAACGTAATAAAATTTCTGCCCAGAATTCAGCTCTCAGCACACATCAGAGATCTCACACAGAAGAGAAATCTTATGAATGGGATAAATGTGGGATGACTTTTAGACTGAAATCATACCTCACGTTGCACCAGAGAAGGCACATAGAATAGAAACCTTATGAATGTAACAAATGTGAAAAGTCTTTCACCCAGAAGATACACCTTCGAGTTCATCAAATAACACACACAGGAGAGAAATCTTATAAGTGTAATGAATGTGGAAAGTCTTTCCAAGGGAAAGGAAAACTTCATGTTCATCAGAGAATACACACAGGAGTGAAACCTTATGAATGTAACCAATGTGTAAAGTCTTTCAGACAGAAATCTTCCCTCAAATTGCATCAAAGGACACACACAGGAGAGAAACCTTATGTGTGCTCCAAATGTGGAAAGACCTTCAAGTGGAAGTCATATCTTGATGGGCATAATAGAACACACAGAGGAGAGAAAACTTATGCATGTAGTGAATGCGGAAAGTCTTTCAAATGGAAGGTAAAACTCCATGTTCATCAGAGAATATACTCAGGAGAAACACCTTATGAGTGTAACATATGTGGAAAGTCCTTCACACCGGAGCCAAAACTCAACATGCATAAGACAATTCAAACAGGAGAAAAACCTTATGAATGTAACCGATGTGGAATGTCTTTCAAATGGAAGTCTTCCCTGAAATTGCATCAGAGAACACACACAGGAGGGAAACTGTACGAGTGCATCAAATGTGGTAAGACCTTCAGATGGAAGTCACATTACAGGAGGCATAACAAAATTCACACATATTAGAAACCTTAGGAATATAACCAAAGTTGAAAGTCTTTCGTGCAGTATTCACCCTTCAGGAAGCGTAAGAGAATTCACACATATGAGAAGCCTTAGCAATGTAATAAATAGAAAAGACTTTTTAGTCTGTGGAAGAAAACTCAGCTTGTGTCACAGAACCAACACAAGATAAAACCCTTAATGAATGTAGCAAATGTTCAGTCTTTTCCCCAGAAGGCAGAAGTCAATATTTATCACTAAACACCCACAGGATACAATCCGATGAATAAAATGAAAGGGAAATTTTTTTGAAGAACTCATAGTTGAGTTTGCATGATACCACACAGACACAGGATAAAAATCGTATGAATATAAGAATATGAAAAATCCATCATGAACGCATGACTAAGTATAAAATGCACATAGGAGAGGAAAACCTTATGAATATTACAAATGTGGAAAATGTTTGACCTGGAAGGCATACTTCTGTGTTCATCACAAACCTGATTCCAATAGAAGAAAAGACAACTAATGAATAGAACAAATGTGCAATGACTTTAAATCAGAAGTCAGTCTTCAGTACATTTCAGAACATACACAATAGAGAAATTCTGAGTAATGAAAAACATTTAGCTATATATAGAATCTCTGTATATGGGAGCATTAGGGTAAGTCTTCTAAACAAAGTCAACCTTCAGCAAGCATTAAGAGCACTCACAGAAGAAATAATAGCATGTAGGAAAACCTTTGTCAGAAACCTCTAAAAGCTGACTGTGTGGCTTAGTGGTAGAGTGCTAACCTATCAAGGATGAAGGCCTATGTTAGATTCCTCAATACTACGTGAAAAGAGCAAGGCAGAAGCAGCACTGTGGTTCAAATGGTAGAGTGCTAACCTTGAGCAAAAGTAGCGCAGGCCCTGAGTTCAAGCCTAAGGATTGGAGAGAGAGAGAGAGAGAGAGAGAGAGAGAGAGAGAGAGAGAGAGAGAGAGAGAGAGAGAGAGAGAGAGAGAGAGAGAGAAAACAGAGAGAGAGAGAGAGAAACAGGAACTTCTAAAATTTACAGAGATAGAGAAGGAGAGAGAGGAGACAGAAACTAATTTTTAAACTTTACAGTCTTTCTATTTCCTTACAAATTCGTCTATGTCATTCTTTCTAACAGAAGCACAGAATTTCATTGTGTAAAAATACCATATTTGATCTGCTCATCAACTGACGGGCATCTGGGTTGGTTCCATACCTTTGCTATAGTAAATAGTGCTGTGATACATGTTATTGTTCTAGTGAATTTAGTATGTCCTATCTGGACGATTGGCAAGTAGTGAAATTGCTGGATCACAGGGGAGCTCTATGTTTCGTCTTTTTGGGATACTGCCATAGTGCTTTCCATAGTGGTTGAACGAGTTTACAATCCCACCAGCAGTGTAGTAGTGATCCCTCCTGGCCACATCCCCTCCAGCATACGTTATTAGATTTCTGGATCTTGGCCATTCTAACTGGAGTGAGGAGGAAAAGGGAAAGAGGAACTGAAACTTTCTCTCCTTACAGATGACATGATTCCGTATTTAAAGAACCTATAGACTCTACTCCGAAGCTGCTTGAGCTGATATAAAACTTTGGTAAGGTAGCAGGGTATAAAATTAACCCTCAATGTCAACTGCCTTCCTATATGCCAACAAATGAGAGGAATGAGGCAAGAATCAGGATAGCAACTCATTTTGCTATCTGCCGGGGCCAACCGGCAGCAAACCAGGGTTCGTAGATTGGGATTCCTGAAATCTGGGGCAAGGACTAGGAAAAAAATAGAAGAGAGAAAAACAGATGTGGTTCAGGAGGGCTACAGCCCAAATCAGGAGCCACAGCTTAAGAAGCCTTTAGCCCAAGACTGTAGCCCAGTTTATTTCCAGTTCTCAATCTTAAATACACTTCTTTAAACTAGGGAACTGCCAGGGGCTACATTCCTACAAACAGTATCAAGTCTGAAATAGGTTGAATGAGAAGCTATCAAGTCCCAAACAGGTTAAATGAGAAGCTATTGACACAGCCCAAAATCATGATAAGAGCTTACTTCCTTGTGTACTCAATTGTGCGGGTCCAAGGTCACTGACCCCACAGTCACGGTCACTGATCCCACAGTCAGTCCCCAACATCTCCCCCGTCTTTATTTTAAAAGAAACAGAAGTGCAATTTTTTTACTCTTTTCTATACCCCTAATTTATCCTGTCACATTTTCCAAAAATGACTTTGGTCCCTTGGTCTAAGGGGGATTGATGGGCGGAGATTCAACTTTTGTGACTTCTTCAAGCTGACTCAGGGTTGTTGTCTCTGTGCTTGACCAGGGACCTTAAGAAGCCTAGCCTGTTTTATCAAGGGGTTGCAAGGATTAGATATTAGGAACAATAATTTACTCCACACTAGAGATCATATTTGACATTTAACAGCTGCACAAACCATCTTTGGCTACAATAGTGTAGCTTACATAGCACCCATTTGCAAAGGCTTTTTCTTGATTGTCTGGGGAAATAAATTTCTGCAACCTTAAACAATGCATTAGTTGTCAGATCCACAAACTTTCCTGAATTTGTGGCTGGAGTCAAATCAAACTTTACTCAGTTAGAACTTTAAACTACCACTATCACAGATGATTGACAAGTTCCTGCCCAGTTATGGAAGGCACGGGCATTAGTAAGGCATGCTTACAAACTATTCTATGACCTCCCGGCTCTGATTAACATTGAATGGCCAAGCACGAGTGACTCTAGTATCTGACACCATCTCTGCCATCCACGCAGAGGCTTTCTGCATCTGGATACTTCATTGTCCCAGTAGTGTCTCTCCACACAGGGATAAACATCCCATGGGCATTTCACTTGCTTGGTTGCTGGACTTGAACTCGGGGTCTGGGTACTGTCTCTCAGCTCTCCAGCTCAAGGCTAGCACTCTGCCACTTTGAGCTCCAAAGCAACTCTGCCTCAATTAGCACTCTGC
The DNA here is from genome assembly GCF_031878675.1 of Megascapheus bottae. Lineage (NCBI taxonomy): Eukaryota > Metazoa > Chordata > Mammalia > Rodentia > Geomyidae > Megascapheus > Megascapheus bottae. Next base: position 1,957,966 of record NW_028327641.1, on the reverse strand, counting down.
TGCCAGATTAGACACCACAGTCCCACAGGGACTTTGCTTTGCCCGGGGTTGGCTCAGAACTGCAGTTTTCAGATCAGTGAGTCCTACAAAAGGCCACGTTACTCCAATTAAAGCAACAAGGTGGTCAACACAGAAATAGTCTCTAAGCATGAGCTTACCTAGAACCTGGTAAAAGCCAAAGTTACATCTGAATAAGGATTGCTGTTCTTCTCCATGGGCTAGCTGGAAGTTACTTTGGTAGTCCTGATTTTCCTTTTTTCTCTTTCTTAAAACATTTAAGACAACTTCACTTTCAAATATTATTCAGAAACCCATTTCTAATATTCTTTAAAACGTTTACACTTTTTAACTTAAACACTTAACATTTTAGTCTTCATTTGCATTTGAAAAACCTTTAAGGGCTCAAGGCACTCCCTTTTCTCCAGGTCTCCTTGGGCTCAAGGAATGCCCTTTGCCTTCAGGCCTCCTTTTAGAAGAGGCATTTTTTTTTTGCAGTTTAGATTACTGTCTAAAACTCCAACAACAGTTTAAACTCAAATAACAGTTTTTCCCTAATGCAAGAACTAGACATCAGTGCACCAAAAGTCTAAGTCTGGACTTAGTTTCCTTCCTTTTTCTAAGGTACATCCAATTGCAATCCAGTAACATGAAACCAAATCATACAGAGATAAACCTTTAAACATTCCTTTAAGATACTAATCACATTATCCACATTTTACCATTAGATTTCTAGTGTCAGTTTGCAAGAAAAGACAGACAGACAAAGTTTCTGACGTTAATGAACAATTTTACATTTAAATCTCTAATACATGTCTCCAAACTTTAACTTAAAGTAATAAATCCCAAATTCCCTAACACCTCTGTGCTAAACAGGATACAATGTTTACAATGTAAACAGCTGTATGCCTTGCAATAAAATGCAGATTTCAGGATCTAGAAAAATATTTACCTGATTTTCTTTAAGACAACACAATAATTCTTTGAGACATTGTAAAACATTCAAACCTAATATTTTTGTTGAAGTTTTAAGCTTAGATTACCCAATTGTCTTTGTGTTTAAGTATAAATTTATCCATTGTTTTATACAGCATGCTGACAATTTAACCTTGAACATGTTCACTCACTCATTCACACACATTCATACTCAAAGATCATAAAGCGCGCAAAATTAATATCGGCCGTTCAATTTCCGGAAGTTTGTGTCAAGAGAGTTTTGCCAATTTTACTCTTACAGATGAGAACCAGGTTCAAAACAAAACTTTTTGCAAGGCAACTTAGCTGGAATTTATTTTTCCAGGGCTTGTTACAACTGCAGACATGGGGGAGCGGCCATGCTAGGCCCAGAAATGTTCAAAAAAATAACAAGGATGTGTGCTTGAGTACGCACAGAAAAACCATACGGATCCATACTTAGAAATGGTACCAATTTTAAAGACAAAACTGGACAAGGAAAAATATGTAACATGAACAAGACAGAGAAACGGAGACTTTTAAATAATCAGACATTGACATATAACAAGAAAATTGGACTCAGTCAGATACACTTAACACAAAAAACATGAGCTCAAATGAATGTTTTCACCAAACAGTTATTTTTAGATTTAGACATGTCTTGCTGGTGGGACTCTCAGGTATGCCTTGTTATTGACAAGAAACTCAGAAGGGGAGGGGGGGTCAAGGCGTCCCTTGACCACCCAGGCCTCTGTTTTAGGCCCACAGTGCACCTTTTCAAACAAACAAACAAAAATAAAATAAAATAAAATAAAATAAAACTCAGACATACAGGGGGGTCGGCCGACTTCTACTTACCTCTGGAGGCCTTTGCTTTTCACCTGGGCATCTTTTACAAAAAAGGTTATTAAGAAGAGGGATGGTAAAGACAAAATAATGTCACATATTAAATTGTGTAGAGTCAATGAATATGTTAAAAGGTCCCTACATAATAGTAAAAGGAGGAGAAACACAGCTCATATGAATGTGTGGAACAAGTGGATCAGTAGCAGTCCCGATTGACATGCACAAATAACTCAGGTCCTTCCCACGTCGCAGGATGCACCACTGGAGGGTTGGAGGTGTAGGCCCAGTGAGTCGCTGCTTGGATGGCCACTGTCACTCTCCACGATCTGAACGCAGCGTTCAGGCAGCCAGCGGGCATCATTTTCTCCTTGTGAAAAAACACGTACATGCCCTCGACCCCAGGTTAGAACAGGATCGGGTCCATGCCAAGCACCAGTTAGGGGATCCTTCCACTTTACTAAGGCAAAAGCACGCTGCTCTCTTTTTTCCCAGAATCGCTGAGCAGCAGATAAATTATTTGAATCCAAATTCAAAAAATTTAAAACAAATAAAGCATGATTAAGTATATTCACAGGGGTAGTGGGATACGACTCTCCTTTCTGTATTTTAGCAATTTGATGTTTTAATAATCCATTAGCTCTCTCCACGATACCCTAATCCTTGTCTCTGTGAGTGAGACTGGGGTTGGAGAGGCTATGGCTCCCCTGTGTTGCTTGGCCTAGTCCCCTAATGGGGAGGAGGCCTTGATCAAGTAAATGCTTAGTGACCACAGCACTAGGACTAAACATATACACTCCCATTTTTTCCATGATATCACGACCCCATAAATTAATTGGCAGATGATCCAGGACAAATGGCTGAAAATGACCAGAGTGCCCTTCCTCATCTCTCCAAGTAAGAATCGCACTGCTCTGCTGTGGGTCAGTTGCATACCCCATCCCCTGTAGGGAAGTCATAGAGGTTGTCAGGGGCCATTGGGCTGGCCAATGTTTTTTAGATATCACAGACACATCTGCTCCAGTGTCTAATATTCCAGTATATCAGGCATTTCTCTAGGAAGAAAGCCAGGAAACTCCAGGGCAACTCAGATGAGGTATATTGAGAGGAAACCTATTTGAACCCATCATCCTGCCCACACACTACAACCTTCTTGTGTGCTTTCAAGTGACTCTACTGAGATTAGAGTGTGTCATTTCCAATCTACTCTATTCCAATTCTTCAGTGTGAAGTGTGGTCCCATTCCTATGTTTGAAATATCCACTGTTTTGCCAACACAGTGTGATGGTAAGTCAGCTCAGACTCTGAATGAGCCTTGTAACCTATGGATCCTGGAGGAAGGCCTGTTGGAGATGCTGCTGACAAAGCTGATCCCTGCCTACCAGAAAGGTGATCTCTTTTATGTGGGAAACTTCCTGCACAATTTCAAATAGTGGAGGACAATGTAGTAGTTGCTGGAAATTCTCTTGAAAAGTGAGTGTTCCCCCTCCAAACCCAGGTTTGATCACCCCTCCTGTCCAAGTCTTGGAATACTTGGCTCCTCTCTGAGCCTGTTTGGTTCACTGCGGTGTTCACAGGGAGCTAAGCATGATACAAGTGCACAAACTACTTTATTATGACTGGGACACCATGCCATTTCATTTCCCTCACTAGCTACTGGAGTCTCAACAGTGTGCTTACTGAGAAGTTGGATTTCAGGCATGAGTAAGTGGCTCCCAACTGCAGCCCTCACCTAGGTGACATCCTAGGAATCCCATTTCCCAGTAAGAAATGAGGTGTCAGTACTAATGGCGGAGGCCTGTGAAATACTGGAGTGAGAGGAAAAGCTGGGGGCTGAATCACTTTTGAGCCATCAGGGAGGGATTGTGATAGCTTTGCCTGTTAGAACCTGAAAGCATTTACATTTTGGTGTGTGGTCCAATGCTGCCACTTGAACCTGAACCCAGGTCTAAATGCCATCCCTTTGGTGTTCAAAAATTAGCACTGTACCATGTGAGTCATAGGTCAAGTTCTGGCTTTTTGCTGCCTAATTGAAGACAAGTGCCTTTAGATTTTACTGACTAGACTGGATTTCCACTGTGATCTTCAGAGCTCAGCCTGCTGGGTGGCTAAGATTAGAGGAATGAGCATTTAGTTCTTTATTTAGAGCATTCACTTATTGATTTATTTAGAGCATTTACTTAGTTAATTTAAGGTGAGTTTACTTTGGACAGATGCATAGAGGCCTCTCTCAGAAGCTTCTGGAAGTGAGGTGTAAAAGTTATCCTGTTCTCGAGTGTCTCGTACCCCCCTCCAAGCACATAAGTGCACATCTCTGCAGGACAGCCACAGCATTAGAGTCCTGCAAGAAAGCGGCTTTGGTAGAAGGCTCAGGATGGAGAGAGAAGGCTCTCACTATCCTTATACCGAATGTGCCCACAGCATCATGTGTTTCATCTATACGATGTGAATGGACTTCTACCCCAGTGATTTCTCTGAGTTCAAGAACTGCCACACCCTGACACAACTCAAGCTCTATATGAGGCTCCACATGCCGGCTTTGGACCTGCTCTTCTAAACACATACTTTTTGACCAGCTTGAGGAATGTGCGACCAGTAAGACCAAGAATAAGTAGAAGTCCTGGTGTGGGTGCCTCAGAGCCTGTGAGTAGGAAGCCCATGTGGTCTAGATATTGGTTGGCCCTTACTTCTACAGAGCTTGGCAAAATGCCCTTTATGGGTGGTGTCAGCCAGGTAATGTCTGTCCTCTGAAAGGACTTGGGAATAAGCACTCATTAGAAAGACCCTACACCTCCTCAGTGTTCAGTCCAAACTCCAGTTCTACAGGTGCCTCCATTAGATCCTCATGGCAGTTGAGTGACACTTCAATTTACAGAGTCCACTCTGTCCACTCTGTACCTATTTCCATGCTTAGGTTTGGGGCATCGTGGAAGAGCTTATCCTGAACTCCGGATGAAAAACCCACCAATGGAGCTGGTGACTGATGGAGACAGAGAATCATCACTGCACTCCAGAAAGCATGGGCCTTCTGTAGAAATTACCAAACAGGTTTAGAGTCCTGTGGATATACCTTTTGCTCTGAACCCCATGTGTGACACAGTGGAACCTGCAGATACTATGGAGGAAGAAAAAGAGCAGCCAGATTTCCTTCCGTTTCCTTTCACACTCCACCCAGAGTCAGTCCATCTGAGTCAGAGTAACACTCCACTTATTGTGCAAGCTGAAGGGGCACACGCTGGGCTCATGGAAAATGTCCCCATGGGAAGCAGCAAGTGTACTCTCAATCCTGGATTCATTGGAGGAAAATGAATCCATCCTCACAGAATATCCAGATCCATCCATCTCACTAAAAGAGACTCAATCTCCATTCGACAAACCAGAATCCATCCCCCTCTTAACTCAGGAAGGACATTCTGTTTCTCATGAGGAAGGAGACCCTTCTGAGGATTCTGAAGTAGAATTACTGTCTGAAGGCAACTTGGAGGCCAGTCTGGATTTAGAGCTTCCCTGTCCTCTTCTTAAAAGACATCTCTTTATCTTGCTCTCATGATTCTTGTCAAGTATTCATTGTATTTACTTTGCGAAACATAAGAAATTAATAACTAAAATTCCTTTTTATTAGTTTTATAGCATTACTACAATTTTAGGAGAAAAATTACCTAGAATGTTTATTTTAGACTTCAAGTAATCCATTTTGATAAATATATCAACCTACATCATTTATTTGAACACATTTTAAACTATTTTTTTCAGGAATGAAAATACATATATATTTGTTGTAAATGAAATTTATGACTTGGGGGAAGGGAAAGAGAAAAGGGGGGAGGGGGTAACAGTGTTTACAAGAAATGTACTCATTACATATGTAACAGCAATCTCTTTGTATATCACTTGACAACAAATTTTTTGAAAAGTACAATAAGTTTAAATGTCTACTTTGGGCAGAATTTTTTTTTGCCAGTACTGTGCTTAGACTCAGGACCTGAGCACGATCCTTGTTTTTGTTTTTGTTTATTCTTAAGGCGCAAGTTCTATCACATGTGCCACAGCACCACTTTTATCTTTTTTTATCTATGTTGTGCTGAGGAATTGAACTTGGGTCTTCATTCATGCTCGTCAAGAACTCTTCCACTAGGCTTAACTTATGGCCCCAGTGGGAAGGAAGTTTTCCATAAAATATGTAGGAAATATGTCCACTAAGGAAAAGCCATCAAAAATAGAAGAAAAATTATATACTTAGATAACGACATGCCAGTATTATGGCAGATCTCTGTAATTCTAGCTTCAAGAGTGGCCTATTTGGACCGGGAGTTGGGTGGCTGAAGTAAAGTGCTATCCTTGAGCAAGCCCTAGGACAGTGCTCTGGCCATGAGTTGAAGCCATAGGACATGCAAAAAATAATAATTTAATGCCCGTGACTGGTGGCTCACCCTGGTAACCCTAGCTACCCTGGAGGATCGAGGTTCAAAGACGGCCCAGGCATAAAAATCTGTGAGAATCTTATTTCCAAATAATCCAGAAAATTCAGAATGACAATGTGCCTCAAGTGGTAGAGCTCTTGCCTTGAGCTGAAGAGCTTAAGGTAAACATCCAGGCCCAGAGTTCAAGCCCCATGAGTGAAAAAAAGAAAACGAAAAAGAAAGCCCTTATGTAAGGCTGGAGTGCACTAGTGGTAGTTTGCTTGCCTAGTATGCACAAAGCCCTGTGTTCAATTACTCTGTACCACTTACACCAAAAAAAAGCTGGAAATGATCTCAGAAGGTTGGGTTCTGAGGATCACAGTTCAAAGCCAGGCCAGACACTAAAGTCCATGAAACTGTTACTTCCACTTAATCACCAGAAAACCAGAAGTGACACTGTGGATCAAGGTGTTTAAGGTTGTAGCCTTGAGCTGAAGAGCCCAGGGACACTGCCCAGGTGCACAATTAAAGTCTTACAACCAAAGGAGAGAGAGAGATAGAGTGAGAGAGAGAGAGAGAGAGAGAGAGAGAGAGAGAGAGAGAGAGAGAGAGAGAGACTGAGAGAAACAGAGAGAGACAGAGACACAGAGAGACAGAGAGAGAGACAGAGAGAGAGACAGACAGGCAGGCAGACAGACAGAGACAGAGACAGAGAGACAGATTCAGAGACATCAAACAGTCAGGCACTGCTGGCTGAAGCGTGTAATTCTAGCTACTATGGAGGCTGAGATTGGAGGATCTTGGTTCAAAGCCCAAAGCCAGCCTGGACACATATGTTTGTGAGACTTACATCACCAATTAACTACCAGAAACCAAAAATGGAGCTGTAGAGGAAGAGCGTTAGCCTTGAGCTGAAGAGCTCAGGGACAGTGTCCAGGCCCAAAGTCCAAGCACCATGACGAATCAATAATAAAAAAAAGAAGATAGCTAATAGTAATGATGAATAATTTTGGGCTGGGAGTTTGGCCTAGTGGTAGAGTGCTTGCCTAGCATGCACGAAGACCTGGGTTCAATTCCTCAATACCACATACATAGAAAAATGCTGGAAGTGGTGCTGAGGCTGAAGTGGTAGAGCCCTAGCCTTGAGAAAATATAAGGACAGTGCTCAGTCCCTGATTTCAAGCCCAGGACTGGCCAAATCAAAATTAGTAGAGCACTGGCATTGAACTGAAGATCTGAGGAACAGCCCAGGCACAGAGTTCAAGCACCGCAAACAACAACAACAAAATCTATGAAATGGCAGTGGTGGTTTTAACCTAAGCAAAAATAGAGTAGAAACTGGTAAAATACATATTTGTGAGTAAGCAAAATAGCCAGACTTATGCATTAGAACAGGATAGCAACTTGAAAAAAAATTTTGTTTTCCATCTCACTAGGTCCTGTCTCTTAATTTCTTCAAGTAAGTAAAATGCTGGGTTTTATAATCATTGCTCTGAATATTAGAAAATCATAATATCTCTCATTAACCAACAAAGACCAGGAACTGGGGCTTCGTTCAAATGGCAGAGTATCAGGCAAGAGAAGAAAAAATTGAAGTAAGAACTTGAAGTTCTTGATCCAGAACCTGCATAGTAACAGAGCAGCAGCCTGGTGATGGTACCTCACACCTATAATCTTAGCTACTCAGGAGGCTAAGATCTGAGAATCAAAGTTTAAAGCCAGCCAAAGTACCCAGTTAACTGCCAGAAAAACCAGAAGTGGCACTGTGGCTCACAGATTAAAGCACTAGCCTTGAGCTGAAGAGCTCAGGGACAGTGCCCAGGCCCAGAGCTCAAGCCCCACAAGTGACAAAAATCAAACAAGCAAACAAAACTCACAAAGAAGCCTGCAGACCATAGTGGTTCTGCTGAGTCTCTTCTCTATGGGGATCAGGAAACATTTCACTTTTTCTGTCTCATCCCATCTCAGCATTCATACTAAAATAAGACTGTGCTGAAAGTCAATTTATAAAAATGTTTTTCATGAATCACCCTGAAATATTCATCGCTTATATCTCAATTGAAGATAGTTGATTTGGGGCTGCATTGGTAGAGTGCTAGCCTTGAGCAGAAAAGGTCAGGGATAGAGCTGAAGCACACAGTTGAAGACCCAGTGCCAACTCACAAAAGAAATTATGCACTTTATACATATTTTCTAATTTCTTAATGAATTTTTCAGTCTGTATAAATATAGGGTACAATCTTAGAGTTGTTTTGATTTGCATTTCTTTTATGACCAGAGATGTTGAGCATTTCTTCATGTGTCTATAGGCCATTTTTGTTTCTTCTTCAGGAAGACTCTCTTTAAGTCTTTGGCCCATTTTTTAATGGGATGGGTGTTACTTTGGAGGTTAGTTTTGGAGTGATTCAATTTTTTGAGTTGTTGATATATTTTAGATAGGAGGCCTTTGTCCGTTGTTTGGTTGGTGAAGATCTACTCCCACTCTGTAGGCTTCCTGATTAGTTTACTAGCTATGTCCTTTGCCATACAAAAGCTCTGCAGTTTACTGCAGTCCCACTTATCCAGCCTTTCTCTGATTTGTTGTGATTCTTGGTCCTTATTAAGAAAGTTTCGACCTGTGCCAAGGAGGCCTAGTGTATCTCCTATTACTTCCTGTAGAGTTTTCAGTGTGTCAGCTTTTACCTCCAGGTCTTTGATCCATTTGGAGTTAATTCTAGTGCAAGGTGACAAAGAAGGATCCAGCTTTATTATTCTGCAGGTGCTTAACCAGTTGTGCCAGCACAACTTTTTGAAGAGGCTGTCTTTCTTCCATTCTATTTTTTTGTCTCCCTTGTCAAAGATTAGGTGGCCATAGGTCTGTGGTTTAATATCTGGGTCCACAGTTCTATTCGATTGGTCTTCAGGCCTGTTCTTGTGCCAGTACAAAGCTGTTTTGAGAATTATAGCTCCGTAATAGAGTCTAAAGTTTGGAATTGAAATTCCTCCAGCGCTGTTCTTTCTGCTAAGAAGTGTTTTTGCTTTTCGGGGTCTTTTATTATTCCATATGAAATTTTGAATTGCCTCAGCCAGAATGGCCAGGATCAGGAAAACGAATGACAACAGATGCTAGAGGGGATTTGGCCAGGAGGTATCAGTACTACACTGTTGGTGGGAGTGCAAACTCGTTCAACCACTGTGGAAAGCAGTGTGGCAGTGCCTCAAAGGCTATGGAAAAGGAAAGACTTAGAAAAATCATATTTAGTGAAGTAAGCCAGACTCAAAGGAACTTAGGCTCAATGGTTTCCCTCATTCGTCATAATCAGTAGAAACCTTGGGCTCTACTAGCAGAGACTTGCAATAGAGCAAAATCTTGATACATAGGGACATATAATGTGAAACTAATTGAAAGGACCTCCAGGATAGTGAAACAAAAGCCATATAATGAATGATTGTTGTCCTTAATGTACTATGTTGTCTCTCATCTCCTTTGCTGTCCCTTGGTTACCTCATATTGGTATAGTATCTCACTTTGTTATCTGATATATTGAATTTATTTGTATTTGGATATTTGAAATTTGATAGGTAAGGGGGGAAAATCAAGATGGGTGGGGGGTGTGGGGGGGGAGGGAAACGGGTACCAAGACATGTGAAAGGCTATCAATGTATGTGAATTAATGCACCTTCTGTCTGGCAAATATCATGTAACCCTTTTGCTAATTACAATAAAAAAAATGCAAAAAAAAAGAAAAAAGGAAAGCAGAAAATAGTTCTGTCACTCTAGTGGTATAGCACAAGCCTTGAGAAAGACAAAGGACAGTGCTCAGGCTCTGAGTTCAAACCCCAGGACTGGCACACAATAAAAAGGGATGAGTAAATGGAGTAAGTCTAGTGTAAATTTGTTATGTATAATTTTCTCTTAAAATTTCTAAAAGATTTTTATTATTATCACTGAAAAAGTACCCAGATATTTTGATTGCCTAGAGCTGTATATATATATATGTATATATAATGTACATATATGCATATGTAAATATTCACACACATGTATACCACAATTTTGTCAATGAAAAATGTATGAAAAGTAAACTAAAATGAATTTTTTGTTTTTAGGATTGAATGATTCATCTCATATAGATACATTTTAGTGTTTAAACAAAAAAATATATAAATAAATAAATAAACATAGGGTACATTCCTTGTTACTTAAGTAAGATTGCTCTTTTTTTTCTTTTTGTCAGTCCTAGGGCTTGGACTCAGGGCCTAGACATTTTCATTGGACTCGCTTGCCCAAGGTGAGTGCTCTGCCTCTTGAGACACAGCGCAACTTCTAGCTTTTTTCTGAGTATGCGGTACCGGTGAATAGAACCTAGGTCTTCATGCATTCTAGGTGAACACTCTACCATTAGGCTACATTCCCAGGCAGTGAGATTCCTCTTACAGTCATTGTATGTTCACAGAGTTTGATCTCACACACTGTAGGGCCCTGGTTGGCTTTGACCTGTGATCCTAAGCCCTGAGCCTCCTAAGTAGCTGAAATTAAGTTGTGAGCCAGCATGATGGCTTCCATTCTTTTTTCTACAAAAATATATGTAGTTATCTAAAATATATCTATAGCTGAAAAAAATGAATCTCTCCCAAACAAATCTTCAAAGAAACAACCATCCTATTAAAAGGTGGGCTAAAGACTTAAAAGAGTATTCTCTGAAGAAAAAATTAAAATGGGCTTTAGACACATGAAGAAATGCTCCATATCTCTAGCAATAAGGGAAATGAAAATCAAAACAACTTTGAGATTCCACCTGACTCCAGTCAGAATGGCCATTATCAAGAAATCTAATAAGAGATACTGGTGGGGAAGTGACCAGGGGGGATCACACCTACACTGTTGGTGTGAGTGTAAACTCATTCAACCAATAAGGAAAGCAGTGTGGTGGTTCCTCAAAAGACTGAACATAGAGCTCCCCTATGATCCAGCAAATCCACTACTTGGCATCTACCCAATTGTCCAGAAAAAATGGCATACTAAAGCCACTAGCACAATGATGCTCATTGCAGCACTATTTACCATAGCAAAGATATGAAACCAACCCAGATGCCACTCAGTAGATGACTGAATCAACATGTGGTACTTATAAACAATGGAATGCTATGCTGCCATCAGAAGGAATGACATCGCCCCATTTGTAAGGAAATGGAAAGACTTGGAAAAATTCATATTAAGTGAAGCAAGCCAGACCCAAAGAAACATAAGCTCAATGGTTTCCCTCATTTGTAATAATTAGTTCACATCTAGGACTCTCCTAGCAGAGGATTACAATAACTCAAAAACCTAGGTATATAAGGTCATATAGGATGAGACTAAATGAAAGGATCTCTAGGATAAGGGAACAAGAGCTATATCTTGTGTCATCGTTGCTCTTAATCTTGTGTGATTTTTGTCCTTAATCTACTATGTTATTTCTCATCTCTTATTTTGTCCTTTGGTTAATGTCAGATTGTTACTGTATCTGATTTTTTCCCTGGCATATTGTATATATGTTTATTTGTTTATGTCAAATAGGAAAGGGAAGGGGGGAAACGAGATGATTGGGAAGGGGAGGGGAGAGGGAACTGGGGACAAAAACATGTGGAGTGGAATAAATGTGTGAGAAGTAATGCAGTCCACTACCTGTAAATCTAATCGTAACTCCTCTATACATTACCCTGAAAATAAAAAAGAGACTATAAAAATATCTGTAGAAAATGAGGCTGGATGATGGAAACAACCAGATGCCCTACTACAAAAAATGTGATACACACACACACACACACACACACACACACACACACACACACACACACACAATGGAATGATATATAGCCAACCGACAAGATAAAATAATGGCATTCTCGGGGAAGTGGATGAAAAGGAAAAAAATCATATTAAGTGAAGTAAGCCAAACTCAAAGGAACATAGGCCCAAGAGTCTCCCTCATTTGTCAAATTCAGTAGAAACCTTGGGCTCTGCTACCAGAGATTTACAATAGAACAAAATCTAGAGACATCGTGACAAATAGTATGACACTAAATGTAAGGACCTCCAAGATGAAGAAACAAAACTCATATAATGAGTGATTGTTGTCCTTAATGAACTATGTGATCTCTTATCTCTTTTGCTATCCCTTGGTTATATCATATTGTTACAATATTTCACCTTGTTTTCTGATATATTTCATATGTGTCTAATTGGTTATTTGAAATTGGATAGGGAAGGGGGGAAATGAACATGAGTGGGGGTAGGGGAAGGGAAATGGGGACCATATCATTACATGGGGTATCAAAGTTTGAGAAGTATTGCACCTTCTATCTGGTGAATATAATGTAATCCTTCTATAAATTACAATAAAAATAAATACATAAAAAGAAGATCTGCACAGAAAAAAATAATAATGGCATTTTTGGGGTAGTGGATGAAATTAGAGTGAATCCTGTTGAGTGAGATAAGTCAAGACCAAGGAAAAAAAGGTACATGGTATCCTTAATATATGGATATTAGTTTCAAACAGTAGTAGAGCGATGATTGAATAGTTGATACCCAAAGTTCTGGGCATAATTTTGGAGATATAAACATAACGACTTAGACATAAAAATCTAGGATGGACTATACACTCTATAGACATGTGTTTTATTATAGATTAATCTGTATCTATGACATACAAAGACTCAGCTTAATTTTTATTATATTCTAAAATTTATGTGCCAGTGATTGTATAGCGATTCCCTTCTTGAATACTTGTTGGTTAAACAAAAACATTTGAAATATGATGTAAAATTCAATGTTAATAAATTTTTTTAAAGAAAGAGGCTAGAGGTAAATAACACTAATGTACTTGCTCTAAGTGGTACAGAAATTTTCTTAACGAATCAAGGAGTTTTATTACATCTTTATGCAATTATTTTAGTTCTGAGTGTTCTACAGTCAATGATACTTCTGGAAAGATGATATAGCTGACTTTGTAGATAGTATGAAGACATACTGGCCTAAACGTAGAATAAAGCATTGGTAAGTGGCTGTTAGCTGTCCAGATTCTACTGGAATATGTGGAATGAATTTATTAAGCACAATGCAGGTTCTTAGTCAGATCAGGATCAAGATTATGTGGTTCCATGAGATGAATGAGGAAAGATCAGAAAAATCTACTAAGATATCCAGATATACTTTTGAAACTAAGGTATCTGGACTCCTTTTTTTTTCTTTCTTGGTGGGGAGCTTGAACTTTGGACCTGGGCAAGGTCTCTTAGTTCTTTTTCCTCAAGGCTAATGCTGTACCAGTTTTAGCCACAACTCCACTTAGTTTTTGGGTGGATAAGTGGAGAGAAGAATCTTGCAGTTTTTCTTGTTTTCGTTTTTTTGCTTGCAAAGGCTTTGAATCACCTTCTCCCTGGCTAGTAGAATGACAATTATGACCCTCCAGCGCCTGGCTAGTGATTTTTTGAAAATTGGACTTTCTTCCAAATCACGTAACTGGTTCCCAGCAAAGTTTTGAAGCCTGACTTAAATGTGACAGATTTTTGTCACTTGGAGACACTCTGTGCTGAACGTTAGAAATCTACCAGCTGACACACAGTGGCACTTCCAGTTTTTGTTTATGTGGTGCTGAGGAATGGAATCCAGGGTTTCATACATGCTAGGCAAGCTACATTTTCAGCCCAAGGTTTTATGTTTTGTTTTTTCAGTGTAGTTGCTTCTAAGGTACTGTATGATGTTCTTTCATTTTCTTTGCTTTTTACCTCTTTTCTTCTTTTTCCCTTTAGTTTTATTCTCTGTAGTCACTGTGTTGAATTCGGGTACCCTGTGTCTTGTACATAGGTTTATGTGATTTGGGGAATGGAGAGGGTATAATAAAATGGTAAAAAAAAAAAACAAAGGAAAAAGGGTGAACCAATTGAACAGTGATACTTGGAAGACACTAAACGGAAATGAACTGAACAATCTGGGAGGAGAAGGGGCTGAGGGTAGGAAAACAGAGAAAAATGAGGGAGAGGATAAAAATTTTCTTAAGAAATGTGTTCATTACTTATGTAACCGTATGCCAACTATATATTGACTTAACAAAAAAATTAACTTAAAAAATAATTTAGCCGGGTATGGTGGCTCACACTTGTAAATGTAGCTACTCAAGAGGCTGGGATCCAAGGATAGCAGTTCAAAGTCAGCCTGGGCACTGAAGTCCCTGTGACTCTTATCTCCAATTAACCACCAGAAACCCAGAAGTGGCCCTATGGCTCAAGGGATAGGGCAGTAGTCTTGAGCTGAAAAGCTCAGTGACAAGACCCAGGTGCAGAATTACAGTCACATGACTTGAATGATGAATGATACTAGCCAGGCTCTGTGCGCTCACACTTGGAATCCTATCTACACAGAATCAGGTTTGAATCCAGCCCAAACAAATTGCATGATATTCTGATTTACAGTTCATTACCAAAAATCTGGAAGTGGAGCTGTGGATCAAGTGGTAGAACACTAGCCTGAAGTAAAAAAAAACATTTAAGGACAGTTCCCAGCCCCGGGTTCAAGTCCCAGGACTTGCATAAAACAAACAAAATGTGACGCTGAGTCCTCCATCATTTGGTGTTATAGTTCAATATTCTTGATATGCGTCTTAGAAATTAAGTCCCTAGCAAATACTCTCCCCTGAAATTCTGCTTCATAGCTGATTCATAGAATTTCAGCATCATTACTATCACCTTCCAGTTAGCATAGCAGTCGACTACTGAAAATTTGAAGAAAACTTTTGAGTAATCCTAATAAATCTGTGTATCATCTGCACACACATCAAATCAGCAGCAGCTATGTTCTACTATTATCTAAATGTATTTAATCCCTTCTTGAGTTAATGAGCCTTAAAGAGTAAAACATATGAAATAGTTATGAAACTAACAGTCACCATTCTTCTACCTAATATTGTAATATAAGTTTATAAATGCAAGGACTATTCTGAAGTGTGCAGAAGATAGCTTCTAATTATAATATTCTCATGAAGTATTGTTTTTAGGAAACATGTTGCTTGCTTTGGGAAAGCAAAGGCAAAGAAAAATGATATAGGTAAGTTCCCTTTTTATCAGAAGTAAAATACAATTGGGTTTAGGTCAACTTCATTCATTCCGTGCTGATGAAACAAATATTTGCAATTCATGAGGCCAATCACTTCATTGTGATGCACAATCAGCCAGCTTAGATCAATCTTCCAAAAAAGGAAAGGAACAAGTGAGAAGCAATTAAGGTTTCCAAAATGAACCAGGTGGTGGTGGCAGCTCACACTTGCAATTCTATCTACTCAAGGCCTGAAATCCAAGGATCTGGATTAAGTCTGTCTGGGATGAAAATATTCCTCTCTGAAACATCATCTCTGTTATCACAGCCTAGCTGATACACTCTGCCCAACAGTTCCAAACACCAAAGTCCATTTCCTATCTGAAATACTAGCAAACGTACTCACACATTATTTCCTCTTTAGGAGATAGTTGAAACATGTACCAGAAACATTTCCCTGGATTCAGAGTGGAAGTGGAAATATATACTCACTAGAAGCCCATCTAGTAAATTACAGTCAATCATCTTTCCTCACATCTTGTCAGTTAAATTGAACAATGAGTGTTTGGATCAGAAGCGATGTGTATGAGCATACAGCTTGTAAAAGTACTGTAATACTAGCTACTCAAGATAAGCTGAGACCTGAGGATTCCAGTTCAATATCAGCCATGCAATAAATTCCATAAGATTTTTACCTCTAATTAACCAGCAAAAAACAGAGCGTTAAATTGTGCTTAAAATGCCACAGGCCTAAGCTTTGCATAAAAGTGCTAAGGGGTAGCATTCAGGATCCCACTCTCTCCACTCCTTTTTAACATAGTACTAGAATTCCTAGGCAGTGCAATAAGGCAAGAAGCAAGCATACAGGGGATCCAAGTAGGGAAAGAGGAAATAAAACTATCCCTCTTTGCAGATGACATGATTCTGTATTTAAAGAATCCTATAGACTCTACTCCCAAGCTCCTTGAGCTGATTGAAAGCTTTGGAAGGGTAGCAGGCCATAAAATCAACCCTCACAAATCAACTGCCTTCCTTTACGCCAACAGTGAGAGGAACGAGGCAATAATCAGGAAAGAAACTCCTTTCACAATAGCCTCAAAGAAAATAAAGTACCTAGGAATTAGCTTAACTAAGAATGTAAAGGACCGTTTAGATGAAAACTTTAAAACCCTAAAAAAGGAAATTAAAGCAGAACTAAGGAAATGGAAAAACCTCCCATGCTCCTGGATTGGAAGAATCAACATTGTGAAAATGACAGTCTTGCCAAGGGCTATCTACAAATTCATGCAATACCCATCAACATCCCAATGTTATTCTTTAAAGAAATAGAAGAGGCAATTCAAAATTTCATATGGAATAATAAAAGACCCCGTATAGCAAAAACGCTTCTTAGCAGAAAGAACAGCGGTGGAGGAATTTCAATTCCAAACTTTAGACTCTATTACAGAGCTATAATTCTCAAACAGCTTGGTACGGGCACAAGAATAGGCGTGAAGTCCAATGGAATAGAACTGCGGACCCAGATATTAAACCACAAACCTATGGCCACCAAATCTTTGACAAGGGAGCCAAAAAAATAGAATGGAAGAAAGATAGCCTCTTCAACAAGTTGTGCTGGAAGAACTGGTTAAGCACCAGCAGAAAACTAAAGTTGGATCCTTCTTTGTCACCTTGCACTAGAATTAACTCCAAATGGATCAAAGACCTGGAGGTAAAAGCTGACACACTGAAAAGTTTACAGGAAGGAATAGGAGATATACTCGGCCTCCTTGGCACAGGTCGAAACTTGCTTAATAAGGACCAAGAATCACAACAAATCAGAGAAAGGCTGGATAAGTGGGACTGCATTAAACTGCAGAGCTTTTGTATGGCAACGGATATAGCCAGTAAACTAATCAGGAAGCCTACAGAGTGGGAGAAGATCTTCACCAACCAAACAACGGACAAAGGCCTCATATCTAAAATATATCAACAACTCAAAAAATTGAATCACTCCAAAACTAACCTCCAAAGTAACACCCATCCCATTAAAAAATGGGCCAAAGACTTAAAGAGAGTCTTCTCTGAAGAAGAAACAAAAATGGCCTATAGACACATGAAGAAATGCTCAACATCTCTGGTCATAAAAGAAATGCAAATCAAAAGAACTCTAAGATTCCACCTCACTCCAGTTAGAATGGTCAGGATCAGGAAAACGAATGACAACAGATGCTGAAGGGGATGTGGCCAGGAGGGATCACTACTACAATGTTGGTGGGAGTGCAAACTCATTCAACCACTATGGAATGCAGTGTGGCAGTGCCTCAAAAGGCTAAACATAGAACTCTCCTATGACCCAGCAATTCCACTATATGGCATTTATCTAACAATCCAGAAACAAGGGCATACTAATCCCACTAGCACAACAATGTTCATTGCAGCACTATTCACCATAGCAAAGATATGGAACCAACCCAGATGTCCCTCAGTTGATGACTGGATCAACAAGTTGTGGTATTTGTACACAATGGAATTCTATGCTGCTGTCAGAAAGAATGACATCACCCCATTTGTTAGGAAATGGAAAGACTTAGAACAAATCATATTAAGTGAAGTAAGCCAGACTCAAAGGAACTTAGGCTCAGTGGTTTCCCTCATCCGTCATAATCAGTAGAAACCTTGGGCTCTACTAGCAGAGATTTGCAATAGAGCAAAAGGCCATATATAAGGCCATATAATGTGAAGCTAATTGAAAGGACCTCCAGGATATTGAAACAAAAGCCATATAATGAATGATTGTTGTCCTTAATGTACTATGTTGTCTCTCATCTCCTTTGCTGTCCCTTGGTTATCCCATATTGGTATAGTATCTCAATTTGTTTTCTGATATATTGAATTTATTTGTATTTGGATATTTGAAATTTGATAGGGAAGGGGGGAAAACCAAGACAGGTGGGGGGTGTGGGGTTGGAGGGAAATGGGTACCAACACATGTGAAAGGGTATCAATGTATGTGAATTAATGCACCTTCTACCTGGCAAATATCATGTAACCCTTTTACTAATTACAATAAAAAAATGAAAAAAAAAGAAAGTTGTAGTGTGTGGGGAGGATGATGGGGTCAAATACATTTCTTCTTAGCAATTTACCTCATCTGGTTGCCCTGGATTTTCCTGGCCTTCTTCTTAGAGAAAGGCCTGTTGTACTGGATTTGTGGCTTGGCAATGAACTAGCATGTACATCTTCGAGTAAGACATCCACAACTTCCATGCCTGAGACTCGAGTTTCCTGACCTTTGGCAACAGCACAGCAACATCTTTCTTCCTCCTGAGCCACAGGCCAAGTGAGCTGGCTTGAGCTGGTTGTTAGTTACAGTGGCTTGGTTACCAGGGTTCCATTTTCTTTTCCATTGTGTGGGAGGCAGGGTCAGCTTTCAGGGCCCAATGACCAAAGATCCTTGCTCACAGAAGACCTCACCAAAGACATAATGGAGGCTGAATCTCTCCTCCAATCTCACAATATACATGTGGATGTAGTAAACAGCACACCTTATTTGTCCAATCCCAATGTCTTCCACTAGGCCCAACTACCACTCTGCTCTCAGGCTCAAGGAGCCTTTCTTAGTTAAGATCCAAACTTAAGGGTCCATATTGCCCTCATCTTTTACAAAACATTTGCTTCACAGTGCCTTCTCTGCCTACATTTTGCCCCTTGTCGAATTTTTTTTTTGTTTTTGCTAGTCTTGGGACTTGAACTCAGAGTGTGAACATTGTTCTTGGGCTTTCTTTAGGCCTTAGCTGTCCCACTGAGCCACAGCACCACTTGCAGGGTTTTCTATGTATGTGGTAATGAGGAATCAAACCTGAGTCTTTTTGCGTGGTAGCCAAGGATTCTACCACTAGGTCAAACACACAGGACATCTTGCACATATTTTTGACGTCAATCTACTACGATATTATTAGGTTTCTGCGGCGAGCTCCTCGACCAGCGAGGAAGAACGACCACCACACAAGGATTCTTCTCAAATCATACTTTATTGGAGAGCCTTTTGATTGAAGGGGGAGCAGGAAGCGAAAGGGCCGAGGCATCAAAAGCAGCAGCTTATATAGGGAACAGGAACACGGGTCGCTCCACCATTGGCTGCCGCCCTACTGCCACAACGAGGTGCCGCGGGATTGGCCAGGGATTATCATGTGATTCACGCATGCGCATAACTTAGGACACGTAGTCGAGCACCGCATTGCCTTAAGTGGAGTCGTTTACCTCTAAGGAGTCAGGAAACGGGCGCCATCTAATGGCGTTTGTCCCGGCTCCCTACAGCTCCCCTTTCTTGTTTTGAGCATCAGGCAAGAGTAGAGGCCTGTTCTCTGAAGAGAATAAGGACAATGCAAGGCCTCCTCTCCAGGCTCTTTCCCAGAGGGTGACCCTCCAGTCCGATGCCCTTTTTTCAGAGGTGGGAAATTTTGGCATCTACCCACATGCAAACAGACGTGCTCTTCTCGAGAAAAGGCATCTCCCTTTTCCCAAGTGCAGTGCATACACCTCGCATCCTGTTTGCTCCAGATCTTAAGCTGCATACCTGTCCCTCTGCAATGGGATCTTGTCCCCCGGGGTGCAAAGGCTATGCAGAAAAATAGGCTCAATTGCCCTTTAAGGCTGAAAGCCATATTTGGGGTGAGGATCCAACTTCCAAGGCGGCTAATGCTTGCGAAAATCATTACCTTATCCCTCTGTGTTTGGGCTTGCAGGCTACAGACCAACCATAGGCAGACCACATATCCTTTTTTTTTTCAAGCATACTTAACCAAAATTGGGGGGAGTCATGCATTTCTAATGCTGCAAAAGCTTGTTTTATAATAGCATTATCTCTTTTACATAGCATCCAACACAAAATCCCCAACCCACACATCATTAATCCCAAAAAGGCTAAACTTCCAGCCCATTCTTTTGCACAGGAGGACGCCTGTAATATCCAATCAGTAATTTTCCCGAAAAGAGGCCACATTTACCCTGGTTGAATTAACAATCATAATTTCATATCTCAATTGGCTTGTAAGGTTTTCAAGATCATGTGACCATTGTCCAGTTAACATCTGACCCAACTGCTTCGACAGATTAGCGGTATAAAGGCATTGGCAACGTATAATTGTCCGACTGTCTGTCCATGGGAAGAAAAGGTAACTGCAATGATGAATTGGTCGTGAAAAGATACGGGAAAACACGAGTGTCATGCTTCACAGGCATCGGTATTGGAAAGGTCTTCATCAGCGCCCACAAAATCCTCTCCTGGGCCATCACTGGATCTGCTAGTATTGCCACCAACATGAGAATAATCTTCATCGTCAGTGCCTTTCTCGGGTTCTCCTTCCACCTTTCGCGTCAATCGCAACGGGAACCAAAGCGGTGTTTCCTGCTCCTGTGGAAAAACACAAACAGCTCCCCTGGATCTCTTTACTACGGGATCCGGTCCGCACCAATTATTTGTAATAACATCCTTTCATTTAACCATCTCAGTTATAATTTTAGGGTTTGGGGCAGCATGTCTATCTGCTGCTGACTTATCATCACTATTTAAAATTAAAAAATTTAAAGTAAAAAGTGCAAGGGAAAGTCTTTCCCTGGGAGATGCTCCTTCCGCAATTCCCCCTTTCTGTTTTTGAAGTATTTCTTTTAATTTTTTGTTGGTTCTTT
Organism: Megascapheus bottae; assembly: GCF_031878675.1. NCBI lineage: Eukaryota > Metazoa > Chordata > Mammalia > Rodentia > Geomyidae > Megascapheus > Megascapheus bottae. The sequence continues at coordinate 1,937,050 of NW_028327641.1, read as the reverse complement.
CCACAATTCCTTGTCCTTGCGGATTGTATGGTAACCCTGTTGTATGGGCTACTTGCATTTGCGCACAAAAGGCGCGGAAACCATGAGAAGTATAGGCAGGGCCATTATCAGTTTTTAAGTGAAGGGGTTTTCCCCAGGCCGCCCAGGCTTCTAAACAATGTACTTTTACATGGGAAACCTTTTCTCCTGCCAAGGGCGTGGCATGTACTATGCCAGAATAGGTATCCACGGAGACATGTAAATATTTTAATTTTCCAAATTCCGCTAAATGAGTAACATCCATTTGCCATAGGGCATTTGGTTTTAGGCCTCTAGGGTTTATCCCCACATTAGGAGAGGGGAGAAAAATCACACAAGACTGACAGGCTTTAACAATATTTCGTGCCTCATGTCTGGTTATATTAAATTTTATTCTAAGAGTATTAGCAGGTACATGATATAACTGATGAAAAGTTTTTGCTGATTCTACAGAATCAATAGCTGTCAAAACCATGGCCCTAGTTGCCTGATCTACCTGGGTATTAGCCTTAGCCATGGGACCTGGCAACAAGGTATGAGCTCTCATGTGCCCTATATAAAAGGGATTCTTTCTTGCCAAAATAAGGGATTGAATCTGTAATAATATGTTAGAAACCATGCTGGCCTGCCTAATTGAGGCGGCGACTTCAAGAGAATTAACAGCATTAACAACATATTGTGAATCAGAAAAAAGATTAAAGGGCTCTTCAAATCTTTTAAACACCTCTAGAACCACCAGGCACTCCGTGACCTGGGGAACATCCGGTCGAAAATATAACACGACTGGATTTTGACCTTCCACCACAAAGGCACCCTGGCCAGTTTTTGACCCATCAGTATAAATAGTCAAGGCTGTAGCCAAAGGCTTCTTAGAGGTAATAATAGGAAAATAAACCAAATTTCTCTCTACAAAGGCAAGCAGGGGATGCTTGGGATAATGGTTATCGATAATATTGGGAAAGGCACATAATAAAATCGCCCATATATCCACAGTGGCAGCCAAAGTTTCCACCTGATTCCTGGTATAGGGAATAATTAATTTATCGGGTATTTTAGCAAAATGCATCCAACAATACTTTAGGCTCAATAGGGCTTGAGTTGCAACAAGCTCAGGAAAATATTGAACAGTTCTTGCTCCAAGAGAATTACCATGAAGCCACCACAGAGGGCCGTCCTGCCATAAGACCCCTGTAGGATAATTCTTTGTCTTTAAAATACACAACATAAGTACTTGACCTGGATTATAACGACACACTTGAGCCTTAATTATTGCCTCTTCAATCTTTTTTAGGGCCGCAAAAGCCTGTGGGGTAAGTTTTCGTGTAGATGTGACATCCGGGTTACCTTCCAAAATGGAAAATAAAGGCAGTAATTCTGCTCGAGGAATGTTTAAATATCCCCGGATCCAGTTGATGTCTCCCAACAGTTGTTGAAAATCATTGAGTGTCTTTAGGTGAGCAGTTCGAATAGAAATTTTTTGAGGTCGAATAAAGGCAGGAGTAACAATGGCGCCTAAGAATTTTACCACCTTGGATTGTTGTACTTTATCAGGGGCAATAATAAGCCCTCTCTGTTCAAGTAGGGAAACCACCTGTTGATAGGCTCTATGAAGTACCTCAGGAGAGGAAGCAGCTAGCAGGATATCATCCATATAATGAATGATTCTTACCAGGGGAAACTCCTGTCTAACTGACAGCAGGGCCGAATCCACAAACAGTTGACAAATAGTCGGGCTATTAGCCATGCCTTGAGGCAAGACCTTCCACTGATACCGGGCATCTGACTGTTCATGATTAACAGAGGGCAACGTAACGGCAAAACGTTCTCTATCCTCAGGGCAAAGGGGTATTGAGAAGAAGCAATCTTTAATGTCTAAGGTCAACACAGGCCAATCTCGGGGCAGTGCTGAAAGTAGAGGAAGTCCTCTCTGGACTGGTCCCATGACCTGCATTTGCGCGTTTACTTCCCTTAAGTCATGTAACAGTCTCCACTTGCCAGAAGCCTTTTTAATAACAAAAATGGATGTGTTCCAGGGAGATACAAAGGGCTCAACGTGTCCCAATTTTAACTGTTCCTCAACTAAATTTTTTGCAGCTTCCAATTTTTCTTGTGAAAGGGGCCACTGTGGGACCCACACCGATTTCTGAGTCAACCAGGGTATGGGTATCGCATTATTGATGGAAGCTTTTGTTTCAGTGGCCCCTAGGAAAAACCCAATCCTTTCCTATTAAATTTTGAAGCAGGCTCAACGGGTTCTGGGCGTCCCTGAAGACATCTGCCAAGCCCTTGAGTTGGAACATATCCCTGCTGTTTCATGATGTTTTGACTAACTTCTGAATAATTATTAGTCAGTTTAAGTTTTAATTGTTGTTGCACATCCCGTCCCCAAAGATTAACAGGGACGTCGATTACAAACGGTTGGATTGTTCCCTGTTGGCCTTCTTCAGTTCTCCACACTAACTCTTTAGCACTGACACAGGGAGCATTAGCATATCCAAGTCCTTGTAAAGTTTGAGAAGATTTTTGTAATGGCCACTGCTTGGGCCAGGCCTTTGATTGAATAATGCTCCGATCGGCTCCGGTATCTACCAGGCCAAGAAAGGACTTTCCCTCTATTTGTAGGGATAGCATGGGTCTCTGGTCCAATTCCATCGACAGGCACACAAGATCAATCCCTGTGGAGCCTAAGCCTGTGGCTCCCCTTTCCTTTTGTAGTGAAGGAAGGTTTTCATGTTTTGAAGGTAGAATTAAAAGCTGGGCAATCCTATCTCCCGGGGCTATAGAGATTACTCCGTAAGGGGAGTGGCACAAAACCTTGATTACTCCTGAATAGTCAGAATCTATAACGCCCGGGAAAATTATTAGTCCTTTTAAGGTGGAGGAGGAGCGCCCTAACCCCAATCCCACGGTGCCTGTTTCTAATGGTCCAGTTACATTAGTATCCAATATTTGTACTCCCATGGCTGGAGTTAAGACCAATCCGGAGGAGGCACAGAGGTCCAGCCCTGCGGAGCCTGGGGTTGCCCTTCTGGCCGGACTGGCTGCTGTAAGCAGCTGGGAACAGGTGCCGGAGTCTGAAGTGCCCCATAAATTTGTGGGCCCTGGGGACGGGGGCCCCTTGTCCCATTTTTTGGCTCCTGGTCTGCACTAAGAGAAGGAATGGGCTGTCCATTAATATCTTTTACTGACTTGCATTCATTGGCCCAATGTTTTCCCTTCTTGCACCTAGGACATGTTCCTGGCATCTTTTGAACTCCCTGAGGACCCTGGGAAGCAGTTCTGGGACACTGGCGTTTAAAGTGTCCAAGTTGGCCACATTTGAAGCATCCTTTACATTTAGAGTCCTTGGCCGCTTGGGTGGCTGACAGTACAGCTGCAGCCAGGCCTGCATTAGTTAATGGCCCCCCTATTTCTCTGCAGACTTTTATCCATGCTTCCAGGCCCTTTTCCTTGACCGGCATAATAGCTCTCTGACATTCCTTTGTACATTGCTCAAAAATAATTTGTTGGACAACTGGCATAAAGGCTTCAAGATTTTCAAAAACGCGCTCCGCCGTTTCGAGCACACGGGCCACAAAATCGGAGAATGGCTCCGTGACAGCTTGAGTAACTTTGGTGAGGCTGCCAGTGACCTGGCCTTTGTTTGGGATTGCCCTCCAGGACTTGTAAAAAACCTCATTTATTTGTTTATAAACATCCCAGGGGAAATTTGTCTGATCGGCAGCCTATTGTCCTTGCCCTAGGAGCATGTCCACAGTCCACTCGGGCCGCCCTTCTTGTGCATTTACTCTATATTGAGCCTGAGCTCTGTCCATAACTATAGACCTGAAGTCAAGGAACTGTCCATAATTGAGGCATGTCCGCGCGACCTCATACCAATCATTAGGTGTCATAGCATTAGCAGTTAGTCTTCTAAGCAAGGCAGTGGTATAACTGGCCGTAACTCCATAATTACGTACTGCCTCCATCAAATCCTTTAACTGTTTATAGGAGACTGGTTCAAAGGTCCTCTCCTGGGTAACTGGGTTCTCAAAAACTGGGGACGCAGCTGCCAGGTGGGACCAAGTGCTTCCTTTTATGAAATGACTTTTTCCCGCCGCCACAGGATAGGGCGGGGGCGCAGAGGGCATGGTTCTCTCTTGCTTATTTCCTTTAGACACTCCGGCCAGAAGAGGTCGTCGAACTCCATACCTACCCTCCTCATACCTAGCAGCCGCCTCCTCCAAGCCTTCTCCCTCCTTCGGGTCCTGTTCCTCATCTGAATTGTTAGTCACTTCCTCATCTGAGCTGTTTAATTCCTCATTTGAATCGTTTAGCTCCTCATCTCTAGACTCCCTTATTTGTAAATGTTGAAACCTGTCTAGATCCGGGTAAAGCTGCCCCGGGAGCGGCTCCATTACTCTTATGACTTGGTCCTCCTTATCACCCTCCTGCACGGTATCTTGGTAGGGTGTGTCCACCCTCTGTTCTTTGACATAACGTCTCTTTTCTTTATTTTCTTTCCCTTTTCTTTTTGGCCTACCCATTTCCTCCCCATTTGATTCTACCTCGGAGAGACTATCCTGGTGCTTCATCAATGTCCTACTGGCTTCCTTAACAATCTCTGAGTTGCAGTCATAAAACTGGCTAGAAAAACACTGGAACTCTCCTCCCCTTTTGTCGCAACGCAGACAAATGCAACAAAAACACACCAGCAGCACCCACAAAGGAAGGACAACAGCAAGCACCCAGAATTGTACCCAAAAAAACAGCATACCTGGGGATCTCAGCTGATCAGGCTGATACTTACCGACGTCTCCTCTCTGTATGTCGAGTTCTGAATCCTCCTCTGCCCCTCGCTTGTTGTCCTGTCTTCCCAAGGTCCCGGGTTTCCGGCACCAGTTCCAGCGAGCTCCTCGACCAGCAAGGAAGAACGACCACCACTCAAGGATTCTTCTCAAATCATACTTTATTGGAGAGCCTTTTGATTGAAGGGGGAGCAGGAAGCGAAAGGGCCGAGGCATCAAAAGCAGCCGCTTATATAGGGAACAGGAACACGGGTCGCTCCACCATTGGCTGCCGCCCTACTGCCACAACGAGGTGCCGCGGGATTGGCCAGGGATCATCATGTGATTCACGCATGCGCATAACTTAGGACACGTAGTCGAGCACCGCATTGCCTTAAGTGGAGTCGTTTACCTCTAAGGAGTCAGGAAACGGGCGCCATCTAATGGCGTTTGTCCCGGCTCCCTACAGGTTTCTCTATCCTAATCAATTTTTTCCTGATGATTAGCTTTGCTGTCATGTGTAAAAAATGCAAGAGGGAAAAACACAGAAGAATTAGTGAAATTTTAAAAAAAGCATTACACGCATAGATAAGTGTTCATTCTTTGTAGGGGAAAGGATATTTTGATATGATGATGATGACTTTATAATTACTATGTCAGGGTTGAGAGTTTGGCATAGTGGTAGAGTGCTTACCTAGCATCCATGAAGATCTGGGTGTGATTGCTCAGTATCACATAGATAGAAAATCTAGATGTGGCACTGTGGCTCAAGTGGCAGAGGGCTAGACTTGAGAAAACCCGAGGACAGTGCTCAGGCCCTGAATTCAAGCCCCAAGACTGGCAGAAAGATAAAAGAAAATAAAAATGCTTTTTACGAGCTAATTTACTCACAGCATTGGCTTCTGAAATCTTCGCTTCTGCATCTTGTGAAATACCCCTTTCCCTCAACATAGACAAGAAAAACAGATCCATCCCATGGTCCACTGTGAGGCCAATGGTTGGGCTAAGAGCTAGTCTTGCAGAAACATATAAGTTTTATTCTAATACTTTCCAAACTTTGTACTCAAATATGCTACCTACTTACCAACTTAGGTCAGTTATCCTTATGCTATACCTTTTCTTCATTACTACATTATTCTTACACTCCTACGTTAATCCTCTTATACCTCCCCTGACCTCTCTCATTCTTTTTTTCTATCTCTGGACCTCTGCTCGTCTTTCAACCCTTATACTGCACAGATCTACACTTGATGGCTGTTGAGCAATATTGTATATGTAGGTGGTTAATTATTCTCTAGGCTCAGAGGGACTTAAAGACAATAGAGATTGGATTGAGAGGCTTATTGTTTTGGGTATGAATCGCTTATCAGTGGTTGTATTAGATTGGTCTGTAAGTGCACAAAAAGAAAGAGTAATAATACCAATTAAAACTTGTGAACATCTAGTGTCTGCCAGCTACAGAGTTATAGGTTGGTTATATCTGAAAAACTATAATCGTATTTAGTAGTAATCTTTCTCCCATTATCAAATGGGCAGAACAAGAAACTCAAGAAAAATGTCAAATCAAGAAACAACATCCCCCCCCAATGTAAACAGACAATGGAACAGTCACTGGAAAACCTAGAGGAGAGTCTTCCAAGTGCTACACAAATGCAATTGATAAACATCATTAATGGAAAATGTGAAAATATAAAGAAAGAGATAATAGAGGAAGCCATAGCTGAACAAGAGGAAATCATAAACAAGGTGATAAGTGAAAAAGAAGAAGCCATAAAGGAGGCCATAATAAAGGTTTTTCAAAGAAAGATGGATGAATTCATAGAATCCACAAATAAAATGTGACCAAACTCCAGCAAATGTCCAAAGAAAATAAAGCTACTGAGCTAAGCACTCAAAAGGAAATCAAGGAGATAAAGAAATCCATACATGATCTAAAACAAGAGATGCAAGGCATCAAAAATGAGCAATTAGAAGCAAGGGATATGAAAAATAAAGTAGATAGTTTTAATAGCAGGTTAGACAATGCAGAGGAGAGAATTTCCGGGGCTGAAGATAATTTAGTTATTATAGAGAAAGAACAGAAAATGAGTCAATCCAAATCTAGGAAATATGAGATAGCGCTTCAGGTGGTCCAAGATACAATTAGGAAGCCTAATTTAAGGCTAGTTGGTATTGAGGAGGGCGTGGAGAAAGAGGTCAATGGTATTGGAAATATACTTCAGGGAATCATCTCAGAGAATTTCCCAGATATCCAGAAGGGCAGGCCCATCCAGATACGAGAAGCTTTTAGAACCCCAAACAGACCTGACCAGAAAAGAACATCCCACCGCCACATTGTGATCCGAACTCCATCAATAGAAACGAAAGGAAAGATCCTAAAGGCAGCCAGGGAAAAGGGATCAGAAATGTATAAAGGCAAACCAATCAGAATAACCCCAGATTTCTCAGCAGAGACCATGCAAGCACGAAGTGACTGGAAGCATATATGTCATGCCCTTAAATCAAATAACTAAAAACCAAGAATACTATAGCCAGCTAAGCTCTCATTCATAACTGAGGGAACAATAAAAACATTCCATTCCAGGGAAAAGCTGCAACAATATGTCGAAAAAAACCCAACACTACAGAGAATTCTCAATGATGCTCTATACCTAGAAAACCAAAATAAATGCAATATAGGGAAAGAAATGGCACCTAAACTGCATACCATCTAAGGACCACAAGAACTGTCAAGACACAGGCCCTAATAAAAGCTTTTAAAAATGGTAGGAACTAATAAATATCTCTCAATCCTAACTCTCAATATCAATGGACTTAACTCTCCAATTCAACGGCATAGGCTGTCTAGTTGGATCAAAAAGCAAGAGCCATCGTTCTGCTGTCTTCAAGAGACACATCTTACCCAAAAACAATCATCTTTTGAAAGTGAGAGGTTGGCATAAACTCTATCAAGCTAACTGCCCCCATAAACAGGCTGGAGTTGCCATCCTCATATCAGATACAATAGATTTCAAACTAAAATTAGTAAGAAAAGACAAAGAAGGTGATTACATACTACTAAAGGGATCTTTCCTCCAGGAAGACATAACGATCCTAAATATTTACACACCCTTTTGAAGATTCTCAAAAGATTGAAGATTCTGCCAGTGTAAGTTAGATTCCAGCATTGATATTAAACAATGCAATGAGTAGGGATTTATATTTGAAATATCACTGTTGACAAAATCTAACTCACATTTGCTAAGTATTTGCTTTTGATTTCCCAAGAAGTCCAGTACAAGCTAACATGTGTGGCATATATCGACTGGGAGAAATGATTCAGAATATGTGACTCATTTGAACAGGAGTCAGTGAAAAGATACAGAAGCAGGATACCCATATTGTGATAATTTGTATCTTTTGCATATTTTGTGTTTGTTATTCATTCCATTTGTAGTGTACATTTCTAGGTAAAAACTTTTAAAATGTTTCCAAACAATTTGTTATTTCAACAGCAAAAAAAGACATTTATATGCCTGATAAAATTCACAGAATCCAAATTTTTCCATATTATTTTTTGTTTTTTGTGGTTTTTTTTTTGTGGGTCATAGATCTTGAACTCAGCCTTGGCACTATCCCTGAGCTCTTCAGCTCCAGGCTACCACCTTACCCTGGAGCCAAGCCCCACTTCCCATTTTCTAAAGGTAAATTGGAGATAAGAGTCTCAGCTCTTTTTGTGCCAGGATGGCTTTAAACCCTGATCCTCAGATCTCAGCCTCCTGAGTAGCTAGGATTATAGAAGTGAGCCACCACCCCATCATGCTCAGCTTTCTGGTTTTTTTTAAACAAGCCCTTTGGCTGGAACTCGGTCTGAGCCCTGTCCTTCAGCTTTCCTCAAGCCTAGTGATCTTCTACTTGAGCCACAGCACTACTTCTGGTTTTTTCTGTGTATGTTGTACTGCGGAATTGAACCTTCATCTTCATACAAGCACTCTACAACTATGCCAAACTCCCAGCCCCTCCACATTAGTTTTTATGATAGATCTTTCCATGCATCTAGGATGGCTAGAAATCCTTCTTGAGTTTCCCAAGATCAGGGAGTATAGGTGTGTCCCATCCTGTGTGGCTACATAACCATTGTTTAGGGTACAGTTCTCTCTTCATTCTACCCATCTAGAGCAATTTTCATCTTCCATGTATAATCATTAAACATTCAGCTCCTGTTCCTCTCTACTCCATTCTCTGGAACCATCGTGCTTTTTGGCTCTAAGGGTTTGTTGATCCTTGGAAGCTCTGGAAGGGAAAACATACCCTAGCTCTTCCTTTATGACTGCTGTATTTTTAGTTTACTGTAATCAAGATTCATCTGTAAAATATAGTAAAATGTTCTTCCTTTTCAATGCATTGTTTTGCATATTTCTATCTTTTGATTATTATTAATAGTTGTGAATGGATTCTCCACATATTTGTTCTAGTCTCTGCTTTCTCTTCCGTTAGGTACAAATCTAGAAATAGAAGTGTTGGACCATATTTCTATGTAATTCTATATTTAGTACTTTTTTAGCACTCTCCACGCAATTTTTGATTGTTTTATATTCCTTGCAGTACTATTCCAAAGTTCTACTTCTTCTCACTACCTTCTCAGTAATAGTTAGACTTTGAAAGTTGTTTTTTTGTATGCGTGTGTGTGTGTGTGTGTGTGTTTTTGTGTGTGTGTATGTGGATCTTTTTGTTTAAAACTATATTTATATTAACATATTTAAAGCAATGATTTCATTGTAATTTTAATTTTTCTCATGACTGTTAATATTGAACTTCTTTCTACATTTTGAACTACTATTTCTATATATTCTTTTTAGAAAATCCTCTCCAATCTCCAATTTTTTTCCCTTTTTTTGTGGGGTAGTGGGGAAAGTCATGGGGCTTGGACCTTGGGCCGTGAGCTCTTTAGTTTAAGGCTATTGTCCTACCCTGAGTATTGCCCCTCAATTCTTCCTCTCACAGCTCCCTAACCCTCTTCCCATTATATACAGAACAAAGGTCATCCTCAGTCTTTTTGAAAAAGTAAAACATACAGTAAATTTGTAGTATAAAACAGCAAGAAATAAATTTCTTGCCAGGTGCAGTGACTTCTACCTGTAATCCTAGCTACTCAGATATCAGGCTGATATCTAAAGATTTGGTTCAAAGCCAGCCTGGGCATTAGAAAGTCTATGAGACTCTCATCTACAGTTAACCACTAGAATATGGGAAATGGCACTGTGGCTTCATAGGTAGGGTGATAGCCTTGAGTTGAAGAGCTCAGGAACAATGCCCAGGCCCAGGGTTCAAGCCTTACGAATCCCCCAGCCAAAAAAAAGAAAAAAAAGTTTCTTCCCCAAGTGATTATTATGCCAGACATAGAACATTAACATTCTGGGTGTACTTCACAGTATTATTACTTGATACCCTTAGATTTTGCAATATTCTCACAGTACCAGCATATGTCATCATATAATGTAGTTCCTTTTCAATGGAATAATTCCATTTATAACCTAAATCTACTCCCCCGACTTATTTTTGTCGATACCACAATTGCTCTACCATGATATGCCACAAGCCATTAAACATTTTATGGTGGGTAATTGGAAAGGAGTCTCATGGAATTTTGTGCCAGGCTGGCTTTGAACCATGGTCCTCAGATCTCAGTCTCCTGAGTAGCTAGGATGACAGGCGTGAGCCACCAACACCTGGCTTGCCTTTTTATTTTTTTGTGGGTCTTGGAACTTGAACTCTGTGCCTAGGCACCATCCCTAAGCTTTTCAGGTCAATATTTCATGTAAGTCTAAACATTTAAGTAAAGGAATAAAATTACAACAAAGAAAGAATAAAATTCCAGACATGGTGTGTTTATAACTCAGTGCTAATTACTTGATGCAAATGTGCCATTCCAGAAGCTGGTGTCATTTGATGATGTAGCTGTGAATTTCAGCTGGGAGGAGTGGCAGCATCTGGACAATGCTCAGAGGACCCTGTACAGAGATGTAATGCTGGAGACCTACAGCAACCTGGTGTCCTTAGGTGAGCAAAAGTCAAATTCACTGGCAAGGCCAAGTGCCTTGTTATTTTGCAGATACGTGAATGTTTATCAAACTTTCAATACTATTTAAATGAAAGATTCCAGGCCCTGAGAAGTATCATTACTTTCTAAAGAAAACCTAAGTTAATTTTGTACTCATTCTTCAGGATACCTTCAGGATACTTTGACAACAGTTCTAAATTATGTTTCCTCTAATGGAGACGACATTCCAAACTTACACAGTAATTGTAAGTGGATAAACAATCCAGAATAGAATATATATCATTATTGGAAATAGGATCTACAAATCACTAAACAGTGAGTTTATAATGGAAACCTGGCACTAGGTGCAATGTTTCATGCCTGTAATCTTAAAATATTCAGGAGGAAGAAATCTAAGAATTCTAATTTGAAGCCAGCAATGGAATAAAAATTGCCATGAAACCCTATAACTCCAAGTAGCCCCTCAAAAATGTTAATGGAGTGTCAAGATTTTGACTTTGTGGTTGAGTGCTTGCCTAGCATGCATGAAGACCTATGCATGAAAGTGGAGCTGGGACTCAAACTGGTATTTTTCTAGCCTTGAGCAAGACAGCTAAGTTTATGCCACACAAAATGAATCCAGAGCTGGGGAAAAGTCAACCATGGAGCCAGTGAGAAATGAGAAAATGTTTTTAATAGATAACTTGTGAGTAGGATGTCTGCGAACTTAAAGCAATGATGACACAGCATAAGCAATAATTCTCTACTGTTTCTAATTTACAGGGCCCTGTGTTCCAAAACCTGTATTAATTGACAAGCTAGAGCAATGTGCAGAACTCTGGATAAGAAATTCCTCTGACAAGAATATCACAGGTGAGTGAATGCATCTTCATATTGATGTTGGAGCCTGAGCCCCATTGGTAAGTTCATGTTGTGATGTACTGAGCAATAATATTCTTAGTTACCCTAAATCGTGTGTGGAGCCTATGGAATTCTTTGTGAATGAATCAAGAATCATTTTCTTTTCCCAATCCTATGGTTGGTCTCAGGGCCTGAGCATGGTCCTTTGGTTTTCTCAAGGCAAGCTCTCTACTTCTTGAGTCATAGCACCACTTCTGGCTTTTTCTTTGTATGTAGTACCAAGGAACTGAACCAGGTCTTTGTGCATGCTAGCCCAAACCCCCGGCACCAAGAATCATAGGGTGATATAATGAATTCTATGTGGCAGTAGAGTTAAAGTTAGATTTCTCTGTAGAAATCACTGTGAAACAAAAAAACATGAGAAAGCCATGAGCCCGTGGCTCATGCCTGTAATCCTAGCTACTTAGGAGGCTGAGATCTGAGGATCAAGGTTCAAAGACTGACCTATCACAAAAACACCTTAGACTCTTCTCTCCAATGAACTAATAGAAAATGAGAAGTGGGGTTGAGGCTAAAGACATAGGGCAGTAGCCTTGAGCTGAAGAGCTCAGGAAGAACAGCCAGGTCTAGAATTCAAGTCCCATGACTGCAAAACAAGAAAGAAAGAAAGAAAGAAAGAAAGAAAGAAAGAAAGAAAGAAAGAAAGAAAGGAAGAAAGAAAGAAAGAAAGAAAGAAAGAAAGAAAGAAAGAAAGAAGAAAGAGGGAAGAAAGAGGGAAGGAAGGAAAGGAAGGAAGAAAGAAAGAAAGAAAGAAAGAAAGAAAGAAAGAAAGAAAGAAAGAAAGATATTTCATTTGTTTAAAACTAAGACTATAAATGATTGAGCAAACAAGGAATAAGTCAGGGCATTATTCTCTGATAAGGATAATATCTTTTTGCTGGTAGGAAGAGACTGGTATTCAGAACCAGACCTTTCCACCAGAAATTGAGCCTAGTGGTAGAGTGCTTGCCTAGCATGCACAAAGACACAGGTTTGATTCCTTATTACCACATACATAGAAAAAGCCAGAAGTAATGACTTCATTCGTAGGGTTCTAGTCTTGAGAAAACCCAAGGACAGTGGTTAGGTCCTAAGTTCAAACCCAGGAATGGAAGGAAAAAAAAACAACAAAGTTTCAATGAACATAAGAAAATTAACTAGACAATGAGCTTGAGATTTTCTGGTCTTCCATGGTTGTGAGGGACAGGAGTGTTAGAAAAGGAATTTTTATAAGACTTCAAATGGAAAGAAACAAATTTCAAAATTCCCACAAATACCTAAATTGAGAGTTTAGTGAGAAGTTGTAACTGAAGGGATTTAGGTGTAAGTCCTTACTCTCAAGAATCGTTCTTGCTTGGATCAAAGGCAAAGAGACATATAAACCAAACTTGTGCCCACTGAATCTAGAAAAAATTCGTGTTCCTCACTTAATGGTTAATAAGCAAACGGCATTGAAACTGGGTAAGGTAATCCTATCTGCTACTCAGGACCTGAGACTCTTATCTGTAGTTAACTCTAGAAAACAGGAAGTGGGGCTGTAGCTCAAGGATAGGGGTTATAGTCTTCTGCTGAAGTGTTCAGGGACAGGGCCGAGGCCGATGAACTACAAAAAAAAGAAAAGAAAAGAAAAGAAAGTTTTAAATAGATGCAAAACAGCACAATATTTAGATTATTTCTCAAAAATAAAAGAAAGGCAGCTATTCCTCAATGTATAAACAAAACGGTATTTGAAAAAAAACAGCTGCAGGTATACTATAGGTAGTACTCAGCTAAAACTGTAGCAATACATAGATGGGAAATTTCAATAAATATTTCCTGTGATATAAAAAGAGAACTAAAACACAGAAAAACCTTATTGGTCATTGTAAAATATCATTTTCTTAATATGTTAGGGAGAAAAGCATATATTTCTCACAAATCAATTTCCACTTTTATATATTTTTTTAATCAAAAAGTATATTTTATTAATTATTAGCAATCAGGCTTTTATGCACTCATAGCAAATCACTAATAAAGCATGTCACATCAAACACACACATATGTTATGTGTGTATCTATAACAAATATATATGTTATGTGAAATTTCACTATTCACCATTGTGTAGAAAATGATTAAATGAGTAATGGCTTGCCTGACAAAAAATATTCTAGTAAGTAGGTGTATAACACAAATATTCAGCAAAATCTTAAGCAAGGGCTGGGAGTTTGGCTTACTGGCAGAATGCTTGCCTAACACACACAAAGACCAGGGTTCCATTCATAGGTACCACATATATAGAAAAGGTGGAAGTGGTGTTGTGGCTCAAGTGGTAGAGCTAGCCTTGAGAAAACCCAAGGACAGTTCCCAGGCCCTGAGTTCTAGCCCCAGGACTGGCAAAAGCATTATTAAACAAAATACAATAATATTTATACAGTCAAATTTATAAGGAATGTATTATTATGAATATTTTTTCACCTCCTGGTAAATTATTGGAAAATAGGGAAAGTGCTATTTATTCAGATATATAAGCTTATTTCACTTAGCACAGTGTTTTATTGAAGTTATACATATTAGTGGAGTCATAAATTCTTCTAGAAGTGAGTAAAGTTATCCAGGTGTATGAAATCTATCACCAGAAGGATGACAATTGTATATAATTTTATGGCATATTTGAGAGAGTTTGGTGTAAGTGTTGAGGCAATGGCCTCTTAAGTGGTAGTAAGAAACAAAGAAACAGCATCTGATCTACTACCTGACATTTAGTAGCATGGAAAAAGGGGTTAAGGATATATCTACAGATGTATGTTATACCGATATTGCCACAGTTTAACAAATTATAATGAATTTTGGCAAATAATACTAATATTACTACCCATTAATAAAGTAATAAAAATCAGTCTATGAATATTTCACCTATAGTCTGCCCTTGGTTTACTGAATGGCATTCTTCCAAAATAGGACTTAGTGTCTTCCTTTTTAAACGAATGTTTAATTGATTCCTATTCCCATTAGTGTATTGGTGGTGTTTAATGTTGATCATTAGACAAAATAGTGGTTTCTTTGCAACCCTCAAATATCTGACTGGTTTCCTGTGGTAAGGGTATCTCATTTTTTTTTTCGGGTCCGGGAGGTCTGCAGCCTAGGTAAAAACTGCAGCCTCGTTTATTGTCAACTCCAGGCTTATATCCCTTCTTGAAACCGGGGAACTTCCAGGTGTTACATTCATATGGTAAATCTCAGGTCATTTAAACAGAATAAGGCCAGAAAACACTAAGACAATAAAGCCATTGTCTGATGCAAATCAAGGTACAGTTTGATTCCACTCTGGCTCCTAACACCATGGTTTGACCCATTGATCACCCTTCCTGAGGGAATCTTCCTAAACTTCTTAACATAAATATGAAAGCCCATACCCCAGCCCTCTCAGATGATAGATGCCTGAAAGGGTTACTCGAACAATAGGCTTGGAGAACCAGACTAGTACCATAAACTCAGAAAACGCTTTGAAACTTCCAGCTAGGGGAGGCCCTGGCCTCTACCCATTACTGCTACATAAGTCCCCCACTCCTGCCCTTATTACACTAAGCTTTATGACTCGACTCATCTCAAGTCGCTATTGTATCCCTCTTCAACTCTCCGTGAAAGTTGATCCGATCTGTTGAGGTTATTTTATGCTCTCATGACTCAGTTTCTTTTTTTTTCTTTTTGCCAGTCTTTGGGCTAGAACTTAGAGTCTGGGCACTGTCCTTGGACACTTTTTTGCTCAAGGCTAGCGCCATGTCACTTGAACCACAACACTACTTCTGTTTGTGGTACCAAGGAATAGAACTCAGGGCTTCGTGCTTTCTAGGCCTGCACTCTACCACTGGGCTACACTGCTGGCTAATCAACTTAGTTTCTGAATACACCATACCTCAATTTCAGACAGTTTTGGAGGTTAGTAGATGATATGAGTGTCATCATTTTATTTGTCTAGGCTGCCTTTGAGCCATGATCCTTAAATCTCAAACTCAGCCATCATAGGTGGGTACACAGTTTCTTGGCCATGTATATCTGGTTTCCCTTACCTTTTCCACTCATGACCAGCACACCTAACACTTGAGCCATACCTCCATCTCTGGCTTTTTTTGCATTTTTTATTGTAATTAGCAAAAGGGTTACATGATATTTGCCAGATAGAAGGTGCATTAATTCACATACATTGATAGCCTTTTACATGTCTTGGTTCCCGTTTCCCTCCCCCCCCACACATCCCACCCGTCTTGATTTTCCCCCCTTCCCTATCAAATTTCAAATATCCAAATACAAATAAATTCAATATATCAGATAACAAAGTGAGATACTATACCAATATGAGATAACTTAGGGACAGCAAAGGAGATGAGAGACAACATAGTACATTAAGGACAACAATCATTCATTATATGCCTTTTGTTTCACTATCCTGGAGGTCCTTTCAATTAGTTTCACATTACATGTCCTTATGTATCAAGATTTTGCTCTATTGCAAATCTCTGCTAGTAGAGCCAAAGGTTTCTACTGATTATGACAAATAAGGGAAACCATTGAGAGTAAGTTCCTTTGAGTCTGGCTTACTTCACTTAATATGATTTTTTCTAAGTCTTTCCATTTCCTAACAAATGGGGCAATGTCATTCTTTCTGACAGCAGCATAGAATTCCATGGTGTACAAATACCACAACTTCCTGATCCAGTCATCAACTGAGGGACATCTAGGTTGGTTCCATATCTTTGCTATGGTGAATAGTGCTACAATGAACATGGATGTGCTAGTGGGTTTAGTATGTCATTGTTTCTAGGTGGTTGGGTAATTGCCAAGTAGTGGAATTGCTGGGTCATAGGGGAGTTCTATGTTTAGCCTTTTGAGGCACTGCCAAACTGCTTTCCACAGTGGTTGAACGAGTTTGCACTCCCACCAACGGCGTAGTAGTGATCCCTCCTGGCCACATCCCCTCCAGCATCTGTTGTCATTCGTTTTCCTGATCCTGGCCATTCTAGCTGGAGTGAGGTGGAATCGTAGAGGTGTTTTGATTTGCATTTCTTTTATGACCAGAGATGTTGAGCATTTCTTCATGTGTCTATAGGCCATTTTTGTTTCTTCTTCAGAGAAGACTCTAAGTCTTTGGCCCATTTTTTAATGGGATGGTTGTTACTTTGGAGGTTAGTTTTGGAGTGATTCAATTTTTTGAGTTGTTGATATATTTTAGATATGAGGCCTTTGTCCGTCGTTTGGTTGGTGAAGATCTTCTCCACTCTGTAGGCTTCCTGATTAGTTTACTAGCTATGTCCTTTGCCATACAAAAGCTCTGCAGTTTAATGCAGTCCCACTTATCCAGCCTTTCTCTGATTTGTTGTGATTCTTGGTCCTTATTAAGAAACTTTCGACCTGTGCCAAGGAGGCCTAGTGTATCTCTTATTTCTTCCTGTAGAGTTTTCAGTGTGTCAGCTTTTACCTCCAGGTCTTTGATCCATTTGGAGTTAATTCTAGTGCAAGGTGACAAAGAAGGATCCACCTTTATTTTTCTGCAGGTGCTTAACCAGCATAACTTGTTGAAGAGGCTGTCTTTCTTCCATTCTATTTTTTTGGCTCCCTTGTCAAAGATTAGGTGGCCATAGGTCTGTGGTTTAATATCTGGGTCTACAGTTTTATTCCATTGGTCTTCAGGCCTGTTCTTGTGCCAGTACCAAGCTGTTTCGAGAATTATAGCTCTGTAATAGAGTCTAAAGTTTGGAATTGAAATTCCTCCTGCGCTGTTCTTTCTGCTAAGAAGTGTTTTTGCTATACGGGGTCTTTTATTATTCCATATGAAATTTTGCATTGCCTCTTCTATTTCTTTAAAGAATGACATTGGGATATTGATGGGTATTGCATTAAATTTGTAGATAGCCCTTGGCAAGATTTTCATTTTCACAATGCTGATTCTTCCAATCCAGGAGCATGGGAGGTTTTTCCATTTCCTTAGTTCTGCTTTAATTTCCTTTTTTAGGGTTTTAAAGTTTTCATCTAAATGGTCCTTTACATTCTTAGTTAAGCTAATTCCTAGGTACTTTATTTTGTTTGAGGCTATTGTGAAAGGAGTTTCTTTCCTGATTATTGCCTCGTTCCTCTCACTGTTGGCATCAAGGAAGGCAGTTGATTTTTGAGGGTTGATTTTATAGCCTCCTACTCTTCCAAAGCTTCCCAAGGAGCTTGGGAATAGAGTCTATAGGATTCTTTAAATACAGAATCATGTCATCTGCAAAGAGGGATAGTTTTATTTCCTCTTTCCCTACTTGGATCCCCTTTATGCTTTATGTGATGAATCCAGTTTGATCATAGTGTATTATTTTTTTGATGAGTTGTTTAGACGGTTGGCCAGTATTTTGTTGAGAAGTTTTGCATCGATGTTCATTAAAGATATAGGTCTATAGTTCTCTTTCTTTGATGAATCTCTGTCTGGTGTGGGGATGTGGGTTATACTGGCTTCATAGAATGAGTTTGGTAAGGAACCTTCATTTTCAATTTCGTTGAAGAGTTTGAGGAATATTGGTGTGAGCTCTGCTTTGAAGACCTTATAGAATTCAGCTGTGAATCCATCTGGCCCTGGGCTTTTCTTAGGTGGAAATTCTCTAATTGCCATTTCTATTTCAGAGCTTGAAATAGGCCTGTTGAGTTCACTTAGTTCTTCTTGGTTCAGCGTGGGTATGTTAATATTGGCTAGGAATTCATCCATTTCTTCTAGATTCTCAAATTTGTTGGCATAAAAGTTTGAGAAGTATTCCCTCATGATATTCTGGATCTTGGTATTTTCTGTCGTGATATTACCAATTTCAAAAAGCCGCGCCTTTTTTGTTCTCAGAAAGGGAGCTTGGCTGCTGGTCGGCCCTCCAGATCCCTGATGTGTTTCCGCTGCTGTGTCAGAGTCTGTGACTGGGGGGAGGGGGCCCTCGGTGATGTCTTGCTCAGGATTCCCAGCTGGAGGATGCCCCGCTTGAGAATTGAGGGGGGGCAGATGCTGGCTCCTATATACCCGCATCCCCTACCCACTGTTGTAGGGCAGGGTCTCAGAGCCCTCCACTCTCCAGAACCAGTGCCCTGGGTGAGGAGCCTGGTGGGCGGGTGGGAGCTGGGACATCTCCGCCTCCTCTGGTGGGGTGCTGAGTTTTAGGGTCCGCTCGCTTGTCAGTCTCCAGTCAGAGGGCTGGGGGTTGAGCCCGTTGGGCGGGTGTGATTTGGGACAGCCCCGCCTCCCTTGGTGGGTGCTGGGTCTTATGGGTAGCCTGCCTGTCAATCTCCAGTCAATGGCCTGAGGGAGGGGGCTGTTGAGGGAAGGGACAGGCGCCTAAATTCCTTGCCCCCCTGCTCCCACCAGTGTTTCTCGGGCGGGGTGTTGGTGTCTGAGTTAAGTTCTATTGCTTGGCACCCGCTCTGCTTTCCCGATGTGTTTGGGGATGCGCTATATTACTCACGCCTCTGCGTCCGTCTGGTGGTGCTCCACAGTGGTGGGGAGTCTTTCACTCCCCTCGGGTCTCCGCTGCTGCCTGTGTTCTGCGTCTGGGCTCCGCTGCTTGCTGTTCTGGTTCCGCATCTGGGTTCCGCTGCTTTCGCCCTTCGCTGGCGCGGTTCTGTGCTGGTTTCTGCAGCCGTTGGGCTCCCAGCCTGGCGCACTCCACTGCCGCCACTTTTTCGTGGATTAGAACCGGTGCCTGCCCCCGCTTTCCCCGCGTAGAGCAGGTGCCCGCTCAAGCCGCTTTTCGTGACTTGGTCGGGCACCAGCTGCAGCTTGTCGCGGCTTTCCCCGGGTTTGGACGAGAGGTGGGGGAGGGGTCCTCGCGTTCCGAATTCTTTGAGAAAGTTGGATGTGAGCTTTATCTGGATTTCTTTTCCGGTTTGAGTCCTTCTCCGTTGCTTTTTGAGTTTGTTGTGGTGGATTTCTTTAGGTAGTTGGCTCATGGGACTCCCTTGTTCTCTCTTTTTGTCACAGAAAGGTAGGCAGCGTCCCTATTGTCTGGGCGCCATCTTCCTTTCTTCCCACTTTTATATTTTAAAATATCTAACACTTAGGATGGGAAAGTAAAATCATTACCTTTACAGTAAGGAATATTTGTATCTCATGTATGTTTGTGTCTTTTTTTCTATGACTCAAACAGCATTGAAACTGGGTAAGGTAATCCTATCTGCTACTCAGGACCTGAGACTCTTATCTGTAGTTAACTCTAGTAAACAGGAAGTGGGGCTGTAGCTCAAGGATAGGGGTTATAGTCTTCTGCTGAAGTGTTCAGGGACAGGGCCGAGGCCTATGAACTACAAAAAAGAAAAGAAAAGAAAAGAAAAGAAAAGAAAAGAAAGTTTTAAAAAGATGCAAAACAGCACAATATTTAGATTATTATTCAAAAATAAAAGAAAGGCAGCTATTCCTCAATGTATAAACAAAACAGTATTTGAAAAAAAAACAGCTGCAGGTATACTATAGGTAGTACTCAGCTTAAAACTGTAGCAATACATAGTTGGGTAATTTCAATAAATATTTCCTGTGATATAAAAAGAGAACTAAAACACAGAGAAACATTGTTGGTCATTGTAAAATATCATTTTCTTAATATGTTCGGGAGAAAAGCATATATTTCTCACAAATCAATTTCCACTTTTTATTTTAAAATATCTAACACTTAGGATGGGAAAGTAAAGTCATTACCTTTACAGTAAGGAATATTTGTATCTCATGTGTGTTTGTGTCTTTTTTTCTATGACTCATTTTAGATGCCAGGTAATGGAAAATGTGTTCAAGACCTGCCAAGAAAGTCCACATGAATGTCTTTGTGAAGTAGCAGTTGCAAGTAGTATCGAAGTGGAGGAAAACGTGAGATTAGCAACAACTTTAAATTTGAGCTCTGCACATAATCCAGAGCTGATTAGTAATAACGGTAACAACTTAGGGGTGAGGACTGAGGAGTTCATTAAGTGTCAGAACATGCTTCTGTCTCCTAAGCCTGATGAGATGCATGCTGCATATAGATCTCGTATGTCTCCTGTTCTTAAAAAATCCATCGGATATTCAGAGCATTTTATTCATGATTGTGACAGTCCAAAAGATCTGCAGTATCATAATTCTGTTCTCCCTGCCCAAGAAATTCTTCAGGGAGGGAGGAAAACTGCTAAATGTACTGTGTGATGAAAAATATTGTACTTAACACCGACCATCACTACACATCCGAAAATGTACACAGGAGAGACTCCTCATACATGTAGTGAATGTGAGAAATCTTTCAGTAATGAAAAACGCCTTACAATACCTCAGAGCAAATATCCTGAGATATGTGATGCGTACATCAAGTGTGAAAATTAATTTCTGAGAAGTCAGACCTGACGCTCCAACCTCGATCTCCAAGAGAAGACAAACCTTATGAATATGAGGAACGTAATAAAATTTCTGCCCAGAATTCAGCTCTCAGCACACATCAGAGATCTCACACAGAAGAGAAATCTTATGAATTGGATAAATGTGGGAAGACTTTTAGAGTGAAATCATACCTCACTTTGCACCAGAGAAGACACACAGAAGAGAAACCTTATGAATGTAACAAATGTGAAAAGTCTTTCACCCAGAAGATACACCTTCGAGTTCATCAAATAACACACACAGGAGAGAAATCTTATAAGTGTAATGAATGTGGAAAGTTTTTCCAAGGGTAGAGAAAACTTCGTGTTCATCAGAGAATACACACAGGAGTGAAACCTTATGAATGTAACCAATGTGTAAAGTCTTTCAGACAGAAATCTTCCCTCAAATTGCATGAAAGAACACACACAGGAGAGAAACCTTATGTGTGCAACAAATGTGGAAAGACCTTCAAGTGGAAGTCATATCTTGATGGGCATAATAGAACACACACAGGAGAGAAAACTTATGCATGTAGTGAATGCGGAAAGTCTTTCAAATGGAAGGTAAAACTCCATGTTCATCAGAGAATATACTCAGGAGAAACACCTTATGAGTGTAACATATGTGGAAAGTCCTTCACACAGAAGCCAAACCTCAACATGCATAAGACAATTCAAACAGGAGAAAAACCTTATGAATGTAACCGATGTGGAATGTCTTTCAAATGGAAGTCTTCCCTCAAATTGCATCAGAGAACACACACAGGAGAGAAACTGTACGAGTGCATCAAATGTGGTAAGACAACAGAATTCACACATATTAGAAACCTTAGGAATATAACCAAAGTTGAAAGTCTTTCGTGCAGTATTCACCCTTCAGGAAGCGTAAGAGAGTTCACACATGTGAGAAGCCTTAGCAATGTAATAAATAGGAAAGACTTTTTAGTCTGTGGAAGAAAACTCAGCTTGTGTCACAGAACCAACACAAGATAAAACCCTTAATGAATGTAGGAAATGTTCAGTCTTTTCCCCAGAAGGCACAAGTCAAGATTTATCACTAAACACCCACAGGATACAATCCGATGAATAAAATGAAAGGGAATTTTTTTTGAAGAACTCATAGTTGAGTTTGCATGATACCACATAGACACAGGATAAAAATCGTATGAATATAAGAATATGAAAAATCCATCATGAACTCATGACTAAGTATAAAATGCACATAGGATAGAAAAACCTTATGAATATTACAAATGTGGAAAGTGTTTGACCTGGAAGGCATACTTCTGTGTTCATCACAAACCTGATTCCCATATAAGAAAAAAACTAATGAATAGAAGAAATGTGCAGTGACTTTTAATCAGAGTCAGTCTTCAGTACATTTCAGAACATACACAATAGAGAAATAGAGAAATTCTGAGTAATGAAAAACATTTAGCTATATATAGAATCTCTGTATATGGGAGCATTAGGGTAAGTCTTCTAAACAAAGTCAACTTTCAGAAAGCATTAAGAGCACTCACAGAAGAAATAATAGCATGTAGGAAAACCTTTGTCAGAAACCTCTAAAAGCTGACTGTGTGGCTTAGTGGTAGAGTGCTCACCTATCAAGGATGAAGGCCTGGGTTAGATTCCTCAATACTACGTGAAAAGTGCAAGGCAGAAGCAGGACTGTGGTTCAAATGGTAGAGTGCTAACCTTGAGCAAAAGTAGCTCAGGCCATGAGTTCAAGCCTAAGGATTGAGAGAGAGAGAGAGAGAAAGAGAAAGAGAGAGAGAGAGAGAGAGAGAGAGAGAGAGAGAGAGAGAGAGAGAGAGAGAGAGAGAGAGAAAGAGAGAGAAACAGGAACTTCTAAATTTTACAGAGATAGAGAAGGAGACAGACAAGGAGACAGAAACAAATTTCGAAACTTTACACAGAACTGAGGAAATGCAAAAACCTATGCTCCTGCTTTGGAAGAAGTAATATTGTAAAAATGGCAATCTTGATAAGGACTATCTACAAATTCAGTGCAATATTCATCAATATCCCAATGTCATTCTTTAAAGAAACAGAAGAGGAAATCCAAAATTTCACTTGGAATAATAAAAGACCCCTTATAGTCTGTCTTCTTCCATGATACATAATGTTTAATCTCACCTTCTCCACCAAAATCTCACGTTTCTCATTGAGACATAGGTGGCCCTGTTTACTAGCAGCAAAGGCTCTAACGCGCAGTTTCAGGTGTCACCACTGCCTCTGTTACTGGGTAGATCCAACTCTGTCATCGATTCTGAGGTCTGCTCTGGGAGTCTTGGTCACAAGTTGTTCTGTGGCATCTGCGGCCAGCCTGTGCCTATTTGCTTCCTTTCCTCCAGCAGCCTACAACAGGGAATGAAGTTCAGGCGCTGATGCTCTCCTTCATATGCAGGGCAGGATGAGCCCAACCCTCCCTCATCTTCCTCTTCCAATTTTTGGGAAAAATGTGCTGGCAGAAGTCCTCAGGTGTGGGGCATGGCTGATCCACACTTTTAATCCAGGCTGGTCAGGAGGCTGAGATCTGAGTATGGAAGTTCCAAGTCACCTAGAACAGGAAAGTCTGATAGATTCTTACTACCAAAAATAAAAACAGCTGGGAATGGAGTTTGGGCTCAAGTGGTAAAGGGCTAGTCCTGAGTACAAATGCTTAGTGCCCAGGCCCTGAGTTCAGGCTCGAGCACTGCCAACAACCTCACTTTAGTGAGATTTTAGCTTTATCCATGTAGGCACATCTCACTGGAATCTTTGCTGGTAGAGATAGTCTTCATAATTTTGTCTCAAGGTAAAGGTCCTCCTGGGGTAGTACACAAAAGGTGTCATGGAGAGAGGAGCCCCACTTGCTCCAGGTTTGAAGATGGCATAGGTGAAGCCAGCATGGAGTTGGCACATCAGTCTTTTTCCTAGCACCACCTACCAGTGAATGTCAAATGACATTGATTGTTGTGGGATTGTGTGATTGAAGTGCCCCATTAAGGGCAGTGTTAGCACATCCAAACTTGGATACCAGGAATGCTGAAATCTCAAAGCTAAGATTTCTGTTGGCTTCAGAAATGCTGGTGTGTCTGTTATTCACTAAAAGTTCAGGTGCAAAGATTCTGAAGCTTGATGCCATGTGTTTATTCCATTTAGTAAAATTATTTTAATGCACTGTATAAGTTAAAACATTTGATAAGAGTCAGGGGTAGTGAAAACATTGTTCTTGAATTCAGGTGTCTGGCAGGGTAATGTGGGGGTGTTGGTGGCTGGGACTATGAAGCTGGAGCTGCTATCAAACCATGGATCATGTTCCTCTTTGTCTGGGAGAAATGACTCCAAAGATGAAATTTGAATGGTGAGGAAAAGATGATGATGTACTCAGGAAATTTCTCCTAAACAAATGCTCATGTGGAAGTGGGATGGGGGCTGGGCATATCTGAGGCAGAGCTTAAGGGGGCTTGTCATTGCGTTGAGAACATTCCTTGCGACTTCAGGCATGCAGCAGGATGTTTTAGATGGCCATTGCGAGATGGATGGAATAAGATTGGAGACAAGATGAATGCTGGGATCCTGCAATGCTCTTGCATAAGTGGCTGGTGGCTCACCTGAAAGAACTAATTATGTCTAAAAAAGAAATCAGGAATTTGTTTTGATTAGATAATACCTGTAATCCGAGGCATATTCAGGATCCTGATCTTAGTATTGTGGTTTAAAACCAACCCAGCAAAGGGAAAAATGCATGAGACTCTTACTCCCAGTTTAGAGCAAGAACAAATATTGAAGTAGAGCTGTGGCTCAAGAGCTAGAGTGCTACCTTGAGCAAAGAAAAGCTAAGAAAAAGCTCCAGGTCTTGAATTCAAGGCCAGGAATGAAAGAAGGAAGGTAAAAAAAGGGAAGTATGTGAGGAAGGGAAATATATAAATGAAAGAGAAAAGGAACTAGAAATTTAAAACTAGAGAATATTTAAAAGTCATCAGTCCTTCTAAGAAAAGTGTTGGAGTATGGGTTGTATATGTGGTGAACTGGAAGCCCAGCAGTGACTTGTTAACCAAAGAGTCACCATGATGAGCAAAGGATAGAAATCTGCATGAGCCTCTTAGCGGATGGAGTCACAGAAGAGAACCTCAGCTCCTATCCCATAGTTAGAAGTGAATAGAGATGGGGAAGTTGGCATCACCTTGATGTCATTGTGTCCATGGAGACTGGAAGCCATGGCTCTGTGAAAGCACAATGTTTTGGTTACTGAGTTGAGAGGCTGAGGAGAGCCAAATCCTGGCCATGAAGAAATCAGGGTGGCAGCAGAGCAACTCTTCTGCAGTGTGTGCCTGCTTGGTTGTTCTTATTCTGTGGTGGATCAGGCCAGAGCGGGTGATAGTAACTGTTTTGTGGTCACAAGCCCTTCACCAAGAGCTTCCTCTGGGATCCTCATAAGCTACAGGGTGGCTGGTGGTGGGATGTGTGTGGGGTGGAAGTGACAGAGGGATGGATGCATTGCAAGGTGGGTGAAGAGATGAGAGAAATGATGAGAGCCCAGTTTATTGATTTCCAAGGTTAATGGGTGGGAGGTAGAGAGACATGATGGAGCAAAGATGGAGGCAGGGGAAGGTGGTGACGGAATGAGGCCATCTGTAGTGCCAGCCTGGCCATCATTGAAGCCCATAGGCAGCTTCCTGATTCCTCACTTTGTCCTGCTCCTTGTGGAGGGAATGTCACGTGTACCCAGAGCTAGGGGTGGGGCAATGTTAGTAGCACCTGGAGAACCATTGGCCTCTACCTGGGTGAGGGGTGGTTATGGCTCCCATGCTGGGTGGCCTGATAGCTATGGAACAGATCTCTCCTTAGCTACCACAGTCAGTGGCTGCTCTCCATCTAGGGTTAGGGCACCTGCTCAGCCATCAGGACACCCCATGCCAGGACCGAGGCCTACAATACAGATGGCAGCACAGGGGTGAAGATGATCTCACCGTAGCCCCAGTTACATGGCTGTCCCTGCATGCAGGACAGGATGAGCTGGGGGAAGATATACTCTGTGTTTTTCCACAGCCTATCCCGGCCTCTTCTTGTGTTTGATTAGACCAAGAGAGTACCAGGTTCCCTCTCATAGTCCTGGTTCTTTTTCTTTTACAGTCATGAGGCTTGAACTCAGGTCCTGGGTACTGTCCCTGAGCTCTTTTTCTCAAGGTTGATGCTCTACCATTTGAACCATAGTGCCATTTCCAGCTTTTCCTTTTCATGTGGATCTCTGATATCTCCAGTGCTGTGCCTGCAGGCAGGCACTCACCCCACAGACAGAGCAACCTCTGCCGTGACTGTGACTGCCCACAACCCTCACACCCAATCCTTGCACACCCCTCGACTCCAGTTTTAGCTCCTCTTGGACTGGGTGTCCAGCCTACCCCTTCCTACACTCACAAAGGGTCTACAATTGTCTTCCCAGGGTCCTTTCTTCTGCCAGCCAGATACAGACTGTGCACATCTTGACGATCACAGAGCTCAAAGCCAAAGGCTGAGATGCAGAAGGGGGTGACCCAGTAGCTGCAAAGGGCCCATGGATCATCCTGTGCACCCCCAGCCTGTGACTTCCCCCACCCCCTTGGCAGGGAAGCTCCATGCCCACATCCTGATCCCTGGTCCCCTCCAATTCCATTCTCCCTTGGATTTTGCAGACTGTCTACCATCAGGATCTAACATTCTATTCATCACTTTATGTCCTTATCACTGATTTGCTACTTTGGCAGGATCTCCCCGTGCCTGGAGAGTGGGCATGTCATGTACTCTCTGTGGAGAAGTTGCCCCAGGAGAAGAAATATGCACTTCATGTGAGTGTTGGACAGGGCAGGAGGGCTCCTTAGGATCAGAAGCCACAGGATGGGTGAAGATGGGGGAATGCTAGGGCCCCCAGGGGACAGTGGGAGTTAGGGCACAGTTGGTTCCTTCTGCAGGGTTGACACCGCTTCACAAACCCAACAGAATGAGGTTCACATTACAGATGTCAGAGACAGTGCAGATGGCCAATGGGCGCAGGGGTCACTGTCACCCCCAGATGCTGGCTGCATGCTGGGATGCACGCAGAGATGTTTTCAAGATCAGATAATGAGGATGTAGCAGGGTGTAACCATTCTTTTCAGATGGCTCTCTACCTCTCTTGAGCTTCATCTCTATCTTTGGCTTTTTCTTGGCAGTTAACTGGAAATGAGAGTTTCATGGACTTTCCTTTCTGGACTGGCTTCAAACAGAAGCTATGCACAGTTTTCAAACCATACCCTACTGAAGAAGGGAAGCTTGATCTGGTGCTTAACTGGGTTGCACTTTGGCTCTGTTTGCTATGCCTCACGGGAGGGGGCTCATCATTTGTAGACTAACATCTCATGACCTTCAAAGCCCAGCCTATGTGTTGGGCCTGGGTGAATACATTCTCTGTTATGCTGGGTCCTCAACCCATGTTTTAAGCTGGAATTTGGCAGTGCCACATTTGATAAGAACATCTGCCAGAGATTGTCCCCTCATGAAAGCAGATTCTAAATTTGTATTCCATTTCAAGTGGTGGAGAAATCCCCTCCAAGTTAGACAGGCTCACATCCACGTGCAGGTCACACTCCTAATGCACCCTTGAGTGTCCTCGTGGTATTGGGATCTAAGTTTGTAGGGAATGCTGGTTTAGTCCATGAATTAGCTGGACAAGTGATGACAAACGTGTTGTGGATTAATATGAGAACAATTTAAGAAGCCCTGGAGGAGCATCAACTTGACCCTCTGTGGTGCTATAAATGTGATAGGATGTTCCAGACTGAGAAATAATCACATGGCTTTGTGTTTGGCATCCAGACAAGTGAGTGCATGTCTTAGCTGTCAGCCAAAACAGAGGAGGACATGAATAAGTGGGTGGAAAGCATCTGTCAGACCCCTGTCTGGGGGCAGGTGGAGAGAACATAGGAAGGTAGATACCATGGCTGTGGTGGGGCCAAAAAAAGGGTAAAAGAGGCAAAGGAACCAGGTACTGGTAGCTCAAAACTGTCATCCTAGCTACTCAGGAGTTTGAGATCTGAGGATCACAATTCAAAGCCAGCCCAGGACAGAAACTCCATGACACTCTTATCTGCAATAAACTACTGAATGCAAGAAGCTCAAGCTCAGTGACAGCATCCAGGCCTAGCGTTCAAAACCCAGAACCGGCAGAAAAAAGTATGAAAGGACAAGAAGCTGGCCAAAAGTTAGAGGGACTCTATCTTGACAAACAATACAATGGTAAGTTGCACTCAGAAGACTTGCACAACATCTGGAAATGCCTGAGACCTATCTATGTATGTTTCCTGTTTGTCTAAATACATATGTTTATGCATTTATACATTAGTATAGAGAGACAGATCAATACATATGACTATACATATATACATAGCCAGACACTTATGGGTGGGTGGTATACTGTGTGAGAGTTTGTGTTTGTGTTTTGTGGATGGCTATCTCTGTTTAAGAAAGATAGAAAATATGTAAATATCTTTAAAAAACTTGATAAAATATAGAGAGACATAAGCTCTTGAGGGAATCTGAAATGACAAGATTATTCACAGGCACGTTTATCCTTATGGATTCCTCAGCAAGTTTTAAGTTTTTTCATTATTTTCTTTCTTTTTTTCAACCAGTGCTAAGGATTTCTCTCAGGGACCAGGTGCTGCCAATTACTAATTTTCTCATGGCTGGTACAAGAGGAACTGAGACACAGTTCCACTTTTGCCTTATTATTCGTGCTTAACTGAAGATAAAGATTTCTATCAGTGACTTTCTCTCAGGGGCTGGATTCTAACGAGGATCCCCAGACCTCAGCCTTCTCTATAGCTACAATTAACAATATGAGAACCCAGCACTGGGTTCCAATGCACAGGGCAAGAAATTGAGTGAATCTCTCAACTCCAATTAGCTATAATAAGCTAGAAGTGAAAGACCAATACCTTTGAGGAAAAGATGCTGAGGGTTATCACACAGGCCCTATGAGTAAGCCCTAAACCCTGTACACATGTGTGCATGCACACATTGGCAGATACACACACACATGCACACACACTATATCTCAGGCAATACTGTATTTTGAATTAATATCCAAAGATTGGACAACAGGATAGCAAGTAATAAAATCTCTTTTTGTGTCTACATTGAGGGAAAGGGATAAGTCACAAGATGCAGAAGCAAAGAATTCAGAGGCAAATGCTGTGAGTGAATAACTTGTAAAAAGCACATTTCTTTTCTTTTCTTTTCTTTTGTTTTCTCTGCCATTCCTGGGGCTTGAACTCAGGGCCTGAGCACTGCTCTTGGCTTTTCCCAAGTCTAGCCCTCTGCCACTTGAGCCACATTGCCATATGGATTTTTATATCTGTGTGATATTAAGGACTCAAACCTAGATCTTCATGGATGCTAGGCAAGCACTCTACCACTGGGACAAACTCTAAACCCTGATAAAGTATTTATAAATAGTCATCATCATATCAAAATATCCTTTCTCCTACAAAGAATGAACACTGATTGATGCCTGTAAGACTTTTTTTTATGTCACCAATGCTTCTGTGATTTTCCCACTTGCATTTTTACAGATGACAGCACAGATATTCATCAGGAAGAAAAATAGATTAGGATACAGAAACCTAACAACCTCCTAGTAGATTGAAGTGAAAAATATGTGCAAGATGGCCTGGGTGTTTCATCTATTTGTAGAGTGTTTGGCTACCACACAAAAAGACTCCAGTTTGATTCTGCAGTACCATATACCTAGGAAACGCTGGAAGTGGTGCTGTGGCTTGGTGGGACAGTTATAGCCTAAAGAAAGCCTAAGAACAATGGTCAGGCTCTGAGGTCAAGTCCCAGGACTAGCAAAAAAAATATGCAAGAGGCAAAATGCAAGCTGAGAAGGCACTGTGAAGCAAAATGTCTTGTGAAGGGTAAGGGGAATAGTGACAGTTAAGTTTGGATCTTACATAAGAAAGGCTACTTGAGTCTGAGACCAGGCTAGCACTTACGCATAGTTAATGACTTGGGATTTGAACAAAAAGGTGTGCTGTTTACTACATCCATATGTGAGGTGGGAAGGGAGATTCAGCCTCCAGTATGTCTTTGGGGAGGTCTTCTGTGAGCAAGGAGCTTTGGTCATTGGGCCTTGAAAGGTGACCCTACCTCCCTCACAATGGAACAGAATATGGAACCCTGGTAACCAAGCCACTGTATGTGACAACCAGCTCAAGCCAGCTCCCTTGGCCTGTGGCTCAGGAACCAGAAAGATGTTGCTGTGCTGTTGCCAAAGGTCAGGAGGCTCGCATCTCAGGCATGAGAGATATGGATGTCTCAGTTGAAGAAGTAGATGATAAATACATCAACCTACATCATTTATTTGAACACATTTTAAACTATTTTTTTCAGGAATGAAAACACATATGTATTTGTTGTAAATGAAATTTATGACTTGGGGGGAAGGGAAAGAGAAAATGGGGTAGGGGGTAACAGTGTTTACAAGAAATGTACTCATTACATATGTAACAGCAATCTCTATGTCTATCACCTTGACAACAAATTTTTTGAAAAGTACAATAAGTTTAAATGTCTACTTTGGGCAGAATTTTTTTTTACCAGTACTGTGCTTAGACTCAGGACCTGAGCACGATCCTTGTTTTTGTTTTTGTTTATTCTTAAGGCGCAAGTTCTATCACATGTGCCACAGCACCACTTTTATCTTTTTTATCTATGTTGTGCTCAGGAATTGAACTTGGGTCTTCATTCATGCTCGTCAAGAACTCTTCCACTAGGCTTAACTTATGGCCCCAGTGGGAAGGAAGTTTTCCATAAAATATGTAGGAAATATGTCCACTAAGGAAAAGCCATCAAAAACAGAAGAAAAATTATATACTTAGATAACGACATGCCAGTATTATGGCAGATCTCTGTAATTCTAGCTTCAAGAGTGGCGTATTTGGACCGGGAGTTGGCTGGCTGAAGTAAAGTGCTATCCTTGAGCAAGCCCTAGGACAGTGCTCTGGCCATGAGTTGAAGCCATAGGACATGCAATAATAATAATTTAATGCCCGTGACTGGTGGCTCACCCTGGTAATCCTAGCTACCCTGGAGGATCGAGGTTCAAAGACGGCCCAGGTATAAAAATCTGTGAGAATCTTATTTCCAAATAATCCAGAAAATTCAAAATGACAATGTGCCTCAAGTGGTAGAGCTCTTGCCTTGAGCTGAAGAGCTTAAGGTAAACATGCAGGCCCAGAGTTCAAGCCCCATGAGTGAAAAAAGGAAAAAGAAAAAGAAAGCCCTTATCTAAGGCTGGAGTGCACACTAGTGGTAGTTTGCTTGCCTAGTATGCACAAAGCCCTGTGTTCAATTACTCTGTACCACTTACACAAAAAAAAAAGCTGGAAATGATCTCAGAAAGTTGGGTTCTGAGGATCACAGTTCAAAGCCGGGCCAGACACTAAAGTCCATGAAACTGTTACTTCCACTTAAGCACCAGAAAACCAGAAGTGACACTGAGGCTCAAGGTGCTTAAGGTTGTAGCCTTGAGCTGTAGAGCCCAGGGACACTGCCCAGGTGCACAATTAAAGTCTTACAACGAAAAGAGAGAGAGAGAGAGAGAGAGAGAGAGAGAGAGAGAGAGAGAGAGAGAGAGAGAGAGAGAGACAGAGAGACAGACAGAGACAGAGAGACAGACAGAGACAGAGAGAGACAGAGAGAGAGAGAGACAGACAGGCAGACAGACAGAGACACAGAGACAGAGACAGAGACATCAAACAGTCAGGCACTGCTGGCTGATGCGTGTAATTCTAGCTACTGTGGAGGCTGAGTTTGGAGGATCTTGGTTCAAAGCCCAAAGCCAGCCTGGACACATATGTTTGTGAGACTTACATCACCAATTAACTACCAGAAACCAAAAATGGAGCTGTAGAGGAAGAGCGCTAGCCTTGAGCTGAAGAGCTCAGGGACA
Source organism: Megascapheus bottae (assembly GCF_031878675.1). Taxonomy (NCBI): domain Eukaryota; kingdom Metazoa; phylum Chordata; class Mammalia; order Rodentia; family Geomyidae; genus Megascapheus; species Megascapheus bottae. The sequence goes on along the minus strand of NW_028327641.1, from coordinate 1,905,029 downwards.
GTGTCCTGGCCCAAAGTCCAAGCACCATGACGAATCAATAATAAAAAAAGAAGATAGCTAATAGTAATGATGAATAATTTTGGGCTGGGAGTTTGGCCTAGTGGTAGAGTGCTTGCCTAGCATGCACGAAGACCTGGGTTCAATTCCTCAATACCACATACATAGAAAAATGCTGGAAGTGGTGCTGAGGCTGAAGTGGTAGAGCCCTAGCCTTGAGAAAATATAAGGACAGTGCTCAGTCCCTGAGATCAAGCCCAGGACTGGCCAAATCAAAAGTAGTAGAGCACTGGCATTGAACTGAAGATCTGAGGAACAGCCCAGGCACAGAGTTCAAGCACCGCAAACAAGAACAACAAAATCTATGAAATGGCAGTGGTGGTTTTAAGCTAAGCAAAAATAGAGTAGAAACTGGTAAAATACATATTTGTGTGTAAGCAAAATAGCCAGACTTATGCATTAGAAGAGGATAGCAACTTGAAAAAAAATTTTGTTTTCCATCTCACTAGGTCCTGTCTCTTAATTTATTCAAGTAAGTAAAATGCTGGGTTTTATAATCATTGCTCTGAATATTAGAAAATCATAATATCTCTCATTAACCAACAAAGACCAGGAACTGGGGCTTCGTTCAAATGGCAGAGTATCAGGCAAGAGAAGAAAAAATAAAGTAAGAACTTGAAGTTCTTGATCCAGAACCTGCATAGTAACAGAGCAGCAGCCTGGTGATGGTACCTCACACCTATAATCTTAGCTACTCAGGAGGCTAAGATCTGAGAATCAAAGTTTAAAGCCAGCCAAAGTACCCAGTTAACTGCCAGAAAAACCAGAAGTGGCACTGTGGCTCACAGATTAAAGCACTAGCCTTGAGCTGAAGAGCTCAGGGACAGTGCCCAGGCCCAGAGTTCAAGCCCCACAATTGACAAAAATCAAACAAGCAAACAAAACTCACAAAGAAGCCTGCAGACCACAGTGGTTCTGCTGAGTCTCTTCTCTATGGGGATCAGGAAACATTTCACTTTTTCTGTCTCTTCCCATCTCAACATTCATACTAAAATGACTGTGTTGAAAGTTTCAATTTATAAAAATGTTTTTCATGAAGCACCCTGAAATATTCATCGCTTATATCTCAATTGAAGATAGTTGATTTGGGGCTTCATTGGTAGAGTGCTAGCCTTGAGCAGAAAAGGTCAGGGATAGAGCTGAAGCACTCAGTTGAAGACCCAGTGCCAACACACAAAAGAAAATATGCACTTTATACATATTTTCTAATTTCTTAATGAATTTTTCAGTCTGTATAAATATAGGGTACATTCCTTGTTACTTAAGTAAGATTGCTCTTTTTTTTTCTTTTTGCCAGTCCTAGGGCTTGGATTCAGGGCGTAGACATTTTCATTGGACTCGCTTGCCGAAAGTGAGTGCCCTGCCTCTTGAGACACAGCGCCACTTCTAGCTTTTTTCTGAGTATGCGGTACCGGTGAATAGAACCTAGGTCTTCATGCATTCTAGGTGAGCACTCTACCATTAGGCTACATTCCCAGGCAGTGAGATTCCTCTTACAGTCATTGTATGTTCACAGAGTTTGATCTCACACACTGTAGGGCCCTGTTTGGCTTTGACTTGTGATCCTAAGCCCTGAGCCTCCTAAGTAGCTGAAATTAAGTTGTGAGCCAGCATGATGGCTTCCATTCTTTTTTCTACAAAAATATATGTAGTTATCTAAAATATATCTATAGCTGAAAAAAATGAATCTCTTCCAAACAAATCTTCAAAGAAACAACCATCCTATTAAAAGGTGGGCTAAAGACTTAAAAGAGTATTCTCTGAAAAAAAAATTAAAATGGGCTTTAGACACATGAAGAAATGCTCCATATCTCTAGCAATAAGGGAAATGAAAATCAAAACAACTTTGAGATTCCACCTGACTCCAGTCAGAATGGCCATTATCAAAAAATCTAATAAGAGATACTGGTGGGGAAGTGACCAGGGGGGATCACACCTACACTGTTGGTGTGAGTGTAAACTCGTTCAACCACTAGGGAAAGCAGTGTGGTGGTTCCTCAAAAGACTGAACATAGAGCTCCCCTATGATCCAGCAAATCCACTACTTGGCACCTACCCAATTGTCCAGAAAAAAGGACATACTAAAGCCACTAGCACAATGATGCTCATTGCAGCACTATTTACCATAGCAAAGATATGAAACCAACCCAGATGCCACTCAGTAGATGACTGAATCAAGAAGATGTGGTACTTATACACAATGGAATGCCATGCTGCCATCAGAAGGAATGACATCGCCCCATTTGTAAGGAAATGGAAAGACTTGGAAAAATTCATATTAAGTGAAGCAAGCCAGACCCAAAGAAACATAAGCTCAATGGTTTCCCTCATTTGTATTAATTAGTTCACATCTAGGACTCTCCTAGCAGAGGATTACAATAACTCAAAAACCTAGGTATATAAGGTCATATAGGATGAGACTAAATGTAAGGATCTCTAGGATATGGGAACAAGAGCTATATCTTGTGTCATCGTTGCTCTTAATCTTGTGTGATTTTTGACCTTAATCTACTATGTTATTTCTCATCTCTTATTTTGCCCTTTGGTTAATGTCAGATTGTTACTGTATCTGATTTTTTCCCTGGCATATTGTATATATGTTTATTTGTTTATGTCAAATAGGAAAGGGAAGGGGGGAAACAAGATGATTGGGAAGGGGAGGGGAGAGGGAACTGGGGACAAAAACATGTGGAGTGGAATAAATGTGTGAGAAGTAATGCAGTCCACTACCTGTAAATGTAATCGTAACCCCTCTATACATTACCCTGAAAATAAAAAAGAGACTATAAAAATATCTGTAGAAAATGAGGCTGCATGATGGAAACAACCAGATGCCCTACTACAAAAAATGTGATACACAGACACAGACACACACACACACACACACACACACACACACACACACACACACAATGGAATGATACATAGCCGACCGACAAGATAAAATAATGGCATTCTCGGGGAACTGGAGGAAAAGGAAAAAAATCATAAATGGTACAGAAATTTTCTTAATGAATCAAGGAGTTTTATTACATCTTTATGCAATTATTTTAGTTCGGAGTGTTCTACACTCAATGCTACTTCTGGAAAGATGATATAGCTGACTGTGTAGATGGTATGAAGACATACTGGCCTAAACGTAGAATAAAGCATTGGTAAGTGGCTGTTAGCTGTCCAGATTCTACTGGAATATGTGGAATGAATTTATTAAGCACAATGCAGGCTCTTAGTCAGATCAGGATCAAGATTATGTGGTTCCATGAGATGAATGAGGAAAGATCAGAAAAATCTACTAAGATATCCAGATATACTTTGGAAACTAAGGTATCTGCACTCCTTTTTTTTTCTTTCTTTTTGGGAAGCTTGAACTTTGGACCTGGGCAAGGTCTCTTAGTTCTTTTTCCTCAAGGCTAATGCTGTACCAGTTTTAGCCACAACTCCACTTAGTTTTTGGGTGGATAAGTGGAGAGAAGAATCTTACAGTTTTTTTTGTTTTCGTTTTTTTGCTTGCAAAGGCTTTGAATCACCTTCTCCCTGGCTAGTAGAAGAATGACAATTATGACTCTCCAGCGACTGGCTAGTGATTTTTTGAAAATTGGACTTTCTTCCAAATCACGTATCTGGTTCCCAGCAAAGTTTTGAGGCCTGACTTAAATGTGACAGATTTTTGTCACTTGGAGACACTCTGTGCTGAACGTTAGAAATCTACCAGCTGAGTCACAGTGGCACTTCCAGTTTTTGTTTATGTGGTGCTGAGGAATGGAATCCAGGGTTTCATACATGCTAGGCAAGCTACATTTTCAGCCCAAGGTTTTATGTTTTGTTTTTTCAGTGTTGTTGCTTCTAAGGTACTGTATGATGTTCTCTCATTTTCTTTGCTTTTTACCTCTTTTCTTCTATTTCCCTTTAGCTTTATTCTCTGTAGTCACTGTGTTGAATTCGGGTACCCTGTGTCTTGTACATAGGTTTATGTGATTTGGGAAAGGGAAAGGGTATAATAAAATGGTAAAAAAAAAACAAAGGAAAAAATGTGTACCAATTGAATAGTGATATTTAGAAGACACTAAACGGAAATGACTGAACAATCTGGGTGGAGAGGGGGCTGAGGGTAGGAAAACAGAGAAAAATGAGGGAGGGGATAACAATTTTCTTAAGAAATGTGTTCATTACTTATGTAACCGTATGTCAACTATATATTGACTTAACAAAAAAACTTAACTTAAAAAAATAATTTAGCCGGGTATGGTGGCTCACACTTGTAAATGTAGCTACTCAAGAGGCTGGGATCCAAGGATAGCCGTTCAAAGTCAGCCTGGGCACTGAAGTTCATGTGACTCTTATCTCCAATTAACCACCAGAAACCCAGAAGTGGCCCTATGGCTCAAGGGATAGGGCAGTAGTCTTGAGCTGAAAAGCTCAGTGACAAGACCTAGGTGCAGAATTGCAGTCCCATGACTTGAATGATGAATGATACTAGCCAGGCTCTGTGCGCTCACACTTGGAATCCTATGTACACAGAATCAGGTTTGAATCCAGCCCAAAAAATTGCATGATACTCTGATTTACAGTTCATTACCAAAAATCTGGGAGTGGAGCTGTGGATCAAGTGGTAGAACACTAGCCTGAAGCAAGAAAAAAAAACATTTAAGGACAGTTACCAGTCCCTGGGTTCAAGTCCCAGGACTTGCATAAAACAAACAAAATGTGACGCTGAGTCCTCCATCATTTGGTGTTATAGTTCAATATTCTTGATATGCGTCTTAGAAATTAAGTCCCTAGCAAATACTCTCCCCTGAAATTCTGCTTCATAGCTGATTCATAGAATTTCAGCATCATTACTATCACCTTCCAGTTAGCATAGCAGTCTACTACTGAAAATTTAAAGAAAACTTTTGAGTAATCCTAATAAATCTGTGTATCATCTGCACACACATCAAATCAGCAGCAGCTATGTTCTACTATTATCTAAATGTATTTAATCCCTTCTTGAGTTAATGAGCCTTAAGGAGTAAAACATATGAAATAGTTATGAAACTAACAGTCACCATTCTTCTACCTAATATTGTAATATAAGTTTATAAATGCAAGGACTATTCTGAAGTGCAGAATATAGCTTCTAATTATAATATTCTCAAGAAGTATAGTTTTTAAGAAACATGTTGCTTGCTTTGGGAAAGCAAAGGAAAGGAAAAATGATATAGGTAAGTTCCCTATTTATCAGAAGGAAAATACTATTGGGTTTAGATCAACTTCACTCATTCCGTGCTGATGAAACAAATATTTGCAATTCCTGAGGCCAATCACTTCATTGTGATGCACAATCAGCCAGCTTAGATCAATCTTCCAAAAAAGGAAAGGAACAAATGAGAAGCAATTAAGGTTTCCAAAATGAACCAGGTGGTGGTGGCAGCTCACACTTGCAATTCTATCTACTCAAGGCCTGAAATCCAAGGATCTGGATTAAGTTTGTCTGGGATGAAAATATTCCTGTCTGAAACATCACCTCTGTTATCACAGCCCAGCTGATACACTCTGCCCAACAGGTTCCAAACACCAAAGTCCATCTCCTATCTGAAATAGAGGCAAACGTACTCACACATAATTTCCTCTTTGGGAGATAGTTGAAACATGTACCAGAAACATTTCTCTGGCTTCAGAGTGGAAGTGGAAATATATACTCACTAGAAGTCCATCTAGTAAATAACAGTCAATCATCTTTCCTCACATCTTGTTAGTTAAATTGAACAATGAGTGCTTGGATCAGAAGGGATGTGTATGAGCATACAGGTTGTAAAATACTGTAATCCTAGCTACTCAAGATAAGCTGAGACCTGAGGATTCCAGTTCAAAATCAGCCATGCAATAAATTCCATACGATTTTTACCTCTAATAAACCAGTGAAAAACAGAACGTTGAATTGTGCTTAAAATGCCACAGGCCTAAGATTTGCATAAAAGTGCTAAGGGGTAGCATTCAGGATGCCCACTCTCTCCTCTCCTTTTTAACATAGTACTAGAATTACTAGGCAGTGCAATAAGGAAAGAAGCAAGCATAAAGAGGATCCAAGTAGGGAAAGAAGAAATAAAACTATCCCTCTCTGCAGATGACATGATTCTGTATTTAAAGAATCCTATACAGTCTACTCCCAATCTCCTTGAGCTGATTCAAAGCTTTGGAGGGACAGCAGGCCATAAAATCAACCCTCACAAATCAACTGCCTTCCTTTACGCCAACAGTGAGAGGAACGAGGCAATAATCAGGAAAGAAACTCCTTTCACAACAGCCTCAAACAAAATAAAGTACCTAGGAATTAGCTTAACTAAGAATGTAAAGGACCGTTTAGATGAAAACTTTAAAACCCTAAAGAAGGAAATTAAAGCAGATCTAAGGAAATGGAAAAACCTCCCATGCTCCTGGATTGGAAGAAGCAACATTGTGAAAATGGCAATCTTGCCAAGGGCTATCTACAAATTCAATGCAATACCCATCAACATCCCAATGTCATTCTTTAAAGAAATACAAGAGGCAATTCAAAATTTCATATGGAATAATAAAAGACCCCGTATAGCAAAAACACTTCTTAGCAGGAAGAACAGCGCTGGAGGAATTTCAATTCCAAACTTTAGATTCTATTACAGAGCTATAATTCTCAAAACAGCTTAGTACTGGCACAAGAACAGGCCTGAAGTCCAATGGAATAGAACTGCACCACTTGCAGTGTTTTCTTTGTATGTGGTAATGAGGAATCAAACCTGAGTCTTTTTGCGTGGTAGCCAAGGACTCTACCACTAGGTTAAGCACACAGGGCTTCTTGCACATATTTTTGACCTCAATCTACTAGGATATTATTAGGTTTCTGTAACCTAATCAATTTTTTCCTGATGATTAGCTTTGCTGTCATGTATAAAAAATGCAAGAGGGAAAAACACAGAAGAATTAGTGAAATTTAAAAAAAAGCATTACACACATAGATAAGTGTTCATTCTTTGTAGGAGAAAGGATATTTTGATATGATGATGATGACTTTATAATTACTATGACAGGGTTGAAAGTTTGGCATAGTCGTAGAGTGCTTGCCTAGCATCCATGAAGATCTGGGTTTGATTGCTCAGTATTACATAGATAGAAAATCTAGATGTGGCACTGTGGCTCCAGTGGCAGAGGGCTAGACTTGAGAAAACCCGAGGACAGTGCTCAGGCCCTGAATTCAAGCCCCAAGACTGGCAGAAAGATAACAGAAAATGAAAATGCTTTGTACGAGCTAATTCACTCACAGCATTTGCTTCTGAAATCTTCACTTCTGCATCTTGTGAAATACCCCTTTCCCTCAACGTAGACAAGAAAAACAGATCCATCCCATGGTCCACTGTGAAGCCACTGGTTGGGCTAAGAGCTAGTCGTGCAGCAACACATAAGTTTTATTCTAATACTTTCATACTTTGTACTCAAATATGCTACCTACTTACCAACTTAGGTCAGTTATCCTTATGCTATACCTTTTCTTTATTACTACAATATTCTTACACTCCTACGTTAATGCTGTTGTACCTCCCCTGAGCTCTCTCATTCTTTTTTTCTATCTCTTGACCTCTGCTCGTCTTTCAACCCTTATACTGCACGGATCTACACTTGATCGCTGTTGAGCAATATTGTATATGTAGGTGGTTAATTATTTTCTAGGCTCAGAGAGACTTAAAGACAATAGAGATTGGATTGAGAGGCTTATTGTTTTGGGTATAAATCCCTTTTCAGTGGTTGTATTAGACTTGTCTGTAAGTGCACAAAAAGAAAGAGTGATAATACCAATCAAAACTTGTGAACATCTAATGTCTGCCAGCTACAGAAGTCTAGGTTGGTTATATCTGAAAAACTGGATCATTAGAAACGAAAGAAAAGATCGTAAAGGCAGCCAGGGAAAAGGGATCAGTAACCTATAAAGGCAAACCAATCAGAATAACCCTAGATTTCTCAGCAGAGACCATGCAAGCACGAAGTGACTGGAAGCATATATGTCATGCCCTTAAATCAAATAACTACCAACCAAGAATAATGAGGGAACAATAAAAACATTCCATTCCAGGGAAAAGCTGCAACAATATGTCGAAACAAAACCAACACTACAGAGAATTCTCAATGATGCTCTATACATAGAAAACCAAAATAAATGCAATATAGGGAAAGAAATGGCACCTAAACAGCATACCATCTAAGGACCACAAGAACTGTCAAGACACAGGCCCTACTAAAAGCTTTTAAAAATGGTAGGAACTAATAAATATCTCTCCATCCTACCTCTCAATATCAATGGACTTAACTCTCCAATTAAAGGGTATAGGCTGTCTAGTTGGATCAAAAAGCAAGAGCCATCATTCTGCTGTCTTCAAGAGACACATCTTACCCAAAAACTATCATCTTTTGAAAGTGAGAGGTTGGAATAAACTCTATCAAGCTAACTGCCCCCATAAACAGGCTGGAGTTGCCATCCTCATATCAGATACAATAGACTTCAAACTAAAATTAGTAAGAAAAGACAAAGAAGGTGACTACATACTACTAAAGGGATCTTTCCTCCAGGAAGACATAACTATCCTAAATATTTACACACCCTTTTGAAGATTCTCAAAAGATTGAAGATTCTGCCAGTGTAAGTTAGATTCCGGCATTGATATTAAATAATTCATTGAGTAGGGATTTATATTTGAAATATCACTGTTGACAAAATCTAACACACATTTGCTTAGTATTTGCTTTTGATTTCCCAAGAAGTTCAGTACAAGCTAACATGTGTGGCATATATCGACTGGGAGAAATGATTCAGAATATGTGACTCATTTGAACAGGAGTCAGTGAAAAGATACAGAAGCAGGATACCCATATTGTGATAATTTGTATCTTTTGCATATTTTGTGTTTGTTATTAATTCCATTTGCAGTGTACATTTCTAGGTAAAAACATTTAAAATGTTTCCAAACAATTTGTTATTTCAACAGCAAAAAAAGACATTTATATGCCTAATAAAATTCACAGAATCCAAATTTTTCCATATTATTTTTTTTTTGGTGGATCATAGATCATGAGCTCAGCCTGGGAACTATACCTGAGCTCTTCAGCTCCAGGCTACCACCTTACCCTGGAGCCAAGCCCCACTTCCCATTTTCTAAAGGTAAATTGGAGATAAGAATCTCACGTCTTTTTGTGCCAGGATGGCTTTAAACCCTGATCCTCAGATCTCAGCCTCCTGAGTAGCTAGGATTATAGAAGTGAGCCACCACCCCATCATGCTCAGCTTTCTGGTTTTTTTTTAAACAAGCCCTTTGGCTGGAACTCGGTCTGAGCACTGTCCTTCAGCTTTCCTCAAGCCTAGTGATTTCTACTTGAGCCACAGCACTATTTCTAGTTTTTTCTGTGTTTGTTGTACTGCGGAATTGAACCTTCGTCTTCATACAAGCACTCTACAACTATGCCAAACTCCCAGCCCCTCCACATTAGTTTTTATGATAGATCTTTCCATACATCTAGGATGGCTAAAAATCCTTCTTGAGTTTCCCAAGATCAAGGAGGATGGGTGTGTCCCATCCTCTGTGGCTACATAACCATTGTTTAGGGTACAGTTCTCTCTTCATTCTACCCATCTAGAGCAATTTTCATCTTCCATGTATAATCATTAAACATTCAGCTCCTGTTCCTCTCCACTCCATTCTCTGGAACCATCGTGCTTTTTGGCTCTAAGGGTTTGTTGATCCTTGGAAGCTCTGGAAGGGAAAACATACACTAGCTCTTCCTTTATGACTGCTGTATTTTTAGTTTACTGTAATCAAGATTCATCTGTAAAATATAGTAAAATGTTCTTCCTTTTCAATGAATTGTTTTGCATATTTCTATCTTTTGATTATTATTAATAGTTGTGAATGGATTCTCCACATATTTGTTCTAGTCTGCTTTCTCTTCCGTTAGGTACAAATCTAGAAATAGAAGCGTTGGACCATATTTCTATGTAATTCTATATTTAGTACTTTTTTAGCACTCTCCACACAATTTTTGATTGTTTTATATTCCTTGCAGAACTATTCCAAAGTTCTATTTCTTCTCACTACCTTGCCAGTAATAGTTAGACTTTGAAAGTTGTTTTTTTGTATGCGTGTGTGTGTGTGTGTGTGTGTGTTTGTGTGTGTGTATGTGGATCTTTTTGTTTAAAACTATATTTATATTAACATACTTAAAGTAATGATTTCATTGTAATTTTAATTTTTCTTATGACGGTTAATATTGAACTTCTTTCTACATTTTGAACTACTATTTCTATATATTCTTTTTAGAAAATCCTCTCCAATCTCCAATTTTTTCCCTTTTTTTGTGGGGTAGTTGGGAAAGTCATGGGGCTTGGACCTTGGGCCGTGAGCTCTTTAGTTTAAGGCTATTGTCCTACCCTGAGTATTGCCCCTCAGTTCTTCTGCTCACAGCTCCCTACTCCTCTTCCCATTATATACAGAACAAAGGTCATCCTCAGTCTTTTTGAAAAAGTAAAACATACAGTAAATTTGTAGTATAAAACAGCAAGAAATAAATTTCTTGCCAGGTGCAGTGACTTCTACCTGTAATCCTAGCTACTCAGATATCAGGCTGATATCTAAAGATTTGGTTCAAAGCCAGCCTGGGCATTAGAAAGTCTATGAGACTCTCATCTACAGTTAACCACTAGAATATGGGAAATGGCACTGTGGCTTCATAGGTAGGGTGATAGCCTTGAGTTGAAGAGCTCAGGAACAGTGCCCAGGCGCAGAGTTCAAGCCTTACAAATCCCCCAGCCAAAAAAAAGAAAAAAAAGTTTCTTCCCCAAGTGACTATTATGCCAGACATAGAACATTAACATTCTGGGTGTACTTCACAGTATTATTACTTGATACCCTAAGATTTTGCAATATTCTCACAGTACCAGCATATGTCATCATAAATGTAGTTCCTTTTCAATGGAATAATTCCATTTATAACCTAAATTTACTCCCCCGAATTATTTTTGTCGATACCACAATTGCTCTACCATGATATGCCACAAGCCATTAAACATTTTATGGTGGGTAATTGGAAAGGAGTCTCATGGAATTTTGTGCCAGGCTGGCATTGAACCATGGTCCTCAGATCTCAGTCTCCTGAGTAGCTAGGATGACAGGCGTGAGCCACCAACAGCTGGCTTGCCTTTTTATTTTTTTGTGGGTCTTGGGACTTGAACTCTGGGCCTAGGCACCATCCCTAAGCTTTTCAGGTCAATATTTCATGTAAGCCTAAACATTTAAGTAAAGGAATAAAATTCCAACAAAAAAGAATAAAATTCCAGACATGGTGTGTTTATAACTCAGTGCTAATTACTTGATGAAAATGTGCCATTCCAGAAGCTGGTGTCATTTGATGATGTAGCTGTGGATTTCAGCTGGGAGGAGTGGCAGCATCTGGACCATGCTCAGAGGACCCTGTACAGAGATGTAATGCTGGAGACCTACAGCAACCTGGTGTCCTTAGGTGAGCAAAAGTCAAATTCACTTGCAAGGCCAAGTGCCTTGTTATTTTGCAGATACGTGAATGTTTATCAAACTTTCAATACTATTTAAATGAAAGATTCCAGGCCCTGAGAAATATCATTACTTTCTAAAGAAAACCTAAGTTAATTTTGTACTCATTCTTCAGGATACCTTCAGGATACTTTGACAACAGTTCTAAATTATGTTTCCTCTAATGGAGACGACATTCCAAACTTACACAGTAATTGTAAGTGGATAAACAATCCAGAATAGAATATATATCATTATAGGAAATAGGATCTACAAATCACTAAACAGTGAGTTTATAATGGAAACCTGGCACTAGGTGCAATGTTTCATGCCTGTAATCTTAAAATATTCAGGAGGAAGAAATCTAAGAATTCTAATTTGAAGCCAGCAATGGCATATAAATTGCCATGAAACTCTATAACTCCAAGTAACCCCTCAAAAATGTTAGTGGAATGTCAAGAGTTTGACTTTGTGGTTGAGTGCTTGCCTAGCATGCATGAAGACCTATGCATGTAAGTGGAGCTGGGACTCAAACTGGTATTTTTCTAGCCTGGAGCAAGACAGCTAAGTTTATGCCGTACAAAATGAATCCTGTTCAGGGACAGGGCCGATGCCTATGAACTACAAAAAAAAAGAAAAGAAAAGAAAAGAAGGTTTTAAAAAGACGCAAAACAGCCCAATATTTAGATTATTTCTCAAACATAAAAGAAAGGCAGCTATTCCTCAATGTATAAACAAAACAGTATTTGAAAAAAACACCTGCAGTTATACTATAGGTAGTACTCAGCTTAAAACTGTAGCAATACATAGATGGATAATTTCAATAAATATTTCCTGTGATATAAAAAGAGAACTAAAACACAGAAAAACATTATTGGTCATTGTAAAATATCATTTTCTTAATATGTTAGGGAGAAAAGCATATATTTCTCACAAATCAATTTCCACTTTTATTTTTTAAAATATCTAACACTTAGGATGGGAAAGTAAAGTCATTACCTTTACAGTAAGAAATATTTGTATCTCATGTATGTTTGTGTCTTTTTTTCTATGACTCATTTTAGATGCCAGGTAATGGAAAATGTGTTCAAGACCTGCCAGGAAAGTCCACATGAATGTCTTTGTGAAGTAGCAGTTGCAAGTAGTATCGAAGTGGAGGAAAACGTGAGATTAGCAACAACTTTAAATTTGAGCTCTACACCTAATCCAGGGCTGATTAGTAATAACGCTAACAACTTAGGGGTGAGGACTGAGGAGTTCATTAAGTGTCAGAACATGCTTCTGTCTCCTAAGCCTGATGAGATGCATGCTGCATATAGATCTCGTATGTCTCCTGTTCTTAAAAAAATCCATCGGATATTCAGAGCATTTTATTCATGATTGTGACAGTCCAAAAGATCTGCAGTATCATAATTCTGTTCTCCCTGCCCAAGAAATTCTTCAGGGAGGGAGGAAAACTGCTAAATGTACTGTGTGATGAAAAATATTGTACTTAACACTGACCATCACTACACATCCGAAAATGTACACAGGAGAGACTCCTCATACGTGTAGTGAATGTGAGAAATCTTTCAGTAATGAAATACGCCTTACAATACCTCAGAGCAAATATCCTGAGATATGTGATGCGTACATCAAGTGTGAAAATTAATTTCTGAGAAGTCAGACCTGACGCTCCAACCTCGATCTCCAAGAGAAGACAAACCTAATGAATATGAGGAACGTAATAAAATTTCTGCCCAGAATTCAGCTCTCAGCACACATCAGAGATCTCACACAGAAGAGAAATCTTATGAATGGGATAAATGTGGGAAGACTTTTAGACTGAAATCATACCTCACTTTGCACCAGAGAAGACACACAGAAGAGAAACCTTATGAATGTAACAAATGTGAAAAGTCTTTCACCCAGAAGATACACCTTCCAGTTCATCAAATAACACACACAGGAGAGAAATCTTATAAGTGTAATGAATGTGGAAATCTTTCCAAGGGAAGGGAAAACTTCGTGTTCATCAGAGAATACACACAGGAGTGAAACCTTATGAATGTAACCAATGTGTAAAGTCTTTCAGACAGAAATCTTCCCTCAAATTGCTTCAAAGAACACACACAGGAGAGAAACCTTATGTGTGCAACAAATGTGGAAAGACCTTCAAGTGGAAGTCATATCTTGATGGGCATAATAGAACACACACAGGAGAAAAAACTTATGCATGTAGTGAATGCGGAAAGTCTTTCAAATGGAAGGTAAAACTCCATGTTCATCAGAGAATATACTCAGGAGAAACACCTTATGAGTGTAACATATGTGAAAAGTCCTTCACACAGAAGCCAAACCTCAACATGCATAAGACAATTCAAACAGGAGAAAAACATTATGAATGTAACCGATGTGGAATGTCTTTCAAATGGAAGTCTTCCCTCAAATTGCATCAGAGAACACACAGAGGAAAGAAACTGTATGAGTGCATAAAATGTGGTAAGACCTTCAGATGGAAGTCACATTACAGGAGGCATAACAGAATTCACACATATTAGAAACCTTAGGAATATAACCAAAGTTGAAAGCCTTTCGTGCAGTATTCACCCTTCAGGAAGCGTAAGAGAGTTCACACATATGAGAAGCCTTAGCAATGTAATAAATAGGAAAGACTTTTTAGTCTGTGGAAGAAAACTCAGCTTGTGTCACAGAACCAACACAAGGTCAAACCCTGAAAGAATGTAGCAAATGTTCAGTCTTTTCCCCAGAAGGCACAAGTCAAGATTTATCACTAAACACCCACAGGATACAATCCTATGAATAAAATGAAAGGGAAATTTTTTTGAAGAACTCATAGTTGAGTTTGCATGATACCACACAGACACAGGATAAAAATCGTATGAATATAAGAATATGAAAAATCCATCATGAACGCATGACTAAGTATAAAATGCACGTAGGAGAGAAAAAACTTTTTAATATTACAAAGGTGGAAAGTGTTTGACCTGGAAGGCATACTTCTGTGTTCATCACAAACCTGATTCCCATAGAAGAAAAGAAAAGTAATGAATAGAACAAATGTGCAATGACTTTTAATCAGAAGTCAGTCTTCAGTACATTTCAGAACATACACAATAGAAAAATTCAAAGTAATGAAAAACATTTAGCTATATATAGAATCTCTGTATATGGGAGCATTAGGGTAAGTCTTCTAAGCAAAGTCAACCTTCAGTAAGCATTAAGAGCACTCACAGAAGTAATAATAGCATGTAGGAAAAACTTTGTCAGAAACCTCTAAAAGCTGACTGTGTGGCTGAGTGGTAGAGTGCTAACCTATCAAGGATGAAGGCCTGGGTTAGATTCCTCAATACTACGTGAAAAGAGCAAGGCAGAAGCAGCACTGTGGTTCAAATGGTAGAGTGCCAACCTTGAGCAAAAGTAGCTCAGGCCCTGAGTTCAAGCCTAAGGATTGAAGAGAGAGAGAGAGAGAGAGAGAGAGAGAGAGAGAGAGAGAGAGAGAGAGAGAGAGAGAGAGAGAGAGGAGAGAGAAAGAGAGAGAAACAGGAACTTCTAAATTTTACAGAGATAGAGAAGGAGAGAGAGAAGGAGACAGAAACTAATTTCTAAACTTTACAGTCTTTCTATTTCCTTAGAAATTCGTCTATGTCATTCTTTCTGACAGAAGCACAGAATTCCATTGTGTAAAAATACCATATTTGATCTACTCATCAACTGACGGGCATCTGGATTGGTTCCATACCTTTGCTATAGTAAATAGTGCTGTGATAAATGTTATTGTTCTAGTGAATTTAGTATGTCCTATCTGGACGATTGGCAAGTAGTGAAATTGCTGGATCACAGGGGAGCTCTATGTTTAGTCTTTTTGGGATACTGCCATAGTGCTTTCCATAGTGGTTGAACGAGTGTGCAATCCCACCAGCAGTGTAGTAGTGATCCCTCCTGGCCACATCCCCTCCAGCATACGTTATTAGATTTCTGGATCTTGGCCATTCTAACTGGAGTGAGGAGGAAAAGGGAAAGAGGAACTGAAACTTTCTCTCCTTACAGATGACATGATTCTGTATTTAAAGAAACCTATAGACTCTACTCCGAAGCTGCTTGAGCTGATATAAAACTTTGGTAAGGTAGCAGGGTATAAAATTAACCCTCAATGTCAACTGCCTTCCTATATGCCAACAAATGAGAGGAATGAGGCAAGAATCAGGATAGCAACTCATTTTGCTATCAAAGAAAATAAAATACCTAGGAATTAACTTAGAATGTAAAGCACCTTTGTGATGGAACTATAAACCCTGGAGAAGGAAATTAACGCAGAACTGAGGAAATGCAAAAACCTATGCTCCTGCTTTGGAAGAAGTAATATTGTAAAAATGGCAATCTTGATAAGGACTATCTACAAATTCAGTGCAATATTCATCAATATCCCAATGTCATTCTTTAAAGAAACAGAAGAGGAAATCCATAATCTCACTCTGAATAAAAAAAGACCCCTTATAGTCTGATTTCTTGCAGGATACATAATGTTTAATCTCACCTTCTCCACCAAAATCTCACGTTTCTCATTGAGACATAGGTGGCCCTGTTTACTAACAGCAAAGGCTCAAACGCGCAGTTTCAGGTGTCACCACTGCCTCTGTTACTGGGTAGATCCAACTCTGTCATCGATTCTGAGGTCTGCTCTGGGAGTCTTGGTCACAAGTTGTTCTGTGGCATCTGCTGCCAGCCTGTGCCTATTTGCTTCCTTTTCCTCCAGCAGCCTACAACAGGGAATGAAGTTCAGGCGCTGATGCTCTCCTTCATATGCAGGGCAGGATGAGCCCAACCCTCCCTCATCTTCCTCTTCCAATTTTTGGGAAAAAATGTGCTGGCAGAAGTCCTCAGGTGTGGGGCATGGCTGATCCACACTTTTAATCCAGGCTGGTCAGGAGGCTGAGATCTGAGTATGGAAGTTCCAAGTCACCTAGAACAGGAAAGTCTGATAGATTCTTACTACCAAAAATAAAAACAGCTGGGAATGGAGTTTGGGCTCAAGTGGTAAAGGGCTAGTCTTGAGTACAAATGCTTAGTGCCCAGGCCCTGAGTTCAGTCTCCAGCACGGCCAACAACCTCACTTAATGAGATTATAGCTTTATCCATGTAGGCACATCTCACTGGTAGAGATAGTCTTCATAATTTTGTCTCAAGGTAAAGGTCCTCCTGGAGTAGTACACAAAAGGTGTCATGGAGAGAGGAGCCCCACTTGCTCCAGGTTTGAAGATGGCATAGGTCAAGCCAGCATGGAGTTGGCACATCAGTCTTTTTCCTAGCACCACCTACCAGTGAATATCAAATGACATTCATTCTTGTGGGATTGTGAGACTGAAGTGCCCCATTAAGGGCAGTGTTAGCACATCCAAACTTGGATACCAGGAATGCTGAAATCTCAAAGCTAAGATTTCTGTTGGCTACAGAAATGCTGGTGTGTCTGTTATTCACTAAAAGTTCAGGTGCAAAGATTCTGAATCTTGATGCCATTTGTTTATTCCATTTAGTAAAATTATTTTAATGCACTGTATAAGTTAAAACATTTGATAAGAGTCAGGGGTAGTGAAAACATTGTTCTTGAATTCAGGTGTCTGGCAGGGTAATGGGGGGTGTTGGTGGCTGGGACTATGAAGCTGGAGCTGCTATCAAACCATGGATCATGTTCGTCTTTGTCTGGGAGAAATGACTCCAAAGATGAAATTTGAATGGTGAGGAAAAGATGATGATGTACTCAGGAAATTTCTCCTAAACAAATGCTCATGTGGAAGTGGGATGGGGGCTGGGCATATCTGAGGCAGAGCTTAAGGGGGCTTCTCATGGTGTGGAGAACGTTCCTTGCGATTTCAGGCATGCAGCAGGGTGTTTTAGATGGCCATTGTGAGATGGATGGAATAACACTGGAGACAAGATGAATGCTGGGATCCTGCAATGCTCTTGCATGAGTGGCTGGTGGCTCACCTGAAAGAACTAATTATGTCTAAAAAAGAAATCAGGAATTTGTTTTGATTAGATAATACCTGTATTCCGAGGCATATTCAGAATCCTGATCTTAGTATTGTGGTTTAAAACCAACCCAGCAAAGGGAAAAATGCATGAGACTCTTACTCCCAGTTTAGAGCAAGAACAAAGATTGAAGTAGAGCTGTGGCTCAAAAGCTAGAGTGCTACCTTGAGCAAAGAAAAGCTAAGAAAAAGCTCCAGGTCTTGAGTTCAAGGCCAGGAATGAAAGAAGGAAGGTAAAAAAAGGGAAGTATGTGAGGAAGGGAAATATATAAATGAAAGAGAGAAGGAACTAGAAATTTAAAACTAGAGAATATTTAAAAGTCATCAGTCCTTCTAAGAAAAGTGTTGGAGTATGGGTTGTATATGTGGTGAACTGGAAGCCCAGCAGTGACTTGTTAACCAAAGAGTCACCATGATGAGCAAAGGATAGAAATCTGCATGAGCCTCTTAGCAGATGGAGTCACAGAAGAGAACCTCAGCTCCCATCCCATAGTTAGAAGTATATAGAGATGGGGAAGTTGGCATCACCTTGATGTCATTGTGTCCGTGGAGACTGGAAGCCATGGCTCTGTGAAAGCACAATGTTCTGCTTACTGAGCTGAGAGGCTGAGGAGAGCAAAGTCCTGGCCATGAAGAATTCAGGGTGGCAGCAGAGCAACTCTGCTGCAGTGTGTGCCTGCTTGGCTGTTCTTATTCTGTGGTGGATCAGGCCGGAGCGGGTGATAGTAACTGTTTTGTGGTCACAAGCCCTTCACCAAGAGCTTCCTCTGGGATCCTCATAAGCTACAGGGTGGCTGGTGGTGGGATGTGTGTGGGGTGGAAGTAACAGAGGGATGGACGCATGGCAAGGTGGGTGAAGAGATGAGAGAAATGATGAGAGCCCAGTTCATTGGTTTCCAAGGTTAATGTGTGGGAGATAGAGAGGCATGATGGTGGAAAGACGGTGACAGAGTGAGGCCATCTGTAGTGCCAGCCTGGCCATCATCTGAAGCCCATAGGCAGCTTCCTGATCCCTCACTTTGTCCTGCTCCTTGTGGAGGGAATGTCACGTGTGCCCAGAGCTAGTGGTGGGGCAATGTTAGTAGCACCTGGAGAACCATTGGCCTCTACCTGGGTGAGGGGTGGTTCTGGCTCCCATGCTGGGTGGCCTGATAGCTATGGAACAGATCTCTCCTTAGCTACCACAGTCAGTGCTGCTCTCCATCTAGGGTTAGAACTCCTGCTCAGCCATCAGGACACCGCATGCCAGGACAGAGGCCTACAATTCAGATGGCAGCACAGGGGTGAAGATGATCTCACCGTAGCCCTAGTTACATGGCTGTCCCTGCATGCAGGACAGGATGAGCTGGGGGAAGATGTTCCCTGTGTTTTTCCACAGCCTATCCCGGCCTCTTCTTGTGTCTGATTAGACCAAGAGAGTACCAGGTTCCCTCTCATAGTCTTGGTTCTTTTTGTTTTACAGTCATGAGGCTTGAACTCAGGTCCTGGGTACTGTCCCTGAGCTCTTTTTCTCAAGGTTGATGCTCTACCATTTGAACCATAGTGCCATTTTCAGCTTTTCCTTTTCATGTTGATCTCCGATATCTCCAGTGCTGTGCCTGCAGGGAGGCACTCACCACACAGACAGAGCAACCTCTGCCGTGACTGTGACTGCCTACAACCCTCACACCCACTCCTTGCACACCCCTCGACTCCAGTTTTAGCTCCTCTTGGACTGGGTGTCCAGCCTACCCCTTCCTACACTCACAAAGGGTCTACAATTGTCTTCCCAGGGTCCTTTCTTCTGCCAGCCAGATACAGACTGTTCACATCTTGATGATCACAGAGCTCAAAGCCAAAGGCTGAGATGCAGAATGGGGTGACCCAGTAGCTGCACAGGGCTCATGGATCATCCTGTGCATCCCCCAGGCTGTGACTTCCCCCACCCCCTTGGCAGAGAAGCTCCATGCCCACATCCTGATCCCTGGTCCCCTCCAATTCCATTCTCCCTTGGATTTTGCAGACTGTCTACCATCAGGATCTAAAATTCTATTCATCACTTTATGTCCTTATCACTGATTTGCTACTTTGTCAGGGTCTCCCCGTGCCTGGAGAGTGGGCATGTCATGTACTCTCTGTGGAGAAGTTGCCCCAGGAGAAGAAATATGCACTTCATGTGAGTGTTGGACAGGGCAGGAGGGCTCCCTAGGATCAGAAGCCACAGGAAGGGTGCAGATGGGGGAATGCTAGGGGCCCCAGGGGACAGTGGGAGTTAGGGCACAGTTGGTTCCTTCTGCAGGGTTGACACCGCTTCACAAACCCAACAGAATGAGGTTCACATTACAGATATCAGAGACAGTGCAGATTGCCAATGGGCGCAGGGGTCACTGTCACCCCCAGATGCTGGCTGCATGCTGGGATGCACGCAGAGATGTTTTCAAGATCAGATAATGAGGATGTAGCAGGGTGTAACCATTCTTTTCAGATGGCTCTCTACCTTTCTTGAGCTTCATCTCTATCTTTGGCTTTTTCTTGGCAGTTAACTGGAAATGAGAGTTTCATGGACTTTCCTTTCTGGACTGGCTTCAAACAGAAGCTATGCACAGTTTTCAAACCATACCCTACTGAAGAAGGGAAGCTTGATCTGGTGCTTAACTGGGTTGCACTTTGGCTCCGTTTGCTATGCCTCACGGGAGGGGGCTCATCATTTGTAGACTAAGATCTCATGACCTTCAAAGCCAAATGCTACCTGAAAGTTCATGGTCCCAGCCTATGTGTTGGGCCTGGGTGAATACATTCTCTGTTATGCTGGGTCATCAACCCATGTTTTAAGCTGGAAGTAGGCAGTGCCACATTTGATAAGAATATCTGCCAGAAATTGTCACCTCATGAAAGCAGATTCTAAATTTGTATTCCATTTCCTGTGGTGGAGAAATCCCCTCCAAGTTAGACAGGCTCTCATCCACCTGCAGGTCACACTCCTAATGCACCCTTGAGTGTCCTCATGGTATTGGGTTCTAAGTTTGTAGGGAATGCTGGTTTAGGCCATGAATTAGCTGTACAAGTGATGACAAACGTGTTGTGGATTAATATGAGAACAATTTAAGAAGCCCTGGAGGAGCATCAACCTGACCCTCTGTGGTGCTATAAATCTGATAGGATGTTCCAGACTGAGAAACAATCACATGGCTTTGTGTTTGGCATCCAGACAAGTGAGTGCATGTCTTAGCTGTCAGCCAATACAGAGGAGGACATGAATAAGTGGGTGGAGAGCATCTGTCAGACACCTGTCTGGGGGCAGGTGGAGAGAACATAGGAAGGTAGATACCATGGCTGTGGTGGGGCCAAAAAAATGGTAATAGAGGCAAAGGAACCAGGTACTGGTAGCTCAAGACTGTCATCCTTGCTACTCAGGAGTTTGAGGTCTGAGGATCAAAATTCAAAGCCAGCCCAGGACAGAAACTCCATGAGACTCTTATCTGCAATAAACTACTGAATTCAAGAAGCTCAAGCTCAGTGACAGCATCCAGACCTTGTGTTCAAAACCCAGGACTGGCAGAAAAAAGTATCAAAGGACAAGAAGCTGGCCAAAAGTTAGAGGGACTCTATCTTGACAAACAATACAATGGTAAGTTGCACTCAGAAGACTTGCACAAAATCTGGAAATGCCTGAGACCTATCTATGTATGTTTCCTGTTTGTCTAAATACATATGTTTATGCATTTATATATTAGTATAGAGAGACAGATCAATACATATGACTATACATATATACATAGCCAGACACTTATGGGTGGGTGGTATACTGTGTGAGAGTTTGTGTTTGTGTTTTGTGGATGGCTATCTCTGTTTAGGAAAGATAGAAAATATGTAAATATCTTTAAAAAACACTTCATAAAATATAGAGAGACATAAGCTCTTGAGGGAATCTGAAATGACAAGATTATTCACAGGCTCGTTTACCCTTATGGATTCCTCAGCAAGTTTTAAGTTTTTTCATTATTTTCTTTCTTTTTTTCAACCAGTGCTAAGGATTTCTCTCAGGGACCAGGTGCTGCCAATTACTAATTTTCTCATGGCTGGTAAAAGAGGAACTGAGCCACACTTCCACTTTTGCCTTATTTATTCGTGCTTAACTGAAGATAAAGATTTCTATCAGTGACTTTCTCTCAGGGGCTGGATTCTAACGAGGATCCCCAGACCTCAGCCTTCTCTATAGCTACAATTAACAATATGAGAACCCAGCACTGGGTTCCAATGCACAGGGCAAGAAATTGAGTGAATCTCTCAACTCCAATTAGCTATAATAAGCTAGAAGTGAAAGACCAATACCTTTGAGGAAAAGATGCTGAGGGTTATCACACAGGCCCTATGAGTATGCCCTAAACCCTGTACACATGTGTGCATGCACACATTGGCAGATACACACACAGACATGCACACACACAATATCTCAGGCAATATTGTATTTTGAATTAATATCCAAAGATTGGACAACAGGATAGCAAGTAATAAAATCTATTTTTCTTGTCTACATTGAGGGAAAGGGATAAGTCACAAGATGCAGAAGCGAAGAATTCAGAGGCAAATGCTGTGAGTGAATAACTTGTAAAAAGCACATTTCTTTTCTTTTCTTTTCTTTTGTTTTCTCTGCCATTCCTGGGGCTTGAACTCAGGGCCTGAGCACTGCTCTTGGCTTTTCCCAAGTCTAGCCCTCTGCCACTTGAGCCACATTGCCATATGGATTTTTATATCTGTGTGATATTAAGGACTCAAACCTAGATCTTCATGGATGCTAGGCAAGCACTCTACCACTGGGCCAAACTCTAAACCCGATAAAGTATTTATAAATAGTCATCATCATCATATCAAAATATCCTTTCTCCTACAAAGAATGAACACTTATCTATGTCTGTAAGACTTTTTTTTATGTCACCAATGGTTCTGTGATATTCCCACTTGCATTTTTCAGATGACAGCACAGATATTCATCAGGAAGAAAAATAGATTAGGATACAGAAACCTAACAACGTCCTAGTAGATTGAAGTGAAAAATATGTGCAAGATGGCCTGGGTGTTTCATCTATTTGTAGAGTGCTTGGCTACCACACAAAAAGACTCCGGTTTGATTCTGCAGTACCATATACATAGAAAACGCTGGAAGTGGTGCTGTGGCTTGGTGGGACAGGTATAGCCTAAAGAAAGCCTAAGAACAATGGTCAGGCTCTGAGGTCAAGTCCCAGGACTAGCAAAAAAATGTGCAAGAGGCAAAATGCAAGCTGAGAAGGCACTGTGAAGCAAAATGTCTTGTGAAGGGTAAGGGGAATAGTGACAGTTAATTTGGATCTTACATAAGAAAGACTCCTTGAGCCTGAAACCAGGTTAGCACTTACGCCTAGTTAATGACTTGGGATTTAAACAAAAAGGTGTGCTGTTTACTACATCCATATGTGAGGTTGGAAGGGAGATTCAGCCTCCAGTATGTCTTTGGGGAGGTCTTTTGAGAGCAAGGAGCTTTGGTCATTGGGCCTTGACAGGTGACCCTACCTCCCTCACAATGGAAAAGAATATGGAACCCTGGTAAGCAAGCCACTGTATGTGACAACCAGCTCAAGCCAGCTCCCTTGGCCTGTGGCTCAGGAACCAGAAAGATGTTGCTGTGCTGTTGCCAAAGGTCAGGAGGCTCGCATCTCAGGCATGAGAGATATGGATGTCTCACTTGAAGAAGTAGATGCTGGATCAGTGCCAAGCCAAATTTCCAGTATATCAGGCATTTCTCTAGGAAGAAAGCCAGGAAACTCCAGGGCAACTCAGATGAGGTATATTGAGAGGAAACTTATTTGTACCCATCATCCTGCCCACACACTACAACCTTCTTGTGTGCTTTCAAGTGACTATACTGAGATTAGAGTGTGTCATTTCCAATCTACTCTATTCCAATTCCTCAGTGTGAAGTGTGGTCCCATTCCTACGTTTGAAATATCCACTGTTTTGCCAACATAGTGTGATGGTAAGTCAGCTCAGACTCTGAATGAGCCTTATAAACCATGGATCCTGGAGGAAGGCATGTTGGAGATGCTGCTGGCAAAGCTGATCCCTGCCTACCAGAAAGGTGATCTCTTTTATGTGGGAAACTTCCTGCACAATTTCAAATAGTGGAGGACAATGTAGTAGTTGCTGGAAATTCTCTTGAAAAAGTGAGTGTTCCCCCTCCAAACCCAGGTTTGCTCACCCCTCCTGGCCAAGTCTTGGAATACTTGGCTCCTCTCTGAGCCTGTTTTGTTCACTGGGGTGTTCACAGGGGAGCTAAGCATGATACAAGTGCACAAACTACTTTATTATGACTGGGACACAATGCCATTTCATTTCCCTCACAAGCTACTGGAGTCTCAACAGTGTGCTTACTGAGAAGTTGGATTTCAGGCATGAGTAAGTGGCTCCCAACTGCAGCCCTCACCTAGGTGACATCCTAGGAAATCCCATTTCCCAGTAAGAAATGAGGTGTCAGTACTAATGGCGGAGGCCTGTGAAATACTGGAGTCAGAGGAAAAGCTGGGGGCTGAATCACTTTTGAGCCATCAGGGAGGGATTGTGATAGCTTTGCCTGTTAGAACCTGAAAGCATTTACATTTTGGTGTGTGGTCCAGTGCTGCCACTTGAACCTGAACTCAGGTCTGACTGCCATCCCTTGGGTGTTAAAATTAGCACTGTACCATTTGAGTCATAGGTCAAGTTCTGGCTTTTTGCTGCCTAATTGAAGACAAGTGCCTTTAGACTTTTACTGACTAGACTGGCTTTCCACTGTGATCTTCAGAGCTCAGCCTGCTGGGTGTCTAAGGTAAGAGGAATGAGCATTTAGTTCTTTATTTAGAGCACTCACTTATTGATTTATTTAGAGCATTTACTTAGTTAATTTAAGGTGCGTTTACTTTGGGCAGATGCATAGAGGCCTCTCTCAGAAGCTTCTGGAAGTGGGGTGTAAAAGTCATCCTGTTCTCGAGTGTCTCTTACCCCCCCTCCTAGCACATAAGTGCACATCTCTGCAGGACAGCCACAGCATTAGAGTCCTGCAAAAAAGGGGCTTTGGTAGAAGGCTCAGGATGGAGAGAGAAGGCTCTCACTTTCCTTGTACCGAATGTGCCCACAGCATCATGTGTTCCATCTATACGATGTGAATGGACTTCTACCCCAGTGATTTCTACGAGTTCAAGAACTGCCACACCCTGACACAACTGAAGCTCTATCTGAGGCTCCACATGCCGGCTTTGGACCTGCATTTCTAAACACATATTTTTGACCAGCTGGAGGAATGTGCGACCAGTAAGACCAAGAAAAAGTAGAAGTCCTGGTGTGGGTGCCTCAGAGCCTGTGAGTAGGAAGCCCATGTGGTCTAGATATTGGTTGGCCCTTACTTCTACAGAGCTTGGCCAAATGCCCTTTATGGATGGTGTCAGCCAGGTAATGTCTGTCCTCTGAAAGGACTCGGGAATAAGCACTCATTAGAAAGACCCTACACCTCCTCAGTGTTCAGTCCAAACTCCAGTTCTACAGATTCCTCCATTAGATCCTCATGGAAGTTGAGTGACACTTCAACTTGTAGATTCCACGCTGTCCACTCTGTACCTATTTCCATTCTTAGGTTTGGGTCATCGTGGAAGAGCTTATCCTGAACTCCGGATGAAAAACCCACCAATGGAGCTGGTGACTGATGGAGACTGAGAATCATCACTGCTCTCCAGAAACCATGGGCCTTTTGTAGAAATTACCAAACAGGTTTAGAGTCCTGTGGATATACCTTTTGCTCTGAACCCCATGTGTGACACAGTGGAACCTGCAGATACTATGGAGGAAGAAAAAGAGCAGCCAGATTTCCTTCCGTTTCCTTTCACACTCCACCCAGAGTCAGTCCATCTGAGTCAGAGTAACACTCCACTTATTGTGCAAGCTGAAGGGGCACACGCTGGGCTCATGGAAAATGTCCCCATGGGAAGCAGCAAGTGTACTCTCAATACTGGATTCATTGGAGGAAAATGAATCCATCCTCACAGAATATCCAGACCCATCCATCTCACTAAAAGAGACTCAATCTCCATTCGACAAACCAGAATCCATCCCCCTCTTAACTCAGGAAGGACATTCTGTTTCTCATGAGGAAGGAGACCCTTCTGAGGACTCTGAAGTAGAATTACTGTCTGAAGGCTACTTGGAGGCCAGTCTGGATTTAGAGCTTCCCTGTCCCCTTCCTAAAAAGACATCTCTTTATCTTGCTCTCATGATTCTTGTCAAGTATTCATTGTATTTACTTTGCTAACTATTAAACTCTCATTGTTAATATTATGGTGTGCAGTTCTTCAGTCCTTATTATACTGTGTTTTATTTTCCACTTAGAATGTGAGACCTCAGACACATAGGTCCTGGGTGGGCCAAAAACCCGACAGGTCTGGTCCCATAGAAGAAAACCTTACTGGATATACAGGGAACTATGAAATGCATGGAATCACCAGGAATCCAGGCCAGGCCTCCATGGAAAGAGAAGTCAGCTACCAAAGCTTAAGGACAGAGCAGATGCCTGGAAATGTGTTTTGTCAATCGGGAGAAGTGCCAGAGTAACTGTAATATTATGGGGGACTCTGTTCTGTGAGTTCAAGTCTGTTTATATATCCATTGTGCTTTGTACAAATATTTAAGAAAATTAAAACTCCACAATAGCATCAAAAATCTACTTTGGCTTTGAATGTGGCCTAGTTGTAGAGTGCTCGCCTAGTATACAAGAAGACCTTGATTCAATTCCTAGGCACTGCACACACAGAAAAAGCAGATGGGGCACTGTGGCTCAGGTGTCAGAGTGCCACCCTTGAACAAATGTGGCCAAGGACAGTTCCTGGTCCCTCAGTTCAAGCCCCAGGACTAGCCAAACAAGAAATCATACCATTTTCCACACATTTGGAAATAAATCTGTTTTATCTAACCCTACTTCTTTTTTGCCAGTCCAGGGTGTGTGCCACCAAGCCAAACTACTGGCCCCCAACCTTACTATTTTGAATCATTTAATTTTTTTACATAATCATATTTCATGCTGTCTGTATTAATACCATAAACAGTATGCTTAGTGTAATAATGTTAAAGGTAAAACATAAGAAATTAATAACCAAAATTCCTTTTTTATTAGTTTTATAGCATTACAATTTTAGGAGAAAAATTACCTAGAATTTTTATTTTAGAGTTCAAGTAATCCATTTTGATAAATATATCAACCTACATCATTTATTTGAACACATTTTAAACTATTTTTTCAAGAATGAAAATACATATATATTTGTTGTAAATGAAATTTATGACTTGGGAGGAAGGGAAAGAGAACAGGGGGGAGGGGGTAACAGTGTTTACAAGAAATGTACTCATTACATATGTAACAGCAATCTCTTTGTATATCACCTTGACAACAATTTTTTGAAAAGTACAATAAGTTTAAATGTCTACTTTGGGCAGAATTTTTTTTGCCAGTACTGTGCTTAGACTCAGGACCTGAGCACGATGTTGTTTTTGTTTTTGTTTATTCTTAAGGCACAAGTTCTATCACATGTGCCACAGCACCACTTTTATCTTTTTTTATCTATGTTGTGCTGAGGAATTGAACTTGGGTCTTCATTCATGCTCGGCAAGAACTCTTCCACTAGGCTTAACTTATGGCCCCAGTGGGAAGGAAGTTTTCCATAAAATATGTAGGAAATATGTCCACTAAGGAAAAGCCATCAAAAATAGAAGAAAAATTATATACTTAGATAACGACATGCCAGTATTATGGCAGATCTCTCTAATTCTAGCTTCAAGAGTGGCCTATTTGGACCAGGAGTTGGCTGGCTGAAGTAAAGTGCTATCCTTGAGCAAGCCCTAGGACAGTGCTCTGGCCATGAGTTGAAGCCATAGGACATGCAAAAAATAATAATTTAATGACCGTGAATGGTGGCTCACCCTGGTAATCCTAGCTACCCTGGAGGATCGAGGTTCAAAGACGGCCCAGGCATAAAAATCTGTGAGAATCTTATTTCCAAATAATCCAGAAAATTCAAAATGACAATGTGCCTCAAGTGGTAGAGCTCTTGCCTTGAGCTGAAGAGCTTAAGGTAAACATCCAGGTCCAGAGTTCAAGCCCCATGAGTGAAAAAAAGAAAAAGAAAAAGAAAGCCCTTCTCTAAGGCTGGAGTGCACACTAGTGGTAGTTTGCTTGCCTAGTATGCACAAAGCCCTGTGTTCAGTTACTCTGTACCACTTACACCAAAAAAAAAAGCTGGAAATGATCTCAGAAGGTTGGGTTCTGAGGATCACAGTTCAAAGCCAGGCCAGACACTAAAGTCCATGAAACTGTTACTTCCACTTAAGCACCAGAAAACCAGAAGTGACACTGTGGCTCAAGGTGTTTAAGATTGTAGCCTTGAGATGAAGAGCCCAGGGACACTGCCCAGGTGCACAATTAAAGTCTTACAACCAAAAGAGAGAGAGAGAGAGAGAGAGAGAGAGAGAGAGAGAGAGAGAGAGAGAGAGAGAGAGAGAGAGAGAGAGACAGAGAGACAGAGAGAGACAGAGAGAGAGACAAAGAGAGAGAGAGACAGACAGACAGACAGACAGACAGACAGGCTGACAGACAGAGACAGACAGAGACAGAGAGACAGAGACAGAGACATCAAACTGTCAGGCACTGCTGGCTGAAGCGTGTAATTCTAGCTACTATGGATGCTGAGATTGGAGGATCTTGGTTCAAAGCCCAAAGCCAGCCTGGACACATATGTTTGTGAGACTTACATCACCAATTAACTACCAGAAACCAAAAATGGAGCTGTAGAGGAAGAACGCTAGCCTTGAGCTGAAGAGCTCAGGGACAGTGTCCAGGCCCAAAGTCCAAGCACCATGACGAATCAATAATAAAAAAAAAGAAGATAGCTAATAGTAATGATGAATAATTTTGGGCTGGGTGTTTGGCCTGGTGGTAGAGTGCTTGCCTAGCATGCACGAAGACCTGGGTTCAATTCCTCAATACCACATACATAGAAAAATGCTGGAAGTGGTGCTGAGGCTGAAGTGGTAAAGCCCTAGCCTTGAGAAAATATAAGGACAGTGCTCAGTCCCTGAGTTCAAGCCCAGGACTGGCCAAATCAAAATTAGTAGAGCACTGGCATTGAACTGAAGATCTGAGGAACAACCCAGGCACAGAGTTCAAGCACTGCAAACAACAACAAAATCTATGAAATGGCAGTGGTGGTTTTAAGCTAAGCAAAAATAGAGTAGAAACTGGTAAAATACATATTTGTGTGTAAGCAAAATAGCCAGACTTATGCATTAGAACAGGATAGCAACTTGAAAAAAAATTGTGTTTTCCATTTCACTAGGTCCTGTCTCTTAATTTATTCAAGTAAGTAAAATGCTGGGTTTTATAATCATTGCTCTGAATATTAGAAAATCATAATACCTCTTATTAACCAACAAAGACCAGGAACTGGGGCTTCGTTCAAATGGCCGAGTATCAGGCAAGAGAAGAAAAAATTGAAGTAAGAACTTGAAGTTCTTGATCCAGAACCTGCATAGTAACAGAGCAGCAGCCTGGTGATGGTACCTCACACCTATAATCTTAGCTACTCTGGAGGCAAAGATCTGAGAATCAAAGTTTAAAGACAGCCAAGTACCCAGTTAACTGCCAGAAAAACCAGAAGTGGCACTGTGGCTCACAGATTAAAGCACTAGCCTTGAGCTGAAGAGCTCAGGGACAGTGCCCAGGCCCAGAGTTCAAGCCCTACAATTGACAAAAATCAAACAAGCAAACAAAACTCACAAAGAAGCCTGCAGACCACAGTGGTTCTGCTGAGTCTCTTCTCTATGGGGATCAGGAAACATTTCACTTTTTCTGTCTCTTCCCATCTCAACATTCATACTAAAATAAGACTGTGTTGAAAGTTTCAATTTATAAAAATGTTTCTCATGAAGCACCCTGAAATATTCATCGCTTATATCTCAATTGAAGATAGTTGATTTGGGGCTGCATTGGTATAGTGCTAGCCTTGAGCAGAAAAGGTCAGGGATAAAGCTGAAGCACACAGTTGAAGACCCAGTGCCAACACACAAAAGAAATTATGCACTTTATACATATTTTCTAATTTCTTAATGAATTTTTCAGTCTGCATAAATATAGGGTACAATCTTAGAATTGTTTTGATTTGCATTTCTTTTATGACCAGATGTTGAGCATTTCTTCATGTGTCTATAGGCCATTTTTGTTTCTTCTTCAAAGAAGACTCTCTTTAAATCTTTGGCCCATTTTTTAATGGGATGGGTGTTACTTTGGAGGTTAGTTTTGGAGTGATTCAATTTTTTGAGTTGTTGATATATTTTAGATATGAGGCCTTTGTCCGTTGTTTGGTTGGTGAAGATCTTCTCCCACTCTGTAGGCTTCCTGATTAGTTTACTAGCTATGTCCTTTGCCATACAAAAGCTCTGCAGTTTACTAAAGTGTCACTTATCCAGCCTTTCTCTGATTTGTTGTGATTCTTGGTCCTTATTAAGAAAGTTTCGACCTGTGCCAAGGAGGCCTAGTGTATCTCCTATTCCTTCCTGTAAACTTTTCAGTGTGTCAGTTTTACCTCCAGATCTTTGATCCATTTGGAGTTAATTCTAGTGCAAGGTGACAAAGAAGGATCCAACTTTAGTTTTCTGCAGGTGCTTAACCAGTTCTGCCAGCACAACTTGTTGAAGAGGCTGTCTTTCTTCCATTCTATTTTTTTGGCTCCCTTGTCAAAGATTAGGTGGCCATAGGTTTAATATCTGGGTCCTCAGTTCTATTCCATTGGACTTCAGGCCTGTTCTTGTGCCAGTACTAAGCTGTTTTGAGAATTATAGCTCTGTAATAGAGTCTAAAGTTTGGAATTGAAATTCCTCCAGTGCTGTTCTTTCTGCTAAGAAGTGTTTTGCTATACGGGGTCTTTTATTATTCCATATGAAATTTTGGATTGCCTCAGCTAGAATGTCTATGATCAGGAAAACGAATGACAACAGATGCTGGAGGGGATGTGGCCAGGAGGGATCACTACTACACTGTTGCTGGGAGTGCAAACTCGTTCAACCACTGTGTTAAGCAGTGTGGCAGTGCCTCAAAAGGCTAAACATAGAACTCCCCTATGACCCAGCAATTCCACTACTTGGCATTTACCCAACCACCCAGAAACAAGGACATACTAAACCCACTAGCACACCCATGTTCATTGCAGCACTATTCACCATAGCAAAGATATGGGACCAAACCTAGATGTCCCTCAGTTGATGACTGGATCAACAAGTTGTGGTATTTGTACACAATGGAATTCTATGCTGCTGTCAGAAAGAATGACATCACCCCATTTGTTAGGAAATGGAAAGACTTAGAAAAAATCATATTAAGTGAAGTAAGCCAGACTCAAAGGAACTTAGGCTCAATGGTTTCCCTCATTCGTCATAATCAGTAGAAACCTTGGGCTCTACTAGCAGAGACTTGCAATAGAGCAAAATCTTGATATATAAGGACATATAATGTGAAACTAATTGAAAGGACCTCCAGGATAGTGAAACAAAAGGCATATAATGAATGATTGTTGTCCTTAATGTACTATGTTGTCTCTCATCTCCTTTGCTGTCCCTTGGTTATCTCATATTGGTATAGTATCTCACTTTGTTATCTGATATATTGAATTTATTTGTATTTGGATATTTGAAATTTGATAGGAAAGGGGGTAAAATCAATAAAGGTGGCGGGTGTAGGGGCTAGGGAAACGGGTACCAAGACATGTGAAAGGCTATCAATGTATGTGAATTAATGCACCTTCTATCTGGCAAATATCATATAACCCTTTTGCTAATTACAATGAAAAATGCAAAAAAAAAGAAAAGCAGAAAATGGTTCTGTCACTCTAGTGGTATAGCACAAGCCTTGAGAAAGCCCAAGGACAGTGCTCAGGCTCTGAGTTCAAACCCCAGGACTGGCACACAATAAAAAGGGATGAGTAAATTGAATAAGTCTAATGTAAATTTGTTACGTATCATTTTCTCTTAAATTTCTAAAAGATTTTTATTATTGTCACTGAAAAAGTACCCATATATTTTGATTGTCTAGAGCTGTATGTATATATGTATATATAATGTACATATATGCATATGTAAATATTCACACACATGTATACCACAATTTTGTCAATGAAAAATGTATGAACAGTAAACTAAAATGAATTTTTTGTTTTTAGGTGGAATGATTCATCTCATATAAATACATTTTAGTGTATAAACAAAATAAATATAGGGTACATTCCTTGTTACTTAAGTAAGATTGCTCTTTTTTTTCTTTTTGCCAGTCCTAGGGCTTGGACTCAGGGCCTAGACATTTTCGTTGGACTCGCTTGCCCAAGGTGAGTGCTCTGCCTCTTGAGACACAGCGCCACTTCTAGCTTTTTTCTGAGTATGCGGTACCGGTGAATAGAACCTAGGTCTTCATGCATTCTAGGTGAGCACTCTACCATTAGGCTACATTCCCAGGCAGTGAGATTCCTCTTACAGTCATTGTATGTTCACAGAGTTTGATCTCACACACTGTAGGGCCCTGGTTGGCTTTGACCTGTGATCCTTAGCCCTGAGCCTCCGAAGTAGCTGAAATTAAGTTGTGAGCCAGCATGATGGCTTCCATTCTTTTTTCTACAAAAATATATGTAGTTATCTAAAATATATCTATAGCTGAAAAAAATGAATCTCTCCCAAACAAATCTTCAAAGAAACAACCATCCTATTAAAAGGGAGCTAAAGACTTAAAAGAGTATTCTCTGAAGAAAAAATTAAAATGGGCTTTAGACACATGAAGAAATGCTCCATATCTCTAGCAATAAGGGAAATGAAAATCAAAACAACTTTGAGATTCCACCTGACTCCAGTCAGAATGGCCATTATCAAAAAATCTAATATGAGATACTGGTGGGGAAGTGACCAGGGGGGATCACACCTACACTGTTGGTGTGAGTGTAAACTCGTTCAACCACTAGGGAAAGCAGTGTGGTGGTTCCTCCAAAGACTGAACATAGAGCTCCCCTATGATCCAGCAAATCCACTACTTGGCATCTACCCAATTGTCCAGAAAAAAGGGCATACTAAAGCCACTAGCACAATGATGCTCATTGCAGCACTATTTACCATAGCAAAGATATGAAACCAACCCAGATGCCACTCAGTAGATGACTGAATCAAGAAGATGTGGTACTTATACACAATGGAATTCTATGCTGCCATCAGAAGGAATGACATCGCCCCATATGTAAGGAAATGGAAAGACTTGGAAACATTCATATTAAGTGAAGCAAGCCAGACCCAAAGAAACATAAGCTCAATGGTTTCCCTCATTTGTAATAATTAGTTCACATCTAGGACTCTCCTAGCAGAGGATTACAATAACTCAAAAACCTAGGTATATAAGGTCATATAGGATGAGATTAATGTAAGGATCTCTAGGATATGGAAACAAGACCTATATCTTGTGTCATCGTTGCTCTTAATCTTGTGTGATTTTTGTCCTTAATCTACTATGTTATTTCTCATCTCTTATTTTGCCCTTTGGTTAATGTCAGATTGTTACTGTATCTGATTTTTTCCGTGGCATATTGTATATATGTTTATTTGTTTATGTCAAATAGGAAAGGGAAGGGGGAAACAAGATGATTGGGAAAGGGAGGGGAGAGGGAACTGGGGACAAAAACATGTGGAGTGGAATAAATGTGTGAGAAGTAATGCAGTCCACTACCTGTAAATGTAATCGTAACCCCTCTATACATTACCCTGAAAATAAAAAAGAGACTATAAAAATATCTGTAGAAAATGAGGTTGGATGATGGAAACAACCAGATGCCCTACTACAAAAAATGTGATACACACACACACACACACACACACACACACACACACACAATGGAATGATACATAACCAACCGACAAGATAACATAATGGCATTCTCGGGGAAGTGGATGAAAAGGAAAAAAATCATATTAAGTGAAGTAAGCCAAACTCAAAGGAACATAGGCCCAAGAGTCTCCCTCATTTGACAAATTCAGTAGAAACCTTGGGCTCTGCTACCAGAGATTTACAATAGAAGAAAATCTAGAGACATCATGACAAATAGTATGACACTA
Source organism: Megascapheus bottae (assembly GCF_031878675.1). Taxonomy (NCBI): domain Eukaryota; kingdom Metazoa; phylum Chordata; class Mammalia; order Rodentia; family Geomyidae; genus Megascapheus; species Megascapheus bottae. Next base: position 1,871,239 of record NW_028327641.1, on the reverse strand, counting down.
CATGTAAGGACCTCCAAGATAAAGAAACAAAACTCATATAATGAGTGATTGTTGTCCTTAATGAACTATGTGATCTCTTATCTCTTTTGCTATCCCTGGGTTATATCATATTGGTACAACATGTCACCTTGCTTTCTGATATATTTCATATGTGTCTAATTGGTTATTTGAAATTAGATAGGGAAGGGGGGAAATGAACATGAGTGGGGGTAGGGGAAGGGAAATGGGGACCATATCATTACATGGGGTATCAAAGTTTGAGAAGTAATGCACCATCTATGTGGTGAATATAATGTAACCCTTCTATAAATTACAATAAAAATACATACATAAAAAGAAGATCTGCACAGAAAAAAATAATAATGGCATTTTTGGGGTAGTGGATGAAATTAGAGTGAATCCTGTTGAGTGAGATAAGTCAAGACCAAGGACGTAAAGGTACATGGTATCCTTAATATATGGATATTAGTTTCAAACAGTAGTAGAGCGATGATTGAATAGGTGATACCCAAAGTTCTGGACATAATTTTGGAGATATAAACATAACTACATAGACATAAAAATCTAGGATAGACTATACACTCTATAGACATGTGTTTTATTATAGATTAATCTGTATCTATGACATACAAAGACTCAGCTTAATTTTTACTATATTCTAAAATTTATGTGCCAGTGATTGTATAGCGATTCCCTTCTTGAATACTTGTTGGTTAAACATGACATTTGAAATATGATGTAAAATTCAATGTTAGAAATTTTTTCAAAAAAGAGGCTAGAGGTAAATACCACTAATGCACTTGCTCTAAGTGGTACAGAAATTTTCTTAATGAATCAAGGAGTTTTATTACATCTTTATGCAATTATTTTAGTTCTGAGTGTTCTACACTCAATGCTACTTCTGGAAAGATGATATAGCTGACTGTGTAGATGGTACGAAGACATACTGGCCTAAACGTAGAATAAAGCAGTGGTAAGTGGCTGTTAACTGTCCAGATTCTACTGGAATATGTGGAATGAATTTATTAAGCACAATGCAGGCTCTTAGTCAGATCAGGATCAAGATTATGTGGTTCCATGAGATGAATGAGGAAAGATCAGAAAAATCTACTAAGATATCCAGATATACTTTGGAAACTAAGGTATCTGCACTCCTTTTTTTTCTTTCTTGGTGGGGAGCTTGAACTTTGGACCTGGGCAAGGTCTCTTAGTTCTTTTTCCTCAAGGCTAATGCTGTACCAGTTTTAGCCACAACTCCACTTAGTTTTTGGGTGGATAAGTGGAGAGAAGAATCTTAGTTTTTTTTTGTTTTCGTTTTTTTGCTTGCAAAGGCTTTGAATCACCTTCTCCCTGGCTAGTAGAATGACAATTATGACCCTCTAGCGACTGGCTAGTGATTTTTTGAAAATTGGACTTTCTTCCAAATCACGTAACTGGTTCCTAGCAAAATTTTGAAGCCTGACTTAAATGTGACAGATTTTTGTCACTTGGAGACACTCTGTGCTGAACGTTAGAAATCTACCAGCTGAGTCAGAGTGGCACTTCCAGTTTTTGTTTATGTGGTGCTGAGGAAGGGAATCCAGGGTTTCATACATGCTAGGCAAGCTACATTTTCAGCCCAAGGTTTTATGTTTTGTTTTTTCAGTGTTGTTGCTTCTAAGGTACTGTATGATGTTCTTTCATTTTCTTTCCTTTTTACCTCTTTCTTCTTTTTCCCTTTAGTTTTATTCTCTGTAGTCACTGTGTTGAATTCGGGTACCCTGTGTCTTGTACATAGGTTTATGTGATTTGGGAAATGGAAAGGGTATAATAAAATGGTAAAAAAAAAAAACCCAAGGAGAAAATGAGTACCAATTGAATAGTGATATTGGTAAGACACTAACCGGAAATGAACTGAACAATCTGGGTGGAGAGGGGGCTGAGGGTAGGAAAACAGAGAAAAATAAGGGAGGGGATAACAATTTTCTTAAGAAATGTGTTCATTACTTATGTAACCGTATGCCAACTATATATTGACTTAACTAAAAAAATTAACTTAAAAAATAATTTAGCCGGGTATGGTGGCTCACACTTGTAAATGTAGCTACTCAAGAGGCTGGGATCCAAAGATAGCAGTTCAAAGTCAGCCTGGGCACTGAAGTCCATGTGACTCTTATCTCCAGTTAACCACCAGAAACCCAGAAGTGGCCCTATGGCTCAAGGGATAGGGCCTTAGTCTTGAGTTGAAAGGTCAGTGACAAGACCCAGGTGCAGAATTTCAGTCCTATTACTTGAATGATGAATGATACTAGCCAGGCTCTGTGCGCTCACACTTGGAATCCTATCTACACAGAATCAGGTTTGAATCCAGCCCAAACAAATTGCATGACATTCTGATTTACAGTTCATTACCAAAAATCTGGAAGTGGAGCTGTGGATCAAGTGGTAGAACACTAGCCTGAAGCAAAAAAAAAACATTTAAGGACAGATCCCAGGCCCTGGGTTCAAGTCCCAGGACTTGCATAAAACAAACAAAATGTGACGCTGAGTCCTCCATCATTTGGTGATATAGTTCAATATTCTTGATATGCGTCTTAGAAATTAAGTCCCTAGCAAATACTCTCCCCTGAAATTCTGCTTCATAGCTGATTCATAGAATTTCAGCATCATTACTATCACCTTCCAGTTAGCATAGCAGTCGACTACTGAAAATTTGAAGAAAACTTTTGAGTAATCCTAATAAATCTGTGTATCATCTGCACACACATCAAATCAGCAGCAGCTATGTTCTACTATTATCTAAATGTATTTAATCCCTTCTTGAGTTAATGAGCCTTAAAGAGTAAAACATATGAAATAGTTATGAAACTAGCAGTCACCATTCTTCTACCTAATATTGTAATATAAGTTTATAAATGCAAGGACTATTCTGAAGTGTGCAGAAGATAGCTTCTAATTATAATATTCTCATGAAGTATAGTTTTTAAGAAACATGTTGCTTGCTTTGGGAAAGCAAAGGCAAGGAAAAATGATATAGGCAAGTTCCCTATTTATCAGAAGGAAAATACTATTGGGTTTAGATCAACTTCATTCATTCCGTGCTGATGAAACAAATATTTGCAATTCCTGAGGCCAATCAGATCATTGTGATGCACAATCAGCCAGCTTAGATCAATCTTCCAAAAAAGGAAAGGAACAAATGAGAAGCAATTAAGGTTTCCAAAATGAACCAGGTGGTGGTGGCAGCTCACACTTGTAATTCTATCTACTCAAGGCCTGAAATCCAAGGATCTGGATTAAGTCTGTCTGGGATGGAAATATTCCTGTCTGAAACATCATCTCTGTTATCATAGCCCAGCTGATACACTCTGCCCAACAGGTTCCAAACACCAAAGTCCATCTCTTATCTGAAATACTAGCAAACGTACTCACACATAATTTCCTCTTTGGGAGATAGTTGAAACATGTACCAGAAACATTTCCCTGGCTTCAGAGTGGAAGTGGAAATACATACTCACTAGAAGCCCATCTAGTAAATTACAGTCAATCATCTTTCCTCACATCTTGTTAGTTAAATTGAACAATGAGTGTTTGGATCAGAAGCGATGTGTATGAGCATACAGGTTGTAAAAGTACTGTAATCCTAGCTACTCAAGATAAGCTCAGACCTCAGGATTCCAGTTCAAAATGAGCCATGCAATAAATTCCATAAGATTTTTACCTCTAATTAACCAGCAAAAAACAGAGCGTTGAATTGTGCTTAAAATGCCACAGGCCTAAGATTTGCATAAAAGTGCTAAGGAGTAGCATTCAGGATGCCCACTCTCTCCACTCCTTTTTAACATAGTACTAGAATTCCTAGGCAGTGCAATAAGGCAAGAAGCAAGCATAAAAGGGATCCAAGTAGGGAAAGAAGAAATAAAACTATGCCTCTTTGCAGATGACATGATTCTGTATTTAAAGAATCCTATAGACTCTACTCCCAAGCTCCTTGAGCTGATTCAAAGCTTTGGAAGGGCAGCAGGCCATAAAATCAACCCTCACAAATGAACTGCTTTCCTTTACGCCAACAGTGAGAGGAACGAGGCAATAATCAGGAAAGGAACTCCTTTCACAATAGCCTCAAACAAAATAAAGTACCTAGGAATTAGCTTAACTAAGAATGTAAAGGACTGTTTAGATGAAAACGTTAAAACCCTAAAGAAGGAAATTAAAGCAGAAGTAAGGAAATGGAAAAACCTCCCATGCTCCTTGATTGGAAGAATCAACATTGTGAAAATGACAATCTTGCCAAGGGCTAGCTACACATTCAATGCAATACCCATCAACATCCCAATATCATTCTTTAAAGAAATAGAAGAGGCAATTCAAAATTTCATATGGAATAACAAAAGACCCCGTATAGCAAAAACACTTCTTAGCAGAAAGAACAGCGCTGGAGGAATTTCAGTTCCAAACTTTAGACTCTATTACAGAGCTATAATTCTCGAAACAGCTTGGTACTGGCACAAGAATAGGCCTGAAGTCCAATGGAATTGAACTGAGGACCCAGATATTAAACCACAGACCTATAGCCACCTAATCTTTGACAAGGGAGCCAAAAAAATGGAATGGAAGAAAGATAGCCTCTTCAACAAGTTGTGCTGGCAGAACTGGTTAAGCACCTGCAGAAAACTAAAGTTGGATCCTTCTTTGTCAACTTGCACTAGAATTAACTCCAAATGGATCAAAGACCTGGAGGTAAAAGCTGACACACTGAAAAGTTTACAGGAAGGAATAGGAGATACACTAGGCCTCCTTGGCACAGGTCGAAACTTTCTTAATAAAGACCAAGAATCACAATAAATCAGAGAAAGGCTGGATAAGTGGGACTGCATTAAAGTGCAGAGCTTTTGTATGGTTACGTATATACCTAGTAAATTAATCAGGAAGCCTACAGAGTGGGAGAAGTTCTTCACCAACCAAACAACGGACAAAGGCCTCATATCTAAAATATATCAACAACACAAAAAATTGAATCACTCCAAAACCAACCTCCAAAGTAACACCCATCCCATTAAAAAATGGGCCAACTTAAAGAGAGTCTTCTCTGAAGAAGAAACAAAAATGGCCTATAGACACATGAAGAAATGCTCAACATGGTATCCTTAATATATGTATATTAGTTTCAAACAGTAGTAGAGCGATGATTGAATAGTTGATACCCAAAGTTCTGGACATAATTTTGGAGATATAAACATAACTACATAGACATAAAAATCTAGGATAGACTATACACTCTATAGACATGTGTTTTATTATAGATTAATCTGTATCTATGACATACAAAGTCTAAGCTTAATTTTTACTACATTCTAAAATTTATGTGCCAGTGATTGTATAGCGATTCCCTTCTTGAATACTTGTTGGTTAAACATGACATTTGAAACATGATGTAAAATTCAATGTTAGAAATTTTTTTAAAAAAGAGGCTAGTGGTAAATACCACTAATGCACTTGCTCTAAGTGGTACAGAAATTTTCTTAATGAATCAAGGAGTTTTATTACATCTTTATGCAATTATTTTAGTTCTGAGTGTTCTACACTCAATGCTACTTCTGGAAAGATGATATAGCTGACTGTGTAGATGGTACGAAGACATACTGGCCTAAACGTAGAATAAAGCAGTGGTAAGTGGCTGTTAACTGTCCAGATTCTACTGGAATATGTGGAATGAATTTATTAAGCACAATGCAGGCTCTTAGTCAGATCAGGATCAAGATTATGTGGTTCCATGAGATGAATGAGGAAAGATCAGAAAAATCTACTAAGATATCCAGATATACTTTGGAAACTAAGGTATCTGCACTCCTTTTTTTTCTTTCTTGGTGGGGAGCTTGAACTTTGGACCTGGGCAAGGTCTCTTAGTTCTTTTTCCTCAAGGCTAATGCTGTACCAGTTTTAGCCACAACTCCACTTAGTTTTTGGGTGGATAAGTGGAGAGAAGAATCTTAGTTTTTTTTTGTTTTCGTTTTTTTGCTTGCAAAGGCTTTGAATCACCTTCTCCCTGGCTAGTAGAATGACAATTATGACCCTCTAGCGACTGGCTAGTGATTTTTTGAAAATTGGACTTTCTTCCAAATCACGTAACTGGTTCCTAGCAAAATTTTGAAGCCTGACTTAAATGTGACAGATTTTTGTCACTTGGAGACACTCTGTGCTGAACGTTAGAAATCTACCCGCTGAGTCAGAGTGGCACTTCCAGTTTTTGTTTATGTGGTGCTGAGGAAGGGAATCCAGGGTTTCATACATGCTAGGCAAGCTACATTTTCAGCCCAAGGTTTTATGTTTTGTTTTTTCAGTGTTGTTGCTTCTAAGGTACTGTATGATGTTCTTTCATTTTCTTTCCTTTTTACCTCTTTCTTCTTTTTCCCTTTAGTTTTATTCTCTGTAGTCACTGTGTTGAATTCGGGTACCCTGTGTCTTGTACATAGGTTTATGTGATTTGGGAAATGGAAAGGGTATAATAAAATGGTAAAAAAAAAAAAAACCCAAGGAGAAAATGAGTACCAATTGAATAGTGATATTGGTAAGACACTAACCGGAAATGAACTGAACAATCTGGGTGGAGAGGGGGCTGAGGGTAGGAAAACAGAGAAAAATAAGGGAGGGGATAACAATTTTCTTAAGAAATGTGTTCATTACTTATGTAACCGTATGCCAACTATATATTGACTTAACTAAAAAAATTAACTTAAAAAATAATTTAGCCGGGTATGGTGGCTCACACTTGTAAATGTAGCTACTCAAGAGGCTGGGATCCAAAGATAGCAGTTCAAAGTCAGCCTGGGCACTGAAGTCCATGTGACTCTTATCTCCAGTTAACCACCAGAAACCCAGAAGTGGCCCTATGGCTCAAGGGATAGGGCCTTAGTCTTGAGTTGAAAGGTCAGTGACAAGACCCAGGTGCAGAATTTCAGTCCTATTACTTGAATGATGAATGATACTAGCCAGGCTCTGTGCGCTCACACTTGGAATCCTATCTACACAGAATCAGGTTTGAATCCAGCCCAAACAAATTGCATGACATTCTGATTTACAGTTCATTACCAAAAATCTGGAAGTGGAGCTGTGGATCAAGTGGTAGAACACTAGCCTGAAGCAAAAAAAAAAACATTTAAGGACAGATCCCAGGCCCTGGGTTCAAGTCCCAGGACTTGCATAAAACAAACAAAATGTGACGCTGAGTCCTCCATCATTTGGTGATATAGTTCAATATTCTTGATATGCGTCTTAGAAATTAAGTCCCTAGCAAATACTCTCCCCTGAAATTCTGCTTCATAGCTGATTCATAGAATTTCAGCATCATTACTATCACCTTCCAGTTAGCATAGCAGTCGACTACTGAAAATTTGAAGAAAACTTTTGAGTAATCCTAATAAATCTGTGTATCATCTGCACACACATCAAATCAGCAGCAGCTATGTTCTACTATTATCTAAATGTATTTAATCCCTTCTTGAGTTAATGAGCCTTAAAGAGTAAAACATATGAAATAGTTATGAAACTAGCAGTCACCATTCTTCTACCTAATATTGTAATATAAGTTTATAAATGCAAGGACTATTCTGAAGTGTGCAGAAGATAGCTTCTAATTATAATATTCTCATGAAGTATAGTTTTTAAGAAACATGTTGCTTGCTTTGGGAAAGCAAAGGCAAGGAAAAATGATATAGGCAAGTTCCCTATTTATCAGAAGGAAAATACTATTGGGTTTAGATCAACTTCATTCATTCCGTGCTGATGAAACAAATATTTGCAATTCCTGAGGCCAATCAGATCATTGTGATGCACAATCAGCCAGCTTAGATCAATCTTCCAAAAAAGGAAAGGAACAAATGAGAAGCAATTAAGGTTTCCAAAATGAACCAGGTGGTGGTGGCAGCTCACACTTGTAATTCTATCTACTCAAGGCCTGAAATCCAAGGATCTGGATTAAGTCTGTCTGGGATGGAAATATTCCTGTCTGAAACATCATCTCTGTTATCATAGCCCAGCTGATACACTCTGCCCAACAGGTTCCAAACACCAAAGTCCATCTCTTATCTGAAATACTAGCAAACGTACTCACACATAATTTCCTCTTTGGGAGATAGTTGAAACATGTACCAGAAACATTTCCCTGGCTTCAGAGTGGAAGTGGAAATACATACTCACTAGAAGCCCATCTAGTAAATTACAGTCAATCATCTTTCCTCACATCTTGTTAGTTAAATTGAACAATGAGTGTTTGGATCAGAAGCGATGTGTATGAGCATACAGGTTGTAAAAGTACTGTAATCCTAGCTACTCAAGATAAGCTCAGACCTCAGGATTCCAGTTCAAAATGAGCCATGCAATAAATTCCATAAGATTTTTACCTCTAATTAACCAGCAAAAAACAGAGCGTTGAATTGTGCTTAAAATGCCACAGGCCTAAGATTTGCATAAAAGTGCTAAGGAGTAGCATTCAGGATGCCCACTCTCTCCACTCCTTTTTAACATAGTACTAGAATTCCTAGGCAGTGCAATAAGGCAAGAAGCAAGCATAAAAGGGATCCAAGTAGGGAAAGAAGAAATAAAACTATGCCTCTTTGCAGATGACATGATTCTGTATTTAAAGAATCCTATAGACTCTACTCCCAAGCTCCTTGAGCTGATTCAAAGCTTTGGAAGGGCAGCAGGCCATAAAATCAACCCTCACAAATGAACTGCTTTCCTTTACGCCAACAGTGAGAGGAACGAGGCAATAATCAGGAAAGGAACTCCTTTCACAATAGCCTCAAACAAAATAAAGTACCTAGGAATTAGCTTAACTAAGAATGTAAAGGACTGTTTAGATGAAAACGTTAAAACCCTAAAGAAGGAAATTAAAGCAGAAGTAAGGAAATGGAAAAACCTCCCATGCTCCTTGATTGGAAGAATCAACATTGTGAAAATGACAATCTTGCCAAGGGCTAGCTACACATTCAATGCAATACCCATCAACATCCCAATGTCATTCTTTAAAGAAATAGAAGAGGCAATTCAAAATTTCATATGGAATAACAAAAGACCCAGTATAGCAAAAACAATTCTTAGCAGAATGAACAGTCTGGAGGAATTTTAATTCCAAACTTTAGACTCTATTACAGAGATATAATTCTCAAAACAGATTGGTACTGGCACAAGATCAGGCCTGAAGTCCAATGTAATAGAACTGCGGACCCAGATATTAAATCACAGACCTATGGCCACCTAATCTTTGACAAGGGAGCCAAAAAAATAGAATGGAAGGAAGATAGCCCCTCCAACAAGTTGTGCTGGCAGAACTGGTTAAGCACCTGCAGAAAACTAAAGATGGATCCTTCTTTGTCACCTTGCACTAGAATTAACTCCAAATGGATCAAAGACCTGGAGGTAAAAGCTGACACACTGAAAAGTTTACAGGAAGGAATAGGAGATATACTAGGCCTCCTTGGCACAGGTCGAAACTTTCTTGAAACGGACCAAGAATCACAACAACTCAGAGAAAGGCTGCATAAGTGGGACTGCATTAAACTGCAGAGCTTTTGTATGACAACGGATATAGCTAGTAAACTAATCAGGAAGCCTACAGAGTGGGAGAAGATCTTCACCAACCAAACAATGGACAAAGGCCTCATATCTAAAATATATCAACAACTGAAAACATTGAATCACTCCAAAACTAACCTCCAAAGTAACACCCATCCCACTAAAAAATGGGCCAAAGGCTTAAATAGAGTCTTCTCTGAAGAAGAAACAAAAATGGCCTATAGACACATGAAGAAATGCTCCCCATCTCTGGTCATAAAAGAAATGCAAATCAAAACACCTCTAAGATTCCACCTCACTCAAGTTAGAATGGCCAGGATCAGGAAAACGAATGACAACAGATGCTGGAGGGGATGTGGCCAGGAGGGATCACTACTACATGTTGGTGGGAGTGCAAACTCGTTCAACCACTATGGAAAGCAGTTTGCCAGTGCCTCAAAAGGCGAAACATAGAACTCCCCTATGACCCAGCAATTCCACTACTTGGCATTTACCCAACAATCCAGAAACAAGGGCATACTAAACCCACTAGCACAACAATGTTCATTGCAGCACTATTCACCATAGCAAAGATATGGAACCAACCCAGATGTCCCTCATTGATGAGTGGATCAACCAGTTGTGGTATTTGTAAAAATGGAATTCTATGCTGCTGTCAGAAAGTATGACATCGCCCCATTTGTTAGGAAATGGAAAGACTTAGAACAAATCATATTAAGTGAAGTAAGCCAGACTCAAAGGAACTTAGGCTCAGTGGTTTCCCTCATTCGTCATAATCAGTAGAAAACTTTGGCTCTATTAGCAGAGATTTGCAATAGAGCAAAAGGCCATATATAAGGCCCTATAATGTGAAGCTAATTGAAAGGACCTCCAGGATATTGAAACAAAAGCCATATAATGAATGATTGTTGTCCTTAATGTACTATGTTGTCTCTCATCTCCTTTGCTGTCCCTTGGTTATCCCATATTGGTATAGTATCTCACTTTGTTATTTGATATATTGAATTTATTTGTATTTGGATATTTGAAATTTGATAGGGAAAGGGGGAAAACCAAAACGGGTGGGGGGGTGTGGGGTTGGAGTGAAATGGGTACCAAGACATGTGAAATGGTATCAATGTATGTGAATTAATGCACCTTCTATCTGGCAAATATCATGTAACCCTTTTACTAATTACAATAAAAAAATTTAAAAAAAGAAGAAAGTTGTAGTTTGAGGGGAGGATGATGGGGTCAAATACATTTCTTCTTAGAAATATACCTCATCTGATTGCCCTGGATTTTCCTGGCCTTCTTCTTAGAGAAAGGCCTGTTATACTGGATTTGTGACTTGGCAATGATCTAGCATGTACATCTTCGAGTAAGACATCAACAACTTCCATGTCTGAGACTCGAGTTTCCTGACCATTGGCAACAGCACAGCAACATCTTTCTTCCTCCTGAGCCACAGGCCAAATGAGCTGGCTTGAGTTGGTTATTAGTTACAGTGTCTTGGTTACCAGGTTTCCATATTCTGTTCCATTGTGAGGGAGGCAGGGTCACCTTTCAGGGCCCAATGACCAAAGATCCTTGTTCACAGAAGACCTCACCAAAGACATACTGGAGGCTGAATCTCTCCTCCAATCTCACAATATACATGTGGGTGTAGTAAACAGCACACCTTATTTGTCCAATCCCAATGTCTTCCACTAGGCCCAACTACCAGTCTGGTCTCAGGCTCAAGGAGCCTTTCTTCGGTAAGATCCAAACTTAAGGCTCCATATTGCCCTCATCCTTTACAAAACAATTGCTTCACAGTGCCTTCTCTGCCTGCATTTTGCCCCTTGTATGATTTTTTTTTGTTTTTGCTAGTCTTGGGACTTGACCTCAGAGTGTGAACATTGTTCTTGGGCTTTCTTTAGGCTTACCTGTCCCACCGAGGCACAGCACCACTTGCAGCGTTTTCTATGTATGTGGTAATGAGGAATCAAACCTGAGTCTTTTTGCGTGGTAGCCAAGGACTCTACCTCTAGGTCAAACACACAGGGCATCTTGCACATATTTTTGACGTCAATCTCCTAGTACATAATTAGGTTTCTGTATCCTAAACAATTTTTTCCTGATGATTAGCTTTGCTCTCATGTGTAAAAAATGCAAGTCGGGAAAACACAGAAAAATTAGTGAAATTAAAAAAAAAGCATTACACGCATAGATAAGTGTTCATTCTTTGTAGGAGAAAGGATATTTTGATATGATGATGATGACTTTATAATTACTATGTCAGCATGAGAAACCCACTGCCAGTATTATACTTATGGTGAAAATCTAAAGCCATTCCCTCTAAAATCAAGAATGAGACAAGGATGCCCACTCTCTCCACTCTTTTTTAACATGGTACTAGAATTCCTAGGCAGTGCAATAAGGCAAGAAGCAAGCATAAAGGGGATCCAAGTAGGGAAAGAGGAAATAAAACTATCCCTGTTTGCAGATGACATGATTCTGTATATAAAGAATCCTATAGACTCTACTCCCAAGCTCTTTGAGCTGATTCAAAGCTTTGGAAGGGTCGTAGGCCATAAAATCAAGCCACACAAATCAACTGCCTTCCTTTACGCCAACAGTGAGAGGAACGAGGCAATATTCAGGAAAGAATCTCCTTTCACAATAGCGTCAAAGAAAATAAAGTACCTAGGAATTAGCTTAACTAAGAATGTAAAGGACCATTTAGATGAAAACTTTAAAACCCTAAAAAAGGAAATTAAAGCAGAACTAAGGAAATGGAAAATCCTCCCATGCTCCTGGATTGGAAGAATCAACATTGTGAAAATGACAATCTTGCCAAGGGCTATCTACAAATTCAATGCAATACCCATCAACATCCCAATGTCATTCTTTAAAGAAATAGAAGAGGCAATTCAAAATTTCATATGGAATAATAAAAGACCCCGTATAGCAAAAACACTTCTTAGCAGAAAGAACATAGAGCTATAACTCTCAAAACAGCTTGGTACGGGCACAAGAACATGCCTGAAGTCCAATGGAATAGAACTGCGGACCCAGGTATTAAACCACAGACCTATGGCCACCTAATCTTTGACAAGGGAGCCAAAAAAATAGAATGGAAGAAAGATAGCCTCTTCAACAAGTTTTGCTGGCAGAACTGGTTAAGCACCTGCAGAAAACTAAAGTTGGATCCTTCTTTGTCACCTTGCACTAGAATTAACTCCAAATGGATCAAAGACATGGAGGTAAAACTGACACACTGAAAAGTTTACAGGAAGGAATAGGAGATACACTAGGCCTCCTTGGCAAAGGTCGAAACTTTCTTAATAAGGACCAAGAATCACAACAAATCAGAGAAAGACTGGATAAGTGGGACTGCTTTAAACTGCAGAGCTTTTGTATGGCATCGGATATAGCTAGTAAACTAATCAGGAAGCCTACAGATTGGGAGAAGATCTTCAGCAACCAAACAACGGACAAAAGCCTCATATCTAAAATATATCAACAACTCAAAAAATTGAATCACTCCAAAACTAACCTCCAAAGTAACACCCATCCCATTAAAAAATGGGCCAAAGACTTAAAGAGAGTCTTCTCTGAAGAAGAAACAAAAATGGCCTATAGACACAGGAAGAAATGCTCCCCATCTCTGGTCATAATAGAAATGCAAACCAAAACAACTCTAAGAATCCACCTCACTGCAGTTAGAATGGCCAGGGTCAGGAAAACGAATGACAACAGATGCTGGAGGGGATGTGGCCAGGAGGGATCACTACTACACTGTTGGTGGGAGTGCAAACTCGTTCAACCACTATGGAAAGCAGTGTGGCAGTGCCTCAAAAGGCTAAACATAGAACTCCCCTAACCCAGCAATTCCACTGCTTGGCATTTACCCAACAATCCAGAAACAAGGGCATACTAAACCCACTAGCACAACAATGTTCATTGCAGCACTATTCACCATAGCAAAGATATGGAACCAACCCAGATGTCCCTCATTGATGAGTGGATCAACCAGTTGTGGTATTTGTAAAAAATGGAATTCTATGCTGCTGTCAGAAAGAATGACATCGCCCCATTTGTTAGGAAATGGAAAGACTTAGAACAAATCATATTAAGTGAAGTAAGCCAGACTCAAAGGAACTTAGGCTCAGTGGTTTCCCTCATTCGTCATAATCAGCAGAAACCTTGGGCTCTACTAGCAGAGAGTTGCAATAGAGCAAAATGCCATATATAAGGCCCTATAATGTGAAGCTAATTGAAAGGACCTCCAGGATATTGAAACAAAAGGCATATAATGAATGATTGTTTCCTTAATGTACTATGTTGTCTCTCATCTCCTTTGCTGTCCCTTGGTTATCCCATATTGGTATAGTATCTCACTTTGTTATCTGATATATTGAATTTATTTGTATTTGGATATTTGAAATTTGATAGGGAAGGGGGGAAAACCAAGACAGGTGGGGGGTGTGGGTTTGGAGGGAAATGGGTACCAACACATGTGAAAGGGTATCAATGTATGTGAATTAATGCACCTTCTACCTGGCAAATATCATGTAACCCTTTTACTAATTATAATAAAAAATGAAAAAAAAGACAGTTTTAGTGTGTGGGAGGATGATGGGGTCAAATACATTTCTTCTTAGAAATTTACCTCATCTGGTTGCCCTGGATTTTCCTGGCCTTCTTCTTAGAGAAAGGCCTGGATTTGTGGCTTGGCAATTATCTAGCATGTACATCTTCGAGTAAGACATCCACAACTTCCATGCCTGAGACTCGAGTTTCCAGACCTTTGGCAACAGCACAGCAACATCTTTCTTCCTGCTGAGCCACAGGCCAAGTGAGCTGGCTTGAGCTGGTTGTTAGTTACAGTGGCTTGGTTACCAGGGTTCCATATTCTGTTCCATTGTGAGGGAGGCAGGGTCACCTTTCAGGGCCCAATGACCAAAGATCCTTGCTCACAGAAGACCTCACCAAAGACATACTGGAGGCTGAATCTCTCCTCCAATCTCACAATATACATGTGGATGTAGTAAACAGCACACCTTATTTGTCCAATCCCAATGTCTTCCCCTAGGCCCAACTACCAGTCTGCTCTCACGCTCAAGGAACCTTTCTTAGGTAAAATCCAAAATTAAGGGTCCATGTTGCCCTCATCCTTTACAAAACAATTGCTTCACAGTGCCTTCTCTGCATGCATTTTGCCCCTTGTCGAATTTTTTTTTGCTTTTGCTAGTCTTGGGACTGGAACTCAGAGTGTGAACATTGTTCTTGGGCTTTCTTTAGGCGTTAGCTGTCCCACTGAGCCACAGCACCGCTTGCAGGGTTTTCTATGTATGTGGTAATGAGGAATCAAACCTGAGTCTTTTTGCGTGGTAGCCAAGGACTCTACCACTAGGTCAAACACACAGGGCATCTTGCACACATTTTTGACGTCAATCTACTAGGATATTATTAGGTTTCTCTATCCTAATCAATTTTTTCCTGATGATTAGCTTTGCTGTCATGTGTAAAAAATGCAAGAGGGAAAAACACAGAAGAATTATTGAAATTTAAAAAAAAAGCATGACACACATAGATAAGTGTTCATTCTTTGTAGGAGAAAGGATATTTTGATATGATGATGATGACTTTATAATTACTATGTCAGGGTTGAGAGTTTGGCATAGTGGTAGAGTGCTTGCCTAGCATCCATGAAGATCTGGGTTTGATTCCTCAGTATCACATAGATAGAAAATTTAGATGTGGCACTGTGGCTCCAGTGGCAGAGGGCTAGACTTGAGAAAACCCGAAGACAGTGTTCAGTCCCTGAATTCAAGCCCCAAGCCTGGCAGAAAGATAAAAGAAAATAAAAATGCTTTTTACGAGCTAATTCACTCACAGCATTTGCTTCTGAAATCTTCGCTTCTGCATCTTGTGAAATACCCCTTTCCCTCAATGTAGACAAGAAAAACAGATCCATCCCATGGTCCACTGTGAGGCCAATGGTTGGGCAAAGAGCTAGTCTTGCAGCAACACATAAGTTTTATTCTAATACTTTCCAAACTTTGTACTCAAATATGCTACCTACTTACCAACTTAGGTCAGTTATCCTTATGCTATACATTTTCTTCATTACTACAATATTCTTAAACTCCTACATTAATCCTCTTGTACCTCCCCTGACCCCTCTCATTCTTTTTGTCCATCTCTGGACCTCTGCTCGTCTTTCAACCCTTATACTGCACAGATCTACACTTGATGGCTGTTGAGCAATATTGTATATGTAGGTGGTTAATTATTCTCTAGGCTCAGAGGGACTTAAAGACAATAGAGATTGGATTGAGAGGCTTATTGTTTTGGGTATGAATAACTTATCAGTGGTTGTATTAGATTGGTCTGTAAGTGCACAAAAAGAAAGAGTGATAATACCAATCAAAACTTGTGAACATCTAGTGTCTACCAGCTACAGAGGTCTAGGTTGGTTATATCTGAAAAATTATAATAGTATTTAGTTGTAATCTTGGTCCCATTTTCAAATGGGCAGAACAAGAAACTCAAGAAAAATGTCAAATCAAGAAACAACATCCCCTACCCAATGTAAACAGACAATGGAACAGTCACTGGCAAACCTAAAGGAGAGTCTTCCAAGTGCTACACAAATGCAATTGATAAACATCGTTAATGGAAAATGTGAAAATATAAAGAAAGAGATAATGGAGGAAGCCATAGCTGAACAAGAGGAAATCATAAACAAGGTGATAAGTGAAAAAGAAGAAGCCATAATGGAGGCCATAATAAAGGTTTTTCAAAGAAAGATGGATGAATTCATAGAATCCACAAATAAAAACGTGACCAAACTCCAGCAAATGTCCAAAGAAAATTAAGCTACTGAGCTACCCACTCAAAAGGAAATCAAGGAGATAAAGAAATCCATACATGATCTAAAACAAGAGATGCAAGGCATCAAAAATGAGCAATTAGAAGCAAGGGACATGAAAAATAAAGTAGATAGTTTTAATAGCTGGTTAGACAATGCAGAGGAGAGAATTTCCGGGGCTGAAGATAATTTAGTTATTATAGAGAAAGAACAGAAAATGAGTCAATCCAAATCTAGGAAATATGAGATAGCGCTTCAGGTGGTCCAAGATACAATTAGGAAGCCTAATTTAAGGCTAGTTGGTATTGAGGAGGGCGTGGAGAAAGAGGTCAATGGTATTGGAAATATACTTCAGGGAATCATCTCAGAGAATTTCCCAAATATCCAGAAGGGCAGGCCCATCCAGATACGAGAAGCTTTTAGAACCCCAAACAGACCTGACCAGAAAAGAACATCCCAGCTCCACATTGTGATCCGAACTGGATCAATAGAAACGAAAGGAGAGATCCTAAAGGCAGCCAGGGAAAAGGGATCGGTAACCTATAAAGGCAAACCAATCAGAATAACCCCAGATTTCTCAGCAGAGACCATGCAAGCATGAAGTGACTGGAAGCATATATGTCATGCCCTTAAATCAAACCAAGAATATTGTAGCCAGCTAAGCTCTCATTCATAACTGAGGGAACAATAAAAACATTCCATTCCAGGGAAAAGCTGCAACAATATGTCGAAACAAAACCAACACTACAGAGAATTCTCAATGATGCTCTATACATAGAAAACCAAAATAAATGCAATATAGGGAAAGAAATGACACCTAAACAGCATACCATCTAAGGACCACAAGAACTGTCAAGACACAGGCCCTACTAAAAGCTTTTAAAAATGGTAGGAACTAATAAATATCTCTCAGTCCTAACTCTCAATATCAATGGACTTAACTCTCCAATTAAACGGCATAGGCTGTCTAGTTGGATCAAAAAGCAAGAGCCATCGTTCTGCTGTCTTCAAGAGACACATCTTACCCAAAAACAATCATCTTTTGAAAGTGAGAGGTTGGAATAAACTCTATCAAGCTAACTGCCCCCATAAACAGGCTGGAGTTGCCATCCATCCTCATATCAGATACAATAGACTTCAAACTAAAATTAGTAAGAAAAGACAAAGAAGGTTACTACATACTACTAAAGGGATCTTTCCTCCAGGAAGACATAACGATCCTAAATATTTACACAACCTTTTGAGGATTCTCAAAAGGTTGAAGATTCTGCCAGTGTAAGTTAGATTCCGGCATTGATATTAAATAATGCAATGAGTAGGGATTTATATTTGAAATATCACTGTTGAAAAAATCTAACACACATTTGCTTAGTATTTGCTTTTGATTTCCCAAGAAGTTCAGTACAAGCTAACATGTGTGGCATATATCGACTGGGAGAAATGATTCAGAATATGTGACTCATTTGAACAGGAGTCAGTGAAAAGATACAGAAGCAGGATACCCATATTGTGATAATTTGTATCTTTTGCATATTTTGTGTTTGTTATTCATTCCATTTGTAGTGTACATTTCTAGGTAAAAACTTTTCAAATGTTTCCAAACAATTTGTTATTTCAACAGCAAAAAAAGACATTTATATGCCTGATAAAATTCACAGAATCCAAATTTTTCCATATTATTTTTTGTTTTATGTTTTTGTTTTTGGTGGGTCATAGATCTTGAACTCAGCCTTGGCACTATCCCTGAGCTCTTCAGCTCCATGCTACCACCTTACCCTGGAGCCAAGCCCCACTTCCCATTTTCTAAAGGTAAATTGGAGATAAGAGTCTCACGTCTTTTTGTGCCAGGATGGCTTTAAACCTTGATCCTCAGATCTCAGCCTCCTGAGTAGCTAGGATTATAGAATTGAGCCACCACCTCATCATGCTCAGCTTTCTGGTTTTTTTTAAACAAGCCCTTTGGCTGGAACTCGGTCTGAGCACTGTCCTTCAGGTTTCCTCAAGCCTAGTGATCTTCTACTTGAGCCACAGCACTACTGGTTTTTTCTGTGTATGTGGTACTGCGGAATTGAACCTTCGTCTTCATACAAGCACTCTACAACTATGCCAAACTCCCAGCCCCTCCACATTAGTTTTTATGATAGATCTTTCCATGCATCTAGGATGGCTAGAAATCCTTCTTGAGTTTCCCAAGATCAGGGAGTATAGGTGTGTCCCATCCTGTGTGGCTACATAACCATTGTTTAGGGTACAGTTCTCTCTTCAATCTACCCATCTAGAGCAATTTTCATCTTCCATGTATAATCATTAAACATTCAGTTCCTGTTCCTCTCTACTCCATTCTCTGGAACCATCGTGCTTTTTGGCTCTAAGGGTTTGTTGATCCTTGGAAGCTCTGGAAGGGAAAACATACCCTCGCTCTTCCTTTATGACTGCTGTATTTTTAGTTTACTGTAATCAAGATTCATCTGTAAAATATAGTAAAATATTCTTCCTTTTCAATGCATTGTTTTGCATATTTGTATCTTTTGATTATTATTAATAGTTGTGAATGGATTCTCCACATATTTGTTCTAGTCTCTGCTTTCTCTTCCGTTAGGTACAAATCTAGAAATAGAAGTGTTGGACCATATTTCTATGTAATTATATATTTAGTACTTTTTTAGCACTCTCCACGCAATTTTTGATTGTTTTATATTCCTTGCAGAACTATTCAAAAGTTCTACTTCTTCTCACTACCTTCCCGGTAATAGTTAGACTTTGAAAGTTGTTTTTTGTATGCGTGTGTGTGTGTGTGTTTGTGTGTGTGTATGTGGATCGTTTTGTTTAAAACTATACTTATATTAACATATTTAAAGTAATGATTTCATTGTAATTTTAATTTTTCTCATGACTGTTAATATTGAACTTCTTTCTATATTTTGAACTACTATTTCTATATATTCTTTTTAGAAAATACTCTCCAATCTCCAATTTTTTTCCCTTTTTTTGTGGGGTAGTGGGGAAAGTCATGGGGCTTGGACCTTGGGCCGTGAGCTCTTTAGTTTAAGGCTATTGTCCTACCCTGAGTATTGCCCCTCAGTTCTTCTGCTCACAGCTCCCTACCCCTCTTCCCTTTATATACAGAACAAAGGTCATCCTCAGTCCTTTTGAAAAAGTAAGACATACAGTAAATTTGTAGTATAAAACAACAAGAAATAAATTTCTTGCCAGGTGCAGTGACTTCTACCTGTAATCCTAGCTACTCAGATATCAGGCTGATATCTAAAGATTTGGTTCAAAGCCAGCCTGGGCATTAGAAAGTCTATGAGACTCTCATCTACAGTAAACCACTAGAATATGGGAAATGGCACTGTGGCTTCATAGGTAGGGTGATAGCCTTGAGTTGAAGAGCTCAGGAACAGTGCCCAGGCCCAGAGTTCAAGCCTTACAAATCCCCCAGCCAAAAAAAAGAAAAAAAAGTTTCTTCCCCAGTGATTATTATGCCAGACATAGAACATTAACATTCTTGGTGTACTTCACAGTATTATTACTTGATACCCTACGATTTTGCAATATTCTTACAGTACCATCATATGTCATCATATAATGTAGTTCCTTTTCAATGGAATAATTCCATTTATAACCTAAATCTACTCCCCCGACTTATTTTTGTCGATACCACAATTGCTCTACCATGATATGCCACAAGCCATTAAATATTTTATGGTGGCTAATTGGAAAAGAGTCTCATGGAATTTTGTGCCAGGCTGGCTTTGAACCATGGTCCTCAGATCTCAGTCTCCTGAGTAGCTAGGATGACAGGCGTGAGCCACCAACACCTGGCTTGCCTTTTTATTTTTTTGTGGGTCTTGGGACTTGAACTCTGGGCCTAGGCACCATCCCTAAGCTTTTCAGGTCAATATTTCATGTAAGTCTAAACATTTAAGTAAAGGAATAAAAGTCCAACAAAAAAAGAATAAAATTCCAGACATGGTGTGTTTATAACTCAGTGCTAATTACTTGATGAAAATGTGCCATTCCAGAAGCTGTTGTCATTTGATGATGTAGCTGTGGATTTCAGCTGGGAGGAGTGGCAGCATCTGGACAATGCTCAGAGGACCCTGTACAGAGATGTAATGCTGGAGACCTACAGCAACCTGGTGTCCTCAGGTGAGCAAAAGTCAAATTCACTTGCAAGGCCAAGTGCCTTGTTATTTTGCAGATACGTGAATGTTTATCAAACTTTCAATACTATTTAAATGAAAGATTCCAGGCCCTGAGAAGTATCATTACTTTCTAAAGAAAACCTAAGGTAATTTTGTACTCATTCTTCAGGATACCTTCAGGATACTTTGACAACAGTTCTAAATTATGTTTCCTCTAATGGAGACGACATTCCAAACTTACACAGTAATTGTAAGTGGATAAACAATCCAGAATAGAATATATATCATTATTGGAAATAGGATCTACAAATCACTAAACAGTGACTTTATAATGGAAACCTGGCACTAGGTGCAATGTTTCATGCCTGTAATCTTAAAATATTCAGGAGGAAGAAATCTAAGAATTCTAATTTGAAGCCAGCAATGCCATAAAAATTGCCATGAAACTCTATAACTCCAAGTAACCCCTCAAAAATGTTAGTGGAGTGTCAAGAGTTTGACTTTGTGGTTGAGTGCTTGCCTAGCATGCATGAAGACCTATGCATGTAAGTGGAGCAGGGACTCAAACTGGTATTTTTCTAGCCTTGAGCAAGACAGCTAAGTTTATGCCATACAAAATGAATCCAGAGCTGGGGAAATGTCAACCATGGAGCCAGTGAGAAATGAGAAAAAAGATTTAATAGATAACTTGTGAGTAGGATGTCTGCGAACTTAAGCAATGATGACACAGCTTAAGCAATAATTCTCTACTGTTTCTAATTTACAGGGCCCTTTGTTCCCAAACCTGTATTAATTGACAAGCTAGAGCACTGTGCAGAACTCTGGATAGGAAATTCCTCTGACAAGAATATCACAGGTGAGTGAATGCATCTTCATATTGATGTTGGAGCCTGAGCCCCATTGGTAAGTTCATGTTGTGATGTACTGAGCAATAATATTCTTAGTTACCCTAAATCCTGTGTGGAACCTATGGAATTCTTCGTGAATGAATCAAGAATCATTTTCTTTTCCCAATCCTATGCTTGGTCTCAGGGCCTGAGCATGGACCTTGGGTTTTCTCAAGGCAAGCTCTCTACTTCTTGAGTCATAGCACCACTTCTGGCTTTTTCTTTGTATGTAGTACCAAGGAACTGAACCAGGTCTTTGTGCATGCTAGCCCAAACCCCCGGCACCAAGAATCATAGGGTGATATAATGAATTCTATGTGGCAGTAGAGTTAAAGTTAGATTTCTCTGTAGAAATCACTGTGAAACAAAATAAAATGAGAAAGCCATGAGCCCGTGGCTCATGCCTGTAATCCTAGCTACTTAGGAGGCTGAGATCTGAGGATCAAGGTTCAAAGACTGACCTATCACAAAAACAGCTTAGACTCTTCTCTCCAATGAACCAATAGAAAATGAGAAGTGGGGTTGAGGCTAAAGATATAGGGCAGGAGCCTTGAGCTGAAGAGCTCAGGAAGAACAGCCAGGTCTAGAATTCAAGTCCCATGACTGCAAAACAAGAAAGAAAGAAAGAAAGAAAGAAAGAAAGAAAGAAAGAAAGAAAGAAAGAAAGAAAGAAAGGAAGGAAGAAGAAAGAGGGAAGAAAGAGGGAAGGAAGGAAAGGAAGACACAAAGAAAGAAAGAAAGAAAGAAAGAAAGAAAGAAAGAAAGAAAGAAAGAAAGAAAGAATGATATTTAATTTCTTTAAAACTAAGACTATAAATGATTGAGCAAACAAGGAATTAGTCAGGGCATTATTCTCTGATAAGGATAATATCTTTTTGCTGGTAGGAAGAGACTGGTATTCAGAACCAGACCTTTCCACCAGAAATTGAGCCTAGTGGTAGAGTGCTTGCCTAGCATGCACAAAGACACAGGTTTGATTCCTTATTACCACATACATAGAAAAAGCCAGAAGTAATGACTTCATTGGTAGGGATCTAGTCTTGAGAAAACCCAAGGACAGTGGTTAGGTCCTAAGTTCAAACCCAGGAATGGAAGGAAAAAAAAACAACAAAGTTTCAATCAACATAAGAAAATTAACTAGACAATGAGCTTGAGATTTTCTGGTCTTCCATGGTTGTGAGGGACAGGAGTGTTAGAAAAGGAATTTTTATAAGACTTCAAATGGAAAGAAACAAATTTCAAAATTCCCACAAATACCTAAATTGAGGCTTTAGTGAGAAGTTGTAACTGAAGGGATTTAGGTGTAAGTCCTTACTCTCAAGAATCGTTCTTGCTTGGATCAAAGGCAAACAGACATATAAACCAAACTTGTGGCCGCTGAATCTAGAAAAAAATCGTGTTCCTCACTTAATGGTTAATAAGCAAACAGCATTGAAACTGGGTAAGGTAATCCTATCTGCTACTCAGGACCTGAGACTCTTATCTGTAGTTAACTCTAGAAAACAGGAAGTGGGGATGTAGCTCAAGGATAGGGGTTATAGTCTTCTGCTGAAGTGTTCAGGGACAGGGCCGATGCCCATGAAATACAAAAAAAAAAAGAAAAGAAAAGAAGGTTTTAAAAAGATGCAAAACAGCACAATATTTAGATTATTTCTCAAAAATAAAAGAAAGGCAGCTATTCCTCAATGTATAAACAAAACAGTATTTGAAAAAAACAGCTGCAGGTATACTATAGGTAGTACTCAGCTTAAAACTGTAGCAATACATAGATGGGTAATTTCAATAAATATTTCCTGTGATATAAAAAGAGAACTAAAACACAGAAAAACATTATTGGTCATTGTAAAATATCATTTTCTTAATATGTTAGGGAGAAAAGCATATATTTCTCACAAATCAATTTCCACTTTTATATTTTAAAATATCTAACACATAGGATGGGAAAGTAAAGTCATTACCTTTACAGTAAGGAATATTTGTATCTCATGTATGTTTGTGTCTTTTTTTCTATGACTCATTTTAGATGTCCAGGTAATGGAAAATGTGTTCAAGACCTGCCAGGAAAGTCCACATGAATGTCTTTGTGAAGTAGCAGTTGCAAGTAGTATCGAAGTGGAGGAAAACGTGAGATTAGCAACAACTTTAAATTTGAGCTCTACACATAATCCAGAACTGATTAGTAACAACGGTAACAACTTAGGGGTGAGGACTGAGGAGTTCATTAAGTGTCAGAACATGCTTCTGTCTCCTAAGCCTGATGAGATGCATGCTGCATATAGATCTCGTATGTCTCCTGTTCTTAAAAAATCCATCGGATATTCAGAGCATTTTATTCATGATTGTGACAGTCCAAAAGATCTGCAGTATCATAATTCTGTTCTCCCTGCCCAAGAAATTCTTCAGGGAGGGAGGAAAACTGCTAAATGTACTGTGTGATGAAAAATATTGTACTTAACATCGACCATCACTACACATCCGAAAATGTACACAGGAGAGACTCCTCATACATGTAGTGAATGTGAGAAATCTTTCAGTAATGAAATACGCCTTACAATACCTCAGAGCAAATATCCTGAGATATGTGATGCGTACATCAAGTGTGAAAATTAATTTCTGAGAAGTCAGACCTGACGCTCCAACCTCGATCTCCAAGAGAAGACAAACCTTATGAATATGAGGAACGTAATAAAATTTCTGCCCAGAATTCAGCTCTCAGCACACATCAGAGATCTCACACAGAAGAGAAATCTTATGAATGGGATAAATGTGGGAAGACTTTTAGACTGAAATCATACCTCACTTTGCACCAGAGAAGACACACAGAAGAGAAACCTTATGAATGTAACAAATGTGAAAATTTTTTCACCCAGAAGATACACCTTCGAGTTCATCAAATAACACACACAGGAGAGAAATCTTATAAGTGTAATGAATGTGGAAATCTTTCCAAGGGAAGGGAAAACTTCGTGTTCATCAGAGAATACACACAGGAGTGAAACCTTATGAATGTAACCAATGTGTAAAGTCTTTCAGACAGAAATCTTCCCTCAAATTGCATCAAAGAACACACACAGGAGAGAAACCTTATGTGTGCAACAAATGTGGAAAGACCTTCAAGTGGAAGTCATATCTTGATGGGCATAATAGAACACACACAGGAGAGAAAACTTATGCATGTAGTGAATGCGGAAAGTCTTTCAAATGGAAGGTAAAACTCCATGTTCATCAGAGAATATAATCAGGAGAAACACCTTATGAGTGTAACATATGTGAAAAGTCCTTCACACAGAAGCCAAACCTCAACATGCATAAGACAATTCAAACAGGAGAAAAACCTTATGAATGTAACCGATGTGGAATGTCTTTCAAATGGAAGTCTTCCCTCAAATTGCATCAGAGAACACACACAGGAGAGAAACTGTACGAGTGCATCAAATGTGGTAAGACCTTCAGATGGAAGTCACATTACAGGAGGCATAACAGAATTCACACATATTAGAAACCTTAGGAATATAAGCAAAGTTGAAAGTCTTTCATGCAGTATTCACCCTTCAGGAAGCGTAAGAGAGTTCACACATATGAGAAGCCTTAGCAATGTAATAAATAGGAAAGACTTTTTAGTCTGTGGAAGAAAACTCAGCTTGTGTCACAGAACCAACACAAGATCAAACCCTTAATGAAGGTAGCAAATGTTCAGTCTTTTCCCCAGAAGGCACAAGTCAAGATTTATCACTAAACACCCACAGCACTGTGGTTCAAATGGTAGAGTGCTAACCTTGAGCAAAAGTAGCTCAGGCCCTGAGTTCAAGCCTAAGGATTGGAGAGAGAGAGAGAGAGAGAGAGAGAGAGAGAGAGAGAGAGAGAGAGAGAGAGAGAGAGAGAGAGAGAGAGAGAGAGAGAGAGTAAAGAGAGAGAGAGAGAGAAACAGGAACTTCTAAATTTTACAGAGATAGAGAAGGAGAGAGAGAAGGAGACAGAAACTAATTTCTAAACTTTACAGTCTTTCTATCTCCTTACAAATTCGTCTATGTCATTCTTTCTGACAGAAGCACAGAATTCCATTGTGTAAAAATATCATATTTGATCTACTCATCAACTGACGGGCATCTGGGTTGGTTCCATACCTTTGCTATAATAAATAGTTCTGTGATAAATGTTATTGTTCTAGTGAATTTAGTATGTCCTATCTGGACGATTGGCAAGTAGTGAAATTGCTGGATCACAGGGGACCTCTATGTTTAGCCTTTTTGGGATACTGCCATAGTGCTTTCCATAGTGGTTGAACGAGTGTGCAATACCACCAGCAGTTTAGTAGTGATCCCTCCTGGCCACATCCCCTCCAGCATACGTTATTAGATTTCTGGATCTTGGCCATTCTAACTGGAGTGAGGAGGAAAAGGGAAAGAGGAACTGAAACTTTCTCTCCTTACAGATGACATGATTCTGTATTTAAAGAACCCCATAGACTCTACTTCGAAGGTGCTTCAGCTGATATAAAATTTTGGTAAGGTAGCAGGGTATAAAATTAACCCTCAATGTCAACTGCCTTCCTATATGCCAACAAATGAGAGGAATGAGGCAAGAATCAGGATAGCAACTCATTTTGCTATTAAAGAAAATAAAGTACCTAGGAATTAATTTAGAATGTAAAGCACCTTTTTGAGGGAACTATAAACCTTGGAGAAGGAATTTAAGGAACAACTGAGGAAATGCAAAAACCTATGCTCCTGCTTTGGAAGAAGTAATATTGTAAAAATGGCAATCTTGATAAGGACTATCTACAAATTCAGTGCAATATTCATCACTATCCCAATGTCATTCTTTAAAGAAACAGAAGAGGAAATCCAAAATTTCACTTGGAATAATAAAAGACCCCTTATAATCTGATTTCTTGCATGATACATAATGTTTAATCTCACCTCCACCAAAATCTCACCTTTCTCATTGAGACATAGGTGGCCCTGTTTACTAGCAGCAAAGGCTCAAACGCGCAGTTTCAGGTGTCACCACTGCCTCTGTTACTGGGTAGATCCAACTCTGTCATCGATTCTGAGGTCTGCTCTGGGAGTCTTGGTCACAAGTTGTTCTGTGGCATCTGCTGCCAGCCTGTGCCTATTTGCTTCCTTTTCCTCCAGCAGCCTACAACAGGGAATGAAGTTCAAGCGCTGATGCTCTCCTTCATATGCAGGGCAGGATGAGCCCAACCCTCCCTCATCTTCCTCTTCCAATTTTTGGGAAAAAATGTGCTGGCAGAAGTCCTCAGGTGTGGGGCATGGCTGATCCACACTTTTAATCCAGGCTGGTCAGGAGGCTGAGATCTGAGTATGGAAGTTCCAAGTCACCTAGAACAGGAAAGTCTGATAGATTCTTACTACCAAAAATAAAAACAGCTGGGAATGGAGTTTGGGCTCAAGTGGTAAAGGGCTAGTCTTGAGTACAAATGCTTAGTGCCCAGGCCCTGAGTTCAGGCTCCAGCACTGCCAACAACCTCACTTTAGTGAGATTTTAGCTTTATCCATGTAGGCACATCTCACTGGAATCTTTGCTGGTAGAGATAGTCTTCATAATTTTGTCTCAAGGCAAAGGTCCTCCTGAGGTAGTACACAAAAGGTGTCATGGAGAGAGGAGCCCCACTTGCTCCAGGTATGAAGATGCCATAGGTCAAGCCAGCATGGAGTTGGCACATCAGTCTTTTTCCTAGCACCACCTACCAGTGAATGTCAAATGACATTCATTCTTGTGGGATTGTGTGATTGAAGTACCCCATTAAGGGCAGTGTTAGCACATCCAAACTTGGATACCAGGAATGCTGAAATCTCAAAGCTAAGATTTCTGTTGGCTACAGAAATGCTGGTGTGTCTGTTATTCACTAAAAGTTCAGGTGCAAAGATTCTGAAGCTTGATGCCATGTGTTTATTCCATTTAGTAAAATTATTTTAATGCACTGTATAAGTTAAAACATTTGATAAGTGTCAGGGGTAGTGAAAACATTGTTCTTGAATTCAGGTGTCTGGCAGGGTAATGGGGGGGGGTGTTGGTGGCTGGAACTATGAAGCTGCAGCTGCTATCAAACCAAGGATCATGTTCCTCTTTGTCTGGGAGAAATGACTCCAAAGATGAAATTCGAATGGTGAGGAAAAGATGATGATGTACTCAGGAAATTTCTCCTAAACAAATGCTCATGTGGAAGTGGGATGGGGACTGGGCATATCTGAGGCAGAGTTTATGGGGGCTTCTCATGGCGTTCAGAAGGTTCCTTGCGACTTCAGCCATGCAGCAGGATGTTTTAGATGGCCATTGTGAGATGGATGGAATAAGACTGGAGACAAGATGAATGCTGGGATCCTGCAATGCTCTTGCATGAGTGGCTGGTGGCTCACCTGAAAGAACTAATTATGTCTAAAAAAGAAATCAGGAATTTGTTTTGATTAGATAATACCTGTAATCCGAGGCATATTCAGGATCCTGATCTTAGTATTGTGGTTTAAAACCAACCCAGCAAAGGGAAAAATGCATGAGACTCTTACTCCCAGTTTAGAGCAAGAACAAAGATTGAAGTAGAGCTATGGCTCAAGAGCTAGAGTGCTACCTTGAGCAAAGAAAAGCTAAGAAAAAGCTCCAGGTCTTGAGTTCAAGGCCAGGAATGAAAGAAGGAAGGTAAAAAAAGGGAAGTATGTGAGGAAGGGAAATATATAAATGAAAGAGAGAAGGAACTAGAAATTTAAAGCTAGAGAATATTTAAAAGTCATCAGTCCTTCTAAGAAAAGTGTTGGAGTATGGGTTCTATATGTGGTGAACTGGAAGCCCAGCAGTGACTTGTTAAACAAAGAGTCACCATGATGAGCAAAGGATAGAAATCTGCATGAGCCTCTTAGCAGATGGAGTCACAGAAGAGAACCTCAGCTCCCATCCCATAGTTAGAAGTATATAGAGATGGGGAAGTTGGCATCACCTTGATGTCATTGTGTCCATGGAGACTGGAAGCCATGGCTCTGTGAAAGCACAATGTTCTGGTTACTGAGCTGAGAGGCTGAGGAGAGCCAAGTCCTGGCCATGAAGAAATCAGGGTGGCAGCAGAGCAACTCTGCTGCAGTGTGTGCCTGCTTGGCTGTTCTTATTCTGTGGTGGATCAGGCCGGAGCGGGTGATAGTAACAGTTTTGTGGTCACAAGCCCTTCACCAAGAGCTTCCTCTGGGATCCTCATAAGCTACAGGGTGGCTGGTGGTGGGATGTGTGTGGGGTGGAAGTGACAGAGGGATGGACCCATGGCAAGGTGGGTGAAGAGATGAGAGGAATGATGAGAGCCCAGTTCATTGGTTTCCAAGGTTAATGGGTGGGAGGTAGAGAGGCATGATGGAGGAAAGATGGAGGCAGGGGAAGGTGGTGACAGAGTGAGGCCATCTGTAGTGCCAGCCTGGCCATCATCTGAAGCCCATAGGCAGCTTCCTGATCCCTCACTTTGTCCTGCTCCTTGTGGAGGGAATGTCACGTGTACCCAGAGCTAGGGGTGGGGCAATGTTAGTAGCACCTGGAGAACCATTGGCCTCTACCTGGGTGAGGGGTGGTTATGGCTCCCATGCTGGGTGGCCTGATAGCTGTGGAACAGATCTCTCTTTAGCTACCACAATCAGTGGCTGCTCTCCATCTAGGGTTAGGGCGCCTGCTCAGCCATCAGGACACCCCATGCCAGGACAGAGGCCTACAATTCGGATGGCAGCACAGGGGTGAAGATGATCTCACCGTAGCCCTAGTTACATGGCTGTCTCTGCATGCAGGACAGGATGAGCTGGAGGAAGATGATCTCTGTGTTTTTCCACAGCCTATCCCGGCCTCTTCTTGTGTCTGATAAGACCCAGACAGTACCAGGTTCCCTCTCATAGTCCTGGTTCTTTTTCTTTTACAGTCATGAGGCTTGAACTCAGGTCCTGGGTACTGTCCCTGAGCTCTTTTGCTCAAGGTTGATGCTCTACCATTTGAACCGTAGTGCCATTTCCAGCTTTTCCTTTTCATGTGGATCTCTGATATCTCCAGTGCTGTGCCTGCAGGGAGGCACTCACCCCACAGACAGAGCCACCTCTGCCGTGACTTTGACTGCCCACAACCCTCACACCCACTCCTTGCACACCCCTCGACTCCAGTTTTAGCTCCTCTTGGACTGGGTGTCCAGCCTACCCCTTCCTATACTCACAAAGGGTCTACAATTGTCTTCCCAGGGTCCTTTCTTCTGCCAGCCAGAGTACAGACTGTGCACATCTTGACGATCACAGAGCTCAAAGCCAAAGGCTGAGATGCAGAAGGGGGTGACCCAGTAGCTGCACAGGGCCCATGGATCATCCTGTGCATCCCCCAGGCTGTGACTTCCCCCACCCCTTTGGCAGGGAAGCTCCATGCCCACATCCTGATCCCTGGTCCCCTCCAATTCCATTCTCCCTTGGATTTTGCAGACTGTCTACCATCAGGATCTAAAATTCTATTCATCACTTTATGTCCTTATCACTGATTTGCTACTTTGGCAGGATCTCCCCGTGCCTGGAGAGTGGGCATGTCATGTACTCTCTTGGAGAAGTTGCCCCAGAAGAAGAAATATGCACTTCATGTGAGTGTTGGACAGGGCAGGAGGGCTCCCTAGGATCAGAAGCCACAGGAGGGGTGCAGATTGGGGAATGCTAGGGGCCCCAGGGGATAGTGGGAGTTAGGGCACAGTTGGTTCCTTCTGCAGGGTTGACACCGCTTCACAAACCCAACAGAATGAGGTTCACATTACAGATGTCAAAGACAGTGCAGATTGCCAATGGGCGCAGGGGTCACTGTCACCCCCAGATGCTGGCTGCATGCTGGGATGCACGCAGAGATGGTTTCAAGATCAGATAATGAGGATGTTGCAGGGTGTAACCATTCTTTTCAGATGGCTCTCTAGCTCTCTTGAGCTTCATCTCTATCTTTGGCTTTTTCTTGGCAGTTAACTGGAAATGAGAGTTTCATGGACTTTCCTTTCTGGACTGGCTTCATACAGAAGCTATGCACAGTTTTCAAACCATACCCTACTGAAGAAGGGAAGCTTGATCTGGTGCTTAACTGGGTTGCACTTTGGCTTCGTTTGCTATGCCTCACGGGAGGGGGCTCATCATTTGTAGACTAAGATCTCATGACCTTCAAAGCCAAATGCTACCTGAAAGTTCATGGTCCCAGCCTATGTGTTGGGCCTGGGTGAATACATTCTCTGTTATGCTGGGTCTTCAACCCATGTTTTAAGCTGGAAGTAGGCAGTGCCACGTTTGATAAGAACATCTGCCAGAGATTGTCACCTCATGAAAGCAGATTCTAAATTTGTATTTCATTTCCTGTGGTGGAGAAATCCCCTCCAAGTTAGACAGGCTCACATCCACCTGCAGGTCACACTCCTAATGCACCCTTGAGTGTCCTCATGGTATTGGGATCTAAGTTTGTAGGGAATGATGGTTTAGTCCATGAATTAGCTGGACAAGTGATGACAAACGTGTTGTGGATTAATATGAGAACAATTTAAGAAGCCCTGGAGGAGCATCAACCTGAACCTTTGTGGTGCTATAAATCTGATAGGATGTTCCAGACTGAGAAACAATCTCATGGCTTTGTGTTTGGCATCCAGACAAGTGAGTGCATGTCTTAGCTGTCAGCCAATACAGAGGAGGACATGAATAAGTGGGTGGAAAGCATCTGTCAGACCCCTGTCTGGGGGCAGGTGGAGAGAACATAGGAAGGTAGATACCATGGCTGTGGTGGGGCCAAAAAAATGGTAAAAGAGGCAAACGAACCAGGTACTGGTAGCTCAAGACTGTCATCCTAGCTACTCAGGAGTTTGAGATCTGAGGATCACAATTCAAAGCCAGCCCAGGACAGAAACTCCATGAGACTCTTATCTGCAATAAACTACTGAATGCAAGAAGCTCAAGCTCAGTGACAGCATCCAGGCCTAGCGTTCAAAACCCAGGACTGGCAGAAAAAAGTATCAAAGGACAAGAAGCTGGCCAAAAGTTAGAGGGACTCTATCTTGACAAACAATACAATGGTAAGTTGCACTCAGAAGACTTGCACAAACTCTGGAAATGCCTGAGACCTATCTATGTATGTTTCCTGTTTGTCTAAATACATATGTTTATGCATTTATATATTAGTATAGAGAGACAGATCAATACATATGACTATACATATATACATAGCCAGACACTTATGGGTGGGTGGTATACTGTGTGAGAGTTTGTGTTTGTGTTTTGTGGATGGCTATCTCTGTTTAAGAAAGATAGAAAATATGTAAATATCTTTAAAAAAACTTGATAAAATATAGAGAGATATAAGCTCTTGAGGGAATCTGAAATGACAAGATTATTCACAGGCACGTTTATCCTTATGGATTCCTCAGCAAGTTTTAATTTTTTTCATTATTTTCTTTCTTTTTTTGAACCAGTGCTAAGGATTTCTCTCAGGGACCAGGTGCTGCCAATTACTAATTTTCTCATGGCTGGTACAAGAGGAACTGAGCCAAGTTCCACTTTTGCCTATTTATTCGTGCTTAACTGCAGATAAAGATTTCTACCAGTGACGTTCTCTCAGGGGCTGGATTCTAACGAGGATCCCCAGACCTCAGCCTTCTCTATAGCTACAATTAACAATATGAGAACCCAGTACTGGGTTCCAATGCACAGGGCAAGAAATTGAGTGAATCTCTCAACTCCAATTAGCTATAATAAGCTAGAAGTGAAAGACCAATACCTTTGAGGAAAAGATGCTGAGGGTTATCACACAGGCCCTATGAGTAAGCCCTAAACCCTGTACACATGTGTGCATGCACACATTGGCAGATACACACACATGCACACACACAATATCTCAGGCAATATTGTATTTTGAATTAATATCCAAAGTTTGGACAACAGGATAGCAAGTAATAAAATCTGTTTTTCTTGTCTATATTGAGGGAAAGGGATAAATCACAAGGTGCAGAAGCGAAGAATTCAGAGGCAAATGCTGTGAGTGAATAACTTGTAAAAAGCACATTTCTTTTCTTTTCTTTTCTTTTGTTTTTTCTGCCATTCCTGGGCCTTGAACTCAGGGCATGAGCACTGCTCTTGGCTTTTCCCAAGTCTAGCCCTCTGCCACTTGAGCCACATTGCCATATGGATTTTTATATCTGTGTGATATTAAGGACTCAAACCTAGATCTTCATGGATGCTAGGCAAGCACTCTACCACTGGGCCAAACTCTAAACCCCGATAAAGTATTTATAAATAGTTATCATCATCATATCAAAATATCCTCTCTACTACAAAGAATGAACACTTATCTATGTCTGTAAGACTTTTTTTATGTCACCAATGCTTCTGTGATTTTCCCACTTGCATTTTTACAGATGACAGCACAGATATTCATCAGGAAGAAAAATAGATTAGGATACAGAAACCTAACAACGTCCTAGTAGATTGAAGTGAAAAATATGTGCAAGATGGCCTGGGTGTTTCATCTATTTGTAGAGTGCTTGGCTACCACACAAATAGACTCCAGTTTGATTCTTCAGTACCATATACCTAGAAAACGCTGGAAGTTGTGCTGTGGCTTGCTGGGACACCTATAGCCTAAAGAAAGCCTAAGAACAATGGTCAGGCTCTGAGGTCAAGTCACAGGACTAGCAAAAAAATGTGCAAGAGGCAAAATGCAAGCTGAGAAGGCACTGTGAAGCAAAATGTCTTGTGAAGGGTAAGGCGAATAGTGACAGTTAAGTTTGGATCTTACCTAAGAAAGACTCCTTGAGCCTGAAACCAGGTTAGCACTTACGCCTAGTTAATGACTTGGGATTTGAACAAAAAGGTGTGCTGTTTACTACATCCATATGTGAGGTGGGAAGGGAGATTCAGGCTCCAGTATGTCTTTGGGGAGGTCTTTTGAGAGCAAGGAGCTTTGGTCATTGGGCCTTGAAAGGTGACCCTACCTCCCTCACAATGGAACAGAATATGGAACCCTGGTAAGCAAGCCACTGTATGTGACAACCAGCTCAAGCCAGCTCCCTTGGCCTGTGGCTCAGGAACCAGAAAGATGTTGTTGTGCTGTTGCCAGGCCAGGCCTCCATGGAAAGAGAAGTCAGCTACCAAAGCTTAAGGACAGAGCAGATGCCTGGAAATGTGTTTTGTCAATCGGGAGAAGTGCCAGAGTAACTGTAATATTATGTGGGACTCTGTTCTGTGAGTTCAAGTCTGTTTATATATACATTGTGCTTTGTACAAATATTTAAGAAAATTAAAACTCCACAATAGCATCAAAAATCTACTTTGGCTTTGAATGTGGCCTAGTTGTAGAGTGCTCGCCTAGTATACAAGAAGACCTTGATTCAATTCCTCGGCACTGCATACACAGAAAAAGCAGATGGGGCACTGTGGCTCAGGTGTCAGAGTGCCAACCTTGAACAAATGTGGCCAAGGACAGTTCCTGGTCCCTCAGTTCAAGCCCCAGGACTAGCCAAACAAGAAATCATACCATTTTCCACACATTTGGAAATAAATCTGTTTTATCTAACCCTACTTCTTTTTTGCCAGTCCAGGGTGTGTGCCACCAAGCCAAACTACTGGCCCCCAACCTTACTATTTTGAATCATTTAATTTTTTTACATAATCATATTTCATACTGTCTGTATTAATACCATAAGCAGTATGCTTAGTGTAATAATGTTAAAGGTAAAACATAAGAAATTAATAACTAAAATTACTTTTTTATTAGTTTTATAGCATTACTACAATTTTATGAGAAAAATTACCTAGAATGTTTATTTTAGAGTTCAAGTAATCCATTTTGATAAATATATCAACCTACATCATTTATTTGAACACATTTTAAACTATTTTTTTCAGGAATGAAAATACATATATATTTGTTGTAAATGAAATTTATGACTTGGGGGGAAGTGAAAGAGAAAAGGGGGGAGGGGGTAACAGTGTTTACAAGAAATGTACTCATTACATATGTAACAGCAATCTCTTTGTATATCACCTTGACAACAAATTTTTTGAAAAGTACAATAAGTTTAAATGTCTACTTTGGGAAGAATTTTTTTTTTGCCAGTACTGGGCTTCGACTCAGGACCTGAGCACGATCCTTGTTTTTGTTTTTGTTTATTCTTAAGGCTCAAGTTCTATCACATGTGCCACAGCACGACTTGTATCTTTTTTATCTATGTTGTGCTGAGGAATTGAACTTGGGTCTTCATTCATGCTCGGCAAGAACTCTTCCACTAGGCTTAACTTATGGCCCCAGTGGGAAGGAAGTTTTCCATAAAATATGTAGGAAATATGTCCACGAAGTAAAAGCCATCAAAAATAGAAGAAAAATTATATACTTAGATAACGACATGCCAGTATTATGGCAGATCTCTGTAATTCTAGCTTCAAGAGTGGCCTATTTGGACCGGGAGTTGGCTGGCTGAAGTAAAGTGCTATCCTTGAGCAAGCCCTAGGACAGTGTTTTGGCCATGAGTTGAAGCCATAGGACATGCAAAAAATAATAATTTAATGCCCGTGACTGGTGGCTCACCCTGGTAATCCTAGCTACCCTGGAGGATCGAGTTTAAAGACGGCCCAGGCATAAAAATCTGTAAGAATCTTATTTCCAAATAACCAGAAAATTCAAAATGACAATGTGCCTCAAGTGGTAGAGCTCTTGCCTTGAGCTGAAGAGCTTAAGGTAAACATCCACGCCCAGAGTTCAAGCCCCATGAGTGAAAAAAAGAAAAAGAAAAAGAAAGCCCTTATCTAAGACTGGAGTGCACACTAGTGGTAGTTTGCTTGCCTAGTATGCACAAAGCCCTGTGTATAATTACTCTGTACCACTTACACCAAAGAAAAAAGCTGGAAATGATCTCAGAAGGTTGGGTTCTGAGGATCACAAGTTCAAAGCCAGGCCAGACACTAAAGTCCATGAAACTGTTACTTCCACTTAAGCACCAGAAAACCAGCAGTGACACTGTGGCTCAAGGTGTTTAAGGTTGTAGCCTTGAGCTGAAGAGGCCAGGGACACTGCCCAGGTGCACAATTTAAGTCTTTAAGAGAGAGAGAGAGAGAGAGAGAGAGAGAGAGAGAGAGAGAGAGAGAGAGAGAGAGAGACAGAGAGAGACAGAGAGAGACAGAGAGAGACAGAGAGAGACAGAGAGAGATAGAGACAGACAGGCAGACAGACAGAGACAGAGAGACAGAGACAGAGACATCAAACAGTCAGGCACTGCTGGCTGAAGCGTGTAATTCTAGCTACTATGGAGGCTGAGATTGGAGGATCTTGGTTCAAAGCCCAAAGCCAGCCTGGACACATATGTTTGTGAGACTTACATCACCAATTAACTACCAGAAACCAAAAATGGAGCTGTAGAGGAAGAGCGCTAGCCTTGAGCTGAAGAGCTCAGGGACAGTGTCCAGGCCCAAAGTCCAAGCACCATGACGAATCAATAATAAATACAGAAGATAGCTAATAGTAATGATGAATAATTTTGTGCTGGGTGTTTGGCCTAGTGGTAGAGTGCTTGCCTAGCATGCACGAAGACCTGGGTTCAATTCCTCAATACCACATACATAGAAAAATGCTGGAAGTGGTGCTGAGGCTGAAGTGGTAGAGCCCTAGCCTTGAGAAAATATAAGGACAGTGTTCAGTCCCTGAGTTCAAGCCCAGGACTGGCCAAATCAAAAAGTAGTAGAGCACTGGCATTGAACTGAAGATCTGAGGAACAGCCCAGGCACAGAGTTCAAGCACCGCAAACAACAACAACAAAATCTATGAAATGGCAGTGGTGGTTTTAAGCTAAGCAAAAATAGAGTAGAAACTGGTAAAATACATATTTGTGTGTAAGCAAAATAGCCAGACTTATTCATTAGAACAGGATAGCAACTTGAAAAAAAATTTGTTTTCCATCTCACTAGGTCCTATCTCTTAATTTATTCAAGTAAGTAAAATGCTGGGTTTTATAATCAATGCACTGAATATTACAAAATCATAATATCTCTCATTAACCAACAAAGACCAGGAACTGGGGCTTCGTTCAAATGGCAGAGTATCAGGCAAGAGAAGAAAAAATTGAAGTAAGAACTTGAAGTTCTTGATCCAGAACCTGCATAGTAACAGAGCAGCAGCCTGGTGATGGTACCTCACACCTATAATCTTAGCTACTCAGGAGGCTAAGATCTGAGAATCAAAGTTTAAAGCCAGCCAAAGTACCCAGTTAACTGCCAGAAAAACCAGAAGTGGTACTGTGGCTCACAGATTAAAGTACTAGCCTTGAGATTAAGAGCTCAGGGACAGTGCCCAGGCCCAGAGTTCAAGCCCCACAATTGACAAAAATCAAACAAGCAAACAAAACTCACAAAGAAGCCTGCAGACCACAGTGGTTCAGCTGAGTCTCTTCTCTATGGGGATCATGAAACATTTCACTTTTTCTGTCTCTTCCCATCTCAACATTCATACTAAAATAAGACTGTGCTGAAAGTTTCAATTTATAAAAATGTTTTTCATGAAGCACCCTGAAATATTCATCGCTTATATCTCAATTGAAGATAGTTGATTTGGGGCTGCATTGGGAGAGTGCTACCCTTGAGCAGAAAAGGTCAGGGATAGAGCTGAAGCACTCAGTTGAAGACCCAGTGCCAACACACAAAAGAAAATATGCACTTTATACATTTAGACATTTTCATTGGACTCGCTTGCCCAAGGTGAGTGCTCTGCCTCTTGAGACACAGCTCCACTTCTAGCTTTTTTCTGAGTATGCGGTACCAGTGAATAAAACCTAGGTCTTCATGCATTCTAGGTGAGCACTCTACCATTAGGCTACATTCCCAGGCAGTGAGATTCCTCTTACAGTCATTGTATGTTCACAGAGTTTGATCTCACACACTGTAGGGCCCTGGTTGGCTTTGACCTGTGATCCTAAGCCCTGAGTCTCCTAAGTAGCTGAAATTAAGTTGTGAGCCAGCATGATGGCTTCCATTCTTTTTTCTACAAAAATATATGTAGTTATCTAAAATATAT
The DNA here is from genome assembly GCF_031878675.1 of Megascapheus bottae. Classification (NCBI taxonomy): domain Eukaryota; kingdom Metazoa; phylum Chordata; class Mammalia; order Rodentia; family Geomyidae; genus Megascapheus; species Megascapheus bottae. The sequence continues at coordinate 1,833,782 of NW_028327641.1, read as the reverse complement.
CTATAGCTGAAAAAAATGAATCTCTCCCAAACAAATCTTCAAAGAAACAACCATCCTAATAAAAGGTGGGCTAAAGACTTAAAAGAGTATTCTCTGAACAAAAAATTAAAATGGGCTTTAGACACATGAAGAAATGCTCCATATCTCTAGCAATAAGAGAAATGAAAATCAAAACAACTTTGAGATTCCACCTGACTCCAGTCAGAATGGCCATTATCAAAAAATCTAATATGAGATACTGGTGGGGAAGTGACCAGGGGGGATCACACCTACACTGTTGGTGTGAGTGTAAACTCGTTCAACCACTAGGGAAAGCAGTGTGGTGGTTCCTCCAAAGACTGAACATAGAGCTCCCCTCTGATCCAGCAAATCCACTACTTGGCACCTACCCAATTGTCCAGAAAAAAGGACATACTAAAGCCACTAGCACAATGATGCTCATTGCAGCACTATTTACCATAGCAAAGATATGAAACCAACCCTGATGCCACTCAGTAGATGACTGAATCAAGAAGATGTGGTACTTATACACAATGGAATGCTATGCTGCCATCAGCAGGAATGACATCGCCCCATTTGTAAGGAAATGGAAAGACTTGGAAAAATTCATATTAAGGGAAGCAAGCCAGACCCAAAGAAACATAAGCTCAATGGTTTCCCTCATTTGTAATAATTAGTTCACATCTAGGACTCTCCTAGCAGAGGATTACAATAACTCAAAAACCTAGGTATATAAGGTCATATAAGATGAGACTAAATGAAAGGATCTCTAGGATATGGAAACAAGAGCTATATCTTGTGTCATCGTTGCTCTTAATCTTGTGTGATTTTTGTCCTTAATCTACTATTTTATTTCTCATGTCTTATTTTGCCCTTTGGTTAATGTCAGATTGTTACTGTATCTGATTTTTTCCCTGGCATATTGTATATATGTTTATTTGTTTATGTCAAATAGGAAAGGGAAGGGGGGAAACACGATGATTGGGAAGGGGAGGAGAGAGGGAACTGGGGACAAAAACATGTGGAGTGGAATAAATGTGTGAGAAGTAATGCAGTCCACTACCTGTAAATGTAATCGTAACCCCTCTATACATTACCCTGAAAATAAAAAAGAGACTATAAAAATATCTGTAGAAAATGAGGCTGGATGATGGAAACAACCAGATGCCCTACTACAAAAAATGTGATACATACACACACACACACACACACACACACACACACACACACACACACACACACACACACACTGGAATGATACATAGCCAACCGACAAGATAAAATAATGGCATTCTCGGGGAAGTGGATGAAAAGGAAAAAAATCATATTAAGTGAAGTAAGCCAAACTCAAGGGAACATAGGCCCAAGAGTCTCCCTCATTTGTCAAATTCAGTAGAAACCTTGGGCTCTGCTACCAGAGATTTACAATAGAACAAAATCTATAGACATCGTGACAAATAGTATGACACTAAATGTAAGGACCTCCAAGATAAAGAAACAAAACTCATATAATGAGTGATTGTTGTCCTTAATGAACTATGTGATCTCTTATCTCTTTTGCTATCCCTTGGTTATATCATATTGTTACAATATTTCACCTTGTTTTCTGATATATTTCATATGTGCCTAATTGGTTATTTGAAATTGGATAGGGAAGGGGGGAAATGAACATGAGTGGGGGTAGGGGAAGGGAAATGGGGACCATATCATTACATGGGGTATCAAAGTTTGAGAAGTAATGCACCTTCTATCCGGTGAATATAATGTAACCCTTCTATAAATTACAATAAAAATAAATACATAAAAAGAAGATCTGCACAGAAAAAAATAATAATGGCATTTTTGGGGTAGTGGATGAAATTAGAGTGAATCCTGTTGAGTGAGATAAGTCAAGACCAAGGAACAAAAGGTACATGGTATCCTTAATATATGGATATTATTTTCAAACAGTAGTAGAGCGATGATTGAATAGTTGATACCCAAAGTTCTGGACATAATTTTGAAGATATAAACATAACTACATAGACATAAAAATCTAGGATAGACTATACACTCTATAGACATGTGTTTTATTATAGATTAATCTGTATCTATGACATACAAAGACTCAGCTTAATTTTTACTATATTCTAAAATTTGTGTGCCAGTGATTGTATAGCGATTCCCTTCTTGAATACTTGTTGGTTAAACATGACATTTGAAATATGATGTAAAATTCAATGTTAATAATTTTTTTTTAAAAAAGAGGCTAGAGGTAAATACCACTAATGTACTTGCTCTAAGTGGTACAGAAATTTTCTTAATGAATCAAGGAGTTTTATTACATCTTTATGCAATTATTTTAGTTCTGAGTGTTCTACACTCAATGCTACTTCTGGAAAGATGATATAGCTGACTGTGTAGATGGTATGAAGACATACTGGCCTAAACGTAGAATAAAGCATTGGTAAGTGGCTCTTAGCTGTCCAGATTCTACTGGAATATGTGGAATGAATTTATTAAGCACAATGCAAGCTCTTAGTCAGATCAGGATCAAGATTATGTGTTTCCATGAGATGAATGAGGAAAGATCAGAAAAATCTACTAAGATATCCAGATATACTTTTGAAACTAAGGTATCTGGACTCCTTTTTTTCTTTCTTAGTGGGGAGCTTGAACTTTGGACCTGGGCAAGGTCTCTTAGTTCTTTTTCCTCAAGGCTAATGCTGTACCAGTTTTAGCCACAACTCCACTTAGTTTTTGGGTGGATAAGTGGAGAGAAGAATCTTACAGTTTTTTTTTTCTTTTCGTTTTTTTGCTTGCAAAGGCTTTGAATCACCTTCTCCCTGGCTAGTAGAATGACAATTATGACCCTCCAGCGCCTGGCTAGTGATTTTTTGAAAATTGGACTTTCCTCCAAATTACGTAACTGGTTCCTAGCAAAGTTTTGAAGCCTGACTTAAATGTGACAGATTTTTGTCACTTGGAGACACTCTGTGCTGAACGTTAGACATCTACCAGCTGAGTCACAGTGGCACTTCCAGTTTTTGTTTATGTCGTGCTGAGGAATGGAATCCAGGGTTTCATACATGCTAGGCAAGCTACATTTTCAGCCCAAGGTTTTATGTTTTGTTTTTTCAGTGTTGTTGCTTCTAAGGTACTGTATGATGTTCTTTCATTTTCTTTGCTTTTTACCTCTTTTCTTCTTTTTCCCTTTAGTTTTATTCTCTGTAGTCACTGTGTTGAATTCGGGTACCCTGTGTCTTGTACATAGGTTTATGTGATTTGGGGAATAGAGAGGGTATAATTAAATGGTAAAAAAAAAAACAAATGAAAAAGTGTGAACCAATTGAACAGTGATACTTGGAAGACACTAAACGGAAATGAACTGAACAATCTGGGTGGAGAGGGGGCTGAGGGTAGGAAAACAGAGAAAAATGAGGGAGGGGATAAAAATTTTCTTAAGAAATGTGTTCATTACTTATGTAACCGTATGCCAACTATATATTGACTTAACTAAAAAAATTAACTTAAAAAATAATTTAGCCGGGTATGATGGCTCACACTTGTAAATGTAGCTACTCAAGAGGCTGGGATCCAAGGATAGCAGTTCAAAGTCAGCCTGGGCACTGAAGTCCATGTGAATCTTATCTCCAATTAACCACCAGAAACCCAGAAGTGGCCCTATGGCTCAAGGGATAGGGAAGTAGTCTTGAGCTGAAAAGCTCAGTGACAAGACCCAGGTGCAGAATTGCAGTCCCATGACTTGAATGGTGAATGATACTAGCCAGGCTCTGTGCGCTCACACTTGGAATCCTATCTACACAGAATCAGGTTTGAATCCAGCCCAAACAAATTGCATGATATTCTGATTTACAGTTCACTACCAAAAATCTGGAAGTGGAGCTGTGGATCAAGTGGTAGAACACTAGCCTGAAGCAAAAAATAACATTTAAAGACAGTTCCCAGGCCCTGGGTTCAAGTCCCAGAACTTGCATAAAACAAACAAAATGTGACGCTGAGTCCTCCATCATTTGGTGTTATAGTTCAATATTCTTGATATGCGTCTTAGAAATTAAGTCCGTAGCAAATACTCTCCCCTGAAATTCCTCTTCACAGCTGATTCACAGAATTTCAACATCATTACTATCACCTTCCAGTTAGCATAGCAGTCTACTACTGAAAATTTGAAGAAAACTTTTGAGTAATCCTAATAAATCTGTGTATCATCTGCACACACATCAAATCAGCAGCAGCTATGTTCTACTATTATCTAAATGTATTTAATCCCTTCTTGAGTTAATGAGCCTTAAAGAGTAAAACATATGAAATAGTTATGAAACTAACAGTCACCATTCTTCTACCTAATATTGTAATATAAGTTTATAAATGCAGGGACTATTGTGAAGTGTGCAGAAGATAGCTTCTAATTATAACATTCTCATGAAGTATTGTTTTTAAGAAACATGTTGCTTGCTTTGGGAAAGCAAAGGCAAGGAAAAATGATATAGGTAAGTTCCTTATTTTTCAGAACTAAAATACTATTGGGTTTAGATCAACTTCATTCATTCCGTGTTGATGAAACAAATATTTGCAATTCCTGAGGCCAATCACTTCATTGTGATGCACAATCAGCCAGCTTAGATCAATCTTCCAAAAAAGGAAAGGAACAAATGAGAAACAATTAAGGTTTCCAAAATGAACCAGGTGGTGGTGGCAGCTCACACTTGTAATTCTATCTACTCAAGGCCTGAAATCCAAGGATCTGGATTAAGTCTGTCTGGGATGAAAATATTCCTGTCTGAAACATCATCTCTGTTATCACAGCCCAGCTGATACACTCTGCCCAACAGGTATCAAACACCAAAGTCCATCTCCTATCTGAAATACTAGCAAACGTACTCACACATTATTTCCTCTTTGGGAGATAGTTGAAACATGTACCAGAAACATTTCCCTGGCTTCAGAGTGGAAGTGGAAATATATACTCACTAGAAGCCCATCTAGTAAATTACAGTCAATCATCTTTCCTCACATCTTGTTAGTTAAATTGAACAATGAGTGTTTGGATCAGAAGCGATGTGTATGAGCATACAGGTTGTAAAAGTACTGTAATCCTAGCTACTCAAGATAAGCTGAGACCTGAGGATTCCAGTTCAAAATCAGCCATGCAATAAATTCCATAAGATTTTTACCTCTAATTAACCAGCAAAAAACAGAGCGTTGAATTGTGCTTAAAATGCCACAGGCCTAAGATTTGCATAAAAGTGCTAAGGGGTAGCATTCAGGATGCCCACTCTCTCCACTCCTTTTTAAGATAGTACTAGAATTCCTAGGCAGTGCAATAAGGCAAGAAGCAAGCATAAAGGGGATCCAAGTAGGGAAAGAAGAAATAAAACTATCCCTATTTGCAGATGACATGATTCTGTATTTAAAGAATCTTATAGACTAAACTCCCAAGCTCCTTGAGCTAATTCAAAGCCTTGGAAGGGCAGCAGGACATAAAATCAACCCTCACAAATCAACTGCCTTCCTTTACACCAACAGTGCGAGGAACGGGGCAATAATCAGGAAAGAAACTACTTTCACAATAGCCTCAAAGAAAATAAAGTACCTAGGAATTAGCTTAACTAAGAATGTAAAGGACCGTTTAGATGAAAACTTTAAAACCCTAAAAAAGGAAATTAAAGCAGAACTAAGGAAATGGAAAAACCTCACATGCTCCTGGATTGGAAGAATCAACATTGTGAAAATGACAATCTTGCCAAGGGCTATCTACAAATTCAATGCAATACCCATCAACATCCCAATGTCATTCTTTAAAGAAATACAAGAGGCAATTCAAAATTTCATATGGAATAATAAAAGACCCCGTATAGCAAAAACACTTCTTAGCAGAAAGAACAGCAGTGGAGGAATTTCAATTCCAAACTTTAGACTCTATTACAGAGCTAAAATTCTCAAAACAGCTTGGTACGGGCACAAGAACATGCCTGAAGTCCAATGGAATAGAACTGCGGACCCAGATATTAAACCACAGACCTATGGCCACCTAATCTTTGACAAGGGAGCCAAAAAAATAGAATGGAAGAAAGATAGCCTCTTCAACAAGTTTTGCTGGCAGAACTGGTTAAGCACCTGCAGAAAACTAAATTTGGGTCCTTCTTTGTCACCTTGCACTAGAATTAACTCTAAATGGACCAAAGACCTGGAGGTGAAAGCAGACACACTGAAAAGTTTACAGGAAGGAATTGGAGATACACTAGGCCTCCTTTTCACAGGTCGAAACGTGCTTAATAAGGACCAAGAATCACAACAAATCAGAGAAAGGCTGGATAAGTGGGACCGCATTAAACTGCAGAGCTTTTGTATGGCAACGTGTATAGCTAGTAAATTAATAAGGAAGCCTACAGAGTGGGAGAAGATCTCCACCAACCAAACAACGGTCAAAGGCCTCATATCTAAAATATATCAACAACTCAAAAAATTGAATCACTCCAAAACTAACCTCCAAAGGTACACCCATCCCATTAAAAAAAGGGGCAAAGACTTAAAGAGAGTCTTCTCTGAAGAAGAAACAAAAATGGCCTATAGACACATGAAGAAATGCTCAACATCTCTGGTCATAAAAGAATTGCATATCAAAAGAACTCTAAGATTCCACCTCACTCGAGTTAGAATGGCCAGGATCAGGAAAACGAATGACAACAGATGCTGGATGGGGATGTGGCCAGGAGGGATCACTACTACACTGTTGGTGGGAGTGCAAACTCGTTCAACCACTATGGAATGCAGTGTGGCAGTGCCTCAAAAGGCTAAACATAGAACTCCCCTATGACCCAGCAATTCCACTACTTGGCATTTGCCCAACAATCCAGAAACAAGGGCATACTAAACCCACTAGCACACCAATGTTCATTGCAGCGCTATTCACCATAGCAAATATATGGAACCAAACCAGATGTCCCACAGTTGATGAGTGGATCAACAAGCTGTGGTATTTGTACACAATGGAATTCTATGCTGCTGTCAGAAAGAATGACATCGCCCCATTTGTTAGGATATGGAAAGACTTAGAAAAAATCATATTAAGTGAAGTAAGCCAGACTCAAAGGAACTTAGGCTCAGTGGTTTCCCTCATTCGTCATAATCAGTAGAAACCTTGGGCTCTACTAGCAGAGATTTGCAATAGAGCAAAAGGTCATATATAAGGCCATATAATGTGAAGCTAATTGAAAGGACCTCCAGGATATTGAAACAAAAGCCATATAATGAATGTTTGTTGTCCTTAATGTACTATGTTGTCTCTCATCTCCTTTGCTGTCCCTTGGTTATCCCATATTGGTATAGTATCTCACTTTGTTATCTGATATATTGAATTTATTTGTATTTGGATATTTGAAATTTGATAGGGAAGGGGGGAAAACCAAGACGGGTGGGGGGTGTGGGGTTGGAGGGAAATGAGTACCAAGACATGTGAAAGGGTATCAATGTACGTGAATAAATGCACCTTCTACCTGGCAAATATCATGTAACCCTTTTACTAATTACAATAAAAAATGAAAAAAAAGAAAGTTGTAGAGTGTGGGGAGGATGATGAGTTCAAATACATTTCTTCTTAGAAATTTACCTCATCTGGTTGCCCTGGATTTTCCTGGCCTTCTTCTTAGAGAAAGGCCTGTTATACTGGATTTGTGGCTTGGCAATGATCTAGCATGTACATCTTCGAGTAAGACATACACAACTTCCTTGCCTGAGACTCAAGTTTCCACCTTTGGCAACAGCACAGCAACATCTTTCTTCCTCCATAGCCACAGGCCAAGTGAGATGGCTTGAGCTGGTTGTTAGTTACAGTGGCTTGGTTACCAGGGTTCCATATTCTGTTCCATTGTGAGGGAGGCAGGGTCACCTTTCAGGGCCCAATGACCAAAGATCCTTGCTCACAGAAGACCTCACCAAAGACATACTGGAGGCTGAATCTCTCCTCCAATCTCACAATATACATGTGGATGTAGTAAACAGCACACCTGATTTGTCCATTCCCAATGTATTCCACTAGGCCCAACTACCAGTCTGGTCTCAGGCTCAAGGAGCCTTTCTTAGGTAAGATCCAAACTTAAAGGTCAATATTGCCCTCATCCTTTACAAAACATTTGCTTCACAGTGCCTTCTCTGCCTGCATTTTGCCCCTTATCGAAATTTTTTTTTTTTGCTGGTCTTGGGACTTGACCTCAGAGTGTGAACATTGTTCTTGGGCTCTCTTTAGGCTTTAGCTGTCCCACCGAGCCACAGCACGACTTGCAGCGTTTTCTATGTATGTGGTAATGAAGAATCAAACCTGAGTCTTTTTGCGTGGTAGCCAAGGACTCTACCACTAGGTCAAACACACAGGGCATCTTGCCCTTATTTTTGACGTCAATCTACTAGGATATTATTAGGTTTCTTTATCCTAATCAATTTTTTCCTGAAGATTAGCTTTGCTGTCATGTGTAAAAAATGCAAGAGGGAAAAACACAGAAGAATTAGTGAAATTAAAAAAAAGCATTACACACATAGATAAGTGTTCATTCCTGGTAGGAGAAAGGATATTTTGATATGATGATGATGACTTTATAATTTCTATGTCAGGGTTGAGAGTTTGGCATAGTGGTAGAGTGCTTGCCTAGCATCCATGAAGATCTGGGTTTGATTGCTCAGTATCACATAGATAGAAAATCTAGATGTGGCACTGTGGCTCAAGTGGCCGAGGGCTAGACTTGAGAAAACCCGAGGACAGTGCTCAGGCCCTGAATTCAAGCCCCAAGACTGGCAGAAAGATAAAAGAAAATAAAAATGCTTTTTACGAGCTAATTTACTCACAGCATTAGCTTCTGAAATCTTCGCTTCTGCATCTTGTGACATACCCCTTTCCCTCAACGTAGACAAGAAAAACAGATCCATCCCATGGTCCAATGTGAGGCCACTGGTTGGGCTAAGAGCTACTCGTACAGCAACACGTAAGTTTTATTCTAATACTTTCCAAACTTTGTAATAAAATATGCTACCTACTTACCAACTTAGGTCAGTTATCCTTATGCTATACCTTTTCTTCATGACTACAATATTCTTACACTCCTGTGTTAATCGTCTTGTACCTCCCCTGACCTCTCTCATTCTTTATTTCTGTCTCTGGATCTCGGCTCGACTTTCAACACTTATAATGTACGGATCTACACTTGATGGCTGTTGAGCAATATTGTATATATAGGTGGTTCATTGTTCTCTAGGCTCAGAAGGACTTAAAGACAATAGAGATTGGATTGAGAGGCTTATTGTTTTGGGTATAAATCGCTTATCAGTGGTTGTATTAGACTGGTCTGTAAGTGCACAAAAAGAAAGAGTGATAATACCAATCAAAACTTGTGAACATCTAGTGTCTGCCAGCTACAGAGGTCTAGGTTGGTTATATCTGAAAAACTATAATCGTATTTAGTAGTAATCTTGCTCCCATTTTCAAATGGGCAGAACAAGAAACTCAAGAAAAATGTCAAATCAAGAAACAACATCCCCCACCCAATGTAAACAGACAATGGAACAGTCACTTGCACACCTAGAGGAGAGTCTTCCAAGTGCTACACAAATGCAATTGATAAACATCATTAATGGAAAATGTGAAAATATAAAGAAAGAGATAATGGAGGAAGCCATAGCTGAACAAGAGGAAAGCACAAACAAGGTGATAAGTGAAAAAGAAGAAGTCATAAAGGAGGCCATAATAAAGGTTTTTCAAAGAAAGATGGATGAATTCATAGAATCCACAAATAAAAACGTGACCAAACTCCAGCAAATGTCCAAAGAAAATAAAGCTACTGAGCTAACCCCTCAAAAGGAAATCAAGGAGATAAAGAAATCAATACATGATCTAAAACAAGAGATGCAAGTCATCAAATGTGAGCAATTAGAAGCAAGGGAGATGAAAAATAAAGTAGATAGCTTTGATAGCAGGTTAGACAATGCAGAGGAGAGAATTTCCGGGGCTGAAGATAATTTAGGTATTATAGAGAAAGAACAGAAAATGAGTCAATCCAAATCTAGGAAATATGAGAGAGCGCTTCAGGAGGTCCAAGATACAATTAGGAAGCCTAATTTAAGGCTAGTTGGTATTGAGGAGGGCGTGGAGAAAGAGGTCAATGGTATTGGAAATATACTTCAGGGAATCATCTCAGAGAATTTCCCAAATATCCAGAAGGGCAGGCCCATCCAGATACGAGAAGCTTTTAGAACCCCAAACAGACCTGACCAGAAAAGAACATCCCAGCGCCACATTGTGATCCGAACTGGATCAATAGAAACGAAAGGAAAGATCCTAAAGGCAGCCAGGGAAAAGGGATCAGTAACCTATAAAGGCAAACCAATCAGAATAACCCTAGATTTCTCAGCAGAGACCATGCAAGCACGAAGTGACAGGAAGCATATATGTCATGCCCTTAAATCAAATAACTACCAACCAAGAATATTGTAGCCAGCTAAGCTCTCATTCATAACTGAGGGAACAATAAAAACATTCCATTCCAGGGAAAAGCTGCAACAATGTGTCGAAACAAAACCAACAATACAGAGAATTCTCAAAGATGCTCTATACATAGAAAACCAAAATAAATGCAATATAGGGAAAGAAATGGCACCTAAACAGCATACCATCTAAGGACCACAAGAACTGTCAAGACACAGGCCCTACTAAAAGCTTTTAAAAATGGTAGGAACTAATAAATATCTCTCAATCCTAACTCTCAATATCAATGGACTTAACTCTCCAATTAAACGGCATAGGCTGTCTAGTTGGATCAAAAAGCAAGAGCCATCGTTCTGCTGTCTTCAAGAGACACATCTTACCCAAAAACTATCATCTTTTCAAAGTGAGAGGTTGGAATAAACTCTATCAAGCTAACTGCCCCCATAAACAGGCTGGAGTTGCCATCCTCATATCAGATACAATAGACTTCAAACTAAAATTAGTAAGAAAAGACAAAGAAGGTTATTACATACTACTGAAGTGATCTTTCCTCCAGGAAGACATAACGATCCTAAATATTTACACACCCAATCCCGGAGCTCCAAACTTCATCAAGCGAACTTTACTTACACTGAAACCATACATAGATCGAAATACAGTGATTGATGGTGAGTTTAACACACCACTCTCAACTATGGACAGATCAACAAGGCAAAACTCAACAGAGAAACCTTAGAACTGAACAACTATATAGACCAACTAGATCTAATAGACATCTGCAGAATATTCCACCCAGTAACAACACAATATACGTTCTTCTCAGCAGCACATGGAACATTTTCCATAATAGACCACATCTTAGGCCATAAAACAAACCTGGACAGATTCAGAAACACTGAAATTATTCCATGCACACTCTCAGACCATAAAGGCATCAAATTGGAGCTGAACACATATCTCCACCAACGAAAACCCTGTAACTCATGGAGACTGAACAACACATTGTTGAATCAAAAACAATGGGTAATCGAAGAGAACAGAACAGATATCCAACTGTTTATGAAATTTAACAATAAGGAGCACACAAATATCAACTCCTTAGGGACACAACAAAGGCAGTACTCAGAGGAAAATTTATAGTGCTGAGTGCCTACAACAGCAAGTTGGAAAAATGGCAAATCAACTAGGTAATGTCTCACTTTAACCTCCCGGAAAAAGAGCAAAAAACCAACCCTAAACCCATTAGGAGAAAGCAAATTATTAAAATCAAAGCAGAATTAAATGATTTGGAATAAAAAAACCTATAGAATCAACAAAACAAGGAATGGGTTCTTTGAAAGAATTAACAAAATTGACAAGCCCTTAGCAAATCTTACCAAAAAAACAAGAGAGCATATCGAAATAAACAAAATCGCAGATGAAAATGGTAATATCACGACAGAAATTACCAAGATCCAGAATATCATGAGGGAATACTTCTCAAACCTTTACGCCAACAAATTTGAGAATCTAGAAGAAGTGGATGAATTCTTAGACAAGATTATCATACCCACACTGAACCAAGAAGAGCTAACCCAACTCAACAGGCCTATATCAAGCTCTGAAATAGAAATGGAAATTAGACAACGTCCACTTAAAAAGAGCCCAGGGCCAGATGGATTCACAGCTGAATTCTATAAGGTCTTCAAAGCAGAGCTCACACCAATACTCCTCAAGGTCTTCAACGAAATTGAAAATGAAGGTTGTTTACCAAACTCATTCTGTGAAGCCAGTATATCCCTCATCCCCAAACCAGACAGAGATTCATCAAAGAAAGAGAACTATAGACCCATTTCTTTGATGAAAATCGATGCAAAACTTCTCAACAAAATACTGGACAACCGTCTACAACTCATCAAAAAATTATACACTATGATCAAACTGGATTCATCACAGGGAGGCAAAGCTGGTTCAACATACACAAATCAATTCATATAATTCAACACATCAACAGGAGCAAGGACAAAAATCACATGATTGTCTCAATAGATGCGGAAAAGGCATTTGACAAGACACGAAACCCCTTTATGTTAAAAGATGTGGAGAAACTAGGACTCCATGGAACATTTCTCAATGTAATAAAGGCTGTGTATGAGAAACCCACTGCTAGTATTATACTTAATGGTGAAAATCTAAAGCCATTCCCTCTAAAATCAGGAATGACACAAGGATGCCCACACTCTCCACTCCTTTCTAACATAGTACTAAATTTCCTAGGCAGTGCAATAAGGCAAGAAGCAAGCATAAAGGGGATCCAAGTAGGGAAAGAGGAAATAAAACTATCCCTCTTTGCAGATGACATGATTCTGTATTTAAAGAATCCTATAGACTCTACTCCCAAGCTCCTTGAGCTGATTCAAAGCTTTGGAAGGGTAGCAGGCCATAAAATCAACCCTCACAAATCAACTGCCTTCCTTTACACCAATAGTGAGAGGAACGAGGCAATAATCAGGAAAGAAACTCCTTTCACAATAGCCTCAAAGAAAATAAAGTACCTAGGAATTAGCTTAACTAAGAATGTAAAGGACCGTTTAGATGAAAACTTTAAAACCCTAAAAAAGGAAATTAAAGCAGAACTAAGGAAATGGAAAAACCTCCCATGCTCCTGGATTGGAAGAATCCACATTGTGAAAATGACAATCTTGCCAAGGGCTATCTACAAATTCAATGCAATACCCATCTACATCCCAATGTTATTCGTTAAAGAAATAGAAGAGGCAATTCAAAATTTCATATGGAATAATAAAAGACCCCATAAGCAAAAACACTCTTTAGCAGAAAGAACAGCACTGGAGGAATTTCAATTCCAAACTTTAGACTCTATTACAGAGCTATAATTCTCAAAACAGCTTGCTACTGGAACAAGAACAGGCCTGAAGTCCAATGGACTTCAATGCAATGCCCACCAACATCACAATGTCATTCTTTAAAGAAATAGAAGAGGCAATCCAAAATTTCATATGGAATAATAAAAGACCCTGTATAGCAATTCCAAACTTTAGACTCTATTACAGAGCTATAATTCTCAAAACAGCTTGGTACTGGCACAAGAACAGGCCTGAAGACCAATGGAATAGAACTGAGGACCCACATATTAAACCACAGACCTATGGGCAACTAATCTTTGACAAGGGAGCCAAAAAAATAGAATGGAAGAAAGACAGCCTCTTCAACAAGTTATGCTGGCAGAACTGGTTAAGCACCTGCAGAAAACGAAAGCTGGATCCTTCTTTGTCACCTTGCATTAGAATTAACTCCAAATGGATCAAAGACCTGGAGGTAAAAGCTGACACACCGAAAACTCTACAGGAAGGAATAGGAGATACACTAGGCCTCCTTGGCACAGGTCGAAACTTTCTTAATAAGGACCAAGAATCACAACAAATCAGAGAAGGGCTGGATAAGTGGGACTGCATTAAACTGCAGTGCTTTTGTATGGCAAAAGACATAGCTTGTAAACTAAGGAGGAAGGCTACAGAGTGGGAGAAGATCTTCACCAACCAAACAATGGACAAAGGCCTCATATCTAAAATATATCAACAACTCAAAAAATTAAATCACTCCAAAACTAACCTCCAAAGTAACAACCATTCCATTAAAAATGGGCCAAAGACATAAAGAGAGTCTTCTCTGAAGAAGAAACAAAAATGGCCTATAGACACATGAAGAAATGCTCAACATCTCTGGTCATAAAAGAAATGCAAATCAAAACAACTCTAAGATTCCACCTCACTCCAGGTAGAATGGCCAGGATCAGGAAAATGAATGACAACAGATGCTGGAGGGGATGTGGCCAGGAGGGATCACTACTACACTGTTGGTGGGAGTGTAAACTCGTTCAACCACTATGGAAAGCAGTGTGGCAGTGCCTCAAAAGGCTAAACATAGAACTCCCCTATGACCCAGCAATTCCACTACTTGGCATTTACCCAACCACCCAGAAACAAGAACATACTAAACCCACTAGCACAACAATGTTCATTGCAGCACTATTCACCATAGCAAAGATATGGAACCAACCAAGATGTCCCTCAGTTGATGAGTGGATCAACAAGATGTGGTATTTGTACACAACGGTATCCTATGCTGCTGTCAGAAAGAACGACATTGCCCCATTTGTAAAGAAATGGAAAGACATTGAAAAAAATCATATTAAGTGAAGTAAGCCAGACCCAAAGGAACACAGGCTCAATGGTTTGTCACATTTGTCATTATCATTAGAAACCTTGGGCTCACCTAACAGAGATTTACAATAGAGTAAAACCTAGATACATACCATAGAGTAAAATCTAGATACATAAGGCCATATAATATGATGCTAAATGAAAGAACCTCCAGGATATAAAAACAAAAGCAATATAATGAGTGATGGTTGTCCTTAATGTACTATGTTATCTCAAATCTCTTTTTCTGTCTCTTGGTTAACTCATATTGTTACAATATTTCACCTGATTGTCTGATATATTGTATATATGCATATTTGGTTATTTGAAATAGGATAGGGAAGCGGGTAAAACAAGATGAGGGTTGGGGGTGAGGAGTGGGAACTGGGGACCAAGACATGAGAAAGGGTATCAATGTTTGTGAAGTAATGCACCTTCTATCTGGTGAATATAATGTAACCCTTCTATTAATTACAATAAAAATATATTCAAATTTAAAAAAAGAGACACATCTTACCCAAAAACAATCATCTTTTGAAAGTGAGAGGTTGGAATAAATTCTATCAAGCTAAGTGCCCCCATAAACAGGCTGGAGTTGCCATCCTCATATCAGATACAATAGACTTCAAACTAAAATTAGTAAGAAAAGACAAAGAAGGTTACTACATACTACTAAAGGGATCTTTCCTCCAGGAAGACATAACGATCCTAAATATTTACACACCCTTTTGAAGATTCTCAAAAGATTGAAGATTTTGCCAGTGTAAGTTAGATTCCGGCATTGATATTAAATAATGCAATGAGTAGGGATTTATATTTGAAATATCACTGTTGACAAAATCTAACACACATTTGCTTAGTATTTGCTTTTGATTTCCCAAGAAGTTCAGTACAAGCTAACATGTGTGGCATATATCGACTGGGAGAAATGATTCAGAATATGTGACTCATTTGAAGAGGAGTCAGTGAAAAGATACAGAAGCAGGATACCCATATTGTGACAATTTGTATCTTTTGCATATTTTGTGTTTGTTATTAATTCCATTTGTGGTGTACACTTCTAGGTAAAAACTTTTAAAATGTTTCCAAACAATTTGTTATTTCAACAGCAAAAAAAGACATTTACATGCCTGATAAAATTCACAGAATCCAAATTTTTCCACATTATTTTTTGTTTTTTGTTTTTTTTTTTGGTTGGTTATAGATCTTGAACTCAGCCTGGGCACTATCCCTGAGCTCTTCAGCTCCAGGCTACCACCTTACCCTGGAGCGAAGCCCCACTTCCCATTTTCTAAAGGTAAATTGGAGATAAGAGTCTCAGGTCTTTTTGTGCCAGGATGGCTTTAAACCTTGATCCTCAGATCTCAGCCTCCTGAGTAGCTAGGATTATAGAAGTGAGCCACCACCCCATCATGCTCAGCTTTCTGTTTTTTTTAAACAAGCCCTTTGGCTGGAACTCGGTCTGAGCACTGTCCTTCAGCTTTCCTCAAGCCTAGTGATCTTCTACTTGAGCCACAGCACTACTTCTGGTTTTTTCTGTGTATGTGGTACTGCGGAATTGAACCTTCGTCTTCATACAAGCACTCTACAACTATGCCAAACTCCCAGCCCCTCCACATTAGTTTTTATGATAGATCTTTCCATGCATCTAGGATGGCTAGAAATCCTTCTTGAGTTTCCCAAGATCAGGGAGTATAGGTGTGCCCCATCCTGTGTGGCTACATAACCATTGTTTAGGGTACAGTTCTCTCTTCATTCTACCCATCTAGAGCAATTTTCATCTTCCATGTATAATCATTAAACATTCAGCTCCTGTTCCTCTCTACTCCATTCTCTGGAAGCATCGTGCTTTTTGGCTCTAAGGGTTTGTTGATCCTTGGAAGCTCTGGAAGGGAAAACATACCCTAGCTCTTCCTTTATGACTGCTGTATTTTTAGTTTACTGTAATCAAGATTCTTCTGTAAAATATAGTAAAATGTTCTTCCTTTTCAATGCATTGTTTTGCATATTTCTATCTTTTGATTATTATTAATAGTTGTGAATGGATTCTCCACATATTTGTTCTAGTCTCTGCTTTCTCTTCCGTTAGGTACAAATCTAGAAATAGAAGCGTTGGACCATATTTCTATGTAATTCTATATTTAGTACTTTTTTAGCACTCTCCAAGCAATTTTTGATTGTTTTATATTCCTTGCAGAACTATTCCAAAGTTCTACTTCTTCTCACTACCTTCCCAGTAATAGTTAGACTTTGAAAGTTGTTTTTTTGTATGCGTGTGTGTGTGTGTGTTTGTGTGTGTGTATGTGGATCTTTTTGTTTAAAACTATATTTATATTAACATATTTAAAGTAATGATTTCATTGTAATTTTAATTTTTCTCATGACTGTTAATATTGAACTTCTTTCTACATTTTGAACTACTATTTCTATGTATTCTTTTTAGAAAATCCTCTCCAATCTCCAATTTTTTTCCCTTTTTTTGTGGGGTATTGGGGAAAGTCATGGGGCTTGGACCTTGGGCCGTGAGCTCTTTAGTTTAAGGCTATTGTCCTACCCTGAGTATTGCCCCTCAGTTCTTCTGCTCACAGCTCCCTACCCCTCTTCCCATTATATACAGAACAAAGGTCATCCTCAGTCTTTTTGAAAAAGTAAGACATACAGTAAATTTGTAGTATAAAACAGCAAGAAATAAATTTCTTGCCAGGTGCAGTGACTTCTACCTGTAATCCTAGCTACTCAGATATCAGGCTGATATCTAAAGATTTGGTTCAAAGCCAGCCTGGGCATTAGAAAGTCTATGAGACTCTCACCTACAGTTAACCACTAGAATATGGGAAATGGCACTGTGGCTTCATAGGTAGGGTGATAGCCTTGAGTTGAAGAGCTCAGGAACAGTGCCCAGTCCCAGAGTTCAAGCCTTACAAATCCCCCAGCCAAAAAAAAGAAAAAAAAGTTTCTTCCCCAAGTGACTGTTATGCCAGACATAGAACATTAACATTCTGGGTGTACTTCACAGTACTATTACTTGATACCCTAAGATTTTGCAATATTCTCACAGTACCAGCATATGTCATCATATAATGTAGTTCTTTTTCAAAGGAATAATTCCATTTATAACCTAAATCTACTCCCCCGACTTATTTTTGTCGATACCACAATTGCTCTACCATGATATGCCACAACCCATTAAACATTTTATGGTGGGTAATTGGAAAGGAGTCTCATGGAATTTTGTGCCAGGCTGGCTTTGAACCATGGTCCTCAGATCTCAGTCTCCTGAGTAGCTAGGATGACAGGCGAGAGCCACCAACACCTGGCTTGCCTTTTTATTTTTTTGTGGGTCTTGGGACTTGAACTCTGGGCCTAGGCACCATCCCTAAGCTTTTCAGGTCAATATTTCATGTAAGTCTAAACATTTAAGTAAAGGAATAAAATTCCAAGAAAAATAGAATACAATTCCAGACATGGTGTGTTTATAACTCAGTGCTAATTACTTGATGAAAATGTGCCATTCCAGAAGCTGGTGTCATTTGATGATGTAGCTGTGGATTTCAGCTGGGAGGAGTGGCAGCATCTGGACAATGCTCAGAGGACCCTGTACAGAGATGTAATGCTGGAGACCTACAGCAACCTGGTGTCCTTAGGTGAGTAAAAGTCAAATTCACTTGCAAGGCCAAGTGCCTTCTTATTTTGCAGATACGTGAATGTTTATCAAACTTTCAATACTATTTAAATGAAAGATTCCAGGCCCCTGAGAAGTATCATTACTTTCTAAAGAAAACCTAAGGTAATTTTGTACTCATTCTTCAGGATACCTTCAGGATTCTTTGACAACAGTTCTAAATTATGTTTCCTCTAATGGAGACGACATTCCAAACTTACACAGTAATTGTAAGTGGATAAACAATCCAGAATAGAATATATATCATTATTGGAAATAGGATCTACAAATCACTAAACAGTGAGTTTATAATGGAAACCTGGCACTAGGTGCAATATTTCAAGCCTGTAATCTTAAAATATTCAGGAGGAAGAAATCTAAGAATTCTAATTTGAAGCCAGCAATGGCATAAAAATTGCCATGAAACTCTATAACTCCAAGTAACCCCTCAAAACTGTTAGTGGAGTGTCAAGAGTTTGACTTTGTGGTTGAGTGCTTGCCTAGCATGCATGAAGACCTATGCATGTAAGTGGAGCTGGGACTCAAACTGGTATTTTTCTAGCCTTGAGCAAGACAGCTAAGTTTATGCCATACAAAATGAATCCAGAGCTGGGGAAATGTCAACCATGGAGCCAGTGAGAAATGAGAAAAAAGATTTAATAGATAACTTGTGAGTAGGATGTCTGCGAACTTAAAGCAATGATGACACAGCATAAGCAATAATTCTCTACTGTTTCTAATTTACAGGGCCCTGTGTTCTGAAACCTGTATTAATTGACAAGCTAGAGCACTGTGAAGAACTCTGGATAGGAAATTCCTCTGACAAGAATATCACAGGTGAGTGAATGCATCTTCATATTGATGTTGGAGCCTGAGCCCCATTGGTAAGTTCATGTTGTGATGTACTGAGCAATAATATCCTTAGTTACCCTAAGTCCTGTGTGGAGCCTATGGAATTCTTTGTGAATGAATCAAGAATCATTTTCTTTTCCCAATCCTATGCTTGGTCTCAGGGCCTGAGCATGGTCCTTGGGTTTTCTCAAGGCTAGCTCTCTACTTCTTGAGTCATAGCACCACTTCTGGCTTTTTCTTTGTATGTAGTACCAAGGAACTGAACCAGGTCTTTGTGCATGCTAGCCCAAACCCCCGGCACCAAGAATCATAGGGTGATATAATGAATTCTATGTGGCAGTAGAGTTAAAGTTAGATTTCTCTGTAGAAATCACTGTGAAACAAAATAAAATGAGAAAGCCATGAGCCCGTGGCTCATGCCTGTAATCCTAGCTACTTAGGAAGCTGAGATCTGAGGATCAAGGTTCAAGACTGACCTATCACAAAACACCTTAGACTCTTCTCTCCAATGAACCAATAGAAAATGAGAAGTGGGGTTGAGGCTAAAGACATAGGGCAGTAGCCTTGAGCTGAAGAGCTCAAGAAGAACAGCCAGCTCTAGAATTCAAGTCCCATGACTGCAAAACAAGAAAGAAAGAAAGAAAGAAAGAAAGAAAGAATTATATTTCATTTCTTCAAAACTAAGACTATAAATGATTGAGCAAACAAGGAATAAGTCAGGGCATTATTCTCTGATAAGGATAATATTTTTTTGCTGGTAGGAAGAGACTGGTATTCAGAACCAGACCTTTCCACCAGAAATTGAGCCTAGTGGTAGAGTGCTTGCCTAGCATGCACAAAGACACAGGTTTGATTCCTTATTACCACATACATAGAAAAAGCCAGAAGTAATGACTTTATTGGTAGGCTTCTAGTCTTGAGAAAACCCAAGGACAGTGGTTAGGTCCTAAGTTCAAACCCAGGAATGGAAGGAAAAAGAACAACAAAGTTTCAATCAACATAAGAAAATTAACTAGACAATGAGATGGAGATTTTTCTGGTCTTCCATGGTTCTGAGGGACAGGAGTGTTAGAAAAGGAATTTTTATAAGACTTCAAATGGAAAGAAACAAATTTCAAAATTCCCACAAATACCTAAATTGAGACTTTAGTGAGAAGTTGTAACTGAAGGGACATAGGTGTAAGTCCTTACTCTCAAGAATCGTTCTTGCTTGGATCAAAGGCAAACAGACATATAAACCAAACTTGTGGCCGCTGAATCTAGAAAAAATTCGTGTTCCTCACTTAATGGTTAATAAGCAAACAGCATTGAAACTGGGTAAGGTAATCCTATCTGTTACTCAGGACCTGAGACTCTTATCTGTAGTTAACTCTAGAAAAGAGAAGTGGCGCTGTACCTCAAGGATAGGGGTTATAGTCTTCTGCTTAAGCGTTCAGGGACAGGGCAGATGCCTATGAACTACAAAAAAAAAGAAAAGATAAGAAAACAAAGTTTTAAAAAGACGCAAAACAGCACAATATTTACATTATTTCTCAAAAATAAAAGGAAGGCAGCTATTCTTCAATGTATAAACAAAACAGTATTTAAAAAAAACAGCTCAGGTATATTATAGGTAGTACTCAGCTTAAAACTATAGCAATACATAGTTGGGTAATTTCAATAAATATTTCCTGTGATATAAAAAGAGAACTAAAACACACAAAAACATTTTTGGTCATTGTAAAATATCATTTTCTTAATATGTCAGGGAGAAAAGCATATTTTTCTCACAAATCAATTTCCACTTTTATATTTTAAAATATCTAACACTTAGGATGGGAAAGTAAAGCCATTACCTTTACAGTAAGGAATATTTGTATCTCATGTATGTTTGTGTCTTTTTTTCTATGACTCATTTTAGATTCCAGGTAATGGAAAATGTGTTCAAGACCTGCCAGGAAAGTCCACATGAATGTCTTTGTGAAGTAGCAGTTGCAAGTAGTATCGAAGTGGAGGAAAACGTGAGATTAGCAACAACTTTAAATTTGAGCTCTACACATAATCCAGAGCTGATTAGTAATAACGGTAACAACTTAGGGGTGAGGACTGAGGAGTTCATTAAGTGTCAGAACATGCTTCTGTCTCCTAAGCCTGATGAGATGCATGCTGCATATAGATCTCGTATGTCTCCTCTTCTTAAAAAATCCATCGGATATTCAGAGCATTTTATTCATGATTGTGACAGTCCAAAAGATCTGCAGTATCATAATTCTGTTCTCCCTGCCCAAGAAATTATTCAGGGAGGGAGGAAAACTGCTAACTGTACTGTGTGATGAAAAATATTGTACTTAACACCGACCATCACTACACATCCGAAAATGTACACAGGAGAGACTCCTCATACATGTAGTAAATGTGAGAAATCTTTCAGTAATGAAATATGAAAATTAATTTCTGAGAAGTTAGACCTGACGCTCCAACCTCGATCTCCAAGAGAAGACAAACCTTATGAATATGAGGAACGTAATAAAATTTCTGCCCAGAATTCAGCTCTCAGCACACATCAGAGATCTCACTCAGAAGAGAAATCTTATGAATGGGATAAATGTGGGTAGATGTTTAGACTGAAATCATACCTCACTTTGCACCAGAGAAGACACACAGAAGAGAAACCTTATGAATGTAACAAATGTGAAAAGTCTTTCACCCAGAAGATACACCTTCGAGTTCATCAAATAACACACACAGGAGAGAAATCTTATAAGTGTAATGAATGTGGAAAGTCTTTCCAAGGGAAGGGAAAACTTCGTGTTCATCAGAGAATACACGCAGGAGTGAAACCTTATGAATGTAACCAATGTGTAAAGTCTTTCAGACAGAAATCTTCCCTCAAATTGCATCAAAGAACACACACAGGAGAGAAACCTTATGTGTGCAACAAATGTGGAAAGACCTTCAAGTGGAAGTCATATCTTGATGGGCATAATAGAACACACACAGGAGAGAAAACTTATGCATGTAGTGAATATGGAAAGTCTTTCAAATGGAAGGTAAAACTCCATGTTCATCAGAGAATATACTCAGGAGAAACACCTTATGAGTGTAACATATGTGGAAAGTCCTTCACACAGAAGCCAAACCTCAACATGCATAAGACAATTCAAACAGGAGAAAAACCTTATGAATGTAACCGATGTGGAATGTCTTTCAAATGGAAGACTTCCCTCAAATTGCATCAGAGAACACACACAGGAGAGAAACTGTATGAGTGCATCAAATGTGGTAAGACCTTCAGATGGAAGTCACATTACAGGAGGCACAACAGAATTCACACATATTAGGAACCTTAGGAATACAACCAAAGTTGAAAGTCTTTCGTGCAGTATTCACCCTTCAGGAAGCATAAGAGAGTTCACACATATGAGAAGCCTTAGCAATGTAATAAATAGGAAAGACTTTTTAGTCTGTGGAAGAAAATTCAGCTTGTGTCACAGAACCAACACAAGGTCAAACCCTTAAAGAATGTAGCAAATGTTCAGTCTTTTCCCCAGAAGGCACAAGTCAAGATTTATCACTAAACACCCACAGGATAGAATCCGATGAATAAAATGAAAGGGAAATTTTTTTGAAGAACTCATAGTTGAGTTTGCATGATACCACACAGACACAGGATAAAAATCGTATGAATATAAGAATATGAAAAATCCACCATGAACACATAACTAAGTATAAAATGCACATAGGAGAGAAAAACCTTATGAGTATTACAAATGTGGAAAGTGTTTGACCTGGAAGGCATACTTCTGTGTTCATCACAAAACTGATTCCCATAGAAGAAAAGAAAACTAATGAATAGAACAAATGTGCAATGACTTTTAATCAGAAGTCAGCCTTCAGTACATTTCAGAACATACACAATAGAGAAATTATGAGTAATGAAAAACATTTAGCTATATATAGAATCTCTGTATATTGGAGCATTAGGGTAAGTCTTCTAAACAAAGTCAACCTTCAGCAAGCATTAAGAGCACTCACAGAAGAAATAATAGCATGTAGGAAAACCTTTGTCAGAAACCTCTAAAAGCTGACTGTGTGGCTTAGTGGTAGAGTGCTAACCTATCAAGGATGAAGGCCTGGGTTAGATTCCTCAATACTACGTGAAAAGAGCAAGCCAGAAGCGGCACTGTGGTTCAAATGGTAGAGGGCTAACCTTGAGCAAAAGTAGCTCAGGCCCTGAGTTCAAGCCTAAGGATTGGAGAGAGAGAGAGAGAGAGAGAGAGAGAGAGAGAGAGAGAGAGAGAGAGAGAGAGAGAGAGAGAGAGAGAGAAAAGAG
Organism: Megascapheus bottae; assembly: GCF_031878675.1. Lineage (NCBI taxonomy): Eukaryota > Metazoa > Chordata > Mammalia > Rodentia > Geomyidae > Megascapheus > Megascapheus bottae. The sequence continues at coordinate 1,810,284 of NW_028327641.1, read as the reverse complement.
AGAGAGAGAAACAGGAACTTCTAAATTTTACAGAGATAGAGAAGGAGAGAGAGAAGGAGACAAACTAATTTCTAAACTTTACAGTCTTTCTATTTCCTTACAAATTCGTCTATGTCATTCTTTCTGACAGAAGCACAGAATTCCATTGTGTAAAAATACCATATTTGATCTACTCATCAACTGACGGGCCTCTTGTTTGGTTCCATACCTTTGCTATAGTAAATATTGCTGTGATAAATGTTATTGTTCTAGTGAATTTAGTATGTCCTATCTGGACGATTGGGAGGAGTGAAATTGCTGGATCACAGCGGAGCTCTATGTTTAGTCTTTTTGGGATACTGCCATACTGCTTTCCATAGTGCTTGAACGAGTTTGCAATCCCACCAGCAGTGTAGTAGTGATCCTTCCTGGCCACATCCCCTCCAGCATACGTTATTAGATTTCTGGATCTTGGCCATTCTAACTGGAGTGAGGAGGAAAAGGGAAAGAGGAACTGAAACTTTCTCTCCTTACAGATGACATGATTCTGTATTTAAAGAACCCTATAGACTCTACTCCGAAGCTGCTTCAGCTGATATAAAACTTTGGTAAGGTAGCAGGGTATAAAATTAACCCTCAATGTCAACTGCCTTCCTATATGCCAACAAATGAGAGGAATGAGGCAAGAATCAGGATAGCAACTCATTTTGCTATCAAAGAAAATAAAATACCTAGGAATTAACTTAGAATGTAAAGCACCTTTTTGATGGAACTATAAACCCTGGCGAAGGAAATTAACGCAGATCTGAGGAAATGCAAAAACCTATGCTCCTGCTTTGGAAGAAGTAATATTGTAAAAATGGCAATCTTGATAAGGACTATCTACAAATTCAGTGCAATATTCATCAATATCCCAGTGTCATTCTTTAAAGAAACAGAAGAGGAAATCCAAAATTTCACTTGGAATAATAAAAGACCCCTTATAGTCTGTCTTCTTGCATGATACATAATGTTTAATCTCACCTTCTCCACCAAAATCTCACGTTTCTCATTGAGACATAGGTGGCCCTGTTTACTAGCAGCAAAGGCTCAAACGCGCAGTTTCAGGTGTCTCCACTGCCTCTGTTACTGGGTAGATCCAACTCTGTCATCGATTCTGAGGTCTGCTCTGGGAGTCTTGGTCACAAGATGTTCTGTGGCATCTGCTGCCAGCCTGTGCCTATTTGCTTCCTTTTCCTCCAGCAGCCTACAACAGGTAATGAAGTTCAGGCGCTGACGCTCTCCTTCATATGCAGGGCAGGATGCTGGCAGAAGTCCTCAGGTGTGGGGCATGGCTGATCCACACTTTTAATCCAGGCTGGTCAGGAGGCTGAGATCTGAGTATGGAAGTTCCAAGTCACCTAGAACAGGAAAGTCTGATAGATTCTTACTACCAAAATAAAAACAGCTGGGAATGGAGTTTGGGCTCAAGTGGTAAAGGGCTAGTCTTGAGTACAAATGCTTAGTGCCCAGGCCCTGAGTTCAGGCTCCAGCACTGCCAACAACCTCACTTTAGTGAGATTTTAGCTTTATCCATGTAGGCACATCTCACTGGAATCTTTGCTGGTAGAGATAGTCTTCATAATTTTGTCTCAAGGTAAAGGTCCTCCTAGGGTAGTACACAAAAGGTGTCATGGAGAGAGGAGCCCCACTTGCTCCAGGTTTGAAGATGGCATAGGTCAATCCAGCATGGAGTTGGCACATCAGTCTTTTTCCTAGCACCACCTACCAGTGAATGTCAAATGACATTGATTTTTGTGGGATGGTGTGATTGAAGTGCCCCATTAAGGGCAGTGTTAGCACATCCAAACTTGGATACCAGGAATGCTGAAATCTCAAAGCTAAGATATCTGTTGGCTACAGAAATGCTTGTGTGTCTGTTATTCACTAAAAGTTCAGGTGCAAAGATTCTGAAGCTTGATGCCATGTGTTTATTCCATTTAGTAAAATTATTTTAATGCACTGTATAAGTTAAAACATTTGATAAGAGTCAGGGGTAGTGAAAACATTGTTCTTGAATTCAGGTGTCTGGCAGGGTAATGGGGGGTGTTGGTGGCTGGAACTATGAAGCTGGAGCTGCTATCAAACCATGGATCATGTTCCTCTTTGTCTGGGAGAAATGACTCCAAAGATGAAATTTGAATGGTGAGGAAAAGATGATGATGTACTCAGGAAATTTCTCCTAAACAAATGCTAATGTGGAAGTGGGATGGGGGCTGGGCATATCTGAGGCAGAGCTTAAGGGGGCTTCTCATGGCGTTGAGAACGTTCCTTGCGACTTCAGGCATGCAGCAGGGTGTTTTAGATGGCCATTGTGAGATGGATGGAATAAGACTGGAGACAAGATGAATGCTGGGATCCTGCAATGCTCTTGCATGAGTGGCTGGTGGCTCACCTGAAAGAACTAATTACGTCTAAAAAAGAAATCAGGAATTTGTTTTGATTAGATAATACCTGTAATCCGAGGCATATTCAGGATCCTGATCTTAGTATTGTGGTTTAAAACCAACCCAGCAAAGGGAAAAGTGCATGAGACTCTTACTCCCAGTTTAGAGCAAGAACAAAGATTGAAGTAGAGCTGTGGCTCAAGAGCTAGAGTGCTACCTTGAGCAAAGAAAAGCTAAGAAAAAGCTCCAGGTCTTGAATTCAAGGCCAGGAATGAAAGAAGGAAGGTAAAAAGGGAAGTATGTGAGGAAGGGAAATATATAAATGAAAGAGAGAAGGAACTAGAAATTTAAAACTAGAGAATATTTTAAAGTCATCAGTCCTTCTAAGAAAAGTGTTGGAGTATGGGTTCTATATGTGGTGAACTGGAAGCCCAGCAGTGACTTGTTAAACAAAGAGTCACCATGATGAGCAAAGGATAGAAATCTGCATGAGCCTCTTAGCGGATGGAGTCACAGAAGAGAACCTCAGCTCCCATCCCATAGTTAGAAGTATATAGAGATGGGGAAGTTGGCATCACCTTGATGTCATTGTGTCCATGGAGACTGGAAGCCATGGCCCTGTGAAAGCACAAAGTTCTGGTTAGTGAGCTGAGAGGCTGAGGAGAGACAAGTCCTGGCCATGAAGAAATCAGGGTGGCAGCAGAGCAACTCTGCTGCAGTGTGTGCCTGCTTGGCTGTTCTTATTCTGTGGTGGATCAGGCCGGAGCGGGTGATAGTAACTGTTTTGTGGTCACAAGCCCTTCACCAAGAGCTTCCTCTGGGATCCTCATAAGCTACAGGGTGGCTGGTGGTGGGATGTGTGTGGGGTGGAATGACAGATGGATGGACGCATGGCAAGGTGGGTGAAGAGATGAGAGGAATGATGAGAGCCCAGTTCATTGGTTTCCAAGGTTAATGGGTGGGAGGTAGAGAGGCATGATGGAGGAAAGATGGAGGCAGGGGAAGGTGGTGACAGAGTGAGGCCATTTGTAGTGCCAGCCTGGCCATCATCTGAAGCCCATAGTCAGCTTCCTGATCCCTCACTTTGTCCTGCTCCTTGTGGAGGGAATGTCACGTGTACCCAGAGCTAGGGGTGGGGCAATGTTAGTAGCACCTGGAGAACCATTGGCCTCTACCTGGGTGAGGGGTGGTTATGGCTCCCATGCTGGGTGGCCTGATAGCTATGGAACAGATCTCTCCTTAGCTACCACAGTCAGTGGCTGCTCTCCATCTAGGGTTAGGGCACCTGCTCAGCCATCAGGACACCCCATGCCAGGACAGAGGCCTACAATTCAGATGGCAGCACAGGGGTGAAGATGATCTCACCGTAGCCCTAGTTACATGGCTGTCCCTGCATGCAGGTCAGGATGAGCTGGGGGAAGATGTTCTCTGTGTTTTTCCACAGCCTATCCCGGCCTCTTCTTGTGTCTGATTAGACCAAGAGAGTACCAGGTTCCCTCTTATAGTCCTGGTTCTTTTTCTTTTACAGTCATGAGGCTTGAACCCAGGTCCTGGGTACTGTCCCTGAGCTCTTTTGCTCAAGGTTGATGCTCTACCATTTGAACCATAGTGCCATTTCCAGCTTTTCCTTTTCATGTGGATCTCTGATATCTCCAGTGCTGTGCCTGCAGGGAGGCACTCACCCCACAGACAGAGCCACCTCTGCCGTGACTTTGACTGCCCACAACCCTCACACCCACTCTTTGCACCCCCCTCGACTCCAGTTTTAGCTCCTCTTGGACTGGGTGTCCAGCCTACCCCTTCCTACACTCACTAAGGGTCTACAATTGTCTTCCCAGGGTCCTTTCTTCTGCCAGCCACAGTACAGACTGTGCACATCTTGACGATCACAGAGCTCAAAGGCAAAGGCTGAGATGCAGAAGGGGGTAACTCAGTAGCTGCACAGGGCCCATGGATCATCCTGTGCATCCCCCAGCCTGTGACTTCCCCCACCCCGTTGGCAGGGAAGCTCCATGCCCACATCCTGATCCATGGTCCCCTCCAATTCCATTCTCCCTTGGATTTTGCAGACTGTCTACCATCAGGATCTAAAATTCTATTCATCACTTTATGTCCTTATCACTGATTTGCTACTTTGGCAGGATCTCCCCGTGCCTGGAGAGTGGGCATGTCATGTACTCTCTGTGGAGAAGTTGCCCCAGGAGAAGAAATATGCACTTCATGTGAGTGTTGGACAGGGCAGGAGGGCTCCCTAGGATCAGAAGCCACAGGAGGGGTGCAGATGGGGGAATGCTAGGGGCCCCAGGGGACAGTGGGAGTTAGGGCACAGTTGGTTCCTTCTGCAGGGTTGACACCGCTTCACAAACCCAACAGAATGAGGTTCACATTACAGATGTCAGAGACAGTGCAGATTGCCAATGGGCGCAGGGGTCACTGTCACCCCCAGATGCTGGCTGCATGCTGGGATGCACGCAGAGATGTTTTCAAGATCAGATAATGAGGATGTTGCTGGGTGTATCCATTCTTTTCAGATGGCTCTCTACCTCTCTTGAGCTTCATCTCTATCTTTGGCTTTTTCTTGGCAATTAACTGGAAATGAGAGTTTCATGGACTTTCATTTCTGGACTGGCTTCAAACAGAAGCTATGCACAGTTTTCAAACCATACCCTACTGAAGAAGGGAAGCTTGATCTGGTGCTTAACTGGGTTGCACTTTGGCTCCGTTTGCTATGCCTCATGGGAGGGTGCTCATCATTTGTAGACTAAGATCTCATGACCTTCAAAGCCAAATGCTACCTGAAAGTTCAGGGTCCCAGCCTATGTGTTGGGCCTGGGTGAATACATTCTCTGTTATGCTGGGTCATCAACCCATGTTTTAAGCTGGAAGTAGGCAGTGCCACATTTGATAAGAATATCTGCCAGAGATTGTCACCTCATGAAAGCAGATTCTAAATTTGTATTCCATTTCCTGTGGTGGAGAAATCCCCTCCAAGTTAGACAGGCTCACATCCACCTGCAGGTCACACTCCTAATGCACCCTTGAGTGTCCTCATGGTATTGGGATCTAAGTTTGTAGGGAATGCTGGTTTAGTCCATGAATTAGCTGGACAAATGATGACAAACGTGTTGTGGATTAATATGAGAACAATTTTAGAAGCCCTGGAGGAACATCAACCTGACCCCCTGTGGTGCTATAAATCTGATAGGATGTTCCAGACTGAGAAACAATCACATGGCTTTGTGTTTGGCATCCAGACAAGTGAGTGCATGTATTAGCTGTCAGCCAATACAGAGGAGGACATGAATAAGTGGGTGGAAAGCATCTGTCAGACCCCTGTCTGGGGGCAGGTGGATAGAACTTAGGAATGTAGATACCATGGCTGTGGTGGGGCCAAAAAAAAACGGTAAAAGAGGCAAAGGAACCAGGTACTGGTAGCTCAAGACTGTCATCCTAGCTACTCAGGAGTTTGAGATCTGAGGATCACAATTCAAAGCCAGCCCAGGACAGAAACTCCATGAGACTCTTATCTGGAATAAACTACTGAATGCAAGAAGCTCAAGCTTAGTGACAGCATCCAGGCCTAGCGTTCAAAACCCAGGACTGGCAGAAAAAAGTATCAAAGGACAAGAAGCTGGCCAAAAGTTAGAGGGGCTCTATCTTGACAAACAATACAATGGTAAGTTGCACTCAGAAGACTTGCACAAAATCTGGAAATTCCTGAGACCTATCTATGTATGTTTCCTGTTTGTCTAAATACATGTATTTATGCATTTATATATTAGGATAGAGAGACAGATCAATACATATGTCTATACATATATACATAGCCAGACACTTATGGGTGGGTGGTATACTGTGTGAGAGTTTGTGTTTGTGTTTTGTGGATGGCTATCTCTGTTTAGGAAAGATAGAAAATATGTAAATATCTTTAAAAAAAACTTGATAAAATATAGAGAGACATAAGCTCTTGAGGGAATCTGAAATGACAAGATTATTCACAGGCACGTTTATCCTTATGGATTCCTCAGCAAGTTTTAAGTTTTTTCATTATTTTCTTTCTTTTTTTGAACCAGTGCTAATGATTTCTCTCAGGGACCAGGTGCTGCCAATTACTAATTTTCTCATGGCTGGTAAAAGAGGAACTGAGCCACACTTCCACTTTTGCCTTATTTATTCGTGCTTAACTGAAGATAAAGATTTCTACCAGTGACTTTCTCTCAGGGGCTGGATTCTAACGAGGATCCCCAGACCTCAGCTTTCTCTATAGCTACAATTAACAATATGAGAACCCAGCACTGGGTTCCAATGCACAGGGCAAGAAATTGAGTGAATCTCTCAACTCCAATTAGCTATAATAAGCTAGAAGTGAAAGACCAATACCTTTGAGGAAAAGATGCTGAGGGTTATCACACAGGCCCTATGAGTAAGCCCTAAACACTGTACACATGTGTGCATGCACACATTGCAGATATACACACACATGCAAACACACAATATCTCAGGCAATATTGTATTTTGAATTAATATCCAAAGATTGGACAACAGGATAGCAAGTAATAAAATCTGTTTTTCTTGTCTACATTGAGAGAAAGGGATAAGTCACAAGATGCAGAAGCGAAGAATTCAGAGGCAAATGCTGTGAGTGAATAACTTGTAAAAAGCACATTTCTTTTCTTTTCTTTTCTTTTGTTTTTTTCTGCCATTCCTGGGGCTTGAACTCAGGGCCTGAGCACTGCTTTTGGCTTTTCCCAAGTCTAGCCCTCTGCAACTTGAGCCACATTGCCATATGGATTTTTATATCTGTGTGATATTAAGGACTCAAACCTAGATCTTCATGGATGCTAGGCAAGCACTCTACCACTGGGCCAAACTCTAAACCCTGATAAAGTATGTATAAATAGTCATCATCATCGTATCAAAATATCCTTTCTCCTACAAAGAATGAATACTTATCTATGTCTGTAAGACTTTTTTTATGTCACCAATGCTTCTGTGATTTTCCCACTTGCATTTTATAGATGACAGCACAGATATTCATCAGGAAGAAAAATAGAATAGGATACAGAAACCTAACAACGTCCTAGTGAAAAATATGTGCAAGATGGCCTGGGTGTTTCATCTATTTGTAGAGTGCTTGGCTACCACACAAAAAGACTCCGGTTTGATTCTGCAGTGCCATATACATAGAAAACGCTGGAAGTGGTGCTGTGGCATGGTGGGACAGCTATAGCCTAAAGGAAGCCTAAGAACAATGGTCAGGCTCTGAGGTCAAGTCCCAGGACTAGCAAAAAAATGTGCAAGAGGCAAAATGCAAGCTGAGAAGGCACTGTGAAGCAAAATGTCTTGTGAAGGGTAAGGGGAATAGTGACAGTTAAGTTTGGATCTTACATAAGAAAGGCTCCATGAGCCTGAGACCAGGCTAGCACTTATGCCTAATTAATGACTTGGGATTTGAACAAAAAGGTGTGCTGTTTACTACATCCATATGTTAGGTGGGAAGGGAGATTCAGCCTCCAGTATGTCTTTGGGAGGTCTTCTGTGAGCAAGGAGCTTTGGTCATTGGGCCTTGAAAGGTGACCCTACCTCCCTCACAATGGAACAGAATATGGAACCCTGGTAACTAAGCCGCTGTATGTGACAACCAGCTCAAGCCAGCTCCCTTGGCCTGTGGCTCAGGAACCAGAAAGATGCTGTGCTGTTGCCAAAGGTCAGGAGGCTCGCATCTCAGGCATGAGAGATATGGATGTCTCACTTGAAGAAGTAGATGCTGGATCAGTGCCAAGCCAAAATTCCAGTATATCAGGTATTTCTCTAGGAAGAAAGCCAGGAAACTCCAGGGCAACTCAGATGAGGTATATTGAGAGGAAACCAATTTGAACCCATCATCCTGCCCACACACTACAACCTTCTTGTGTGCTTTCAAGTGACTATACTGAGATTAGAGTGTGTCATTTCCAATCTACTCTATTCCAATTCCTCAGTGTGAAGTGTGGTCCCATTCCTACGTTTGAAATATCCACTGTTTTGCCAACATAGTGTGATGGTAAGTCAGCTCAGACTCTGAATGAGCCTTGTAACCTATGGATCCTGGAGGAAGGCCTGTTGGAGATGCTGCTGACAAAGCTGATCCCTGCCTACCAGAAAGGTGATCTCTTTTATGTGGGAAACTTCCTGCACAATTTCAAATAGTGGAGGACAATGTAGTCGTTGCTGGAAATTCTCTTGAAAAAGTGAGTGTTCCCCCTCCAAACCCAGGTTTGCTCACCCCTCCTGGCCAAGTCTTGGAATACTTGGCTCCTCTCTGAGCCTGTTTGGTTCACTGCGGTGTTCACAGGGGAGCTAAGCATGATACAAGTGCACAAACTACTTTATTATGACTGGGACACCATGCCATTTCATTTCCCTCACAAGCTACTGGAGTCTCAACAGTGTGCTTACTGAGAAGTTGGATTTCAGGCATGAGTAAGTGGCTCCCAACTGCAGCCCTCACCTAGGTGACATCCTAGGAAATCCCATTTCCCAGTAAGAAATGAGGTGCCAGAACTAATGGCGGAGGCCTGTGAAATACTGGAGTCATAGGAAAAGCTGGGGGCTGAATCACTTTTGAGCCATCAGGGAGGGATTGTGATAGCTTTGCCTGTTAAAACCTGAAAGCATTTACATTGTGGTGTGTGGTCCACTGCTGCCACTTGAACCTGAACCCAGGTCTAAATGCCATCCCTTTGGTGTTCAAAAATTAGCACTGTACCATTTGAGTCATAGGTCAAGTTCTGGCTTTTTGCTGCCTAATTGAAGACAAGTGCCTTTAGCCTTTTACTGACTAGACTGGCTTTCCACTGTGATCTTCAGAGCTCAGCCTGCTGGGTGGCTAAGATTAGAGGAATGAGCATTTAGTTCTTTATTTGGAGCATTCACTTATTGATTTAGAGCATTTACTTAGTTAATTTAAGGTGCGTTTACTTTGGGCAGATGCATAGAAGTAAAAGTCATCCTATTCTCGAGTGTCTCTTACTCCCCTCCCAGCACATAAGTGCACATCTCTGCAGGCCAGCCACAGCATTAGAGTCCTGCAAGAAAGGGGCTTTGGTAGAAGGCTCAGGATGGAGAGAGAAGGCTCTCACTTTCCTTGTACCGAATGTGCCCACAGCATCATGTGTTCCATCTATACGACGTGAATGGACTTCTACCCCAGTGATTTCTACGAGTTCAAGGACGGCCACACCCTGACACAACTCAAGCTCTATATGAGGTTCCAAATGCCGGCTTTGGACCTGCTCTTATAAACACATACTTTTTGACCAGCTGGAGGAATGTGCGACCAGTAAGACCAAGAAAAAGGAGAAGTCCTGGTGTGGGTGCCTCAGAGCCTGTGAGTAGGAAGCCCATGTGGTCTAGATATTGATTGGCCCTTACTTCTACAGAGCTTGGCAAAATGCCCTTTATGGGTGTTGTCAGCCAGGTAATGTCTGTCCTCTGAAAGGACTCGGGAATAAGCACTCATTAGAAAGACCCTACACCTCCTCAGTGTTCAGTCCAAACTCCAGTTCTACAGGTGCCTCCATTAGATCCTCATGGAAGTTGAGTGACACTTCAACTTGCAGAGTCCACTCTGTCCACTCTGTACCTATTTCCATTCTTAGGTTTGGGTCATCGTGGAAGAGCTTATCCTGAACTCCGGATGAAAAACCCACCAATGGAACTGGTGACTGATGGAGACTGAGAATCATCACTGCACTCCAGAAAGCATGGGCCTTCTGTAGAAATTACCAAACAGGTTTAGAGTCCTGTGGATATACCTTTTGCTCTGAACCCCATGTGTGACACAGTGGAACCTGCAGATACTATGGAGGAAGAAAAAGAGCAGCCAGATTTCCTTCCGTTTCCTTTCACACTCCACCCAGAGTCAGTCCATCTGAGTCACAGTAACACTCCACTTATTGTGCAAGCTGAAGGGGCACACGCTGGGCTCATGGAAAATGTCCCCATGGGAAGCAGCAAGTGTACTCTCAATCCTGGATTCATTGGAGGAAAATGAATCCATCCTCACAGAATATCCTGACCCTCCCATCTCACTAAAAGAAACTCAATCTCCATTCGACAAACCAGAATCCATCCCCCTCTTAACTCAGGAAGGACATTCTGTTTCTCATGAGGAAGGAGACCCTTCTGAGGACTCTGAAGTAGAATTACTGTCTGAAGGCAACTTGGAGGCCAGTCTGGATTTAGAGCTTCCCTGTCCCCTTCCTAAAAAGACATCTTTTATCTTGCTCTCATGATTCTTGTCAAGTATTCATTGTATTTACTTTGCTAACTATTAAAATCTCATTGTTAATATTATGGTGTGCAGTTCTTCAGTCCTTATTATACTGTGTTTTATTTTCCACTTAGAATGTGAGACCTCAGACACATAGGTCCTGGGTGGGCCAAAAACCAGACAGGTCTGGTCCCATAGAAGACAACCTTACTGGATATACAGGGAACTATGAAATGCGTGGAATCACCAGGAATCCAGGCCAGGCCTCCATGGAAAGACAAGTCTGCTACCAAAGCTTAAGGACAGAGCAGATGCCTAGAAATGTGTTTTGTTAATCGGGAGAAGTGCCAGAGTAACTGTAATATTATGTGGGACTCTGTTCTGTGAGTTCAAGTCTGTTTATATATCCATTGTGCTTTGTACAAATATTCAAGAAAATTAAAACTCCACAATAGCATGAAAAATCTACTTTGGCTTTGAATGTGGCCTAGTTGTAGAGTGCTCGCCTAGTATACAAGAAGACCTTGATTCAATTCCTCGGCACTGCATACACAGAAAAAGCAGATGGGGCACTGTGGCTCAGGTGTCAGAGTGCCACCCTTGAACAAATGTGGCCAAGGACAGTTCCTGGTCCCTCAGTTCAAGCCCCAGGACTAGCCAAACAAGAAATCATACCATTTTCCACACATTTGGAAATAAATCTGTTTTATCTAACCCTACTTCTTTTTTACCAGTCCAGGGTGTGTGCCACCAAGTCAAACTACTGGCCCCCAACCTTACTATTTTTAATCATCTAAATTTTTTGCATAATCATATTTCATGCTGTCTGTATTAATGCCATAAACAGTATGCTTAGTGTAATAATGTTAAAGATAAAACGTAAGAAATTAATAACTAAAATTCCTTTTTTATTAGTTTTATAGCATTACTACAATTTTATGAGAACAATTACCTGGAATGTTTATTTTAGAGTTCAAGTAATCCATTTTGATAAATATATCAACCTACATCATTTATTTGAACACATTTTAAACTATTTTTTTCAGGAATGAAAATACATATATATTTGTTGTAAATGAAATTTATGACTTGGGGGGAAGGGAAAGAGAACAGGGGGGAGGGGGTAACAGTGTTTACAAGAAATGTACTCATTACATATGTAACAGCAATCTCTATGTATATCACCTTGACAACAAATTTTTTGAAACGTACAATATGTTTAAATGTCTACTTTGGGAAGAATTTTTTTTGCCAGTACTGTGCTTAGACTCAGGACCTGAGCACGATCCTTGTTTTTGTTTTTGTTTATTTTTAAGGCTCAAGTTCTATCACATGTGCCACAGCACCACTTTTATCTTTTTTATCTATGATGTGCTGAGGAATTGAACTTGGGTCTTCATTCATGCTCGGCAAGAACTCTTCCACTAGGCTTAACTTATGGCCCCAGTGGGAAGGAAGTTTTCCATAAAATATGTAGGAAATATGTCCACTAAGGAAAAGCCATCAAAAAGAGAAGAAAAATTATATACTTAGATAACGACATGCCAGTATTATGGCAGATCTCTGTAATTCTAGCTTCAAGAGTGGCCTATTTGGACCGGGAGTTGGCTGGCTGAAGTAAAGTGCTATCCTTGAGCAAGCCCTAGGACAGTTCTCTGGCCATGAGTTGAAGCCATAGGACATGCAAAAAATAATAATTTAATGCCCGTGACTGGTGGCTCACCCTGGTAATCCTAGCTACCCTGGAGGATCGAGGTTCAAAGACGGCCCAGGCATAAAAATCTGTGAGAATCTTATTTCCAAATAATCCAGAAAATTCAAAATGACAATGTGCCTCAAGTGGTAGAACTCTTGCCTTGAGCTGAAGAGCTTAAGGTAAACATCCAGGCCCAGAGTTCAAGCCCCATGAGTGAAAAAAAGAAAAAGAAAAAGAAAGCCCTTATCTAAGGCTGGAGTGCACACTAGTGGTAGTTTGCTTGCCTAGTATGCACAAAGCCCTGTGTTCAATTACTCTGTACCACTTAAGCCAAACAAAAAAGCTGGAAATGATCTCAGAAGGTTGGGTTCTGAGGATCACAGTTCAAAGCCAGGCCAGACACTAAAGTCCATGAAACTGTTACTTCCACTTAAGCACCAGAAAACCAGCAGTGACACTGTGGCTCAAGGTGTTTAAGGTTGTAGCCTTGAGCTGAAGAGCCCAGGGACACTGCCCAGGTGCACAATTAAAGTCTTACAACCGAGAGAGAGAGAGAGAGAGAGAGAGAGAGAGAGAGAGAGAGAGAGAGAGAGAGAGAGAGACAGAGTGACAGAGAGACAGAGAGAGACAGAGACAGAGAGACAGAGACAGAGAGACAGAGACAGAGAGAGACAGAGAGACAGAGAGAGAGACAGAGAGAGAGACAGACAGGCAGACAGACAGAGACAGAGACACAGAGACAGAGACATCAAACAGTCAGGCACTGCTGGCTGAAGCGTGTTATTCTAGCTACTGTGGAGGCTGAGATTGGAGGATCTTGGTTCAAACCCCAAAGCCAGCCTGGACACAAATGTTTGTGAGGCTTACATCACCAATTAACTACCAGAAACCAAAAATGGAGCTGTAGAGGAAGAGCGCTAGCCTTGAGCTGAAGAGCTCAGGGACAGTGTCCAGGCCCAAAGTCCAAGCACCATGATGAATCAATCATAAAAAAAGAAGATAGTTAATAGTAATGAAGAATAATTTTGGGCTGGGAGTTTGGCCTAGTGGTAGAGTGCTTGCCTAGCATGCACGAAGACCTGGGTTCAATTCCTCAATACCACATACATAGAAAAATGCTGGAAGTGGTGCTGAGGCTGAAGTGGTAGAGCCCTAGCCTTGAGAAAATATAAGGACAGTGCTCAGTCCCTGAGTTCAAGCCCAGGAATGGCCAAATCAAAAGTAGAAGAGCACTGGCATTGAACTGAAAATCTGAGGAACAGCCCAGGCACAGAGTTCAAGCACCGCAAACAACAATAACAAAATCTATGAAATGGCAGTGGGGGTTTTAAGCTAAGCAAAAATAGAGTAGAAACTGGTAAAATACATATTTGTGTGTAAGCAAAATAGCCAGACTTATGCATTATAACAGGATAGCAACTTGAAAAAAATTTTGTTTTCCATCTCACTAGGTCCTGTCTCTTAATTTATTCAAGTAAATAAAATGCTGGGTTTTATAATCATTGCTCTGAATATTAGAAAATCAGAATATCTCTCATTAACCAACAAAGACCAACAAAGACCAGAACGGTGAATAGAACCTAGGTCTTCATGCATTCTAGGTGAGCACTCTACCATTAGGCTACATTCCCAGGCAGTGAGATTCCTCTTACAGTCATTGTATGTTCACAGAGTTTGATCTCACACACTGTAGGGCCCTGGTTGGCTTTGACCTGTGATCCTAAGCCCTGAGCCTCCTAAGTAGCTGAAATTAAGTTGTGAGCCAGCATGATGGCTTCCATTCTTTTTTCTACAAAAATATATGTAGTTATCTAAAATATATCTATAGCTGAAAAAAATGAATCTCTCCCAAACAAATCTTCAAAGAAACAACCATCCTATTAAAAGGGGGCTAAAGACTTAAAAGAGTATTCTCTGAACAAAAAATTAAAATGGGCTTTAGACACATGAAGAAATGCTCCCTATCTCTAGCAATAAGGGAAATGAAAATCAAAACAACTTTGAGATTCCACCTGACTCCAGTCAGAATGACCATTATCAAAAAATCTAATAAGAGATACTGGTGGGGAAGTGACCAGGGGGGATCACACCTACACTGTTGGTGTGAGTGTAAACTCGTTCAACCACTAGGGAAAGCAGTGTGGTGGTTCCTCAAAAGACTGAACATAGAGCTCCCCTATGATCCAGCAAATCCACTACTTGGCATCTACCCAATTGTCCAGAAAAAATGGCATACTAAAGCCACTAGCACAATGATGCTCATTGCAGCACTATTTACCATAGCAAAGATATGAAACCAACCCAGATGCCACTCAGTAGATGACTGAATCAACATGTGGTACTTATAAACAATGGAATGCTATGCTGCCATCAGAAGGAATGACATCGCCCCATTTGTAAGGAAATGGAAAGACTTGGCAAAATTCATATTAAGTGAAGCAAGCCAGACCCAAAGAAACATAAGCTCAATGGTTTCCCTCATTTGTAATAATTAGTTCACATCTAGGACTCTCCTAGCAGAGGATTACAATAACTCAAAAATCTAGGTATATAAGGTCACATAGGATGAGACTAAATGAAAGGATCTCTAGGATATGGGAACAAGAACTATATCTTGTGTCACCGTTGCTCTTAATCTTGTGTGATTTTTGTCCTTAATCTACTATGTTATCTCTCATCTCTTATTTTGCCCTTTGGTTAATGTCAGATTGTTACTGTATCTGATTTTTTCCTTGGCATATTGTATATATGTTTATTTGTTTATGTCAAATAGGAAAGGGAAGGGGGGAAACAAGATGATTGGGAAGGGGAGGGGAGAGGGAACTGGGGACAAAAACATGTGGAGTGGAATAAATGTGTGAGAAGTAATGCAGTCCACTACCTGTAAATGTAATCGTAACCCCTCTATACATTACCCTGAAAATAAAAAAAGAGACTATAAAAATATCTGTAGAAAATGAGGCTGGATGATGGAAACAACCAGGTGCCCTACTACAAAAAAATGTGATACACACGCACACACACACACACACACACACACACACACACACACAATGGAATGATACATAGCCAACCGACAAGATCAAATAATGGCATTCTCGGGGAAGTGGATGAAAAGGAAAAAAATCATATTAAGTGAAGTAAGCCAAACTCAAAGGAACATAGGCCCAAGAGTCTCCCTCATTTGTCAAATTCAGTAGAAACCTTGGGCTCTGCTACCAGAGATTTACAATAGAACAGAATCTAGAGACATCGTGACAAATATTATGACACTAAATGTAAGGACCTCCAAGATAAAGAAACAAAACTCATATAATGAGCGATTGTTGTCCTTAATGAACTATGTGATCTCTTATCTCTTTTGCTATCCCTTGGATATATCATATTGTTAGAATATTTCACCTTGTTTTCTGATATATTTCATATGTGCCTAATTGGTTATTTGAAATTGGATAGGGCAGGGGGGAAATAAACATGAGTGGGGGTAGAGGAAGGGAAATGGGGACCATATCATTACATGGGGTATCAAAGTTTGAGAAGTAATGCACCTTCTATCTGGTGAATATAATGTAACCCTTCTATAAATTACAATAAAAATAAATACATAAAAAGAAGATCTG
This sequence comes from Megascapheus bottae, assembly GCF_031878675.1. Lineage (NCBI taxonomy): Eukaryota > Metazoa > Chordata > Mammalia > Rodentia > Geomyidae > Megascapheus > Megascapheus bottae. The sequence goes on along the minus strand of NW_028327641.1, from coordinate 1,794,309 downwards.
CACAGAAAAAAATAATAATGGCATTTTTGGGGTAGTGGATGAAATTAGAGTGAATCCGGTTGAGTGAGATAAGTCAAGACCAAATAACAAAAGGTACATGGTATCCTTAATATATGGATATTAGTTTCAAACAGTAGTAGAGCGATGATTGAATAGTTGATACCCAAAGTTCTGGACATAATTTTGGAGATATAAACATAACTACATAGACATAAAAATCTAGGATAGACTATACACTCTATAGACATGTGTTTTATTATAGATTAATCTGTATCTATGACATACAAAGACTCAGCTTAATTTTTACTATATTCTAACATTTATGTGCCAGTGATTGTATAGCGATTCCCTTCTTGAATACTTGTTGGTTAAACATGACATTTGAAATATGATGTAAAATTCAATGTTAATAAATTTTTTTAGAAAAAGTGGCTAGAGGTAAATACCACTAATGTACTTGCTCTAAGTGATACAGAAATTTTCTTAATGAATCAAGGGGTTTTATTACATCTTTATGCAATTATTTTAGTTCTGAGTGTTCTACACTCAATGCTACTTCTGGAAAGATGATATAGCTGACTGTGTAGGTGGTATGAAGACATACTGGCCTAAACGTAGAATAAAGCATTGGTAAGTGGCTGTTAGGTGTCCAGATTCTACTGGAATATGTGGAATGAATTTATTAAGCACAATGCAGGCTCTTAGTCAGGTCAGGATCAAGATTATGTGGTTCCATGAGATGAATGAGGAAAGATCAGAAAAATCTACTAAGATATCCAGATATACTTTTGAAACTAAGGTATCTGGACTCCTTTTTTTTCTTTCTTGGTGGGGAGCTTGAACTTTGGACCTGTGCAAAGTCTCTTAGTTCTTTTTCCTCAAGGCTAATGCTGTACCAGTTTTAGCCACAACTCCACTTAGTTTTTGGGTGGATAAGTGGAGAGAAGAATCTTACAGTTTTTTTTTGTTTTCGTTTTTTTTGCTTGCAAAGGCTTTGAATCACCTTCTCCCTGGCTAGTAGAATGACAATTATGACCCTCCAGCGCCTGGCTAGTAATTTTTTGAAAATTGGACTTTCTTCCAAATCACGTATCTGGTTCCTAGCAAAGTTCTGCAGCCTGATTTAAATGTGACAGATTTTTGTCACTTGGAGACACTCTGTGCTGAACGTTAGAAATCTACCAGCTGAGTCACACTGGCACTTCCAGTTTTTGTTTATGTGGTGCTGAGGAATGGAATCCAGGGTTTCATACATGCTAGGCAAGCTACATTTTCAGCCCAAGGTTTTATGTTTTGTTTTTTCAGTGTTGTTGCTTCTAAGGTATTGTATGATGTTCTTGCATTTTCTTTGCTTTTTACCTCTTTTCTTCTTTTTCCCTTTAGTTTTATTCTCTGTATTCACTGTGTTGAATTCGGGTACCCTGTGTCTTGTACATAGGTTTTTGTGATTTGGGGAATGGAGAGGGTATAATAAAATGGTAAAAAAAAAAAAACAAAGGAAAAAGGGTGAACCAATTGAACAGTGATACTTGGAAGACACTAAACGGAAATGAACTGAACAATATGGGTGGAGAGGGGGCTGAGGGTAGGAAAACAGAGAAAAATGAGGGAGGGGATAAAAATTTTCTTAAGAAATGTGTTCATTACTTATGTAACCGTATGCCAACTATATATTGACTTAACAAAAAAAATTAACTTAAAAAAATAATTTAGCCGGTTATGGTGGGTCACACTTGTAAATGTAGCTACTCAAGAGGCTTGGATCCAAGGATAGTAGTTCAAAGTCAGCCTGGGCACTGAAGTCCATGTGACTCTTATCTCCAATTAACCACCAGAAACCCAGAAGTGGCCCTATGGCTCAAGGGATAGGGCAGTAGTCTTGAGCTGAAAAGCTCAGTGTCAAGACCCGGGTGCAGAATTACAGTCCCATGACTTGAATGATGAATGATACTAGCCAGGCTCTGTGCGCTCACACTTGGAATCCTATCTACACAGAATCAGGTTTGAATCCAGCCCAAACAAATTGCATGATATTCTGATTTACAGTTCATTACCAAAAATCTGGAAGTGGAGCTGTGGATCAAGTGGTAGAACACTAGCCTGAAGTAAAAAAAAACATTTAAGGACAGTTCCCAGGCCCTGGGTTCAAGTCCCAGGACTTGCATAAAACAAACAAAATGTGACGCTGAGTCCTCCATCATTTGGTGTTATAGTTCAATATTCTTGATATGCGTCTTAGAAATTAAGTCCCTCTGCCAGGAAATTATGCTTCATAGCTGATTCATAGAATTTCAGCATCATTACTATCACCTTCCAGTTAGCATAGCAGTCTACTACTGAAAATTTGAAGAAAACTTTTGAGTAATCCTAATAAATCTGTGTATCATCTGCACACACATCAAATCAGTAGCAGCTATGTTCTACTATTACCTAAATGTATTTAATCACTTCTTGAGTTAATGAGCCTTAAAGAGTAAAACATATGTAGTAGTTATGAAACTAACAGTCACCATTCTTCTACCAAATATTGTAATATAAGTTTATAAATGCAAGGACTATTCTGAAGTGTGCAGAAGATAGCTTCTAATTATAATATTCTCATGAAGTATACTTTTTAAGAAACATGTTGCTTGCTTTGGGAAAGCAAAGGCAAGAAAAAATGATATAGGTAAGTTCCCTATTTATCAGAAGGAAAATACTATTGGGTTTAGATCAACTTCATTCATTCCGTGCTGATGAAACAAATATTTGCAATTCCTGAGGCCAATTACTTCATTGTGATGCACAATCAGCCAGCTTAGATCAATCTTCCAAAAAAGGAAAGGAACAAATGAGAAGCAATTAATGTTTCCAAAATGAACCAGGTGGTGGTGGCAGCTCACACTTGTAATTCTATCTACTCAAGTCCTGAAATCCAAGGATCTGGATTAAGTCTGTCTGGGATGAAAATATTCCTGTCTGAAACCTCATCTCTCTTATCACAGCCCCGCTAATATACTCTGCCCAACAGGTTCCAAACACCAAAGTCCATTTCCTATCTGAAATACTAGCAAACGTACTCACACATTATTTCCTCTTAAGAGATAGTTGAAACATGTACCAGAAACATTTCCCTGGCTTCAGAGTGGAAGTGGAAATATATACTCACTAGAAGCCCATCTAGTAAATTACAGTCAATCCTCTTTCCTCACATATTGTTAGTAAAATTGAACAATGAGTGTTTGGATCAGAAGCAATGTGTATGAGCATACAGCTTGTAAAAGTACTGTAATCCTAGCTACTCAAGATAAGCTGAGACCTAAGGATTCCAGTTCAAAATCAGCCATGCAATAAATTCCATAACATTTTTACCTCTAATTAACCAGCAAAAAACAGAGCGTTGAATTGTGCTTAAAATGCCACAGGACTAAGCTTTGCATAAAAGTGCTAAGGGTAGCATTCAGGATCCCACTCTCTCCACTCCTTTTTAACATAGTACTAGAATTCCTAGGCAGTGCAATAAGGCAAGAAGCAAGCATAAAGGGGATCCAAGTTGGGAAAGAGGAAATAAAACTATCCCTCTTTGCAGATGACATGATTCTGTATTTAAAGAATCCTATAGACTCTACTCCCAAGCTCCTTGAGCTGATTCAAAGCTTTGGAAGGGTAGCAGGCCATAAAATCAACCCTCACAAATCAACTGCCTTCCTTTACGCCAACAGTGAGAGGAACGAGGCAATAATCAGGAAAGAAACTCCTTTCACAATAGCCTCAAAGAAAGTAAAGTACATAGGAATTAGCTTAACTAAGAATGTAAAGGACCATTTAGATGAAAACTTGAAAACCCTAAAAAAGGAAATTAAAGCAGAACTAAGGAAATGGAAAAACCTCCCATGCTCCTGGATTGGAAGAATCCACATTGTGAAAATGAGAATCTTGCCAAGGGCTATCTACAAATTCAATGCAATGCCCATCGACATCCCAATGTCGTTCTTTAAAGAAATAGAAGAGGCAATTCAAAATTTCATATGGAATAATAAAAGACCCCGTATAGCAAAAACACTTCTTAGCAGAAAGAACAGCGCTGGAGGAATTTCAATTCCAAACTTTAGACTCTATTACAGAGATATAATTCTCAAAACAGCTTGGTACAGGCACAAGGACAGGCCTGAAGTCCAATGGAATAGAACTGCGGACCCAGATATTAAACCACAGACCTATGGCCACCTAATCTTTGACAAGGGAGCCAAAAAAATAGAATGGAAGAAAGATAGCCTCTTCAACAAGTTGTGCTGGCAGAACTGGTTAAGCACCTGCAGAAAAATAAAGTTGGATCCTTCTTTGTCACCTTGCACTAGAATTAACTCCAAATGGATCAAAGACCTGGAGGTAAAAGCTGACACACTGAAAAGTTTACAGGAAAAAATAGGAGATACACTAGGCCTCCTTGGCACAGGTCGAAACTTTCTTAATAACGACCAAGAATCACAACAAATCAGGGGAAGGCTGGATAAGTGGGACTGCATTAAACTGCAAAGCTTTTGTATGGCAACGGATATAGCTAGTAAACTAATCAGGAAGCCTACAGAGTGGGAGAAGATCTTCACCAACCAAACAACTGACAAAGGCCTCATATCTAAAATATATCAACAACTCAAAAAATTGAATCACTCCAAAACTAACCTCCAAAGTAACACCCATCCCATTAAAAAATGGGCCAAAGACTTAAAGAGAGTCTTCTCTGAAGAAGAAACAAAAATGGCCTATAGACACATGAAGAAATGCTCCACATCTCTGATCATAAAAGAAATGCAAATCAAAACAACTCTAAGATTCCACCTCACTCCAGTTAGAATGGCCAGGATCAGGAAAACGAAGGACAAAAAAAACAGATGCTGGAGGGGATGTGGCCAGGAGGGATCACTACTACACTGTTGGTGGGAGTGCAAACTCGTTCAACCACTATGGAAAGCAGTGTGGCAGTGCCTCAAAAGGCTAAACATAGAACTCCCCTATGGCCCAGCAATTCCACTACTTGGCATTTACCCAACAATCCAGAAACAAGGGCATACTAAACCCACTAGCACAACAATGTTCATTGCAGCACTATTCACCATAGCAAAGATACGGAACCAACCGAGATGTCCCTCAGTTGATGAGTGGATCAACAAGTTGTGGTATTTGTACACAATGGAATTCTATGCTGCTGTCAGAAAGAATGACATCGCCCCATTTGTTAGGAAATGGCAAGACTTAGAACAAATCATATTAAGTGAAGTAAGGCAGGCTCAAAGGAACTTGGCTCAGTGGTTTCCCTCATTCTTCATAATCAGTAGAAACCTTGGGCTCCACTGGCAGAGACTTGCAATAGAGCAAAAGGCCATATATAAGGCCATATAATGTGAAGCTAACTGAAAGGACCTCCAGGATATTGAAACAAAAGCCACATAATGAATGATTGTTGTCCTTAATGAACTATGTTGTCTCTCATCTCCTTTGCTGTCCCTTGGTTATCCCATATTGGTATAGTATCTCACTTTGTTATCTGATATATTGAATTTATTTGTATTTGGATATTTGAAATTTGATAGGGAAGGGGGGAAAACCAAGGCGGGTGGGGGGTGTGGGTTTGGAGGGAAATGGGTACCAAGACATGTGAAAGGGTATCAATGTATGTGAATTAATGCACCTTCTATCTGGCCAATATCATGTAACCCTTTTACTAATTACAATAAAAAAAATTTTAAAAAAAGAAAGTTGTAGTGTGTGGGGAGGTTGATGGGGTCAAATACATTTCTTGTTAGAAATATACCTCATCTGGTTGCCCTGGATTTCCCTGGCCTTCTTCTTAGAGAAAGGCCTGTTATACTGGATTTGTGGCTTGGCAATGATCTAGCATGTACATCTTCGAGTAAGACATCCACAACTTCCATGCCTGAGACTCGAGTTTCCTGACCTTTGGCAACAGCACAGCAACAGCTTTTTTCCTCCTGAGCCACAGGCCAAGTGAGCTGGCTTGAGTTGGTTGTTAGTTACAGTGGCTTGGTTACCAGGGTTCCATATTCTGTTCCATTGTGAGGGAGGCAGGGTCAACTTTCAGGGCCCAATGACCAAAGATCCTTGCTCACAGAAGACCTCACCAAAGACATACTGGAGGCTGAATCTCTCCTCCAATCTCACAATATACATGTGGATGTAGTAAACAGCATACCTTATTTGTTCAATCCCAATGACTTCCACTAGGCCCAACTACCAGTCTGGTCTCAGGCTCAAGGAGCCTTTCTTCGGTAAGATCCAAACTTAAGGGTCAATATTGCCGTCATCCTTTACAAAACATTTGCTTCACAGTGCCTTCTCTGCCTGCATTTTGCCCCTTGTCGATTTTTTTTTGTTTTTGCTAGTCTGGGGACTCGACCTCAGAGTGTGAACATTGTTCTTGGGCTTTCTTTAGGCTTTAGCTGTCCCACCGAGCCACAGCACCACTTGCAGAGTTTTCTATGTATGTGGTAATGAGGAATCAAACCTGAGTCTTTTTGCGTGGTAGCCAAGGACTCTACCACTAGGTCAAACACACAGGGCATCTTGCACATATTTTTGACCTCAATCTACTAGGATATTATTAGGTTTCTGTATCCTAATCAATTTTTTCTGATGATTAGCTTTGCTGTCATGTGTAAAAAATGCAAGAGGGAAAAACACAGAACAATTAGTGAAATTAAAAAAAAGCATTACACACATAGATAAGTGTTCATTCTTTGTAGGAGAAAGGATATTTTGATATGATGATGATGACTTTATAATGACTATGCCAGGGTTGAGAGTTTGGCATAGTGGTAGAGTGCTTGCCTAGCATCCATGAAGATCTGTGTTTGATTGCTCAGTATCACATAGATAGAAAATCTAGATGTGGCACTGTGGCTCAAGTGGCAGAGGGCTAGACTTGAGAAAACCCGAGGACAGTGCTCAGGCCCTGAATTACAGCCCCAAGACTGGCAGAAAGATAAAAGAAAATAAAAATGCTTTTTACGAGCTAATTCACTCACAGCATTTGCTTCTGAAATCTTCGTTTCTGCATCTTGTGAAATACCCCTTTCCCTCAACGTAGACAAGAAAAACAGATCCATCTCATGCTCCACTGTGAGGCCACTGGTTGGGCTAAGAGCTAGTCATGCAGCAACACATTAAGTATTATTCTAATACTTTCCAAACTTTATACTCAAATATGCTACCTACTTACCAACTTAGGTCAGTTATCCTTATGCTATACCTTTTCTTCATTACTACAATATTCTTACACTCCTACGTTAATCCTCTTGTACCTCCCCCGACCTCTCTCATTCTTTTTTTCTATCTCTGGACCTCTGCTCATCTTACAACACTTATACTACATGATGGCTCTACACATGAATCTACACATGATGGCTGTTGAGCAATATTGTATATGTAGGTGGTTAATTATTCTCTAGGCTCAGAGGGACTTAAAGACAATAGAGATTGGATTGAGAGGCTTATTGTTTGGGGTATAAATCGCTTATCAGTGGTTGTATTAGACTGGTCTGTAAGTGCACAAAAAGAAAGAGTGATAATACCAATCAAAACTTTTGAACATCTAGTGTCTGCCAGCTACAGAGGTCTAGGTTGGTTATATCTGAAAAACTATAATCGTATTTAGTAGTAGTCTTGCTCCCATTTTCAAATGGGCAGAACAAGAAACTCAAGAAAAATGTCAAATCAAGAAACAACTACCCCAACCCAATGTAAACAGACAATGGAACAGTCACTGGCACACTTAGAGGAGAGTCTTCCAAGTGCTACACAAATGCAATTGATAAACATCATTAATGGAAAATGTGAAAATATAAAGAAAGAGATAATGGAGGAAGCCATAACTGAACAAGAGGAAAGCATAAACAAGGTGATAAGTGAAAAAGAAGAAGCCATAAAGGAGGCCATAATAAAGGTTTTTCAAAGAAAGATGGATGAATTCATAGAATCCACAAATAAAAACGTGACCAAACTCCAGCAAATGTCCAAAGAAAATAAAGCTACTGAGCTAACCACTCAAAAGGAAATCAATTAGATAAAGAAATCCATACATGATCTAAAAAAAGAGATGCAAGGCATCAAAAGGGAGCAATTAGAAGCAAGGGCGATGAAAAATAAAGGAGATAGCTTTGGTAGCAGGTTAGACAATGCAGAGGGGAGAATTTCTGGGGCTGAAGATAATTTAGTTATTATAGAGAAAGAATAGAAAATGAGTCAATCCAAATCTAGGAAAATTGAGAGAGCGCTTCAGGAGGTCCAAGATACAATTAGGAAGCCTAATTTAAGGCTAGTTGGTATTGAGGAGGGCGTGGAGAAAGAGGTCAATGGTATTGGAAATATACTTCAGGGAATCATCTCAGAGAATTTCCCAAATATCCAGAAGGGCAAGCCCATCCAGATACGAGAAGCTTTTAGAACCCCAAGCAGATCTCACCAGAAAAGAACATCCCACCGCCACATTGTGATCTGAACTGGATCAAAAGAAACGAAAGAAAAGATCGTAAAGCCAGCCAGGGAAAAGGGATCAGTAACCTATAAAGGCAAACCAATCAGAATACCCCAGATTTCTCAGCAGAGACCATGCAAGCATGAAGTGACTGGAAGCATATATGTCATGCCCTTAAATCAAATAACTACCAACCAAGAATACTGTAGCCAGCTAAGCTCTCATTCATAACTGAGGGAACAATAAAAACATTCCATTCCAGGGAAAAGCTGCAACAATATGTCGAAACAAAACCAACACTACAGAGAATTCTCAAAGATGCTCTATACATAGAAAACCAAAATGAATGCAATATAGGGAAAGAAATGGCACCTAAACAGCATACCATCTAAGGACCACAAGAACTGTCAAGACACAGGCCCTACTAAAAGCTTTTAAACATGGTAGGAACCAATAAATATCTCTCAATCCTAACTCTCAATATCAATGGACGTAACTCTCCAATTGAACGGCATAGGCTGTCTAGTTGGATCAAAAAGCAAGAGCCATCGTTCTGCTGTCTTCAAGAGACACATCTTACCCAAAAACAATCATCATTTGAAAGTGAGAGGTTGGAATAAACTCTATCAAGCTAACTACCCCCATAAACAGGCTGGAGTTGCCATCCTCATATCAGACACAATAGACTTCAAACTAAAATTAGTAAGAAAAGACAAAGAAGGTGACTGCATACTACTAAAGGGATCTTTCCTCCAGGAAGACATAACGATCCTAAATATTTACACACCCAATCCCGGAGCTCCAAACTTCATCAAGCAAACTTTACTTACACTGAAACCATACATAGATCGAAATACAGTGATTGTTGGTGAGTTTAACACACCACTCTCACCTATGGACAGATCAACAAGGCAAAACTCAACAGAGAAACCTTAGAACTGAACAACTATATAGACCAACTAGATCTAACAGACATCTGCAGAATATTCCACCCAGTAACAACAGAATATACGTTTTTCTCAGCAGCACATGGAACATTTTCCATAATAGACCACATCTTAGGCCATAAAACAAACCTGGACAGATTCAGAAACACTGAAATTATTCCATGCACACTCTCAGACCATAAAGGCATCAAATTGGAGCAGAACACATATCTCCACCAACGAAAACCCTGTAACTCATGGAGACTGAACAACACATTGTTGAATCAAAAACAATGGGTAATCGAAGAGATCTGAACAGATATCAACTGTTTATGAAATTTAACAATAAGGAGCACACAAATATCAACTCCTTAGGGACACAACAAAGGCAGTACTCAGAGGAAAATTTATAGCGCTCAGTGCCTACAACAGCAAGTTGGAAAAATGGCAAACCAACTAGTTAAGGTCTCACTTTAACCTCCTGGAAAAAGAGCAACAAACCAACCCTAAACCCATTAGGAGAAAGCAAATTATTAAAATCAAAGCAGAATTAAATGATTTGGAATAAAAAAACTATAGAAAGAATCAACAAAACATGGAGTTTGTTCTTTGAAAGAATTAACAAAATTGAGAAGCCCTTAGCAAATCTTACCAAAAAAAAACAAGAGAGCATATCGAAATAAACAAAATCGCAGATGAAAATGGTAATATCACGACAGAAATTACCAAGATCCAGAATATCATGAGGGAATACTTCTCAAACCTTTACGCCAACAAATTTGAGAATCTAGAAGAAATGGATGAATTCCTAGATAATATTAACATACCCACACTGAACCAAGAAGAGCTAACCCAACTCAACAGGCCTATTTCAAGCTCTGAAATCAAAGGGATCTTTCCTCCAGCAAGACATAACGATCCTAAATATTTACACACCCTTTTGAAGATTCTCAAAAGATTGAAGATTCTGCCAGTGTAAGTTAGATTCCGGCATTGATATTAAATAATGCAATGAGTAGGGATTTATATTTGAGATATCACTGTTGACAAAATCTAACACACATTTGCTTAGTATTTGCTTTTGATTTCCCAAGAAGTTCAGTACAAGCTAACATGTGTGGCATATATCGACTGGGAGAAATGATTCAGAATATGTGACTCATTTGAAGAGGAGTCAGTGAAAAGATACAGAAGCAGGATACCCATATTGTGATAATTTGTATCTTTTGCATATTTTGTGTTTGTTATTAATTCCATTTGTAGTGTACATTTCTAGGTAAAAACTTTTCAAATGTTTCCAAACAATTTGTTATTTCAACAGCAAAAAAAGACATTTATATGCCTGATAAAATTCACAGAATCCAAATTTTTCCATATTATTTTTTTTTGGTGGGTCATAGATCTTGAACTCAGCCTGTGCACTATCCCTGAGCTCTTCAGCTCCAGGCTACCACCTTACCCTGGAGCCAAGCCCCACTTCCCATTTTCTAAAGGTAAATTGGAGATAAGAGTCTCAGGTCTTTTTGTGCTAGGATGGCTTTAAACCTTGATCCTCAGATCTCAGCCTTCTCAGTAGCTAGGATTATAAAAGTGAGCCACCACCCCATCATGGAACAGTCACTGGCAAACCTAGAGGAGAGTCTTCCAAGTGCTACACAAATGCAATTGATAAACATCATTAATGAAAAATATGAAAATATATAGAAAGAGATAATGGAGGAAGCCATAGCTGAACAAGAGGAAAGCATAAAGAAGGTAATAATGAAAAAGAAGAAGCCATAAAGGAGGCCACAATAAAGGTTTTTCAAAGAAAGGTGGATGAATTCATAGAATCCACAAATAAAAACGTGACCAAACTCCAGCAAATGTCCAAAGAAAATAAAGCTACTGAGCTAACCACTCAAAAGGAAATCAAGGAGATAAAGAAATCCATACATGATCTAAAACAAGAGATGCAAGGCATCAAAAGTGAGCAATTAGAAGCAAGGGCGATGAAAAATAAAGTAGATAGCTTTGATAGCAGGTTAGACAATGCAGAGGAGAGAAATTCTGGGGCTGAAGATAATTTAGTTATTATAGAGAAAGAATAGAAAATGAGTCAATCCAAATCTAGGAAAATTGAGAGAGCGCTTCAGGAGGTCCAAGATACAATTACGTAGCCTAATTTAAGGCTAGCTGGTATTGAGGAGGGCGTGGAGAAAGAGGTCAATGGTATTGGAAATATACTTCAGGGAATCATCTCAGAGAATTTCCCAAATATCCAGAAGGGCAGGCCCATCCAGATACGAGAAGCTTTTAGAACCCCAAACAGACCTGACCAGAAAAGAACATCCCACCGCCACTTGTGATCTGAACTGGATCAATAGAAACGAAAGAAAAAATTCTAAAGCCAGCCATGGAAAAGGGATCAGTAACCTATAAAGGCAAACCAATCAGAATAACCCCAGATTTCTCAGCAGAGACCATGCAAGCACGAAGTGACTGGAAGCATATATGTCATGCCCTTAAATCAAATAACTACCAACCAAGAATATTGTAGCCAGCTAAGCTGTCATTCATAACTGAGGGATGAATAAAAACATTCCATTCCAGGGAAAAGCTGCAACAATATGTCGAAACAAAACCAACACTACAGAGAATTCTCAAAGATGCTCTATACATAGAAAACCAAAATAAATGCAATATAGGTAAAGAAATGACACCTAAACAGCATACCATCTAAGGACCACAAGAACTGTCAAGACACAGGCCCTAATAAAAGCTTTTTAAAATGGTAGGAACTAATAAATATCTCTCAATCCTAACTCTCAATATCAATGGACTTAACTCTCCAATTAAACGGCATAGGCTGTCTAGTTGGATCAAAAAGCAAGAGCCATCGTTCTGCTGTCTTCAAGAGACACATCTTACCCAAAAACAATCATCTTTTGAAAGTGAGAGTTTGGAATAAACTCTATCAAGCTAAAAGCCCCCATAAACAGGCTGGAGTTGCCATCCTCATATCAGATACAATAGACTTCAAACTAAAATTAGTAAGAAAAGACAAAGAAGGTGACTACATACTACTAAAGGGATCTTTCCTCCAGGAAGACATAACGATCCTAAATATTTACACACCCTTTTGAAGATTCTCAAAAGATTGAAGGTTCTGCCAGTGTAAGTTAGATTCCGTCATTGATATTAAATAATGCAATGAGTAGGGATTTATATTTGAAATATCACTGTTGACAAAATCTAACACACATTTGCTTAGTATTTGCTTTTGATTTCCCAAGAAGTTCAGTACAAGCTAACATGTGTGGCATATATGGACTGGGAGAAATGATTCAGAATATGTGACTCATTTGAACAGGAGTCAGTGAAAAGATACAGAAGCAGGATACCCATATTGTGATAATTTGTATCCTTTGCATATTTTGTGTTTGTTATTAATTCCATTTGTAGTGTACATTTCTAGGTAAAAACTTTTCAAATGTTTCCAAACAATTTGTTATTTCAACAGCAAAAAAAGACATTTATATGCCTGATAAAATTCACAGAATCCAAATTTTTCCATATTATTTTTTTTTGGTGGGTCATAGATCTTGAACTCAGCCTGTGCACTATCCCTGAGCTCTTCAGCTCCAGGCTACCACCTTACCCTGGAGCCAAGCCCCACTTCCCATTTTCTAAAGGTAAATTGGAGATAAGAGTCTCAGGTCTTTTTGTGCCAGGATGGCTTTAAACCTTGATCCTCAGATCTCAGCCTCCTGAGTAGCTAGGATTATAGAAGTGAGCCACCACCCCATCATGCTCAACTTTCTGTTTTTCTTTTAAACAAGCCCTTTGGCTGGTACTCGGTCTGAGCACTGTCCTTCAGCTTTCCTCAAGCCTAGGGATCTTCTACTTGAGCCACAGCACTACTTCTGTTTTTTTCTGTGTATGTGGTACTGCGGAATTGAACCTTCGTCTTCATACAAGCACTCTACAACTATGCCAAACTCCCAGCCCCTCCACATTAGTTTTTATGATAGATCTTTCCATGCATATAGGATGGCTAGAAATCCTTCTTGAGTTTCCCAAGATCAGGGAGTATAGGTGTGTCCCATCCTGTGTGGCTACGTAACCATTGTTTAGGGTACAGTTCTCTCTTCATTCTACCCAGCTAGAGCAATTTTCATCTTCCATGTATAATCATTAAACATTCAGCTCCCGTTCCTCTCTACTCCATTCTCTGGAACCATCGTGCTTTTTGGCTCTAAGGGTTTGTTGATCCTTGGAAGCTCTGGAAGGGAAAACATACCCTAGCTCTTCCTTTATGACTGCTGTATTTTTAGTTTACTGTAATCAAGATTCTTCTGTAAAATATAGTAAAATGTTCTTCCTTTTCAATGCATTCTTCTGCATATTTCTAACTTTTGATTATTATTAATAGTTGTGAATGGATTCTCCACATATTTGTTCTAGTCTCTGCTTTCTCTTCCGTTAGGTACAAATCAAGAAACAGAAGTGTTGGACCATATTTCTATGTAATTCTATATTTAGTACTTTTTTAGCACTCTCCACGCAATTTTTCATTGTTTTATATTCCTTGCAGAACTATTCCAAAGTTCTACTTCTTCTCACTACCTTCCCAGTAATAGTTAGACTTTTAAAGTTGTTTTTTTGTATGCGTGTGTGTGTGTGTGTGTGTGTTTGTGTGTGTTTATGTGGATCTTTTTGTTTAAAACTATATTTATATTAACATATTTAAAGTAATGATTTCATTGTAATTTTAATTTTTCTCATGGACGTTAATATTGAACTTCTTTCTACATTTTGAACTACTATTTCTGTATCTTCTTTTTAGAAAATCCTCTCCAATCTCCAATTTTTTCCCTTTTTTTGTGGGGTAATGGGGAAAGTCATGGGGCTTGGACCTTTGGCCGTGAGCTCTTTAGTTTAAGGCTATTGTCCTACCCTGAGTATTGCCCCTCAGTTCTTCTGCTCACAGCTCCCTACCCCTCTTCCCATTATATACAGAACAAAGGTCATCCTCAGTCTTTTTGAAAAAGTAAAACATACAGTAAATTTGTAGTATAAAACAGCAAGAAATAAATTTCTTGCCAGGTGCCGTGACTTCTACCTGTAATCCTAGCTACTCAGATATCAGGCTGATATCTAAAGATTTGGTTCAAAGCCAGCCTGGGCATTAGAAAGTCTATGAGACTCTCATCTACAGTTAACCACTAGAATATGGGAAATGGCACTGTGGCTTCATAGGTAGGGTGATAGCCTTGAGTTGAAGAGCTCAGGAACAGTGCCCAGGCCCAGAGTTCAAGCTTTAGAAATCCCCCAGCCAAAAAAAAGAAAAAGAACTTTCTTCTCCAAGTGACTATTATGCCAGACATAGAACATTAACATTCTGGGTGTACTTCACAGTATTATTACTTGATACCCTAAGATTTTGCAATATTCCCACAGTACCTGCATATGTCATCATATAATGTAGTTCTTTTTCAATGGAATAATTCCATTTATAACCTAAATCTACTCCCCCGACTTATTTTTGTCGATACCACAATTGCTCTACCATGATATGCCACAAGCCATTAAACATTTTATGGTGGGTAATTGGAAAGGAGTCTCATGGAATTTTGTGCCAGGCTGGCTTTGAACCATGGTCCTCAGATCTCAGTCTCCTGAGTAGCTAGGATGACAGGCGTGATCCACCAACACCTGGCTTGCCTTTTTATTTTTTTGTGGGTCTTGGGACTTGAACTCTGGGCCTAGGCACCATCCCTAAGCTTTTCAGGTCAATATTTCATGTAAGTCTAAACATTTAAGTAAAGGAATAAAATTCCAACAAAAAAAGAATAAAATTCCAGACATGGTGTGTTTATAACTCGGTGTTAATTACTTGATGAAAATGTGCCATTCCAGAAGCTGTTGTCATTTGATGATGTAGCTGTGGATTTCAGCTGGGAGGAGTGGCAGCATCTGGACAATGCTCAGAGGACCCTGTACAGAGATGTAATGCTGGAGACCTACAGCAACCTGGTGTCCTTAGGTGAGCAAAAGTCAAATTCACTTGCAAGGCCAATGCCTTGTAATTTTGCAGATACGTGAATGTTTATCAAACTTTCAATACTATTTTAATGAAAGATTCCAGGCCCTGAGAAGTATCATTACTTCCTAAAGAAAACCTAAGGTAATTTTGTACTCATT
This sequence comes from Megascapheus bottae, assembly GCF_031878675.1. NCBI lineage: Eukaryota > Metazoa > Chordata > Mammalia > Rodentia > Geomyidae > Megascapheus > Megascapheus bottae. The sequence continues at coordinate 1,778,727 of NW_028327641.1, read as the reverse complement.
CTTCAGGATACCTTCAGGATACTTTGACAACAGTTCTAAATTATGTTTCCTCTAATGGAGACGACATTCCAAACTTACACAGTAATTGTAAGTGGATAAACAATCCAGAATAGAATATATATCATTATTGGAAATAGGATCTACAAATCACTAAACAGTGAGTTTATAATGGAAACCCGGCACTAGGTGCAATGTTTCATGCCTGTAATCTTAAAATATTCAGGAGGAAGAAATCTAAGAATTCTAATTTGAAGCCAGCAATGGCATAAAAATTGCCATGAAACTCTATAACTCCAAATAACCCCTCAAAACGGTTAGTGGAGTGTCAAGAGTTTGACTTTGTGGTTGAGTGCTTGCCTAGCATGCATGAAGACCTATGCATGTAAGTGGAGCTGGGACTCAAACTGGTATTTTTCTAGCCTTGAGCAAGACAGCTAAGTTTATGCCATACAAAATGAATCCAGAGCTGGGGAAAAGTCAACCATGGAGCCAGTGGGAAATGAGAAAAAAGATTTAATAGATAACTTGTGAGTAGGATGTCTGCGAACTTAAAGCAATGATGACACAGCATAGGCAATAATTCTCTACTATATCTAATTTACAAGACCCTGTGTTCCCAAACCTGTATTAATTGACAAGCTAGAGCACTGTGCAGAACTCTGGATAGGAAATTCCACAGGTGAGTGAATGCATCTTCATATTGATGTTGGAGCCTGAGCCCCATTGGTAAGTTCATGTTGTGATGTACTGAGCAATAATATTCTTAGTTACCCTAAATCCTGTGTGGAATCTATGGAATTCTTTGTGAATGAATCAAGAATCATTTTCTTTTCCCAATCCTATGCTTGGTCTCATGGCCTGAGCATGGTCCTTGGGTTTTCTCAAGGCTAGCTCTCTACTTCTTGAGTCATAGCACCACTTCTGGCTTTTTCTTTGTATGTAGTACCAAGGAACTGAACCAGGTCTTTGTGCATGCTAGCCCAAACCCCCGGCACCAAGAATCATAGGGTGATATAATGAATTCTATGTGGCAGGAGAGTTAAAGTTAGATTTCTCTGTAGAAATCACTGTGAAACAAAATAAAATGAGAAAGCCATGAGCCCGTGGCTCATGCCTGTAATCCTAGCTACTTAGGAGGCTGAGATCTGAGGATCAAGGTTCAAAGACTGACCTATCACAAAAACAGCTTAGACTCTTCTCTCCAATGAACCAATAGAAAATGAGAAGTGGGGTTGAGGCTAAAGACATAGGGCAGTAGCCTTGAGCTGAAGAGCTCAGGAAGAACAGCCAGGCCTAGAATTCAAGTCCTTTGACTGCAATACAAGGAAGAAAGAAAGAAAGAAAGAAAGAAAGAAAGAAAGAAAGAAAGAAAGAAAGAAAGAAAGGTATTTCATTTCTTTAAACTAACACTATAAATGATTGAGCAAACAAGGAATAAGTCAGGGCATTATTCTCTGACAAGGATAATATCTTTTTGCTGGTAGGAAGAGACTGGTATTCAGAACCAGACCTTTCCACCAGAAATTGAGCCTAGTGGTAGAGTGCTTGCCTAGCATGCACAAAGACACAGGTTTGATTCCTTATTACCACATACATAGAAAAAGCCAGAAGTAATCATTTCATTGGTAGGGTTCTACTCTTGAGAAAACCCAAGGACAGTAGTTAGTTCCTACGTTCAAACCCAGGAATGGAAGGAAAAAAACAAACACAAAGTTTCAATCAACATAAGAAAATTAACTAGACAATGAGCTGGAGATTTTCTGGTCTTCCATGGTTCTGAGGGACAGGAGTGTTAGAAAAGGAATTTTTATAGGACTTCAAATGGAAAGAAACAAATTTTAAAATTCCCACAAATACCTAAATTGAGATAATGAGAACTTGTAACTGAAAGGATATAGGTGTAAGTCCTTACTCTCAAGAATCGTTCTTGCTTGGATCAAAGGCAAACAGACATATAAACCAAACTTGTGGCCGCTGAATCTAGAAAAAATTCGTGTTCCTCACTTAATGGTTAATAAGCAAACAGCATTGAAACTGGGTAAGGTAATCCTATCTGCTACACAGGACCTGAGACTCTTATCTGTAGTTAACTCTAGAAAACAGGAAGTGGGGATGTAGCTCAAGGATAGGGGTTATAGTCTTATGCTGAAGTGTTCAGGGACAGGGCCGTTGCCTATGAACTACAAAAAAAAAAGAAAAGAAAAGAAAAGAAAGTTTTAAAAAGATGCAAAACAGCACAATATTTAGATTATTTCTCAAAAATAAAAGAAAGGCAGCTATTCCTCAATGTATAAACAAAACGGTATTTGAAAAAAAACAGCTGCAGGTATACTATAGGTAGTACTCAGCTTAAAACTGTAGAAATACATAGTTGGGTAATTTCAATAAATATTTCCTGTGATATAAAAAGATAACTAAAACACAGAAAAACATTATTGGTCATTGTAAAATATCATTTTCTTAATATGTTAGGGAGAAAGCATATATTCCTCATAAATCAATTTCCACTTTTATATTTTAAAATATCTAACACTTAGGATGGGAAAGTAAAGTCATTACCTTTACAGTAAGGAATATTTGTATCTCATGTATGTTTGTGTCTTTTTTTCTATGACTCATTTTAGATGTCCAGGTAATGGAAAATGTGTTCAAGACCTGCCAGGAAAGTCCACATGAATGTCTTTGTGAAGTAGCAGTTGCAAGTAGTATCGAAGTGGAGGAAAACGTGAGATTAGCAACAACTTTAAATTTGAGCTCTACACATAATCCAGAGCTGATTAGTAATAACGGTAACAACTTAGGGGTGAGGACTGAGGAGTTCATTAAGTGTCAGAACATGCTTCTGTCTCCTAAGCCTGATGAGATGCATGCTGCATATAGATCTCGTATGTCTCCTGTTCTTAAAAAATCCATCGGATATTCAGAGCATTTTATTCATGATTGTGACAGTCCAAAAGATCTGCAGTATCATAATTCTGTTCTCCCTGCCCAAGAAATTCTTCAGGGAGGGAGGAAAACTGCTAAATGTACTGTGTGATGAAGACAAACCTTATGAATATGAGGAACGTAATAAAATTTCTGCCCAGAATTCAGCTCTCAGCACACATCAGAGATCTCACACAGAAGAGAAATCTTATGAATGGGATAAACGTGGGAAGAGTTTTAGACTGAAATCATACCTCACTTTGCACCAGAGAAGACACACAGAAGAGAAACCTTATGAATGTAACAAATGTGAAAAGTCTTTCACCCAGAAGATACACCTTCGAGTTCATCAAATAACACACACAGGAGAGAAATCTTATAAGTGTAATGAATGTGGAAAGTCTTTCCAAGGAAGGGAAAACTTCGTGTTCATCAGAGAATACACACAAGAGTGAAATCTTATGAAGGTAACCAATGTGTAAAGTCTTTCAGACAGAAATCTTCCCTCAAATTGCATCAAAGGACACACACAGGAGAGAAACCTTATGCGTGCAACAAATTTGGAAAGACCTTCAAGTGGAAGTCATATCTTGATGGGCATAATAAAACACACACAGGAGAGAAAACTTATGCATGTAGTGAATGCGGAAAGTCTTTCAAATGGAAGGTAAAACTCCATGTTCATCAGAGAATATACTCAGGAGAAACACCTTATGAGTGTAACATATGTGGAAAGTCCTTCACACAGAAGCCAAACCTCAACATGCATAAGACAATTCAAACAGGAGAAAAACATTATGAATGTAACCGATGTGGAATGTCTTTCAAATGGAAGTCTTCCCTCAAATTGCATCAGAGAACACACACAGGAGAGAAACTGTACGAGTGCATCAAATGTGGTAAGACCTTCAGATGGAAGTCACATTACAGGAGGCATAACAGAATTCACACATATTAGAAACCTTAGGAATATAACCAAAGTTGAAAGTCTTTCGTGCAGTATTCACCCTTCAGGAAGCGTAAGAGAGTTCACACATATGAGAAGCCTTAGCAAAGTAATAAATAGGAAAGACTTTTTAGTCTGTGGAAGAAAACTCAGCTTGTGTCACAGAACCTACACAAGATCAAACCCTTAATGAATGTAGCAAATGTTCAGTCTTTTCCCCAGAAGGCACAAGTCAAGATTTATCACTAAACACCCACAGGATAGAATCCTATGAATAAAATGAAAGGGAATTTTTTTTGAAGAACTCATAGTTGAGTTTGCATGATACCACACAGACACAGGATAAAAATCGTATGAATATAAGAATAGGAAAAATCCATCATGAACGCATGACTAAGTATAAAATGCACATAGGAGAGAAAAACCTTATGAATATTACAAATGTGGAAAGTGTTTGACCTGGAAGGCATACTTCTGTGTTCATGACAAACCTGATTCCCATAGAAGAAAGAAAACTAATGAATAGAACAAATGTGCAATGACTTTTAATCAGAAGTCAGTCTTCAGTACATTTCAGAACATACACAATAGAGAAATTCTGAGTAATGAAAAACATTTAGCTATACATAGAATCTCTGTATATGGGAGCATTAGGGTAAGTCTTCTAAACAAAGTCAACCTTCAGCAAGCATTAAGAGCACTCACAGAAGAAATAATAGCATGTAGGAAAACCTTTGTCAGAAACCTCTAAAAGCTGACTGTGTGGCTTAGTGGTAGAGTGCTAACCTATCAAGGATGAAGGCCTGGGATAGATTCCTCAATACTACGTGAAAAGAGCAAGTAAGAAGCAGCACTGTGGTTCAAATGGTAGAGTGCTAACCTTGAGCAAAAGTAGCTCAGGCCCTGAGTTCAAGCCTAAGGATTGGAGAGAGAGAGAGACAGAGAGAGAGAGAGAAAGAGAGAGAGAGAGAGAGAGAGAGAGAGAGAGAGAGAGAGAGAAGAGAGAAGAGAGACAAAGAGAGAGAAACAAGAACTTCTAAATTTTACAGAGATAGAGGAGAGAGAGAAGGAGACAGAAACTAATTTCTAAACTTTACAATCTTTCTGTTTCCTTACAAATTCGTCTATGTCATTCTTTCTGACAGAAGCACAGAATTCCATTGTGTAAAAATACCATATTTGATCTGCTCATCAACTGACGGGCATCTGGGGTGGTTCCATACCTTTGCTATAGTAAATAGTGCTGTGATAAATGTTATTGTTCTAGTGAATTTAGTATGTCCTATCTGGACGATTGGCAAGTAGTGAAATTGCTGGATCACAGGGGAGCTCTATGTTTAGTCTTTTTGGGATACTGCCATAGTGCTTTTCATAGTGGTTGAACGAGTGTGCAATCCCACCAGCAGTGTAGTAGTGATCCCTCCTGGCCACATCCCCTCCAGCATACGTTATTAGATTTCTGGATCTTGGCCATTCTAACTGGAGTGAGGAGGAAAAGGGAAAGAGGAACTGAAACTTTCTCTCCTTACAGATGACATGATTCTGTATTTAAAGAACCCTATAGACTCTACTCCGAAGCTGCTTGAGCTGATATAAAACTTTGGTAATGTAGCAGGGTATAAAATTAACCCTCAATGTCAACTGCCTTCCTATATGCCAACAAATGAGAGGAATGAGGCAAGAATCAGGATAGGAACTCATTTTGCTATCAAAGAAAATAAAATACCTAGGAATTAACTTAGAATGTAAAGCACATTTTGATGGAACTATAAACCCTGGAGAAGGAACTTAACGCAGAACTGAGGAAATGCAAAAACCTATGCTCCTGCTTTGGAAGAAGTAATATTGTAAAAATGGCAATCTTGATAAGGACTATCTACAAATTCAGTGCAATATTCATCAATATCCCAATGTCATTCTTTAAAGAAACAGAAGAGGAAATCCAAAATTTCACTTGGAATAATAAAAGACCCCTTATAGTCTGTCTTCTTGCATGATACATAATGTTTAATCTCACCTTCTCCACCAAAATCTCACCTTTCTCGTTGAGACATAGGTGGCCCTGTTTACTAGCAGCAAAGGCTCAAACGCGCAGTTTCAGGTGTCACCACTGCCTCTGTTACTGGGTAGATCCAACTCTGTCATCGATTCTGAGGTCTGCTCTGGGAGTCTTGGTCACAAGTTGTTCTGTGGCATCTGCTGCCAGCCTGTGCCTATTTGCTTCCTTTTCCTCCAGCAGCCTACAACAGGGAATGAAGTTCAGGCGCTGATGCTCTCCTTCATATGCAGGGCAGGATGAGCCCAACCCTCCCTCATCTTCCTCTTCCAATTTTTGGGAAAAAAATGTGCTGGCAGAAGTCCTCAGGTGTGGGGCATAGCTGATCCACACTTTTAATCCAGGCTGGTCAGGAGGCTGAGATCTGAGTATGGAAGTTCCAAGTCACCTAGAACAGGAAAGTCTGATAGATTCTTACTACCAAAAATAAAAACAGCTGGGAATGTAGTTTGGGCTCAAGTGGTAAAGGGCTAGTCTTGAGTACAAATGCTTAGTGCGCAGGCCCTGAGTTCAGGCTCCAGCACTGCCAACAACCTCACTTTAGTGAGATTTTAGCTTTATCCATGTAGGCACATCTCACTGGAATCTTTGATGGTAGAGGTAGTCTTCATAATTTTGTCTCAAGGTAAAGGTCCTCCTGGGGTAGTACACAAAAGGTGTCATGGAGAGAGGAGCCCCACTTGCTCCAGGTTAGAAGATGGCATAGGTCAAGCCAGCATAGAGTTGGCACATCAGTCTTTTTCCTAGCACCACCTACCAGTGAATGTCAAATGACATTGATTGTTGTGGGATTGTGTGATTGAAGTGCCCCATTAAGGGCAGTGTTAGCACATCCAAACTTGGATACCAGGAATGCTGAAATCTCAAAGCTAAGATTTCTGTTGGCTACAGAAATGCTGGTGTGTCTGTTATTCACTAAAAGTTCAGGTGCAAAGATTCTGAAGCTTGATGCCATGTGTTTATTCCATTTAGTAAAATTATTTTAATGCACTGTATAAGTTAAAACATTTGATAAGAGTCAGGGGTAGTGAAAACATTGTTCTTGAATTCAGGTGTCTGGCAGGGTAATGGGGGGGGTGTTGGTGGCTGGGACTATGAAGCTGGAGCTGCTATCAAACCATGGATCATGTTCCTCTTTGTCTGGGAGAAATGACTCCAAAAATGAAATTTGAATGGTGAGGAAAAGATGATGATGTACTCAGGAAATTTCTCCTAAACAAATGCTCATGTGGAAGTGGGATGGGGGCTGGGCATATCTGAGGCAGAGCTTAAGGGGGCTTCTCATGGCGTTGAGAACGTTCCTTGCGACTTCAGGCATGCAGCAGGGTGTTTTAGCTGGCCATTGTGAGATGGATGGAATAAGACTGGAGACAAGATGAATGCTGGGATCCTGCAATGCTCTTGCATGAGTGGCTGGTGGCTCACCTGAAAGAACTAATTATGTCTAAAGAAGAAATCAGGAATTTGTTTTGATTAGATAATACCTGTAATCCGAGGCATATTCAGGATCCTGATCTTAGTATTGTGGTTTAAAACCAACCCAGCAAAGGGAAAAGTGCATGAGACTCTTACTCCCAGTTTAGAGCAAGAACAAAGATTGAAGTAGAGCTGTGGCTCAAGAGCTAGAGTGCTACCTTGAGCAAAGAAAAGGTAAGAAAAAGCTCCAGGTCTTGAGTTCAAGGCCAGGAATGAAAGAACGAAGGTAAAAAAGGGAAGTATGTGAGGAAGGGAAACATATAAATGAAAGAGAGAAGGAACTAGAAATTTAAAACTAGAGAATATTTAAAAGTCATCAGTCCTTCTAAGAAAAGTGTTGGAGTATGGGTTCTATATGTGGTGAACTGGAAGCCCAGCAGTGACTTGTTAACCAAAGAGTCACCGTGATGAGCAAAGGATAGAAATCTGCATGAGCTTCTTAGCGGATGGAGTCACAGAAGAGAACCTCAGCTCCCATTCCATAGTTCGAAGTATATAGAGATGGGGAAGTTGGCATCACCTTGATGTCATTGTGTCCATGGAGACTGGAAGCCATGGCTTTGTGAAAGCACAATGTTCTGGTTACTGAGCTGAGAGGCTGAGGAGAGCCAAGTCCTGGTCATGAAGAAATCAGGGTGGCAGCAGAGCAACTCTGCTGCAGTGTGTGCCTGCTTGGCTGTTCTTATTCTGTGGTGGATCAGGCCAGAGCGGGTGATAGTAACTGTTTTGTGGTCACAAGCCCTTCACCAAGAGCTTCCTCTGGGATCCTCATAAGCTACAGGGTGGCTGGTGGTGGGATGTGTGTGGGGTGGAAGTGACAGAGGGATGGACGCATGGCAAGGTGGGTGAAGAGATGAGAGGAATGATGAGAGCCCAGTTCATTGGTTTCCAAGGTTAATGGGTGGGAGGTAGAGAGACATGATGGAGCAAACATGGAGGCAGGGAAAGGTGGTGACAGAGTGAGGCCATCTGTAGTGCCAGCCTGGCCATCATCTGAAGCCCATAGGCAGCTTCCTGATCCCTCACTTTGTCCTGCTCCTTGTGGAGGGAATGTCACGTGTACCCAGAGCTAGGGGTGGGGCAATGTTAGTAGCACCTGGAGAACCATTGGCCTCTACCTGGGTGAGGGGTGGTTATGGCTCCCATGCTGGGTGGCCTGATAGCTATGGAACAGATCTCTCCTTAGCTACCACAGTCAGTGGCTGCTCTCCATCTAGGGTTAGGGCACCTGCTCAGCCATCAGGACACCCCATGCCAGGGCAGAGGCCTACAATTCAGATGGCAGCACAGGGGTGAAGATGATCTCACCGTAGCCCTAGTTACATGGCTGTCCCTGCATGCAGGTCAGGATGAGCTGGGGGAAGATGTTCTCTGTGTTTTTCCACAGCCTATTCCGGCCTCTTCTTGTGTCTGATTAAACCAAGAGAGTACCAGGTTCCCTCTCATAGTCCTAGTTCTTTTTCTTTTACAGTCATGAGGCTTGAACTCAGGTCCTGGGTACTGTCCCTGAGCTCTTTTGCTCAAGGTTGATGCTCTCCCAATTGAACCGTAGTGCCATTTCCAGCATTTCCTTTTCATGTGGATCTCTGATATCTCCAGTGCTGTGCCTGCAGGGAGGCACTCACCCCACAGACAGAGCCACCTCTGCCGTGACTGTGACTGCCCACAACCCTCACACCCACTCCTTGCACACCCCTCGACTCCAGTTATAGCTCCTCTTGGACTGGGTATCCAGCCTACCCCTTCCTACACTCACAAAGGGTCTACAATTGTCTTCCCAGGGTCCTTTCTTCTGCCAGCCAGAGTACAGACTGTGCACATCTTGACCATCACAGAGCTCAAAGCCAAAGGCTGAGATGCAGAAGGGGGTGACCCAGTAGCTGCACAGGGCCCATGGATCATCCTGTGCATCCCCCAGCCTGTGATTTCCCCCACCCCCTTGGCAGGGAAGCTCCATGCCCACATCCTGATCCCTGGTCCCCTCCAATTCCATTCTCCCTTGGATTTTGCAGACTGTCTACCATCAGGATCTAAAATTCTATTCATCACTTTATGTCCTTATCACGGATTTGCTACTTTGGCAGGATCTCCCCGTGCCTGGAGAGTGGGCATGTCATGTACTCTCTGTGGAGAAGTTGCCCCAGGAGAAGAAATATGCACTTCATGTGAGTATTGGACATGGCAGTAGGGCTCCCTAGGATCAGAAGCCACAGGAGGGGTGCAGATGGGGGAATGCTAGGGGACAGTGGGAGTTAGGGCACAGTTGGTTCCTTCTGCAGGGTTGACACCGCTTCACAAACCCAACAGAATGAGGTTCACATTACAGATGTCAGAGACAGTGCAGATTGCCAATGGGCGCAGGGGTCACTGTCACCCCCAGATGCTGGCTGCATGCTGGGATGCACGCAGAGATGGTTTCAAGATCAGATAATGAGGATGTTGCAGGGTGTAACCATTCTTTTCAGATGGCTGTCTACCTCTCTTGAGCTTCATCTCTATCTTTGTCTTTTTCTTGGCAGTTAACTGGAAATGAGAGTTTCATGGACTTTCCTTTCTGGACTGGCTTCAAACAGAAGCTATGCACAGTTTTCAAACCATACCCTACTGAAGAAGGGAAGCTTGATCTGGTGCTTAACTGGGTTGCACTTTGGCTCCGTTTGCTATGCCTCACGGGAGGGGGCTCATCATTTGTAGACTCAGATCTCATGACCTTCAAAGCCAAATGCTACCTGAAAGTTCAGGCTCCCAGCCTATGTGTTGAGCCTGGGTGAATACATTCTCTGTTATGCTGGGTCATCAACCCATGTTTTAAGCTGGAAGTAGGCAGTGCCACATTTGATAAGAACATCTGCCAGAGATTGTCACCTCATGAAAGCAGATTCTAAATTTGTATTCCATTTCCTGTGGTGGAGAAATCCCCTCCAAGTTAGACAGGCTCACATCCACCTGCAGGTCACACTCCTAATGCACCATTGAGTGTCCTCATGGTATTGGGATCTAAGTTTGTAGGGAATGCTGGTTTAGTCCATGAATTAGCTGGACAAGTGATGACAAACGTGTTGTGGATTAATATAAGAACAATTTAAGAAGCCCTGGAGGAGCATCAACCTGACCCTCTGTGGTGCTATAAATCTGATAGGATGTTCCAGACTGAGAAACAATCACATGGCTTTGTGTTTGGCATCCAGACATGTGAGTGCATGTCTTAGCTGTCAGGCAATACAGAGGAGGACATGAATAAGTGGGTGGAAAGCATCTGTCTGACCCCTGTCTGGAGGCATTTGGAGAGAACATAGGAAGGTAGATACCATGGCTGTGGTGGGGACAAAAAAAGGGTAAAAGAGGCAAAGGAACCAGGTACTGGTAGCTCAAGACTGTTATCCTAGCTACTCAGGAGTTTGAGGTCTGAGGATCACAATTCAAAGCCAGCCCAGGACAGAAACTCCATGAGACTCTTATCTGCAATGAACTACTGAATGCAAGAAGCTCAAGCTTAGTGACAGCATCCAGGCCTAGCGTTCAAAACCCAGGACCGGCAGAAAAAATATCAAAGGACAAGAAGCTGGCCAAAAGTTAGAGGGACTCTATCTTGACAAACAATACAATGGTAAGTTGCACTCAGAAGACTTGCACAAAATCTGGAAATGCCTGAGACTTATCTATGTATGTTTCCTGTTTGTCTAAATACATATATTTATGCATTTATATATTAGTATAGAGAGACAGATCAATACATATGACTATACATATATACATAGTAAGACACTTATGGGTGGGTGGTATACTGTGTGAGAGTTTGTGTTTGTGTTTTGTGGATGGCTATCTCTGTTTAGGAAAGATAGAAAATATGTAAATATCTTTAAAAAAACTTGATAAAATATAGAGAGACATAAGCTCTTGAGGGAATCTGAAATGACAAGATTATTCACAGGCACGTTTATCCTTATGGATTCCTCAGCAAGTTTTAATTTTTTTCATTATTTTCTTTCTTTTTTTGAACCAGTGCTAAGGATTTCTCTCAGGGACCAGGTGCTGCCAATTACTAATTTTCTCATGGCTGGTACAAGAGGAACTGAGCCACAGTTCCACTTTTGCCTTATTTATTCGTGCTTAACTGAAGATAAAGATTTCTATCAGTGACTTTCTCTCAGGGGCTGGATTCTAACGAGGATTCCCCAGACCTCAGCCTTCTCTATAGCTACAATTAACAATATGAGAACCCAGCACTGGGTTCCAATGCACAGGGCAAGAAATTGAGTGAATCTCTCAACTCCAATTAGCTATAATAAGCTAGAAGTGAAAGACCAATACCTTTGAGGAAAAGATGCTGAGGGTTATCACACAGGCCCTATGAGTAAGCCCTAAACCCTGTACACATGTGTGCATGCGCACATTGGTAGATACACACACACATGCACACACACAATATCTCAGGCAATATTGTATTTTGAATTAATATCCAAAGATTGGACAACAGGATAGCAAGTAATAAAATCTGTTTTTCTTGTCTACATTGAGAGAAAGGGATAAGTCACAAGATGCAGAAGCGAAGAATTCAGAGGCAAATGCTCTGAGTGAATAACTTGTAAAAAGCACATTTCTTTTCTTTTCTTTTGTTTTTTTCTGCCATTCCTGGGGCTTGAACTCAGGGCCTGAGCACTGCTCTTGGCTTTTCCCAAGTCTAGCCCTCTGCAACTTGAGCCACATTGCCATATGGATTTTTATATCTGTGTGATATTAAGGACTCAAACCTAGATCTTCATGGATGCTAAGCAAGCACTCTACCACTGGGCCAAACTCTAAACCCCGATAAATTATGTATAAATAGTCATCATCATCATATCAAAATATCCTTTCTCCTACAAAGAATGAACACTTATCTACGTCTGTAAGACTTTTTTTATGTCACCAATGCTTCTGTGATTTTCCCACTTGCATTTTACAGATGACAGCACAGATATTCATCAGGTAGAAAAATAGATTAGGATACAGAAACCTAACAACGTCCTAGGAGATTGAAGTGAAAAATATGTGCAAGATGGCCTGGGTGTTTCATCTATTTGTAGAGTGCTTGGCTACCACACAAAAAGACTCCGGTTTGATTCTGCAGTACCATATACATAGAAAACGCTGGAAGTGGTGCTGTGGCTTGGTGGGACAGCTATAGCCTAAAGAAAGCCTAAGAACAATGGTCAGGCTCTGAGGTCAAGTCCCAGGACTAGCAAAATAAAATGTGCAAGAGGCAAAATGCAAGATGAGAAGGCACTGTGAAGCAAAATGTCTTGTGAAGGATAAGGGGAATAGTGACAGTTAAGTTTGGATCTTACCTAAGAAAGGCTCCTTGAGGCTGAGACCAGGCAAGCACTTATGCCTAATTAATGACTTGGGATTTGAACAAAAAGGTGTGCTGTTTACTACATCCATATGTGAGGTGGGAAGGGAGATTCAGCCTCCAGTATGTCTTTGGGGAGGTCTTCTGTGAGCAAGGAGCTTTGGTCATTGGGCCTTGAAAGGTGACCCTACCTCCCTCACTATGGAACAGAATATGGAACCCTGGTAACTAAGCCACTGTATGTGACAACCAGCTCAAGCCAGCTCCGTTGGCCTGTGGCTCAGGAACCAGAAAGATGTTGCTGTGCTGTTGCCAAAGGTCAGGAGGCTCGCATCTCAGGCATGAGAGATATGGATGTCTCACTTGAAGAATTAGATGCTGGATCAGTGCCAAGCCAAAATTCCAGTATATCAGGCATTTCTCTAGGAAGAAAGCCAGGAAACTCCAGGGCAACTCAGATGAGGTATATTGAGAGGAAACCAATTTGAACCCATCATCCTGCCCACACACTAACAACCTTCTTGTATGCTTTCAAGTGACTATACTGAGATTAGAGTGTGTCATTTCCAATCTACTCTATTCCAATTCCTCAGTGTGAAGTGTGGTCCCATTCCTACGTTTGAAATATCCACTGTTTTGCCAACATAGTGTGATGGTAAGTCAGCTCAGACTCTGAATGAGCCTTGTAACCTATGGATCCTGGAGGAAGGCCTGTTGGAGATGCTGCTGACAAAGCTGATCCCTGCCTACCAGAAAGGTGATCTCTTTTATGTGGGAAACTTCCGGCACAATTTCAAATAGTGGAGGACAATGTAGTCGTTGCTGGAAATTCTCTTGAAAAAGTGAGTGTTCCCCCTCCAAACCCAGGTTTGCTCACCCCTCCTGGCCAAGTCTTGGAATACTTGGCTCCTCTCTGAGCCTGTTTGGTTCACTGCGGTGTTCACAGGGGAGCTAAGCATGATACAAGTGCACAAACTACTTTATTATGACTGGGACACCATGCCATTTCATTTCCCTCACAAGCTACTGGAGTCTCAACAGTGTGCTTACTGAGAAGTTGGATTTCAGGCATGAGTAAGTGGCTCCCAACTGCAGCCCTCACCTAGGTGACATCCTAGGAATTCCCATTTCCCAGTAAGAAATGAGGTGCCAGACCTAATGGCGGAGGCCTGTGAAATACTGGAGTCAGAGGAAAAGCTGGGGGCTGAATCACTTTTGAGCCATCAGGGAGGGATTGTGATAGCTTTGCCTGTTAGAACCTGAAAGCATTTACATTGTGGTGTGTGGTCCACTGCTGCCACTTGAACCTGAACCCAGGTCTAAATGCCATCCCTTTGGTGTTCAAAAATTAGCACTGTACCATTTGAGTCATAGGTCAAGTTCTGGCTTTTTGCTGCCTAATTGAAGACAAGTGCCTTTAGACTTTTACTGACTAGACTGGCTTTCCACTGTGATCTTCAGAGCTCAGCCTGCTGGGTGGCTAAGATTAGAGGAATGAGCATTTAGTTCTTTATTTGGAGCATTCACTTATTGATTTATTTAGAGCATTTACTTAGTTAATTTAAGGTGCGTTTACTTTGGGCAGATGCATAGAGGCCTCTCTCAGAAGCTTCTGGAAGTGGGGTGTAAAAGTCATCCTGTTCTCGAGTGTCTCTTACTCCCCTCCCAGCACATAAGTGCACATCTCTGCAGGCCAGCCACAGCATTAGAGTCCTGCAAGAAAGGGGCTTTGGTAGAAGGCTCAGGATGGAGAGAGAAGGCTCTCACTTTCCTTGTACCGAATGTGCCCACAGCATCATGTGTTCCATCTATATGATGTGAATGGACTTCTACCCCAGTGATTTCTACGAGTTCAAGAACGGCCACACCCTGACACAACTCAAGCTCTATATGAGGTTCCAAATGCCGGCTTTGGACCTGCTCTTATAAACACATACTTTTTGACCAGCTGGAGGAATGTGCGACCAGTAAGACCAAGAAAAAGGAGAAGTCCTGGTGTGGGTGCCTCAGAGCCTGTGAGTAGGAAGCCCATGTGGTCTAGATATTGGTTGGCCCTTACTTCTACAGAGCTTGGCAAAATGCCCTTTATGGGTGTTGTCAGCCAGGTAATGTCTGTCCTCTGAAAGGACTCGGGAATAAGCAATCATTAGAAAGACCCTACACCTCCTCAGTGTTCAGTCCAAACTCCAGTTCTACAGGTGCCTCCATTAGATCCTCATGGAAGTTGAGTGACACTTCAACTTGCAGAGTCCACTCTGTCCACTCTGTACCTATTTCCATTCTCAGGTTTGGGTCATCGTGGAAGAGCTTATCCTGAACTCCGGATGAAAAACCCACCAATGGAACTGGTGACTGATGGAGACAGAGAATCATCACTGCACTCCAGAAAGCATGGGCCTTCTGTAGAAATTACCAAACAGGTTTAGAGTCCTGTGGATATACCTTTTGCTCTGAACCCCATGTGTGACACAGTTGAACCTGCAGATACTATGGAGGAAGAAAAAGAGCAGCCAGATTTCCTTCCGTTTCCTTTCACACTCCACCCAGAGTCAGTCCATCTGAGTCAGAGTAACACTCCACTTATTGTGCAAGCTGAAGGGGCACACGCTGGGCTCATGGAAAATGTCCCCATGGGAAGCAGCAAGTGTACTCTCAATCCTGGATTCATTGAAGGAAAATGAATCCATCCTCACAGAATATCCTGACCCACCCATCTCACTAAAAGAAACTCAATCTCCATTCGACAAACCAGAATCCATCCCCCTCTTAACTCAGGAAGGACATTCTGTTTCTCATGAGGAAGGAGACCCTTCTGAGGACTCTGAAGTAGAATTACTGTCTGAAGGCAACTTGGAGGCCAGTCTGGATTTAGAGCTTCCCTGTCCCCTTCCTAAAAAGACATCTCTTTATCTTGCTCTCATGATTCTTGTTAAGTAGTCATTGTATTTACTTTGCTAACTATTAAACTCTCATTTTTAATATTATGGTGTGCAGTTCTTCAGTCCTTATTATACTGTGTTTTATTTTCCACTTAGAATGTGAGACCTCAGACACATAGGTCCTGGGTGGGCCAAAAACCAGACAGGTCTGGTCCCATAGAAGACAACCTTACTGGATATACGGGGAACTATGAAATGCATGGTATCACCAGGAATCCAGGCCAGGCCTCCATAGAAAGACAAGTCTGCTACCAAAGCTTAAGGACAGAGCAGATGCCTGGAAATGTGTTTTGTCAATCGGGAGAAGTGCCAGAGTAACTGTAATATTATGTGGGACTCTGTTCTGTGAGTTCAAGTCTGTTTATATATGCATTGTGCTTTGTACAAATATTCAAGAAAATTAAAACTCCACAATAGCATCAAAAATCTACTTTGGCTTTAAATGTGGCCTAGTTGTAGAGTGCTCGCCTAGTATACAAGAAGACCTTGATTCAATTCCTCGGCACTGCATACACAGAAAAAGCAGATGGGGCACTGTGGCTCAGGTGTCACAGTGCCACCCTTGAACAAATGTGGCCAAGGCAGTTCCTGGTCCCTCAGTTCAAGCCCCAGGACTAGCCAAACAAGAAATCATACCATTTTCCACACATTTGGAAATAAATCTGTTTTATCTAACCCTACTTCTTTTTTGCCAGTCCAGGGTGTGTGCCACCAAGTCAAACTACTGGCCCCCAACCTTACTATTTTTAATCATCTAAATTTTTTGCATAATCATATTTCATGCTGTCTGTATTAATGCCATAAACAGTATGCTTAGTGTAATAATGTTAAAGGTAAAACGTAAGAAATTAATAACTAAAATTCCTTTTTTATTAGTTTTATAGCATTACTACAATTTTATGAGAACAATTACCTGGAATATTTATTTTAGAGTTGAAGTAATCCATTTTGATAAATATATCAACCTACATCATTTATTTGAACACAGTTTAAACTATTTTTTCAGGAATGAAAATACATATATATTTGTTGTAAATGAAATTTATGACTTGGGGGGAAGGCAAAGAGAACAGGGGGGAGGGGGGTAACAGTGTTTACAAGAAATGTACTCATTACATATGTAACAGCAATCTCTATGTATATCACCTTGACAACAAATTTTTTGAAACGTACAATATGTTTAAATGTCTACCTTGGGAAGAATTTTATTTTTGCCAGTACTGTGCTTAAACTCAGGACCTGAGCACGATCCTTGTTTTTGTTTTTGTTTATTTTTAAGGCTCAAGTTCTATCACATGTGCCACAGCACCACTTTTATCTTTTTTTATCTATGATGTGCTGAGGAATTGAACTTGGGTCTTCATTCATGCTCAGCAAGAACTCTTCCACTAGGCTTAAATTATGGCCCCAGTGGGAAGGAAGTTTTCCATAAAATATGTAGGAAATATGTACACTAAGGAAAAGCCATCAAAAAGAGGAGAAAAATTATATACTTAGATAACGACATGCCAGTATTATGGCAGATCTCTGTAATTCTAGCTTCAAGAGTGGCCTGTTTGAACCGGGAGTTGGCTGGCTGAAGTATAGTGCTATCCTTGAGCAAGCCCTAGGACAGTGCTCTGGCCATGAGTTGAAGCCATAGGACATGCAAAAAATAATAATTTAATGCCCGTGACTGGTAGATCACTCTGGTAATCCTAGCTACCCTGGAGGATCGAGGTTCAAAGACGGCCCAGGCATAAAAATCTGTGAGAATCTTATTTCCAAATAATCCAGAAAATTCAAAATGACAATGTGCCTCAAGTGGTAGAGCTCTTGCCTTGAGCTGAAGATCTTAAGGTAAACATCCAGGCCCAGAGTTCAAGCCCCATGAGTGAAAAAAAGAAAAAGAAAAAGAAAGCCCTTATCTAAGGCTGGAGTGCACACTAGTGGTAGTTTGCTTGCCTAGTATGCACAAAGCCCTGTGTTCAATTACTCTGTACCATTTACACCAAAAAAAAAGCTGGAAATGATCTCAGAAGGTTGGGTTCTGAGGATCACAGTTCAAAGCCAGGCCAGACACTAAAGTCCATGAAACTGTTACTTCCACTTAAGCACCAGAAAACCAGCAGTGACACTGTGGCTCAAGGTGTTTAAGGTTGTAGCCTTGAGCTGAAGAGCCAGGGACACTGCCCAGGTGCACAATTAAAGTCTTACCACCAAAAGAGAGAGAGAGAGAGAGAGAGAGAGAGAGAGAGAGAGAGAGAGAGAGAGAGAGAGAGAGAGAGAGAGAGAGAGAGAGGAGAGAGACAGAGACAGACAGAGAGAGAGACAGAGAGACAGAGAGACAGAGAGACAGAGAGGCAGAGAGAGAGAGACAGACAGGCAGAGACAGAGACAGACAAAGACAGAGAGACAGAGTCAGAGACATCAAACAGTCAGGCACTGCTGGCTGAAGCGTGTAATTCTAGCTACTTTGGAGGCTGAGACTTGAGGATCTTGGTTCAAAGCCCAAAGCCTGCCTGGACACATATGTTTGTGAGACTTGCATCACCAATTAACTACCAGAAACCAAAAATGGAGCTGTAGAGGAAGACCGCTAGCCTTGAGCTGAAGAGCTCAGGGACAGTGTCCAGGCCCAAAGTCCAAGCACCATGACGAATCAATAATAAAAAAAGAAGATAGCTAATAGTAATGATGAATAATTTTGTGCTGGAAGTTTGGCCTAGTGGTAGAGTGCTTGCCTAGCATGCACGAAGACCTGGGTTCAATTCCTCAATACCACATACATAGAAAAATGCTGGAAGTGGTGCTGAGGCTGAAGTGGTAGAGCCCTAGCCTTGAGAAAATATAAGGACAGTGCTCAGTCCCTGAGTTCAAGCCCAGGACTGGCCAAATCAAAAGGAGTAGAGCACTGGCATTGAACTGAAGATCTGAGGAACAGCCCAGGCACAGAGTTCAAGCTCCGCAAACAACAACAACAAAATCCATGAAATGGCAGTGGTGGTTTTAAGCTAAGCAAAAATAGAGTAGAAACTGGTAAAATGCATATTTGTGTGTAAGCAAAATAGCCAGACTTATGCATTAGAACAGGATAGCAACTTGAAAAAAAATTGTGTTTTCCATCTCACTAGGTCCTGTCTCTTAATTTATTCAAGTAAGTAAAATGCTGGGTTTTATAATCATTGCTCTGAATATTAGAAAATCATAATATCTCTCATTAACCAACAAAGACCAGGAACTGGGGCTTCGTTCAAATGGCAGTGTATCAGGCAAGAGAAGAAAAAATTGAAGTAAGAACTTGAAGTTCTTGATCCATAACCTGCAGAGTAACAGAGCAGCAGCCTGGTGATGGTACTTCACACCTATAATCTTAGCTACTCAGGAGGCTAAGATCTGAGAATCAAAGTTTAAAGCCAGCCAAAGTACCCAGTTAACTGCCAAAAAAACCAGAAGTGGCACTGTGGCTCACAGGTTAAAGCACTAGCCTTGAGCTGAAGAGCTCAGGGACAGTGCCCAGGCCCAGAGTTCAAGCCCCACAATTGACAAAAATCAAACAAGCAAACAAAACTCACAAAGAAGCCTGCAGACCACAGTGGTTCTGCTGAGTCTCTTCTCTATGGGAATCAGGAAACATTTCACTTTTTCTGTCTCTTCCCATCTCAACATTCATACTAAAATAAGACTGTGTTGAAAGTTTCAATTTATAAAAATGTTTCTCATGAAGCACCCTGAAATATTCATCGCTTATATCTCAATTGAAGATAGTTGATTTGGGGCTGCATTGGTAGAGTGCTAGCCTTGAGCAGAAAAGGTCAGGGATAGAGCTGAAGCACTCAGTTGAAGACCCAATGCCAACACACAAAAGAAATTATGCACTTTATATATATTTTCTAATTTCTTAATGAATTTTTCAGTCTGTATAAATATAGGGTACATTCCTTGCTACTTAAGTAAGATTGCTCTTTTTTTTCTTTTTGCCAGTCCTAGAGCTTGGACTCAGGGCCTAGACATTTTCATTGGACTCGCTTGCCCAAGGTGAGTGCTCTGCCTCTTGAGACACAGCGCCACTTCTAGCTTTTTCTGAGTATGCGGTACCGGTGAATAGAACCTAGGTCTTCATGCATTCTAGGTGAGCACTCTACCATTAGGCTACATTCCCAGGCAGTGAGATTCCTCTTACAGTCATTGTATGTTCACAGAGTTTGATCTCACACACTGTAGGGCCCTGGTTGGCTTTGACCTGTCAGATTGTTACTGTATCTGATTTTTTCCCTGGCATATTGTATATATGTTTATTTGTTTATGTCAAATAGGAAAGTGAAGTGGGGAAGCAAGATGATTGGGAAGGGGAGGGGAGAGGGAACTGGGGACAAAACATGTGGAGTGGAATAAATGTGTGAGAAGTAATGCAGTCCACTACCTGTAAATATAGTCGTAACCCCTCTATACATTACCCTGAAAATAAAAAAGAGACTATAAAAATATCTGTAGAAAATGAGGCTGGATGATGGAAACAACCAGATGCCCTGCTACAAAAAATGTGATACACGCACACACACACACACACACACACACACACACACACACACACACACACACACACACAATGGAATGATCCATAGCCAACCGACAAGATAAAATAATGGCATTCTCGGGGAAGTGGATGAGAAGGAAAAAAAATCATATTAAGTGAAGTAAGCCAAACTCAAAGGAACATAGGCCCAAGAGTCTCCCTCATTTGTCAAATTCAGTAGAAACCTTGGGCTCTGCTACCAGAAATTTACAATAGAACAAAATCTAGAGACATCGTGACAAATAGTGTGACACTAAATGTAAGGACCTCCAAGATAAAGAAACGAAACTCATATAATGAGTGATTGTTGTCCTTAATGAACTATGTGATCTCTTATCTCTTTTGCTATCCCTTGGTTATATCATATTGTTACAATATTTCACCTTGTTTTCTGATATATTTCACATGTGTCTAATTGGTTATTTGAAATTGGATAGGGAAGGGGGGAAATGAACATGAGTGGGGGCAGGGGAAGGGAAATGGGGACCATATCATTACATGGGGTATCAAAGTTTGAGAAGTAATGCACCTTCTATCTGGTGAATATAATGTAACCCTTCTATAAATTACAATAAAAATAAATACATAAAAAGAAGTTCTGCACAGAAAAAAATAATAATGGCATTTTTGGGGTAGTGGATGAAATTAGAGTGAATCCTGTTGAGTGAGATAAGTCAAGACCAAGGAACAAAAGGTACATGGTATCCTTAATATATGGATATTAGTTTCAAACAGTAGTAGAGCGATGATTGAATAGGTGATACCCAAAGTTCTGGACATAATTTTGGAGATATAAACATAACTACATAGACATAAAAATCTAGGATAGACTATACACTCTATAGACATGTGTTTTATTATAGATTAATCTGTATCTATGACATACAAAGACTCAGATTAATTTTTTACTATATTCTAAAATCTATGTGCCAGTGATTGTATAGCGATTCCCTTCTTGAATACTTGTTGGTTAAACATGACATTTGAAATATGATGTAAAATTCAATGTTAATAAATTTTTTTTAAAAAAGAGGCTAGAGGTAAATACCACTAATGTACTTGCTCTAAGTGGTACAGAAATTTTCTTAATGAATCAAGGGGTTTTATTACATCTTTATATAATTATTTTAGTTCTGAGTGTTCTACACTCAATGATACTTCTGGAAAGATGATATAGCTGACTGTGTAGATGGTATGAAGACATACTGGCCTAAACGTAGAATAAAGCATTGGTAAGTGGCTGTTAGCTGTCCAGATTCTACTGGAATATGTGGAATGAATTTATTAAGCACAATTCAGGCTCTTAGTCAGATCAGGATCAAGATTATGTGGTTCCATGAGATGAATGAGGAAAGATCAGAAAAATCTACTAAGTTATCCAGATATACTTTTGAAACTAAGGTATCTGGACTCCTTTTTTTTCTTTCTTGATGGGGAGCTTGAACTTTGGACCTGTGCAAGGTCTCTTAGTTCTTTTTCCTCAAGGCTAATACTGTACCACTTTTAGCCACAACTCCACTTAGTTTTTGGGTGGATAAGTGGAGAGAAGAATCTTACAGTTTTTTTTGTTTCCGTTTTTTGCTTGTAAAGGCTTTGAATCACCTTCTCCCTGGCTAGTAGAATGACAATTATGACCCTCCTGCTCCTGGCTGGTGATTTTTTGAAAATTGGACTTTCTTCCAAATCACGCAACTGGTTCTTACCAAAGTTTTGAAGACTGACTTAAAAGTGACAGATTTTTGTCACTTGGAGACACTCTGTGCTGAACGTTAGAAATCTACCAGCTGAGTCACAGTGGCACTTCCAGTTTTTGTTTATGTGGTGCTGAGGAATGGAATCCAGGGTTTCATACATGCTAGGCAAGCTACATTTTCAGCCCAAGGTTTTATGTTTTGTTTTTTCAGTGTTGTTGCTTCTAAGGTACTGTATGATGTTCTTTCATTTTCTTTGCTTTTCACCTCTTTTCTTCTTTTTCCCTTTAGTTTTATTCTCTGTAGTCACTGTGTTGTATTCGGGTACCCTGTGTCTTGTACATAGGTTTATGTGATTTGAGGAATGGAGAGGGTATAATAAAATGGTTAAAAAAACAAAGGAAAAAGGGTGAACCAATTGAACAGTGATACTTGGAAGACACTAAACGGAAATGAACTGAACAATATGGGTGGAGAGGGGGCTGAGGGTAGGAAAACAGAGAAAAATGATGGAGGGGATAACAATTTTCTTAAGAAATGTGTTCATTACTTATGTAACCGTATGCCAACTATATATTGACTTAACAAAAAAAATTAACTTAAAAAAATAATTTAGCCGGGTATGGTGGCTCACACTTGTAAATGTAGCTACTCAAGAGGCTTGGATCCAAGGATAGCAGTTCAAAGTCAGCCTGGGCACTGAAGTCCATGTGACTCTTATCTACAATTAACCACCAGAAACCCAGAAGTGGCCCTATGGCTCAAGGGATAGGGCAGTAGTCTTGAGCTGAAAAGCTCAGTGACAAGACCCAGGTGCAGAATTGCAGTCCCATGACTTGAATGATGAATGATACTAGCCAGGCTCTGTGCGCTCACACTTGGAATCCTATCTACACAGAATCAGGTTTGAATCCAGCCCAAACAAATTGCATGATATTCTGATTTACAGTTCATTACCAAAAATCTGGAAGTGGAGCTGTGGATCAAGTGGTAGAACACTAGCCTGAAGCAAAAAAAAAAACATTTAAGGACAGTTCCCAGGCCCTGGGTTCAAGTCCCAGGACTTGCATAAAACAAACAAAATGTGACGCTGAGTCCTCCATCATTTGGTGTTATAGTTCAATATTCTTGATATGCGTCTTAGAAATTAAGTCCCTAGCAAATACTCTCCCCTGAAATTCATCTTCATAGCTGATTCATAGAATTTCAGCATCATTACTATCACCTTCCAGTTAGCATAGCAGTCTACTACTGAAAATTTGAAGAAAATTTTGAGTAATCCTAATAAATCTGTGTATCATCTGCACACACATCAAATCAGCAGCAGCTATGTTCTACTATTATCTAAATGTATTTAATCCCTTCTTGAGTTAATGAGCCTTAAAGATTAAAACATATGAAATAGTTATGAAACTAACAGTCACCATTCTTCTACCTAATATTGTAATATAAGTTTATAAATGCAAGGACTATTCTGAAGTGTGCAGAAGATAGCTTCTAATTATAATATTCTCATGAAGTATAGTTTTTAAGAAACATGTTGCTTGCTTTGGGAAAGCAAAGGCAAGAAAAAATGATATAAGTAAGTTCCCTATTTATCAGAAGGAAAATACTATTGGGTTTAGATCAACTTCATTCATTCCGAGCTGATGAAACAAATATTTGCAATTCCTGAGGCCAATCACTTCATTGTGATGCACAATTAGCCAGCTTAGATCAATCTTCCAAAAAAGGAAAGGAACAAATGAGAAGCAATTAAGGTTTCCAAAATGAACCAGGTGGTGGTGGCAGCTCACACTTGTAAGTCTATCTACTCAAGGCATGAAATCCAAGGATCTGGATTAAGTCTGTCTGGGATGAAAATATTCCTGTCTGAAACATCATCTCTGTTATCATAGCGAAGCTGATACACACTGCCCAACAGGTTCCAAACACCAAAGTCCATCTCCTATCTGAAATACTAGCAAACGTACTCACACATTATTTCCTCTTTGGGAGATATTTGAAACATGTACCAGAAACATTTCCCTGGCTTCAGAGTGGAAGTGGAAATATATACTCACTAGAAGCCCGTCTAGTAAATTACAGTCAATCATCTTTCCTCACATCTTGTTAGTTAAATTGAACAATGAGTGTTTGGATCAGAAGCGATGTGTATGAGCATACAGGTTGTAAAAGTACTGTAATCCTAGCTACTCAAGATAAGCTGAAACCTGAGGATTCCAGTTCAAAATCAGCCATGCAATAAATTCCATAAAATTTTTACCTCTAATTAACCAGAAAAACAGAGCGTTGAATTGTGCTTAAAATGCCACAGGCCTAAGCTTTGCATAAAATTGCTAAGGGGTAGCATTCAGGATGCCCACTCTCTCCACTACTTTTTAACATAGTACTAGAAATCCTAGGCAGTGCAATAAGGCAAGAAGCAAGCATAAAATGGATCCAAGTAGGGAAAGAGGAAATAAAATTATCCCTCTTTGCAGATGACATGATTCTGTATTTAAAGAATCCTATAGACTCTACTCAGAAGCTCCTTGAGCTGATTCAAAGCTTTGGAAGGGTAGCAGGCCATAAAATCAACCCTCACAAATCAGCTGCCTTCCTTTATGCCAACAGTGAGAGGAACGAGGCAATAATCAGGAAAGAAACTCCTTTCACAATAGCCTCAAAGAAAGTAAAGTACCAAGGAATTAGCTTAACTACGAATGTAAAGGATCGTTTAGATGAAAACTTTAAAACCCTAAAAAAGGAAATTAAAGCAGAGCTAAGGAAATGGAAAAACCTCCCATGCTCCTGGATTGGAAGAATCAGCATTGTGAAAATGACAATCTTGCCAAGGGCTATCTACAAATTCAATGCAATACCCATCAACATCCCAATGTCATTCTTTAAAGAAATAGAAGAGGCAATTCAAAATTTCATATGGAATAATAAAAGACCCTTATAGCAAAAACACTTCTTAGCAGAAAGAACAGTGCTGGAGGAATTTCAATTCCAAACTTTAGACTCAATTACAGAACTATAATTCTCAAAACAGCTTGGTACGGGCACAAGAACAGGCTTGAAGTCCAATGGAATAGAACTGCGGACCCAGATATTAAACCACAGACCTATGGCCACCTAATCTTTGACAAGGGAGCCAATAAAATAGAATGGAAGAAAGATAGCCTCTTCAACAAGTTGTGCTGGCAGAACTGGTTAACCACCTACAGAAAACTAAAGTTGGATCCTTCTTTGTCACCTTGCAGTAGAATTAACTCCAAATGGATCAAAGACCTGGAGGTAAAAGCTGACACACTGAAAAGTTTACAGGAAGGAATAGGAGATACACTAGGCCTCCTTGGCACAGGTCGAAACTTTCTTAAAAAGGACCAAGAATCACAACAAATCAGAGAAAGGCTGGATAAGTGGGACTACATTAAACTGCAGAGCTTTTGTATGGCAACGGATATAGCTAGTAAACTAATCAGGAAGCCTACAGAGTGGGAGAAGATCTTCACCAACCAAACAACGGACAAAGGCCTCATATCTAAAATATATCAACAGCTCAAAAAATTGAATCACTCCAAAACTAACCTCCAAGGTAACACCCATCCCATTAAAAATGGGCCAAACATTTAAAGAGAGTCTTCTCTGAAGAAGAAACAAAAATGGCCTATAGACACATGAAGAAATGCTCCACATCTCTGCTCATAAAAGAAATGCAAATCAAAAGAACTCTAAGATTCCACCTCACTCGAGTTAGAATGGCCAGGATCAGGAAAACGAATGACAACAGATGCTGGAGGGGATGTGGCCAGGAGGGATCACTACTACACTGTTGGTGGGAGTGCAAACTCGTTCAACCACTATGGAAAGCAGTGTGGCAGTGCCTCAAAAGGCTAAACATAGAACTCCCCAATGACGCAGCAATTCCACTACTTGGCATTTACCCAACAATCCAGAAACAAGGGCATGCTAAACCCACTACCACATCAATGTTCATTGCAGCACTATTCACCATAGCAAAGATATGGAACCGACCCAGATGTCCCTCAGTTGATGAGTGGATCTACAAGTTGTGGTATTTGTACACAATGGAATTCTATGCTGCTGTCAGAAAGAATGACATCGTCCCATTTGTTAGGAAATGGAAAGACATAGAACAAATCATATTAAGTGAAGTAAGCAACACTCAAAGGAACTTAGGCTCAGTGGTTTCCCTCATTCGTCATAATCAGTAGAAACCTTGGGCTCTACTAGCAGAGATTTGCAATAGAGCAAAAGGCCATATATAAGGCCATATAATGTGAAGCTAACTGAAAGGACCTCCAGGATATTGACACAAAAGCCACATAATGAATGATTGTTGTCCTTAATGTACTATGTTGTCTCTCATCTCCTTTGCTGTCCCTTGGTTATCCCATATTGGTATAGTATCTTACTTTGTTATCTGATATATTGAATTTATTTGAATTTGGATATTTGAAATTTGATAGGGAAGGGGGGAATTCCAAGACTCAGGGGGGTGTGGGTTTGGAGGGAAATGGGTACCAACACATGTGAAAGGGTATCAATGTATGTGAATTAATGTACCTTCTATCTGGCAAATATCATGTAAGCCTTTTACTAATTACAATAAAAAGAATTAAAAAAAAAGAAAGTTGTAGTGTGTGGGGAGGATGATGGGTTCAAATACATTTCTTGTTAGAAATATACCTCATCTGGTTGCCCTGGATTTTCCTGGCTTTCTTCTGAGAGAAAGGCCTGTTATACTGGATTTGTGGCTTGGCAATGATCTTCGAGTAAGACATCCACAATTTCCATGCCTGAGACTCGAGTTTCCTGACCTTTGGCAACAGCACAGCAACATCTTTCTTCCTCCTGAGCCACAGGCCAAGTGAGCTGGCTTGAGTTGGTTGTTAGTTACAGTGGCTTGGTTACCAGGGTTCCATATTCTGTTCCATTGTGAGGGAGGCAGGGTCACCTTTCAGGGCACAATGACCAAAGATCCTTGCTCAGAGAAGACCTCACCAAAGACATACTGGAGGCTGAATCTCTCCTCCAATCTCACAATATACATGTGGATGTAGTAAACAGCACTCCTTACTTGTCCAATCCCAATGTCTTCCACTAGGCCCAACTAGCAGTCTGGTCTCAGGCTCAAGGAGCCTTTCTTAGGTAAGATCCAAACTTAAGGGTCAATATTGCCCTCATCTTTTACAAAACATTTTTTTCACAGTGCCATCTCTGCCTGCATTTTGCCCCTTGTCGAATTTTTTTTTGTTTTTGCTAGGCTTGGGACTTGACCTCAGAGTGTGAACATTGTTCTTGGGCTTTCTTTTGGCTTTCGCTGTCCCACCGAGCCACAGCACCACTTGCAGCGTTTTCTATGTATGTGGTAATGAGGAATCAAACCTGAGTCTTTTTGCGTGTTAGCCAAGGACTCTACCACTACGTCAAAAAACAGGGCATCTTGCACATATTTTTGACGTCAATCTACTAGGATATTAGGTTTCTGTATCCTAATCAATTTTCCTGATGATTAGCTTTGCTGTCATGTGTAAAAAATGCAAGAGGGAAAAGCACAGAAGAATTAGTGAAATTTAAAAAAAAGCAATACACACATAGATAAGTGTTCATTCTTTGTAGGAGAAAGATATTTTGATATGATGATGATGACTTTATAATTTCTATGTCAGGGTTGAGAGTTTGGCATAGTGGTAGAGTGCTTGCCTAGCATCCATGAAGATCTGGGTTTGATTGCGCAGTATCACATAGATAGAAAATCTAGATGTGGCACTGTGGCTCAAGTGGCAGAGGGCTGGACTTGAGAAAACCCGAGGACAGTGCTCAGGCCCTGAATTCCAGCCGCAAGACTGGCAGAAAGATAAAAGAAAATAAAAATGCTTTTTACGAGCTAATTCACTCACAGCATTGGCTTCTGAAATCTTCGCTTCTGCATCTTGTGAAATACCCCTTTCACTCAACGTGGACAAGAAAAACAGATCCATCCCATGGTCCACTGTGAGGACACTGGTTGGGCTAAGAGCTAGTCGTGCAGCAACACATAAGTTTTATTCTAATATTTTCCAAACTTTGTACTCAAATATGCTACCTACTTACCAACTTAGGTCAGTTATCCTTATGCTATACCTTTTCTTCATTACTACAATATTGTTACACTCCTACGTTTATCCTCTTGTAGCTCTCCTGACCTCTCTCATTCTTTTTTTCTATCTCTGGACCTCTGCTCGTCTTTCAACCCTTATACTGCACAGATCTACACTTGATGGCTGTTGAGCAATATTGTATATGTAGGTGGTTAATTATTCTCTAGGCTCAGAGGGACTTAAAGACAATAGAGATTTGATTGAGAGGCTTATTGTTTTGGGTATAAATCGCTTATCAGTTGTTGTATTAGACTGGTCTGTAAGTGCACAAAAAGAAAGAGTGATAATACCAATCAAAACTTGTGAACATCTAGTGTCTGCCAGCTACAGAGGTCTACGTTGTTTATATCTGAAAAACCATAATCGTATTTAGTAGTAATCTTGCTCCCATTTTCAAATGGGCAGAACAAGAAACTCAAGAAAAATGTCAAATCAAGAAACAACATCCCCCACCCAATGTAAACAGACAATGGAACAGTCACTGGCAAACCTAGAGGAGAGTCTTCCAAGTGCTACACAAATGCAATTGATAAACATCATTAATGAAAAATGTGAAGATAAAGAAAGAGATAATGGAGGAAGCCATTGCTGAAAAAGTGGAAAGCATAAACAAGGTGATAAGTGAAAAAGAAGAAGCCATAAAGGAGGCCATAATAAAGGTTTTTCAAAGAAATATGGATGAATTCATAGAATCCACAAATAAAAACGTGACCAAACTCCAGCAAATGTCCAAAGAAAATAAAGCTACTGAGCTCACCACTCAAAAGGAAATCAATTAGATAAAGAAATCCATACATGATCTAAAACAAGAGAAGCAAGGCATAAAAAGTGAGCAATTAGAAGCAAGGGAGATGAAAAATAAAGTAGATAGCTTTGATAGCAGGTTAGACAATGCAGAGGAGAGAATTTCCGGGGCTGAAGATAATTTAGTTATGATAGAGAAAGAACAGAAAATGAGTCAATCCAAATCTAGGAAAATTGAGAGAGCGCTTCAGGAGGTCCAAGATACAATTACGTAGCCTAATTTAAGGCTAGTTGGTATTGAGGAGGGCGTGGAGAAAGAGGTCAATGGTATTGGAAATATACTTCAGGGAATCATCTCAGCGAATTTCCCAAATATCCAGAAGGGCAGGCCCATCCAGATAGGAGAAGCTTTTAGATCCCCAAACAGACCTGACCAGAAAAGAACATCCCACCGCCACATTGTGATCCGAACTGGATCAATAGAAACGAAAGGAAAGATCCTAAAGGCAGCCAGGGAAAAGGGATCAGTAACCTATAAAGGCAAACCAATCAGAATAACCCCAGATTTCTCAGCAGAGACCATGCAAGCACGAAGTGACTGGAAGCATATATGTCATGCCTTTAAATCAAATAACTACCAACCAAGAATACTGTAGCCAGCTAAGCTCTCATTCATAACTGAGGGGACAATAGAAACATTCCATTCCAGGGAAAAGCTGCACAATATGTCGAAACAAAACCAACACTACAGAGAATTCTCAAAGATGCTCTATACAGAGAAAACCAAAATAAATGCAGAATAGGGAAAGAAATGGCACCTAAACAGCATACCATCTAAGGACCACAAGAACTGTCAAGACACAGGCCCTACTAAAAGCTTTTAAAAATGGTAGGAACTAATAAATATCTCTCAATCCTAACTCCCCATATCAATGGAATTAATTCTCCATTTAAACGGCATGGGCTGTCTAGTTGGATCAAAAAGCAAGAGCCATCGTTCTGCTGTCTTCAAGAGACACATCTTACCCCAAAACAATCATCTTTTGAAAGTGAGAGGTTGGAATAAACTGTATCAAGCTAACTGCCCACATAAACAGGCTGGAGTTGCCATCCTCATATCAGATACAATATACTTCAAACTAAAATTACTAAGAAAAGACAAAGAAGGTTACTACATACTACTAAAGGGATCTTTCCTCCAGGAAGTCATAACGATCCTAAATATTTACACACCCAGTCCCGGAGCTCCAAACTTCATCAAGCAAACTTTACTTACACTGAAACCATACATAGATCGAAACACAGTGATTGTTGGTGAGTTTAACACACCACTCTCACCTATGGACAGATCAACAAGGCAAAACTCAACAGAGAAACCTTAGAACTGAACACCTATATAGACCAACTAGATCTAACAGACATCTGCAGAATATTCCACCCAGTAACAACACAATATACGTTTTTCTCAGCAGCTCATGGAACATTTTCCATAATAGACCACATCTTAGGCCATAAAACAAACCTGGACAGATTCAGAAACACTGAAATTATTCCATGCACACTCTCAGATCATAAAGGCATCAAATTGGAGCTGAACACATATCTCCACCAACGAAAACCCTGTAACTCATGGAGATTGAACCACACATTGTAGAATCAAAAACAATGGGTAATCGAAGAGATCAGAACAGATATCCAACTGTTTATGAAATTTAACAATAAGGAGCACACAAATATCAACTCCTTAGGGACACAACAAAGGCAGTACTCAGAGCAAAATTTATAGTGCTGAGTGCCTACAACAGTAAGTTGGAAAAATGGCAAACCAACTAGTTAATGTCTCACTTTAACCTCCTGGAAAAAGAGCAACAAACCAACCCTAAACCCATTAGGAGAAAGCAAATTATTAAAATCAAAGCAGAATTAAATGATTTGGAATAAAAAAAACCTATACAAAGAATCAACAAAACAAGGAGATGGTTCTTTGAAAGAATTAACAAAATTGACAAGCCCTTAGCAAATCTTACCAAAAAAAGAAGAGAGCATATCGAAATAAACAACATCGCAGATGAAAATGGTAATATCACGACAGAAATTACCAAGATCCAGAATATCATGAGGGAATACTTCTCAAACCTTTACGCCAACAAATTTGAGAATCTAGAAGAAATGGATGAATTCCTAGACAATGTTAACATACCCATACTGAACCAAGAAGAGCTAACCCAACTCAACAGGCCTATTTCAAGCTCTGAAATAGAAATGGAAATTACACAACTTCCACTTAAAAAGAGCCCAGGGCCAGATGGATTCACAGCTGAATTCTATAAGGTCTTCAAAGCAGAGCTCACACCAATACTCCTCAAGCTCTTCAACGAAATTGAAAATGAAGGTTGTTTACCAAACTCATTCTGTGAAGCCAGTATATCCCTCATCCCCAAATCAGACAGAGATTCATCAAAGAAAGAGAACTGTAGACCCATTTCTTTGATGAACATCGATGCAAAACTTCTCAACAAAATACTTGACAACCGTCTACAACAACTCATCAAAAAATTATACACTATGATCAAACTGGATTCATCACAGGGAGACAAAGCTGGTTCAACATACACAAATCAATTAATATAATTCAACACATCAACAGGAGCAAGGACGAAAATCACATGATTGTCTCAATAGATGCGGAAAAGGCATTTGACAAGATCCAAAACCCCTTTATGTTAAAAGATGTGGAGAAACTAGCACTCCATGGAACATTTTTCAATGTAATAAAGGCTGTGTATGAGAAACCCACTGCTGGTATTATACTTAATGGTGAAAATCTAAAGCCATTCCCTCTAAAATCAGGAAGGAGATAAGAATGCCCACTCTGTCCACTCCTTTCTAACATAGGACTAAATTTCCTAGGCAGTGCAATAAGGCAAGAAGCAAGCATAAAGGGGATCCAAGTAGGGAAAGAGGAAATAAAACTATCCCTCTTTGCAGATGACATTATTCTGTATTTAAAGAATCTTATAGACTCTACTCCCAAGCTCCTTGAGCTGATTCAAAGCTTTGGAAGGGTAGCAGGCCATAAAATCAACGCTCACAAATCAACTGCGTTCCTTTATGCCAACAGTGAGAGGAACGAGGCAATAATCAGGAAAGAAACTCCTTTCACAATAGCCTCAAACAAAATAAAGTACCTAGGAATTAGCTTAACTAAGAATGTAAAGGACCATTTACATGAAAACTTTAAAACCCTAAAAAAGGAAATTAAAGCAGAACTAAGGAAATGGAAAAACCTCCCATGATCCTGGATTGCAAGAATCAACATTGTGAAAATGACAATCTTGCCAAGGGCTATCTACAAATTAAATGCAATACCCATCAACATCCCAATGTCATTCTTTAAAGAAATAGAAGAGGTAATTCAAAATTTCATATGGAATAATAAAAGACCCCGTAAGCAAAAACACTTCTTAGCAGAAAGAACAGCGCTGGAGGAATTTCAATTCCAAACTTTAGACTCTATTACAGAGCTATAATTCTCAAAACAGCTTGGTACTGGCACAAGAACAGGACTGAAGTCCAATGGAATAGAACTGCGGACCCAGATATTAAACCACAGACCTATGGCCACCTAATCTTTGAAAAGGGAGCCAAAAAAATAGAATGTAAGAAAGATAGCCTCTTCAACAAGTTGTGCTGGCAGAACTGGTTAAGCACCAGCAGAAAACTAAAGTTGGATCCTTCTTTGTCACCTTGCACTAGAAATAAATCCAAATGGATCAAAGACCTGGAGGTAAAACTGACACACTGAAAAGTTTACAGGAAGAAATAGGAGATACACTAGGCCTCCTTGGCACAGGTCGAAAGTTTCTTAATAAGGACCAAGAATCACAACAAATCAGAAAAAGGCTGGATACGTGGGACTGCATTGAACTGCAGAGCTTTTGTATGGCAACGGATATAGCTAGTAAACTAATCAGGAAGCCTACAGAGTGGGAGAAGATCTTTACCAACCAAACAACGAACAAAGGCCTCATATCTAAAATATATCAACAACTCAAAAAATTGAATCACTCCAAAACTAACCTCGAAAGTAACACCCATCACATTAAAAAATGGGCCAAAGACTTAAAGAGAGTCTTCTCTGAAGAAGAAACAAAAATGGCCTATAGACACATGAAGAAATGCTCAACATGTCTGGTCATAAAAGAATTGCATATCAAAAGAACTCTAAGATTCCACCTCACTCGAGTTAGAATGGCCAGGATCAGGAAAACGAATGACAACAGATGCTGGAGGGGATGTGGCCAGGAGGGATCACTACTACACTGTTGGTGGAAGTGCAAACTCGTTCAACCACTATGGAAAACAGTGTGGCAGTGCCTCAAAAGGCTAAACATAGAACTCCCCTATGACGCAGCAATTCCACTACTTGGCATTTACCCAACAATCCAGAAACAAGGGCATACTAAACCCACTAGCACAATAATGTTCACTGCAGCACTATTCACCATACCAAAGGTATGGAACCAACCCAGATATCCCTCAGTTGATGAGTGGATCAACCAGTTGTGGTATTTGTACACAATGGAATTCTATGCTGCTGTCAGAAAGGATGACATCGCCCCATTTGTTAGGATATGGAAAGACTTAGAACAAATCATATTAAGTGAAGTAAGCAACACTCAAAGGAACTTAGGCTCAGTGGTTTCCCTCATTCGTCATAATCAGTAGAAACCTTGGGCTCTACTAGCAGAGATTTGCAATAGAGCAAAAGGCCATATATAAGGCCATATAATATGAAGCTAATTGAAAGGACGTCCAGGATATTGAAACAAAGGCCATATAATGAATGATTGTTGTCCTTAATGTACTATGTTGTCTATCATCTCCTTTGCTGTCCCTTGGTTATCCCATATTGGTATTATATCTCACTTTGTTATCTGATATATTGAATTTATTTGTATTTGGATATTTGAAATTTGATAGGGAAGGGGGGAAAACCAAGACGGGTGGGGTGTGGGTTTGGAGGGAAATGGGTACCAAGACATGTGAAAGGGTATCAATGTATGTGAATTAATGCATCTTCTATCTGGCAAATATCATGTAACCCTTTTTACTAATTACAATAAAAAATGAAAAAAAAGTTGTAGTGTGTGGGGAGGATGATGGGGTCAAATACTTTTCTTCTTAGAAATTTACCTTATCTGGTTGCCCTGGATTTTCCTGGCCTTCTTCTTAGAGAAAGGTCGGATATACTGGATTTGTGGCTTGGCAACGATCTAGCATGTACATCTTCGAGTAAGACATCCACAACTTCCATGCCTGAGACTCGAGTTTCCAGACCTTTGGCAACAGCACAGCAACATCTTTCTTCCTCCTGAGCCACAGGCCAAGTGAGATGGCTTGAGCTGGTTGTTAGTTACAGTGGCTTGGTTACCAGGGTTCCATATTCTGTTCCATTGTGAGGGAGGCAGGGTCACCTTTCAGGGCCTAATGACCAAAGATCCTTGCTCACAGAAGACCTCACCAAGGACATACTGGAGGCTGAATCTCTCCTCCAATCTCACAATATACATGCGGATGTGGTAAACAGCACACCTTATTTGTCCAATCCCAATGTCTTCCACTAGGCCCAACTACCAGTCTGGTCTCAGGCTCAAGGAGCCTTTCTTAGGTAAGATCCAAACTTAAGGGTCAATATTTCCCTCATCCTTTACAAAGCATTTGCTTCACAGTGCCTTCTCTGTCTGCATTTTGCCCCTTGTCAATTTTTTTTTTGTTTTTGCTAGGCTTGGGACTTGACCTCAGAGTGTGAACATTGTTCTTGGGCTTTCTTTAGGCTTTAGCTGTCCCACCGAGCCACAGCACCACTTGCAGCGTTGTCTATGTATGTGGTAATGAGGAATCCAACCTGAGTCTTTTTGCGTGGTAGCCAAGGACTCTACCACTAGGTCAAACACACAGGGCATCTTGCACATATTTTTGACGTCAATCTACTAGGATATTATTAGGTTTCTGTATCCTAATCAATTTTTTCCTGATGATTAGCTTTGCTGTCATGTGTAAAAAATGCAAGAGGGAAAAGCACAGAAGAATTAGTGAAATTTAAAAAAAAGCATTACACACATAGATAAGTGTTCATTCTTTGTAGGAGAAAGGATATTTTGATATGATGATGATGACTTTATAATTACTATGTCAGGGTGGAGAGTTTGGCATAGTGGTAGAGTGCTTGCCTAGCATCCATGAAGATCTGGGTTTCATTGCGCAGTATCACATTGATAGAAAATCTAGATGTGGCACTGTGGCTCAAGTGGCAGAGGGCTAGACTTGAGAAAACCCGAGGACAGTTCTCAGGCCCTGAATTCAAGCCCCAAGACTGGCAGAAAGATAAAAGAAAATAAAAATGCTTTTTACGAGCTAATTCACTCACAGCATTGGCTTCTGAAATCTTCGCTTCTGCATCTTGTGAAATACCCCTTTCCCTCAACGTGGACAAGAAAAACAGATCCATCCCATGGTCCACTGTGAGGCCACTGGTTGGGCTAAGAGCTAGTCGTGCAGCAACACATAAGTTTTTTTCTAATACTTT
The DNA here is from genome assembly GCF_031878675.1 of Megascapheus bottae. Classification (NCBI taxonomy): domain Eukaryota; kingdom Metazoa; phylum Chordata; class Mammalia; order Rodentia; family Geomyidae; genus Megascapheus; species Megascapheus bottae. The sequence goes on along the minus strand of NW_028327641.1, from coordinate 1,743,322 downwards.
CCAAATTTTGTACTCGAATATGCTACCTACTTACCAACTTAGGTCAGTTATCCTTATGCTATACCTTTTCTTCATTACTACAATATTCTTACACTCCTACGTTAATCCCCTTGTACTTCCCCTGACCTCTCTCATTCTTTTTTTCTATCTCTGGACCTCTGCTCGTCTTTCAACCCTTATACTGCACGGATCTACACTTGATGGCTGTTGAGCAATATTGTATATATAGGTGGTTAATTATTCTCTAGGCTCAGAGGGACTTAAAGACAATAGAGATTGGATTGAGAGGCTTATTGTTTTGGGTATAAATCGCTTATCATTGGTTGTATTAGACTGGTCTGTTAGTGCACAAAAAGAAAGAGTGATAATACCAATCAAAACTTGTGAACATCTAGTGTCTGCCAGCTACAGAGGTCTAGGTTGGTTATATCTGAAAAACTATAATATTATTTAGTAGTAATCTTGCTCCCATTTTCAAATGGGCAGAAAAAGAAACTCAAGAAAAATGTCAAATCAAGAAACAACATCCCCCACCAATGTAAACAAACAATGGAACAGTCACTGGCAAACCTAGAGGAGAGTCTTCCAAGTGCTACACAAATGCAATTGATAAACATCATTAATGAAAAATATGAAAATATATAGAAAGAGATAATGGAGGAAGCCATAGCTGAACAAGAGGAAAGCATAAAGAAGGTAATAATGAAAAAGAAGAAGCCATAAAGGAGGCCATAATAAAGGTTTTTCAAAGAAATATGGATGAATTCATAGAATCCACAAATAAAAACGTGACCAAACTCCAGCAAATGTCCAAAGAAAATAAAGCTACTGAACTAACCACTCAAAAGAAAATCAAGGAGATAAAGAAATCCATACATGATCTAAAACAAGAGATGCAAGGCCTCAAAAGTGAGCAATTAGAAGCAAGGGAGATGAAAAATAAAGTAGATAGCTTTGATAGCAGGTTAGACAATGCAGAGGAGAGAATTTCCGGGGCTGAAGATAATTTAGTTATTATAGAGAAAGAATAGAAAATGAGTCAATCCAAATCTAGGAAAATTGAGAGAGCGCTTCAGGAGGTCCAAGATACAATTACGTAGCCTAATTTAAGGCTAGCTGGTATTGAGGAGGGCGTGGAGAAAGAGGTCAATGGTATTGGAAATATACTTCAGGGAATCACCTCAGAGCATTTCCCAAATATCCAGAAGGGCAGGCCGATCCAGATACGAGAAGCTTTTAGATCCCCAAACAGACCTGACCAGAAAAGAACATCCCACCGCCACATTGTGATCCGAACTCCATCAATTGAAACGAAAGGAAAGATCCTAAAAGCATCCAGGGAAAGGGGATCAGTAACCTATAAAGGCAAACCAATCAGAATAACCCCAGATTTCTCAGCAGAGACCATGCAAGCAAGGAGTGACTGGAAGCATATATGTCATGCCCTTAAATCAAATAACTACCAACCAAGAATATTGTAGCCAGCTAAGCTCTCATTCATAACTGAGGGAACAATAAAAACATTTCATTCCAGGGAAAAGCTGCAACAATATGTCGAAACAAATCCAACACTACAGAGAATTCTCAAAGATGCTCTAGACAGAGAAAACCAAAATAAATGCAATATAGGTAAAGAAATGGCACCTAAACAGCATACCATCTAAGGACCACAGGAACTGTCAAGACACCGACCCTACTAAAAGCTTTTAAAAATGGTAGGAACTAATAAATATCTCTCAATCCTAACTCTCAACATCAATGGACTTAACTCTCCAATTAAACGGCATAGGCTGTCTAGTTGGATCAAAAAGGAAGAGCCATCGTTCTGCTGTCTTCAAGAGACACATCTTACCCAAAAACAATCATCATTTGAAAGTGAGAGGTTGGAATAAACTCTATCAAGCTAACTGCCCCCATAAACAGCCTGGAGTTGCCATCCTCATATCAGATACAATAGACTTCAAACTAAAATTAGTAAGAAAAGACAAAGAAGGTTACTACATACTACTAAAGGGATCTTTCCTCCAGGAAGACATAACAATCCTAAATATTTACACACCCAATCCCGGAGCTCCAAACTTCATCAAGCAAACTTTACTTACACTGAAGCCATACATAGATCGAAATACAGTGATTGTTGGTGAGTTTAACACACCACTCTCACCTATGGACAGATCAACAAGGCAAAACTCAACAGAGAAACCTGAGAACTGAACAACTATATAGACCAACTAGATCTAACAGACATCTGCAGAATATTCCACCCAGTAACAACACAATATACGTTTTTCTCAGCAGCACATGGAACATTTTCCATAATAGACCACATCTTAGGCCATAAAACAAACCTGGACAGATTCAGAAACACTGAAATTATTCCATGCACACTCTCAGACCATAAAGGCATCAAATTGGAGCTGAACACATATCTCCACCAACGAAAACCCTGTAACTCATGGAGACTGAACAACACATTGTTAAATCAAAAACAATGGGTAATCGAAGAGATCAGAACAGATATCCAACTGTTTATGAAATTTAACAATAAGGAGCACACAAATATCAACTCCTTAGGGACACAACAAAGGCAGTACTCAGAGGAAAATTTATAGTGCTGAGTGCCTACAACAGTAAGTTGGAAAAATGGCAAACCAACTAGTTAATGTCTCACTTTAACCTCCTGGAAAAAGAGCAACAAACCAACCATAAACCCATTAGGAGAAAGCAAATTATTAAAATCAAAGCAGAATTAAATGATTTGGAATAAAAAAAACCTATAGAAAGAATCAACAAAACAAGGAGTTGGTTCTTTGAAAGAATTAACAAAATTGACAAGCCCTTAGCAAATCTTACCAAAAAAACAAGAGAGCATATCAAAATAAAAAAAATCGCAGATGAAAATGGTAATATCACGACAGAAATTACCAAGGTCCAGAATATTATGAGGGAATACTTCTCAAACCTTACGCCAACAAATTTGAGAATCTAGAAGAAATGGATGAATTCCTAGACAATATTAACATACCCACACTGAACCAAAAAGAGCTAACCCAAATCAACAGGCCTATTTCAAGCTCTGAAATAGAAATGGAAATTAGACAACTTCCACTTAAAAGAGCCCAGGGCCAGATGGATTCACAGCTGAATTCTATAAGGTCTTCAAAGCAGAGCTCACACCAATACTCCTCAAGCTCTTCAACGAAATTGAAAATGAAGGTTGTTTACCAAACTCATTCTGTGAAGCCCGTATATCCCTCATCCCCAAACCAGACATAGATTCATCAAAGAAAGAGAACTATAGACCCATTTCTTTGATGAACATCGATGTATAACTTCTCAACAAAATACTGGCCAACCGTCTACAACAACTCAGCAAAAAAATTATACACTATGATCAAACTGGATTCATCACAGGGAGGCAAAGCTGGTTCAACATACACAAATCAATTAATATAATTCAACACATCAACAGGAGCAAGGACAAAAATCACATGATTGTCTCAATAGATGCAGAAAAGGCATTTGACAAGATCCAAATCGCCTTTATGTTAAAAGATGTGGAGAAACTAGGACTCCATGGAACATTTCTCAATGTAATAAAGGCTGTGTATGAGAAACCCACTGCTAGTATTATACTTAATGGTGAAAATCTAAAGCCATTCCCTCTAAAATCAGGAACGAGACAACGATGCCCACTCTCTCCACTCCTTTTTAACGTAGTACTAGAATTCCTAGGCAGTGCAATAAGGCAAAAATCAAGCATAAAGGGGATCCAAGTAAGGAAAGAGGAAATAAAACTATCCCTCTTTGCAGATTCTAGGGAGCCGGGACAAACACCATTATAAGATGGCGCCCGTTTCCTGACTCCTTAGAGGTAAACAACTCCATATAAGGCAATGCTGTGCTCGACTACGTGTCCTAAGTTATGCGCATGCGCGAATCACATGATGATCCCTGGCCAATCCCGCGGCACCTCGTTGTGGCAGTAGGGCGGCAGCCAATTGTGGAGCGACCCGTGTTCCTGTTCCCTATATAAGCAGCTGCTTTTTGATGCCTCGCCCCTTTCGCTTTCTGCTCCACCTTCAATCAAAAGGCTCTCAAAGAAAGTATGATTTGAGAAGAATCCTCGAGTTGTCGTCGTTCTTCCTTGCTGGTCGAGGAGCTCGCCGCAACTGGTGCCGAGACCCGGGACCCTGGGAAGACAGGACGACAAGCGAGGGGCCGAGGAGGATTCAGAACTCGACATACGGAGAGGAGACGTCGGTAAGTATCAGCCTGATCAGCTGAGATCCCCAGGTATGCTGTTTTTTGGGGTACAATTCTGGGTGCTTGCTGTTGTCCTTCCTTTGTGGGTGCTGCTGGTGTGTTTTTGTTGCATTTGTCTGCGTTGCGGCAACTTGAGATTGTTAAGGAAGTCAGTAGGACATTGATGAAGCACCAGGATAGTCTCTCCGAGGCAGAATCAAATGGGGAGGAAAAGGGTAGGCCAAAAAGAAAAGGGAAAGAAAATAAAGAAAAGAGACGTTATGTCAAAGAACAGAGGGTGAACGCACCCTACCAAGATACTGTGCAGGAGGGTGATAAGGAGGACCAAGTCATAAGAGCAATGGAGCCGCTCCCCGGGCAGCTTTACCCGGATCTAGACAGGTTTCAACATTTACAAATAAGGGAGTCTAGAGATGAGGAGCTAAACGATTCAAATGAGGAATTAAACAGCTCAGATGAGGAAGTGACTAACAATTCAGATGAGGAACAGGACCCAAAAGAGGGAGAAGGATTGGAGGAGGCGGTTGCTAGGTATGAGGAGGGTAGGTATGGAGTTCGACGACCTCTTCTGGCCGGAGTGTCTAAAGGAAATAAGCAAGAGAGAATCATGCCCTCTGCGCCCCCGCCCTATCCTGTGGCGCTGGGAAAATGTCATTTCATAAAAGGAAGCACTTGGTCCCGCCTGGCAGCTGCGTTCCCAGTTTTTGAGAACCCAGTTACCCAGGAGAGGACCTTTGAACCAGTCTCCTATAAACAGTTAAAGGATTTGATGGAGGCAGTACTTAATTATGGAGTTACGGCCAGTTATACCACTGCCTTGCTTAGAAGACTAACTGTTAATGCTATGACACCTAATGATTGGTATGAGGTCGCGCGGACATGCCTCAATCATGGACAGTTCCTTGACTTCAGGTCTATAGTTATGGACAGAGCTCAGGCTCAATATAGAGTAAATGTACAAGAAGGGCGGCCCGAGTGGACCGTGGACATGCTCCTAGGGCAAGGACAATGGGCTGCCGATCAGACAAATTTCCCCTGGGATGTTTATAAACAAATAAATGAGGTTTTTTACAAGTCCTGGAGGGCAATCCCAAACAAAGGCCAGGTCACTGGCAGCCTCACCAAAGTTACTCAAGCTGTCACGGAGCCATTCTCCGATTTTGTGGCCCGTGTGCTTGAAACGGCGGAGCGCGTTTTTGGAAATCTTGAAGTCTTTATGCCACTTGTCCAACAAATTATTTTTGAGCAAAGTACAAAGGAATGTCAGAGAGCTATTGTGCCGGTCAAGGAAAAGGGCCGGGAAGCATGGGTAAAAGCCTGCAGGGAAATAGAGGGGCCATTAACTAATGCAGGCCTGGCTGCAGCTGTACTGTCAGCCACCCGAGCGGCCAAGGACTCTAAAGGTAAAGGATGCTTCAAATGTGGCCAACTTGGACACTTTAAACACCAGTGTCCCAGAACTGCTCCCCAGGGTCCTCAGGGAGTTCAAAAGATGCCAGGAACATGTCCTAGGTGCAAGAAGGGAAAACATTGGGCCAATGAATGCAGGTCAGTAAAAGATATTAATGGACAGCCCATTCCTTCTCTTAGTGCAGGCCAGGAGCCAAAAAACGGGACAAGGGACCCCCGTCCCCAGGGCCCACAAATTTATGGGGCACTTCAGACTCCGGCACCTGTTTCCAGCCTACAGCAGCCAGTTTGGCCAGAAGGGCAACCCCAGGCTCCGCAGGGTTGGACCTCTGTGCCTCCTCCGGATTGGTCTTAACTCCAGCCATGGGAGTACAAATATTGGATACTAATGTAACTGGACCATTAGAAAGAGGCACGGTGGGATTGGTGTTAGGGCGCTCCTCCTCCACCTTAAAAGGACTAATAATTTTCCCGGGCGTTATAGATTCTGACTATTCAGGAGTAATCAAGGTTTTGTGCCACTCCCCTTACGGAGTAATCTCTATAGCCCCGGGAGATAGGATTGCCCAGCTTTTAATTTTACCTTCAAAACATGAAAACTTTCTTTCACTACAAAAGGAAAGGGGAGCCGCAGGCTTAGGCTCCACAGGGATTGATCTTGTATGCCTGTCGATGGAATTGGACCAGAGACCCATGCTATCCCTACAAATAGAGGGAAAGTCCTTTCTTGGCCTGGTAGATACCGGAGCCGATCGGAGCATTATTCAATCAAAGGCCTGGCCCAAGCAGTGGCCATTACAAAAATCTTCTCAAACTTTACAAGGACTTGGATATGCTAATACTCCCTGTGTCAGTGCTAAAGAGTTAATGTGGAGAACTGAAGAAGGCCAACAGGGGACAATCCAACCGTTTGTAATCGACGTCCCTGTCAATCTTTGGGGACGGGATGTGCAACAACAATTAAAACTTAAACTGACTAATAATTATTCAGAAGTTAGTCAAAACATCATGAAACAGCAGGGATATGTTCCAACTCAAGGGCTTGGCAGATGTCTTCAGGGACGCCCAGAACCCGTTGAGCCTGTTGCAAAATTTAATAGGAAAGGATTGGGTTTTTCCTAGGGGCCACTGAAACAAAAGCTTCCAACAATAATGCGGTACCCATACCCTGGTTGACTCAGAAATCGGTGTGGGTCCCCCAGTGGCCCCTTTCACAAGAAAAATTGGAAGCTGCAAAAAATTTAGTTGAGGAACAGTTAAAATTGGGACACGTTGAGCCCTCTGTATCTCCCTGGAACACACCCATTTTTATTATTAAAAAGGCTTCTGGCAAGTGCAGATTGTTACATGACTTAAGGGCAGTAAACGCGCAAATGCAAGTCATGGGACCAGTCCAGAGAGGACTTCCTCTACTTTCGGCACTCCCCCGAGATTGGCCTGTGTTGAGCTTAGACATTAAAGATTGCTTCTTCTCAATACCCTTTGCCCTGAGGATAGAGAACGTTTTGCCTTTACGTTGCCCTCTGTTAATCATGAACAGCCAGATGTCCGGTATCAGTGGAAGGTCTTGCCGCAAGGCATGGCTAATAGCCCGACTATTTGTCAACTGTTTGTGGATTCGGCCCTGCTGTCAGTTAGACAGGAGTTTCCCCTGGTAAAAATCATTCATTATATGGATGATATCCTGCTAGCTGCTTCCTCTCTTGAGGTACTTCATAGAGCCTATCAACAGGTGGTTTCCCTACTTGAACAGAGAGGGCTTATTATTGCCCCTGATAAAGTACAACAATCCAAGGTGGTAAAATTCTTAGGCACCATTGTTACTTCTGCCTTTATTCGACCTCAAAAAATTTCTATTCGGACTGCCCACTTAAAAACACTCAATGATTTTCAACAACTGTTGGGAGACATCAACTGGATCCGGGGATATTTAAACATTCCTCGAGCAGAATTACTGCCTTTATTTTCCATTTTGGAAGGTAACCCGGATGTCACATCTACACGAAAACTTACCCCACAGGCTTTTGTGGCCCTAAAAAGGATTGAAGGGGCAATAATTAAGGCTCAAGTGTGTCGTTATAATCCAGGTCAATTACTTATGTTGTGTATTTTAAAGACAAAGAATTATCCTACAGGGGTCTTATGGCAGAACGGCCCTCTGTGGTTGCTTCATGGTAATTCTCTTGGAGCAGGAACTGTTCAATATTTTCCTGAGCTTGTTGCAACTCAAGCCCTATTGGGCCTAAAGTATTGTTTGATGCATTTTGCTAAAATACCCGATAAATTAATTATTCCCTATACCAGGAATCAGGTGGAAACTTTGGCTGCCACTGTGGATATATGGGCAATTTTATTATGTGCCTTTCCCAATATTATTGATAACCATTATCCCAAGCATCCCCTGTTTGCCTTTGTAGAGAGAAATTTGGTTTATTTTCCCATTATTACCTCTAAGAAGCCTTTGGTTACAGCCTTGACTATTTATACTGATGGGTCAAAAACTGGTCAGGGTGCCTTTGTGGTGGAAGGTCAAAATCCAGTCGTGTTATATTTTCTACCGGATGTTCCCCAGGTCACGGTGTGCCTGGTGGTTCTAGAGGTGTTTAAAAGATTTGAAGAGCCCTTTAATCATTTTTCTGATTCACAATATGTTGTTAATGCTGTTATTTCTCTTGAAGTCGCCGCCTCAATTAGGCAGGCCAGCATGGTTTCTAACATATTATTACAGATTCAATCCCTTATTTTGGCAAGAAAGAATCCCTTTTATATAGGGCACATGAGAGCTCATACCTTGTTGCCAGGTCTCATGGCTAAGGCTAATGCCCAGGTAGATCAGGCAATTAGGGCCATGGTTTTGACAGCTATTGATTCTGTAGAATCAGCAAAAACTTTTCATCAGTTATATCATGTACCTGCTAATACTCTTAGAATAAAATTTAATATAACCAGACATGAAGCACGAAATATTGTTAAAGCCTGTCAGTCTTGTGTGATTTTTCTCCCCTCTACTAATGTGGGGATAAACCCTAGAGGCTTAAAACCAAATGCCCTGTGGCAAATGGATGTTACTCATTTAGCGGAATTTGGAAAATTAAAATATTTACATGTCTCAGTGGATACCTATTCTGGCATAGTACATGCCACGCCCTTGGCAGGAGAAAAGGTTTCCCATGTAAAAGTACATTGTTTAGAAGCCTGGGCGGCCTGGGGAAAACCCCTTCACTTAAAAACTGATAATGGCCCTGCCTATACTTCTCATGGTTTCCACGCCTTTTGTGCACAAATGCAAGTAGCCCATACAACAGGATTACCATACAATCCGCAAGGACAAGGAATTGTGGAAAGAACCAACAAAAAATTAAAAGAAATACTTCAAAAACAAAAAGGGGGAATTAAGGAAGGAGCATCTCCCAGGGAAAGACTTTCCCTTGCACTTTTTACTTTAAATTTTTTAATTTTAAATAGTGATGATAAGTCAGCAGCAGATAGACATGCTGCCCAAAACCCTAAAATTATAACTGAGATGGTTAAACGGTAGGATGTTATTACAAATACTTGGTGCAGACCGGATCCCGTAGTAAGGAGATCCAGGGGAGCTGTTTGTGTTTTTCCACAGGAGCAGGAAACACCGCTTTGGGTCCCATTGCGATTGACGTGAAAGGTGGAAGGAGAACCCGAGAAAGGCACTGACGATGAAGATCATTCTCATGTTGGTGGTAATACTAGCAGATCCAGTGATGGCCCAGGAGAGGATTTTGTGGGCGCTGATGAAGACCTTTCCAATACCGATGCCTGTGAAGCATGACGCTCGTGTTTTCCCATATCTTTTCACGACCAATTCATCATTGCAGTTACCTTTTCTTCCCATGGACAGACAGTTGGACAATTATACGTTGCCGATGTCTTTATACCGCTAATCTGTCAAGGCAGTTGGGTCAGATGTTAACTGGACAATGGTCAAATGATTTTGAAAACCTTACAAGCCAATTCAGATATGAAATTATGATTGTTAATTCAACCAGGGTAAATGTGGCCCCTTTTTGGGAAAATTACTGATTGGATATTACAGGCGTCCTCCTGGGTAAAAGAATGGGCTGGAAGTTTAGCCTTATTGGGATTAATGATGTGTGGGTTGGGGATTTTGTGTTGGATGCTATGTAAAATGAGTTATAAATGAAAAAGAGATAATGCTATTATAAAACTAGCTTTTGCAGCATTCGAAATGCATGACTCCCCCCAAGTTTGGTTAAGTATGCTTGAAAAGAAAAGGATGTGTGGTCTGCCTATGGTTGGTCTGTCGCCTGCAAGCCCAAACACAGAGGGATAAGGTAATGATTTTCACAAGCATTAGCCGCCTTGGAAGTTGGATCCTCACCCCAAATATGGCTTTCAGCCTTAAAGGGCAATTGAGCCTTATTTTTCTGCATAGCCTTTGCACCCCGGGGGACAAGATCCCATTGCACAGGGACATGTATGCAGCTTAAGATCTGGAGCAAACATGATGCGAGGCGTATGCACTGCACTTGGGAAAAGGGAGATGCCTTTTCTCGAGAAGAGCACGTCTGTTTGCATGTGGGTAGATGCCAAAATTTCCCACCTCTGAAAAAAGGGCATCGGACAGACGGGTCACCCTCTGGGAAAGAGCCTGGAGAGGAGGCCTTGCATTGTCCTTATTCTCTTCAGAGAACAGACCTCTACTCTTGCCTGATGCTAAAAACAAGAAGGGGGAGCTGAAGGGAGCCGGGACAAACGCCATTATAAGATGGCGCCTGTTTCCTGACTCCTTAGAGGTAAACAACTCCATACAAGGCAATGCTGTGCTCGACTACGTGTCCTAAGTTATGCGCATGGGCGAATCACATGATGATCCCTGGCCAATCCCGCGGCACCTCGTTGTGGCAGTAGGGTGGCAGCCAATGGTGGAGCGACCCGTGTTCTTGTTCCCTATATAAGCAGCTGCTTTTTGATGCCTCGCCCATTTCGCTTCCTGCTCCGCCTTCAATCAAAAGGCTCTCAAATAAAGTATGATTTGAGAAGAATCCTCGAGTGGTGGTCTTTCTTCCTCGCTGGTCGAGGAGCTCGCCGCACAAATGACAAGATTCTGTATTTAAAGAATCCTATAGACTCTACTCCCAAGATCCTTGAGCTGATTCAAAGCGTTGGAAGGGTAGCAGGCCATAAAATCAACCCTCACAAATCAACTGCCTTCCTTTACGCCAACAGTGAGAGGAACGAGGCAATAATTAGGAAAGAAACTCCTTTCACAATAGCCTCAAGGCAAATAAAGTACCTAGGAATTAGCTTAACTAAGAATGTAAAGGACCGTTTAGATGAAAACTTTAAAACCCTAAAAAAGGAAATTAAAGCAGAACTAAAGAAATGGAAAAACCTCCCATGCTCCTGGATTGGAAGAATCAGCATTGTGAAAATGAAAATCTTGCCAAGGGCTATCTACAAATTCAGTGCAATACCCATCAACATCCCAATGTCATTCTTTAAAGAAATAGAAGAGGCAATTCAAAATTTCATATGGAATAATAAAAGACCCTGTAAGCAAAACACTTCTTAGCAGAAAGAACAGCGCTGGAGGAATTTCAATTCCAAACTTTAGACTCTATTACAGAGCTATAATTCTCAAAACAGCTTGGTACGGGCACAAGATCAGGCCTGAAGTCCAATGGAAAAGAACTGCGGACCCAGATATTAAACCACAGACCTATGGCCACCTAATCTTTGAAAAGGGAGCCAAAAAAATAGAATGGAAGAAAGATAGCCTCTTCAACAAGTTGTGCTGGCAGAACTGGTTAAGCACCTGCAGAACACTAAAGTTGGATCCTTCTTTGTCACCTTGCACTAGAATTAACTCCAAATGGATCAAAGACCTGGAGGAAAAGGTTACACACTGAAAAGTTTATAGGAAGGAATAGGAGATACACTAGGCCTCCTTGGCACAGGTCGAAACTTGCTTAATAAGGACCAAGAATCACAACAAATCAGAGAAAGGCTGGATAAGTGGGACTGTATTAAACTGCAAAGCTTTTGTATGGCAATGGATATAGCTAGTAAACTAATCAGGAAGCCTACAGAGTGGGAGAAGATCTGCTCCAACCAAACAACGGACAAAAGCCTCATATCTAAAATATATCAACAACTCAAAAAATTGAATCACTCCAAAACTAACCTCCAAAGTAACACCCATCCCATTAAAAAACGGGCCAAAAACTTAAAGAGAGTCTTCTCTGAAGAAGAAAAAAAATGGCCTATAGACACATGAACAAATGCTCCACATCTCAGGTCATAAAAGAAATGCAAATCAAAACAACTCTAAGATTCCACATCACTCCAGTTAGAATGGCCAGGATCAGGAAAACGAATGACAACAGATGCTGGACGGATGTGGCCAGGAGGGATCACTACTACACTGTTAGTGGGAGTGCAAACTCGTTCAACCACTATGGAATGCAGTGTGGCAGTGCCTCAAAAGGCTAAACATAGAACTCCCCTATGACCCAGCAATTCCACTCCTTGGCATTTACCCAACAATCCAGAAACAAGGGCATACTAAACCCACTAACACAACAATGTTCATTGCAGCGCTATTCACCATAGCAAAGATATGGAACCAACCCAGATGTCCCTCAGTTGGTGAGTGGATCAACAAGTTATGGTATTTGTACACAATGGAATTCTATGCTGCTGTCAGAAAGAATGACATCACCCCATTTGTTAGGAAACGGAAAGACTTAGAACAAATCATATTAAGTGAAGTAAGCCAGACTCAAAGGAACTTAGGCTCAGTGGTTTCCCACATTCGTCATAATCAGTAGAAACCTTGGGCTCTACTAACAGAGATTTGCAATAGAGCAAAAGGCCATATATAAGGCCATGTAATGTGAAGCTCATTGAAAGGACCTCCAGGATATTGAAACAAAAGCCACATAATGAATGATTGTTGTCCTTAATGTACTATGTTGTCTCTCATCTCCTTTGCTGTCCCTTTGTTACCCATATTGGTATAGTATCTCACTTTGTTATCTGATATATTGAGTTTATTTGTATTTGGATATTTGAAATTTGATAGGGAAGGGGGAAAACCAAGACGGGTTGGGGGTGTGGAGTTGGAGGGAAATGAGTACCAAGACATGTGAAAGGGTATCAATGTATGTGAATTAATGCACCTTCTATCTGGCCAATATCATGTAACCCTTTTACTGATCACAATAAAAAAAATGAAAAAAAAAAGAAAGTTGTAGTGTGTGGGGAGGATGATGGGGTCAAATACATTTCTTCTTAGAAATTTACCTCATCTGGTTGCCCTGGATTTTCCTGGCCTTCTTCTTAGAGAAAGGCCTGTTATACTGTATTTGTGGCTTGGCAAAGATCTACCATGTACATTTTCGAGTAAGACATCCACATCTTCCATGCCTGAGACTCGAGTTTCCTCAAGTTTGGCAACAGCACAGCAACATCTTTCTTCCTCCTGAGCCATAAGCCAAGTGAGCTGGCTTGAGCTGGTTGTTAGTTACAGCAGCTTGGTTACCACTGTTCCATATTCTGTTCCATTGTGAGGGAGGCAGGGTCCCTTTCAGGGCCCAATGACCAAACATCCTTGCTCACAGAAGACCTCACCAAAGACATACTGGAGGCTGAATCTCTCCTCCAATCTCACAATATACATGTGGATGTAGTAAACAGCACACCTTATTTGTCCATTCCCAATGTCTTCCACAAGGCCCAACTACCGGTCTGGTCTCAGGCTCAAGGAGCCTTTCTTAGGTAAGATCCAAACTTAAGGGTCAATATTTCCCTCATCCTTTACAAAACATTTGCTTCACAGTCCCTTCTCTGTCTGCATTTTTCTCCTTGTCGAATTTTTTTTTGTTTTTGCTAGTCTTGGGACTTGACCTCAGAGTGTGAACATTGTTCTTGGGCTTTCTTTAGGCTTTAGCTGTCCCACCGAGCCACAGCACCACTTGCAGCGTTTTCTAGGTATGTGGTAATGAGGAATCTAACCTGAGTCTTTTTGGGTGGTAGCCAAGGACTCTACCACTAGGTCAAACACACAGGGCATCTTGCGCATATTTTTGACGTCAATCTACTAGGATAATATTAGGTTTCTGTATCCTAATCAATTTTTTCCTGATGATTAGCTTTGCTGTCATGTGTAAAAAATGCAAGAGGGAAAAACACAGAAGAATTAGTGAAATTTAAAAAAAAGCATTACACACATAGGCAAGTGTTCATTCTTTGTAGGAGAAAGGATATTTTGATATGATGATGATGATGATTTTATAATTACTATGTCACGGTTGAGAGTTTGGCATAGTGGTAGAGTGCTTGCCTAGCATCCATGAAGATCTGGGTTTGATTGCTCAGTATCACATAGATAGAAAATCTAGATGTGGCACTGTGGCTCAAGTGGCAGAGGGCTGGACTTGAGAAAACCCGAGGACAGTGCTCAGGCCCTGAATTCCAGCCCCAAGACTGGCAGAAAGATAAAAGAAAATGAAAATGCTTTTTACGAGCTAATTCACTCACAGCATTGGCTTCTGAAATCTTCGCTTCTGCATCTTGTGAAATACCCCTTTCCCTCAACGTGGACAAGAAAAACAGATCCATCCCATGGTCCACTGTGCGGCCACTGGTTGGGCTAAGAGCTAGTCGTGCAGCAACACATAAGTTTTATTCTAATAATTTCCAAAGTTTGTACTCGAATATGCTACCTAGTTACCAACTTATGTCAGTTATCCTTATGCTATACCTTTTCTTCATTACTACAATATTCTTACACTCCTACGTTAATCCTCTTGTACCTCCCCTGACCACCCTCATTCTTTTTTTCTATCTCTGGACCTCTGCTCGTTTTCAACCCTTATACTGCACGGATCTACACTTGATGGCTGTTGAGCAATATTGTATATGTAGGTGTTTAATTATTCTCTAGGCTCAGAGGGACTTAAAGACAATAGAGATTGTATTGAGAGGCTTATTGTTTTCGGTATAAATCGCTTATCAGTGGTTGTATTAGACTGGTCTGTAAGTGCACAAAAAGAAAGAGTGATAATACCAATCAAAACTTGTGAACATCTAGTGTCTGCCAGCTACAGAGGTCTAGGTTGGTTATATCTGAAAAACTATAATATTATTTAGTAGTAATCTTGCTCCCATTTTCAAATGGGCAGAAAAAGAAACTCAAGAAAAATGTCAAATCAAGAAACAACATCCCCCACCAATGTAAACAAACAATGGAACAGTCACTGGCAAACCTAGAGGAGAGTCTTCCAAGTGCTACACAAATGCAATTGATAAACATCATTAATGAAAAATATGAAAATATATAGAAAGAGATAATGGAGGAAGCCATAGCTGAACAAGAGGAAAGCATAAAGAAGGTAATAATGAAAAAGAAGAAGCCATAAAGGAGGCCACAATAAAGGTTTTTCAAAGAAAGGTGGATGAATTCATAGAATCCACAAATAAAAACGTGACCAAACTCCAGCAAATGTCCAAAGAAAATAAAGCTACTGAGCTAACCACTCAAAAGGAAATCAAGGAGATAAAGAAATCCATACATGATCTAAAACAAGAGATGCAAGGCATCAAAAGTGAGCAATTAGAAGCAAGGGCGATGAAAAATAAAGTAGATAGCTTTGATAGCAGGTTAGACAATGCAGAGGAGAGAAATTCTGGGGCTGAAGATAATTTAGTTATTATAGAGAAAGAATAGAAAATGAGTCAATCCAAATCTAGGAAAATTGAGAGAGCGCTTCAGGAGGTCCAAGATACAATTACGTAGCCTAATTTAAGGCTAGCTGGTATTGAGGAGGGCGTGGAGAAAGAGGTCAATGGTATTGGAAATATACTTCAGGGAATCATCTCAGAGAATTTCCCAAATATCCAGAAGGGCAGGCCCATCCAGATACGAGAAGCTTTTAGAACCCCAAACAGACCTGACCAGAAAAGAACATCCCACCGCCACTTGTGATCTGAACTGGATCAATAGAAACGAAAGAAAAAATTCTAAAGCCAGCCATGGAAAAGGGATCAGTAACCTATAAAGGCAAACCAATCAGAATAACCCCAGATTTCTCAGCAGAGACCATGCAAGCACGAAGTGACTGGAAGCATATATGTCATGCCCTTAAATCAAATAACTACCAACCAAGAATATTGTAGCCAGCTAAGCTCTCATTCATAACTGAGGGATGAATAAAAACATTCCATTCCAGGGAAAAGCTGCAACAATATGTCGAAACAAAACCAACACTACAGAGAATTCTCAAAGATGCTCTATACATAGAAAACCAAAATAAATGCAATATAGGTAAAGAAATGACACCTAAACAGCATACCATCTAAGGACCACAAGAACTGTCAAGACACAGGCCCTAATAAAAGCTTTTTAAAATGGTAGGAACTAATAAATATCTCTCAATCCTAACTCTCAATATCAATGGACTTAACTCTCCAATTCAACGGCATAGGCTGTCTAGTTGGATCAAAAAGCAAGAGCCATCGTTCTGCTGTCTTCAAGAGACACATCTTACCCAAAAACAATCATCTTTTGAAAGTGAGAGTTTGGAATAAACTCTATCAAGCTAAAAGCCCCCATAAACAGGCTGGAGTTGCCATCCTCATATCAGATACAATAGACTTCAAACTAAAATTAGTAAGAAAAGACAAAGAAGGTGACTACATACTACTAAAGGGATCTTTCCTCCAGGAAGACATAACGATCCTAAATATTTACACACCCTTTTGAAGATTCTCAAAAGATTGAAGGTTCTGCCAGTGTAAGTTAGATTCCGTCATTGATATTAAATAATGCAATGAGTAGGGATTTATATTTGAAATATCACTGTTGACAAAATCTAACACACATTTGCTTAGTATTTGCTTTTGATTTCCCAAGAAGTTCAGTACAAGCTAACATGTGTGGCATATATGGACTGGGAGAAATGATTCAGAATATGTGACTCATTTGAACAGGAGTCAGTGAAAAGATACAGAAGCAGGATACCCATATTGTGATAATTTGTATCCTTTGCATATTTTGTGTTTGTTATTAATTCCATTTGTAGTGTACATTTCTAGGTAAAAACTTTTCAAATGTTTCCAAACAATTTGTTATTTCAACAGCAAAAAAAGACATTTATATGCCTGATAAAATTCACAGAATCCAAATTTTTCCATATTATTTTTTTTTGGTGGGTCATAGATCTTGAACTCAGCCTGTGCACTATCCCTGAGCTCTTCAGCTCCAGGCTACCACCTTACCCTGGAGCCAAGCCCCACTTCCCATTTTCTAAAGGTAAATTGGAGATAAGAGTCTCAGGTCTTTTTGTGCCAGGATGGCTTTAAACCTTGATCCTCAGATCTCAGCCTCCTGAGTAGCTAGGATTATAGAAGTGAGCCACCACCCCATCATGCTCAACTTTCTGTTTTTCTTTTAAACAAGCCCTTTGGCTGGTACTCGGTCTGAGCACTGTCCTTCAGCTTTCCTCAAGCCTAGGGATCTTCTACTTGAGCCACAGCACTACTTCTGTTTTTTTCTGTGTATGTGGTACTGCGGAATTGAACCTTCGTCTTCATACAAGCACTCTACAACTATGCCAAACTCCCAGCCCCTCCACATTAGTTTTTATGATAGATCTTTCCATGCATATAGGATGGCTAGAAATCCTTCTTGAGTTTCCCAAGATCAGGGAGTATAGGTGTGTCCCATCCTGTGTGGCTACGTAACCATTGTTTAGGGTACAGTTCTCTCTTCATTCTACCCAGCTAGAGCAATTTTCATCTTCCATGTATAATCATTAAACATTCAGCTCCCGTTCCTCTCTACTCCATTCTCTGGAACCATCGTGCTTTTTGGCTCTAAGGGTTTGTTGATCCTTGGAAGCTCTGGAAGGGAAAACATACCCTAGCTCTTCCTTTATGACTGCTGTATTTTTAGTTTACTGTAATCAAGATTCTTCTGTAAAATATAGTAAAATGTTCTTCCTTTTCAATGCATTCTTCTGCATATTTCTAACTTTTGATTATTATTAATAGTTGTGAATGGATTCTCCACATATTTGTTCTAGTCTCTGCTTTCTCTTCCGTTAGGTACAAATCAAGAAACAGAAGTGTTGGACCATATTTCTATGTAATTCTATATTTAGTACTTTTTTAGCACTCTCCACGCAATTTTTCATTGTTTTATATTCCTTGCAGAACTATTCCAAAGTTCTACTTCTTCTCACTACCTTCCCAGTAATAGTTAGACTTTTAAAGTTGTTTTTTTGTATGCGTGTGTGTGTGTGTGTGTGTGTTTGTGTGTGTTTATGTGGATCTTTTTGTTTAAAACTATATTTATATTAACATATTTAAAGTAATGATTTCATTGTAATTTTAATTTTTCTCATGGACGTTAATATTGAACTTCTTTCTACATTTTGAACTACTATTTCTGTATCTTCTTTTTAGAAAATCCTCTCCAATCTCCAATTTTTTCCCTTTTTTTGTGGGGTAATGGGGAAAGTCATGGGGCTTGGACCTTTGGCCGTGAGCTCTTTAGTTTAAGGCTATTGTCCTACCCTGAGTATTGCCCCTCAGTTCTTCTGCTCACAGCTCCCTACCCCTCTTCCCATTATATACAGAACAAAGGTCATCCTCAGTCTTTTTGAAAAAGTAAAACATACAGTAAATTTGTAGTATAAAACAGCAAGAAATAAATTTCTTGCCAGGTGCCGTGACTTCTACCTGTAATCCTAGCTACTCAGATATCAGGCTGATATCTAAAGATTTGGTTCAAAGCCAGCCTGGGCATTAGAAAGTCTATGAGACTCTCATCTACAGTTAACCACTAGAATATGGGAAATGGCACTGTGGCTTCATAGGTAGGGTGATAGCCTTGAGTTGAAGAGCTCAGGAACAGTGCCCAGGCCCAGAGTTCAAGCTTTAGAAATCCCCCAGCCAAAAAAAAAGAAAAAGAACTTTCTTCTCCAAGTGACTATTATGCCAGACATAGAACATTAACATTCTGGGTGTACTTCACAGTATTATTACTTGATACCCTAAGATTTTGCAATATTCCCACAGTACCTGCATATGTCATCATATAATGTAGTTCTTTTTCAATGGAATAATTCCATTTATAACCTAAATCTACTCCCCCGACTTATTTTTGTCGATACCACAATTGCTCTACCATGATATGCCACAAGCCATTAAACATTTTATGGTGGGTAATTGGAAAGGAGTCTCATGGAATTTTGTGCCAGGCTGGCTTTGAACCATGGTCCTCAGATCTCAGTCTCCTGAGTAGCTAGGATGACAGGCGTGATCCACCAACACCTGGCTTGCCTTTTTATTTTTTTGTGGGTCTTGGGACTTGAACTCTGGGCCTAGGCACCATCCCTAAGCTTTTCAGGTCAATATTTCATGTAAGTCTAAACATTTAAGTAAAGGAATAAAATTCCAACAAAAAAAGAATAAAATTCCAGACATGGTGTGTTTATAACTCGGTGTTAATTACTTGATGAAAATGTGCCATTCCAGAAGCTGTTGTCATTTGATGATGTAGCTGTGGATTTCAGCTGGGAGGAGTGGCAGCATCTGGACAATGCTCAGAGGACCCTGTACAGAGATGTAATGCTGGAGACCTACAGCAACCTGGTGTCCTTAGGTGAGCAAAAGTCAAATTCACTTGCAAGGCCAATGCCTTGTAATTTTGCAGATACGTGAATGTTTATCAAACTTTCAATACTATTTTAATGAAAGATTCCAGGCCCTGAGAAGTATCATTACTTCCTAAAGAAAACCTAAGGTAATTTTGTACTCATTCTTCAGGATACCTTCAGGATACTTTGACAACAGTTCTAAATTATGTTTCCTCTAATGGAGACGACATTCCAAACTTACACAGTAATTGTAAGTGGATAAACAATCCAGAATAGAATATATATCATTATTGGAAATAGGATCTACAAATCACTAAACAGTGAGTTTATAATGGAAACCCGGCACTAGGTGCAATGTTTCATGCCTGTAATCTTAAAATATTCAGGAGGAAGAAATCTAAGAATTCTAATTTGAAGCCAGCAATGGCATAAAAATTGCCATGAAACTCTATAACTCCAAATAACCCCTCAAAACGGTTAGTGGAGTGTCAAGAGTTTGACTTTGTGGTTGAGTGCTTGCCTAGCATGCATGAAGACCTATGCATGTAAGTGGAGCTGGGACTCAAACTGGTATTTTTCTAGCCTTGAGCAAGACAGCTAAGTTTATGCCATACAAAATGAATCCAGAGCTGGGGAAAAGTCAACCATGGAGCCAGTGGGAAATGAGAAAAAAGATTTAATAGATAACTTGTGAGTAGGATGTCTGCGAACTTAAAGCAATGATGACACAGCATAGGCAATAATTCTCTACTATATCTAATTTACAAGACCCTGTGTTCCCAAACCTGTATTAATTGACAAGCTAGAGCACTGTGCAGAACTCTGGATAGGAAATTCCACAGGTGAGTGAATGCATCTTCATATTGATGTTGGAGCCTGAGCCCCATTGGTAAGTTCATGTTGTGATGTACTGAGCAATAATATTCTTAGTTACCCTAAATCCTGTGTGGAATCTATGGAATTCTTTGTGAATGAATCAAGAATCATTTTCTTTTCCCAATCCTATGCTTGGTCTCATGGCCTGAGCATGGTCCTTGGGTTTTCTCAAGGCTAGCTCTCTACTTCTTGAGTCATAGCACCACTTCTGGCTTTTTCTTTGTATGTAGTACCAAGGAACTGAACCAGGTCTTTGTGCATGCTAGCCCAAACCCCCGGCACCAAGAATCATAGGGTGATATAATGAATTCTATGTGGCAGGAGAGTTAAAGTTAGATTTCTCTGTAGAAATCACTGTGAAACAAAATAAAATGAGAAAGCCATGAGCCCGTGGCTCATGCCTGTAATCCTAGCTACTTAGGAGGCTGAGATCTGAGGATCAAGGTTCAAAGACTGACCTATCACAAAAACAGCTTAGACTCTTCTCTCCAATGAACCAATAGAAAATGAGAAGTGGGGTTGAGGCTAAAGACATAGGGCAGTAGCCTTGAGCTGAAGAGCTCAGGAAGAACAGCCAGGCCTAGAATTCAAGTCCTTTGACTGCAATACAAGGAAGAAAGAAAGAAAGAAAGAAAAAAAGAAAGAAAGAAAGAAAGAAAGAAAGAAAGAAAGAAAGAAACAATGATATTTCATTTCTTTAAAACTAAGACTATAAATGACTGAGCAAACAAGGAATACATGAGGGCATTATTCTCTGATAAGGATAATATCTTTTTGCTGGTAGGAAGAGACTGGTATTTAGAACTAGACCTTTCCACCAGAAATTGAGCCTAGTGGTAGAGTGCTTGCCTAGCATGCACAAAGACACAGGTTTGATTCCTTATTACCACATACATAGAAAAAGCCAGAAGTAATCATTTCATTGGTAGGGTTCTACTCTTGAGAAAACCCAAGGACAGTAGTTAGTTCCTACGTTCAAACCCAGGAATGGAAGGAAAAAAACAAACACAAAGTTTCAATCAACATAAGAAAATTAACTAGACAATGAGCTGGAGATTTTCTGGTCTTCCATGGTTCTGAGGGACAGGAGTGTTAGAAAAGGAATTTTTATAGGACTTCAAATGGAAAGAAACAAATTTTAAAATTCCCACAAATACCTAAATTGAGATAATGAGAACTTGTAACTGAAAGGATATAGGTGTAAGTCCTTACTCTCAAGAATCGTTCTTGCTTGGATCAAAGGCAAACAGACATATAAACCAAACTTGTGGCCGCTGAATCTAGAAAAAATTCGTGTTCCTCACTTAATGGTTAATAAGCAAACAGCATTGAAACTGGGTAAGGTAATCCTATCTGCTACACAGGACCTGAGACTCTTATCTGTAGTTAACTCTAGAAAACAGGAAGTGGGGATGTAGCTCAAGGATAGGGGTTATAGTCTTATGCTGAAGTGTTCAGGGACAGGGCCGTTGCCTATGAACTACAAAAAAAAAAAGAAAAGAAAAGAAAAGAAAGTTTTAAAAAGATGCAAAACAGCACAATATTTAGATTATTTCTCAAAAATAAAAGAAAGGCAGCTATTCCTCAATGTATAAACAAAACGGTATTTGAAAAAAAACAGCTGCAGGTATACTATAGGTAGTACTCAGCTTAAAACTGTAGAAATACATAGTTGGGTAATTTCAATAAATATTTCCTGTGATATAAAAAGATAACTAAAACACAGAAAAACATTATTGGTCATTGTAAAATATCATTTTCTTAATATGTTAGGGAGAAAGCATATATTCCTCATAAATCAATTTCCACTTTTATATTTTAAAATATCTAACACTTAGGATGGGAAAGTAAAGTCATTACCTTTACAGTAAGGAATATTTGTATCTCATGTATGTTTGTGTCTTTTTTTCTATGACTCATTTTAGATGTCCAGGTAATGGAAAATGTGTTCAAGACCTGCCAGGAAAGTCCACATGAATGTCTTTGTGAAGTAGCAGTTGCAAGTAGTATCGAAGTGGAGGAAAACGTGAGATTAGCAACAACTTTAAATTTGAGCTCTACACATAATCCAGAGCTGATTAGTAATAACGGTAACAACTTAGGGGTGAGGACTGAGGAGTTCATTAAGTGTCAGAACATGCTTCTGTCTCCTAAGCCTGATGAGATGCATGCTGCATATAGATCTCGTATGTCTCCTGTTCTTAAAAAATCCATCGGATATTCAGAGCATTTTATTCATGATTGTGACAGTCCAAAAGATCTGCAGTATCATAATTCTGTTCTCCCTGCCCAAGAAATTCTTCAGGGAGGGAGGAAAACTGCTAAATGTACTGTGTGATGAAGACAAACCTTATGAATATGAGGAACGTAATAAAATTTCTGCCCAGAATTCAGCTCTCAGCACACATCAGAGATCTCACACAGAAGAGAAATCTTATGAATGGGATAAACGTGGGAAGAGTTTTAGACTGAAATCATACCTCACTTTGCACCAGAGAAGACACACAGAAGAGAAACCTTATGAATGTAACAAATGTGAAAAGTCTTTCACCCAGAAGATACACCTTCGAGTTCATCAAATAACACACACAGGAGAGAAATCTTATAAGTGTAATGAATGTGGAAAGTCTTTCCAAGGAAGGGAAAACTTCGTGTTCATCAGAGAATACACACAAGAGTGAAATCTTATGAAGGTAACCAATGTGTAAAGTCTTTCAGACAGAAATCTTCCCTCAAATTGCATCAAAGGACACACACAGGAGAGAAACCTTATGCGTGCAACAAATTTGGAAAGACCTTCAAGTGGAAGTCATATCTTGATGGGCATAATAAAACACACACAGGAGAGAAAACTTATGCATGTAGTGAGTGCGGAAAGTCTTTCAAATGGAAGGTAAAACTCCATGTTCATCAGAGAATATACTCAGGAGAAACACCTTATGAGTGTAACATATGTGAAAGTCCTTCATACAGAAGCCAAACCTCAACATGCATAAGACAATTCAAACAGGAGAAAAACCTTATGAATGTAACCGATGTGGAATGTCTTTCAAATGGAAGTCTTCCCTCAAATTGCATCAGAGAACACACACAGGAGAGAAACTGTACGAGTGCATCAAATGTGGTAAGACCTTCAGATGGAAGTCACATTACAGGAGGCATAAAAGAATTCACACATATTAGAAACCTTAGGAATATAACCAAAGTTGAAAGTCTTTCGTGCAGTATTCACCCTTCAGGAAGCGTAAGAGAGTTCACACATATGAGAAGCCTTAGCAATGTAATAAATAGGAAAGTCTTTTTAGTCTGTGGAAGAAAACTCAGCCTGTGTCACAGAACCAACACAAGATCAAACCCTTAATGAATGTAGCAAATGTTCAC
Organism: Megascapheus bottae; assembly: GCF_031878675.1. NCBI lineage: Eukaryota > Metazoa > Chordata > Mammalia > Rodentia > Geomyidae > Megascapheus > Megascapheus bottae. Next base: position 1,719,728 of record NW_028327641.1, on the reverse strand, counting down.
TCTTTTCCCCAGAAGGCACAAGTCAAGATTTATCACTAAACACCCACAGGATACAATCCGATGAATAAAATGAAAGGGAAATTTTTTTGAAGAACTCATAGTTGAGTTTCCATGATACCACAGAAACAGGATAAAAATCGTATGAATATAAGAATATGAACAATCCATCATGAACGCATGACTAAGTATAAAATGCACATAGGAGAGAAAAACCTTATGAATATTACAAATGTGGAAAGTGTTTGACCTGGAAGGCATACTTCTGTGTTCATCACAAACCTGATTCCCATAGAAGAAAAGAAAACTAATGAATAGAACAAACGTTTAATGACTTTTAATCAGAAGTCAGTCTTCAGTACATTTGAGAACATACACAATAGAGAAATTCTGAGTAATGAAAAACATTTAGCTATATATAGAATCTCTGTATATGGGAGCATTAGGGTAAGTCTTCTAAACAAAGTCAACCTTCAGCAAGCATTAAGAGCACTCACAGAAGAAATAATAGCATGTAGGAAAACCTTTGTCAGAAACCTCTAAAAGCTGACTGTGTGGCTTAGTGGTAGAGTGCTAACCTATCAAGGATGAAGGCCTGGGTTAGATTCCTCAATACTACGTGAAAAGAGCAAGCCAGAAGCAGCACTGTGGTTCAAATGGTAGCGTGCTAACCTTGAGCAAAAGTAGCTCAGGCCCTGAGTTCAAGCCTAAGGATTGGAGAGAGAGAGAGAGAGAGAGAGAGAGAGACAGAGAGAGAGAGAGAGAGAGAGAGAGAGAGAGAGAGAGAGAGAGAGAGAGAGAGAGAGAGAGAGAGAGAAACAGGAACTTCTAAATTTTACAGAGATAGAGAAGGAGAGAGAGAAGGAGACAGAAACTAATTTCTAAACTTTACAGTCTTTCTATTTCCTTACAAATTCGTCTATGTCATTCTTTCTGACAGAAGCACAGAATTCCATTGTGTAAAAATACCATATTTGATCTACTCATCAACTGATGGGCATCTGGGTTGGTTCCATACCTTTGCTATAGTAAATAGTGCTGTGATAAAGGTTATTGTTCTAGTGAATTTAGTATGTCCTATCTGGACGATTGGCAAGTAGTGAAATTGCTGGATCACAGGGGAGCTCTATGTTTCGTCTTTTTGGGATACTGCCATAGTGCTTTCCATAGTGGTTGAACGAGTTTGCAATCCCACCAGCAGTGTAGTAGTGATTCCTACTGGCCGCATCACCTACAGCATACGTTATTAGATTTCTGGATCTTGGCCATTCTAACTGGAGTGAGGAGGAAAAGGGAAAGAGGAACTGAAACTTTCTCTCCTTACAGATGACATGATTCTGTATATAAAGAAACCTATAGACTCTCCTCCGAAGCTGCTTGAGCTGATATAAAACTTTGGTAAGGTAGCAGGGTATAAAATTAACCCTCAATGTCAACTGCCTTCCTATATGCCAACAAATGAGAGGAATGAGGCAAGAATCAGGATAGCAACTCATTTTGCTATCAAAGAAAATAAAGTACCTAGGAATTAACTTAGAATGTAAAGCACGTTTTTGATGGAACTATAAACCCTGGAGAAGGAAATTAACGCAGAACTGAGGAAATGCAAAAACCTATGCTCCTGGCTTGGAAGAAGTAATATTGTAAAAATGGCAATCTTGATAAGGACTATCTACAAATTCAGTGCAATATTCATCAATATCCCAATGTCATTCTTTAAAGAAACAGAAGAGGAAATCCAAAATTTCACTTGGAATAATAAAAGACCCCTTATAGTCTGTCTTCTTGCATGATACATAATGTTTAGTCTCACCTTCTCCACCAAAATCTCACCTTTCTCATTGAGACATAGGTGGCCCTGTTTACTAGCAGCAAACGCTCAAACGCGCAGTTTCAGGTGTCACCACTGCCTCTGTTACTGGGTAGATCCAACTCTGTCATCGATTCTGAGGAGTCTTGGTCAAAAGTTGTTCTGTGGCATCTGCTGCCAGCCTGTGCCTATTTGTTTCTTTTTCTCCAGCAGCCTACAACAGGGAATGAAGTTCAGGCGCTGATGCTCTCCTTCATATGCAGGGCAGGATGAGCCCAACCCTCCCTCATCTTCCTCTTCCAATTTTTGGGAAAAAATGTGCTGGCAGAAGTCCTCAGGTGTGGGGCATGGCTGATCCACACTTTTAATCCAGGCTGGTCAGGAGGCTGAGATCTGAGTATGGAAGTTCCAAGTCACCTAGAACAGGAAAGTCTGATAGATTCTTACTACCAAAAATAAAAACAGCTGGGAATGGAGTTTGGGCTCAAGTGGTAAAGGGCTAGTCTTGAGTACAAATGCTTAGTGCCCAGGCCCTGAGTTCAGGCTCCAGCACTGCCAACAACCTCACTTTAGTGAGATTTTAGCTTTATCCATGTAGGCACATCTCACTGGAATCTTTGCTGGTAGAGATAGTCTTCATAATTTTGTCTCAAGGTAAAGGTCCTCCTGGGGTAGTACACAAAAGGTGTCATGGAGAGAGGAGCCCCACTTGCTCCAGGTTTGAAGATGGCATAGGTCAATCCAGCATGGAGTTGGCACATCAATCTTTTTCCTAGCACCACCTACAAGTGAATGTCAAATGACATTGATTGTTGTGGGATTGTGTGATTGAAGTGCCCCATTAAGGGCAGTGTTAGCACATCCAAACTTGGATAACAGGAATGCTGAAATCTCAAAGCTAAGATTTCTGTTGGCTACAGAAATGCTGCTGTGTCTGTTATTCACTAAAAGTTCAGGTGCAAAGATTCTGAAGCTTGATGCCATGTGTTTATTCCATTTAGTAAAATTAGTTTAATGAACTGTATAAGTTAAAACATTTGATAAGAGTCTGGGGTAGTGAAAACATTGTTCTTGAATTCAGGTGTCTGGCAGGGTAATGGGGGGGTGTTGGTGGCTGGGACTATGAAGCTGGAGCTGCTATCAAACCATGGATCATGTTCCTCTTTTTCTGGGAGAAATGACTCCAAAGATGAAATTCGAATGGTGAGGAAAAGATGATGATGTACTCAGGAAATTTCTCCTAAACAAATGCTCATGTGGAAGTGGGATGGGGGCTGGGCATATCTGAGGCAGAGCTTAAAGGGGCTTCTAGTGGCGTTGAGAACATTCCTTGTGAACTCAGGCATGCAGCAGGGTGCTTTAGATGGCCATTGTGAGATGGATGGAATAAGACTTGAGAAAAGATGAATGCTGGGATCCTGCAATGCTCTTTCATGAGTGGCTGGTGGCTCACCTGAAAGAACTAATTATGTCTAAAAAAGAAATCAGGAATTTGTTTTGATTAGATAATACCTGTAATCCGAGGCATATTCAGGATTCTGATCTTAGTATTGTGGTTTAAAACCAACCCAGCAAAGGGAAAAGTGCATGAGACTCTTACTCCCAGTTTAGAGCAAGAACAAAGATTGAAGTAGAGCTGTGGCTCAAGAGCTAGAGTGCTACCTTGAGCAAAGAAAAGCTAAGAAAAAGCTCCAGGTCTTGAGTTCAAGGCCAGGAATGAAAGAAGGAAGGTAAAAAAAGGGAAGTATGTGAGGAAGGGAAATATATAAATGAAAGAGAGAAGGAACTAGACATTTAAAACTAGAGAATATTTAAAAGTCATCAGTCCTTCTAAGAAAAGTGTTGGAGTATGGGTTCTATATGTGGTGAACTGGAAGCCAGCAGTGACTTGTTAACCAAAGAGTCACCATGATGAGCAAAGGATAGAAATCTGCATGAGCCTCTTAGCGGATGGAGTCACAGAAGAGAACCTCAGCTCCCATCCCATAGTTAGAAGTATATAGAGATGGGGAAGTTGGCATTACCTTGATGTCATTGTGTCCATGGAGACTGGAAGCCATGGCTCTGTGAAAGCACAATGTTCTGCTTACTGAGCTGATAGGCTGAGGAGAGCAAAGTCCTGGCCATGAAGAAATCAGGGTGGCAGCAGAGCAACTCTGCTTCAGTGTGTGCCTGCTTGGCTTTTCTTATTCTGTGGTGGATCAGGCCAGAGCGGGTGATAGTAACTGTTTTGTGGTCACAAGCCCTTCACCAAGAGCTTCCTCTGGGATCCTCATAAGCTACAGGGTGGCTGGTGGTGGGATGTGTGTGGGGTGGAAGTGACAGAGGGATGGACCCATGGCAAGGTGGGTGAAGAGATGAGAGGAATGATGAGAGCCCAGTTCATTGGTTTCCAAGATTAATGGGTGGGAGGTAGGCATGATGGAGGAAAGATGGAGGCAGGGGAAGGTGGTGACAGAGTGAGGCCATCTGTAGTGCCAGCCTGGCCATCATCTGAAGCCCATAGGCAGCTTCCTGATCCCTCACTTTGTCCTGCTCCTTGTGGAGGGAATGTCACGTGTACCCAGAGCTAGGGGTGGGGCAATGTTAGTAGCACCTGGAGAACCATTGGCCTCTACCTGGGTGAGGGGTGGTTATGGCTCCCATGCTGGGTGGCCTGATAGCTATGGAACAGATCTCCCCTTAGCTACCACAGTCAGTGGCTGCTCTCCATCTAGGGTTAGGGCACCTGCTCAGCCATCAGGACACCCCATGCCAGGACAGAGGCCTACAATTCAGATGGCAGCACAGGGGTGAAGATGATCTCACCGTAGCCCTAGTTACATGGCTGTCCCTGCATGCAGGACAAGATGAGCTGGGGGAAGATGTTCTCTGTGTTTTTCCACAGCCTATCCCGGTCTCTTCTTGTGTCTGATTAGACCCAGAGAGTACCAGGTTCCCTCTCATAGTCCTGGTTCTTTTTCTTTTACAGTCATGAGGCTTGAACTCAGGTCCTGGGTACTGTCCCTGAGCTCTTTTGCTCAAGGTTGATGCTCTACCATTTGAACCATAGTGCCATTTCCAGCTTTTCCTTTTCATGTGGATCTCTGATATCTCCAGTGCTGTGCCTGCAGGGAGGCACTCAACCCACAGACAGAGCCACCTCTGCCGTGACTGTGACTGCGCACAACCCTCACACCCACTCCTTGCACACCCCTCGACTCCAGTTTTAGCTCCTCTTGGACTGGGTGTCCAGCCTACCCCTTCCTACACTCACAAAGGGTCTACAATTGTCTTCCCAGGGTCCTTTCTTCTGCCAGCCAGAGTACAGACTGTGCACATCTTGACCATCACAGAGCTCAAAGCCAAAGGCTGAGATGAAGAAGGGGGTGACCCAGGAGCTGCACAGGGCCCATGGATCATCCTGTGCATCCCCCAGCCTGTGACTTCCCCCACCCCGTTGGCAGGGAAGCTCCATGCCCACATCCTGATCCCTGGTCCCCTCCAATTCCATTCTCCCTTGGATTTTGCAGACTGTCTATCATCAGGATCTAAAATTCTATTCATCACTTTATGTCCTTATAACTGATTTGCTACTTTGGCAGGATCTCCCCGTGCCTGGAGAGTGGGCATGTCATGTACTCTCTGTGGAGAAGTTGCCCCAGGAGAAGAAATATGCACTTCATGTGAGTGTTGGACAGGGCAGGAGGCTCCCTAGGATGAGAAGCCACAGGAAGGGTGCAGATGGGGAAATGCTAGGGTCCCCAGGGGACAGTGGGAGTTAGGGCACAGTTGATTCCTTCTGCAGGGTTGACACCGCTTCACAAACCCAACAGAATGAGGTTCACATTACAGATGTCAGAGACAGTGCAGATTGCCAATGGGCGCAGGGGTCACTGTCACCCCCAGATGCTGGCTGAATGCTGGGATGCACGCAGAGGTGTTTTCAAGATCAGATAATGAGGATGTTGCAGGGTGTAACCATTCTTTTCAGATGGCTCTCTACCTCTCTTGAGCCTCATCTCTATCTTTGGCTTTTTCTTGGCAGTTAACTGGAAATGAGAGTTTCATGGACTTTCCTTTCTGGACTGGCTTCAAACAGAAGCTATGCACAGTTTTCACACCATACCCTACTGAAGAAGGGAAGCTTGATCTGGTGCTTAACTGGGTTGCACTTTGGCTCCGTTTGCTATGCCTCATCATTTGTAGACTAAGATCTCATGACCTTCAAAGCCAAATGCTACCTGAAAGTTCAGGGTCCCAGCCTATGTGTTGGGCCTGGATGAATACATTCTCTGTTATGCTGGGTCATCAACCCATGTTTTAAGCTGGAAGTAGGCAGTGCCACATTTGATAAGAACATCTGCCAGAGATTGTCACCTCATGAAAGCAGATTCTAAATTTGTATTCCATTTCCTGTGGTGGAGAAATCCCCTCCAAGTTAGACAGGCTCACATCCCCCTGCAGGTCACACTCCCAATGCACCCTTGAGTGTCCTCATGGTATTGGGATCTAAGTTTGTAGGGAATGCTGGTTTAGTCCATGAATTAGCTGGACAAGTGATGACTAACGTGTTGTGGATTAATATGAGAACAATTTAAGAAGCCATGGAGGAGCATCAACCTGACCCTCTGTGGTGCTATAAATCTTATAGGATGTTCCAGACTGAGAAACAATCACATGGCTTTGTGTTTGGCATCCAGACAAGTGAGTGCATGTCTTAGCTGTCAGCCAATACAGAGGAGGACACGAATAAGTGGGTGGAAAGCATCTGTCAGACCCCTGTCTAGGGGCAGCAGGAGAGAACATAGGAAGGTAGATACCATGGCTGTGGTGGGGCCAAAAAAAGGGTAAAAGAGTCAATGGAACCAGGTACTGGTAGCTCAAGGCTGTCATCCTTGCTACTCAGGAGTTTGAGATCTGAGGATCACAATTCAAAGCCAGCCCAGGACAGAAACTCCATGAGACTCTTATCTGCAATAAACTACTGAATGCAAGAAGCTCAAGCTCAGTGACAGCATCCAGGCCTAGCGTTCAAAACCCAGGACCGGCAGAAAAAAGTATCAAAGGACAAGAAGCTGGCCAAAAGATAGAGGGACTCCATCTTGACAAACAATACAATGGTAAGTTGCACTCAGAAGACTTGCACAAAATCTGGAAATGCCTGAGACCTATCTATGTATGTTTCCTGTTTTTCTAAATACATATGTTTATGCATTTTATATTAGCATAGAGAGACAGATCAATACATATGACTATACATATATACATAGCCAGACACTTATGGGTGGGTGGTATACTGTGTGAGAGTTTGTGGTGGTGGTTCGTGGATGGTTATCTCTGTTTAGGAAAGGTAGAAAATATGTAAATATCTTTAAAAAAACTTGATAAAATATAGAGAGACATAAGCTCTTGAGGGAATCTGAAATGACAAGATTATTCACAGGCACGTTTATCTTTATGGATTCCTCAGCAAGTTTTAATTTTTTTCATTATTTTCTTTCTTTTTTTGAACCAGTGCTAAGGGTTTCTCTCAGGGACCAGGTGCTGCCAATTACTAATTTTCTCCTGGCTGGTACAAGAGGAACTGAGCCACAGTTCCACTTTTGCCTTATTTATTCGTGCTTAACTGAAGATGAAGATTTCTATCAGTGACTTTCTTTCAGGGGCTGGATTCTAACGAGGATCCCCAGACCTCAGCCTTCTCTATAGCTACAATTAACAATATGAGAACCCAGCACTGGGTTCCAATGCACAGGGCAAGAAATTGAGTGAATCTCTCAACTCCAATTAGCTATAATAAGCTAGAAGTGAAAGACCAATACCTTTGAGGAAAAGATGCTGAGGGTTATCACACAGGCCCTATGAGTAAGCCCTAAACCCTGTACACATGTGTGCATGCACACATTGGCAGATACACACACACATGCACACACACAATATCTCAGGCAATATTGTATTTTGAATTAATATCCAAAGATTGGACAACAGGATAGCAAGTAATAAAATCTGTTTTTCTTGTCTACATTGAGGGAATGGGATAAGTCACAAGATGCAGAAGCGAAGAATTCAGAGGCAAATGCTGTGAGTGAATAACTTGTAAAAAGCACATTTCTTTTCTTTTCTTTTCTTTTTTTTCTGCCATTCCTGGGGCTTGAACTCAGGGCCTGAGCACTGCTCTTGGCTTTTCCCAAGTTTAGCCCTCTGCCACTTGAGCCACATTGCCATATGGATTTTTATATCTGTGTGATATTAAGGACTCAAACCTAGATCTTCATGGATGCTAGGCAAGCACTCTACCACTGGGCCAAATTCTAAACCCCGATAAAGTATTTATAAATAGTCATCATCATCATATCAAAATATCCTTTCTCCTATAAAGAATGAACACTTATCTATGTCTGTAAGACTTTTTTTATGTCACCAATGCTTCTGTGATTTTCCCACTTGCATTTTTACAGATGACAGCACAGATATTCATCAGGAAGAAAAATAGATTAGGATACAGAAACCTAACAACGTCCTAGTAGATTGAAGTGAAAAATATGTGCAAGACGGCCTGGGTGTTTCATCTATTTGTAGAGTGCTTGGCTACCACACAAAAAGACTCCAGTTCGATTCTGCAGTACCATATACATAGAAAACGCTGGAAGTGGTGCTGTGGCTTGGTGGGACAGCTATAGCCTAAAGAAAGCCTAAGAACAATGGTCAGGCTCTGAGGTCAAGTCCCAGGACTAGCAAAATAAAATGTGCAAGAGGCAAAATGCAAGCTGAGAAGGCACTGTGAAGCAAAATGTCTTGTGAAGCGTAAGGGGAATAGTGACAGTTAAGTTTGGATCTTACCTAAGAAAGGCTCCTTGAGCCTGAGATCAGGCTAGCACTTATGCCTAGTTAATGACTTGGGATTTGAACAAAAATGTTTACTGTTTACTACATCCATATGTGAGGTGGGAAGGGAGATTCAGCCTTCAGTATGTCTTTGGGGAGGTCTTCTGTGAGCAAGGAGCTTTGGTCATTGGGCCTTGAAAGGTGACCCTACCTCCCTCACTATGGAACAGAATATGGAACCCTGGTAACCAAGCCACTGTATGTGACAACCAGCTCAAGCCAGCTCCCTTGGCCTGTGGCTCAGGAACCAGAAAGATGTTGCTGTGCTGTTGCCAAAGGTCAGGAGGCTTGCATCTCAGGCATGAGAGATATGGATGTCTCACTTGAAGAAGTAGATACTGGATCAGTGCTAAGCCAAAATTCCAGTATATCAGGCATTTCTCTAGGAAGAAAGCCAGGAAACTCCAGGGCAACTCAGATGAGGTATATTGAGAGGAAACCTATTTGAACCCATCATCCTGCCCACACACTACAACCTTCTTGTGTGCTTTCAAGTGACTATACTGAGATTAGAGTGTGTCATTTCCAATCTACTCTATTCCAATTCCTCAGTGTGAAGTGTGGTCCCATTCCTACGTTTGAAATATCCACTGTTTTGCCAACATAGTGTGATGGTAAGTCAGCTCAGACTCTGAGTGAGCCTTGTAACCTATGGATCCTGGAGGAAGGCCTGTTGGAGATGCTGCTGACAAAGCTGATCCCTGCCTACCAGAAAGGTGATCTCTTTTATGTGGGAAACTTCCTGCACAATTTCAAATAGTGGAGGACAATGTAGTAGTTCCTGGAAATTCTCTTGAAAAAGTGAGTGTTCCCCCTCCAAACCCAGGTTTGCTCATCCTTCCTGGCCAAGTCTTGGAATACTTGGCTCCTCTCTGAGCCTGTTTGGTTCACTGCGGTATTCACAGGAGAGCTAAGCATGATACAAGTGCACAAACTACTTTATTATGACTGGGACACCATGCCATTTCATTTCCCTCACAAGCTACTGGAGTCTCAACAGTGTGCTTACTGAGAAGTTGGATTTCAGGCATGAGTAAGTGGCTCCCAACTGCAGCCCTCACCTAGGTGACATCCTAGGAAATCCCATTTCCCAGTAAGAAATGAGGTGTCAGTACTAATGGCGGAGGCCTGTGAAATACTGGAGTCAGAGGAAAAGCTGGAGGCTGAATCACTTTTGAGCCATCAGGGAGGGATTGTGATAGCTTTGCCTGTTAGAACCTGAAAGCATTTACATTTTGGTGTGTGGTCCAGTGCTGCCACTTGAACCTGAACCCAGGTCTGAATGCCATCCCTTTGGTGTTCAAAAATTAGCACTGTACCATTTGAGTCATAGGTCAAGTTCTGGCTTTTTTGCTGCCTAATTGAAGACAAGTGCCTTTAGACTTTTACTGACTAGACTGGCTTTCCACTGTGATCTTCAGAGCTCAGCCTGCTGGGTGGCTAAGATTAGAGGAATGAGCATTTAGTTCTTTATTTGGAGCATTCACTTATTGATTTATTTAGAGCATTTACTTAGTTAATTTAAGGTGAGTTTACTTTGGACAGATGCATAGAGGCCTCTCTCATAAGCTTCTGGAAGTGGGGTGTAAAAGTCATCCTGTTCTCGAGTGTCTCTTACCCCCCTCCCAGCACATAACTGCACATCTCTGCAGGACAGCCACAGCATTAGAGTCCTGCAAGAAAGGGGCTTTGGTAGAAGGCTCAGGATGGAGAGAGAAGGCTCTCACTTTCCTTGTACCGAATGTGCCCACAGCATCATGTGTTCCATCTATACGATGTGAATGGACTTCTACCCCAGTGATTTCTACGAGTTCAAGAACTGCCACACCCTGACACAACTCAAGCTCTATATGAGGCTCCACATGCCGGCTTTGGACCTCCTCTTCTAGACACATACTTTTTGACCAGCTGGAGGAATGTGCGACCAGTAAGACCAAGAAAAAGTAGAAGTCCTGGTGTGGGTGCCTCAGAGCCTGTGAATAGGAAGCCCATGTGGTCTAGATATTGGTTGGCCCTTACTTCTACAGAGCTTGGCAAAATGCCCTTTATGGGTGGTGTCAGCCAGGTAATGTCTGTCCTCTGAAAGGACTCGGGAATAAGCACTCATTAGAAAGACCCTACACCTCCTCAGTGTTCAGTCCAAACTCCAGTTCTACAGGTTCCTCCATTAGATCCTCATGGAAGTTGAGTGACACTTCAACTTGTAGATTCCACGCTGTCCACTCTGTACCTATTTCCATTCTTAGGTTTGGGTCATCGTGGAAGAGCTTATCCTGAACTCCGGATGAAAAACCCACCAATGGAGCTGGTGACTGATGGAGACTGAGAATCATCACTGCTCTCCAGAAACCATGGGCCTTTTGTAGAAATTACCAAACAGGTTTAGAGTCCTGTGGATATACCTTTTGCTCTGAACCCCATGTGTGACACAGTGGAACCTGCAGATACTATGGAGGAAGAAAAAGAGCAGCCAGATTTCCTTCCGTTTCCTTTCACACTCCACCCAGAGTCAGTCCATCTGAGTCAGAGTAACACTCCACTTATTGTGCAAGCTGAAGGGGCACACGCTGGGCTCATGGAAAATGTCCCCATGGGAAGCAGCAAGTGTACTCTCAATACTGGATTCATTGGAGGAAAATGAATCCATCCTCACAGAATATCCAGACCCATCCATCTCACTAAAAGAGACTCAATCTCCATTCGACAAACCAGAATCCATCCCCCTCTTAACTCAGGAAGGACATTCTGTTTCTCATGAGGAAGGAGACCCTTCTGAGGACTCTGAAGTAGAATTACTGTCTGAAGGCTACTTGGAGGCCAGTCTGGATTTAGAGCTTCCCTGTCCCCTTCCTAAAAAGACATCTCTTTACCTTGCTCTCATGATTCTTGTCAAGTATTCATTGTATTTACTTTGCTAACTATTAAACTCTCATTGTTAATATTATGGTGTGCAGTTCTTCAGTCCTTATTATACTGTGTTTTATTGTCCACTTAGAATGTGAGACCTCAGACACCTAGGTCCTGGGTGGGCCAAAAACCAGACAGGTCTGGTCCCATAGAAGACAACCTTACTGGATATACAGGGAACTATGAAATGCATGGAATCACCAGGAATCCAGGCCAGGCCTCCATGGAAAGACAAGTCAGCTACCAAAGCTTAAGGACAGAGCAGATGACTGGAAATGTGTTTTGTCAATCGGGAGAAGTGCCAGAGTAACTGTAATATTATGGGGGACTCTGTTCTGTGAGTTCACAAATATTTAAGAAAATTAAAACTCCACAATAGCATCAAAAATCTACTTTGGCTTTGAATGTGGCCTAGTTGTAGAGTGCTCGCCTAGTATACAAGAAGACCTTGATTCAATTCCTCGGCACTGCATACATAGAAAAAGCAGATGGGGCAGTGTGGCTCAGGTGTCACAGTGCCACCCTTGAACAAATGTGGCCAAGGACAGTTCCTGGTCCCTCAGTTCAAGCCTCAGGACTAGCCAAACAAGAAATCATACCATTTTCCACATATTTGGCAATAAATCTGTTTTATCTAACCCTACTTCTTTTTTGCCAGTCCAGGGTGTGTGCCACCAAGCCAAACTACTGGCCCCCAACCTTACTATTTTTAATCATTTAATTTTGTTACATAATCATATTTCATGCTGTCTGTATTAATACCATAAACAGTATGCTTTGTGTAATAATGTTAAAGGTAAAACATAAGAAATTCATAACTAAAATTCCTTTTTTATTAGTTTTATACCATTGCTACAATTTTATGAGAACAATTAACTGGAATGTTTATTTTAGAGTTCAAGTAATCCATTTTGATAAATATATCAACCTACATCATTTATTTGAACACATTTTAAACTATTTTTTTAAGGAATGAAAATACATATATATTTGTTGTAAATGAAATTTATGACTTGGGGGGAAGGGAAAGAGAAAAGGGGGGAGGGGGTAACAGTGTTTAGAAGAAATGTACTCATTACATATGTAACAGCAATCTCTTTGTATATCACCTTGACAACAAATTTTTTGAAAAGTACAATAAGTTTAAATGTCTACTTTGGGCAGAATTTTTTTTGCCAGTACTGGACTTAGACTCAGGACCTGAGCACGATCCTTGTTTTTGTTTTTGTTTATTCTTAAGGCGCAAGTTCTATCACAAGTGCCACAGCACCACTTGTATCTTTTTTTATCTATGATGTGCTGAGGAATTGAACTTGGGTCTTCATTCATGCTCGGCAAGAACTCTTCCACTAGGCTTAACTTATGGCCCCAGTGGGAAGGAAGTTTTCCATAAAATATGTAGGAAATATGTCCACTAAGGAAAAGCCATCAAAAAGAGAAGAAAAATTATATACTTAGATAACGACATGCCAGTATTATGGCAGATCTCTGTAATTCTAGCTTCAAGAGTGGCCTATTTGGACCGGGAGTTGGCTGGCTGAAGTAAAGTGCTATCCTTGAGCAAGCCCTCGGACATGCAAAAAATAATAATCTAATGCCCGTGACTGGTGGCTCACCCTGGTAATCGTAGCTACCTTGGAGGATCGAGGTTCAAAGACGGACCAGGCATAAAAATCTGTGAGATTCTTATTTCCAAATAATCCAGAAAATTCAAAATGACAATGTGCCTCAAGTGGTAGAGTTCTTGCCTTGAGCTGAAGAGCTTAAGGTAAACATCCAGGCCCAGAGTTCAAGCCCCATAAGTGAAAAAAAAAAAAGAAAAAGAAACCCCTTATCTAAGGCTGGAGTGCACACTAGTGGTAGTTTGCTTGCCTAGTATGCACAAAGCCCTGTGTTCAATTACTCTGTACCACTTACACCAAAAAAAAAGAGCTGGAAATGATCTCAGAAATTTGGGTTCTGAGGATCACAGTTCAAAGCCAGGCCAGACACTAAAGTCCATGAAACTGTTACTTCCACTTAAGCACCAGAAAACCAGAAGTGACACTCTGGCTCAAGGTGTTTAAGGTTGTAGCCTTGAGCTGAAGAGCCCAAGGACACTGCACACAATTAAAATCTTACAACCAAAAGAGAGAGAGAGAGAGAGAGAGAGAGAGAGAGAAACAGAGAGAGAGACATAGAGAGAGAGACAGAGAGAGACACAGAGACAAAGACAGAGAGAGACAGAGAGACAGAGACAGAGAGAGACAGAGAGAGAGAGAGACATACAGGCAGACAGACAGAGACAGAGAGACAGAGACAGAGACATCAAACAGTCAGGCACTGGTGGCTGAAGCTTGCAATTCTAGCTACTGTGGAGGCTGAGATTGGAGGATCTTGGTTCAAAGCCCAAAGCCAGCCTCGACACATATGTTTGTGAGGCTTACATCACCAATTAACTACCAGAAACCGAAAATGGAGCTGTAGAGGAAGAGCGCTAGCCTTGAGCTGAAGAGCTCAGGGACAGTGTGCAGGCCCAAAGTCCAAGCACCATGACGAATCAATAATAAAAAAAGAAGATGGCTAATAGTAATGATGAATAATTTTGTGCTGGGAGTTTGGCCTAGTGGTAGAGTGCTTGCCTAGCATGCACGAAGACCTGGGTTCAATTCCTCAATACCACATACATAGAAAAATGCTGGAAGTGGTGCTGAGGCTGAAGTGGTAAAGCCCTAGCCTTGAGAAAATATAAGGACAGTGCTCAGTCCCTGAGTTCAAGCCCAGGACTGGCCAAATCAAAAGTAGTAGAGCACTGGCATTGAACTGAAGATCTGAGGAACAGCCCAGGCACAGAGTTCAAGCACCGCAAACAACAACAACAAAATCTATGAAATGGCAGTGGTGGTTTTAAGGTAAGCAAAAATAGAGTAGAAACTGGTAAAATACATATTTGTCTGTAAGCAAAATAGCCAGACTTATGCATTAGAACAGGATAGCAACTTAAAAAAAATAGTGTTTTCCATCTCACTAGGTCCTGTCTCTTAATTTATTCAAGTAAGTAAAATGCTGGGTTTTATAATCATTGCTCTGAATATTAGAAAATCATAATATCTCTCATTAACCAACAAAGACCAGGAACTGGGGCTTCGTTCAAATGGCCGAGTATCAGGCAAGAGAAGAAAAAATTGAAGTAAGAACTTGAAGTTCTTGATCCAGAACTTGCAGAGTAACAGAGCAGCAGCCTGGTGATGGTACTTCACACCTATAATCTTAGCTACTCAGGAGGCTAAGATCTGAGAATCAAAGTATAAAGCCAGCCAAAGTACCCAGTTAACTGCCAGAGAAACCAGAAGTGGCACTGTGGCTCACAGATTAAAGCACTAGCCTTGAGCTGAAGAGCTCAGGAACAGTGCCCAGGCCCAGAGTTCAAGCCCCACAATTGACAAAAATCAAACAAGCAAACAAAACTCACAAAGAAGCCTGCAGACCACAGTGGTTCTGCTGAGTCTCTTCTCTATGGGGATCAGGAAACATTTCACTTTTTCTGTCTCTTCCCATCTCAACATTCATACTAAAATAAGACTGTGTTGAAAGTTTCAATTTATAAAAATGTTTTTCATGAAGCACCCTGAAATATTCATCGCTTATATCTCAATTGAAGAGAGTTGATTTGGGGCTGCATTGGTAGAGTGCTACCCTTGAGCAGGAAAGGTCAGGGATAGAGCTGAAGCACTCAGTTGAAAACCCAGTGCCAACACACAAAAGAAAATATGCACTTTATACGTATTTTCTAATTTCTTAATGAATTGTTCAGTCTGTATAAATATAGGGTATATTCCTTGTTACTTAAGTAAGATTGCTCTTTTTTTTCTTTTTGCCAGTCCTAGGGCTTGGACTCAGGGCCTAGACATTTTCATTGGACTCGCTTGCCCAAGGTGAGTGCTCTGCCTCTTGAGACACAGCACCACTTCTAGCTTTTTTCTGAGTATGCCATACGGGTGAATAGAACCTAGGTCTTCATGCATTCTAGGTGAGCACTCTACCATTAGGCTACATTCCCAGGCAGTGAGATTCCTCTTACAGTCATTGTATGTTCACAGAGTTTGATCTCACACACTGTAGGGCCCTGGTTGGCTTTGACTTGTGATCCTAAGCCCTGAGCCTCCTAAGTAGCTGAAATTAAGTTGTGAGCCAGCATGATGGCTTCCATTCTTTTTTCTACAAAAATATATGTAGTTATCTAAAATATATCTATAGCTGAAAAAAATGAATCTCTCCCAAACAAATCTTCAAAGAAACCACCATCCTATTAAAAGGTGGGCTAAAGACTTAAAAGAGTATTCTCTGAAGAAAAAATTAAAATGGGCTTTAGACACATGAAGAAATGCTCCATATCTCTAGCAATAAGGGAAATGAAAATCAAAACAACTATGAGATTTCACCTGACTCCAGTCATAATGACCATTATCAAAAAATCTAATAAGAAATACTGGTGGGGAAGTGACCAGGGGGGATCACACCTACACTGTTGGTGTGAGTGTAAACTCGTTCAACCACTAGGGAAAGCAGTGTGGTGGTTCCTCAAAAGACTGAACATAGAGCTCCCCTATGATCCATCAAATCCACTACTTGGCACCTACCCAATTGTCCAGAAAAAAGGACATACTAAAGCCACTAGCACAATGATGCTCATTGCAGCACTATTTACCATAGCAAAGATATGAAACCAACCCAGATGCCACTCAGTAGATGACTGAATCAAGAAGATGTGGTACTTATACACAATGGAATGCTATGCTGCCATCAGAAATAATGACATCACCCATTTGTAAGGAAATGGAAAGACTTGGAAAAATTCATATTAAGTGAAGCAAGCCAGACCCAAAGAAACATAAGCTCAATGGTTTCCCTCATTTGTAATAATTAGTTCACATCTAGGACTCTCCTAGCAGAGGATTACAATAAATCAAAAACCTAGGTATATAAGGTCATATAGGATGAGACTAAATGTAAGGATCTCTAGGATATGAGAACAAGAGCTATATCTTGTGTCATCGTTGCTCTTAATCTTGTGTGATTTTTGTCCTTAATCTACTATGTTATTTCTCATCTCTTATTTTGCCCTTCGGTTAATGTCACATTGTTACTGTATCTGATTTTTTCCCTGGCATATTGTATATATGTTTATTTGTTTATGTCAAATAGGAAAGGGAAGGGGGGAAACAAGATGATTGGGAAGGGGAGGGGAGAGGGAAGTGGGGACAAAAACATGTGGAGTGGAATAAATGTGTGAGAAGTAATGCAGTCCACTACCTGTAAATCTAATCGTAACTCCTCTATACATTACCCTGAAAATAAAAAAGAGACTATAAAAATATCTGTAGAAAATGAGGCTGGATGATGGAAACAACCAGATGCCCTACTACAAAAAATGTGATACACACACACACACACACACACACACACACACACACACACACACAATGGAATGATACATAGCCAACCGACAAGATCAAATAATGGCATTCTCGGGGAAGTGGATGAAAAGGAAAAAAATCATATTAAGTGAAGTAAGCCAAACTCAAAGGAACATAGGCCCAAGAGTCTCCCTCATTTGTCAAATTCAGTAGAAACCTTGGGCTCTGCTACCAGAGATTTACAATAGAACAAAATCTAGAGACATCGTGACAAATAGTATGACACTAAATGTAAGGACCTCCAACATGAAGAAACAAAACTCATATAATGAGTGATTGTTGTCCTTAATGAACTATGTGATCTCTTATGTCTTTTGCTATCCCTTGGTTATATAATATTGTTACAATATTTCACCTTGTTTTCTGATATATTTCATATGTGCCTAATTGGTTATTTGAAATTGGATAGGGAAGGGGGGAAATGAACATGAGAGGGGGTAGGGGAAGGGAAATGGGGACCACATCATTACATGGGGTATCAAAGTTTGAGAAGTAATGCACCTTTTATCTGGTGAATATAATGTAACCCTTCTATAAATTACAATAAAAATAAATACATAAAAAGAAGATCTGCACAGAAAAAAATAATAATGGCATTTTTGGGGTAGTGGATGAAATTAGAGTGTATCCTGTTGAGTGAGATAAGTCAAGACCAAGGAACAAAAGGTACATGGTATCCTTAATATATGGATATTAGTTTCAAACAGTAGTAGAGCGATGATTGAATAGTTGATACCCATAGTTCTGGACATAATTTTGGAGATATAAACATAACTACATAGACATAAAAATCTAGGATAGACTATACACTCTATAGACATGTGTTTTATTATAGATTAATCTGTATCTATGACATACAAAGACTCAGCTTAATTTTTACTATATTCTAAAATTTATGTGCCAGTGATTGTATAGCGATTCCCTTCTTGAATATTTGTTGGTTAAACATGACATTTGAAATATGATGTAAAATTCAATGTTAATGAATTTTTTTTTAAAAAGAGGCTAGAGGTAAATACCAGTAATGTACTTGCTCTAAGTGGTACAGAAATTTTCTTAATGAATCAAGGGGTTTTATTACAACTTTATGCAATTATTTTAGTTCTGAGTGTTCTACACTCAATGCTACTTCTGGAAAGATGATACAGCTGACTGTGTAGATGGTATGAAGACATACTGGCCTAAACGTAGAATAAAGCATTGGTAAGTGGAATATGTGGAATGAATTTATTAACCACAATGCAGGCTCTTAGTCAGATCAGGATCAAGATTATGTGGTTCCATGACATGAATGAGGAAAGATCAGAAAAATCTACTAAGTTATCCAGATATACTTTTGAAACTAAGGTATCTGGACTCCTCTTTTTTTCTTTCTTGGTGGGGACCTTGAACTTTGGACCTGGGCAAGATCTCTTAGTTCTTTTTCCTCAAGGCTAATGCTGTACCAGTTTTAGCCACAACTCCACTTAGTTTTTGGGTGGATAAATGGAGAGAAGAATCTTACAGGTTTTTTTGTTTTCGTTTTTTTGCTTGCAAAGGCTTTGAATCACCTTCTCCCTGGCCAGTAGAATGACAATTATGACCCTCCAGGGCCTGGCTAGTGATTTTTTGAAAATTGGACTTTCTTCCAAATCACGTAACTGGTTCCTAGCAAAGTTTTGAAGCCTGACTTAAATGTGACAGATTTTTGTCACTTGGAGACACTCTGTGCTGAACTTTACAAATCTACCAGCTGAGTCACAGTGGCACTTCCAGTTTTTGTTTATGTGGTGCTGAGGAATGGAATCCAGGGTTTCATACATGCTAGGCAAGCTACATTTTCAGCCCATGGTTTTATGTTTTGTTTTTTCAGTGTTGTTGCTTCTAAGGTACTGTATGATGTTCTTTCATTTTCTTTGCTTTTCACCTCTTTTCTTCTTTTTCCCTTTAGTTTTATTCTCTGTAGTCACTGTGTTGAATTCGGGTACCCTGTGTCTTGTACATAGGTTTATGTGATTTGGGGAATGGAGAGGCTATAATAAAATGGTAAAAAAAAAAAACAAACAAAGGAAAAAGGGTGAACCAATTGAACAGTGATACTTGGACGACACTAAACGGAAATGAACTGAACAATCTGGGTGGAGAGGGGGCTGAGGGTAGGAAAACAGAGAAAAATGAGGGAGGGGATAACAATTTTCTTAAGAAATGTGTTCATTACTTATGTAACCGTATGCCAACTATATATTGACTTAACAAAAAAAATTAACTTAAAAAATAATTTAGCCTGGTATAGTGGCTCACACCTGTAAATGTAGCTACTCAAGAGGCTGGGATCCAAGGATAGCAGTTCAAAGTCAGCCTGGGCACTGAAGTCCATGTGACTCTTATCTCTAATTAACCACGAGAAACCCAGAAGTGGCCCTATGGCTCAAGGGATAGGGCAGTAGTCTTGAGCTGAAAAGCTCAGTGACAAGACCCAGGTGCAGAATTGCAGTCCCATGACTTGAATGGTGAATGATACTAGCCAGGCTCTGTGCGCTCACACTTGGAATCCTATCTACACAGAATCGGGTTTGAATCCAGCCCAAACAAATTGCATGATATTCTGATTTACAGTTCATTACCAAAAATCTGGAAGTGGAGCTGTGGATCAAGTGGTAGAACACTAGCCTGAAGCAAAAAAAAACATTTAAGGACAGTTCCCAGGACCTGTGTTCAAGTACCAGGACTTGCATAAAATAAACAAAATGTGACGCTGAATCCTCCATCATTTGGTGTTATAGTTCAATATTCTTGATATGCGTCTTAGAAATTAAGTCCCTAGCAAATACTCTCCCCTGAAATTCTGCTTCATAGCTGATTCATAGAATTTCAGCAGCATTACTATCACCTTCCAGTTAGCATAGCAGTCTGCTATTGAAAATTTGAAGAAAACTTTTGAGTAATCCTAATAAATCTGTGTATCATCTGCACACACATCATATCAGCAGCAGCTATGTTCTACTATTATCTAAATGTATTTAATCCCTTCTTGAGTTAATGAGCCTTAAAGAGTAAAACATATGAAATAGTTATGAAACTAACAGTCACCATTCTTCTACCGAATATTGTAATATGAGTTTATAAATGCAAGGACTATTCTGAAGTGTGCAGAAGATAGCTTCTAATTATAATATTCTCATGAAGTATAGTTTTAAGAAACATGTTGCTTGCTTTGGGAAAGCAAAGGCAAGGAAAAATGATATAGGTAAGTTCCCTATTTATCAGAAGTAAAATAATATTGGGTTTAGATCAACTTCATTCATTCCGTGCTGATGAAACAAATATTTGCAATTCCTGAGGCCAATCACTTCATTGTGATGCACAATCAGCCAGCTTAGATCAATCTTCCAAAAAAGGAAAGGAACAAATGAGAAGCAATTAAGGTTTCCAAAATGAACCAGGTGGTGGTGGCAGCTCACACTTGTAATTCTATCTATTCAAGGCGTGAACTCCAAGGATCTGGACTAAGATTGTCTGGGATGAAAATATTCCTGTCTGAAACATCATCTCTGTTATCACAACCCAGCTGATACACTCTGCCCAACAGGTTCCAAACACCAAAGTCCATCTCCTATCTGAAATACTAGCAAACGTACTCACACATAATTTCCTCTTTGGGAGATAGTTGAAACATGTACCAGAAACATTTCCCTGGCTTCAGAATGGAAGTGGAAATATATACTCATTAGAAGCCCATCTAGTAAATTAGAGTCAATCATCTTTCCTCACATCTTCTTAGTTAAATTGAACAATGAGTGTTTGGATCAGAAGCGATGAGTATGAGCATACAGGTTGTAAAAGTACTATAATCCTAGCTACTCAAGATAAGCTGAGACCTGAGGATTCCAGTTCAAAATCAGCCATGCAATAAATTCCATAAGATTTTTACCTCTAATTAACCAGCAAAAAACAGAGCGTTGAATTGTGCTTAAAATGCCACAGGCCTAAGATTTGCATAAAAGTGCTAAGGGGTAGCATTCAGGATGCCCACTCTCTCCACTCCTTTTTAACATAGTACTAGAATTCCTAGGCAGTGCAATAAGGCAAGAAACAACATAAAGGGGATCCAAGTAGGGTAAGAGGAAATAAAACTATCCCTCTTTGCAGATGACATGATTCTGTATTTAAAGAATCCTATAGACTCTACTCTCAAGCTCCTTGAGCTGATTCAAAGCTTTGGAAGGGTAGAAGGCCATAAAATCAACCCTCACAAATCAACTGCCTTCCTTTACGAAAACAGTGAGAGGAACGAGGCAATAATCAGGAAAGAAACTCCTTTCACAATAGCCTCAAAGAAAATAAAGTACCTAGGAATTAGCTTAACTAAGAATGTAAAGGACCGTTTAGATGAAAACTTTAAAACCCTAAAAAAGGAAATTAAAGCAGAACTAAGGAAATGGAAAAACCTCCCATGCTCCTGGATTGGAAGAATCAACATTGTGAAAATGAGAATCTTGCCAAGGGCTATCTACAAATTCAATGCAATACCCATCAACATCCCAATGTCATTCTTTAAAGAAAATAGAAGAGGCAATTCAAAATTTCATATGGAATAATAAAAGACCCCGTAAGCAAAAACACTCCGTAGCAGAAAGAACAGCGCTGGAGGAAATTCAATTCCAAACTTTAGACTCTATTACAGAGCTATAATTCTCAAAACAGCTTGGTACTGGCACAAGAACAGGCCTGAAGTCCAATGGAATAGAACTGTGGACCCAGATATTAAACCACAGACCTATGGCCACCTAATCTTTGAAAAGGGAGACAAAAAATAGAATGAAAGAAAGATAGCCTCTTCAACAAGTTGTGCTGGCAGAACTGGTTAAGCACCAGCAGAAAAATAAGTTGGATACCTCTTTGTCACCTTGCACTAGAATTAACTCCAAATGGATCAAAGACCTGGAGGTAAAACTGTCAAACTGAAAAGTTTGCAGGAAGGAATAGGAGATACACTAGGCCTCCTTGGCACAGGACAAAACTATCTTAATAACGACCAAGAATCACAACAAATCAGAGAAAGGCTGGATAAGTGGGATTGCATTAAACTGCAGAGCTTTTGTATGGCAACAGATATAGCTAGTAAACTAATCAGGAAGCGTACAGAGTGGGAGAAGATCTTCACCAACCAAACAACGGACAAAGGCCTCATATCTAAAATATATCAACAACTCAAAAAATTGAATCACTCCAAAACTAACCTCCAAAGTAACACCCATCCCATTAAAAAATGGGCCAAAGACTTAAAGAGAGTCTTCTCTGAAGAAGAAACAAAAATGGCCTATAGACACATGAAGAAATGCTCCACATCTCTGGTCATAAAAGAAATGCAAATCAAAACAACTGTAAGATTCCACCTCACTCAAGTTAGAATGGCCAGGATCAGGAAAACGAATGACAACAGATGCTGGAGGGGATGTGGCCAGGAGGGATCACTACTACACTGTTGGTGGGAGTGAATTATCGTTCAACCACTATGGAAAGCAGTGTGGCAGTGCCTCAAACGACTAAACATAGAACTCCCCTATGACCCAGCAATTCAACTACTTGTCATTTATCCAACAATCCGGAATCAAGGGCATACTAAACCCACTAGCACAACAATGTTCATTGCAGCGCTATTCACCATAGCAAAGATATGGAACCAACCCAGATATCCCTCAGTTGATGAGTGGATCAACAAGTTGTGGTATTTGTACACAATGGAATTCTATGCTGCTGTCAGAAAGAATGACAACGCCCCATTTGTTAGGATATGGAAAGACTTAGAACAAATCACATTAAGTGAAGTAAGCTAGAGTCAAAGGAACCTAGCCTCATTGGTTTCCCTCATTCGTCATAATCAGTAGAAACCTTGGGCTCTACTAGCAGAGATTTGCAATAGAGCAAAAGGCCATATATAAGGCCATATAATGTGAAGCTAATTGAAAGGACCTCCAGGATATTGAAAGAAAAGCCATATAATGAATGATTGTTGTCCTTAATGTACTATGTTGTCTCTCATCTCCTTTGCTGTCCCTTGGTTATGGCATATTGGTATAGTATCTCACTTTGTTATCTGATATATTGAATTTATTTGTATTTGGATATTTGAAATTTGATAGGGAAGGGGGGAAAACCAAGACGGGAGGGGGGCGTGGGGTTGGAGGGAAATGGGTACCAAGACATGTGAAAGGGTATCAATGTATGTGAATTAATGCACCTTCTACCTGGCAAATATCATGTAACCCTTTTACTAACACAATAAAAAATGAAAAAAAAAAGAAAGTTGTAGTGTGTGGGGAGAATGACGGGGTCAAACACATTTCTTCTTAGAAATTTACCTCATCTGGTTGCCCTGGATTTTCCTGGCCTTCTTCTTAGAGAAAGGCCTGTTATACTGGATTTGTGGCTTGGCAAAGATCTAGCATGTACATCTTCGAGTAAGACATCCACAACTTCCATGCCTGAGACTCGAGTTTCCTGACCATTGGCAACAGCACAGCAACATCTTTCTTCCTCCTGAGCCACAGGCCAAGTGAGCTGGCTTGAGCTGGTTGTTAGTTACAGTGGCTTGGTTACCAGGGTTCCATATTCTGTTCCATTGTGAGGGAGGCAGGGTCACCTTTCAGGGCCCAATGACCAAAGATCCTTGCTCACAGAAGACCTCACCAAAGACATACTGGAGGCTGAATCTCTCCTCCAATCTCACAATATACATGTGGATGTAGTAAACAGCACACCTTATTTGTCCATTCCCAATGTCTTCCACTAGGCCCAACTACCAGTTTGGTCTCAGGCTCAAGGAGCCTTTCTTAGGTAAGATCCAAACTTAAGGGTCAATATTGCCCTCATCCTTTACAAAACATTTGCTTCACAGTGCCTTCTCTGCCTGCATTTTGCCCCTTGTCGAATTTTTTTTGTTTTTGCTAGTCTTGGGACTTGACCTCAGAGTGTGAACATTGTTCTTGGGCTTTCTTTAGGCTTTAGCTGTCCCACCGAGACACAGCACCACTTGCAGCGTTTTTTATGTATGTGGTAATGAGGAATGAAACCTGAGATTTTTTGTGTGGTAGCCAAGGACTCTACCACCAGGTCAAACACACAGGGCATCTTGCACATATTTTTGACATCAATCTACTAGGATATTATTAGGTTTCTGTATCCTAACCAATTTTTTCCTGATGATTAGGTTTGCTGTCATGTGTAAAAAATGCAAGAGGGAAAAACACAGAAGAATTAGTGAAATTTAAAAAAAAGCATTACACAGATAGATAAGTGTTCATTCTTTGTAGGAGAAAGGATATTTTGATATGATGATGATGACTTTATAATTACTATGTCAGGGTTGAGAGTTTGGCATAGTGGTAGAGTGCTTGCCTAGCATCCATGAAGATCTGGGTTTGATTGCTCAGTATCACATAGATAGAAAATCTAGATGTGGCACTGTGGCTCAAGTGGCAGAGGGATAGACTTGAGAAAACCCGAGGACAGTGCGCAGGCTCTGAATTCCAGCCCCAAGACTGGCAGAAAGATAAAAGAAAATGAAAATGC
Organism: Megascapheus bottae; assembly: GCF_031878675.1. Classification (NCBI taxonomy): domain Eukaryota; kingdom Metazoa; phylum Chordata; class Mammalia; order Rodentia; family Geomyidae; genus Megascapheus; species Megascapheus bottae. The sequence continues at coordinate 1,695,140 of NW_028327641.1, read as the reverse complement.
TTTTTACGAGCTAATTCACTCACAGCATTGGCTTCTGAAATCTTCGCTTCTGCATCTTGTGAAATACCCCTTTCCCTCAACCTAGACAAGAAAAACAGATCCATCCCATGGTCCACTGTGCGGCCACTGGTTGGGCTAAGAGCTAGTCGTGCAGCAACACATAAGATTTATTCTAATACTTTCAAACTTTGTACTCAAATATGCTACCTACTTACCAACTTAGGTCAGTTATCCTTATGCTATACCTTTTCTTCATGACTACAATATTCTTACACTCCTACATTAATCCTCTTGTACCTCCCCTGACCTCTCTCATTCTTTTTTTCTATCTCCGGACCTCTGCTCGTCTTTCAACCCTTATACTGCACGGATCTACACTTGATGGCTGTTGAGCAATATTATATATGTAGGTGGTTAATTATTCTCTAGGCTCAGAGGGACTTAAAGACAATAGAGATTGGATTGAGAGGCTTATTGTTTTGGGTATAAATCGCTTATCAGTGGTTGTATTAGACTGGTCTGTAAGTGCACAAAAAGAAAGAGTGATAATACCAATCAAAACTTGTGAACATCTAGTGTCTGCCAGCTACAGAGGTCTAGGTTGGTTATATCTGAAAAACTATAATGGTATTTAGTAGTAATCTTGCTCCCATTTTCAAATGGGCAGAACAAGAAACTCAAGAAAAATGTCAAATCAAGAAACAACATCCCCCACCCAATGTAAACAGACAATGGAACAGTCACTGGCACACCTAGAGGAGAGTCTTCCAAGTGCTACACAAATGCAATTGATAAACATCATTAATGGAAAATGTGAAAATATAAAGAAAGAGATAATGGAGGAAGCCATAGCTGAACAAGAGGAAAGCAAAAACAGGGCGATAATGAAAGAGAAGAAGCCACAAATGAGGCCATAACAAAGGTTTTTCAAAGAAAGATGGGTGAATTCATAGAATTCACACGTAAAAACGTGACCACACTCCAGCAAATGTCCAAAGATAATAAAGCTACTGAGCTAACCACTCAAAAGGAAATCAAGGAGATAAAGAAATCCATACATGATCTAAAACAAGAGATGCAAGGCATCAAAAGTGAGCAATTAGAAGCAAGGGAGATGAAAAATAAAGTAGATAGCTTTGATAGCAGGTTAGACAATGCAGAGGAGAGAATTTCCGGGGCTGAAGATAATTTAGGTATTATAGAGAAAGAACAGAAAATGAGTCAATCCAAATCTAGGAAACATGACAGATCGCCTCAGGAGGTCCAAGATACAATTAGGAAGCCTAATTTAAGGCTAGTTGGTATTGAGGAGGGCGTGGATAAAAAGGTCAATGGTATTGGAAATATACTTCAGGGAATCATCTCAGAGAATTTCCCAAATATCCAGAAGGGCAGGCCCATCCAGATACGAGAAGCTTTTAGAACCCCAAACATACCTGACCAGAAAAGAACATCCCACCGCCACATTTTGATCCGAACTGGATCAATAGAAACGAAAGGAAAGATCCTAAAGGCAGCCAGGGAAAAGGGATCAGTAACCTATAAAGGCAAACCAATCACAATAACCCCAGATTTCTCAGCAGAGACCATGCAAGCACGAAGTGACTGGAAGCATATATGTCATGCCCTTAAATCAAATAACTACCAACCAAGAATACTGTAGCCAGCTAAGCTCTCATTCATAACTGAGGGAACAATAAAAACATTCCATTCCAGGGAAAAGCTGCAACAATATGTCGAAACAAAACCAACACTACAGAGAATTCGCAAAGATGCTCTATACAGAGAAAACCAAAATAAATGCAATATAGGGAAAGAAATGGCACCTAAAAAGCATACCATCTAAGGACCACAAGAACTGTCAAGACACAGGCCCTACTAAAAGCTTTTAAACATGGTAGGAACTAATAAATATCTCTCAATCCTAACTCTCAATATCAATGGACTTAACTCTCCAATTCAACGGCATAGGCTGTCTAGTTGGATCAAAAAGCAAGAGCCATCGTTCTGCTGTCTTCAAGAGACACATCTTACCCAAAAACAATCATCTTTTGAAAGTGAGAGGTTGGAATAAACTCTATCAAGCTAACTGCCCCCATAAAAAGGCTGGAGTTGCCATCCTCATATCAGATACAATAGACTTCAAACTAAAATTAGTAAGAAAAGACAAAGAAGGTGACTACATACTACTAAAGGGATCTTTCCTCCAGGAAGACATAACGATCCTAAATATTTACACACCCAATCCCGGAGCTCCAAACTTCATCAAGCAAACTTTACTTACACTGAAACCATACATAGATCGAAATACAGTGATTGTTGGTGAGTTTAACACACCACTCTCACCTATGGACAGATCAACAAGGCAAAACCCAACAGAGAAACCTTAGAACTGAACAACCATATAGACCAACTAGATCTAACAGACATCTGCAGAATATTCCACCCAGTAACAACACAATATACGTGTTTCTCAGCAGCACATGGAACATTTTCCATAATAGACCACATCTTAGGCCATAAAACAAACCTGGACAGATTCAGAAACACTGAAATTATTCCATGCACACTCTCAGACCATAAAGGCATCAAATTGGAGCAGAACACATATCTCCACCAACGAAAACCCTGTAACTCATGGAGACTGAACAACACATTGTTGAATCAAAAACAATGGGTAATCGAAGAGATCAGAACAGATATCCAACTGTTTATGAAATTTAACAATAAGGAGCACACAAATATCAACTCCTTAGGGACACAACAAAGGCAGTACTCAGATTAAAATTTATAGTGCTGAGTGCCTACAACAGCAAGTTGGAAAAATGGCAAATCAACTAGTTAGTGTCTCACTTTAACCTCCTGGAAAAAGAGCAACAAACCAACCCTAAACCCATTAGGAGAAAGCAAATTATTAAAATCAAAGCAGAATTTAATGATTTGGAATAAAAAAAACCTATGGAATCAACAAAACAAGGAGTTGGTTCTTTGAAAGAATTAACAAAATTGACAAGCCCTTAGCAAATCTTACCAAAAAAAACAAGAGAGCATATCGAAATAAACAAAATCGCAGATGAAAATGGTAATATCACGACAGATATTACCAAGATCCAGAATACCATGGGGGAATACTTCTGAAATCTTTACGCCAAGAAATTTGAGAACCTAGAAGAAATGGATGAATTCCTAGACAATATTAACATACCCACACTGAACCAAGAAGAGCTAACCCAACTCAACAGGCCTATTTAAAGCTCTGAAATAGAAATGGAAATTAGACAACTTCCACCTAAAAAGAGCCCAGGGCCAGATGGATTCACAGCTGAATTCTAGAAGGTCTTCAAAGCAGAGCTCACACCAATACTCCTCAAGCTCTTCAACGAAATTGAAAATGAAGGTTGTTTACCAAACTCATTCTGTGAAGCCAGTATATCCCTCATCCCCAAATCAGACAGAGATTCATCAAAGAAAGAGAACTGTAGACCCATTTCTTTGATGAACATCGATGCAAAACTTCTCAACAAAATACTGGCCAACCGTCTACAACAACTCATCAAAAAATTATACACTATGATCAAACTGGATTCATCACAGGGAGGCAAAGCTGGTTCAACATACACAAATCAATTAATATAATTCAACACATCAACAGGAGCAAGGACAAAAATCATATGATCGTCGCAATAGATGCGGAAAAGGCATTTGACAAGATCCAAAACCCCTTTATGTTAAAAGATGTGGAGAAACTAGGACTCCATGGAACATTTCTCAATGTAATGAAGGCTGTGTATGAGAAACCCACTGCTAGTATTATACTTAATGGTGAAAATCTAAAGCCATTCCCTCTAAAATCAGGCATGAGACAAGGATGCCCTCTCTCTCCACTGCTTTCTAACATAGTACTAAATTTCCTAGGCAGTGCAATAAGGCAAGAAGCAAGCATAAAGGGGATCAAAGTAGGGAAAGAGGAAATAAAACTATCCCTCTTTGCAGATGACATGATTCTGTATTTAAAGGATCTTATAGACTCTACTCCCAAGCTCCTTGAGCTGATTCAAAGCTTTGGAAGGGTAGCAGGCCATAAAATCAACCCTCACAAATGAAGTGCCTTCCTTTACGCCAACAGTGAGAGGAACGAGGCAATAATCAGGAAAGAAACTCCTTTCACAATAGCCTCAAAGAAAATAAAGTACCTAGGAATTAGCTTAACTAAGAATGTAAAGGACCGTTTAGATGAAAACTTTAAAACCCTAAAAAAGGAAAGTAAAGCAGAACTAAGGAAATGGAAAAACCTCCCATGCTCCTGGATTGGAAGAATCAACATTGTGAAAATGACAATCTTGCCAAGGGCTATCTACAAATTCAATGCAATACCCATCAACATCCCAATGTCATTCTTTAAAGAAATAGAAGAGGCAATTCAAAATTTCATATGGAATAATAAAAGACCCCGTAAGCAAAAACACTTCTTAGCAGAAAGAACAGCGCTGGAGGAATTTCAATTCCAAACTTTAGACTCTATTACAGAGCTATAATTCTCAAAACAGCTTGGTACTGGCAAAAGAACAGGCCTGAAGTCCAATGGAATAGAACTGCGGACCCAGATATTAAACCACAGACCTATGGCCACCTAATCTTTGACAAGGGAGCCAAAAAATAGAATGGAAGAAAGATAGCCTCTTCAACAAGTTGTGCTGGCAGAACTGGTTAAGCACCAGCAGAAAATTAAAGTTGGATCCTTCTTTGTCACCTTGCACTAGAATTAACTCCAAATGGATCAAAGACTTCGAGGTAAAAGCTGACACACTGAAAAGTTTACAGGAAGCAATAGGAGATACACTAGGCCTCCTTGGCAGAGGTCGAAACTTTCTTAATAAGGACCAAGATCAACACAAATCAGAGAAACGCTGGATAAGTGGAACTGCATTAAACTGCAGAGCTTTTGTATGGCAACGGATATAGCTAGTAAACTAATCAGGAAGTCTACAGAGTGGGAGAAGATCTTCACCAACCAAACAATGGACAAAGGCCTCATATCTAAAATATATCAACAACTCAAAAAATTGAATCACTCCAAAACTAACCTCCAAAGTAACAACCATCCCATTAAAAAATGGGCCAAAGACTTAAAGAGAGTCTTCTCTAAAGAAGAAACAAAAATGGCCTACAGACACTTGAAGAAATGCTCAACATCTCTGGTCATAAAAGAATTGCATATCAAAAGAACTCTAAGATTCCACCTCACTCCAGTTAGAATGGCCAGGATCAGGAAAACAAATGACAACAGACGCTGGAGGGGATGTGGCCAGGAGGGATCACTACTACACTGTTGGTGGGAGTGCAAACTCATTCAACCACTATGGAAAGCAGTGTGGCAGTGCCTCAAAAGGCTAAACATAGAATTCCCCTATTACCCAGCAATACCACTACTTGGCGTTTACCCAACACTCCAGAAACAAGGGCATACTAAACCCACTAGCACAACAATGTTCATTGCAGCGCTATTCACCATAGCAAAGATATGGAACCAACCCAGATGTCCCTCAGTTGATGAGTGGATCAACAAGTTGTGGTATTTGTACACAATGGAATTCTTTGCTGCTGTCAGAAAGAATGACATCGCCCCATTTGTTAGGATATGGAAAGACTTAGAAAAAATCATATTAAGTGAAGTAAGCCAGACTCAAAGGAACTTAGGCTCATTGGTTTCCCTCATTCTTCATAATCAGTAGAAACCTTGGGCTCTACTAGCAGAGATTTGCAATAGAGCAAAAGGCCATATATAAGGCCATATAATGTGAAGCTAATTGAAAGGACCTCCAGGATATTGGAACAAAAGCTATATAATGAATGATTGTTGTCCTTAATGTACTATGTTGTCTCTCATCTCCTTTGCTGTCCCTTGGTTATCCCATATTGGTATAGTATCTCACTTTGTTATCTGATATATTGAATTTATTTGTATTTGGATATTTGAAATTTGATAGGGAAGGGGGGAAAACCAAGAAGGGTGGGGGGTGTGGGGTTGGAGGGAAATGGGTACCAAGACATGTGAAAGAGTATCAATGTATGTGAATTAATGCACCTTCTACCTGGCAAATATCATGTAACCCTTTTACTAATTACAATAAAAAAATGAAAAAAAATGAAAGTTGTAGTGTGTGGGGAGGATGCTGGGGTCAAATACATTTCTTCTTAGAAATTTACCTCATCTGGTTGCCCTGGATTTTCCTGGCCTTCTTCTTAGAGAAAGGCCTGTTATACTGGATTTGTGGCTTGGCAAAGATCTAGCATGTACATCTTCGAGTAAGACATCCACAACTTCCATGCCTGAGACTCGAGTTTCCTGACCTTTGGCAACAGCACAGCAACATCTTTCTTCCTCCTGAGCCACAGGCCAAGTGAGCTGGCTTGAGTTGGTTGTTAGTTACAGTGGCTTGGTTACCAGGGTTCCATATTCTGTTCCATTGTGAGGGAGGCAGGGTCACCTTTCAGGGCCCAATGACCAAAGATCCTTGCTCACAGAAGACCTCACCAAAGACATACTGGAGGCTGAATCTCTCCTCCAATCTCACAATATACATGTGGATGTAGTAAACAGCACACCTTATTTGTCCATTCCCAATGTCTTCCACTAGGCCCAACTACCAGTCTGGTCTCAGGCTCAAGGAGCCTTTCTTAGGTAAGATCCAAACTTAAGGGTCAATATTGCCCTCATCCTTTACAAAACATTTGCTTCACAGTGCCTTCTCTGCCTGCATTTTGCCCCTTGTCGAATTTTTTTTTGTTTTTGCTAGTCTTGGGACTTGACCTCAGAGTGTGAACATTGTTCTTGGGCTTTCTTTAGGCTTTAGCTGTCCCACCGAGCCACAGCACCACTTGCAGCGTTTTCTATGTATGTGGTAATGAGGAATGAAACCTGAGTCTTTTTGCGTGGTAGCCAAGGACTCTACCACTTGGTCAAACACACAGGGCATCTTGCGCATATTTTTGACGTCAATCTACTAGGATATTATTAGGTTTCTGTATCCTAACCAATTTTTTCCTGATGATTAGCTTTGCTGTCATGTGTAAAAAATGCAAGAGGGAAAAACACAGAAGAATTAGTGAAATTTAAAAAAAAGCATTTCACACATAGATAAGTGTTCATTCTTTGTAGGAGAAAGGATATTTTGATATGATGATGATGACTTTATAATTACTATGTCAGGGTTGAGAGTTTGGCATAATGGTAGAGTGCTTGCCTAGCATCCATGAAGATCTGGGTTTGATTGCTCAGTATCACATAGATAAAAAATCTAGATGTGGCACTGTGGCTCAAGTGGCAGAGGGCTGGACTTGAGAAAACCCGAGGACAGTGCTCAGGCCCTGAATTCCAGCCCCAAGACTGGCAGAAAGATAAAAGAAAATAAAAATGCTTTTTACGAGCTAATTCATTCACAGCATTGGCTTCTGAAATCTTCGTTTCTGCATCTTGTGAAATACCCCTTTCCCTCAACGTAGACAAGAAAAACAGATCCATCCCATGGGCCACTGTGAGGCCACTGGTTGGGCTAAGAGCTGGTCGTGCAGCAACACATAAGATTTATTCTAATACTTTCAAACTTTGTACTCAAATATGCTACCTACTTACCAACTTAGGTCAGTTATCCTTATGCTATACCTTTTCTTCATGACTACAATATTCTTACACTCCTCTGTTAATCCTCTTGTACCTCCCCTGACCTCTCTCATTCTTTTTTTCTATCTCCGGACCTCTGCTCGTCTTTCAACCCTTATACTGCACGGATCTACACTTGATGGCTGTTGAGCAATATTATATATGTAGGTGGTTAATTATTCTCTAGGCTCAGAGGGACTTAAAGACAATAGAGATTGGATTGAGAGGCTTATTGTTTTGGGTATAAATCGCTTATCAGTGGTTGTATTAGACTGGTCCTTTAAGTGCACAAAAAGAAAGAGTGATAATACCAATCAAACTTGTGAACATCTAGTGTCTGCCAGCTACAGAGGTCTAGGTTGGTTATATCTGAAAAACTATAATGGTATTTAGTAGTAATCTTGCTCCCATTTTCAAATGGGCAGAACAAGAAACTCAAGAAAAATGTCAAATCAAGAAACAACATCCCCCACCCAATGTAAACAGACAATGGAACAGTCACTGGCACACCTAGAGGAGAGTCTTCCAAGTGCTACACAAATGCAATTGATAAACATCATTAATGGAAAATGTGAAAATATAAAGAAAGAGATAATGGAGGAAGCCGTAGCTGAACAAGAGGAAAGCAAAAACAGGGCGATAATGAAAGAGAAGAAGCCATAAATGAGGCCATAACAAAGGTTTTTCAAAGAAAGATGGGTGAATTCATAGAATTCACACGTAAAAACGTGACCACACTCCAGCAAATGTCCAAAGATAATAAAGCTACTGAGCTAACCACTCAAAAGGAAATCAAGGAGATAAAGAAATCCATACATGATCTAAAACAAGAGATGCAAGGCATCAAAAGTGAGCAATTAGAAGCAAGGGAGATGAAAAATAAAGTAGATAGCTTTGATAGCAGGTTAGACAATGCAGAGGAGAGAATTTCCGGGGCTGAAGATAATTTAGGTATTATAGAGAAAGAACAGAAAATGAGTCAATCCAAATCTAGGAAACATGACAGATCGCCTCAGGAGGTCCAAGATACAATTAGGAAGCCTAATTTAAGGCTAGTTGGTATTGAGGAGGGCGTGGATAAAAAGGTCAATGGTATTGGAAATATACTTCAGGGAATCATCTCAGAGAATTTCCCAAATATCCAGAAGGGCAGGCCCATCCAGATACGAGAAGCTTTTAGAACCCCAAACATACCTGACCAGAAAAGAACATCCCACCGCCACATTTTGATCCGAACTGGATCAATAGAAACGAAAGGAAAGATCCTAAAGGCAGCCAGGGAAAAGGGATCAGTAACCTATAAAGGCAAACCAATCACAATAACCCCAGATTTCTCAGCAGAGACCATGCAAGCACGAAGTGACTGGAAGCATATATGTCATGCCCTTAAATCAAATAACTACCAACCAAGAATACTGTAGCCAGCTAAGCTCTCATTCATAACTGAGGGAACAATAAAAACATTCCATTCCAGGGAAAAGCTGCAACAATATGTCGAAACAAAACCAACACTACAGAGAATTCGCAAAGATGCTCTATACAGAGAAAACCAAAATAAATGCAATATAGGGAAAGAAATGGCACCTAAAAAGCATACCATCTAAGGACCACAAGAACTGTCAAGACACAGGCCCTACTAAAAGCTTTTAAACATGGTAGGAACTAATAAATATCTCTCAATCCTAACTCTCAATATCAATGGACTTAACTCTCCAATTCAACGGCATAGGCTGTCTAGTTGGATCAAAAAGCAAGAGCCATCGTTCTGCTGTCTTCAAGAGACACATCTTACCCAAAAACAATCATCTTTTGAAAGTGAGAGGTTGGAATAAACTCTATCAAGCTAACTGCCCCCATAAAAAGGCTGGAGTTGCCATCCTCATATCAGATACAATAGACTTCAAACTAAAATTAGTAAGAAAAGACAAAGAAGGTGACTACATACTACTAAAGGGATCTTTCCTCCAGGAAGACATAACGATCCTAAATATTTACACACCCAATCCCGGAGCTCCAAACTTCATCAAGCAAACTTTACTTACACTGAAACCATACATAGATCGAAATACAGTGATTGTTGGTGAGTTTAACACACCACTCTCACCTATGGACAGATCAACAAGGCAAAACCCAACAGAGAAACCTTAGAACTGAACAACCATATAGACCAACTAGATCTAACAGACATCTGCAGAATATTCCACCCAGTAACAACACAATATACGTGTTTCTCAGCAGCACATGGAACATTTTCCATAATAGACCACATCTTAGGCCATAAAACAAACCTGGACAGATTCAGAAACACTGAAATTATTCCATGCACACTCTCAGACCATAAAGGCATCAAATTGGAGCAGAACACATATCTCCACCAACGAAAACCCTGTAACTCATGGAGACTGAACAACACATTGTTGAATCAAAAACAATGGGTAATCGAAGAGATCAGAACAGATATCCAACTGTTTATGAAATTTAACAATAAGGAGCACACAAATATCAACTCCTTAGGGACACAACAAAGGCAGTACTCAGATTAAAATTTATAGTGCTGAGTGCCTACAACAGCAAGTTGGAAAAATGGCAAATCAACTAGTTAGTGTCTCACTTTAACCTCCTGGAAAAAGAGCAACAAACCAACCCTAAACCCATTAGGAGAAAGCAAATTATTAAAATCAAAGCAGAATTTAATGATTTGGAATAAAAAAAACCTATGGAATCAACAAAACAAGGAGTTGGTTCTTTGAAAGAATTAACAAAATTGACAAGCCCTTAGCAAATCTTACCAAAAAAAACAAGAGAGCATATCGAAATAAACAAAATCGCAGATGAAAATGGTAATATCACGACAGATATTACCAAGATCCAGAATACCATGGGGGAATACTTCTGAAAACTTTACGCCAAGAAATTTGAGAACCTAGAAGAAATGGATGAATTCCTAGACAATATTAACATACCCACACTGAACCAAGAAGAGCTAACCCAACTCAACAGGCCTATTTAAAGCTCTGAAATAGAAATGGAAATTAGACAACTTCCACCTAAAAAGAGCCCAGGGCCAGATGGATTCACAGCTGAATTCTAGAAGGTCTTCAAAGCAGAGCTCACACCAATACTCCTCAAGCTCTTCAACGAAATTGAAAATGAAGGTTGTTTACCAAACTCATTCTGTGAAGCCAGTATATCCCTCATCCCCAAATCAGACAGAGATTCATCAAAGAAAGAGAACTGTAGACCCATTTCTTTGATGAACATCGATGCAAAACTTCTCAACAAAATACTGGCCAACCGTCTACAACAACTCATCAAAAAATTATACACTATGATCAAACTGGATTCATCACAGGGAGGCAAAGCTGGTTCAACATACACAAATCAATTAATATAATTCAACACATCAACAGGAGCAAGGACAAAAATCATATGATCGTCGCAATAGATGCGGAAAAGGCATTTGACAAGATCCAAAACCCCTTTATGTTAAAAGATGTGGAGAAACTAGGACTCCATGGAACATTTCTCAATGTAATGAAGGCTGTGTATGAGAAACCCACTGCTAGTATTATACTTAATGGTGAAAATCTAAAGCCATTCCCTCTAAAATCAGGCACGAGACAAGGATGCCCACTCTCTCCACTGCTTTCTAACATAGTACTAAATTTCCAAGGCAGTGCAATAAGGCAAGAAGCAAGCATAAAGGGGATCCAAGTAGGGAAAGAGGAAATAAAAGTATCCCTCTTTGCAGATGACATGATTCTGTATTTAAAGGATCCTATAGACTCTACTCCCAAGCTCCTTGAGCTGATTCAAAGCGTTGGAAGGGTAGCAGACCATAAAATCAACCCTCACAAATCAACTGCCTTCCTTTACGCCAACAGTGAGAGGAACGAGGCAATAATCAGGAAAGAAACTCCTTTCACAATAGCCTCAAAGAAAATAAAGTACCTAGGAATTAGCTTAACTAAGAATGTAAAGGACCGTTTAGATGAAAACTTTAAAACCCTAAAAAAGGAAATTAAAGCAGAACTAAGGAAATGGAAAAACCTCCCATGCTCCTGGATTGGAAGAATCAACATTGTGAAAATGACAATCTTGCCAAGGGCTATCTACAAATTCAATGCAATACCCATCAACATCCCAATGTCATTCTTTAAAGAAATAGAAGAGGCAATTCAAAATTTCATATGGAATAATAAAAGACCCCGTAAGCAAAAACACTTCTTAGCAGAAAGAACAGCGCTGGAGGAATTTCAATTCCAAACTTTAGACTCTATTACAGAGCTATAATTCTAAAACAGCTTGGTACTGGCAAAAGAACAGGCCTGAAGTCCAATGGAATAGAACTGCGGCCCCAGATATTAAACCACAGACCTATGGCCACCTAATCTTTGACAAGGGAGCCAAAAAATAGAATGGAAGAAAGATAGCCTCTTCAACAAGTTGTGCTGGCAGAACTGGTTAAGCACCAGCAGAAAATTAAAGTTGGATCCTTCTTTGTCACCTTGCACTAGAATTAACTCCAAATGGATCAAAGACCTGGAGGTAAAACTGACACTGAAAAGTTTACAGGAAGCAATAGGAGATACACTAGGCCTCCTTGGCAGAGGTCGAAACTTTCTTAATAAGGACCAAGATCAACACAAATCAGAGAAACGCTGGATAAGTGGAACTGCATTAAACTGCAGAGCTTTTGTATGGCAACGGATATAGCTAGTAAACTAATCAGGAAGCCTACAGAGTGGGAGAAGATCTTCACCAACCAAACAAGGGACAAAGGCCTCATATCTAAAATATATCAACAACTCAAAAAATTGAATCACTCCAAAACTAACCTCCAAAGTAACAACCATCCCATTAAAAAATGGGCCAAAGACTTAAAGAGAGTCTTCTCTAAAGAAGAAACAAAAATGGCCTACAGACACTTGAAGAAATGCTCAACATCTCTGGTCATAAAAGAATTGCATATCAAAAGAACTCTAAGATTCCACCTCACTCCAGTTAGAATGGCCAGGATCAGGAAAACAAATGACAACAGACGCTGGAGGGGATGTGGCCAGGAGGGATCACTACTACACTGTTGGTGGGAGTGCAAACTCATTCAACCACTATGGAAAGCAGTGTGGCAGTGCCTCAAAAGGCTAAACATAGAATTCCCCTATTACCCAGCAATACCACTACTTGGCGTTTACCCAACACTCCAGAAACAAGGGCATACTAAACCCACTAGCACAACAATGTTCATTGCAGCGCTATTCACCATAGCAAAGATATGAAACCAACCCAGATGTCCCTCAGTTGATGAGTGGATCAACAAGTTGTGGTATTTGCACACAATGGAATTCTTTGCTGCTGTCAGAAAGAATGACATCGCCCCATTTGTTAGGATATGGAAAGACTTAGAAAAAATCATATTAAGTGAAGTAAGCCAGACTCAAAGGAACTTAGGCTCATTGGTTTCCCTCATTCTTCATAATCAGTAGAAACCTTGGGCTCTACTAGCAGAGATTTGCAATAGAGCAAAAGGCCATATATAAGGCCATATAATGTGAAGCTAATTGAAAGGACCTCCAGGATATTGAAACAAAAGCTATATAATGAATGATTGTTGTCCTTAATGTACTATGTTGTCTCTCATCTCCTTTGCTGTCCCTTGGTTATCCCATATTGGTGTAGTATCTCACTTTGTTATCTGATATATTGAATTTATTTGTATTTGGATGTTTGAAATTTGATAGGGAAGGGGGGAAAACCAAGAAGGGTGGGGGGTGTGGGGTTGGAGGGAAATGGGTACCAAGACATGTGAAAGAGTATCAATGTATGTGAATTAATGCACCTTCTACCTGGCAAATATCATGTAACCCTTTTACTAATTACAATAAAAAAATGAAAAAAAATGAAAGTTGTAGTGTGTGGGGAGGATGCTGGGGTCAAATACATTTCTTCTTAGAAATTTACCTCATCTGGTTGCCCTGGATTTTCCTGGCCTTCTTCTTAGAGAAAGGCCTGTTATACTGGATTTGTGGCTTGGCAAAGATCTAGCATGTACATCTTCGAGTAAGACATCCACAACTTCCATGCCTGAGACTCGAGTTTCCTGACCTTTGGCAACAGCACAGCAACATCTTTCTTCCTCCTGAGCCACAGGCCAAGTGAGCTGGCTTGAGTTGGTTGTTAGTTACAGTGGCTTGGTTACCAGGGTTCCATATTCTGTTCCATTGTGAGGGAGGCAGGGTCACCTTTCAGGGCCCAATGACCAAAGATCCTTGCTCACAGAAGACCTCACCAAAGACATACTGGAGGCTGAATCTCTCCTCCAATCTCACAATATACATGTGGATGTAGTAAACAGCACACCTTATTTGTCCATTCCCAATGTCTTCCACTAGGCCCAACTACCAGTCTGGTCTCAGGCTCAAGGAGCCTTTCTTAGGTAAGATCCAAACTTAAGGGTCAATATTGCCCTCATCCTTTACAAAACATTTGCTTCACAGTGCCTTCTCTGCCTGCATTTTCCCCTTGTCGAATTTTTTTTTGTTTTTCTAGGCTTGGGACTTGACCTCAGAGTGTGAACATTGTTCTTGGGCTTTCTTTAGGCTTTAGCTGTCCCACCGAGCCACAGCACCACTTGCAGCGTTTTCTATGTATGTGGTAATGAGGAATGAAACCTGAGTCTTTTTGCATGGTAGCCAAGGACTCTACCACTTGGTCAAACACACAGGGCATCTTGCACATATTTTTGACGTCAATCTACTAGGATATTATTAGGTTTCTGTATCCTAACCAATTTTTTCCTGATGATTAGCTTTGCTGTCATGTGTAAAAAATGCAAGAGGGAAAAACACAGAAGAATTAGTGAAATTTTAAAAAAAAGCATTACACACATCGATAAGTGTTCATTCTTTGTAGGAGAAAGGATATTTTGATATGATGATGTTGACTTTATAATTACTATGTCAGGGTTGAGAGTTTGGCATAATGGTAGAGTGCTTGCCTAGCATCCATGAAGATCTGGGTTTGATTGCTCAGTATCACATAGATAGAAAATCTAGATGTGGCACTGTGGCTCAAGTGGCAGAGGGATAGACTTGAGAAAACCCAAGGACAGTGCTCAGGCCCTGAATTCCAGCCCCAAGACTGGCAGAAAGATAAAAGAAAATAAAAATGCTTTTTACGAGCTAATTCATTCACAGCATTGGTTTCTGAAATCTTCGTTTCTGCATCTTGTGAAATACCCCTTTCCCTCAACGTAGACAAGAAAAACAGATCCATCCCATGGTCCACTGTGAGGCCACTGGTTGGGGTAAGAGCTAGTCGTGCAGCAACACATAAGTTTTATTCTAATACTTTCCAAAGTTTGTACTCATATATGCTACCTACTTACCAACTTAGGTTAGTTTACCTTATCCTATACCTTTTCTTCATGACTACAATATTCTTACACTCCTACATTAATCCTCTTGTACCTCCCCTGACCTCTCTCATTCTTTTTTTCTATCTCTGGACCTCTGCTCGTCTTTCAACCCTTATACTGCACGGATCTACACTTGATGGCTGTTGAGCAATATTGTATATGTAGGTGGTTAATTATTCTCTAGGCTCAGAGGGACTTAAAGACAATAGAGATTGGATTGAGAGGCTTATTGTTTTGGGAAAAATCGCTTATCAGTGGTTGTATTAGACTGGTCTGTAAGTGCACAAAAAGAAAGTGATAATACCAATCAAAACTTGTGAACATCTAGTGTCTGCCAGCTACAGAGGTCTAGGTTGATTATATCTGAAAAACTATAATCATATTTAGTAGTAATCATGCTCCCATTTTCAAATGGGCAGAACAAGAAACTCAAGAAAAATGTCAAATCAAGAAACAACATCTCCCACCCAATGTAAACAGACAATGGAACAGTCACTGGCACACCTAGAGGAGAGTCTTCCGAGTGCTACACAAATGCAATTGATAAACATCATTAATGGAAAATGTGAAAATATAAAGAAAGAGATAATGGAGGAAGCCCTAGCTGAACAAGAGGAAAGCATAAACAAGGTGATAAGTGAAAAAGAAGAAGCCATAAAGGAGGCCATAATAAAGTTTTTTCAAAGAAAGATGGATGAATTCATAGAATCCACAAATAAAAACGTGACCAAACTCCAGCAAATGTAAAAAGAAAATAAAGCTACTGAGCTAACCACTCAAAAGTAAATCTAGGACATAAAGAAATCCATACATGATCTAAAACAAGATATGCAAGGCATCAAAAGGGAGCAATTAGAAGGAAGGGCGATGAAAAATAAAGTAGATAGCTTTGATAGCAGGTTAGACAATGCAGAGGAGAGAATTTCCGGGGCTGAAGATAATTTAGTTATTATAGAGAAAGAACAGAAAATGAGTCAATCCAAATCTAGGAAATTTGAGAGAGCGCTTCAGGAGGTCCAATATACAATTAGGAAGCCTAATTTAAGGCTAGTTGGTATTGAGGAGGGCGTGGAGAAAGAGGTCAATGGTATTGGAAATATACTTCAGGGAATCATCTCAGAGAATTTCCCAAATATCCAGAAGGGCAGGCCCATCCAGATACGAGAAGCTTTTAGAACCCCAAACAGACCTGACAAGAAAAGTACATCCCACCGCCACGTTGTGATCCGAACTGGATCAATAGAAACGAAAGGAAAGATCCTAAAGGCAGCCAGGGAAAAGGGATCAGTAACCTATAAAGGCAAACCAATCAGAATAACCCCAGATTTCTCAGCAGAGACCATGCAAGCACGAAGTGACTGGAAGCATATATGTCATGCCCTTAAATCAAATAACTACCAACCAAGAATACTGTAGCCAGCTAAGCTCTCATTCATAACTGAGGGAACAATAAAAACATTCCATTCCAGGGAAAAGCTGCAACAATATGTCGAAACAAAACCAACACTACAGAGAATTCGCAAAGATGCTCTATACATAGAAAACCAAAATAAATGCAATATAGGGAAAGAAATGGCACCTAAACAGCATACCATCTAAGGACCACAAGAACTGTCAAGACACAGGCCCTACTAAAAGCTTTTAAACATGGTAGGAACCAATAAATATCTCTCAATCCTAACTCTCAATATCAATGGACTTAACTCTCCAATTAAACGGCATAGGCTGTCTAGTTGGATCAAAAAGCAAGAGCCATCGTTCTGCTGTCTTCAAGAGACACATCTTACCCAAAAACAATCATCTTTTGAAAGTGAGAGGTTGGAATAAACTCTATCAATCTAACTGCCCCCATAAAAAGGCTGGAGTTGCCATCCTCATATCAGATACAATAGACTTCTAACTAAAATTAGTAAGAAAAGACAAAGAAGGTGACTACATACTACTAAAGGGATCTTTCCTCCAGGAAGACATAACGATCCTAAATATTTACACACCCTTTTGAAGATTCTCAAAATATTGAAGATTCTGCCATTGTAAGTTAGATTCCGGCATTGATATTAAATAATGTAATGAGTAGGGTTTTATATTTGAAATATCACTGTTGACAAAATCTAACACACATTTGCTTTTGATTTCCCAAGAAGTTCAGTACAAGCTAACATGTGTGGCATATATCGACTTGGAGAAATTATTCAGAATATGTGACTCATTTGAACAGGAGTCAGTGAAAAGATACAGAAGCAGGATACCCATATTGTGATAATTTGTATCTTTTGCATATTTTGAGTTTGTTATTAATTCCATTTGTAGTGTACATTTCTAGGTAAAAACTTTTAAAATGTTTCCAAACAATTTGTTATTTCAACAGCAAAAAAAGACATTTTTATGCCTGATAAAATTCACAGAATCCAAATTTTTCCATATTATTTTTTGTTGTTGTAGTTTTTTTTGGTGGGTCATAGATCTTGAACTCAGCCTGGGCACTATCCCTGAGCTCTTCAGCTCCAGACTACCACCTTACCCTGGAGCCAAGCCCCACTTCCCATTTTCTAAAGGTAAATTGGAGATAAGAGTCTCAGGTCTTTTTGTGCCAGGATGGCTTTAAACCTTGATCCTCAGATCTCAGCCTCCTGAGTAGCTAGGATTATAGAAGTGAGCCACCACCCCATCATGCTCAGCTTTGTGTTTTTTTTTAAACAAGCCCTTTTGCTGGAACTCCGTCTGAGCACTGTCCTTCAGCTTTCTCAAGCCTAGGGATCTTCTACTTGAGCCACAGCACTACTTCTGTTTTTTTCTGTGTATGTGGTACTGCGGAATTGAACCTTCGTCTTCATACAAGCACTCTACAACTATGCCAAACTCCCAGCCCCTCCACATTAGTTTTTATGATAGATATTTCCATGCATCTAGGATGGCTAGAAATCCTTCTTGAGTTTCCCAAGATCAGGGAGTATAGGTGTGTCCCATCCTGTGTGGCTACATAACCATTGTTTAGGGTACAGTTCTCTCTTCATTCTACCCATCTAGAGCAATTTTCATCTTCCATGTATAATCATTAAACATTCAGCTCCTGTTCCTCTCTTCTCCATTCTCTGGAACCATCGTGCTTTTTGGCTCTAAGGACTTGTTGATCCTTGGAAGCTCTGGAAGGGAAAACATACCCTAGCTCTTCCTTTATGACTGCTGTATTTTTAGTTTACTGTAATCAAGATTCATCTGTAAAATATAGTAAAATGTTCTTCCTTTTCAATGCATTCTTCTTCATATTTCTATCTTTTGATTATTATTAATAGTTGTGAAGGGATTCTCCACATATTTTTTCTAGTCTCTGCTTTCTCTTCTGTTAGGTACAAATCTAGAAATAGAAGTGTTGGACCATATTTCTATGTAATTCTATATTTAGTACTTTTTTAGCACTCTCCACGCAATTTTTGATTGTTTTATATTCCTTGCAGAACTATTCCAAAGTTCTACTTCTTCTCACTACCTTCCCAGTAATAGTTAGACTTTGAAAGTTGTTTTTTTGTATGCGTGTGTGTGTGTGTTTGTTTGTGTGTGTTTATGTGGATCTTTTTGTTTAAAACTATATTTATATTAACATATTTAAAGTAATGATTTCATTGTAATTTTAATTTTTCTCATGACTGTTAATATTGAACTTCTTTCTACATTTTGAACTACTATTTCTATATATTCTTTTAGAAAATCCTCTCCAATCTCCAATTTTTTCCCTTTTTTTGTGGGGTAGTGGGGAAAGTCATGGGGCTTGGACCTTGGGCAATGAGCTCTTTAGTTTAAGGCTATTGTCCTACCCTGAGTATTGCCCCTCAGTTCTTCTGCTCACAGCTCCCTACCCCTCTTCCCATTATATACAGAACAAAGGTCATCCTCAGTCTTTTTGAAAAAGTAAGACAAAGAGTAAATTTGTAGTATAAAACAGCAAGAAATAAATTTCTTGTTGGTGCCGTGACTTCTACCTGTAATCCTAGCTACTCAGATATCAGGCTGATATCTAAAGATTTGGTTCAAAGCCAGCCTGGGCATTAGAAAGTCTATGAGACTCTCATCTACAGTTAACCACTAGAATATGGGAAATGGCACTGTGGCTTCATAGGTAGGGTGGTAGCCTTGAGTTGAAGAGCTCAGGAACAGTGCCCAGGCCCAGAGTTCAAGCCTTACAAATCCCCCAGCCAAAAAAAAGAAAAAAAAGTTTCTTCCCCAAGTGACTATTATGCCAGACATAGAACATTAACACTCTGGGTGTACTTCACAGTATTATTACTTGATACCCTAAGATTTTGCAATATTCTCACAGTACCAGCATATGTCATCATATAATGTAGTTCCTTTTCAATGGAATAATTCCATTTATAACCTAAATCTACTTCCCCGACTTATTTTTGTCGATACCACAATTGCTTTACCATGATATGCAACAAGCCATTGAACATTTTATGGTGGGTAATTGGAAAGGAGTCTCATGGAATTTTGTGCCAGGCTGGATTTGAACCATGGTCCTCAGATCTCAGTCTCCTGAGTAGCTAGGATGACAGGCGTGAGCCACCAACACCTGGCTTGCCTTTTTATTTTTTTGTGGGTCTTAGGACTTGAACTCTGGGCCTACGCACCATCTCTAAGCATTTCAGGTCAATATTTCATGTAAGTCTAAACATTTAAGTAAAGGAATAAAATTCCAACAAAAAAAGAATACAATTGCAGACATGGTGTGTTTATAACTCAGTGCTAATTACTTGATGAAAATGTGCCATTCCAGAAGCTGGTGTCATTTGATGATGTAGCTGTGGATTTCAGCTGGGAGGAGTGGCACCATCTGGACAATGCTCAGAGGACCCTGTACAGAGATGTAATGCTGGAGACCTACAGCAACCTGGTGTCCTTAGGTGAGCAAAAGTCAAATTCACTTGCAAGGCCAAGTGCCTTGTTATTTTGCAGATACGTGAATGTTTATCAAACTTTCAATACTATTTAAATGAAAGATTCCAGGCCCTGAGAAGTATCATTACTTTCTAAAGAAAACCTAAGGTAATTTTGTACTCATTCTTCAGGATACCTTCAG
This sequence comes from Megascapheus bottae, assembly GCF_031878675.1. Taxonomy (NCBI): domain Eukaryota; kingdom Metazoa; phylum Chordata; class Mammalia; order Rodentia; family Geomyidae; genus Megascapheus; species Megascapheus bottae. The sequence goes on along the minus strand of NW_028327641.1, from coordinate 1,674,986 downwards.
GATACTTTGACAACAGTTCTAAATTATGTTTCCTCTAATGGAGACGACATTCCAAACTTACACAGTAATTGTAAGTGGATAAACAATCCAGAATAGAATATATATCATTATTGGAAATAGGATCTACAAATCACTAAACAGTGAGTTTATAATGGAAACCTGGCACTAGGTGCAATGTTTCATGCCTGTAATCTTAAAATATTCAGGAGGAAGAAATCTAAGAATTCTAATTTGAAGCCAGCAATGGCATAAAAATTGCCATGAAACTCTATAACTCCAAATAACCCCTCAAAACGGTTAGTGGAGTGTCAAGAGTTTGACTTTGTGGTTGAGTGCTTGCCTAGCATGCATGAAGACCTATGCATGTAAGTGGAGCTGGGACTCAAACGGGTATTTTTCTAGCCTTGAGCAAGACAGCTAAGTTTATGCCATACAAAATGAATCCAGAGTTGGGAAAAAGTCAACCATGGAGCCAGTGGGAAATGAGAAAAAAGATTTAATAGATAACTTGTGAGTAGGATGTCTGCGAACTTAAAGAAATGATGACACAGCATAAGCAATAATTCTCTACTATATCTAATTTATAGGCCCCTGTGATCCCAAACCTGTATTAATTGACAAGCTAGAGCACTGTGCAGAACTCTGGATAGGAAATTCCTCTGACAAGAATATCACAGGTGAGTGAATGCATCTTCATATTGATGTTGGAGCCTGAGCCCCATTGGTAAGTTCATGTTGTGATGTACTGAGCAATAATATTCTTAGTTACCCTAAATCTTGTGGGGAATCTATGGAATTCTTTGTGAATGAATCAAGAATCATTTTCTTTTCCAAATCCTATGCTTGGTCTCAGGGCCTGAGCATGGTCCTTGGGTTTTCTCAAGGCTAGCGCTCTACTTCTTGAGTCATAGCACCACTTCTGGCTTTTTCTTTGTATGTAGTACCAAGGAACTGAACCAGGTTTTGTGCATGCTAGCCCAAACCCCCGGCACCAAGAATCATAGGGTGATATAATGAATTCTATGTGGCAGGAGAGTTAAAGTTAGATTTCTCTGTAGAAATCACTGTGAAACAAAAGAAAATGAGAAAGCCATGAGCCCGTGGCTCATGCCTGTAATCCTAGCTACTTAGGAGGCTGAGATCTGAGGATCAAGGTTCAAAGACTGACCTATCACAAAAACACCTTAGACTCTTCTCTCCAATGAACCAATAGAAAATGAGAAGTGGGGTTGAGGCTAAAGACATAGGGCAGTAGCCTTGAGCTGAAGAGCTCAGGAAGAACAGCCAGGTCTAGAATTCAAGTCCCATGACTGCAAAACAAGAAAGAAAGAAAAAATGAAAGAAAGAAAGAAAGAAAGAAAGAAAGAAAGAAAGAAAGAAAGAAAGAAAGAAAGTAAAAAAGAAATAATGATATCTCATTTGTTTAAAACTAAGACTATAAATGATTGAGCAAACAAGGAATAAGTCAGGGCATTATTCTCTGATAAGGATAATATCTTTTTGCTGCTAGGAAGAGACTGGTATTCAGAACCAGACCTTTACACCAGAAATTGAGCCTAGTGATAGAGTGCTTGCCTGGCATGCACAAAGACACAGGGTTTATTCGTTATTACCACATACATAGAAAAAGCCACAAGTAATGACTTCATTGGTAGGGTTCTAGTCTTGAGAAAACCCAAGAACAGTAGTTAGGTCCTAAGTTCAAACTCAGGAAGGGAAGGAAAAAAACAACAACAAAGTTTCAATCAACATAAGAAAATTAACTAGACAATGAGCTGGAGATTTTCTGGTCTTCCATGGTTCTGAGGGACAGGAGTGTTAGAAAAGGAATTTTTATAAGACTTCAAATGGAAAGAAACAAATTTCAAAATTCCCACAAATACCTAAATTGACACTTTAGTGAGAAGTTGTAACTGAAGGGATATAGGTGTAAGTCCTTACTCTCAAGAATCGTTCTTGCTTGGATCAAAGGCAAACAGACATATAAACCAAACTTGTGGACGCTGAATCTAGAAAAAATTCGTGTTCCTCACTTAATGGTTAATAAGCAAACAGCATTGAAACTGGGTAAGGTAATCCTATCTGCTACTCAGGACCTGAGACTCTTATCTGTAGTTAACTCTAGAAAACAGGAAGTGGGGCTGTAGCTCAAGGATAGGGGTTATAGTCTTCTGCTGAAGTGTTCAGGGAGAGGGCCGAGGCCTATGAACTACAAAAAAAAAAGAAAAGAAAAGAAAAGAAAGTTTTAAAAAGATGCAAAACAGCACAATATTTGGATTATTTCTCAAAAATAAAAGAAAGGCAGCTATTCCTCAATGTATAAACAAAACAGTATTTGAAAAAAAAACAGCTGCAGGTATATTATAGGTAGCACTCAGCTTAAAACTGTAGCAATACATAGTTGGGTAATTTCAATAAATATTTCCTGTGATGTAAAAAGTGAACTAAAACACAGAAAAACATTATTGGTCATTGTAAAACATTTTCTTGATATGTTAGGGAGAAAAGCATATATTTCTCACAAATCAATTTCCAGTTTTATATTTTAAAATATCTAACACTTAGGATGGGAAAGTAAAGTCATTACCTTTACAGTAAGGAATATTTGTATCTCATGTATGTTTGTGTCTTTTTTTCTATGACTCATTTTAGATGTCCAGGTAATGGAAAAAGTGTTCCAGACACATATGTTCAAGACCTGCCAGGAAAGTCCACATGAATGTCTTTGTGAAGTAGCGGTTGCAAGTAGTATCGAAGTGGAGGAAAACGTGAGATTAGAAACAACTTTAAATTTGAGCTCTACACATAATCCAGAGCTGATTAGTAATAACGGTAACAACTTAGGGGTGAGGACTGAGGAGTTCATTAAGTGTCAGAACATGCTTCTGTCTCCTAAGCCTGATGAGATGCATGCTGCATATAGATCTCGTATGTCTCCTGTTCTTAAAAAATCCATCGGATATTCAGAGCATTTTATTCATGATTGTGACAGTCCAAAAGATCTGCAGTATCATAATTCTGTTCTCCCTGCCCAAGAAATTCTTCAGGGAGGGAGGAAAACTGCTAAATGTACTGTGTGATGAAAAATATTGTACTTAACACCGACCATCACTACACATCCGAAAATGTACACAGGAGAGACTCCTCATACATGTAGTGAATGTGAGAAATCTTTCAGTAATGAAATACGCCTTACAGTACCTCAGAGCAAATATCCTGAGATATGTGATGCGTACATCAAGTGTGAAAATTAATTTCTGAGAAGTCAGACTTGACGCTCCAACTTCGATCTCCAAGAGAAGACAAACCTTATGAATATGAGGAACGTAATAAAATTTCTGCCCAGAATTCAGCTCTCAGCACACATCAGAGATCTCACTCAGAAGAGAAATCTTATGAATGGGATAAATGTGGGAAGACTTTTAGACTGAAATCATACCTCACTTTGCACCAGATAAGACACACAGAAGAGAAACCTTATGAATGTAGCAAATGTGAAAAGTCTTTCACCCAGAAGATACACCTTCGAGTTCATCAAATAACACACACAGGAGAGAAATCTTATAAGTGTAATGAATGTGGAAAGTCTTTCCAAGGAAGGGAAAACTTCGTGTTCATCAGAGAATAAACACAGGAGTGAAACCTTATGAATGTAACCAATGTGTAAGTCTTTCAGACAGAAATCTTCCCTCAAATTGCATCAAAGAACACACACAGGAGAGAAACCTTATGTGTGCAACAAATGTGGAAAGACCTTCAAGTGGAAGTCATATCTTGATGGGCATAATAGAACACACACAGGAGAGAAATCTTATGCATGTAGTGAATGCGGAAAGTCTTTCAAATGGAAGGTAAAACTCCATGTTCATCAGAGAATATACTCAGGAGAAACACCTTATGAGTGTAACATATGTGGAAAGTCCTTCACACAGAAGCCAAACCTCAACATGCATAAGACAATTCAAACAGGAGAAAAACCTTATGAATGTAACCGATGTGGAATGTCTTTCAAATGGAAGTCTTCCCTCAAATTGCATCAGAGAACACACACAGGAGAGAAACTGTACGAGTGCATCAAATGTGGTAAGACCTTCAGATGGAGGTCACATTACAGGAGGCATAACAGAATTCACACATATTAGAAACCTTAGGAATATAACCAAAGTTGAAAGTCTTTCGTGCAGTATTCACCCTTCAGGAATCGTAAGAGTTCACACATATGAGAAGCCTTAGCAATGTAATAAATAGGAAAGACTTTTTAGTCTGTGGAAGAAAACTCATCTTGTGTCACAGAACCAACACAAGATCAAACCCTTAAAGAATGTAGCAAATGTTCACTCTTTTCCCCAGAAGGCACAAGTCAAGATTTATCACTAAACACCCACAGGATACAATCCGATGAATAAAATGAAAGGGAAATTTTTTTGAAGAACTCATAGTTGAGTTTGCATGATACCACACAGACACAGGATAAAAATCGTATGAATATAAGAATATGAAAAATCCATCATGAACGCATGACTAAGTATAAAATGCACATAGGAGAGAAAAACCTTATGAATATTACAAATGTGCAAAGTGTTTGACCTGGAAGGAATACTTCTGTGTTCATCACAAACCTGATTCCCATAGAAGAAAAGAAAACTAATGAATAGAACAAATGTGCAATGACTTTTAATCAGAAGTCAGTCTTCAGTACATTTCAGAACATACACAATAGAGAAATTCTGAGTAATGAAAAACATTTAGCTATATATAGAATCTCTGTATATGGGAGCATTAGGGTAAGTCTTCTAAACAAAGCATTAAGAGCACTCACAGAAGAAATAACAGCATGTAGGAAAACCTTTGTCAGAAACCTCTAAAAGCTGACTGTGTGGCTTAGTGGTAGAGTGCTAACCTATCAAGGATGAAGGCCTGGGTTAGATTCCTCAATACTACGTGAAAAGAGCAAGCCAGAAGCAGCACTGTGGTTCAAATGGTAGAGTGCTAACCTTGAGCAAAAGTAGCTCAGGCCCTGAGTTCAAGCCTAAGGATTGGAGAGAGAGAGAGAGAGAGAGAGAGAGAGAGAGAGAGAGAGAGAGAGAGAGAGAGAGAGAGAGAGAGAGAGAGAGAGAGGGAGAGAGAGAGAGAGAGAGAAACAAGAGCTTCTAAATTTTACAGAGATAGAGAAGGAGAGAGAGAAGGAGACAGAAACAAATTTCTAAACTTTACAGTCTTTCTATTTCCTTACAAATTCGTCTATGTCATTCTTTCTGACAGAAGCACAGAATTCCATTGTGTAAAAATACCATATTTGATCTACTCATCAACTGATGGGCATCTGGGTTGGTTCCATACCTTTGCTATAGTAAATAGTGCTGTGATAAATGTTATTGTTCTAGTGAATTTAGTATGTCCTATCTGGACGATTGGCAAGTAGTGAAATTGCTGGATCACAGGGGAGCTCTATGTTTAGTCTTTTTGGGATACTGCCATAGTGCTTTCCATAGTGGTTGAACGAGTTTGCAATCCCACCAGCAGTGTAGTAGTGATCCCTCCTGGCCACATCCGCTCCAGCATACGTTATTAGATTTCTGGATCTTGGCCATTCTAACTGGAGTGAGGAGGAAAAGGGAAAGAGGAACTGAAACTTTCTCTCCTTACAGATGACCTGATTCTGTATATAAAGAACCCTATAGACTCTACTCCGAAGCTGCTTGAGCTGATATAAAACTTTGGTAAGGTAGCAGGGTATAAAATTAACCCTCAATGTCAACTGCCTTCCTATATGCCAACAAATGAGAGGAATGAGGCAAGAATCAGGATAGCATCTCATTTTGCTATCAAAGAAAATAAAATACCTAGGAATTAACTTAGAATGTAAAGCACCTTTTTGATGGAAGTATAAACCCTGGAGAAGGAACTTAACGCATTACTGAGGAAATGCAAAAACCTATGCTCCTGCTTTGGAAGAAGTAATATTGTAAAAATGGCAATCTTGATAAGGACTATCTACAAATTCAGTGCAATATTCATCAATATCCCAATGTCATTCTTTAAAGAAACAGAGGAGGAAATCCAAAATTTCACTTGGAATAATAAAAGACCCCTTATAGTCTGTCTTCTTGCATGATACATAATGTTTAATCTCACCTTCTCCACCAAAATCTCACCTTTCTCATTGAGACATAGGTGGCCCTGTTTACTAGCAGCAAAGGCTCAAACGCGCAGTTTCAGGTGTCACCACTGCCTCTGTTACTGGGTAGATCCAACTCTGTCATCGATTCTGAGGTCTGCTCTGGGAGTCTTGGTCACAAGTTGTTCTGTGGCATCTGCTGCCAGCCTGTGCCTATTTGCTTCCTTTTCCTCCAGCAGCCTACAACAGGGAATGAAGTTCAGGCGCTGATGCTCTCCTTCATATGCAGGGCAGGATGAGCCCAACCCTCCCTCATCTTCCTCTTCCAATTTTTGGGAAAAAATGTGCTGGCAGAAGTCCTCAGGTGTGGGGCATGGCTGATCCACACTTTTAATCCAGGCTGGTCAGGAGGCTGAGATCTGAGTATGGAAGTTCCAAGTCACCTAGAACAGGAAAGTCTGATAGATTCTTACTACCAAAAATAAAAACAGCTGGGAATGTAGTTTGGGCTCAAGTGGTAAAGGGCTAGTCTTGAGTACAAATGCTTAGTGCCCAGGCCCTGAGTTCAGGCTCTAGCACTGCCAACAACCTCACTTTAGTGAGATTTTAGTTTTATCCATGTAGGCACATCTCACTGGAATCTTTGCTGGTAGAGAGAGTCTTCATAATTTTGTCTCAAGGTAAAGGTCCTCCTGGGGTAGTACACAAAAGGTGTCATGGAGAGAGGAGCCCCACTTGCTCCAGGTTTGAAGATGCCATAGGTCAAGCCAGCATGGAGTTGGCACATCAGTCTTTTTCCTAGCACCACCTACCAGTGAATGTCAAATGACATTGATTGTTGTGGGATTGTGTGATTGAAGTGCCCCATTAAGGGCAGTGTTAGCACATCCAAACTTGGATACCAGGAATGCTGAAATCTCAAAGCTAAGATTTCTGTTGGCTACAGAAATGCTGGTGTGTCTGTTATTCACTAAAAGTTCAGGTGCAAAGATTCTGAAGCTTGATGCCATGTGTTTATTCCATTTAGTAAAATTATTTTAATGCACTGTATAAGTTAAAACATTTGATAAGAGTCAGGGGTAGTGAAAACATTGTTCTTGAATTCAGGGGTCTGGCAGGGTAATGGGGGGGGTGTTGGTGGCTGGGACTATGAAGCTGGAGCTGCTATCAAACCATGGATCATGTTCCTCTTTGTCTGGGAGAAATGACTCCAAAGATGAAATTTGAATGGTGAGGAAAAGATGATGATGTACTCAGGAAATTTCTCCTAAACAAATGCTCATGTGGAAGTGGGATAGGGGCTGGGCATATTGAGGCAGAGCTTAAGGGGGCTTCTCGTGGCATTGAGAACGTTCCTTGCGACTTCAGGCATGCAGCAGTGTGTTTTAGATTTCCATTGTGAGACGGATGGAATAAGACTGGAGACAAGATGAATGCTGGGATCCTGCAATGCTCTTGCATGAGTGGCTGGTGGCTCACCTGAAAGAACTAATTATGTCTACAAAAGAAATCAGGAATTTGTTATGATTAGATAATTCCTGTAATCCGAGGCATATTCAGGATCCTGATCTTAGTATTGTGGTTTAAAACCAACCCAGCAAAGGAAAAAGTGCATGAGACTCTTACTCCCAGTTTAGAGCAAGAACAAAGATTGAAGTAGAGCTGTGGCTCAAGAGCTAGAGTGCTACCTTGAGCAAAGAAAAGCTAAGAAAAAGCTCCAGGTCTTGAGTTCAAGGCCAGGAATGAAAGAAGGAAGGTAAAAAAGGGAAGTATGTGAGGAAGGGAAATATATAAATGAAAGAGAGAAGGAACTAGACATTTAAAACTAGAGAATATTTAAAAGTCATCAGTCCTTCTAAGAAAAGTATTGGAGTATGGGTTCTACATGGGGTGAACTGGAAGCCCAGCAGTGACTTGTTAACCAAAGAGTCACCATGATGAGCAAAGGATAGAAATCTGCATGAGCCTCTTAGCGGATGGAGTCACAGAAGAGAACCTCAGCTCCCATCCCATAGTTAGAAGTATATAGAGATGGGGAAGTTGGCATCACCTTGATGTCATTGTGTCCATGGAGACTGGAAGCCATGGCTCTGTGAAAGCACAATGTTCTGCTTACTGAGCTGAGAGGCTGAGGAGAGCCCAGTCCTGGCCATGAAGAAATCAGGGTGGCAGCAGAGCAACTCTGCTGCAGTGTGTGCCTGCTTGGCTGTTCTTATTCTGTGGTGGATCAGGCCGGAGCGGGTGATAGTAACTGTTTTGTGGTCACAAGGAATGATGAGAGCCCAGTTCATTGGTTTCCAAGGTTAATGGGTGGGAGGTAGAGAGGCATGACGGAAAAAAGATGGAGGCAGGGGAAGGTGGTGACAGAGTGAGGCCATCTGTAGTGCCAGCCTGGCCATCATCTGAAGCCCATAGGCAGCTTCCTGATCCCTCACTTTGTCCTGCTCCTTGTGGAGGGAATGTCACGTGTACCCAGAGCTAGGGGTGGGGCAATGTTAGTAGCACCTGGAGAACCATTGGCCTCTACCTGGGTGAGGGGTGGTTATGGCTCCCATGCTGGGTGGCCTGATAGCTATGGAACTGATCTCTCCTTAGCTACCACAGTCAGTGGCTGCTCTCCATCTAGGGTTAGGGCACCTGCTCAGCCATCAGGACACCCCATGCCAGGACAGAGGCCTACAATTCAGATGGCAGCACAAGGGTGAAGATGATCTCACCGTAGCCCTAGTTACATGGCTGTCCCTGCATGCAGGACAGGATGAGCGGGGGGAAGATGTTCTCTGTGTTTTTCCACAGCCTATCCTGGCCTCTTCTTGTGTCTGATTAGACCAAGAGAGTACCAGGTTCCCTCTCATAGTCCTGGTTCTTTTTCTTTTACAGTCATGAGGCTTGAACTCAGGTACTGGGTACTGTCCCTGAGCTCTTTTGCTCAAGGTTGATGCTCTACCATTTGAACCATAGTGCCATTTCCAGCTTTTCCTTTTCATGTGGATCTCTGATATCTCCAGTGCTGTACCTGCAGAGAGGCAATCACCCCACAGGCAGAGCCACCTCTGCCGTGACTGTGACTGCCTACAACCCTCACACCCACTCCTTGCACAACCCTCGACTCCAGTTTTAGCTCCTCTTGGACTGGGTGTCCAGCCTACCCCTTCCTACACTCACAAAGGGCCTACAATTTTCTTCCCAGGGTCCTTTCTTCTGCCAGCCAGAGTACAGACTTTGCACATCTTGATGATCACAGAGCTCAAAGCCAAAGGCTGAGATGCAGAAGGGGGTGACCCAGTAGCTGCACAGGGCCCATGGATCATCCTGTGCATCCCCCAGCCTGTGACTTCCCCCACCCCGTTGGCAGGGAAGCTCCATGCCCACATCCTGATCCCTGGTCCCCTCCAATTCCATTCTCCCTTGGATTTTGCAGACTGTCTACCATCAGGATCTAAAATTCTATTCATCACTTTATGTCCTTATCACTGATTTGCTACTTTGGCAGGATCTCCCCGTGCCTGGAGAGTGGGCATGTCATGTACTCTCTGTGGAGAAGTTGCCCCAGGAGAAGAAATATGCACTTCATGTGAGTGTTGGACAGGGCAGGAGGGCTCCCTAGGATCAGAAGCCACAGGAGGGGTGCAGATGGGGGAATGCTAGGGGCCCCAGGGGACAGTGGGAGTTAGGGCACAGTTGGTTCCTTCTGCAGGGTTGACACAGCTTCACAAACCCAACAGAATGAGGTTCACATTACAGATGTCAGAGACAGTGCAGATTGCCAATGGGCGCAGGGGTCACTGTCACCCCCAGATGCTGGCTGCATGCTGGGATGTACGCAGAGATGTTTTCAAGATCAGATAATGAGGATGTTGCAGGGTGTAACCACTCTTTTCAGATGGCTCTCTAGCTCTCTTGAGCTTCATCTCTATCTTTGGCTTTTTCTTGGCAGTTAACTGGAAATGAGAGTTTCATGGACTTTCCTTTCTGGACTGGCTTCAAACAGAAGCTATGCACAGTTTTCAAACCATACCCTACTGAAGAAGGGAAGCTTGATCTTGTGCTTACCTGGGTTGGACTTTGGCTCCGTTTGCTATGCCTCACGGGAGGGGGCTCATCATTTGTAGACTAAGATCTCATGACCTTCAAAGCCAAATGCTACCTGAAAGTTCAGGGTCCCAGCCTATGCGTTGGGCCTGGGTGAATACATTCTCTGTTATGCTGGGTCATCAACCCATGTTTTAAGCTGGAAGTAGGCAGTGCCACATTTGATAAGAACATATGCCAGGGATTGTCACCTCATGAAAGCAGATTCTAAATTTGTATTCCATTTCCTGTGGTGGAGAAATCCCCTCCAAGTTAGACAGGCTCACATCCATGTGTAGGTCACACTCCTAATGCACCCTTGAGTGTCCTCATGGTATTGGGATCTAAGTTTGTAGGGAATGCTGGTTTAGTCCATGAATTAGCTGGAGAAGTGATGACAAACGTGTTGTGGATTAATATGAGAACAATTTAAGAAGCCCTGGAGGAGCATCAACCTGACCCTCTGTGGTGCTATAAATCTGATAGGATGTTCCAGACTGAGAAACAATCACATGGCTTTGTGTTTGGCATCCAGATAAGTGAGTGCATGTATTAGCTGTCAGCCAATACAGAGGAGGACATGAATAAGTGGGTGGAGAGCATCTGTCAGAACCCTGTCTGGGGGCAGGTGGAGAAAACATAGGAAGGTAGATACCATGGCTCTGGTGGGGCCAAAAAAAGGGTAAAAGAGGCAAAGGAACCAGGTACTGGTAGCTCAAGACTTTCATCCTAGCTACTCAGGAGTTTGAGATTTGAGGATCACAATTCAAAGCCAGCCCAGGACAGAAACTCCATGAGACTCTTATCTGCAATAAACTACTGAATGCAAGAAGCTCAAGCTCAGTGACAGCATCCAGGCCTAGCGTTCAAAACCCAGGACTGGCAGAAAAAAGTATCAAAGGACAAGAAGCTGGCCAAAAGTTAGAGGGACTCTATCTTGACAAACAATACAATGGTAAGTTGCACTCAGAAGACTTGCACAAAATCTGGAAATGCATGAGACCTATCTATGTATGTTTCCTGTTTGTCTAAATACATATGTTTATGCATTTATATATTAGTATAGAGAGACAGATCAATACATATGACTATACATACATACATAGCCAGACACTTATGGGTGGGTGGTATACTGTGTGAGAGTTTGTGATTGTGTTTTGTGGATGGCTATCTCTGTTTAAGAAAGATAGAAAATATGTAAATATCTTTAAAAATACTTGATAAAATATAGAGAGACATAAGCTCTTGAGGGAATCTGAAATGACAAGATTATTCACAGGCACGTTTATCCTTATGGATTCCTCAGCAAGTTTTAATTTTTTTCATTATTTTCTTTCTTTTTTTGAACCAGTGCTAAGGATTTCTCTCAGGGACCAGGTGCTGCCAATTACTAATTTTCTCCTGGCTGGTACAAGAGGAACTGAGCCACAGTTCCACTTTTGCCTTATTTATTCGTGCTTAACTGAAGATGAAGATTTCTATCAGTGACTTTCTTTCAGGGGCTGGATTCTAACGAGGATCCCCAGACCTCAGCCTTCTCTATAGCTACAATTAACAATATGAGAACCCAGCATTGGGTTCCAATGCACAGGGCAAGAAATTGAGTGAATCTCTCAACTTCAATTAGCTATAAAAAGCTAGAAGTGAAAGACCAATACCTTTGAGGAAAAGATGCTGAGGGTTATCACACAGGCCCTATGAGTAAGCCCTAAACCCTGTACACATGTGTGCATGCACACATTGGCAGATACACACACAGACATGCACACACAGAATATCTCAGGCAATATTGTATTTTGAATTAATATCCAAAGATTGGACAACAGGATAGCAAGTAATAAAATCTGTTTTTCTTGTCTACATTGAGGGAAAGGGATAAGTCACAAGATGCAGAAGCGAAGAATTCAGAGGCAAATGCTGTGAGTGAATAACTTGTAAAAAGCACATTTCTTTTCTTTTCTTTTCTTTTGTTTTTTCTGCCATTCCTCTGGCTTGAAATCAGGGCCTGAGCACTGCTCTTGGCTTTTCCCAAGTCTAGCCCTCTGCCACTTGAGCCACATTGCCATGTGTGATATTAAGGACTCAAACCTAGATCTTCATGGATGATAGGCAAGCACTCTACCACTGGGCCAAATTCTAAACCCCGATAAAGTATTTATAAATAGTCATCATCATCATATCAAAATATCCTTTCTCCTACAAAGAATGAACACTTATCTATCTCTGTAAGACTTTTTTTATGTCACCAATGCTTCTGTGATTTTCCCACTTGCATTTTTACAGATGACAGCACAGATATTCATCAGGAAGAAAAATAGATTAGGATACAGAAACCTAACAACGTCCTAGTAGATTGAAGTGAAAAATATGTGCAAGATGGCCTGGGTGTTTCATCTATTTGTAGAGTGCTTGGCTACCACACAAAAAGACTCCGGTTTGATTCTGCAGTACCATATACATAGAAAACGCTGGAAGTGGTGCTGTGGCTTGGTGGGACAGCTATAGCCTAAAGAAAGCCTAAGAACAATGGTCAGGCTCTGAGGTCAAGTCCCAGGACTAGCAAAAAATGTGCAAGAGGCAAAATGCAAGCTGAGAAGGCACTGTGAAGCAAAATGTCTTGTGAAGGGTAAGGGGAATAGTGACAGTTATGTTTGGATCTTACCTAAGAAAGGCTCCATGAGCCTGAGACCAGGCTAGCACTCACGCCTAGTTAATGACTTGGGATTTGAACAAAAAGGTGTGTTGTTTACTACATCCATATGTGAGGTGGGAAGGGAGATTCAGCTTCCAGTATGTCTTTGGGGAGGTCTTCTGTGAGCAAGGAGCTTTGGTCATTGGGCCTTGAAAAGTGACCCTACCTCCCTCACAATGGAACAAAATATGGAACCCTGGTAACCAAGCCACTGTATGTGACAACCAGCTCAAGCCAGCTCCCTTGACCTGTGGCTCAGGAACCAGAAAGATGTTGCTGTGCTGTTGCCAAAGGTCAGGAGGCTCGCATCTCAGTTATGAGAGATATGGATGTCTCACGTGAAGAAGTGGATGCTGGATCAGTGCCAAGCCAAAATTCCAGTATATCAGGCATTTTTCTAGGAAGAAAGCCAGGAAACTCCAGGGCAACTCAGATGAGGTATATTGACAGGAAACCTCTTTGAACCCATCATCCTGCCCACACACTACAACCTTCTTGTGTGCTTTCAAGTGACTATACTGAGATTAGAGTGTGTCATTTCCAATCTACTCTATTCCAATTCCTCAGTGTGAAGTGTGGTCCCATTCCTACTTTTGAAATATCCACTGTTTTGCCAACATAGTGTGATGGTAAGTCAGCTCAGACTCTGAATGAGCCTTGTAACCTATGGATCCTGGAGGAAGGCCTGTTGGAGATGCTGCTGACAAAGCTGATCCCTGCCTACCAGAAAGGTGATCTCTTTTATGTGGGAAACTTCCTGCACAATTTCAAATAGTGGAGGACAATGCAGTAGTTCCTGGAAATTCTCTTGAAAAAGTGAGTGTTCCCCCTCCAAACCCAGGTTTGCTCACCCCTGCTGGCCAAGTCTTGGAATACTTGGCTCCTCTCTGAGCCTGTTTGGTTCACTGGGGTGTTCCCAGAGGAGCTAACCATGATACAAGTGCACAAACTACTTTATTATGACTGGGACACCATGCCATTTCATGTCCCTCACAAGCTACTGGAGTCTTAACAGTGTGCTTACTGAGAAGTTGGATTTCAGGCATGAGTAAGTGGCTCCCAACTGCAGCCCTCACCTAGGTGACATCCTAGGAAATCCCATTTCCCAGTAAGAAATGAGGTGTCAGTACTAATGGCGGAGGCCTGTGAAATACTGGAGTCAGAGGAAAAGCTGGAGGCTGAATCACTTTTGAGCCATCAGGGAGGGATTGTGATAGCTTTGTCTGTTAGAAATGAAAGCATTTACATTTTGGTGTGTGGTCCAGTGCTGCCACTTGAACCTGAACCCAGGTCTAAATGCCATCCCTTTGGTGTTCAAAAATTAGCACTGTACCATTTGAGTCATAGGTCAAGTTCTGGCCTTTTGCTGCCTAATTGAAGACAAGTGCCTTTAGACTTTTACTGACTAGACTGGCTTTCCACACCCTGACACAACTCAAGCTCTATATGAGGCTCCACATGCCGGCTTTGGACCTGCTCTTCTAAACACATACTTTTTGACCAGCTGGAGGAATGTGCGACCAGTAAGACCAAGAAAAAGTAGAAGTCCTGGTGTGGGTGCCTCAGAGCCTGTGAGTAGGAAGCCCATGTGGTCTAGATATTGGTTGGCCCTTACTTCTACAGAGCTTGGCAAAATGCCCTTTATGGGTGGTGTCAGCCAGGTAATGTCTGTCCTCTGAAAGGACTCGGGAATAAGCACTCATTAGAAAGACCCTACACCTCCTCAGTGTTCACTCCAAACTCCAGTTCTACAGGTTCCTCCATTAGATCCTCATGGAAGTTGAGTGACACTTCAACTTGCAGAGTCCACTCTGTCCACTCTGTACCTATTTCCATCCTTAGGTTTGGGGCATCGTGGAAGAGCTTATCCTGAACTCCGGATGAAAAACCCACCAATGGAGCTGGTGACTGATGGAGACAGAGAATCATCACTGCACTCCAGAAATCATGGGCCTTCTGTAGAAATTACCAAACAGGTTTAGAGTCCTGTGGATATACCTTTTGCTCTGAACCCCATGTGTGACACAGTTGAACCTGCAGATACTATGGAGGAAGAAAAAGAGCAGCCAGATTTCCTTCCGTTTCCTTTCACACTCCACCCAGAGTCAGTCCATCTGAGTCAGAGTAACACTCCACTTATTGTGCAAGCTGAAGGGGCACACGCTGGGCTCATGGAAAATGTCCCCATGGGAAGCAGCAAGTGTACTCTCAATACTGGATTCATTGGAGGGAAATGAATCCATCCTCACAGAATATCCAGACCCATCCATCTCACTAAAAGAGACTCAATCTCCATTCGACAAACCAGAATCCATCCCCCTCTTAACTCAGGAAGGACATTCTCTTTCTAATGAGGAAGGAGACCCTTCTGAGGACTCTGAAGTAGAATTACTGTCTGAAGGCAACTTGGAGGCCAGTCTGGATTTAGAGCTTCCCTGTCCCCTTCCTAAAAAGACATCTCTTTATCTTGCTCTCATGATTCTTGTCAAGTATTCATTGTATTTACTTTGCTAACTATTAAACTCTCATTGTTAATATTATGGTGTGCAGTTCTTCAGTCCTTATTATACTGTGTTTTATTTTCCACTTATAATGTGAGACCTCAGACACATAGGTCCTGGGTGGGCCAAAAACCCGACAGGTCTGGTCCCATAGAAGACAACCTTACTGGATATACAGGGAAGTATGAAATGCATGGAATCACCAGGAATCCAGGCCAGGCCTCCATGGAAAGACAAGTCAGCTACCAAAGCTTAAGGACAGAGCAGATGCCTGGAAATGTGTTTTGTCAATCGGGAGAAGTGCCAGAGTAACTGTAATATTATGGGGGACTCTGTTCTGTGAGTTCAAGTCTATTTATATATCCATTGTGCTTTGTACAAATATTTAAGAAAATTAAAACTCCACAATAGCATCAAAAATCTACTTTGGCTTTGAATGTGGCCTAGTTGTAGAGTGCTCGCCTAGTATACAAGAAGACCTTGATTCAATTCCTCGGCACTGCATACACAGAAAAAGCAGATGGGGCACTGTGGCTCAGGTGTCACAGTGCCACCCTTGAACAAATGTGGCCAAGGACACTTCCTGGTCCCTCAGTTCAAGCCCCAGGACTAGCCAAACAAGAAATCATACCATTTTCCACACATTTGGAAATAAATCTGTATTATCTAACCCTACTTCTTTTTTGCCAGTCCAGGGTGTGTGCCACCAAGTCAAACTACTGGCCCCCAACCTTACTATTTTGAATCATTTAATTTTTTTACATAATCATATTTCATGCTGTTTGTATTAATACCATAAACAGTATGCTTAGTGTAATAATGGTAAAGGTAAAACATAAGAAATTAATCATTAAAATTCCTTTTTTATTAGTTTTATAGCATTACTACAATTTTATGAGAAAAATCACCTAGAATGTTTATTTTAGAGTTCAAGTAATCCATTTTGATAAATATATCAACCTACATCATTAATTTGAACACATTTTAAACTATTTCATTCAGGAATGAAAATACATATATATTTGTTGTAAATGAAATTTATGACGGGGGGAAGGGAAAGAGAACAGGGGAGAGGGGTAACAGTGTTTACAAGAAATGTACTCACTACATATGTAACAGCAATCTCTATGTATATCACCTTCACAACAAATTTTTTGAAAAGTACAATAAGTTTAAATGTGTACTTTGGGCAGAATTTTTTTTGCCAGTACTGGGCTTAGACTCACGACCTGAGCACGATCCTTGTTTTTGTTTTTGTTTATTCTTAAGGCACAAGTTCTGTCACATATGCCACAGCACCGTTTTATCTTTTTTTATTTGTGTTATACTTAGGAATTGAACTTGGGTCTTCATTCATGCTCGGCAAGAACTCTTCCACTAGGCTTAACTTATGGCCCCAGTGGGAAGGAAGTTTTCCATAAAATATGTAGGAAATATGTACACTAAGGAAAAGCCATCAAAAAGAGGAGAAAAATTATATACTTAGATAACGACATGCCAGTATTATGGCAGATCTCTGTAATTCTAGCTTCAAGAGTGGCCTATTTGGACCGGGAGTTGGCTGGCTGAAGTAAAGTGCTATCCTTGAGCAAGCCCTAGGACAGTGCTCTGGCCATGAGTTGAAGCCATAGGACATGCAAAAAATAATAATTTAATGCCCGTGACTGGTGGATCACCCTGGTAATCCTAGCTACCCTGGAGGATCGAGGTTCAAAGACGGCCCAGGCATAGAAATCTGTGAGAATATTAATTCCAAATAATCCAGAAATTCAAAATGACAATGTGCCTCAAGTGGTAGAGCTCTTTCCTTGAGCTGAAGAGCTTAAGGTAAACATCCAGGCCCAGAGTTCAAACCCCATGAGTGAAAAAAAGAAAAAGAAAAAGAAAGCCCTTATCTAAGGCTGGAGTGCACACTAGTGGTAGTTTGCTTGCCTAGTATGCACAAAGCCCTGTGTTCAATTACTCCGTACCACTTACACCAAAAAAAAAAGCTGGAAATGATCTCAGAAGTTTGGGTTCTGAGGATCACAGTTCAAAGCCAGGCCAGACACTGAAGTCCATGAAACTGTTACTTCCACTTAAGCACCAGAAAATCAGAAGTGACACTGTGGCTCAAGGTGTTTAAGGTTGTAGCCTTGATCTGAAGAGCCGAGGGACACTGCCCAGGTGCACAATTAAAGTCTTACAACCAAAAGACAGAGAGAGAGAGAGAGAGAGAGAGAGAGAGAGAGAGAGAGAGAGAGAGAGAGAGAGAGAGAGAGAGAAAGAGACAGAGAGAGAGACAGACAGACAGACAGACAGGCAGACAGACAGAGACAGAGAGAGACAGAGAGACAGAGACAGAGACATCAAACAGTCAGGCACTGCTGGCTGAAGCGTGTTATTCTAGCTACTATGGAGGCTGAGATTGGAGGATCTTGGTTCAAAGCCCAAAGCCAGCCTGGACACATATGTTTGTGAGACTTACATCACCAATTAACTACCAGAAACCGAAAATGGAGCTGTAGAGGAAGAACGCTAGCCTTGAGCTGAAGAGCTCAGGGACAGTGTCCAGGCCCAAAGTCCAAGCACCATGACGAATCAATAATAAAAAAAGAAGATAGCTAATAGTAATGATGAATAATTTTGTGCTGGGAGTTTGGCCTAGTGGTAGAGTGCTTGCCTAGCATGCACGAAGCCCTGGGTTCAATTCCTCAATACCACATACATAGAAAAATGCTGGAAGTGGTGCTGAGGCTGAAGTGGTAGAGCCCTAGCCTTGAGAAAATATAAGGACAGTGCTCAGTCCCTGAGTTCAAGCCCAGGACTGGCCAAATCAAAAGGAGTAGAGCACTGGCATTGAACTGAAGATCTGAGGAACAGCCCAGGGACAGAGACCAAGCACCGCAAACAACAATAAATCTATGAAATGGCAGTGGTGGTTTTAAGCTAAGCAAAAATAGAGTAGAAACTGGTAAAATACATATTTGTGTGTAAGCAAAATAGCCAGACTTATGCATTAGAACAGGATAGCAACTTGAAAAAAAATTGTGTTTTCCATCTCACTAGGTCCTGTCTCTTAATTTATTCAAGTAAGTAAAATGCTGGGTTTTATAATCATTGCTCTGAATATTAGAAAATCATAATATCTCTCATTAACCAACAAAGACCAGGAACTGGGGCTTCGTTCAAATGGCAGAGTATCAGGCAAGAGAAGAAAAAATTGAAGTAAGAACTTGAAGTTCTTGATCCAGAACCTGCATAGTAACAGAGCAGCAGCCTTGTGATGGTACCTCACACCTATAATCTCCTATAATCCTAACTACTCTGGAGCCTGAGATATGAGGATTGCAGTTACTCTTTCTCTCCATTAACCATCAGAAAACCAGAAATGGTCTGTGGCTCACAGATTAAAGCACTAGCCTTGAGCTGAAGAGCTCAGGGACAGTGCCCAGGCCCAGAGTTCAAGCCCCACAATTGACAAAAATCAAACAAGCAAACAAAACTCACAAAGAAGCCTGCAGACCACAGTGATTCTGCTGAGTCTCTTCTCTATGGGGATCAGGAAACATTTCACTTTTTCTGTCTCTTCCCATCTCAACATTCATACTAAAATAAGACTGTGTTGAAAGTTTCAATTTATAAAAATGTTTTTCATGAAGCACCCTGAAATATTCATCGCTTATATCTCAATTGAAGATAGTTGATTTGGGGCTGCATTGGTAGAGTGCTAGCCTTGAGCAGAAAAGTTTAGGGATAGAGCTGAAGCACTCAGTTGAAGACCCAGTGCCAACACACAAAAGTAATTATGCACTTTATACATATTTTCTAATTTCTTAATGAATTTTTCTGTCTGTATAAATATAGGGTACATTCCTTGTTACTTAAGTAAGATTGCTCTTTTTTTTTCTTTTTGCCAGTCCTAGGGCTTGTACTCAGGGCCTAGGCATTTTCGTTGGACTCGCTTGCCCAAGGTGAGTGCTCTGCCTCTTGAGACACAGCACCACTTCTAGCTTTTTTCTCAGTATGCCGTACCGGTGAATAGAACCTAGGTCTTCATGCATTCTAGGTGAGCACTCTACCATTAGGCTACATTCCCAGGCAGTGAGATTCCTCTTACAGTCCTTGTATGTTCACAGAGTTTGATCTCACACACTGTAGGGCCCTGGTTGGCTTTGACCTGTGATCCTAAGCCCTGAGCCTCCTAAGTAGCTGAAATTAAGTTGTGAGCAAGCATGATGGCTTCCATTCTTTTTCTACAAAAATACATGTAGTTATCTAAAATATATCTATAGCTGAAAAAAATGAATCTCTCCCAAACAAATCTTCAAAGAAACAACCATCCTATTAAAAGGGGGCTAAAGACTTAAAAGAGTATTCTCTGAAGAAAAAATTAAAATGGGCTTTAGACACATGAAGAAATGCTCCATATCTCTAGCAATAAGGGAAATGAAAATCAAAACAACTTTGAGATTCCACCTGACTCCAGTCAGAATGGCCATTATCAAAAAATCTAATAAGAGATACTGGTGGGGAAGTGACCAGGGGGGATCACACCTACACTGTTGGTGTGAGTGTAAACTCGTTCAAGCACTAGGGAAAGCAGTGTGGTGGTTCCTCAAAAGACTAAACATAGAGCTCCCCTGTGATCCAGCAAATCCACTACTTGGCATCTACCCAATTGTCCAGAAAAAAGGGCATACTAAAGCCACTAGCACAATGATGCTCATTGCAGCACTATTTACCATAGCAAAGATATGAAACCAACCCAGATGCCACTCAGTAGATGACTGAATCAAGAAGATGTGGTACTTATACACAATGGAATGCTATGCTGCCATCAGAAGGAATGACATCGCCCCATTTGTAAGGAAATGGAAAGACTTGGAAAAATTCATATTAAGTGAAGCAAGCCAGACCCAAAGAAACATAAGCTCAATGGTTTCCCTTATTTGTAATAATTAGTTCACACCTAGGACTCTCCTAGCAGAGGATTACAATAACTCAAAAACCTAGGTATATAAGGTCATATAGGATGAGATTAATGTAAGGATATCTAGGATATGGAAACAAGAGCTATATCTTGTGTCATCGTTGCTCTTAATCTTGTGTGATTTTTGTCCTTAATCTACTATGTTATTTCTCATCTCTTATTTTGCCCTTTGGTTAATGTCAGATTGTTACTGTATCTGATTTTTTCCCTGGCATATTGTATATATGTTTATTTGTTTATGTCAAATAGGAAAGGGAAGGGGGAAACAAGATGATTGGGAAGGGGAGGGGAGAGGGAACTGGGGACAAAAACATGTGGAGTGGAATAAATGTGTGAGAAGTAATGCAGTCCACTACCTGTAAATGTAATCGTAACCCCTCTATACATTACCCTGAAAATAAAAAAGAGACTATAAAAATATCTGTAAAAAATGAGGCTGGATGATGGAAACAACCAGATGCCCTACTACAAAAAATGTGATACACACACACACACACACACACACACACACACACACACACATACAATGCACACAATGGAATGATACATAGCCAACCGACAAGATAAAATAATGGCATTCTCGGGGAAGTGGATGAAAAGGAAAAAAATCATATTAAGTGAAGTAAGCCAAACTCAAAGGAACATAGGCCCAAGAGTCTCCCTCATTTGTCAAATTCAGTAGAAACCTTGGGCTCTGCTACCAAAGATTTACAATAGAACAAAATCTAGAGACATCGTGACAAATAGTATGACACTAAATGTAAGGACCTCCAAGATAAAGAAACAAAACAAATATAATGAGTGATTGTTGTCCTTAATGAACTATGTGATCTCTTATCTCTTTTGCTATCCCTTGGTTATATCATATTGTTACAACATTTCACCTTGTTTTCTGATATATTTCATATGTGCCTAATTGGTTATTTGAAATTGGATAGGGAAGGGGGGAAATGAACATGAGTGGGGGTAGGGGAAGGGAAATCGGGACCATATCATTACATGGGGTATCAAAGTTTGAGAAGTAATGCACCTTCTATCTGGTGAATATAATGTAACCCTTCTATAAATTACAATAAAAATAAATACATAAAAATAAGATCTGCACAGAAAAAAATAATAATGGCATTTTTGGGGTAGTGGATGAAATTAGAGTGAATCCTGTTGAGTGAGATAAGTCAAGACCAAGGAACAAAAGGTACATGGTATCCTTAATATATGGATATTAGTTTCAAACAGTAGTAGAGCAATGATTGAATAGGTGATAACTAAAGTTCTGGACATAATTTTGGAGATATAAACATAACTACATAGACATAAAAATCTAGGATAGACTATACACTCTATATACATGTGTTTTATTATAGATTAATCTGTATCTATGACATACAAAGACTCAGCTTAATTTTTACTATATTCTAAAATCTATATGCCAGTGATAGTATAGCGATTCCCTTCTTGAATACTTGTTGGTTAAACATGACATTTGAAATATGATGTAAAATTCAATGTTTATAAATTTTTTTAAAAAAAAGAGGCTAGAGGTAAATACCACTAATGTACTTGCTCTAAGTGGTACAGAAATTTTCTTAATGAATCAAGGGTTTTTATAACATCTTTATGCAATTATTTTAGTTCTGAGTGTTCTAAACTCAATGATAATTCTGGAAAGATGATATAGCTGACTGTGTAGATGGTATGAAGACATACTGGCCTAAACGTAGAATAAAGCATTGGTAAGTGGCTGTTAGCTGTCCAGATTCTACTGGAATATGTGGAATGAATTTAGTAAGCACAATGCAGGCTCTTAGTCAGATCAGGATCAAGATTATGTGGTTCCATGAGATGAATGAGGAAAGATCAGAAAAATCTACTAAGTTATCCAGATATACTTTTGAAACTAAGATATCTGGACTCCTTCTTTTTTCTTTCTTGGTGGGGAGCTTGAACTTTGAACCTGGGCAAGGTCTCTTAGTTCTTTTTCCTCAAGGCTAATACTGTACCAGTTTTAGCCACAACTCCACTTAGTTTTTGGGTGGATAAGTGGAGAGAAGAATCTTACAGTTTTTTTTGTTTTCGTTTTTTGCTTGCAAAGGCTTTGAATCACCTTCTCCCTGGCTAGTAGAATGACAATTATGACCCTCATGCACCTGGATAGTGATTTTTTGAAAATTGCACTTTCTTCCAAATCACGCAACTGGTTCCTAGCAACGTTTTGAAGACTGACTTAAAAGTGACAGATTTTTGTCACTTGGAGACACTCTGTGCTGAACGTTAGAAATCTACCAGGTGAGTCACAGTGGCACTTCCAGTTTTTGTTTATGTGGTGCTGAGGAATGGAATCCAGGGTTTCATACATGCTAGGCAAGCTACATTTTCAGCCCAAGGTTTTATGTTTTGTTTTTTCAGTGTTGTTGCTTCTAAGGTACTGTATGATGTTCTTTCATTTTCTTTGCTTTTTACCTCTTTTCTTCTTTTTCCCTTTAGCTTTATTCTCTGTAGTCACTGTGTTGAATTCGGGTACCCTGTGTCTTGTACATAGGTTTATGTGATTTGGGGAATGGAGAGGGTATAATAAAATGGTTAAAAAAACAAACGAAAAAGGGTGAACCAATTGAACAGTGATACTTGGAAGACACTAAACGGAAATGAACTGAACAATCTGGGTGGAGAGGGGGCTGAGGGTAGGAAAACAGAGAAAAATGAGGGAGGGGATAACAATTTTCTTAAGAAATGTGTTCATTACTTATGTAACCGTATGCCAAGTATATATTGACTTATCAAAAAAAATTAACTTAAAAACTAATTTAGCCGGGTGTGGTGGCTCACACCTGTAAATGTAGCTACTCAAGAGGCTGGGATCCAAGGATATCAGTTCAAAATCAGCCTGGCACTGAAGTCCATGTGACTCTTATCTCCAATTAACCACGGGAAACCCAGAAGTGGCCCTATGGCTCAAGGGATAGGGCAGTAGTCTTGAGCTGAAAAGCTCAGTGACAAGACCCAGATGCAGAATTGCAGTCCCATGACTTGAATGATGAATGATACTAGCCAGGCTCTGTGCGCTCACACTTGGAATGCTATCTACACATAATCAGGTTTGAATTCAGCCCAAACAAATTGCATGATATTCTGATTTACAGTTCATTACCAAAAATCTGGAAGTGGAGGTGTGGATCAAGTGGTAGAACACTAGCCTGAAGGAAAAAAAAAACATTTAAGGACAGTTCCCAGGTCCTGGGTTCAAGTCCCAGGACTTGCATAAAACAAACAAAATGTGACGCTGAGTCCTCCATCATTTGGCCTTATAGTTCAATATTCTTGATATGCGTCTTAGAAATTAAGTCCCTAGCAAATACTCTCCCATGAAATTCTGCTTCATATCTGATTCATAGAATTTCAGCATCATTACTATCACCTTCCAGTTAGCATAGCAGTCTACTACTGAAAATTTGAAGAAAATTTTGAGTAATCCTAATAAATCTGTGTATCATCTGCACACACATCAAATCAGCAGCAGCTATGTTCTACTATTATCTAAATGTATTTAATCCCTTCTTGAGTTAATGAGCCTTAAAGAGTAAAACATATGAAATAGTTATGAAACTAACAGTCATCATTCTTCTACCTAATATTGTAATATAAGTTTATAAATGCAAGGACTATTCTGAAGTGTGCAGAAGATAGCTTCTAATTATAATATTCTCATGAAGTATAGTTTTTAAGAAACATGTTGCTTGCTTTGGGAAAGCAAGGGCAAGGAAAAATGATATAAGTAAGTTCCCTATTTATCAGAAGGAAAATACTATTGGGTTTAGATGAACTTCATTCATTCCGAGCTGATGAAACAAATATTTGCAATTCCTGAGGCCAATCAATTCATTGTGATGCACAATTAGCCAGCTTAGATCAATCTTCCAAAAAAGGAAAGGAACAAATGAGAAGCAATTAAGGTTTCCAAAATGAACCAGGTGGTGGTGGCAGCTCACACTTGTAATTCTATCTACTCAAGGCCTGAAATCCAAGGACCTGGATTAAGTCTGTCTGGGATGAAAATATTCCTGTCTGAAACATCATCTCTCTTATCACAGCCCAGCTGATACACTCTGCCCAACAGGTTCCAAACACCAAAGTCCATCTCCTATCTGAGATGTGAGTACTAGCAAACGTATTCACACATTATTTCCTCTTTTGGAGATAGTTGAAACATGTACCAGAAACATTTCCCTGGCTTCAGAGTGGAAGTGGAAATATATACTCACTAGAAGCCCATCTAGTAAATTACAGTCAATCATCTTTCCTCACATCTTGTTAGTTAAATTGAACAATGAGTGTTTGGATCAGAAGCGATGTGTATGAGCATACAGGTTGTAAAAGTACTGTAATCCTAGCTACTCAAGATAAGCTGAGACCTGAGGATTCCAGTTCAAAATCAGCCATGCAATAAATTCCATAAGATTTTTACCTCTAATTAACCAGCAAAAAAACAGAGCGTTGAATTGTGCTTAAAATGCCACAGGCCTAAGATTTGCATAAAAGTGTTAAGGGGTAGTATTCAGGATGCCCACTCTATCCACTCCTTTTTAACATAGTCCTAGAATTCCTAGGCAGTGCAATAAGGCAAGAAGCCAACATAAAGGGGATCCAAGTAGGGAAAGAAGAAATAAAACTATCCCTCTTTGCACATGACATGATTCTGTATTTAAAGAATCCTATAGAGTCTACTCCCAAGCTCCTTGAGCTGATTCAAAGCTTTGGAAGGGCAGCAGGCCATAAAATCAACCCTCACATATCAACTGCCTTCCTTTACGAAAACAGTGAGAGGAACGAGGCAATAATCAGGAAAGAAACTCCTTTCACAATAGCCTCAAAGAAAATAAAGTACCTAGGGATTAGCTTAACTAAGAATATAAAGGACTGTTTAGATGAAATCTTTAAAGCCCTAAAAAAGGAAATTAAAGCAGAACTAAGGAAATGGAAAAACCTCCCATGCTCCTGGATTGGAAGAGTCAACATTGTGAAAATGGCAATCTTGTCAAGGGCTATCTACAAATTCCATGCAATACTCATCAACATCCCAATGTCATTCTTTAAAGAAATAGAAGAGGCAATTCAAAATTTCATATGGAATACTAAAAGACACCGTATAGCAAAAACACTTCATAGCAGAAAGAACAGCGCTGGAGGAATTTCAGTTCCAAACTTTAGACTCTATTACAGAACTATAATTCTCAAAACAGCTTGGTACGGGCACAAGAACAGGCCTGAAGTCCAATGGAATAGAACTGCGGACCCAGATATTAAACCACAGACCTATGGCCACCTAATCTTTGACAAGGGAGCCAAAAAAAATAGAAAGGAAGAAAGATAGCCTCTTCAACAAGTTGTGCTGGCAGAACTAGTTAAGCACCTGCAGAAAACTAAAGTTGGATCCTTCTTTGTCACCTTGCACTAGAATTAACTCCAAATGGATCAAAGACCTGGAGGTAAAAGCTGACACACTGAAAAGTTTACAGGAAGGAATAGGAGATACATTAGGCCTCCTTGGCACAGGTCGAAACTTTCTTAATAAGGACCAAGAATCACAACAAATCAGAGAAAGACTGGATAAGTGGGACTGCATTAAATGGCAGAGCTTTTGTATGGCAACGGATATAGCTAGTAAACTAATCAGGAAGCCTACAGTGTGGGAGAAGATCTTCACCAACCAAACAACGGAAAAAGGCCTCATATCTAAAATATATCAACAACTCAAAAAATTGAATCACTCCAAAACTAACCTCCAAAGTAACACACATCCCATTAAAAAATGGGCCAAAGGCTTAAAGAGAGTCTTCTCTGAAGAAGAAACAAAAATGGCCTATAGACACAGGAAGAAATGCTCAATATCTCTGGTCATAAAAGAAACGCAAATCAAATCAACTCTAAGATTCCACCTCACTCCAGTTAGAATGGCCAGGATCAGGAAAACGAATGACAACAGATGCTGGAGGGGATGTGGCCGGGAGGGATCACTACTACACTGTTGGTGGGAGTGCAAACTCATTCAACCACTATTTAAAGCAGTGTGGCAATGCCTCAAAAGGCTAAACATAGAACTCACCTATGACCCAGCAATTCCACTACTTGGCATTTACCCAACAATCCAGAAACAAGGGCATACTAAACCCACTAGCACAACAATGTTCATTGCAGCGCTATTCACCATAGCAAAGATATGGAACCAACCCAGATGTCCCTCAGTTGATGAGTGGATCAACAAGTTGTGGTATTTGTACACAACGGAATTCTATGCTGCTGTCAGAAAGAATGACATCGCCCCATTTGTTAGGAAATGGAAAGACTTAGAACAAATCGCATTAAGTGAAGCAAGCCAGACTCAAAGGAATGTAGGCTCAGTGGTTTCCCTCATTCGTCATAATCAGTAGAAACCTTGGGCTCTACTAGCAGAGATTTGCAATAGAGCAAAAGGCCATATATAAGGCCATATAATGTGAAGCTAATTGAAAGGACCTCCAGGATATTGAAACAAAAGCCACATAATGAATGATTATTGTCCTTAATGTACTATGTTGTCTCTCATCTCCTTTGCTGTCCCTTGGTTATCCCATATTGGTATAGTATCTCACTTTGTTATCTGATATATTGAATTTATTTGTATTTGGATATTTGAAATTTGATAGGGAAGGGGGGAAAACCAAGACGGCTGGGGGGTGTGGAGTTGGAGGGAAATGGGTACCAAGACATGTGAAATGGTATCAATGTACATGAATTAATGCACCTTCTATCTGGCAAATATCATGTAACCCTTTTACTAATTACAATAAAAAATTAAAGAAAAGAAAGTTGTAGTGTGTGGGGAGGATGATGTGGTCAAATACATTTCTTCTTAGAAATATACCTCATCTGGTTGCCCTGGATTTTCCTGGCCTTCTTCTTAGAGAAAGGCCTGTTATACTGGATTTGTGGCTTGGCAATGATCAACATGTACATCTTCGAGTAAGACATCCACAACTTCCATGCCTGAGATTCGAGTTTCCTGATCATTGGCAACAGCACAGCAACATCTTTCTTCCTCCTGATCCACAGGCCAAGTGAGCTGGCTTGTGTTGGTTGTTAGTTACAGTGGCTTGGTTACCAGGGTTCCATATTCTGTTCCATTGTGAGGGAGGCAGGGTCACCTTTCAGGGCCCAATGACCAAAGATATTTGCTCACAGAAGACCTCCCCAAAGACATATAGGAGGCTGAATCTCTCCTCCAATCTCACAATATGCATGTGGATGTAGTAAACAGCACACCTTATTTGTCCAACACACACGGCATCTTCCACATATTTTTGACGTCAATCTACTAGGATATTATTAGGTTTCTGTATCCTAATCAATTTTTTCCTGATGACTAGCTTTGCTGTCAAGTGTAAAAAATGCAAGAGGGAAAAACACAGAAGAATTAGTGAAATTTTAAAAAAAAGCATTACACACATAGATAAGTGTTCATTCTTTGAAGGAGAAAGGATATTTTTACATGATGATGATGACTTTATACTTACTATGTCAGGGTTGAGAGTTTGGCATAGTGGTAGAGTGCTTGCCTAGCATCCATGAAGATCTGGGTTTGATTGCTCAGTATCACATAGATAGAAAATCTAGATGTGGCACTGTGGCTCAAGTGGCAGAGGGCTGGACTTGAATAAACCCGAGGACAGTGCTCAGGCCCTGAATTCCAGCCCCAAGACTGGCAGAAAGATAAAAGAAAATAAAAATGCTTTTTGCGAGCTAATTCACTCACAGCATTTGCTTCTGAAATCTTCGCTTCTGCATCTTGTGTAATACCCCTTTCCCTCAACATAGACAAGAAAAACAGATCCATCCCATGGTCCACTGTGAGGTCACTGATTGGGCTAAGAGCTAGTCGTGCAGCAACACATAAGTTTTATTCTAATACTTTCCAAAATTTGTACTCAAATATGCTTCCTACTTACCAACTTAGGTCAGTTATCCTTATGCTATACCTTTTTTTCATGACTACAATATTCTTACACACCTATGTTAATCCTCTTGTACCTCCCCTGACCTCTCTCATTCTTTTTTCTATCTCAGGACCTCTGCTCTACACTTGATGGCTGTTGAGCAATATTGTATATGTAGGTGGTTAATTATTCTCTCGGCTCAGAGGGACTTAAAGACAATAGAGACTGGATTGAGAGGCTTATTGTTTTGGGTATAAATCGCTTATCAGTGGTTGTATTAGACTGGTCTGTAAGTGCACAAAAAGAAAGAGTGATAATACCAATCAAAACTTGTGAACATCTAGTGTCTGCCAGCTACAGAGGTCTAGGTTGGTTATATCTGAAAAACTATAATCGTATTTAGTAGTAATCTTGCTCCCATTATCAAACGGGCAGAACAAGAAACTCAAGAAAAATGTCAAATCAATAAACAACATCCCCTACCCAAAGTAAACAGACAATGGAATAGTCACTGGCAAACCTAGAGGAGAGTCTTCCAAGTGCTACACAAATGCAATTGATAAACATCATTAATGGAAAATGTGAAAATATAAAGAAAGAGATAATGCAGGAAGCCATAGCTGAACAAGAGGAAAGCAAAAACAGGGTGATAATGAAAGAGAAGAAGCCATAAATGAGGCCATAACAAAGGTTTTTCAAAGAAAGATGGGTGAATTCATAGAATTCACACGTAAAAACGTGACCAAACTCCAGCGAATGTCCAAAGAATACAAAGCTACTGAGCTAACCACTCAAAAGGAAATCAAGGAGATAAAGAAATCCATACATGATCTAAAACAAGAGATGCAAGGCATCAAAAATGAGCAATTAGAAGCAAGGGAGATGAAAAATAAAGTAGATAGCTTTGATAGCAGGTTAGACAATGCAGAGGAGAGAATTTCCAGGGCTGAAGATAATTTAGTTATTATAGAGAAAGAACAGAAAATGACACAATCCAAATCTAGGAAATATGAAAGAGCATTTCAGGAGGTCCAAGATACAATTAGGAAGCCTAATTTAAGGCTAGTTGGTATTGAGGAGGGCGTGGAGAAAGAGGTCAATGGTATTGGAAATATACTTCAGGGAATCATCTCAGAGAATTTACCAAATATCCAGAAGGGCCGGCCCATCTAGATTCGAGAGGCTTTTAGAACCCCAAACAGACCTGACCAGAAAAGAACATCCCACCGCCACATTGTGATCCGAACTGGATCAATAGAAATGAAAGAAAAGATCCTAAAGGCAGCCAGGGAAAAGGGATCGGTAACCTATAAATTCAAACCAATCAGAATAACCCCAGATTTCTCAGCAGGGACCATGCAAGCACGAAGTGACTGGAAGCATATATGTCATGCCCTTAAATCAAATAACTACCAACCAAGAATACTGTAGCCAGCTAAGCTCTCATTCATAACTGAGGGAACAATAAAAACATTCCATTCCTGGGAAAGCTGCAACAATATGTCGAAACAAAACCAACACTACAGAGAATTCTCAAAGTTGCTCTATACATAGAAAACCAAAATAAATGCAATATAGGGAAAGAAATGGCACCTAAACAGCATACCATGTAAGGACCACAAGAACTGTCAAGACATAGGCCCTACTAAAAGCTCTTAAAAATGGTAGGAGCTAATAAATATCTCTCAGTCCTAACTCTCAATATCAATGGAATTAACTCTCCAATTAAACGGCATAGGCTGTCTAGTTGGATCAAAAAGCAAGAGCCATCGTTCTGCTGTCTTCAAGAGACACATCTTACCCAAAAACAATCATCTTTTGAAAGTGAGAGGTTGGAATAAACTCTATCAAGCTAACTGCCCCCATAAACAGGCCGGAGTTGCCATCCTCATTTCAGATACAATAGACTTCAAACTAAAATTAGTAAGAAAAGACAAAGAAGGTTACTACATACTACTAAAGGGATCTTTCCTCCAGGAAGACATAACGATCCTAAATATTTACACACCCTTTTGAAGATTCTCAAAAGATTGAAGATTCTGCCAGTGTAAGTTAGATTCCAGCATTGATATTAAATAATGCAATGAGTAGGGATTTATATTTGAAATATCACTGTTGACAAAATCTAAAACACATTTGCTTAGTATTTGCTTTTGATTTCCCAAGAAGTTCAGTACAAGCTAACATGTGTGGCATATATGGACTGGGAAAAATGATTCAGAATATGTGACTCATTTGAACAGGAGTCAGTGAAAAGATACAGAAGCAGGACATCCATATTGTGATAGTTTGTATCTTTTGCATATTTTGTGTTGGTTATTAATTCCATTTTTACTGTACATTTCTAGGTAAAAACTTTTAAAATGTTTCCAAACAATTTGTTATTTCAACAGCAAAAAAAGACATTTATATGCCTGATAAAATTCACAGAATCCAAATTTTTCCATATTACTTTTTGTTTTTTGTTTTTTTTTTTGGTGGGTCATAGATCTTGAACTCAGCCTGGGCACTATCCCTGAGCTCTTCAGCTCCAGGCTACCACCTTACCCTCGAGCCAAGCCCCACTTCCCATTTTCTAAAGGTAAATTGGAGATAAGAGTCTCAGGTCTTTTTGTGCCAGGATGGCTTTAAACCTTGATCCTCAGATCTCAGCCTCCTGAGTAGGTAGGATTATAGAAGTGAGCCACCACCCCATCATGCTCAACTTTCTGTTTTTCTTTTAAACAAGCCCTTTGGCTGGTACTCGGTCTGAGCACTGTCCTTCAGCTTTCCTCAAGCCTAGTGATCTTCTACTTGAGCCACAGCACTACTTCTGGTTTTTCTGTGTATGTGGTACTGCGGAATTGGACCTTCGTCTTCATACAAGCACTCTACAACTATGCCAAACTCCCAGCCCCTCCACATTAGTTTTTATGATAGATCTTTCCATGCATCTAGGATGGCTAGAAATCCTTCTTGAGTTTCCCAACATCAGGGAGTATAGGTGTGTCCCATCCTGTGTGGCTACATAACCATTGTTTAGGGTACAGTTCTCTCTTCATTCTACCCATCTAGAGCAATTTTCATCTTCCATGTATAATCATTAAACATTCAGCTCCTGTTCCTCTCTACTCCATTCTCTGGAACCATCGTGCTTTTTGGCTCTAAGGGTTTGTTGATCCTTGGAAGCTCTGGAAGGGAAAACATACCCTAGCTCTTCCTTTATGACTGCTGTATTTTTAGTTTACTGTAATCAAGATTCATCTGTAATATATAGTAAAATGTTATTGCTTTTCAATGCATTGTTTTACATATTTCTATTTTTTGATTATTATTAATAGTTGTGAATGGATTCTCCACATATTTGTTCTAGTCTCTGCTTTCTCTTCCGTTAGGTACAAATCTAGAAATAGAAGTGTTGGACCATATTTCTATGTAATTCTATATTTAGTACTTTTTTAGCACTCTCCACGCAATTTTTGATTGTTTTATATTCCTTGCAGAACTATTCCAAAGTTCTACTTCTTCTCACTACCTTCCCAGTAATAGTTAGACTTTGAAAGTTTTTTTTGTATGCGTGTGTGTGTGTGTGTGTGTTTGTATGTGTGTATGTGGATCTTTTTGTTTAAAACTATATTTATATTAACATATTTAAAGTAATGATTTCATTGTAATTTTAATTTTTCTCATGACTGTTAATATTGAACTTCTTTCTACATTTTGAACTACTATTTCTAAATATTCTTTTTAGAAAATCCTCTCCAATCTCCAATTTTTTTCCCTTTTTTGTGGGGTAGTCTGGAAAGTCATGGGGCTTGGACCTTGGGGCGTGAGCTCTTTAGTTTAAGGCTATTGTCCTACCCTGAGTATTGCCCCTCAGTTCTTCTGCTCACAGCTCCCTAACCCTCTTCCCATTATATACAAAACAAAGGTCATCTTCAGTCTTTTTGAAAAAGTAAAACATACAGTAAATTTGTAGTATAAAACAGCAAGAAATAAATTTCTTGCCAGGTTCAGTGACTTCTACCTGTAATCCTAGCTACTCAGATATCAGGCTGATATCTAAAGATTTGGTTCAAAGCCAGCCTGGGCATTAGAAAGTCTATGAGACTCTCATCTACAGTTAACCACTAGAATATGGGAAATGGAACTGTGGCTTCATAGGTAGGGTGATAGCCTTGAGTTGAAGAGCTCAGGAACAGTGCCCAGGCCCAGAGTTCAAGCCTTACAAATCCCCCAGCCAAAAAAAAGAAAAAAAAGTTTCTTCCCCAAGTGATTATTATGCCAGACATAGAACATTAACATTCTGGGTGTACTTCACAGTATTATTACTTGACACCCTAAGATTTTGCAATATTCTCACAGTACCAGCATATGTCATCATATAATGTAGTTCTTTTTCAATGGAATAATTCCATTTATAACCTAAATCTACTCCCCCGACTTATTTTTGTCGATACCACAATTGCTCTACCATGATATGCCACAAGCCATTAAACATTTTATGGTGGGTAATTGGAAAGGAGTCTCATGGAATTTTGTGCCAAGCTGGCTTTGAACCATGGTCCTCAGATCTCAGTCTCCTGAGTAGCTAGGATGACAGGCGAGAGCCACCAACACCTGGCTTGCCTTTTTATTTTTTTGTGGGTCTTGGGACTTGAACTCTGGGCCTAGGCACCATCCCTAAGCTTTTCAGGTCAATATTTCATGTAAGTCTAAACATTTAAGTAAAGGAATAAAATTCCAACAAAAAAAGAATACAATTGCAGACATGGTGTGTTTATAACTCAGTGCTAATTACTTGATGAAAATGTGCCATTCCAGAAGCTGGTGTCATTTGATGATGTAGCTGTGGATTTCAGCTGGGAGGAGTGGCACCATCTGGACAATGCTCAGAGGACCCTGTACAGAGATGTAATGCTGGAGACCTACAGCAACCTGGTGTCCTTAGGTGAGCAAAAGTCAAATTCACTTGCAAGGCCAAGTGCCTTGTTATTTTGCAGATACGTGAATGTTTATCAAACTGTCAATACTATTTAAATGAAAGATTCCAGGCCCTGAGAAGTATCATTACTTTCTAAAGAAAACCTAAGGTAATTTTGTACTCATTCTTCAGGATACCTTCAGGATACTTTGACAACAGTTCTAAATTATGTTTCCTCTAATGGAGACGACATTCCAAACTTACACAGTAATTGTAAGTGGATAAACAATCCAGAATAGAATATATATCATTATTGGAAATAGGATCTACAGATCACTAAACAGTGACTTCATAATGGAAACCTGGCACTAGGTGCAATGTTTCAAGCCTGTAATCTTAAAATATTCAGGAGGAAGAAATCTAAGAATTCTAATTTGAAGCCAGCAATGGCATAAAAATTGCCATGAAACTCTATAACTCCAAGTAACCCCTCAAAAATGTTAGTGGAGTGTCAAGAGTTTGACTTTGTGGTTGAGTGCTTGCCTAGCATGCATGAAGACCTATGCATGTAAGTGGAGCTGGGACTCAAACTGGTATTTTTCTAGCCTTGAGCAAGACAGCTAAGTTTATGCCATACAAAATGAATCCAGAGCTGGGGAAAAGTCAACCATGGAGCCAGTGAGAAATGAGAAAAAAGATTTAATAGATAACTTGTGAGTAGGATGTCTGTGAACTTAAAGCAATGATGACCCAGCATAAGCAATAATTCTCTACTATATCTAATTTACAGGCCCCTGTGTTCCCAAACCTGTATTAATTGACAAGCTAGAGCACTGTGCAGAACTCTGGATAGGAAATTCCTCTGACAAGAATATCACAGGTAAGTGAATACATCTTCATATTGATGTTGGAGCCTGAGCCCCATTGGTAAGTTCATGTTGTGATGTACTGAGCAATAATATTCTTAGTTACCCTAAATCCTGTGTGGAACCTATGTAATTCTTTGTGAATGAATCAAGAATCATTTTCTTTTCCCAATCCTATGCTTTGCCTCAGGGCCTGAGCATGGTCCTTGGGTTTTCTCAAGGCTAGCGCTCTGCTTCTTGAGTTATAGCACCACTTCTGGCTTTTTCTTTGTATGTAGTACCAAGAAACTGAACCAGGTCTTTGTGCATGCTAGCCCAAACCCCCGGCACCAAGAATCATAGGGTGATATAATGAATTCTATGTGGCAGTAGAGTTAAAGTTAGATTTCTCTGTAGAAATCACTGTGAAACCAAATAAAATGATAAAGCCATGAGCCTGTGGTTCATGCCTGTAATCCTAGCTGCTTAGGAGGCTGAGATCTGAGGATCAAGGTTCAAAGACTGACCTATCACAAAAACACCTCAGACTCTTCTCTCCAATGAACCAATAGAAAATGAGAAGTGGGGTTGAGGCTAAAGACATAGGGCAGTAGCCTTGAGCTGAAGAGCTCAGGAAGAACAGCCAGGTCTAGAATTCAAGTCCCATGACTGCAAAACAAGAAAGAAAGAAAGAAAGAAAGAAAGAAAGAAAGAAAGAAAGAAAGAAAGAAAGAAAGAAGAAAGAGGGAAGAAAAAGGGAAGAAAGAGGGAAGGAAGGAAAGGAAGAAAGAAAGAGAGAAAGAAAGAAAGAAAGAAAGAAAGAAAGAAAGAATGATATTTCATTTCTTTAAAACTAAGACTATAAATGATTGAGCAAACAAGGAATAAGTCAGGGCATTATTCTCTGATAAGGATAATATCTTTTTGCTGGTAGGAAGAGACTGGTATTCAGAACCAGACCTTTCCACCAGAAATTGAGCCTAGTGGTAGAGTGCTTGCCTAGCATGCGCAAAGACACAGATTTGATTCCTTATTACCACATACATAGAAAAAGCCAGAAGTAATGACTTCATTGGTAGGGTTCTAGTCTTGAGAAAACCCAAGGAAAGTGGTTAGGTCCTAAGTTCAAACCCAGGAATGGAAGGAAAAAAACAACAACAAAGTTTCAATCAACATAAGAAAATTAACTAGACAATGAGCTGGAGATTTTCTGGTCTTCCATGGTTCTGAGGGACAGGAGTGTTAGAAAAGGAATTTTTATAAGACATCAAATGGAAAGAAACAAATTTCAAAATTCCCACAAATACCTAAATTGAGACTTTAGTGAGAAGTTGTAACTGAACGGATATAGGTGTAAGTCCTTACTATCCAGAATCGTTCTTGCTTGGATCAAAGGCAAACAGACATATAAACCAAACTTGTGGCTGCTGAATCTAGAAAAAGTTCGTGTTCCTCACTTAATCGTTAATAAGCAAACAGCATTGAAACTGGGTAAGGTAATCCTATCTGCTACTCAGGACCTGAGACTCTTATCTGTAGTTAACTCTAGAAAACAGGAAGTGGGAATGTAGCTCAAGGATAGGGGTTATAGTCCTCTGCTGAAGTG
This sequence comes from Megascapheus bottae, assembly GCF_031878675.1. Lineage (NCBI taxonomy): Eukaryota > Metazoa > Chordata > Mammalia > Rodentia > Geomyidae > Megascapheus > Megascapheus bottae. Next base: position 1,639,311 of record NW_028327641.1, on the reverse strand, counting down.
TTTAGGGACAGGGCCGTTGCCTATGAACTACAAAAGAAAAGAAAAGAAAAGAAAGTTTTAAAAAGATGCAAAACAGCACAATATTTAGATTATTTCTCAAAAATAAAAGAAAGGCAGCTATTTCTCAATGTATAAACAAAACAGTAGTTGAAAAAAAACAGCTGCAGGTATACTATAGGTAGTACTCAGCTTAAAACTGTAGCAATACATAGTTGGGTAATTTCAATAAATATTTCCTGTGATATAAAGAGAACTAAAACACAGAAAGATATTATTGGTCATTGTAAAATATCATTTTCTTAATATGTTCGGGAGAAAATCATATATTTCTCACAAATCAATTTCCACTTTTATATTTTAAAATATCTAACACTTAGGATGGGAAAGTAAAGTCATTACCTTTACAGTAAGGAATATTTGTATCTCATGTATGTTTGTGTCTTTTTTTCTATGACTCATTTTAGATGCCAGGTAATGGAAAATGTGTTCAAGACCTGCCAGGAAAGTCCACATGAATGTCTTTGTGAAGTAGCAGTTGCAAGTAGTATCGAAGTGGAGGAAAACGTGAGATTAGCAACAACTTTAAATTTGAGCTCTACACATAATCCAGAGCTGATTAGTAATAACGGTAACAACTTAGGGGTGAGGACTGAGGAGTTCATTAAGTGTCAGAACATGCTTCTGTCTCCTAAGCCTGATGAGATGCATGCTGCATATAGATCTCGTATGTCTCCTGTTCTTAAAAAATCCATCGGATATTCAGAGCATTTTATTCATGATTGTGACAGTCCAAAATATCTGCAGTATCATAATTCTGTTCTTCCTGCCCAAGAAATTCTTCAGGGAGGGAGGAAAACTGCTAAATGTACAGTGTGATGAAAAATATTGTACTTAACACCGACCATCACTACACATCCGAAAATGTACACAGGAGAGACTCCTCATACATGTAGTGAATGTGAGAAATCTTTCAGTAATGAAATGTGCCATACAGTACCTCAGAGCAAATATCCTGAGATATGTGATGCGTACATCAAGTGTGAAAATTAATTTCTGAGAAGTTAGACCTGACGCTACAACCTCGATCTCCAAGAGAAGACAAACCTTATGAATATGAGGAACGTAATAAAATTTCTGCCCAGAATTCAGCTCTCAGCACACATCAGAGATCTCACTCAGAAGAGAAATCTGATGAATGGGATAAATATGGGAAGACTTTTAGACTGAAATCACACCTCACTTTGCACCAGAGAAGACACACAGAAGAGAAACCTTATGAATGTAACAAATGTGAAAAGTCTTTCACCCAGAAGATACACCTTCCAGTTCATCAAATAACGCACATAGGAGAGAAATCTTATAAGTGTAATGAATGTGGAAAGTAATTCCAAGGAAGGGAAAACTTCGTGTTCATCAGAGAATACACACAGGAGTGAAACCTTATGAATGTAACCAATGTGTAAAGTCTTTCAGACAGAAATCTTCCCTCAAATTGCATCAAAGAACACACACAGGAGAGAAACCTTATGTGTGCAACAAATGTGGAAAGACCTTCAAGTGGAAGTCATATCTTGATGGGCATAATAGAACACACACAGGAGAGAAACCTTATGTGTGCAACAAATGTGGAAAGACCTTCAAGTGGAAGTCATATCTTGATGGGCATAATAGAACACACACAGGAGAGAAAATTTATGCATGTAGTGAATGCGGAAAGTCTTTCAAATGGAAGGTAAAACTCCATGTTCATCAGAGAATATACTCAGGAGAAACCCCTTATGAGTGTAACATATGTGGAAAGTCCTTCACACAGAAGCCAAACCTCAACATGCATAAGACAATTCAAACAGGAGAAAAACCTTATGAATGTAACCGATGTGGAATGTCTTTCAAATGGAAGTCTTCCCTCAAATTGAATCAGAGAACACACAGAGGAGAGAAACTGTATGAGTGCATCAAATGTGGTAAGACCTTCAGATGGAAGTCACATTACAGGAGGCATAACAGAATTCACACATATTAGAAACCTTAGGAATATAACCAAAGTTGAAAGTCTTTCGTGCAGTATTCACCCTTCAGGAAGCGTAAGAGAGTTCACACATATGAGAAGCCTTAGCAATGTAATAAATAGGAAAGACTTTTTAGTCTGTGGAAGAAAACTCAGCTTGTGTCACAGAACCAACACAAGATAAAACCCTTAATGAATGTAGCAAATGTTCAGTCTTTTCTCCACAAGGCACAAGTCAAGATTTATCACTAAACACCCACAGGATAGAACCCGATGAATAAAATGAAAGGGAAATTTTTTTGAAGAACTCATAGTTGAGTTTGCATGATACCACACAGACACAGGATAAAAATCGTATGAATATAAGAATATGAAAAATCCATCATGAATGCATGACTAAGTATAAAATGCACATAGGAGAGAAAAACCTTATGAATATTACAAATGTGGAAAGTGTTTGACCTGGAAGGCATACTTCTGTGTTCATCACAAACCTGATTCCCATAGAAGAAAAGAAAACTAATGAATAGAACAAATGTGCAATGACTTTTAATCAGAAGTCAGTCTTCAGTACATTTCAGAACATACGCAATAGAAAAATTCTGAGTAATGAAAACATTTAGCTATATATAGAATCTCTGTATATGGGAGCATTAGGGTAAGTCTTCTAAGCAAAGTCAACCTTCAGCAAGCATTAAGAGCACTCACAGAAGAAATAATAGCATGTAGGAAAAACTTTGTCAGAAACCTCTAAAAGCTGACTGTGTGGCTTAGTGGTAGAGTGCTAACCTATCAAGGATGAAGGCCTGGGTTAGATTCCTCAATACTACGTGAAAAGAGCAAGGCAGAAGCAGCACTGTGGTTCAAATGGTAGAGTGCCAACCTTGAGCAAAAGTAGCTCAGGCCCTGAGTTCAAGCCTAAGGATTGGAGAGAGACAGAGAGAGAGCGAGAGAGAGAGAGAGAGAGAGAGAGAGAGAGAGAGAGAGAGAGAGAGAGAGAGAGAGAGAGAGAGAGAGAGAGAGAGAGAAAAGAGAGAGAAAGAGAGAGAAACAGGAACTTCTAAATTTTACAGAGATAGATAAGGAGAGAGAGAAGGAGACAGAAACTAATTTCTAAACTTTACAGTCTTTCTATTTCTTTACAAATTCGTCTATGTCATTCTTTCTGACAGAAGCACAGAATTCCATTGTGTAAAAATACCATATTTGATCTACTCATCAACTGACGGGCATCTTAATTGGTTCCATACCTCTGCTATAGTAAATAGTGCTGTGATAAATGTTATTGTTCTAGTGAATTTAGTATGTCCTATCTGGACGATTGGCAAGTAGTGAAATTGCTGGATCACAGGGGAGCTCTATGTTTAGTCTTTTTGGGATACTGCCATAGTGCTTTCCATAGTGGTTGAACGAGTTTGCAATCCCACCAGCAGTGTAGTAGTGATCCCTCCTGGCCACATCCGCTCCAGCATACGTTATTAGATTTCTGGATCTTGGCCATTCTAACTGGAGTGAGGAGGAAAAGGGAAAGAGGAACTGAAACTTTCTCTCCTTACAGATGACATGATTCTGTATTTAAAGAACCCTATAGACTCTACTCCGAAGCTGCTTGAGCTGATATAAAACTTTGGTAAGGTAGCAGGGTATAAAATTAACCCTCAATGTCAACTGCCTTCCTATATGCCAACAAATGAGAGGAATGAGGCAAGAATCAGGATAGCAACTCATTTTGCAATCAAAGAAAATAAAATACCTAGGAATTAACTTAGAATGTAAAGCACGTTTTTGATGGAACTATAAACCCTGGAGAAGGAAATTAACGCAGAACTGAGGAAATGCAAAAACCTATGCTCCTGCTTTGGAAGAAGTAATATTGTAAAAATGGCAATCTTGATAAGGACTATCTACAAATTCAGTGCAATATTCATCAATATCCCAATGTCCTTCTTTAAAGAAACAGAAGAGGAAATCCATCATCTCACTCTGAATAATAAAAGACCCCTTATAGTCTGATTTCTTGCATGATACATAATGTTTAATCTCACCTTCTCCACCAAAATCTCACCTTTCTCATTGAGACATAGGTGGCCCTGTTTACTAGCAGCAAAGGCTCAAACGCGCAGTTTCAGGTGTCACCACTGCCTCTGTTACTGGGTAGATCCAACTCTGTCATCGACTCTGAGGTCTGCTCTGGGAGTCTTGGTCACAAGTTGTTCTGTGGCATCTGCTGCCAGCCTGTGCCTATTTGCTTCCTTTTCCTCCAGCAGCCTACAACAGGGAATGAAGTTCAGGCGCTGATGCTCTCCTTCATATGCAGGGCAGGATGAGCCCAACCCTCCCTCATCTTCCTCTTCCAATTTTTGGGAAAAAATGTGCTGGCAGAAGTCCTCAGGTGTGGGGCATGGCTGATCCACACTTTTAATCCAGGCTGGTCAGGAGGCTGAGATCTGAGTATGGAAGTTCCAAGTCACCTAGAACAGGAAAGTCTGATAGATTCTTACTACCAAAAATAAAAAAAGCTGGGAATGGGGTTTGGGCTCAAGTGGTAAAGGGCTAGTCTTGAGTACAAATGCTTAGTGCCCAGGCCCTGAGTTCAGGCTCTAGCACTGCCAACAACCTCACTTTAGTGAGATTTTAGCTTTATCCATGTAGGCACATCTCACTGGAATCTTTGCTGGTAGAGATAGTCTTCATAAATTTGTCTCAAGGTAAAGGTCCTCCTGGAGTAGTACACAAAAGGTGTCATGGAGAGAGGAGCCCCACTTGCTCCAGGTTTGAAGATGGCATAGGTCAAGCCAGCATGGGGTTGGCACATCAGTCTTTTTCCTAGCACCACCTACCAGTGAATGTCAAATGACATTGATTGTTGTGGGATTGTGTGATTGAAGTGCCCCATTAAGGGCAGTGTTAGCACATCCAAACTTGGATACCAGGAATGCTGAAATCTCAAAGCTAAGATTTCTGCTGGCTACAGAAATGCTGGTGTGTCTGTTATTCACTAAAAGTTCAGGTGCAAAGATTCTGAAGCTTGATGCCATGTGTTTATTCCATTTAGTAAAATTATTTTAATGCACTGTATAAGTTAAAACATTTGATAAGTGTCAGGGGTAGTGAAAACATTGTTCTTGAATTCAGGTGTGTGGCAGGGTAATGGGGGGGTGTTGGTGGCTGGGACTATGAAGCTGGAGCTGCTATCAAACCATGGATCATGTTCCTCTTTGTCTGGGAGAAATGACTCCAAAGATGAAATTTGAATGGTGAGGAAAAGATGATGATGTACTCAGGAAATTTCTCCTAAACAAATGCTCATGTGGAAGTGGGATGGGGGCTGGGCATATCTGAGGCAGAGCTTAAGGGGGCTTCTCATGGCGTTGAGAACGTTCCTTGCGACTTCAGGCATGCAGCAGGGTGTTTTAGATGGCCAGTGTGAGATGGATGGAATAAGACTGGAGACAAGATGAATGCTGGGATCCTGCAATGCTCTTGCATGAGTGGCTGGTGGCTCACCTGAAAGAACTAATTATGTCTAAAAAAGAAATCAGGAATTTGTTTTGATTAGATAATACCTGTAATCCGAGGAATATTCAGGATCCTGATCTTAGTATTGTGGTTTAAAACCAACCCAGCAAAGGGAAAAATGCATGAGACTCTTACTCCCAGTTTAGAGCAAGAACAAAGATTGAAGTAGAACTGTGGCTCAAGACCTAGAGTGCTACCTTGAGCAAAGAAAAGCTAAGAAAAAGCTCCAGGTCTTGAGTTCAAGGCCAGGAATGAAAGAAGGAAGGTAAAAAAGGGAAGTATGTGAGGAAGGGAAATATATAAATGAAAGAGAGAAGGAACTAGAAATTTAAAACTAGAGAATATTTAAAAGTCATCAGTCCTTCTCAGAAAAGTGTTGGAGTATGGGTTCTATATGTGGTGAACTGGAAGCCCAGCAGTGACTTGTTAACCAAAGAGTCATCATGATGAGCAAAGGATAGAAATCTGCATGAGCCTCTTAGCAGATGGAGTCACAGAAGAGAACCTCAGCTCCCATCCCATAGTTAGAAGTATATAGAGATGGGGAAGTTGGCATCACCTTGATGTCATTGTGTCCATGGAGACTGGAAGCCATGGCTCTGTGAAAGCACAATGTTCTGCTTACTGAGCTGAGAGGCTGAGGAGGGCCCAGTCCTGGCCATGAAGAAATCAGGGTGGCAGCAGAGCAACTCTGCTGCAGTGTGTGCCTGCTTGGCTGTTCTTATTCTGTGGTGGATCAGGCCGGAGCGGGTGATAGTAACTGTTTTGTGGTCACAAGCCCTTCACCAAGAGCTTCCTCTGGGATCCTCATAAGCTACAGGGTGGCTGGTGGTGGGATGTGTGTGGGGTGGAAGTGACAGAGGGATGGACCCATGGCAAGGTGGGTGAAGAGATGAGAGGAATGATGAGAGCCCAGTTCATTGGTTTCCAAGGTTAATGGGTGGGAGGTAGAGAGGCATGATGGAGGAAAGATGGTGACAGAGTGAGGCCATCTGTAGTGCCAGCCTGGCCATCATCTGAAGCCCATAGGTAGCTTCCTGATCCCTCACTTTGTCCTGCTCCTTGTGGCGGGAATGTCACGTGTACCCAGAGCTAGGGGTGGGGCAATGTTAGTAGCACCTGGAGAACCATTGGCATCTACCTGGGTGAGGGGTGGTTATGGCTCCCATGCTGGGTGGCCTGATAGCTATGGAACAGATCTCTCCTTAGCTACCACAGTCAGTGCTGCTCTCCATCTAGGGTTAGGGCACCTGCTCAGCCATCAGGACACCCCATGCCAGGACAGAGGCCTACAATTCAGATGGCAGCACAAGGGTGAAGATGATCTCACCGTAGCCCTAGTTACATGGCTGTCCCTGCATGCAGGACAGGATAAGCTGGGGGAAGATATTCTCTGTGTTTTCCCACAGCCTATCCCGGCCTCTTCTTGTGTCTGATTAGACCAAGAGAGTACCAGTTTCCCTCTCATACTCCTGGTTCTTTTTCTTTTACAGTCATGAGTCTTGAACTCAGTTCCTGGGTACTGTCCCTGAGTTCTTTTGCTCAAGGTTGATGCTCTACCATTTGAACCATAGTGTCATTTTCAGCTTTTCCTTTTCATGTTGATCTCCGATATCTCCAGTGCTGTGCCTGCAGGGAGGCACTCACCCCACAGACAGAGCAACCTCTGCCGTGACTGTAACTGCCCACAACCCTCACACCCACGCCTTGCACACCCCTCGACTCCAGTTTTAGCTACTCTTGGACTGGGTGTCCAGCCTACCCCTTCCTACACTCACAAAGGGTCTAAAATTGTCTTCCCAGGGTCCTTTCTTCTGCCAGCCAGATACAGACTGTGCACATCTTGACAATCACAGAGCTCAAAGCCAAAGGCTGAGATGCAGAATGGGGTGACCCAGTAGCTGCACAGGGCCCATGGATCATCCTGTGCATCCCCCAGCCTGTGACTTCCCCCACCCCGTAGGCAGGGAAGCTCCATGCCCACATCCTGATCCCTGGTCCCCTCCAATTCCATTCTCCCTTGGATTTTGCCTACTGTCTACCATCAGGATCTAAAATTCTATTCATCACTTTATGTCCTTATCACTGATTTGCTACTTTGGCAGGATCTCCCCGTGCCTGGAGAGTGGGCATGTCATGTACTCTCTGTGGAGAAGTTGCCCCAGGAGAAGAAATATGCACTTCATGTGAGTGTTGGACAGGGCAGGAGGGCTCCCTAGGATCAGAAGCCACAGGAGGGGTGCAGATGGGGGAATGCTAGGGGCCCCAGGGGACAGTGGGAGTTAGGGCACAGTTGGTTCCTTCTGCAGGGTTGACACCACTTCACAAACCCAACAGAATGAGGTTCACATTACAGATATCAGAGACAGTGCAGATTGCCAATGGGCGCAGGGGTCACTGTCACCCCCAGATGCTGGCTGCATGCTGTGATGCACGCAGAGATGGTTTCAAGATGAGATAATGAGGATGTAGCAGGGTGTAACCATTCGTTTCAGATGGCTCTCTACCTCTCTTGAGCTTCAACTCTATCTTTGGCTTTTTCTTGGCAGTTAACTGGAAATGGGAGTTTCATGGAGTTTCCTTTCTGGACTGGCTTCAAACAGAAGCTATGCACAGTTTTCAAACCATACCCTACTGAAGAAGGGAAGCTTGATCTGGTGCTTAACTGGGTTGCACTTTGGCTCCGTTTGCTATGCCTCACGGGAGGGGGCTCATCATTTGTAGACTAAGATCTCATGACCTTCAAAGCCAAATGCTACCTGAAAGTTCAGGGTCCCAGCCTATGCGTTGGGCCTGGGTGAATACATTCTCTGTTATGCTGGGTCATCAACCCATGTTTTAAGCTGGAAGTAGGCAGTGCCACATTTGATAAGAACATCTGCCAGAGATTGTCACCTCATGAAAGCAGATTCTAAATTTGTATTCCATTTCCTGTGGTGGAGAAATCCCCTCCAAGTTAGACAGGCTCACATCCACCTACAGGTCACACTCCAAATGCACCCTTGACTGTCCTCATGGTATTGGGATCTAAGTTTGTAGGGAATGCTGGTTTAGTCCATGAATTAGCTGGACAAGTGATGACAAACGTGTTGTGGATTAATATGAGAACAATTTAAGAAGCCCTGGAGGAGCATCAACCTGACCCTCTGTGGTGCTATAAATCTGATAGGATGTTCCAGACTGAGAAACAATCACATGGCTTTGTGTTTGGCATCCAGACAAGTGAGTGCATGTCTTAGCTGTCAGCCAATACAGAGGAGGACATGAATAAGTGGGTGGAGAGCATCTGTCAGACCCCTGTCTGGGGGCAGGTGGAGAGAACATAGGAAGGTAGATACCATGGCTGTGGTGGGGCCAAAAAAAGGGTAAAAGAGGCAAAGGAACCAGGTACTGGTAGCTCAAGACTGTCATCCTAGCTACTCAGGAGTTTGAGGTCTGAGGATCACAATTCAAAGCCAGCCCAGGACAGAAACTCCATGAGACTCTTATCTGCAATAAACTACTGAATGCAAGAAGCTCAAGCTCAGTGACAGCATCTAGGCCTAGCGTTCAAAACCCAGGACTGGCAGAAAAAAGTATCAAAGGACAAGAAGCTGGTCAAAAGTTAGAGGGACTCTATCTTGACAAACAATAGAATGGTAAGTTGCACTCAGAAGACTTGCACAAAATCTGGAAATGCCTGAGACCTATCTACGTATGTTTCCTGTTTGTCTAAATACATATGTTTATGCATTTATATATTAGTATAGAGAGACAGATCAATACATATGACTATACATATATACATAGCCAGATACTTATGGGTGGGTGGTATACTGTGTGAGAGTTTGTGTTTGTGTTTTGTGGATGGCTATCTCTGTTTAGGAAAGATAGAAAATATGTAAATATCTTTAAAAAAACTTGATAAAATATGGAGAGACATAAGCTCTTGAGGGAATCTGAAATGACAAGATTATTCACAGGCACGTTTACCCTTATGAAATCCTCAGCAAGTTTTAATTTTTTTCATTAGTTTCTTTCTTTTTTTGAACCAGTGCTAAGGATTTCTCTCAGGGACCAGGTGCTGCCAATTACTAATTTTCTCATGGATGGTACAAGAGGAACTGAGCCACAGTTCCACTTTTGCCTTATTTATTCGTGCTTAACTGAAGATAAAGATTTCTATCAGTGACTTTCTTTCAGGGGCTGGATTCTAACGAGGATCCCCAGACCTCAGCCTTCTCTATAGCTACAATTAACAATATGAGAACCCAGCACTGGGTTCCAATGCACAGGGCAAGAAATTGAGTGAATCTCTCAACTCCAATTAGCTATAATAAGCTAGAAGTGAAAGACCAATACCTTTGAGGAAAAGATGCTGAGGGTTATCACACAGGCCCTATGAGTAAGCCCTAAACCCTGTACACATGTGTGCATGCACACATTGGCAGATACACACACACATGCACACACACAATATCTCAGGCAATATTGTATTTTGAATTAATATCCAAAGATTGGACAACAGGATAGCAAGTAATAAAATCTGTTTTTCTTATCTACATTGAGGGAAAGGGATAAGTCACAAGATGCAGAAGCGAAGAATTCAGAGGCAAATGCTGTGAGTGAATAACTTGTAAAAAGCACATTTCTTTTCTTTTCTTTTCTTTTGTTTTTTCTGCCATTCCTGGGGCTTGAAATCAGGGCCTGAGCACTGCTCTTGGCTTTTCCCAAGTCTAGCCCGCTGCCACTTGAGCCACATTGCCATATGGATTTTTATATCTGTGTGATATTAAGGACTCAAACCTAGATCTTCATGGATGCTAGGCAAGCACTCTACCACTGGGCCAAACTCTAAACCCCGATAAAGTATTTATAAATAGTCATCATCATCATATCAAAATATCCTTTCTCCTACAAAGAATGAACACTTATCTATGTCTGTAAGACTTTTTTTATATCACCAATGCTTCTGTGATTTTCCCACTTGCATTTTTACAGATGACAGCACAGATATTCATCAGGAAGAAAAATAGATTAGGATACAGAAACCTAACAACGTCCTAGTAGATTGAAGTGGAAAATATGTGCAAGATGGCCTGGGTGTTTCATCTATTTGTAGAGTGCTTGGCTACCACACAAAAAGACTCCGGTTTGATTCTGCAGTACCATATACCTAGAAAACGCTGGAAGTGGTGCTGTGGCTTGGTGGGACAGCTATAGCCTAAAGAAAGCCTAAGAACAATGGTCAGGCTCTGAGGTCAAGTCCCAGGACTAGCAAAAAAATGTGCAAGAGGCAAAATGCAAGCTGAGAAGGCACTGTGAAGCAAAATGTCTTGTGAAGGGTAAGGGGAATAGTGACAGTTATGTTTGGATCTTACCTAAGAAAGGCTCCATGAGCCTGAGACCAGGCTAGCACTCACGCCTAGTTAATGACTTGGGATTTGAACAAAAAGGTGTGCTGTTTACTACATCCATATATGAGGTGGGAAGGGAGATTCAGCCTCCAGTATGTCTTTGGGGAGGTCTTCTGTGAGCAAGGAGCTTTGGTCATTGGGCCTTGAAAGGTGACCCTACCTCCCTCACAATGGAACAGAATATGGAACCCTGGTAACCAAGCCACTGTATGTGACAACCAGCTCAAGCCAGCTCCCTTGGCCTGTGGCTCAGGAACCAGAAAGATATTGCTGTGCTGTTGCCAAAGGTCAGGAGGCTCGCATCTCAGTTATGAGAGATATGGATGTCTCACTTGAAGAAGTGGATGCTGGATCAGTGCCAAGCCAAAATTCCAGTATATCAGGCATTTTTCTAGGAAGAAAGCCAGGAAACTCCAGGGCAACTCAGATGAGGTATATTGAGAGGAAACCTATTTGAACCCATCATCCTGCCCACACACTACAACCTTCTTGTGTGCTTTCAAGTGACTATACTGAGATAAGAGTGTGTCATTTCCAATCTACTCTATTCCAATTCCTCAGTGTGAAGTGTGGTCCCATTCCTACTTTTGAAATATCCACTGTTTTGCCAACATAGTGTGATGGTAAGTCAGCTCAGACTCTGAATGAGCCTTGTAACTTATGGATCCTGGAGGAAGGCCTGTTGGAGATGCTGCTGACAAAGCTGATCCCTGCCTACCAGAAAGGTGATCTCTTTTATGTGGGAGACTTCCTGCACAATTTCAAATAGTGGAGGCCAATGCAGTAGTTGCTGAAAATTCTCTTGAAAAAGTGAGTGTTCCCCCTCCAAACCCAGGTTTGCTCACCCCTGCTGGCCAAGTCTTGGAATACTTGGCTCCTCTCTGAGCCTGTTTGGTTCACTGGGGTGTTCCCAGAGGAGCTAACCATGATACAAGTGCACAAACTACTTTATTATGACTGGGACACCATGCCATTTCATTTCCCTCACAAGCTACTGGAGTCTCAACAGTGTGCTTACTGAGAAGTTGGATTTCAGGCATGAGTAAGTGGCTCCCAACTGCAGCCCTCACCTAGGTGACATCCTAGGAAATCCCATTTCCCAGTAAGTAATGAGGTGTCAGTACTAATGGCGGAGGCCTGTGAAATACTGGAGTCAGAGGAAAAGCTGGAGGCTGAATCACTTTTGAGCCATCAGGGAGGGATTGTGATAGCTTTCCTGTTAGAACCTGAAAGCATTTACATTTTGGTGTGTGGTCCAGGGCTGCCACTTGAACCTGAACCCAGGACTAAATGCCATCCCTTTGGTGTTTAAAAATTAGCACTGTACCATTTGAGTCATAGGTCAAGTTCTGGCCTTTTGCTGCCTAATTGAAGACAAGTGCCTTTAGACTTTTACTGACTAGACTGGCTTTCCACACCCTGACACAACTCAAGCTCTATATGAGGCTCCACATGCCGGCTTTGGGCCTGCTCTTCTAAACACATACTTTTTGACCAGCTGGAGGAATGTGCGACCAGTAAGACCAAGAAAAAGTAGAAGTCCTGGTGTGGGTGCCTCAGAGCCTGTGAGTAGGAAGCCCATGTGGTCTAGATATTGCTTGGCCCTTACTTCTACAGAGCTTGGCAAAATGCCCTTTATGGGTGGTGTCAGCCAGGTAATGTCTGTCCTCTGAAAGGACTCGGGAATAAGCACTCATTAGAAAGACCCTACACCTCCTCAGTGTTCAGTCCAAACTCCAGTTCTACAGGTTCCTCCATTAGATCCTCATGGAAGTTGAGTGACACTTCAACTTGCAGAGTCTACTCTGTCCACTCTGTACCTATTTCCATCCTTAGGTTTGGGGCATCGTGGAAGAGCTTATCCTGAACTCCGGATGAAAAACCCACCAATGGAGCTGGTGACTGATGGAGACAGAGAATCATCACTGCACTCCAGAAAGCATGGGCCTTCTGTAGAAATTACCAAACAGGTTTAGAGTCCTGTGGATATACCTTTTGCTCTGAACCCCATGTGTGACACAGTTGAACCTGCACATACTATGGAGGAAGAAAAAGAGCAGCCAGATTTCCTTCCGTTTCCTTTCACACTCCACCCAGAGTCAGTCCATCTGAGTCAGAGTAACACTCCACTTATTGTGCAAGCTGAAGGGGCACACGCTGGGCTCATGGAAAATGTCCCCATGGGAAGCAGCAAGTGTATTCTCAATACTGGATTCATTGAAGGAAAATGAATCCATCCTCACAGAATATCCAGACCCATCCATCTCACTAAAAGAGACTCAATCTCCATTCGACAAACCAGAATCCATCCCCCTCTTAACTCAGGAAGGACATTCCGTTTCTCATGAGGAAGGAGACCCTTCTGAGGACTCTGAAGTAGAATTACTGTCTGAAGGCAACTTGGAGGCCAGTCTGGATTTAGAGCTTCCCGGTCCCCTTCCTAAAAAGACATCTCTTTACCTTGCTCTCATGATTCTTGTCAAGTATTCATTGTATTTACTTTGCTAACTATTAAACTCTCATTGTTAATATTATGGTGTGCAGTTCTTCAGTCCTTATTATACTGTGTTTTATTTTCCACTTATAATGTGAGACCTCAGACACATAGGTCCTGGGTGGGCCAAAAACCCGACAGGTCTGGTCCCATAGAAGACAACCTTACTGGATATACAGGGAACTATGAAATGCATGGAATCACCAGGAATCCAGGCCAGGCCTCCATGGAAAGAGAAGTCAGCTACCAAAGCTTAAGGACAGAGCAGATGCCTGGAAATGTGTTTTGTCAATCGGGAGAAGTGCCAGAGTAACTGTAATATTATGGGGGACTCTGTTCTGTGAGTTGAAGTCTGTTTATATATCCATTGTGCTTTGTACAAATATTTAAGAAAATTAAAACTCCACAACAGCATCAAAAATCTACTTTGGCTTTGAATGTGGCCTAGTTGTAGAGTGCTCGCCTAGTATACAAGAAGAACTTGATTCAATTCCTCGGCACTGCATACACAGAAAAAGCAGATGGGGCACTGTGGCTCAGGTGTCAGAGTGCCACCCTTGAACAAATGTGGCCAAGGACAGTTCCTGGTCCCTCAGTTCAAGCCCCAGGACTAGCCAAACAAGAAATCATACCATTTTCCACACATTTGGAAATAAATCTGTTTTATCTAACCCTACTTCTTTTTTGCCAGTCCAGGGTGTGTGCCACCAAGTCAAACTACTGGCCCCCAACCTTACTATTTTGAATCATTTAATTTTTTTACATAATCATATTTCATGCTGTCTGTATTAATACCATAAACAGTATGCTTAGTATAATAATGTTAAAGGTAAAACATAAGAAATTAATAACCAAAATTCCTTTTTTATTAGTTTTATACCATTACTACAATTTTAGGAGAAAAATTACCTAGAATGTTTATTTTAGAGTTCAAGTAATCCATTTTGATAAATATATCAACCTACATCATTTATTTGAACACATTTTAAACTATTGTTTCCAGGAATGAAAATACATATATATTTGTTGTAAATGAAATTTATGACTTGGGAGGAAGGGAAAGAGAACAGGGGGGAGGGGGTAACAGTGTTTACAAGAAATGTACTCATTACATATGTAACAGCAATCTCTTTGTATATCACCTTGACAACAAATTTTTTGAAAAGTACAATAAGTTTAAATGTCTACTTTGGGCAGAATTTTTTTTTGCCAGTACTGTGCTTAGACTCAGAAACTGAGCACGATGTTGTTTTTGTTTTTGTTTATTCTTAAGGCACAAGTTCTATCACATGTGCCACAGCACCAATTTTATCTTTTTTTATCTATGTTGTACTGAGGAATTTAACTTGGGTCTTCATTCATGCTCGGCAAGAACTCTTCCACTAGGCTTAACTTATGGCCCCAGTGGGAAGGAAGTTTTCCATAAAATATATGGGAAATATATACACTAAGGAAAAGCCATCAAAAATAGAAGAAAAATTATATACTTAGATAACGACATGCCAGTATTATGGCAGATCTCTGTAATTCTAGCTTCATGAGTGTCCTATTTGGACCAAGAGTTGGCTGGCTGAAGTAAAGTGCTATCCTTGAGCAAGCCCTAGGACAGTGCTCTGGCCATGAGTTGAAGCCATAGGACATGCAAAAAATAATAATTTAATGCCCGTGGATGGTGGCTCACCCTGGTAACCCTAGCTACCCTGGAGGATCGAGGTTCAAAGACGGACCAGGCATAAAAATCTGTGAGAATCTTATTTCCAAATAATCCAGAAAATTCAAAATGACAATGTGCCTCAAGTGGTAGAGCTCTTGCCTTGAGCTGAAGATCTTAAGGTAAACATCCAGGCCCAGAGTTCAAGCCCCATGAGTGAAAAAAAGAAAAAGAAAAAGAAAGCCCTTATCTAAGGCTGGAGTGCACACTAGTGGTAGTTTGCTTGCCTAGTATGCACAAAGCCCTGTGTTCAATTACTCTGTACCACTTACACCAAAAAAAAGCTGGAAATGATCTCAGAAGTTTGGGTTCTGAGGATCACAGTTCAAAGCCAGGCCAGACACTAAAGCCATGAAACTGTTACTTCCACTTAAGCACCAGAAAACCAGAAGTGACACTGTGGCTCAAGGTGTTTAAGGTTGTAGCCTTGAGCTGAAGAGCCCAGGGACACTGCCCAGGTGCACAATTAAAGTCTTACAACCAAAAGAGAGAGAGAGAGAGAGAGAGAGAGAGAGAGAGAGAGAGAGAGAGAGAGAGAGAGAGAGAGACAGAGAGAGACAGAGAGAGACAGAGAGAGAGACAGAGAGAGAGACAGAGAGAGAGAGAGGGAGAGAGAGAGACTTAGAGAGAGACAGAGACAGAGACACAGAGAGACAGACTGACAGAGAGAGACAGAGAGAGAGACAGACAGAGAGACAGGCAGACAGACAGAGACAGACAGAGACAGAGACAGAGACATCAAACATTCAGGCACTGCTGGCTGAAGCGTGTAATTCTAGCTACTATGGAGGCTGAGATTGGAGGATCTTGGTTCAAAACCCAAAGCCAGCCTGGACACATATGTTTGTGAGACTTACATCACCAATTAACTACCAGAAACCAAAAATGGACCTGTAGAGGAAGAGCGCTAGCCTTGAGCTGAAGAGCTCAGGGACAGTGTCTAGGCCCAAAGTCCAAGCACTATGACGAATCAATAATAAAAAAAGAAGATAGCTAATAGTAATGATGAATAATTTTGGGCTGGGAGTTTGGCCTAGTGGTAGAGTGCTTGCCTAGCATGCACGAAGACCTGGGTTCAATTCCTCAATACCACATACATAGAAAAATGCTGGAAGTGGTGCTGAGGCTGAAGTGGTAGAGCCCTAGCCTTGAGAAAATATAAGGACAGTGCTCAGTCCCTGAGTTCAAGCCCAGGACTGGCCAAATCAAAAGTAGTAGAGCACTGGCATTGAACTGAAGATCTGAGGAACAGCCCAGGCACAGAGTTCAAGCACCGCAAACAACAACAACAAAATCTATGAAATGGCAGTGGTGGTTTTAAGCTAAGCAAAAATAGAGTAGAAACTGGTAAAATACATATTTGTGTGTAAGCAAAATAGCCAGACTTATGCATTAGAACAGGATAGCAACTTGAAAAAAAATTGTGTTTTCCATCTCACTAGGTCCTGTCTCTTAATTTATTCAAGTAAGTAAAATGCTGGGTTTTATAATCATTGCTCTGAATATTAGAAAATCATAATATCTCTCATTAACCAACAAAGACCAGGAACTGGGGCTTCGTTCAAATGGCCGAGTATCAGGCAAGAGAAGAAAAAATTGAAGTAAGAACTTGAAGTTCTTGATCCAGAACCTGCATAGTAACAGAGCAGCAGCCTTGTGATGGTACCTCAGACCTATAATCTTAGCTACTCAGGAGGCTAAGATCTGAGAATCAAAGTTTAAAGCCAGCCAAAGTACCCAGTTAACTGCCAGAAAAACCAGAAGTGGCACTGTGGCTCACAGATTAAAGCACTAGCCTTGAGCTGAAGAGCTCAGGGACAGTGCCCAGGCCCAGAGTTCAAGCCCCACAATTGACAAAAATCAAACAAGCAAACAAAACTCACAAAGAAGCCTGCAGACCACAGTGGTTCTGCTGAGTCTCTTCGCTATGGGGATCAGGAAACATTTCACTTTTTCTGTCTCTTCCCATCTCAACATTCATACTAAAATAAGACTGTGTTGAAAGTTTCAATTTATAAAAATGTTTCTCATGAAGCACCCTGAAATATTCATCGCTTATATCTCAATTGAAGATAGTTGATTTGGGGCTGCATTGGTAGAGTGCTACCCTTGAACAGAAAAGGTCAGGGATAGAGCTGAAGCACTCAGTTGAAGACCCAGTGCCAACACACAAAAGAAATTATGCACTTTATACATATTTTCTAATTTCTTAATGAAGTTCTCAGTCTGCATAAATATAGGGTACAATCTTAGAGTTGTTTTGATTTGCATTTCTTTTATGACCAGATGTTGAGGATTTCTTCATGTGTCTATAGGCCATTTTTGTTTCTTCTTCAGAGAAGACTCTCTTTAAGTCTTTGGCCCATTTTTTAATGGGATGGTTGTTACTTTGGAGGTTAGTTTTGGAGTGATTCCATTTTTTGAGTTGTTGATATATTTTAGATATGAGGCCTTTGTCCGTTGTTTGGTTGGTGAAGATCTTCTCCCACTCTGTAGGCTTCCTGATTAGTTTACTAGCTATGTCCTTTGCCATACAAAAGCTCTGCAGTTTACTGCAGTCCCACTTATCCAGCCTTTCTCTGATTTGTTGTGATTCTTGGTCCTTATTAAGAAACTTTCGACCTGTTCCAAGGAGGCCTAGTGTATCTCCTATTCCTTCCTGTAAACTTTTCAGTGTGTCAGTTTTACCTCCAGATCTTTTATCCATTTGGAGTTAATTCTAGTGCAAGGTGACAAAGAAGGATCCAACTTTAGTTTTCTGCAGGTGCTTAACCAGTTCTGCCAGCACAACTTGTTGAAGAGGCTGTCTTTCTTCCATTCTATTTTTTTGGCTCCCTTTTCAAAGAGTAGGTGGCCATAGGTTTAATATCTGGGTCCTCAGTTCTATTCCATTGGACTTCAGGCCTGCTCTTGTGCCAGTACTAAGCTGTTTGGAGAATTATAGCTCTGTAATAGAGTCTAAAGTTTGGAATTGAAATTCCTCCAGCGCTGTTCTTTCTGCTAAGAAGTGTTTTTGCTATACAGGGTCTTTTATTATTCCATATGAAATTTTGGATTGCCTCAGCTAGAATGTCTAGAATCAGGAAAACGAATGACAACAGATGCTGGAGGGGATGTGGCCAGGAGGGATCACTACTACACTGTTGGTGGGAGTGCAAACTCGTTCAACCACTGTGGAAAGCAGTGTGGCAGTGCCTCAAAAGGCTAAACATAGAACTCCCCTATGACCCAGCAATTCCACTACTTGGCATTTACCCAACCACCCAGAAACAAGGACATACTAAACCCACTAGCACACCCATGTTCATTGCAGCACTATTCACCATAGCAAAGATATGGGACCAACCTAGATGTCCCTCAGTTGATGAGTGGATCAACAAGTTGTGGTATTTGTACACAATGGAATTCTATGCTGCTGTCAGAAAGAATGACATCACCCCATTTGTTAGGAAATGGAAAGACTTAGAAAAAATCATATTAAGTGAAGTAAGCCAGACTCAAAGGAACTTAGGCTCAATGGTTTCCCTCATTCATCATAATCAGTAGAAACCTTGGGCTCTACTAGCAGAGACTTGCAATAGAGCAAAATCTTGATATATAAGGACATATAATGTGAAACTAATTGAAAGGACCTACAGGATAGTGAAACAAAAGGCATATAATGAATGATTGTTGTCCTTAATGTACTATGTTGTCTCTCATCTCCTTTGCTGTCCCTTGGTTATCTCATATTGGTATAGTATCTCACTTTGTTATCTGATATATTGAATTTATTTGTATTTGGATATTTGAAATTTGATAGGAAAGGGGGTAAAATCAAGACAGGTGGCGGGTGTAGGGGGTAGGGAAACGGGTACCAAGACATGTGAAAGGCTATCAATGTATGTGAATTAATGCACCTTCTATCTGGCAAATATCATGTAACCCTTTTGATAATTACAATAAAAAAGGCAAAAAAAAAGAAAAGCAGAAAATGGTTCTGTCAATCTAGTGGTATAGCACAAGCCTTGAGAAAGCCCAAGGACAGTGCTCAGGCTCTGAGTTCAAACCCCAGGACTGGCAAACAAAAAAAAGGGATGAGTAAATGGAATAAGTCTAGTGTAAATTTGTTACGTATCATTTTCTCTTAAAATTTCTAAAAGGTTTTTATTATTGTCACTGAAAAAGTACACATATATTTTGATTGCCTAGAGCTGTATGTATATATGTAAATATAATGTACATATATGCATATGTAAATATTCACACACATGTATACCACAATTTTGTCAATGAAAAATGTATGAACAGTAACCTAAAATGAATTTTTTGTTTTTAGGGGGAATGATTCATCTCATATAAATACATTTTAGTGTTTAAACAAAATAAATAAATAAATATAGGGTACATTCCTTGTTACTTAAGTAAGATTGCTCTTTTTTTTCTTTTTTCCAGTCCTAGGGCTTGGACTCAGGGCCTAGACATTTTCGTTGGACTCGCTTGCCCAAGGTGAGTGCTCTGCCTCTTGAGACAGCGCCACTTCTAGCTTTTTTCTGAGTATGCGGTACCGGTGAATAGAACCTAGGTCTTCATGCATTCTAGGTGAGCACTCTACCATTAGGCTACATTCCCAGGCAGTGAGATTCCTCTTACAGTCATTGTATGTTCACAGAGTTTGATCTCACACACTGTAGGGCCCTGGTTGGCTTTGACCTGTGATCCTAAGCCCTGAGCCTCCTAAGTAGCTGAAATTAAGTTGTGAGCCAGCATGATGGCTTCCATTCTTTTTTCTACAAAAATATATGTAGTTATCTAAAATATATCTATAGCTAAAAATATGGATCTCTCCCAAACAAATCTTCAAAGAAACAACCATCCTATTAAAAGGTGGGCTAAACACTTAAAAGAGTATTCTCTGAAGAAAAAATTAAAATGGGCTTTAGACACATGAAGAAATGCTCCATATCTCTAGCAATAAGGGAAATGAAAATCAAAACAACTTTGAGATTCCACCTGACTCCAGTCAGAATGGCCATTATCAAAAAATCTAATAAGAGATACTGGTGGGGAAGTGACCAGGGGGGATCACACCTACACTGTTGGTGTGAGTGTAAACTCGTTCAACCACTAGGGAAAGCAGTGTGGTGGTTCCTCAAAAGACTGAACATAGAGCTCCCCTATGATCCAGCAAATCCACTACTTGGCATCTACCCAATTGTCCAGAAAAAAGGGCATACTAAAGACACTAGCATAATGATGCTCATTGCAGCACTATTTACCATAGCAAAGATATGAAACCAACCCAGATGCCACTCAGTAGATGACTGAATCAAGAAGATGTGGTACTTATACACAATGGAATGCTATGCTGCCATCAGAAGGAATGACGTCGCCCCATATGTAAGGAAATGGAAAGACTTGGAAAAATTCATATTAAGTGAAGCAAGCCAGACCCAAAGAAACATAAGCTCAATGGTTTCCCTCATTTGTAATAATTAGTTCACATCTAGGACTCTCCTAGCAGAGGATTAAAATAACTCAAAAACCTAGGTATATAAGGTCATATAGGATGAGACTAAATGTAAGGATCTCTAGGATATGGGAACAAGAGCTATATCTTGTGTCATCGTTGCTCTTAATCTTGTGTGATTTTTGTCCTTAATCTACTATGTTATTTCTCATCTCTTATTTTGCCCTTTGGTTAATGTCAGATTGTTACTGTATCTGATTTTTTTCCCTGGCATATTGTATATATGTTTATTTGTTTATGTCAAATAGGAAAGGGAAGGGGGAAACAAGATGATTGGGAAGGGGAGGGGAGAGGGAACTGGGGACAAAAACATGTGGAGTGGAATAAATGTGTGAGAAGTAATGCAGTCCACTACCTGTAAATGTAATCGTAACCCCTCTATACATTACCCTGAAAATAAAAAAGAGACTATAAAAAATATCTGTAGAAAATGGGGCTGGATGATGGAAACAACCAGATGCCCTACTACAAAAAATGTGATACACACACACACACACACACACACACACACACACACACACACACACAATGGAATGATACATAGCCAACCGACAAGATAAAATAATGGCATTCTCGGGGAAGTGGATGAAAAGGAAAAAAATCATATTAAGTGAAGTAAGCCAAACTCAAAGGAACATAGGCCCAAGAGTCTCCCTCATTTGTGAAATTCAGTAGAAACCTTGGGCTCTGCTACCAAAGATTTACAATAGAACAAAATCTAGAGACATCGTGACAAATAGTATGACACTAAATGTAAGGACCTCCAAGATAAAGAAACAAAACTCATATAATGAGTGATTGTTGTCCTTAATGAACTATGTGATCTCTTATCTCTTTTGCTATCCCTTGGTTATATCATATTGTTACAACATTTCACCTTGTTTTCTGATATATTTCATATGTGCCTAATTGGTTTTTGAAATTGGATAGGGAAGGGGGGAAATGAATATGAGTGGGGGTAGGGGAAGGGAAATGGGGACCATATCATTACATGGGGTATCAAAGTTTGAGAAGTAATGCACCTTCTATCTGGTGAATATAATGTAACCCTTCTATAAATTACAATAAAAATAAATACATAAAAAGAAGATCTGCACAGAAAAAAATAATAATGGCATTTTTGGGGTAGTGGATGAAATTAGAGTGAATCCTGTTGAGTGAGATAAGTCAAGACCAAGGAACAAAAGGTACATGGTATCCTTAATATATGGATATTAGTTTCAAACAGTAGTAGAGCGATGATTGAATAGTTGATACCCAAAGTTCTGGACATAATTTTGGAGATATAAACATAACTACATAGACATAAAAATCTAGGATAGACTATACACTCTATAGACATGTGTTTTATTATAGATTAATCTGTATCTATGACATACAAAGACTCAGCTTAATTTTTACTATATTCTAAAATTTATGTGCCAGTGATTGTATAGCGATTCCCTTCTTGAATACTTGTTGGTTAAACATGACATTTGAAATATGATGTAAAATTCAATGTTAGAAATTTTTTTAAAAAAGAGGCTAGAGGTAAATACCACTAATGCACTTGCTCTAAGTGGTACAGAAATTTTCTTAATGAATCAAGGAGTTTTACTACATCTTTATGCAATTATTTTAGTTCTGAGTGTTCTACACTCAATGCTACTTCTGGAAAGATGATATAGCTGACTGTGTAGATGGCATGAAGACATACTGGCCTAAACGTAGAATAAAGCAGTGGTAAGTGGCTGTTAGCTGTCCAGATTCTACTGCAATATGTGGAATGAATTTAGTAAGCACAATGAAGGCTCTTAGTCAGATCAGGATCAAGATTATGTGATTCCATGAGATGAATGAGGAAAGATCAGAAAAATCTACTAAGATATCCAGATATACTTTTGAAACTAAGGTATCTGGACTCCTTTTTTTTTCTTTCTTGGTGGGAGCTTGAACTTTGGACCTGGGCAAGGTCTCTTAGTTCTTTTTCCTCAAGGCTAACGCTGTACCAGTTTTAGCCACAACTCCACTTAGTTTTTGGTTGGATAAGTGGAGAGAAGAATCTTAGTTTTCTTTTGTTTTCGTTTTTTTTGCTTGCAAAGGCTTTGAATCACCTTCTCCCTGGCTAGTAGAATGACAATTATGACCCTCCAGCGACTGGCTAGTGATTTTTTGAAAATTGGACTTTCTTCCAAATCACGTAACTGGTTCCAGGCAAAATTTTGAAGCCTGACTTAAATGTGACAGATTTTTGTCACTTGGAGACACTCTGTGCTGAACGTTAGAAATCTACCAGCTGAGTCACAGTGGCACTTCCAGTTTTTGTTTATGTGGTGCTGAGGAAGGGAATCCAGGGTTTCATACATGCTAAGCAAGCTACATTTTCAGCCCAAGGTTTTATGTTTTGTTTTTTCAGTGTTGTTGCTTCTAAGGTACTGTATGATGTTCTTTCCTTTTTACCTCTTTTCTTTTTTTTCCCTTTAGTTTTATTCTCTGTAGTCACTGTGTTGAATTCGGGTACCCTGTGTCTTGTACATAGGTTTATGTGATTTGGGAAATGGAAAGGGTATAATAAAATGGTAAAAAAAAAACAAAGGAGAAAATGTGTACCAATTGAATAGTGATATTAGTAAGACACTAAACGGAAATGAACTGAACAATCTGGGTGGAGAGGGGGCTGAGGGTAGGAAATCAGAGAAAAATGAGGGAGGGGATAACAGTTTTCTTAAGAAATGTGTTCATTACTTATGTAACCGTATGCCAACTATATATTGACTTAACAAAAAAATTAACTTAAAAAATAATTTAGCCGGGTATGGTGGCTCACACTTGTAAATGTAGCTACTCAAGAGGCTGGGATCCAAGGATAGCAGTTCAAAGTCAGCCTGGGCACTGAAGTCCATGTGACTCTTATCTCCAATTAACCACCAGAAACCCAGAAGTGGCCCTATGGCTCAAGGGGTAGGGCAGTAGTCTTGAGTTGAAAAGCTCAGTGAGAAGACCCAGGTGCAGAATTGCAGTCCCATGACTTGAATGATGAATGATACTAGCCAGGCTCTGTGCGCTCACACTTGGAATCCTATCTACACAGAATCAGGTTTGAATCCAGCCCAAACAAATTGCATGACATTCTGATTTAAAGTTCATTACCAAAAATCTGGAAGTGGAGCTGTGGATCAAGTGGTAGAACACTAGCCTGAAGCAAAAAAAAAAACATTTAAGGACAGTTCCCAGGCCCTGGTTTCAAGTCCCAGGACTTGCATAAAACAAACAAAATGTGACGCTGAGTCCTCCATCATTTGGTGATATAGTTCAATATTCTTGATATGCGTCTTAGAAATTAAGTCCCTAGCAAATACTCTCCCCTGAAATTCTGCTTCATAGCTGATTCATAGAATTTCAGCATCATTACTGTCACCTTCCAGTTAGCATAGCAGTCGACTACTGAAAATTTGAAGAAAACTTTTGAGTAATCCTAATAAATCTGTGTATCATCTGCACACACATCAAATCAGCAGCAGCTATGTTCTACTATTATCTAAATGTATTTAATCCCTTCTTGACTTGATGAGCCTTAAAGAGTACAACATATGTAATAGTTATGAAACTAACAGTCACCATTCTTCTACCTAATATTGTAATATAAGTTTATAAATGCAAGGACTATTCTGAAGTGTGCAGAAGATAGCTTCTAATTATAATATTCTCATGAAGTATAGTTTTTAAGAAATATGTTGCTTGCTTTGGGAAAGCAAAGGCAAGGAAAAATGATATAGGCAAGTTCCCTATTTATCAGAAGGAAAATACTATTGGGTTTAGATCATCTTCACTCATTCCGTGCTGATGAAAAAAATATTTGCAATTCCTGAGGCCAATCAGATCATTGTGATGCACAATCAGCCAGCTTAGATCAATCTTCCAAAAAAGGAAAGGAACAAATGAGAAGCAATTAAGGTTTCCAAAATGAACCAGGTGGTGGTGGCAGCTCACACTTGTAATTCTATCTACTCAAGGCCTGAAATCCGAGGATATGGATTATGTCTGTCTGGGATGAAAATATTCCTGTCTGAAACATCATCTCTGTTATCATAGCCCACCTGATGCACTCTGCCCAAGAGGTTCCAAACACCAAAGTCCATCTCTTATCTGAAATACTAGCAAACGTACTCACACATAATTTCCTCTTTGGGAGATAGTTGAAACATGTACCAGAAACATTTCCCTGGCTTCAGAGTGGAAGTGGAAATACATACTCACTAGAAGCCCATCTAGTAAATTACAGTCAATCATCTTTCCTCACATCTTGTTAGTTAAATTGAACAATGAGTGTTTGGATCACAAGCGATGTGTATGAGCATACAGGTTGTAAAAGTACTGTAATCCTAGCTACTCAAGATAAGCTGAGACCTGAGGATTCCAGTTCAAAATGAGCCATGCAATAAATTCCATAAGTTTTTTACCTCTAATTAACCAGCAAAAAACAGAGCGTTGAATTGTGCTTAAAATGCCACAGGCCTAAGATTTGCATAAAAGTGCTAAGGGGTAGCATTCAGGATGCCCACTCTCTCCACTCCTTTTTAACATAGTACTAGAATTCCTAGGCAGTGCAATAAGGCAAGAAGCAAGCATAAAAGGGATCCAAGTAGGGAAAGAAGAAATAAAACTATGCCTCTTTGCAGATGACATGATTCTGTATTTAAAGAATCCTATAGACTCTATTCCCAAGCTCCTTGAGCTGATTCAAGGCTTTGGAAGGGCAGCAGGCCATAAAATCAACCCTCACAAATCAACTGCCTTCCTTTACGCCAACAGTGAGAGGAACGAGGCAATAATCAGGAAAGAAACTCCTTTCACAATAGCCTCAAAGAAAATAAAGTACCTAGGAATTAGCTTAACTAAGAATGTAAAGGACCGTTTAGATGAAAACTTTAAAACCCTAAAAAAGGAAATTAAAGCAGAACTAAGGAAATGGAAAAACCTCCCATGCTCCTGGATTGGAAGAATCAACATTGTGAAAATGACAATCTTGCCAAGGGCTATCTACAAATTCAATGCAATACCCATCAACATCCCAATGTCATTCTTTAAAGAAATAGAAGAGGCAATTCAAAATTTCATATGGAATAATAAAAGACCCCGTATAGCAAAAACACTTCTTAGCAGAAAGAACAGCGCTGGAGGAATTTCAGTTCCAAACTTTAGACTCTATTACAGAGCTATAATTCTCGAAACAGCTTGGTAATGGCACAAGAATAGGCCTGAAGTCCAATGGAATAGAACTTAGAACCCAGATATTAAACCACAGAACTATGGCCACCTAATCTTTGACAAGGGAGCCAAAAAAATAGAATGGAAGAAAGACAGCCTCTTCAACAAGTTGTGCTGGCAGAACTGGTTAAGCACCTGCAGAAAACTAAAGGTGGATTCTTCTTTGTCAACTTGCACTAGAATTAACTCCAAATGGATCAAAGACCTGGAGGTAAAAGCTGACACACTGAAAAGTTTACAGGAAGGAATAGGAGATACACTAGGCCTCCTTGGCACAGGTCGAAAGTTTCTTAATAAGGACCAAGAATCACAACAAATCAGAGAAAGGCTGGATAAGTGGGACTGCATTAAAGTGCATAGCTTTTGTATGGTTACGGATATACCTAGTAAATTAATCAGGAAGCCTACAGAGTGGGAGAAGATCTTCACCAACCAAACAACGGACAAAGGCCTCATATCTAAAATATATCAACAACACAAAAAATTGAATCACTCCAAACCAACCTCCAAAGTAACACCCATCCCATTAAAAAATGGGCCAAACTTAAAGAGAGTCTTCTCTGAAGAAGAAACAAAAATGGCCTATAGACACATGAAGCAATGCTCAACATGGTATCCTTAATATATGGATATTAGTTTCAAACAGTAGTAGAGCGATGATTGAATAGTTGATACCCAAAGTTCTGGACATAATTTTGGAGATATAAACATAACTACATAGACATAAAAATCTAGGATAGACTATACACTCTCTAGACAAGTGTTTTATTATAGATTAATCTGTATCTATGACATACAAAGACTCAACTTAATTTTTACTGTATTCTAAAATTTATGTGCCAGTGATTGTATAGCGATTCCCTTCTTGAATACTTGTTGGTTAAACATGACATTTGAAATATGATGTAAAATTCAATGTTAGAAATTTTTTTAAAAAAGAGGCTAGAGGTAAATACCACTAATGCACTTGCTCTAAGTGGTACAGAAATTTTCTTAATGAATCAAGGAGTTTTACTACATCTTTATGCAATTATTTTAGTTCTGAGTGTTCTACACTCAATGCTACTTCTGGAAAGATGATATAGCTGACTGTATAGATGGTATGAAGACATACTGGCCAAAACGTAGAATAAAGCAGTGGTAAGTGGCTGTTAGCTGTCCAGATTCTACTGGAATATGTGGAATGAATTTATTAAGCACAATGCAGGCTCTTAGTCAGATCAGGATCAAGATTATGTGGTTCCATGAGATGAATGAGGAAAGATCAGAAAAATCTACTAAGATATCCAGATATACTTTTGAAACTAAGGTATCTGGACTCCTTTTTTTTTCTTTCTTGGTGGGAAGATTGAACTTTGGTCCTGGGCAAGGTCTCTTAGTTCTTTTTCCACAAGACTAATGTGTACCAGTTTTAGCCACAACTCCACTTAGTTTTTGGGTGGATAAGTGGAGAGAAGAATCTTAGGTTTTTTTTGTTTTCGTTTTTTTGCTTGCAAAGGCTTTGAATCACCTTCTCCCTGGCTAGTAGAATGACAATTATGACCCTCCAGCGACTGGCTAGTGATTTTTTGAAAATTGGACTTTCTTCCAAATCACGTAACTGGTTCCAGGCAAAATTTTGAAGCCTGACTTAAATGTGACAGATTTTTGTCACTTGGAGACACTCTGTGCTGAACTTTAGAAATCTACCAGCTGAGTCAGAGTGGCACTTCCAGTTTTTGTTTATGTGGTGCTGAGGAAGGGAATCCAGGGTTTCATACATGCTAAGCAAGCTACATTTTCAGCCCAAGGTTTTATGTTTTGTTTTTTCAGTGTTGTTGCTTCTAAGGTACTGTATGATGTTCTTTCATTTTCTTTCCTTTTTACCTCTTTTCTTCTTTTTCCCTTTAGTTTTATTCTCTGTAGTCACTGTGTTGAATTCGGGTACCCTGTGTCTTGTACATAGGTTTATGTGATTTGGGAAATGGAAAGGGTATAATAAAATGGTAAAAAAAAAACAAAGGAGAAAATGTGTACCAATTGAATAGTGATATTAGTAAGACACTAAACGGAAATGAACTGAACAATCTGGGTGGAGAGGGGGCTGAGGGTAGGAAAACAGAGAAAAATGAGGGAGGGGATAACAGTTTTCTTAAGAAATGTGTTCATTACTTATGTAACCGTATGCCAACTATATATTGACTTAACAAAAAAATTAACTTAAAAAATAATTTAGCCGGGTATGGTGGCTCACACTTGTAAATGTAGCTACTCAAGAGGCTGGGATCCAAGGATAGCAGTTCAAAGTCAGCCTGGGCACTGAAGTCCATGTGACTCTTATCTCCAATTAACCACCAGAAACCCAGAAGTAGCCATATGGCTCAAGGGATAGGGCAGTAGTCTTGAGTTGAAAAGCTCAGTGACAAGACCCAGGTGCAGAATTACAGTCCCATGACTTGAATGATGAATGATACTAGCCAGGCTCTGTGCGCTCACACTTGGAATCCTATCTACACAGAATCAGGTTTGAATCCAGCCCAAACAAATTGCATGACATTCTGATTTACAGTTCATTACCAAAAATCTGGAAGTGGAGCTGTGGATCAAGTGGTAGAACACTAGCCTGAAGCAAAAAAAAACATTTAAGGACAGTTCCCAGGCCCTGGGTTCAAGTCCCAGGACTTGCATAAAATATCATCCGTATAAAAAATGGGCCAAAGACTTAAAGAGAGTCTTCTCTGAAGAAGAAACAAAAATGGCCTATAGACACATGAAGAAATGCTCCTCATCTCTGGTCATTAATGAAGTGCTAATGAAAACAACTCTAAATTCCACCTCACTACAGTTAGAATGGCCAGGATCAGGAAAACGAATGACAACAGATGCTGGAGGGGATGTGGCCAGGAGGGATCACTACTACACTGTTGGTGGGAGTGCAAACTCGTTCAACCACTATGGAAAGCAGTGTGGCAGTGCCTCAAAAGGCTAAACATAGAACTCCCCTATGACCCAGCAATTCCACTACTTGGCATTTACCCAACAATCCAGAAACAAGGGCATACTAAACCCACTAGCACAACAATGTTCATTGCAGCACTATTCACCGTAGCAAAGATATGGAACCAACCCAGATGTCCCTCAGTTGATGAGTGGATCAACAAGTTGTGGTATTTGTAAAAAATGGAATTCTATGCTCCTGTCAGAAAGAATGACATCGCCCCATTTGTTAGGAAATGGAAAGACTTAGAACAAATCATATTAAGTGAAGTAAGCCAGACTCAAAGGAAGTTAGGCTCAGTGGTTTCCCTCATTCGTCATAATCAGTAGAAACCTTTGGCTCTATTAGCAGAGATTTGCAATAGCGCAAAAGGCCATATATAAGGCCCTATAATGTGTAGCTAATTTAAAGGACCTCCAGGATATTGAAACAAAAGCCATATAATGAATGATTGTTGTCCTTAATGTACTATGTTGTCTCTCATCTCCTTTGCTGTCCCTTGGTTATCCCATATTGGTATAGTATCTCACTTTGTTATCTGATATATTGAATTTATTTGTATTTGGATATTTGAAATTTGATAGGGAAGAGGGGAAAACCAAGGCGGGTTGGGGGGTGTGGGGTTGGAGTGAAATGGGTACCAAGACATGTGAAAGGGTATCAATGTATGTGAATTAATGCACCTTCTATCTGGCAAATATCATGTAACCCTTTTACTAATTACAATAAAAAAAATTAAAAAAAAAAGAAAGTTGTAGAGTGTGGGGGGGATGCTGGGGTCAAATACATTTCTTCTTAGAAATTTACCTCATCTGATTGCCCTGGATTTTCCTGGCCTTCTTCTTAGAGAAAGGCCTGTTATACTGGATTTGTGGCTTGGCAATGATCTAGCATGTACATCTTCCAGTAAGACATCCACAACTTCCATGTCTGAGACTCGAGTTTCCTGACCTTTGGCAACAGCACAGCAACATCTTTCTTCCTCCTGAGCCACAGGCCAAGTGAGCTGGCTTGAGTTGGTTATTAGTTACAGTGTCTTGGTTACCAGGGTTCCATATTCTGTTCCATTGTGAGGGAGGCAGGGTCACCTTTCAGGGCCCAATGACCAAAGATCCTTGCTCACAGAAGACCTCACCAAAGACATACTGGAGGCTGAATCTCTCCTCCAATCTCACAATATACATGTGGATGTAGTAAACAGCACATCTTATTTGTCCAATCCCAAAGTTTTCCGCTAGGCCCAACTACCAGTCTGGTCTCAGGCTCAAGGAGCCTTTCTTCGGTAAGATCCAAACTTAAGGGTCCATATTGCCCTCATCCTTTACAAAACAATTGCTTCACAGTGCCTTCTCTGCCTGCATTTTGCCCCTTGTCGGATTTTTTTTTGTTTTTGCTAGTCTTGGGACTTGACCTCAGAGTGTGAACATTGTTCTTGGGCTTTATTTAGGCTTTAGCTGTCCCACCGAGCCACAGCACCACTTGCAGCGTTTTCAATGTATGTGGTAATGAGGAATCAAACCTGAGTCTTTTTGCGTGGTAGCCAAGGACTCTACCTCTAGGTCAAAAACACAGGGCATCTTGCACATATTTTTGACGTCAATCTACTAGGACATAATTAGGTTTCTGTATCCTAAACAATTTTTTCCTGATGATTAGCTTTGCTCTCATGTGTAAAAAATGCAAGTCGGGAAAACACAGAAAAATTAGTGAAATTTAAAAAAAGCATTACACACATAGATAAGTGTTCATTTTTGTAGGAGAAAGGATATTTTAATATGATGATGATGACTTTATAATTACTATGTCAGCATGAGAAACCCACTGCCAGTATTATACTTAATGGTGAAAATCTAAAGCCATTCCCTCTAAAATCAAGAATGAGACAAGGATGCCTACTCTCTCCACTCTTTTTTAACATAGTACTAGAATTCCTAGGCAGTGCAATAAGGCAAGAAGTAAGCATAAAGGGGATCCAAGTAGGGAAAGAGGAAATAAAACTATCCCTGTTTGCAGATGACATGATTCTGTATATAAAGAATCCTATAGACTATACTCCCAAGCTCCTTGAGCTGATTCAAAGCTTTGGAAGGGTAACAGGCCATAAAATCAAGCCTCACAAATCAACTGCCTTCCTTTACGCCAACAGTGAGAGGAACGAGGCAATATTCAGGAAAGAAACTCCTTTCACAATAGCGTCAAAGAAAATAAAGTACCTAGGAATTAGCTTAACTAAGAATGTAAAGGACCGTTTAGATGAAAACTTTAAAACCCTAAAAATGAAATTAAAGCAGAACTAAGGAAATGGAAAATCCTCCCATGCTCCGGGATTGGAAGAATCAACATTGTGAAAATGACAATCTTGCCAAGGGCTATCTACAAATTCAATGCAATACCCATCAACATCCCAATGTCATTCTTTAAAGAAATAGAAGAGGCAATTCAAAATTTCATATGGAATAATAAAAGACCCCGTATAGCAAAAACACTTCTTAGCAGAAAGAACATAGAGCTATAACTCTCAAAACAGCTTGGTGTTGGCACAAGAACAGGCCTGAAGTCCAATGGGATAGAACTGCGGACCCAGATATTAAACCACAGACCTATGGCCACCTAATCTTTGACAAGGGAGCCAAAAAATAGAATGGAAGAAAGATAGCCTCTTCAACAAGTTTTGCTGGCAGAACTGGTTAAGCACCTGCAGAAAACTAAAGTTGAATCCTTCTTTGTCACCTTGCACTAGAATTAACTCCAAATGGATCAAAGACCTGGAGGTAAAACTGACACACTGAAAAGTTTACAGGAAGGAATAGGAGATACACTAGGCCTCCTTGGCACAGGTCGAAATTTTCTTAATAAGGACCAAGAATCACAACAAATCAGACAAAAACTGGATAAGTGGGACTGCTTTAAACTGCAGAGCTTTTGTATGGCATCGGATATAGCTAGTAAACTAATCAGGAAGCCTACAGATTGGGAGAAGATTTTCACCAACCAAACAACGGACAAAAGCCTCATATCTAAAATATATCAACAACTCAAAAAATTGAATCACTCCAAAACTAACCTCCAAAGTAACACCCATCCCATTAAAAAATGGGCCAAAGACTTAAAGAGAGTCTTCTCTGAAGAAGAAATAAAAATGGCCTATAGACACATGAAGAAATGCTCCACATTTCTGGTCATAAAAGAAATGCAAGCCAAAACAACTCTAAGATTCCACCTCACTGCAGTTAGAATGGCCAGGATCAGGAAAACGAATGACAACAGATGCTGGAGGGGATGTGGCCAGGAGGGATCACTACTACATTGTTGGAGGGAGTGCAAACTCGTTCAACCACTATGGAAAGCAGTGTGGCAGTGCCTCAAAAGGCTAAACATAGAACTCCCCTATGACCCAGCAATTCCACTACTTGGCATTTACCCAACAATCCAGAAACAAGGGCATACTAAACCCACTAGCACAACAATGGTCATTGCAGCACTATTCACCGTAGCAAAGGTATGGAACCAACCCAGATGTCCCTCAGTTGATGAGTGGATCAACCAGTTGTGGTATTTGTAAAAAATGGAATTCTATGCTCCTGTCAGAAAGAATGACATCGCCCCATTTGTTAGGAAATGGAAAGACTTAGAACAAATCATATTAAGTGAAGTAAGCCAGACTCAAAGAAACTTAGGCTCAGTGGTTTCCCTCATTCTTCATAATCAGTAGAAACCTTGGGCTCTACTAGCAGAGATTTGCAATAGAGCAAAAGGCCATATATAAGGCCCTATAATGTGAAGCTAATTGAAAGGACCTCCAGGATATTGAAACAAAAGCCATATAATGAATGATTGTTGTCCTTAATGTACTATGTTGTCTCCCATCTGCTTTGCTGTCCCTTGGTTATCCCATATTGGTATAGTATCTCACTTTGTTATCTGATATATTGAATTTATTTGTATTTGGATATTTGAAATTTGATAGGGAAGGGGGGAAAACCAAGACAGGTGGGGGCTGTGGGTTTGGAGGGAAATGGGTACCAACACATGTGAAAGGGTATCAATGTATGTGAATTAATGCACCTTCTACCTGGCAAATATCATGTAACCCTTTTACTAATTACAATAAAAAATGAAAAAAAAAGAAAGTTGTAGTGTGTGGGGAGGATGATGGGGTCAAATACATTTCTTCTTAGAAATTTACCTCATCTGGTTTCCCTGGATTTTCCTGGCCTTCTTCTTAGAGAAAGGCCTGTTATACTGGATTTGTGGCTTGGC
The DNA here is from genome assembly GCF_031878675.1 of Megascapheus bottae. Lineage (NCBI taxonomy): Eukaryota > Metazoa > Chordata > Mammalia > Rodentia > Geomyidae > Megascapheus > Megascapheus bottae. The sequence continues at coordinate 1,606,190 of NW_028327641.1, read as the reverse complement.
AATGATATAGCATGTACATCTTCGAGTAAGACATGCACAACTTCCATGCCTGAGACTCGAGTTTCCAGACCTTTGGCAACAGCACAGCAACATCTTTCTTCCTCCTGAGCCACATGCCAAGTGAGCTGGCTTGAGTTGGTTGTTAGTTACAGTGGCTTGGTTACCAGGGTTCCATATTCTGTTCCATTGTGAGGGAGGCAGTGTCACCTTTCAGGGCCCAATGACCAAAGATCCTTGCTCACAGAAGACCTCACCAAAGACATACTGGAGGCTGAATCTCTCCTCGAATCTCACAATATACATGTGGATGTAGTAAACAGCACACCTTATTTGTCCAATCCCAATGTCTTCCCCTAGGCCCAACTACCAGTCTGCTCTCACGCTCAAGGAGCGTTTCTTAGGTAAGATCCAAAATTAAGGGTCCATATTGCCCTCATCCTTTACAAAATATTTGCTTCACAGTGCCTTCTCTGCCTGCATTTTCCCCTTGTCGAATTTTTTTTTGTTTTTGCTAGTCTTGGGACTGGACCTCAGAGTGTGAACATTGTTCTTGGGCTTTCTTTAGGCGTTAGCTGTCCCACTGAGCCACAGCACCGCTTTCAGGGTTTTCTATGTATGTGGTAATGAGGAGTCAAACCTGAGTCTTTTTGCGTGGTAGCCAAGGACTCTACCACTAGGTCAAACACACAGGGCATCTTGCACATATTTTTGACGTCAATCTACTAGGATATTATTAGGTTTCTGTATCCTAATCAATTTTTTCCTGATGATCAGCTTTGCTGTCAAGTGTAAAAAATGCAAGAGGGAAAAACACAGAAGAATGAGTGAAATTTAAAAAAAGCATTACACACATAGATAAGTGTTCATTCTTGGTAGGAGAAAGGATATTTTGATATGATGATGATGATGACTTTATAATTACTATGTCAGGGTTGAGAATTTGGCATAGTGATAGAGTGCTTGTCTAGCATCCATGAAGATCTGGGTATGATTGCTCAGTATCACATAGATAGAAAATCTAGATGTGGCACTGTGGCTCAAGGGGCAGAGGGCTAGACTTGAGAAAACCCGAAGACAGTGTTCAGGCCCTGAATTCAAGCGCCAAGCCTGGCAGAGAGATAAAAGAAAATAAAAATGCTTTTTACGAGCTAATTCACTCACAGCATTTGCTTCTGAAATCTTCGCTTCTGCATCTTGTGAAATACCCCTTTCATTGACCGTAGACAAGAAAAAGAGATCCATCCCATGGTCCACTGTGAGGCCAATGGTTGGGCTAAGAGCTAGTCTTGCAGCAACATATAAGTTTTATTCTAATACTTTCCAAACTTTGTACTCAAATATGCTACCTACTTACCAACTTAGGTCAGTTATCCTTATGCTATACCTTTTCTTCATTACTACAATATTCTTACACTCCTACGTTAATCCTCTTCTACGTCCCCTGACCTCTCTCATTCTTTTTTTCTATCTCTGGACCTCTGCTCGTCTTTCAACCCATGCTGCACGGATCTACACTTGATGGCTGTTGAGCAATATTGTATATGTAGGTGGTTAATTATTCTCTAGGCTCAGAGGGACTTAAAGACAATAGAGATTGGATTGAGAGGCTTATTGTTTTGGGTATGAATCGCTTATCAGTGGTTGTATTAGATTGGTCTGTAAGTGCACAAAAAGAAAGACTGATAATACCAATCAAAACTTGTGAACGTCTAGTGTCTACCAGCTACAGAGGTCTAGGTTGGTTATATCTGAAAAACTATAATCGTATTTAGTTGTAATCTTGGTCCCATTTTCAAATGGGCAGAACCAGAAACTCAAGAAAAATGTCAAATCAAGAAACAACATCACCCACCCAATGTAAACAGACAATGGAACACTCACTGGCAAACCTAGAGGAGAGTCTTCCAAGTGCTACACAAATGCAATTGATAAACATCGTTAATGGAAAATGTGAAAATATAAAGAAAGAGATAATGGAGGAAGCCATAGCTGAACAAGAGGAAATCATAAACAAGGTGATAATTGAAAAAGAAGAAGCCATAATGGAGACCATAATAAAGGTTTTTCAAAGAAAGATGGATGAATTCATAGAATCCACAAATAAAAACGTGACCAAACTCCAGCAAATGTCCAAAGAAAATAAAGCTACTGAGCTACCCACTCAAAAGGAAATCAAGGAGATAAAGAAATCCATACATGATCTAAAACAAGAGATGCAAGGCATCAAAAATGAGCAATTAGAAGCAAGGGACATGAAAAATAAAGTAGATAGTTTTAATAGCAGGTTAGACAATGCAGAGGAGAGAATTTCCGGGGCTGAAGATAATTTAGGTATTATAGAGAAAGAACAGAAAATGAGTCAATCCAAATCTAGGAAATATGAGAGAGCGCTTCAGGTGATCCAATATACAATTAGGAAGCCTAATTTAAGGCTAGTTTGTATTGAGGAGGGCGTGGAGAAAGAGGTCAATGGTATTGGAAATATACTTCAGGGAATCATCTCAGAGAATTTCCCAAATATCCAGAAGGGCAGGCCCATCCAGATACGAGAAGCTTTTAGAACCCCAAACAGACCTGACCAGAAAAGAACATCCCACCGCCACATTGTGATCCGAACTGGATCAATAGAAACGAAAGGAAAGATCGTAAAGGCAGCCAGGGAAAAGGGATCAGTAACCTATAAAGGCAAACCAATCAGAATAACCCCAGATTTCGCAGCAGAGACCATGCAAGCAGGAAGTGACTGGAAGCATATATGTCATGCCCTTAAATCAAATAACTACCAACCAAGAATACTGTAGCCAGCTAAGCTCTCATTCATAACTGAGGGAACAATAAAAACATTCCATTCCAGGGAAAAGCTGCAACAATATGTCGAAACAAAACCAACACTACAGAGAATTCTCAAAGATGCTCTATACATAGGAAACCAAAATAAATGCAATATAGGGAAAGAAATGGCTCCTAAACAGCATACCATCTAAGGACCAAAAGAACTGTCAAGACACAGGCCCTACTAAAAGCTTTTAAAAATGGTAGGAACTAATAAATATCTCTCAATCCTAACTCTCAATATCAATGGACTTAACTCTCCAATTCAACGGCATAGGCTGTCTAGTTGGATCAAAAAGCAAGAGCCATCGTTCTGCTGTCTTCAAGAGACACATCTTACCCCAAAACAATCATCTTTTGAAAGTGAGAGGTTGGCATAAACTCTATCAAGCTAACTGCCCCCATAAACAGGCTGAAGTTGCCATCCTCATATCAGATACAATAGACTTCAAACTAAAATTAGTAAGAAAAGACAAAGAAGGTGACTACATACTACTAAAGGGATCTTTCCTCCAGGAAGACATAACGATCCTAAATATTTACACACCCTTTTGAAGATTCTCAAAAGATTGAAGATTCTGCCAGTGTAAGTTAGATTCCAGCATTGATATTAAATAATGCAATGAGTAGGGATTTATATTTGAAATATCACTGTTGAGAAAATCTAACACACATTTGCTTAGTATTGGCTTTTGATTTCCCAAGAAGTCCAGTACAAGCTAACATGTGTGGCATATATCGACTTGGAGAAATGATTCAGAATATGTGACTCATTTGAACAGGAGTCAGTGAAAAGATACAGAAGCAGGATACCCATATTGTGATAATTTGTATCTTTCGCATATTTTGTGGTTGTTATTAATTCCATTTGTAGTGTACATTTCTAGGTAAAAACTTTTCAAATATTTCCAAACAATTTGTTATTTCAACAGCAAAAAAAGACATTTATATGCCTGATAAAATTCACAGAATCCAAATTTTTCCATATTATTTTTTGTTTTTTGTTTTTTTTTTTGGTGTGTCATAGATCTTGAACTCAGCCTTGGCACTATCCCTGAGCTCTTCCGCTCCAGGCTACCACCTTACACTGGAGCCCAGCCCCACTTCCCATTTTCTAAAGGTAAATTGGAGATAAGAGTCTCAGCTCTTTTTGTGCCAGGATGGCTTTAAACCCTGATCCTCAGATCTCAGCCTCCTGAGTAGCTAGGATTATAGAAGTGAGCCACCACCCCATCATGCTCAGCTTTCTGTTTTTTTTTAAACAAGCCCTTTGGCTGGAACTCGGTCTGAGCACTGTCCTTCAGCTTTCCCCAAGCCTAGTGATCTTCTACTTGAGCCACAGCACTACTTCTGGTTTTTTCTGTGTATGTGGTACTGTGGAATTGAACCTTCGTCTTCATACAAGCACTCTACAACTATGCCAAACTCCCAGCCCCTCCACATTAGTTTTTATGATAGATCTTTCCATGCATCTAGGATGGCTAGAAATCCTTCTTGAGTTTCCCAAGATCAGGGAGTATAGGTGTGTCCCATCCTGTGTGGCTACATAACCATTGTTTAGGGTACAGTTCTCTCTTCATTCTACCCAGCTAGAGCAATTTTCATCTTCCATGTATAATCATTAAACATTCAGCTCCTGTTCCTCTCTACTCCATTCTTTGGAAACATCGTGCTTTTTAGCTCTAAGGGTTTGTTGATCCTTGGAAGCTCTGGAAGGATAAACATACCCTAGCTCTTCCTTTACGACTGCTGTATTTTTAGTTTACTGTAATCAAGATTCATCTGTAAAATATAGTAAAATATTCTTCCTTCTCAATGCATTGTTTTGCATATTTCTATCTTTTGATTATTATTAATAGTTGTGAATGGATTCTCCACATATTTGTTCTAGTTTGCTTTCTCTTCCGTTAGGTACAAATCTAGAAATAGAAGTGTTGGACCATATTTCTATGTAATTCTATATTTAGTACTTTTTTAGCACTCTCCACGCAATTTTTGATTGTTTTATATTCCTTGCAGAACTATTCCAAAGTTCTACTTCTTCTCACTACCTTGCCAGTAATAGTTAGACTTTGAAAGTTGTTTTTTTGTATGTGTGTGTGTGTGTGTGTGTTTGTGTGTGTTTATGTGGATCTTTTTGTTTAAAACCATATTTATATTAACATATTTAAAGTAATGATTTCATTGTAATTTTAATTTTTCTCATGACTGTTAATATTGAACTTCTTTCTACATTTTGAACTACTATTTCTATATATTCTTTTTAGAAAATCCTCTCCAATCTCTATTTTTTTCCCTTTTTTTGTGGGGTAGTGGGGAAAGTCATGGGGCTTGGACCTTGGGCCGTGAGCTCTTTAGTTTAAGGCTATTGTCCTACCCTGAGTATTGCCCCTCAGTTCTTCTTCTCACAGCTCCCTAACCCTCTTCCCATTATATACAGAACAAAGGTCATCCTCAGTCTTTTTGAAAAAGTAAAACATACAGTAAATTTGTAGTATAAAACAGCAAGAAATAAATTTCTTGCCAGGTGCCGTGACTTCTACCTGTAATCCTAGCTACTCAGATATCAGGCTGATATCTAAAGATTTGGTTCAAAGCCAGCCTGGGCATTAGAAAGTCTATGAGACTCTCATGTACAGTTAACCACTAGAATATGGGAAATGGCACTGTGGCTTCATAGGTAGGGTGATAGCCTTGAGTTGAAGAGCCCAGGAACAGTGCCCAGGCCCAGAGTTCAAGCCTTACAAATCCCCCAGCCAAAAAAAAGAAAAAAAAGTTTCTTCCCCAAGTGATTATTATGCCAGACATAGAACATTAACATTCTGGGTGTACTTCACAGTATTATTACTTGATACAATAAGATTTTGCAATATTCTCACAGTACCAGCATATGTCATCATATAATGTAGTTCCTTTTCAATGGAATAATTCCATTTATAACCTAAATCTACTCCCCCGACTTATTTTTGTCGATACCACAATTGCTCTACCATGATATGCCACAAGCCATTAAACATTTTATGGTGGGTAATTGGAAAGGAGTCTCATGGAATTTTGTGCCAGGCTGGCTTTGAACCATGGTCCTCAGATCTCAGTCTCCTGAGTAGCTAGGATGACAGGCGTGATCCACCAACACCTGGCTTGCCTTTTTATTTTTTTGTGGGTCTTGGGACTTGAACTCTGTGCCTAGGCACCATCCCTAAGCTTTTCAGGTCAATATTTCATGTAAGTCTAAACATTTAAGTAAAGGAATAAAATTCCAACAAAAAAAGAATAAAATTCCAGACATGGTGTGTTTATAACTCGGTGCTAATTACTTGATGAAAATGTGCCATTCCAGAAGCTGGTGTCATTTGATGATGTAGCTGTGGATTTCAGCTGGGAGGAGTGGCAGCATCTGGACAATGCTCAGAGGACCCTGTACAGAGATGTAATACTGGCGACCTACAGCAACCTGGTGTCCTTAGGTGAGCAAAAGTCAAATTCACTTGCAAGGCCAAGTGCCTTGTTATTTTGCAGATACGTGAATGTTTATCAAACTTTCAATACTATTTAAATGAAAGATTCCAGGCCCTGAGAAGTATCATTACTTTCTAAAGAAAACCTAAGGTAATTTTGTACTCATTCTTCAGGATACCTTCAGGATACTTTGACAACAGTTCTAAATTATGTTTCCTCTAATGGAGACGACATTCCAAACTTACACAGTAATTGTAAGTGGATAAACAATCCAGAATAGAATATATATCATTATTGGAAATAGGATCTACAAATCACTAAACAGTGAGTTTATAATGGAAACCTGGCACTAGGTGCAATGTTTCATGCCTGTAATCTTAAAATATTCAGGAGGAAGAAATCTAAGAATTCTAATTTGAAGCCAGCAATGGCATAAAAATTGCCATGAAACTCTATAACTCCAAGTAACCCCTCAAAAATGTTAGTGGAGTGTCAAGAGTTTGACTTTGTGGTTGAGTGCTTGCCTAGCATGCATGAAGACCTATGCATGTAAGTGGAGCTGGGACTCAAACTGGTATTTTTCTAGCCTTGAGCAAGACAGCTAAGTTTATGCCATACAAAATGAATCCAGAGCTGGGAAAAAGTCAACCATGGAGCCAGTGGGAAATGAGAAAAAAGATTTAATAGATAACTTGTGAGTAGGATGTCTGCGAACTTAAAGCAATGATGACACAGCATAAGCAATAATTCTCTACTGTTTCTAATTTACAGGGCCCTGTGATCCAAAACCTGTATTAATTGACAAGCTAGAGCAATGTGCAGAACTCTGGATAAGAAATTCCTCTGACAAGAATATCACAGGTGAGTGAATGCATCTTCATATTGATGTTGGAGCCTGAGCCCCATTGGTAAGTTCATGTTGTGATGTACTGAGCAATAATATTCTTAGTTACCCTAAATCCTGTGTGGAACCTATGGAATTCTTTGTGAATGAATCAAGAATCATTTTCTTTTCCAAATCCTATGCTTGGTCTCAGGGCCTGAGCATGGTCCTTGGGTTTTCTCAAGGCAAGCTCTCTACTTCTTGAGTCATATCAGCACTTCTGGCTTTTTCTTTGTATGTAGTACCAAGGAACTGAACCAAGTCTTTGTGCAAGCTAGTCCAAACCCCCGGCACCAAGAATCATAGGGTGATATAATGAATTCTATGTGGCAGTAGAGTTAAAGTTAGATTTCTCTGTAGAAATCAGTGTGAAACAAAATAAAATGAGAAAGCCATGAGCCCGTGGCTCATGCCTGTAATCCTAGCTACTTAGGAGGCTGAGATCTGAGGATCAAGGTTCAAAGACTGACCTATCACAAAAACACCTTAGACTCTTCTCTCCAATGAACTAATAGAAAATGAGAAGTGGGGTTGAGGCTAAAGACATAGGGCAGTAGCCTTGAGCTGAAGAGCTCAGGAAGAACAGCCAGGTCTAGAATTCAAGTCCCATGACTGCAAAACAAGAAAGAAAGAAAGAAAGAAAGAAAGAAAGAAAGAAAGAAAGAAAGAAAGAAAGAAAGAAAGAGAGAGAGAGAGAAAGAAAGAAAGAAGAAAGAGGGAAGAAAGAGGGAAGGAAGGAAAGGAAGAAAGAAGGAAAGAAAGAAAGAAAGAAAGAAAGAAAGAAAGAAAGAAAGAAAGAAAGAAAGAAAGATATTTCATTTGTTTAAAACTAAGACTGTAAATGATTGAGCAAACAAGGAATAAGTCAGGGCATTATTCTCTGATAAGGATAATATCTTTTTGCTGGTAGGAAGAGACTGGTATTCAGAACCAGACCTTTCCACCAGAAATTGAGCCTACTGATAGAGTGCTTGCCTAGCATGCACAAAGACACAGGTTTGATTCCTTATTACCACATACATAGAAAAAGCCAGAAGTAATGACTTCATTCGCAGGGTTCTAGTGTGGAGAAAACCGAAGGACAGTGGTTAGGTCCTAAGTTCAAACCCAGGAATGGAAGGAAAAAAAAAACAACAAAGTTTCAATCAACATAAGAAAATTAACTAGACAATGAGCTGGAGATTTTCTGGTCTTCCATGGTTCTGAGGGACAGGAGTGTTAGAAAAGGAATTTTTATAAGACTTCAAATGGATAGAAACAAATTTCAAAATTCCCACAAATACCTAAATTGAGACTTTAGTGAGAAGTTGTAACTGAAGGGATTTAGGTGTAAGTCCTTACTCTCAAGAATCGTTCTTGCTTGGATCAAAGGCAAAGAGACATATAAACCAAACTTGTGGCCGCTGAATCTAGAAAAAAATCGTGTTCCTCACTTAATGGTTAATAAGCAAACAGCATTGAAACTGGGTAAGGTAATCCTATCTGCTACTCAGGACCTGAGACTCTTATCTGTAGTTAACTCTAGAAAACAGGAAGTGGGGCTGTAGCTCAAGGATAGGGGTTATAGTCTTCTGCTGAAGTGTTCAGGGACAGGGCCGAGGCCTATGAACTACAAAAAAAAAGAAAAGAAAAGAAAAGAAAGTTTTAAATAGATGCAAAACAGCACAATATTTAGATTATTTCTCAAAAATAAAAGAAAGGCAGCTATTCCTCAATGTATAAACAAAACGGTATTTGAAAAAAAACAGCTGCAGGTATACTATAGGTAGTACTCAGCTTAAAACTGTAGCAATACATAGATGGGAAATTTCAATAAATATTTCCTGTGATATAAAAAGAGAACTAAAACACAGAAAAACCTTATTGGTCATTGTAAAATATCATTTTCTTAATATGTTAGGGAGAAAAGCATATAGTTCTCACAAATCAATTTCCACTTTTATATATTTTTTTAATCAAAAAGCATATTTTATTAATTATTAGCAATCAGGCTTTTATGCACTCATAGCAAATCTCTAATAAAGCATGTCACATCAAACACACACATATGTTATTTGTGTATATTTAACAAATATATATGTTATGTGAAATTTCAGTATTCACCATTGTGTAGAAAATGATTAAATGAGTAATGGCTTGCCTGACAAAAAATATTCTAGTAAGTAGGTGTATAACACAAATATTCAGCAAAATCTTAAGCAAGGGCTGGGAGTTTGGCTTACTGGCAGAATGCTTGCCTAACACACACAAAGACCAGGGTTCGATTCATAGGTACCACATATATAGAAAAGGTGGAAGTGGTGCTGTGGCTCAAGTGGTAGAGCTAGCCTTGAGAAAACCCAAGGACAGTTCCCAGGCCCTGAGTTCTAGCCCCAGGACTGGCAAAAGCATTATTAAACAAAATACAATAATATTTATACAGTCAAATTTATAAGGAATGTATTATTATGAATATTTTTTTCACCTCCTGGTAAATTATTGGAAAATAGGGAAAGTGCTATTTATTCAGATATATAAGCTTATTTCACTTAGCACAGTGTTTTATTGAAGTTATACATATTAGTGGAGTCATAAATTCTTCTAGAAGTGAGTAAAGTTATCCAGGTGTATGAAATCTATCACCAGAAGGATGACAATTGTATATAATTTTATGGCATATTTGAGAGAGTTTGGTGTAAGTGTTGAGGCAATGGCCTCTTAAGTGGTAGTAAGAAACAAAGAAACAGCATCTGATCTACTACCTGACATTTAGTAGCATGGAAAAAGGGGTTAAGGATATACCTACAGATGTATGTTATACCGATATTGCCACAGTTTAACAAATTATAATGAATTTTGGCAAATAATACTAATATTACCACCCATTAATAAAGTAATAAAAATCAGTCTATGAATATTTCACCTATAGTCTGCCCTTGGTTTACGAAATGGCATTCTTCCAAAATAGGACTTAGTGTCTTCCTTTTTAAACGAATGTTTAATTGATTCCTATTCCCATTAGTGTATTGGTGGTGTTTAATGTTGATCATTAGACAAAATAGTGGTTTCTTTGCAACCCTCAAATATCTGACTGGTTTCCTGTGGTAAGGGTATCTCATTTTTTTTTTCGGGTCCGGGAGGTCTGCAGCCTAGGTAAAAACTGCAGCCTCGTTTATTGTCAACTCCAGGCTTATATCCCTTCTTGAAACCGGGGAACTTCCAGGTGTTACATTCATATGGTAAATCTCAGGTCATTTAAACAGAATAAGGCCAGAAAACACTAAGACAATAAAGCCATTGTCTGATGCAAATCAAAGTACAGTTTGATTCCACTCTGGCTCCTAACACCATGGTTTGACCCATTGATCACCCTTCCTGAGGGAATCTTCCTAAACTTCTTAACATAAATATGAAAGCCGATACCCCAGCCCTCTCAGATGATAGATGCCTGAAAGGGTTACTCGAACAATAGGCTTGGAGAACCAGACTAGTACCATAAACTCAGAAAACGCTTTGAAACTTCCAGCTAGGGGAGGCCCTGGCCTCTACCCATTACTGCTACATAAGTCCCCCACTCCTGCCCTTATTACACTAAGATTTATGACTCGACTCATCACAAGTCGCTATTGTATCCCTCTTCAACTCTCCGTGAAAGTTGATCCGATCTGTTGAGGTTATTTTATGCTCTCATGACTCAGTTTCTTTTTTTTTCTTTTTGCCAGTCTTTGGGCTTGAACTTAGAGTCTGGGCACTGTCCTTGGACACTTTTTTGCTCAAGGCTAGCGCCATGTCACTTGAACCACAACACTACTTCTGTTTGTGGTACCAAGGAATAGAACTCTGGGCTTCGTGCATGCTAGGCCTGCACTCTACCACTGGGCTACACTGCTGGCTCCTCAACTTAGTTTCTGAATACACCATACCTCAATTTCTGACAGTTTTGGAGGTTAGTAGATGATATGAGTGTCATCATTTTATTTGTCTAGGCTGCCATTGAGCCATGATCCTTAAATCTCAAACTCAGCCATCATAGTTGGGTACACAGTTTCTTGGCCATGTACATCTGGTTTCCCTTACCTTTTCCACTCAAGACCAGCACACCTAACACTTGAGCCATACCTCCATCTCTGGCTTTTTTTTTGCATTTTTTTATTGTAATTAGCAAAAGGGTTACATGATATTTGCCAGATAGAAGGTGCATTAATTCACATACATTGATAGCCTTTTACATGTCTTGGTTCCCGTTTCCCTCCCCCCCCACACCTCCTACCCGTCTTGATTTTCCCCCCTTCCCTATCAAATTTGAAATATCCAAATACAAATAAATTCAATATATCAGATAACAAAGTGAGATACTATACCAATATGAGATAACCAAGGGACAGCAAAGGAGATGAGAGACAACATAGTACTTTAAGGACAACAATCATTCATTGTATGCCTTTTGTTTCACTATCCTGGAGGTCCTTTCAATTAGTTTCACATTATATGTCCTTATGTATCAAGATTTTGCTCTATTGCAAATCTCTGCTAGTAGAGCCAAAGGTTTCTACTGATTATGACAAATGAGGGAAACCATTGAGCCTAAGTTCCTTTGAGTCTGGCTTACTTCACTTAATATGATTTTTTCTAAGTCTTTCCATTTCCTAACAAATGGGGCAATGTCATTCTTACTGACAGCAGCATAGAATTCCATTGTGTACAAATACCACAACTTGTTGATCCACTCATCAACTGAGGGACATCTAGGTTGGTTCCATATCTTTGCTATGGTGAATAGTGCTGCAATGAACATGGATGTGCTAGTGGGTTTAGTATGTCCTTGTTTCTAGGTGGTTGGGTAAATGCCAAGTAGTGGAATTGCTGGGTCATAGGGGAGTTCTATGTTTAGCCTTTTGAGGCACTGCCACACTGCTTTCCATAGTGGTTGAACGAGTTTGCACTCCCACCAACGGTGTAGTAGTGATCCCTCCTGGCCACATCCCCTCCAGCATCTGTTGTCATTCGTTTTCCTGATCCTGGCCATTCTAGCTGGAGTGAGGTGGAATCGTAGTGTTGTTTTGATTTGCATTTCTTTTATGACCAGAGATGTTGAGCATTTCTTCATGTGTCTATAGGCCATTTTTGTTTCTTCTTCAGAGAAGACTCTAAGTCTTTGGCCCATTTTTTAATGGGATGGTTGTTACTTTGGAGGTTAGTTTTGGAGTGATTCAATTTTTTGAGTTGTTGATATATTTTAGATATGAGGCCTTTGTCCGTTGTTTGGTTGGTGAAGATCTTCTCCACTCTGTAGGCTTCCTGATTAGTTTACTAGCTATGTCCTTTGCCATACAAAAGCTCTGCAGTTTAATGCAGTCCCACTTATCCAGCCTTTCTCTGATTTGTTGTGATTCTTGGTCCTTATTAAGAAACTTTCGACCTGTGCCAAGGAGGTCTAGTGCATCTCCTATTTCTTCCTGTAGAGTTTTCAGTGTGTCAGCTTTAACCTCCAGGTCTTTGATCCATTTGGAGTTAATTCTAGTGCAAGGTGACAAAGAAGGATCCAGCTTTATTTTTCTGCAGGTGCTTAACCAGCATAACTTGTTGAAGAGGCTGTCTTTCTTCCATTCTATTTTTTTGGCTCCCTTGTCAAAGATTAGGTGGCCATAGGTATGTGGTTTAATATCTGGGTCCTCAGTTCTATTCCATTGGTCTTCAGGCCTGTTCTTCTGCCAGTACCAAGCTGTTTTGAGAATTATAGCTCTGTAATAGAGTCTAAAGTTTGGAATTGAAATTCCTCCTGCGCTGTTCTTTCTGCTAAGAAGTGTTTTTGCTATACGGGGTCTTTTATTATTCCATATGAAATTTTGGATTGCCTCTTCTATTTCTTTAAAGAATGACATTGGGATATTGATGGGTATTGCATTAAATTTGTAGATAGCATTTGCCAGGATTGTCATTTTCACAATGTTGATTCTTCCAATCCAGGAGCATGGGAGGTTTTTCCATTTCCTTAGTTCTGCTTTAATTTCCTTTTTTAGGGTTTTAAGTTTTCGTCAAAAAGGTCCTTTACATTCTTTGTTAAGCTAATTCCTAGGTACTTTATTTTGTTTGAGGCTATTGTGAAAGGAGTTTCTTTCCTGATTATTGCCTCGTTCCTCTCACTGTTGGCATAAAGGAAGGCAGTTCATTTTTGAGGGTTGATTTTATGGCCTGCTACTCTTCCAAAGCTTTGAATCAGCGCAAGGAGCTTGGGAGTCGAGTCTATAGGATTCTTTAAATACAGAATCATGTCATCTACAAAGAGGGATAGTTTTATTTCCTCTTTCCCTACTTGGATCCCCTTTATGCTTGCTTCTTGCCTTATTGCACTGGCTAGGAATTCTAGTACTATGTTAAAGAGTAGTGGAGAGAGTGGGCATCCTTGTCTCGTTCCTGATTTTAGAGGGAATGGCTTTAGATTTTCACCATTAAGTGTAATACTAGCAGTAGGTTTCTCATACACAGCCTTTATTACATTGAGGAATGTTCCATGGATTCCTAGTTTCTCCAGAGCTTTTAACATAAAGGGGTGTTGGATCTTGTAAAATGCCTTTTCCGCGTCTATTGAGACAATCATGTGATTTTTGTCCTTGCTCCTGTTGACGTGTTGAATTATATTAATTGATTTGTGTATGTTGAACGAGCTTTGCCTCCCTGTGATGAATCCAGTTTGATCATAGTGTATAATTTTTTTGATGAGTTGTTTAGACGGTTGGCCAGTATTTTGTTGAGAAGTTTTGCATCGATGTTCATCAAAGATATAGGTCTATAGTTCTCTTTCTTTGATGAATCTCTGTCTGGTGTGGGGATGTGGGTTATACTGGCTTCATAGAATGAGTTTGGTAAGGAACCTTCATTTTCAATTTCGTTGAAGAGCTTGAGGAGTATTGGTGTGAGCTCTGCTTTGAAGACCTTATAGAATTTAGCTGTGAATCCATCTGGCCCTGGGCTTTTCTTAGGTGGAAGTTCTCTAATTGCCATTTCTATTTCAGAGCTTGAAATAGGCCTGTTGAGTTGGGTTAGTTCTTCTTGGTTCAGCGTGGGTATGTTAATATTGGCTAGGAATTCATCCATTTCTTCTAGATTCTCAAATTTGTTGGCATAAAAGTTTGAGAAGTATTCCCTCATGATATTCTGGATCTTGGTATTTTCTTTCGTGACACTACCAATTTCATATGCGATTTTGTTTATTTTGATATGCTCTCTTCTTTTTTTGGTAAGATTTGCTAAGGGCTTGTCAATTTTCTTAATTCTTTCAAAGAACCAACTCCTTGTTTTGTTGATTCTTTCTATAGTTTTTTTGGATTCCAAATCATTTAATTCTGCTTTGATTTTAATAATTTGCTTTCTTCTACTGGGATTAGGGTTGGTTTGTTGCTCTTTTTCCAGGAGCTTAAGGTGAGACATTAACTTGTTGGTTTGCAATTTTTCCAACTTGTTGTTGTAGGCACTCAGCGCTATAAATTTTCCTCTGAGTACTGCCTTTGCTGTGTCCCAAAGGAGTTGGTATTTAGTGTGCTCCTTACTGTTAAATTTCATAAACTGTTGGATATCTGTTCTGATCTCTTCGATGACCCATTGGTGATTCAACAAAGTGTTGTTCAGTCTCCATGAGTTACAGGGTTTTCGTTGGTGGAGATGTGTGTTCAGTTCCAGTTTGATGTCTTTGTGGTCTGAGAGTGTGCATGGAATAATCTCTGTGTTTCTGAATCTGTCCAGGTTTTTTTATGGCCTAAGATGTGATCTATTTTGGAAAATGTTCCATGTGCTGCTGAGAGAAATGTATATTGTGTTGTTGCTGGGTGGAATATTCTGCAGATGTCTGTTAGATCTAGTTGGTCTATAGAGTTGTTCAGTTCTAAGGTTTCTCTGTTGAGTTTTTGCCTTGTTGATCTGTCCATAGGTGAGAGTGGTGTGTTAAAGTCCCCGACAATCACTGTATTTCGATCTATGTATGGTTTCAGTGTAAGTAAAGTTTGCTTGATGAAGTTTGGAGCTCCGGGATTGGGTGTGTAAATATTTAAGATCGTTATGTCTTCCTGGAGGAAAGATCCCTTTAGTAGTATGTAGTAACCTTCCTTGTCTTTTCTTACTAATTTTGGTTTGAAGTCTATTTTATCTGATATGAGGATGGCAACTCCAGCCTTTTTATGGGGGCCGTTAGCTTGATAGAGTTTATTCCAACCTCTCACTTTCAAAAGATGCTTGTGTTTTTGGGTAAGATGTTTCTCTTGAAGACAGCAGAACGATGGCTCTTGCTTTTTGATCCAACTAGACAGCCTATGCCGTTTAATTGGAGAGTTGAGTCCATTGATATTGAGAGTTAGGATTGAGAGATATTTATTAGTTCCTACCATTTTTAAAAGCTTTTAGTAGGGCCTGTGTCTTGACAGTTCTTGTGGTCCTTAGATGGTATGCTGTTTAGGTGCCATTTCTTTCCCTCTATTGCATTCATTTTGGTTTTCTATGTATAGAGCATCTTTGAGAATTCTCTGTAGTGTTGGTTTTGTTTCGACATATTGTTGCAGCTTTTCCCTGGAATGGAATGTTTTTATTGTTCCCTCAGTTATGAATGAGAGCTTAGCTGGCTACAGTATTCTTGGTTGGTAGTTATTTGATTTAAGGGCATGACATATATGCTTCCAGTCACTTCGTGCTTGCATGGTCTCTGCTGCGAAATCTGGGGTTATTCTGATTGGTTTGCCTTTATAGGTTACTGAACTCTTTTCCCTGGCTGCCTTTAGGATCCTTTTTTTGGTTTCTACTGATCCAGTTCGGATTAAGATGTGGCGGCGGGATGTTCTTTTCTGGTCAGGTCTGTTTGGGGTTCTAAAAGCTTCTCATATCTGGATGGGCCTGCCTTTCTCGATATTTGGGAAATTCTCTGAGATGATTCCCTGAAGTATATTTCCAATACCATTGACCTCTTTCTCCAGACCCTCCTCAATACCAATTAGTCTTAAATTAGGCTTCCTAATTGTATCTTGGACCTCCTGAAGCGCTCTCTCATTTTTCCTAGATTTGGATTGACTCATTTTCTTTTCTTTTTCTATAATAACTAAATTATCTTTAGCCCCGGAAATTCTCTCCTCTGCATTGTCTAACCTGCTATCAAAGCTATCTACTTTATTTTTCATCTCCCTTGCTACTAATTGCTCATTTTTGATGCCTTCCATCTCTTCTTTTACATAAAGTATGGATTTCTTTATCTCCTTGATTTCCATTTGAGTAGTTAGCTCAGTAGCTTTATTTTCTTTGAACATTTGCTGTAGTTCGGTCACCTTTTTATTTGTTGATTCTATGAATTCATCCATCTTTCTTTGAACAGCCTTTATTATGGCCTCCTTTATGGCTTCTTCTTTTTCACTTATCACCTTGTTTATGGTTTCCTCTTGTTCAGCTATGGCTTCCTCCCTTACCTCTTTCTTTATATTTTCACATTTTTCATTAATGATGTTTATCAATTGCATTTGTACAGTGTTGGGGACCGACTGTGGGATCAATGACCTTGGACCTGACCTTGGACCTACACAAGGGTATACACAAGGAAGTAACTCTTATCATGATGACTTTAAGCTATGTCAATCAGTTCTTATCATGATGACTTTAAGCAATGTTAATCCTTTCTCAATTATCCTATATGTGATTTGTTTACTATTTTGTATGAATGTAGCCTCTGGCAGTTCCCTAGTTTTAAGAAGAGTATTTAAGGTCGGAACTTAAAATAAACGACACAGTCTTAGGCAGCAGTCTGGAGCTCACAGACTTCTTGGACCGCTGACTTGGGCTGTAGTCCTCCCGAACTCCATCTGTTTGTCTCTCTTCTATTTTTTCCTAGTCCTTGCCCCTATTTCAGGAATCCCAATCTACGAACCCTGGTTTGCTGCCGGCTGGCTCCGGCAACTGGCGCCCGAACAGGGACCCTGAAAATCTGGGACGAAGGCGAAGGACCCCCCCTGTGGTGAGTAACACGTCGTAGGACTATTAGGAGAGTGTATAGTCAGGAGAAAAAATTATGGGTCAAGTTAATAGCTATATGTCATATTTACCGATCTTAACAGGCCTACTTGAAGCCCACGGAATGTGGTTGGAAAAAGGGGTGCTTCAGAGCTTCCTACAGTTTCTCGAGGAGGCATGCCCGAGGTCTATAGAGGCGGAATTCCAAAAAGCCTGGCAGCAGATAGGAAAAAGAATTAAAGATTATTATAATGTATATGGCCCGAAAAGACCCCAGTAGAGGCTATTGATGTATGGAATTTAGTAAGTGAAGGCATAGATCCTTAACATGAGAATGCTGAACTTGAATTAAGGGAATTTTATGAATTAAAGGACCCTTCTGAAAAACCTGAGGCTGAGCCATATGCCGCAGCCCAAGAGAGTCTAAGTGAGATCTTGAAAATGGAACAACAACCAGTAGATATTGAGTATCAGAATTCAAATTTGAATATGAGGGAGGAAAGTTATGATGAGCTGATGGAGGACCGGATAGCTACGATAGAAAAGAGGTTAGAAGAAATCCTACATCTACTATATAAAATGGGGAAAGAGCATAGAGCCCCCCCAGAAGTAGGAAGGAGATATGACCCTCAGGCCACTATGGTTTCTGATTCTAAATCCTACCTCTCACACCCACCGCCTCAGGCTGCAGCCTTACGGCCCCAATCGCTTTTTCAACCTTTCAAGCCTAAAAGCCCTAGCAACAAATCCCTTTTAACAGGCACTACAACCAGGCACAGTGCATCGCAATTAAACCTGGCTCAGGCTGCTAGAGAGAGGGAAGATATTTCAGAGCCTCGATGCTTCCCTAGTTTAGTTGATCAGGATGAACAAGTATACCATCAACTTGTTCCTGTTAAACTATTGCAGGATTTAAAGAGTGCCTGCTCCCAATATGGGCCAACTGCCCCTTTTACTCAAGTAATATTAGAGGCCGCGTGTGCTGGTATTGTATGCCCAAATGACTGGAAGCGGCTTGCCAGAGCATGCCTTAGTGCGGGAGAGTACTTATTATGGGAGACAGAGTTCACTGCACAGTGTCGGGCTAAAATTGAAACAAATAGGTCTAAGAACCTGCCTTACACTTTTGATCAGTTGTTAGGAGAGGGAATCTATAAAAACACCGAAGATCAATTGGGTTATGCAAAGGAAGCCTATTTACAAATAAATGCTGCGGCGAAAGAGGCTTGGAAAAGGTTACGTAATTCCAATCGTACAAAAAATTTAGTAGAAGTTAAACAGGGACCGAATGAACCTTATCTAGAATTTTTGTCTCGATTAATGGAGACTGCAGATCACCTAGTACAAGATGAGAACGCAAGGAAGATTATAGTTAGACACATAGCCTATGAAAATGCCAACGCTGCCTGTCAGGCGGCTATCAGACCCCATAGGAATAAGGGAGGAATCACGGACTTTATTTCACTGTGTGCTGATATTGGACCCTCCCATGTACAAGGCCTTACTTTAGCCGCCGCTCCTCAAGGAAAGACTGCTACTGCATTTCTAAAATATAGAGGCCAGAGGCCAGAGGCCCGGGCTGCTAGACCCCCAGGGTGTTGCTTCTCTTGTGGACAAATAGGACATTGGATGACGCAATGCCCACGCCAGGCCAGGTTAAAGAGAGAAAAATTACCTGGCACATGTCCACGCTGTGGTAAAGGGAAGCACTGGGCTAAAGATTGCAGGTCAAGAACAGATCGCAATGGCCGCCCGTTTTCAGGAAACTGGAGAAGGGGCCAGCCTCTGGCCCCGCAAAACCATGGGGCAGTCCCTCCCTCTTCTCGGCCACAAGTAAATCTTCTAACAACCCCCCCAAATCAGTCTCCAGCCTCTTCCGTGCCACCCCAGGCAGCGCAGGATTGGACCTCTGTTCCTCCACCTGCTCAGTATTGACCCCAGAGATGGGGACACAAGCTCTCCCCACGGGGGTCTTCGGTCCCCTTCCCCCGGGAGTGGCTGGATTGCTGTTAGGGCGAAGTAGCTCAGCCCTTAAAGGGATACAGATTACACCTGGCAAAATTGACCAGGATTTCACTGGAGAAATCAAAGTTATGGCCTCTGCCCCGAAACACGTAGTATCAATCCCAGCCGGTCAAAAATTAGCACAACTAATACTTGTCCCTTTATCTCATAGGGAGACTGCTAATTCTTCTGCCCCATGCGGACAGAGAGGATTTGGATCCTCTGATATCTATTGGGTACAAAGCATAAAACAAGAGAGGCCTGAGATGACTATATTTATACAAGAAAAACCCTTTAAAGGAATATTAGACACAGGAGCGGATGTGTCTGTAATATCTAAAAAGCATTGGCCAGCCCAATGGCCCCTGACAACCTCTATGACTTCCCTACAGGGTATTGGGCAAGCAACTGACCCACAGCAGAGCAGTGCGATCCTTGTTTGGAGAGATGAGGAAGGGCACTCTGGTCATTTTCAGGCATTTGTCTTGGATCATCTGCCAATTAATTTATGGGGTCGTGATATCATGGAAAAAATGGGAGTGTATATGTTTAGTCCTAGTGCTGCGGTCACTAAGCAGTTACTTGATCAAGGCCTCCTCCCCTTTAGGGGACTAGGCCGAGCAGCACAGGGGGAGCTAGAGCCACTCCAACCCCAGTCTCACCCCCCGAAGCAAGGATTAGGGTATTCTTTAACGGGGGCTGTTGTTTGTCCTGCCCCTCATGCTGATCCCATAAATTGGCTCTCGGAAGAACCGGTATGGGTCGAACAGTGGCCTCTTTCTCTAGAAAAGATCATTGCAGTTCAGCAGCTGGTACAGGAACAGATAGACTTGGGACATGTGGACCCTTCTAACTCTCCATGGAATTCCCCAATTTTTGTTATAAAGAAAAAGTCAGGTAAATGGAGGCTGTTACAGGATCTGAGAAAGATAAATGCAACTATGGAACTGATGGGAGCCTTACAGCCCGGCTTGCCTTCCCCCATGGCAATCCCAAAGGATACTTATAAGATTATTATAGATTTGAAGGATTGTTTCTATACTATACCCCTGGCGCCTCAAGACTGTAAGCGCTTTGCCTTCAGCGTCCCCTCTGTTAATTTTAAAGAACCCATGAAGCGATATCATTGGCTTGTGCTCCCACAGGGCATGGCAAATAGCCCAACTTTATGTCAAAGTTTTGTAGCTAGAGCCATTTCTTCCACCCGTGAAAAATTCTCTTCTGTTTATATTGTTCATTATATGGACGACATCTTGTTGGCTTGTTCTGACCCTACCGTCGTACGACAAGCCTTTGGACAACTAAAGCAAGATCTGAGCCGCTTTGGCCTTATAATAGCAGCTGAAAAGGTTCAGGAACATCCCCCTTTTATGTATTTAGGCCATATATTAGGCCCACACTATTTTAAAAGCCAAAAAATACAATTAAAAACTTCACACTTAAGAACTCTTCATGATTTTCAGCAATTTTTAGGAGATATAAATTGGCTTCGGCCTTATTTAAAGCTGTCCACTGGAGAGTTAAAACCCCTCTTTGATCTCTTAAAAGGAGATACCAACCCTACATCCTTGCGCAATTTAAATCCCGACGCCGAGAGGGCCATCCAAATCGTAGAAAAGGCAATTTCCCAGCAACAAGTGAACTATTGTGACTACTCTAAACCATGGGGAGTTTACATTTTAGCTACTTCTCACTCCCCAACTGCTGTATTGTGGCAGGATGGCCCACTTTTATGGCTTTATCTACCATCAACACCCGGCAAAGTGCTGACCCCCTACTACGAATTGGTAGCTAATCTGACACATATGTGCCGAGTGGATTCCCGTAAATATTTAGGTCAGGAACCTCATTTTATCTGTGTCCCATATAATTCACAACAACAAGATTGGCTATTCGCCCATTGCGATTCTTGGGCCATTGCTTGGGCCAATTATACGGGAAAAATTTTGCATCACTACCCATCTAACAAACTCCTCCAATTTGCTGCGTGTCATACGTTCCTATTTCCTTCCATAGTATGGGCCTCGCCTTTATCTTCTGTCGCTTTAGTATTTACAGACGGATCCTCTAATGGAACGGCTGCTTTGACCATTAATGGGAAAACTCAATCTTGGGTTACGGGTTTTTCCTCCACCCAAGAGGTAGAGTTAGAGGCTGTTTTACAAGCACTCGTCCTGTTACAAGACGAGCCCTTTAACTTATACTCAGACAGCCAATATGTAATTCGTGCTCTTCAAGGCATAGAAACTGTTCCCTTTATTGGAACTATTAACTCCAATATCCAGACCCAATTTCGCCAAGTACAAACTTTGCTTTGTTCTCGCAACCACCCCTGTTTTTTTGGCTTCATTCGAGCTCACACTAATCTTCCTGGCCCTTTAAGTGACGGTAACGCAGTTACTGATTCTGCCACCAGAGTTTATTTAACTCAAGTCGAACTTGCTAAGCAGTCACATGCCATCCATCATCAAAACAGCCGAGCCTTGCGCCGACAGTTTAAATTATCTAGAGAAGCGGCACGTCAAATAGTTAAAACTTGCTCCAACTGTGTGCCCTTCTCACCAGCTCCTCATTTAGGTATAAATCCACGAGGACTGCATTCTAATCACATTTGGCAGATGGATGTCACACATGTTCCATCATTTGGCCGATTAAAATATGTTCATGTTACTGTAGATACTTATTCTAATTTTATCCTAGCCACCCCCTTGCTGGGGAACCTACTAAACATTGTATTTCTCACTGCATTCGATGTTTTGCTGTGATGGGGATTCCCTCGCAAATAAAAACAGATAATGGCCCTGGCTATGCAGGCCAAGCATTTCAATCCTTCTGCCATTCTTATAATATCACTCATATTACAGGCATTCCTTACAATCCTCAAGGTCAAGGCATCGTGGAGAGAGCTAATGGATTATTAAAATATCAAATTGCTAAAATACAGAAAGGAGAGTCATATCCCGCTACCCCTGTGAATATACTTAATCATGCTTTATTTGTTTTAAATTTTTTGAATCTGGATTCAAATAATTTATCTGCTGCTCAGCGATTCTGGGAAAAAAGAGAGCAGCGTGCTTTTGCCTTAGTAAAATGGAAGGATCCCCTAACTGGTGCTTGGCATGGACCAGATCCTGTTTTAACCTGGGGTAGAGGGCATGTATGTGTTTTCTCACAGGAAGAAAATGATGCCCGCTGGCTGCCCGAACGCTATGTTCAGATCGTGGAGAGTGACAGTGGTCATCCAAGCAGCGACCCACTGGACCTTCACCCCCAACCCTCCAGTAATGCATCCAGTAATGCGGAAAAGACCTGAATTCATGTTTTTGTGTTAAGTGTAAAAGTCTCTGTTTCTTTGTCTTGTTCATGTTACATATTTTTTCTTGTCCAGTTTTGTCTTTGAAATTGGTACCAGTTTTAAATATGGATCCTTATGTTTTTTCTAAAGTTTTGTTTTGAACCTGGTTCTCACCTGCAAGAGTAAAATTGGCAAAGCTCTCTTGACACAAACTTCCGGAAAATGAATGGCCAATATTAATTTTGTGCACTTTAAAATCTTTGAGTATGAATGTGTGTGAATGAGTGAGTGAACATGTTCAAGGTTTAATCAAGAAAATCATTTAGGTTTGAATTATTGCATTGTTTTAAAGAAGGGGGAGAATGGAACATTAGCAAAAAAAAATGTACTTGATGATTGTATGACAGCTCTTAAGTCCCATTAAGAAGGTCGAATCAGTAGATTGGAGAGAGAACTCCGAGATCATCAAGGGAGGCACTTGTAGCAGAGAAAAGAGCCTCAAGAACCTACTAGTAAGGTCCCAGAACAGCAGAGACTGATCACGTTGAAAACGACTGCAGCTTCTGAAGAATGAGGAATTGCCAGCGCTTCAGATCCACCAACAGCCAATATCAAGCCAACTCCTGTTGTTTCGACTCCAAGTAAAGTGACAACTGAAGCTATGGCTGGGAACAAATCAACACCTGTGGCCAGTAGCCGTCCAAAGGTCACATCTGCAACAGTCACCAATCGAACAACTCCGCAGATCTAAGCCCCAGATGGATGAATTCCCCCCCCCCCCGAGAGGAATCGCAGTCAAGGATGGGATAAGAGGGGACGCTCTCTGACCAACCTAAGACAGGGCCTTCAGCTTGATCTGAAGAAGTTCCCCATGACGGGTAAGGCAGAGTCAGCGATCCACCCAACCTAAGACAATCAAGTCCGCATCTTTTAAAAGAAAGACGGGGGAGATGTTGGGGACCGACTGTGGGATCAATGACCTTGGACCTGACCTTGGACCTACACAAGGGTATACACAAGGAAGTAACTCTTATCATGATGACTTTAAGCTATGTCAATCAGTTCTTATCATGATGACTTTAAGCAATGTTAATCCTTTCTCAATCATCCTATATGTGATTTGTTTACTATTTTGTATGAATGTAGCCTCTGGCAGTTCCCTAGTTTTAAGAAGAGTATTTAAGGTCGGAACTTAAAATAAACGACACAGTCTTAGGCAGCAGTCTGGAGCTCACAGACTTCTTGGACCGCTGACTTGGGCTGTAGTCCTCCCGAACTCCATCTGTTTGTCTCTCTTCTATTTTTTCCTAGTCCTTGCCCCTATTTCAGGAATCCCAATCTACGAACCCTGGTTTGCTGCCAGCTGGCTCCGGCAGTACAGCACTTGGAAGACTCTCCTCTAGGTTTGCCAGTGACTGTCCCAGTGGCTGTTTATATTGGGTGGGGGAGGTGGGAGATGTTGTTTCTTGATTTGACATTTTTCTTGAGTTTCTTGTTCTGCCCATTTGAAAATGGGAGCAAGATTAATACTAGACACTATTATAGTTTTTCAGATGTAACCAACCTAGACCTCTGTAGCTGGCAGACTCTAGATGTTCATAAGTTTTGATTGGTGTTATCACTCTTTCTTTTTGTACAGTTACCGAGTAGTCTAATTATTCACTGATAAGCGATTTATATCTAAAACAATAAGCCTCTCAATCCAATCTCTATTGTCTTTAAGTCCCTCTGAGCCTAGAGAATAATTAAACACCTAGATATACAATGTTGCTCATCAGCCATCAAGTGTAGATCCATGCAGTATAAGGGTTCAAAGAGGAGCAGAGGTCCAGAGATAGAAAAATAGAATGAGAGAGGTCAGGGGGTAAGTAGGTAGAGTATTTGAGTACAAAGTTTGGAAAGTATTAGAATAAAACTTATGTGGTGCTGCGCGACTAGCTCTTAGCCCAACCATTGGCCTCACAGTGGACCAGGATTGGATCTGCGAGCTTCCGTCTGAGCGCTGTTGGCGGACGTTTTCCTGTGCTGCTTCCAGGGGCGGCCCCAAGCCAAGAGTCTGGGGATTGAGAGTTTCAGGAGCTCTAGGCAGGACCAGCAGGAGGCCCCTCTGATCCCAGGGGCGGGGCCCAGCTGGGGACTTGGGCTCCAAGGGCGGAGCCGTGCCTTTTTGGTTCTCAGAAAGGGAGCTTGGCTGCTGGTCGGCCCTCCAGATCCCTGCTGTGTTTCCGCTGCTGTGTCAGAGTCTGTGACTGGGGGGGGGGCCCTCAGTGGTGTCTTGCTCAGGATTCCCACCTGGAGGATGCCCCGCTTGAGAATTGAGGGGGGGCAGATGCTGGCTCCTATATACCCGCATCCCCTACCCACTGTTGTAGGGCAGGGTCTCAGAGCCCTCCACTCTCAAGAACCAGTGCCCTGGGTGAGGAGCCTGGTGGGCGGGTGGGAGCTGGGACATCTCCACCTCCTCTGGTGGGGTGCTGAGTCTTAGGGTCCGCTCGCTTGTCAGTCTCCAGTCAGAGGGCTGGGGGTTGAGCCCGTTGGGCGGGTGGGAGTTGGGACAGCCCCGCCTCCCTTGGTGGGGTGCTGGGTCTTATGGGTAGCCTGCCTGTCAATCTCCAGTCAATGGCCTGAGGGAGGGGGCTGTTGAGGGAAGGGACAGGCTTCTAAATTCCTTGCCCCCCTGCTCCCACCAGTGTTTCTCGGGCGGGGTGTTGGTGTCTGAATTAAGTTCTATTGCTTGGCCCCCGCTCTGCTTTCCCGATGTGTTTGGGGATGCGCTGTATTACTCAAGCCTCTGCGTCCGTCTGGTGGTGCTCCACAGTGGTGGGGAGTCTTTCCCTCCCCTCGGGTCTCCGCTGCCGCCTGTGTTCTGCGTCTGGGCTCCGCTGCTTTCGCCCTTCGCTGGCGCGGTTCTGTGCTGGTTTCTGCAGCCGTTGGGCTCCCAGCCTGGCGCCCTCCACTGCCGCCGCTTTTTCGTGGATTAGAACCGGTGCCTGCCCCCGCTTTCCCCACGTGGAGCAGGTGCCCGCTCAAGCTGCTTTTCGTGGCTTGGTCGGGCACCAGCTGCCGCTTGTCGCAGCTTTCCACGGGTTTGGACGAGAGGTGGGGGAGGGGTCCTCCCGTTCCGAATTCTTTGAGAAAGTTGGATGTGAGCGTTATCTGGATTTCTTTTCCGGTTTGAGTCCTTCTCCGTTGCTCTTTGAGTTTGTTGTTGTGGATTTCTTTAGGTAGTTGGCTCATGGGACTCCCTTGTTCTCTCTTTTTGTCAGAGAAAGGTAGGCAGCATCCCTATTGTCTCGGCGCCATCTTCCTTTGTTCCCACTTTTATATTTTAAAATATCTAACACTTAGGATGGGAAAGTAAAGTCATTACCTTTACAGTAAGGAATATTTGTATCTCATGTATGTTTGTGTCTTTTTTTCTATGACTCAAACAGCATTGAAACTGGGTAAGGTAATCCTATCTGCTACTCAGGACCTGAGACTCTTATCTGTAGTTAACTCTAGAAAACAGGAAGTGCGGCTGTAGCTCAAGGATAGGGGTTATAGTCTTCTGCTGAAGTGTTCAGGGACAGGGCCGAGGCCCATGAACTACAAAAAAAAAAAAAGAAAAGAAAAGAAAGTTTTAAAAAGATGCAAAACAGCACAATATTTAGATTATTTCTCAAAAATAAAAGAAAGGCAGCTATTCCTCAATGTATAAACAAAACAGTATTTGAAAAAAAACAGCTGCAGGTATACTATAGGTAGTACTCAGCTTAAAACTGTAGCAATACATAGTTGGGTAATTTCAATAAATATTTCCTGTGATATAAAAAGAGAACTAAAACACAGAAAAACATTGTTGGTCATTGTAAAATATCATTTTCTTAATATGTTCGGGAGAAAAGCATATATTTCTCACAAATCAATTTCAACTTTTTATTTTAAAATATCTAACACTTAGGATGGGAAAGTAAAGTCATTACCTTTACAGTAAGGAATATTTGTATCTCATGTGTATTTGTGTCTTTTTTTCTATGGCTCATTTTAGATGCCAGGTAATGGAAAATGTGTTCAAGACCTGCCAGGAAAGTCCACATGAATGTCTTTGTGAAGTAGCAGTTGCAAGTAGTATCGAAGTGGAGGAAAACGTGAGATTAGCAACAACTTTAAATTTGAGCTCTACACATAATCCAGAGCTGATTAGTAATAACGGTAACAACTTAGGGGTGAGGACTGAGGAGTTCATTAAGTGTCAGAACATGCTTCTGTCTCCTAAGCCTGATGAGATGCATGCTGCATATAGATCTCGTATGTCTCCTGTTCTTAAAAAATCCATCGGATATTCAGAGCATTTTGTTCATGATTGTGACAGTCCAAAAGATCTGCAGTATCATAATTCTGTTCTCCCTGCCCAAGAAATTCTTCAGGGAGGGAGGAAAACTGCTAAATGTACTGTGTGATGAAAAATCTTGTACTTAACACCGACCATCACTACACATCCGAAAATGTATACAGGAGAGACTCCTCATACATGTAGTGAATGTGAGAAATCTTTCAGTAATGAAATAAGCCTTACATTACCTCAGAGCAAATATCCTGAGATATGTGATGCGTACATCAAGTGTGAAAATTAATTTCTGAGAAGTCAGACCTGACGCTCCAACCTCGATCTCCAAGAGAAGACAAACCTTATGAATATGAGGAACGTAATAAAATTTCTGCCCAGAATTCAGCTCTCAGCACACATCAGAGATCTCACACAGAAGAGAAATCTTATGAATGGGATAAATGTGGGAAGACTTTTAGACTGAAATCATACCTCACTTTGCACCAGAGAAGACACACAGAAGAGAAACATTATGAATTTAATAAATGTGAAAAGTCTTTCACCCAGAAGATACACATTCGAGTTCATCAAATAACACACACAGGAGAGAAATCTTATAAGTGTAATGAATGTGGAAAGTCTTTCCAAGGGAAGGGAAAACTTCGTGTTCATCAGAGAATACACACAGGAGTGAAACCTTATGAATGTAACCAATGTGTAAAGCCTTTCAGACAGAAATCTTCCCTCAAATTGCATCAAAGAACACACACAGGAGAGAAACCTTATGTGTGCAACAAATGTGGAAAGACCTTCAAGTGGAAGTCATATCTTGATGGGCATAATAGAACACACACAGGAGAGAAAACTTATGCATATAGTGAATGTGGAAAGTCTTTCAAATGGAAGGTAAAACTCCATGTTCATCAGAGAATATACTCAGGAGAAACACCTTATGAGTGTAACATATGTGGAAAGTCCTTCACACAGAAGCCAAACCTCAACATGCATAAGACAATTCAAACAGGAGAAAAACCTTATGAATGTAACCGATGTGGAATGTCTTTCAAATGGAAGTCTTCCCTCAAATTGCATCAGAGAACACACACAGGAGAGAAACTGTACGAGTGCATCAAATGTGGTAAGACAACAGAATTCACACATATTAGAAACCTTAGGAATATAACCAAAGTTGAAAGTCTTTCGTGCAGTATTCACCCTTCAGGAAGCGTAAGAGAGTTCACACATATGAGAAGCCTTAGCAATGTAATAAATAGGAAAGACATTTTAGTCTGTGGAAGAAAACTCAGCTTGTGTCACAGAACCAACACAAGATCAAACCCTTAATGAATGTAGCAAATGTTCAGTCTTTTCCCCAGAAGGCACAAGTCAAGATTTATCACTAAACACCCACAGGATAGAATCCTATGAATAAAATGAAAGGGAAATTTTTTTGAAGACCTCATAGTTGAGTTTCCATGATACCACACAGACACAGGATAAAAATCGTATGAATATAAGAATATGAAAAATCCATCATGAACGCATGACTAAGTATAAAATGCACAGAGGAGAGAAAAACCTTATGAATGTTACAAATGTGGAAAGTGTTTGACCTGGAAGGCATACTTCTGTGTTCATCACAAACCTGATTCCCATAGAAGAAAAGAAAACTAATGAATAGAACAAATGTGCAATGACTTTTAATCAGAAGTCAGTCTTCAGTACATTTCAGAACATACACAATAGAGAAATAGAGAAATTCTGAGTAATGAAAAACATTTAGCTATATATAGAATCTCTGTATATGGGAGCATTAGGGTAAGTCTTCTAAACAAAGTCAACCTTCAGCAAGCATTAAGAGCACTCACAGAAGTAATAGCAGCATGTAGAAAAACCTTTGTTAGAAACCTCTAAAAGCTGCCTGTGTGGCTTAGTGGTAGAGTGCTAACTTATGAAGGATGAAGGCCTGGGTTAGATTCCTCAAAACTACGTGAAAAGAGCAAGCCAGAAGCAGCACTGTGGTTCAAATGGTAGCGTGCTAACCTTGAGCAAAATAGCTCAGGCCCTGAGTTCAAGCCAAAGGATTGGAGAGAGAGGGAGAGATAGAGAGAGAGAGAGAGAGAGAGAGAGAGAGAGAGAGAGAGAGAGAGAGAGAGAGAGAGAGAGAGAGAGAGGGAGGGAGGGAGAGAGGGAGAGAGGGAGAGAAAAGAGAGAGAAAGAGAGAGAAACAGGAACTTCTAAATTTTACAGAGATAGAGAAGGAGCGAGAGAAGGAGACAGAAACTAATTTCTAAACTTTACAGTCTTTCTATTTCCTTACAAATTCGTCTATGTC
The DNA here is from genome assembly GCF_031878675.1 of Megascapheus bottae. Taxonomy (NCBI): domain Eukaryota; kingdom Metazoa; phylum Chordata; class Mammalia; order Rodentia; family Geomyidae; genus Megascapheus; species Megascapheus bottae. The sequence goes on along the minus strand of NW_028327641.1, from coordinate 1,577,116 downwards.
ATTCTTTCTGACAGAAGCACAGAATTCCATTGTGTAAAAATACCATATTTGATCTACTCATCAACTGACGGGCATCTGGGTTGGTTCCATACCTTTGCTATAGTAAATAGTGCTGTGATAAATGGTATTGTTTTAGTGAATTTAGTATGTCCTATCTGGACGATTGGCAAGTAGTGAAATTGCTGGATCACAGGAGAGCTCTATGTGTAGTCTTTTTGGGATACTGCCATAGTGCTTTCCATAGTGGTTGAACGAGATTGCAATCCCACCAGCAGTGTGGTAGTGATCCCTCCTGGCCACATCCCCTCCAGCATACGTTATTAGATTTCTGGATCTTGGCCATTCTAACTGGAGTGAGGAGGAAAAGGGAAAGAGGAACTGAAACTTTCTCTCCTTACAGATGACATGATTCTGTATTTAAAGAACATATAGACTCTACTCCGAAGCTGCTTCAGCTGATATAAAACTTTGGTAATGTAGCAGGGTATAAAATTAACCCTCAATGTCAACTGCCTTCCTATATGCCAACAAATGAGAGGAATGAGGCAAGAATCAGGATAGCAACTCATTTTGCTATCAAAGAAAATAAAATACCTAGGAATTAACTTATAATGTAAAGCACCTTTTTGATGGAACTATAAACCTGGAGAAGGAAATTAACGCAGAACTGAGGAAATGCAAAAACCTATGCTCCTGCTTTGGAAGAAGTAATATTGTAAAAATGGCAATCTTGATAAGGACTATCTACAAATTCAGTGCAATATTCATCAATATCCCAATGTCATTCTTTAAAGAAACAGAAGAGGAAATCCATAATCTCACTCTGAATAATAAAAGACCCCTTATAGTCTGTCTTCTTGCATGATACATAATGTTTAATCTCACCATCTCCACCAAAATCTCACCTTTCTCATTGAGACATAGGTGGCCCTGTTTACTAGCAGCAAAGGCTCAAACGCGCAGTTTCAGGTGTCACCACTGCCTCTGTTACTGGGTAGATCCAACTCTGTCATCGATTCTGAGGTCTGCTTTGGGAGTCTTGGTCACAAGTTGTTCTGTGGCATCTGCTGCCAGCCTGTGCCTATTTGCTACCTTTCCTCCAGCAGCCTACAACAGGGAATGAAGTTCAGGCGCTGATCCTCTCCTTCATATGCAGGGCAGGATGAGCCCAACCCTCCCTCATCTTCCTCTTCCAATTTTTGGGAAAAAAATGTGCTGGCAGAAGTCCTCAGGTGTGGGGCATGGCTGATCCACACTTTTAATCCAGGCTGGTCAGGAGGCTGAGATCTAAGTATGGAAGTTCCAAGTCACCTAGAACAGGAAAGTCTGATACATTCTTACTACCAAAAATAAAAACAGCTGGGAATGGAGTTTGGGCTCAAGTGGTAAAGGGCTAGTCTTGAGTACAAATGCTTAGTGCCCAGGCCCTGAGTTCAGGCTCCAGCACTGCTAACAACCTCACTTTAGTGAGATTTTAGCTTTATCCATGTAGGCACATCTCACTGGAATCTTTGCTGGTAGAGATAGTCTTCATAATTTTGTCTCAAGGTAAAGGTCCACCAGGGGTAGTACACAAAAGGTGTCATGGAGAGAGGAGCCCCACTTGTTCCTGGTTTGAAGATGGCATAGGTCAAGCCATCATGGAGTTGGCACATCAGTCTTTTTCCTAGCACCACCTACCAGTGAATGTCAAATGACATTGATTGTTGTGGGATTGTGTGATTGAAGTGCCCCATTAAGGGCAGTGTTAGCACATCCAAACCTGGATACCAGGAAGGCTGACATCTCAAAGCTAAGATTTCTGTTGGCTACAGAAATGCTGGTGTGTCTGTTATTCAATAAAAGTTCAGGTGCAAAGATTCTGAAGCTTGATGCCATGTGTTTATTCCATTTAGTAAAATTATTTTAATGCACTGTATAAGTTAAAACATTTGATAAGAGTCAGGGGTAGTGAAAACATTGTTCTTGAATTCAGGTGTCTGGCAGGGTAATGGGGGGATGTTGGTGGCTGGGACTATGAAGCTTGAGCTGCTATCAAACCATGGATCATGTTCCTCTTTGCCTGGGAGAAATGACTCCAAAGATGAAATTGGAATGGTGAGGAAAAGATGATGATGTACTCAGGAAATTTCTCCTAAACAAATGCTCATGTGGAAGTGGGATGGGGACTGGGCATATCTGAGACAGAGCTTAAGGGGGCTTCTCATGGCGTTCAGAACGTTCCTTGCGACTTCGGGCATGCAGCAGGGTGTTTTAGATGGCCATTGTGAGATGGATGGAATAAGACTGGAGACAAGATGAATGCTGGGATCCTGCAATGCTCTTGCATGAGTGGCTAGTGGCTCACCTGAAAGAACTAATTATGTGTAAAAAAGAAATCAGGAATTAGTTTTGATTAGATAATACCTGTAATCCGAGGCATATTCAGGATCCTGATCTTAGTATTGTGGTTTAAAACCAACCCAGCAAAGGGAAAAATGCATGAGACTCTTACTCCCAGTTTAGAGCAAGAACAAAGATTGAAGTAGAGCTGTGGCTCAAGAGCTAGAGTGCTACCTTGAGCAAAGAAAAGCTAAGAAAAAGCTCCAGGTCTTGAGTTCAAGGCCAGGAATGAAAGAAGGAAGGTAAAAAAAGGGAAGTATGTGAGAAAGGGAAATATATAAATGAAAGAGAGAAGGAACTAGAAATTTAAAACTAGAGAATATTTAAAAGTCATCAGTCCTTCTAAGAAAAGTGTTGGAGTATGGGTTCTATATGTGGTGAACTGGAAGCCCAGCAGTGACTTGTTAACCAAAGAGTCACCATGATGAGCAAAGGATAGAAATCTGCATGAGCCTCTTAGCGGATGGAGTCACAGAAGAGAACCTCAGCTCCCATCTCATAGTTAGAAGTATATAGAGATGGGGAAGTTGGCATCACCTTGATGTCATTGTGTCCATGGAGACTGGAAGCCATGGCTCTGTGAAAGCACAATGTTCTGGTTACTGAGCTGAGAGGCTGAGGAGAGCCAAGTCCTGGCCATGAAGAAATCAGGGTGGCAGCAGAGCAACACTGCTGCAGTGTGTGCCTGCTTGTCTCTTCTTATTCTGTGGTGGATCAGGCCAGAGCGGGTGATAGTAACTGTTTTGTGGTCACAAGCCCTTCACCAAGAGCTTCCTCTGGGATCCTCATAAGCTACAGGGTGGCTGGTGGTGGGATGTGTGTGGGGTGGAAGTGACAGAGGGATGGACACATGGCAAGGTGGGTGAAGAGATGAGAGGAATGATGAAAGCCCAGTTCATTGTTTTCCAAGGTTAATGGAGGTAGAGAGGCATGATGGAGGAAAGATGGAGGCAGGGGAAGGTGGTGACAGAGTGAGGCCATCTGTAGTGCCAGCCTGGCCATCATCTGAAGCCCATAGGCAGCTTCCTGATCCCTCACTTTGTCCTGCTCCTTGTGGAGGGAATGTCACATGTACCCAGAGATAGGGGTGGGGCAATGTTAGTAGCACCTGGAGAACCATTGGCCTCTACCTGGGTGAGGGGTGGTTATGGCTCCCATGCTGGGTGGCCTGATAGCTATGGAACAGATCTCTCGTTAGCTACCACAGTCAGTGGCTGTTCTCCATCTAGGTTTAGGGAACCTGCTCAGCCATCAGGACACCCCATGCCAGGACAGAGGCCTACAATTCAGATGGCAGCACAGGGGTGAAGATGATCTCACCGTAGCCCTAGTTACATGGCTGTCCCTCCATGCAGGACAGGATGAGCTGGGGGAAGATGTTCTCTGTGTTTTTCCACAGCCTATCCCGGCCTCTTCTTGTGTCTGATTAGACCCAGAGAGTACCAGGTTCCCTCTCATAGTCCTGGTTCTTTTTCTTTTACAGTCATGAGGCTTGAACTCAGGTCCTGGGTACTGTCCCTGAGCTCTTTTGCTCAAGGTTGATGCTCTACCATTTGAACCATAGTGCCATTTCCAGCTTTTAGTTTTCATGTGGATCTCTGATATCTCCAGTGCTGTGTCTGCAGGGAGGAACTCATCCCACAGACAGAGCAACCTCTGCCGTGACTGTGACTGCCTACAACCCTCACACCCACTCCTTGCACACCCCTCGACTCCAGTTTTAGCTCCTCTTGGACTGGGTGTCCAGCCTACCCCTTCCTACACTCACAAAGGGTCTACAATTGTCTTCCCAGGGTCCTTTCTTCTGCCAGCGAGAGTACAGACTGTGCACATCTTGACGATCACAGAGCTCAAAGCCAAAGGCTGAGATGCAGAAGGGGGTGACCCAGTAGCTGCACAGGGCCCATGGATCATCCTGTGCATCCCCCAGCCTGTGACTTCCTCCACCCCCTTGGCAGGGAAGCTCCATGCCCACATCCTGATGCCTGGTCCCCTCCAATTCCATTCTCCCTTGGATTTGGCAGACTGTCTACCATCAGGATCTAAAATTCTATTCATCACTTTATGTCCTTATCACTGATTTGTTACTTTGGCAGGATCTCCCCATGCCTGGAGAGTGGGCATGTCATGTACTCTCTGTGGAGAAGTTGCCCCAGGAGAAGAAATATGCACTTCATGTGAGTGTTGGACAGGGCAGGAGGGCTCCCTAGGATCAGAAGCCACAGGAGGGGTGCAGATGGGGGAATGCTAGGGGCCCCAGGGGAAAGTGGGATTTAGGGCACAGTTGATTCCTTCTGCAGGGTTGACACCGCTTCACAAACCAACAGAATGAGGTTCACATTACAGATGTCAGAGACAGTGCAGATTGCCAATGGGCGCAAGGGTCACTGTCACCCCCAGATGCTGGCTGCATGCTGGGATGCACGCAGAGATGGTTTCAAGATCAGATAATGAGGATGTTGCAGGGTGTAACCATTCTTTTCAGATGGCTCTCTACCTCTCTTGAGCTTCATCTCTATCTTTGCCTTTTTCTTGGCAGTTAACTGGAAGTGAGAGTTTCATGGACTTTCCTTTCTGGACTGGCTTCAAACAGAAGCTATGCACAGTTTTCAAACCATACCCTACTGAAGAAGGGAAGCTTGATCTGGTGCTTAACTGGGTTGCACTTTGGCTCCGTTTGCTATGCCTCACGGGAGGGGGCTCATCATTTGTAGACTAAAATCTCATGACCTTCAAAGCCAAATGCTACCCGAAAGTTCAGGGTCCCAGCCTATGTGTTGGGCCTGGATGAATACATTCTCTGTTATGCTGGGTCATCAACCCATGTTTTAAGCTGGAAGTAGGCAGTGCCACATTTGATAAGAACATCTGCCAGAGATTGTCACCTCATGAAAGCAGATTCTAAATTTGTATTCCATTTCCTGTGGTGGAGAAATCCCCTCCAAGTTAGACAGGCTCACATCCACCTGCAGGTCACACTCCTAATGCACCCTTGAGTGTCCTCATGGTATTGGGATCTAAGTTTGTAGGGAATGCTGGTTTAGTCCATGATTTAGCTGGACAAGTGATGACCAACGTGTTGTGGATTAATATGAGAACAATTTAAGAAGCCCTGGAGGAGCATCAACCTGACCCTCTGTGGTGCTATAAATCTGATAGGATGTTCCAGACTGAGAAACAATCACATGGCTTTGTGTTTGGCATCCAGACAATGAGTGCATGTCTTAGCTGTCAGCCAATACAGAGGAGGACATGAATAAGTGGGTGGAAAGCAAAAGCATCTGTCAGACCCCTGTCTGTAGGCAGGTGGAGAGAACATAGTAAGGTAGATACCATGGCTGTGGTGGGGCCAAAAAAAAGGGTAAAAGAGGGAAAGGAACAAGGTACTGGTAGCTCAAGACTGTCATCCTAGCTACTCAGGAGTTTGAGATCTGAGGATCACAATTCAAAGCCAGCCCAGGACAGAAACTCCATGAGACTCTTATCTGCAATAAACTACTGAATGCAAGAAGCTCAAGCTCAGTGACAGCATCCAGGCCTAGCGTTCAAAACCCAGGACTGGCAGAAAAAAGTATCAAAGGACAAGAAGCTGGCCAAAAATTAGAGGGACTCTATCTTGACAAGCAATACAATGGTAAGTTGCACTCAGAAGACTTGCACAAAATCTAGAAATGCCTGAGACCTATCTATGTCTGTTTCCTGTTTGTCTAAATACATATGTTTATGTATTTATATATTAGTATAGAGAGACAGATCAATACATATGACTATACATATATACATAGCCAGACACTTATGGGTGTGTGCTATACTGTGTGAGAGTTTGTGTTTGTGTTTTGTGGATGGCTATCTCTGTTTAAGAAAGATAGAAAATATGTAAATATCTTTAAAAAAACTTGATAAAATATAGAGAGACATAAGCTCTTGAGGGAATCTGAAATGACAAGATTATTCACGGGCACGTTTATCCTTATGGATTCCTCAGCAAGTTTTAATTTTTTTCATTATTTTCTTTCTTTTTTGGAACCAGTGCTAAGGATTTCTCTCAGGGACCAGGTGCTGCCAATTACTAATTTTCTCATGGCTGGTACAAGAGGAACTGAGCCACAGTTCCACTTTTGCCTTATTTATTCGTGCTTAACTGAAGATAAAGATTTCTATCAGTGACTTTCATTCAGGGGCTGGATTCTAACGAGGATCCCCAAACCTCAGCCTTCTCTATAGCTACAATTAACAATATGAGAACCCAGCACTGGGTTCCAATGCACAGGGCAAGAAATTGAGTGAATCTCTCAACTCCAATTAGCTATAATAAGCTAGAAGTGAAAGACCAATACCTTTGAGGAAAAGATGCTGAGGGTTATCACACAGGCCCTATGAGTAAGCCCTAAACCCTGTACACATGTGTGCATGCACACATTGGCAGATACACTCACACATGCACACACAGAATATCTCAGGCAATATTGTATTTTGAATTAATATCCAAAGATTGGACAACAGGATAGCAAGTAATAAAATCTGTTTTTCTTGTCTACATTGAGGGAAAGGGATAAGTCACAAGATGCAGAAGCGAAGAATTCAGAGGCAAATGCTGTGAGTGAATAACTTGTAAAAAGCACATTTCTTTTCTTTTCTTTTCTTTTGTTTTTTCTGCCTAGTTAATGACTTGGGATTTGAACAAAAAGTTGTGCTGTTTAGTACATCCATATGTGAGGTGGGAAGGGAGATTCAGCCTCCAGTATGTCTTTGGGGAGGTCTTCTGAGAGCAAGGAGCTTTGGTCATTGGGCCTTAAAAGGTGACCCTACCTCCCTCACAATGGAACAGAATATGGAACCCTGGTAACCAAGCCACTGTATGTGACAACCAGCTCAAGCCAGCTCCCTTGGCCTGTTGCTCAGGAACCAGAAAGATCTTGCTGTGCTGTTGCCAAATGTCAAGAGGCTCGGATCTCAGCCTTGAGAGATATGGATGTCTCACTTCAAGAAGTAGATGCTGGATCAGTGCCAAGCCAAAATTCCAGTATATCAGGCTTTTCTCTAGGAAGAAAGCCAGGAAACTCCAGGGCAACTCAGATGAGGTATATTGAGAGGAAACCTATTTGAACCCATCATCCTGCCCACACACTACAACCTTCTTGTGTGCTTTCAAGTGACTATACTGAGATTAGTGTGTGTCATTTCCAATCTACTCTATTCCAATTCCTCAGTGTGAAGTGTGGTCCCATTCCTACGTTTGAAATATCCACTGTTTTGCCAACATAGTGTGATGGTAAGTCAGCTCAGACTCTGAATGAGCCTTGTAACCCATGGATCCTGGAGGAAGGCCTGTTGGAGATGCTGCTGACAAAGCTGATCCCTGCCTACCAGAAAGGTGATCTCTTTTATGTGGGAAACTTGCTGCACAATTTCAAACAGTGGAGGACAATGTAGTAGTTGCTGGAAATTCTCTTGAAATAGTGAGTGTTCCCCCTCCAAACCCAGGTTTGCTCACCCCTCCTGGCCAAGTCTTGGAATATTTGGCTCCTCTCTGAGCCTGTTTGGTTCACTGGGGTGTTCACAGGGGAGCTAAGCATGATACAAGTGCACAAACTACTTTATTATGACTGGGACACCATGCCATTTCATTTCCCTCACAAGCTACTGGAGTCTTAACAGTGTGCTTACTGAGAAGTTGGATTTCAGGCATGAGTAAGTGGCTCCCAACTGCAGCCCTCACCTAGGTGACATCCTAGGAAATCCCATTTCCCAGTAAGAAATGAGGTGTCAGTACTAATGGCGGAGTCCTGTGAAATACTGGAGTCAGAGGAAAAGCTGGGGGCTGAATCACTTTTGAGCCAGCAGGGAGGGATTGTGATAGCTTTGCCTGTTAGAACCTGAAAGCATTTACATTTTGGTGTGTGGTCCAGTGCTGCCACTTGAACCTGAACCCAGGTCTAAATGCCATCCCTTTGGTGTTCAAAAATTAGCACTGTACCATTTGAGTCATAGGTCAAGTTCTGGCTTTTTGCTGCCTAATTGAAGACAAGTGCCTTTAGATTTTACTGACTAGACTGGCTTTCCACTGTGATCTTCAGAGCTCAGCCTGCTGGGTGGCTAAGATTAGAGGAATGAGCATTTATTTCTTTATTTAGAGCATTCACTTATTGATTTATTTAGAGCATTTACTTAATTAATTTAAGGTGCGTTTACTTTGGACAGATGCATAGAGGCCTCTCTCAGAAGCTTCTGGAAGTGGGATGTAAAAGTCACCCTGTTCTTGAGTGTCTCTTACCCCCCCTCCCAGCACATAAGTGCACATCTCTGCAGGACAGCCACAGCATTAGAGTCCTGCAAGAAAGGGGCTTTGGTAGAAGGCTCAGGATGGAGAGAGAAGGCTCTCACTTTCCTTGTACCGAATGTGCCCACAACATCATGGGTTCCATCTATACGATGTGAATGGACTTCTACCCCAGTGATTTCTACGAGTTCAAGAACTGCCACACCCTGTCACAACTCAAGCTCTATATGAGGCTCCACATGCCGGCTTTGGATCTGCTCTTCTAAACACATACTTTTTGACCAGCTGGAGGAATGTGCGACTAGTAAGACCAAGAAAAAGTAGAAGTCCTGGTGTGGGTGCCTCAGAGCCTGTGAGTAGGAAGCCCATGTGGTCTAGATATTGGTTGGCCCTTACTTCTACAGAGCTTGGCAAAATGCCCTTTATGGGTGGTGTCAGCCAGGTAATGTCTGTCCTCTGAAAGGACTCGGGAATAAGCACTCATTAGAAAGACCCTACACCTCCTCAGAGTTCAGTCCAAACTCCAGCTCTACAGGTTCCTCCATTAGATCCTCATGGAAGTTGAGTGACACTTCAACTTGCAGAGTCCACTCTGTACTATTTCCATTGTTAGGTTTGGGTCATCGTGGAAGAGCTTATCCTGAACTCCGGATGAAAAACCCACCAATGGAGCTGGTGACTGATGGAGACAGAGAATCATCACTGCACTCCAGAAACCATGGGCCTTCTGTAGAAATTACCAAACAGGTTTAGAGTCCTGTGGATATACCTTTTGCTCTGAACGCAATGTGTGACACAGTTGAACCTGCAGATACTATGGAGGAAGAAAAAGAGCAGCCAGATTTCCTTCCGTTTCCTTTCACACTCCACCCAGAGTCAGTCCATCTGAGTCAGAGTAACACTCCACTTATTGTGCAAGCTGAAGGGGCACACGCTGGGTTCATGGAAAATGTCCCCATGGGAAGCAGCAAGTGTACTCTCAATACTGGATTCATTGGAGGAAAATGAATCCATCCTCACAGAATATCCAGACCCATCCATCTCACTAAACGAGACTCAATCTCCATTCGACAAACCAGAATCCATCCCCCTCTTAACTCAGGAAGGACATTCTGTTTCTCATGAGGAAGGAGACCCTTCTGAGGACTCTGAAGTAGAATTACTGTCTGAAGGCAACTTGGAGGCCAGTCTGGATTTAGAGCTTCCCTGTCCCCTTCCTAAAAAGACATCTCTTTACCTTGCTCTCGTGATTCTTGTCAAGTATTCATTGTATTTACTTTGCTAACTATTAAACTCTCATTGTTAATATTATGGTGTGCAGTTCTTCAGTCCTTATTATACTGTGTTTTATTTTCCACTTATAATGTGAGACCTCAGACACATAGGTCCTGAGTGGGCCAAAAACCAGAGAGGTCTGGTCCCATAGAAGACAACCTTACTGGATATACAGGGAACTATGAAATGCATGGAATCACCAGGAATCCAGGCCAGGCCTCCATGGAAAGACAAGTCAGCTACCAAAGCCTAAGGACAGAGCAAATGCCTGGAAATGTGTTTTGTCAATCGGGAGAAGTGCCAGAGTAACTGTAATATTATGTGGGACCCTCTTCTGTGAGTTCAAGTCTCTTTATATATCCATTGTGCTTTGTACAAATATTTAAGAAAATTAAAACTCCACAATTAAGTGAAGCAAGCCAGACCCAAAGAAACATAAGCTCAATGGTTTCCCTCATTTGTAATAATTAGTTCACATCTAGGACTCTCCTAGGAGAGGATTACAATATCTCAAAAACCTAGGTATATAAGGTCATATAGGATGAGACTAAATGTAAGGATCTCTAGGATATGGGAACAAGAGCTATACCTTGTGTCATCGTTGCTCTTAATCTTGTGTGATTTTTGTCCTTAATCTACTATGTTATTTCTCATCTCTTATTTTGCCCTTTGGTTAATGTCAGATTGTTACTGTATCTGATTTTTTCCCTGGCATATTGTATATACGTTTATTTGTTTATGTCAAATAGGAAAGGGAAGGGGGAAACAAGATGATTGGGAAGGGGAGGGGAGAGGGAACTGGGGACAAAAACATGTGGAGTGGAATAAATGTGTGAGAAGTAATGCAGTCCACGACCTGTAAATGTAATCGTAACCCCTCTATACATTACCCTGAAAATAAAAAAGAGACTATAAAAATATGTGTGGAAAAGGAGGCTGGATGATGGAAACAACCAGATGCCCTACTACAAAAAATGTGATACACACACACACACACACACACACACACACACACACACAATGGAATGATACATAGCCAACCGACAAGATAAAATAATGGCATTCTCGGGGAAGTGGATGAAAAGGAAAAAAATCATATTAAGTGAAGTAAGCCAAACTCAAAGGAACATAGGCCCAAGAGTCTCCCTCATTTGTCAAATTCAGTAGAAACCATGGGCTCTGCTACCAGAGATTTACAATAGAACAAAATCTAGACACATCGTGACAAATAGTATGACACTAAATGTAAGAACCTCCAAGATAAAGAAACAAAACTCATATAATGAGTGATTGTTGTCCTTAATGAACTATGTGATCTCTTATCTCTTTTGCTATCCCTTGGTTATATCATATTGTTACAATATTTCACCTTGTTTTCTGATATATTTCATATGTGCCTAATTGGTTATTTGAAATTGTATAGGGAAGGGGGGAAATGAACATGAGTGGGGGCAGGGGAAGGGAAATGGGGACCATATCATTACATGGGGTATCAAAGTTTAAGAAGTAATGCACCTTCTATCTGGTGAATATAATGTAACCCTTCTATAAATTACAATAAAAATAAATACATAAAAAGAAGATCTGCACAGTAAAAAATAATAATGGCATTTTTGGGGTAGTGGATGAAATTAGAGTGAATCCTGCTGAGTGAGATAAGTCAAGACCAAGGAACAAAAGTTACATGGTATCCTTAATATATGGATGTTAGTTTCAAACAGTAGTAGAGCGATGATTGAATAGTTGATACCCAAAGTTCTGGACATAATTTTGGAAATATAAACATAACTACATAGACAAAAAAATCTAGGATATACTATACACTCTATAGACATGTGTTTTATTATAGATTAATCTGTATCTATGACATACAAAGACTCAGCTTAATTTTTACAATATTCTAAAATTTAAGTGCCAGTGATTGTATAGCGATTCCCTTCTTGAATACTTGTTGGTTAAACATGACATTTGAAATATGATGTAAAATTCAATGTTAATAAATTTTTTTAAAAAAGAGGCTAGAGGTAAATACCACTAATGTACTTGCTCTAAGTGGTACAGAAATTGTCTTAATGAATCAAGGAGTTTTATTACATCTTTATGCAATTATTTTAGTTCTGAGTGTTCTACACTCAATGATACTTCTGGAAAGATGATATAGCTGACTGTGTAGATGGTATGAAGACATACTGGCCTAAACGTAGAATAAAGCAGTGGTAAGTGGCTGTTAGCTGTCCAGATTCTACTGCAATATGTGGAATGAATTTATTAAGCACAATGCAGGCTCTTAGTCAGATCAGGATCAAGATTATGTGGTTCCATGAGATGAATGAGGAAAGATCAGAAAAATCTACTAAGATATCCAGATATACCTTTGAAACTGAGGTATCTGGACTTTTTTTTTCTTTCTTGGTGGGGAGCTTGAACTTTGGACCTGGGCAAGGTCTCTTAGTTCTTTTTCCTCAAGGCTAATGCTGTACCAGTTTTAGCCACAACTCCACTTAGTTTTTGGGTGGATAAGTGGAGAGAAGAATCTTACAGTTTGCATGCAAAGGCTTTGAATCACCTTCTCCCTGGCTAGTAGAATGACAATTTTGACCCTCCAGCGACTGGCTAGTGATTTTTTGAAAATTGGACTTTCTTCCAAATCATGTAACTGGTTCCTAGCAAAGTTTTGAAGCCTGACTTAAATGTGACAGATTTTTGTCACTTGGAGACACTCTGTGCTGAACGTTAGACATCTACCACCTGAGTCACAGTGGCACTTCCAGTTTTTGTTTATGTGGTGCTGAGGAATGGAATCCAGCGTTTCATACATGCTAGGCAAGCTTCATTTTCAGCCCAAGGTTTTATGTTTTGTTTTTTCAGTGTTGTTGCTTCTAAGGTACTGTATAATGTTCTTTCATTTTCTTTACTTTTTACCTCTTTTCTTCTTTTTCCCTTTAGTTTTATTCTCTGTAGTCACTGTGTTGAATTCGGGTACCCTGTGTCTTGTACATAGGTTTATGTGATTTGGGGAATGGAGAGGGTATAATAAAATGGTAAAAAAAAAAAAAACAAAGGAAAAAGGGTGAACCAATTGAACAGTGTTACTTGGAAGACACTAAACGGAAATGAACTGGACAATCTGGGTGGAGAGGGGGCTGAGGGTAGGAAAACAGGGAAAAATGAGGGAGGGGATAACAATTTTCTTAAGAAATGTGTTCATTACTTATGTAACCGTATGCCAACTATATATTGACTTAACAAAAAAAATTAACTTAAAAAATAATTTAGCCAGGTATGGTGGCTCACACTTGTAAATGTAGCTACTCAAGAGGCTGAGATCAAGGATAGCAGTTCAAAGTCAGCCTGGGCACTGAAGTCCATGTGACTCTTATCTCCAATTAACCACCAGAAACCTAGAAGTAGCCCTATGGCTCAAGGGATAGGGCAGTAGTCTTGAGCTAAAAACTCAGTGACAAGACCCAGGTGCAGAATTGCAGTCCCATGACTTGAATGATGAATGATACTAGCCAGGCTCTGTGCGCTCACACTTGGAATCCTATCTTCACAGAATCAGGTTTGAATCCAGCCCAAACAAATTGCATGATATTCTGATTTACAGTTCATTACCAAAAACCTGGAAGTGGAGCTGTGGATCAAGTGGTAGAACACTAGCCTGAAGCAAAAAAAAACATTTAAGGACAGTTCCCAGGCCCTGGGTTCAAGTCCCAGGACTTGCATAAAACAAACAAAATGTGACGCTGAGTCCTCCATCATTTGGTGTTATAGTTCAATATTCTTGATATGCGTCTTAGAAATTAAGTCCGTAGCAAATACTCTCCCCTGAATTTCTGCTTCATAGCTGATTCATAGAATTTCAGCATCATTACTATCACCTTCCAGTTAGCATAGCAGTCGACTACTGAAAATTTGAAGAAAACTTTTGAGTAATCCTAATAAATATGTGTATCATCTGCACACACATCAAATCAGCAGCAGCTATGTTCTACCATTATCTAAATATATTTAATCCCTTCTTGAGTTAATGAGCCTTAAAGAGTAAAACATATGAAATAGTTATGAAACTAACAGTCACCATTCTTCTACCTAATATTGTAATATAAGTTTATAAATGCAAGGACTATTCTGAAGTGTGCAGAAGATAGCTTCTAATTATAATATTCTCATGAAGTATAGTTTTTAAGAAACATGCTGCTTGCTTTGGGAAAGCAAAGGCAAGGAAAAATGATATAGGTAAGTTCCCTATTTATCAGAAGGAAAATACTATTGGGTTTAGATCAACTTCATTCATTCCGTGCTGACGAAACAAATATTTGCAATTCCTGAGGCCAATCACTTCATTGTGATGCACAATCAGCCAGCTTAGATCAATCTTCCAAAAAAGGAAAGGAACAAATGAGAAGCAATTAAGGTTTCCAAAATGAACCAGGTGGTGGTGGCAGCTCACACTTGTAATTCTATCTACTCAATGCATGAAATCCAAGGATCTGGATTAAGTCTGTCTGGGATGAAAATATTCCTGTCTTAAACATCATCTCTGTTATCACAGCCAAGCTGATTCACTCTGCCCAACAGGTTCCAAACACCAAAGTCCATCTCCTATCTGAAATACGAGCAAACGTACTCACACATTATTTCCTCTTTGGGAGATAGTTGAAACATGTACCAGAAACATTTCCCTGGATTAAGAGTGGAAGTGGAAATACATACTCACTAGAAGCCCATCTAGTAAATTACAGTCAATCATCTTTCCTCACATCTTTTTAGTTAAATTGAACAATGAGTGTTTGGATCAGAAGCGATGTTTATGAGCATACAGGTTGTAAAAGTAATGTAATCCTAGCTACTCAAGATAAGCTGAGACCTGAGGATTCCAGTTCAAAATCAGCCATACAATAAATTCCATAAGAATTTTACCTCTAATTAACCGGCAAAAAACAGAGCATTGAATTGTGTTTAAAATGCCACAGGCCTAAGCTTTGCATAAAAGTGCTAAGGGGTAGCATTAAGGATGCCCACCCTCTCCACTCCTTTTTAACATAGTACTAGAATTCCTAGGCAGTGCAATAAGGCAAGAAGCAAGCATAAAGGGGATCCACGTAGGGGAAGAGGAAATAAAACTATCCCTCTTTGCAGATGACATGATTCTGTATTTAAAGAATCCTATAGACTCTAGTCCCAAGCTCCTTGAGCTGATTCAAAGCTTTGGAAGCGTAGCAGGCCATAAAATCAACCCTCGCAAATCAACTGCCTTCCTTTACGCCAACAGTGAGAGGAACGAGGCAATAATCAGGAAAGAAACTCCTTTCACAATAGCCTCAAAGAAAGTAAAGTACCTAGGAATTAGTTTAACTACGAATGTAAAGGACCGTTTAGATGAAAACTTTAAAACCCTAAAAAAGGAAATTAAAGCAGAGCTAAGGAAATGGAAAAACCTCCCATGCTCCTGGATTGGAAGAATCAACATTGTGAAAATGAGAATCTTGCCAAGGGCTATCTACAAATTCAATGCAATACCCATCAACATCCCAATGTCATTCTTTAAAGAAATAGAAGAGGCAATTCAAAATTTCATATGGAATAATAAAAGACCCCGTAAGCAAAAACACTTCTTAGCAGAAAGAACAGGGCTGGAGGAATTTCAATTCCAAACTTTAGACTCTATTACAGAGCAATAATTCTCAAAACACCTTGGTACTGGCACAAGAACATGCCTGAAGTCCAATGGAATAGAACTGCGGACCCAGATATTAAACCACAGACCTATGGCCACCTAATCTTTGACAAGGGAGCCAAAAAAATAGAATGGAAGAAAGATAGCCTCTTCAACAAGTTGTGCTGGCAGAACTGGTTAAGCACCAGCAGAAAACTAAAGTTGGATCCTTCTTTGTCACCTTGCACTAGAATTAACTCCAAATGGATCAAAGACCTGGAGGTAAAAGTTGACACACTGAAAAGTTTACAGGAAGGAATAGGAGATACACTAGGCCTCCTTGGCACAGGTCGAAACTTTCTTAATAAGGACCAAGAATCACAACAAATCAGAGAAAGGCTGGATAAGTGGGACTGCATTAAAGTGCAGGGCTTTTGTATAGCAACGGATATAGCTAGTAAACTAATCAGGAAGCCTACCGAGTGGGAGAAGATCTTCACCAACCAAACAACGGACAAAGGCCTCATGTCTAAAATATATCAACAACTCAAAAAATTAAATCACTCCAAAACTAACCTCCAAAGTAAAACCCATCACATTAAAAAATGGGCCTAAGACTTAAAGAGAGTCTTCTGTGAAGAAGAAACAAAAATGGCCTATAGACACATGAAGAAATGCTCAACATCTCTGGTCATAAAAGAATTGCATATCGAAAGAACTCTAAGATTACACCTCACTCCAGTTAGAATGTCCAGGATCAGGAAAAAGAATGACAACAGATGCTGGAGGGGATGTGGCCAGGAGGGATCACTACTACACTGATAGTGGGAGTGCAAACTCGTTCAACCACTATGGAAAGCAGTGTGGCAGTGCCTCAAAAGGCTAAACATAGACCAAAGATCCTTGCTCACAGAAGACCTCACCAAAGACATACTGGAGGCTGAATCTCTCCTCCAATCTCACAATATACATGTGGATGTAGTAAACAGCACACCTTATTTGTCCATTCCCAATGTCTTCCACTAGGCCCAACTACCAGTCTGGTCTCAGGCTCAAGGTGACTTTCTTAGGTAAGATCCAAACTTAAGGGTCAATATTGCCCTCATCCTTTACAAAACATTTGTTTCACAGTGCCTTCTCTGCCTGCATTTTGCCCCTTGTCGAATTTTTTTTTTGTTTTTGCTAGTCTTGGGACTTGACCTCAGAGTGTGAACATTGTTCTTGGGCTTTCTTTAGGCTTTAGCTGTCCCACCGAGCCACAGCACCACTTGCAGCGTTTTCTATGTATGTGGTAATGAGGAATCAAACCTGAGTCTTTTTGCGTGGTAGCCAAGGACTCTACCACTAGGTCAAACACACAGGGCATCTTGCACATATTTTGACGTCAATCTACTAGGATATTACTAGGTTTCTGTATCCTAATCAATTTTTTCCTGATGATTAGCTTTGCTGTCATGCGTAAAAAATGCAAGAGGGAAAAACACAGAAGAATTAGTGAAATTTAAAAAAAAGCATTACACACATAGATAAGTGTTCATTCTTTGTAGGAGAAAGGATATTTTGATATGATGATGATGACTTTATAATTACTATGTCAGGGTTGAGAGTTTGGCATAGTGGTAGAGTGCTTGCCTAGCATCCATGAAGATCTGGGTTTGATTGCTCAGTATCACATAGATAGAAAATCTAGATGTGGCACTGTGGCTCAAGTGGCAGAGGGCTAGACTTGAGAAAACCCGAGGACAGTGGTCAGGCCCTGAATTCCAGCCCCAAGACTGGCAGAAAGATAAAAGAAAATAAAAACGCTTTTTATGAGCTAATTCACTCACAGCTTTTGCTTCTGAAATCTTCGCTTCTGCATCTTGTGAAATACCCCTTTCCCTCAACGTAGACAAGAAAAACAGATCCATCCCATGGTCCTCTGTGAGGCCAGTGGTTGGGCTAAGAGCTAGTCGTGCAGCAACACATAAGTTTTATTCTAATATTTTCCAAACTTTGTACTCAAATATGCTCCCTACTTACCAATTTAGGTCAATTATCCTTATGCTATACCTTTTCTTCATTACTACAATATTCTTACACTCCTACGTTAATCCTCTTCTACCTCCCCTGACCTCTCCCATTCTTTTTTTCTATCTCTGGACCTCTCCTCATCTTTCAACCCTTGTATTGCACGGATCTACACTTGATGGCTGTTGAGCAATATTGTATATGTAGGTGGTTAATTATTCTCTAGGCTCAGAGGGACTTAAAGACAATAGAGATTGGATGGAGAGGCTTATTATTTTGGGTATAAATCGCTTATCAGTGGTTGTATTAGACTGGTCTGTAAATGCACAAAAAGAAAGAGTGAT
The DNA here is from genome assembly GCF_031878675.1 of Megascapheus bottae. Taxonomy (NCBI): domain Eukaryota; kingdom Metazoa; phylum Chordata; class Mammalia; order Rodentia; family Geomyidae; genus Megascapheus; species Megascapheus bottae. The sequence goes on along the minus strand of NW_028327641.1, from coordinate 1,559,166 downwards.
AATACCAATCAAAACTTGTGAACATCTAGTGTCTGCCAGCTACAGAGGTCTAGGTTGGTTATATCTGAAAAACTATAATCGTATTTAGTAGTAATCTTGCTCCCATTTTCAAATGGGCAGAACAAGAAACTCAAGAAAAATGTCAAATCAAGAAACAACATCCCCTACCCAATGTAAACAGACAATGGAACAGTCACTGGCAAACCTAGAGGAGAGTCTTCCAAGTGCTACACAAATGCAATTGATAAACATCATTAATGGAAAATGTGAAAATATAAAGAAAGAGATAATGGAGGAAGCCATAGCTGAACAAGAGGAAAGCATAAACAAGGTGATAAGTGAAAAAGAAGAAGCCATAAAGGAGGCCATAATAAAGGTTTTTGAAAGAAATATGGATGAATTCATAGAATCCACAAATAAAAACGTGACCAAACTCCAGCAAAGGTCCAAAGAAAATAAAGCTACTGAGCTAACCATTCAAAAGGAAATCAAGGAGATAAAGAAATCCATACATGATCTAAAACAAGAGATGCAAGGCATCAAAAGTGAGCAATTAGAAGCAAGGGCGATGAAAAATAAAGTAGATAGCTTTGATAGCAGGTTAGACAATGCAGAGGAGAGAATTTCCGGGGCTGTAGATAATTTAGTTATTATGGAGAAAGAACAGAAAATGAGTCCATCCAAATATAGGTAAATTGAGAGAGCACTTCAGGAGGTCCAAGGTACAATTACAAAGCCTAATTGAAGGCTAGTTGGTATTGAGGAGGGCGTGGAGAAAGAGGTCAATGGTATTGGAAATATACTTCAGGGAATCATCTCAGAGAATTTCCCAAATATCCAGAAGGGCAGGCCCATCCAGATGCGAGAAGCTTTTAGAAACCCAAACAGACCTGACCAGAAAAGAACATCCCACCGCCACATTGTGATCCGAACTGGATCAATAGAAACGAAAGGAAAGATCCTAAAGGCAGCCAGGGAAAAGGGATCAGTAACCTATAAAGGCAAACCAATCAGAATAACCCCACATTTCTCAGCAGAGACCATGCAAGCACGAAGTGACTGGAAGCATATATGTCATGCCCTTAAATCAAATAACTACCAACCAAGAATACTGTAGCCAGCTAAGCTCTCATTCATAACTGAGGGAACAATAAAAACATTCCATTCCAGGGAAAAGCTGCAACAATATGTCGAAACAAAACCAACACTACAGAGAATTCTCAAAGATGCTCTATACATAGAAAACCAAAATAAATGCAATATAGGGAAAGAAATGGCACCTAAACAGCATACCATCTAAGGACCACAAGAACTGTCAAGACACAGGCCCTACTAAAAGCTTTTAAAAAACAGTAGGAAATAATAAATATCTCTCAATCCTAACTCCCCATATCAATGGACTTAATTCTCCAATTAAATGGCATAGGCTATCTAGTTGGATCAAAAAGCAAGAGCCATCGTTCTGCTGTCTTCAAGCGACACATATTACCCAGAAACAATCATCTTTTGAAAGTGAGAGGTTGGAATAAACTCTATCAAGCTAACTGCCCCCATAAACAGGCTGGAGTTGACATCCTCATATCAGATACAATAGACTTCAAACTAAAATTAGTAAGAAAAGACAAAGAAGGTGACTACATATTACTAAAGGGATCTTTCCTCCAGGAAGACATAACGATCCTAAATATTTACACACCCAAGCCCGGAGCTCCAAACTTCATCAAGCAAACTTTACTTACACTGAATCCATACATAGATCGAAATACAGTGATTGTTGGTGAGTTTAACACACCACTCTCACCTATGGACAGATCAACAAGGCAAAACTCAACAGAGAAACCTTAGAACTGAACAACTATATAGACCAACTAGATCTAACAGACATCTGCAGAATATTCCACCCAGTAACAACACAATATACGTTTTTCTCAGAAGCACATGGAACATTTTCCATAATAGACCACATCTTAGGCCATAAAACAAACCTGGACAGATTCAGAAACACTGAAATTATTCCATGCACACTCTCAGACCATAAAGGCATCAAATTGGAGCTGAACACATATCTCCACCAACGAAAACCCTGTAACTCATGGAGACTGAACAACACATTGTTGAATCAAAAACAATGGGTATTTGAAGAGATCAAAACAGATATCCAACTGTTTACGAAATTTAACAATAAGGAGCACACAAATATCAACTCCTTAGGGACACAACAAAGGCAGTACTCAGAGGAAAATTTATAGTGCTGAGTGCCTACAACAGCAAGTTGGAAAAATGGCAAACCAAATAGTTAATGTCTCACTTTAACCTCCTGGAAAAAGAGCAACAAACCAACCCTAAACCCATTAGGAGAAAGCAAATTATTAAAATCAAAGCAGAATTAAATGATTTGTAGTTAAAAATACCTATAGAAAGAATCAACAAAACAAGGAGATGGTTCTTTGAAAGAATTAGCAAAATTGACAAGCCCTTAGCAAACCTTACCAAAAAAGAAGAGAGCATATCGAAATAAAATCACAGATGAAAATGGTAATATCACGACAGAAATTACCAAGATCCAGATTATCATGATGGAATACTTCTCAAACCTTTACGCCAACAAATTTGAGAATCTAGAAGAAATGGATGAATTCCTAGAAAATATTAACATACCCACACTGAACCAAGAAGAGCTAACCCAACTCAACAGGCCTATTTCAAGCTCTGAAATAGAAATGGAAATTAGACAACTTCCACTTAAAAAGAGCCCAGGGCCAGATGGATTCACAGCTGAATTCTATAAGGTCTTCAAAGCAGAGCTCACACCAATGATCCTCAAGCTCTTCAACGAAATTGAAAATGAAGGTTGTTTACCAAACTCATTCTGTGAAGCCAGTATATCCCTCATCCCCAAACCAGACAGAGATTCAACAAAGAAAGAGAACTATAGACCCATTACTTTGATGAACATCGATGCAAAACTTCTCAACAAAATACTGGCCAACCGTCTACAACACCTCATCAAAAAATTATACACTATGATCAAACTGGATTCATCACAGGGAGGCAAAGCTGGTTCAACATACACAAATCAATTAATATAATTCAACACATCAACAGGACCAAGGACAAAAATCACATGATTGTCTCAATAGATGCGGAAAAGGCATTTGACAGGATCCAAAACCCCTTTATATTGAAAGATGTGGAGAAACTAGGAATCCATGGAACATTTCTCAATGTAATAAAGGCTATGTATGAGAAACCCACTGCTAGTAATATACTTAATGGTGAAAATCTAAAGCCATTCCATCTAAAACCAGGAACGAGAGAAGGATGCCCACTCTCTCCACTCCTTTCTAACATATTACTAAATTTCCTAGGCAGTGCAATAAGGCAAGAAGCAAGCATAAAGGGGATCCAAGTAGGGAAAGAGGAAATAAAACTATCCCTCTTTGCAGATGACATGATTCTGTATTTACAGAATCCTATGGACTCTACTCCCAAGCTCCTTGAGCTGATTCAAAGCTTTGGAAGGGTAGCAGGCCATAAAATCAACCCTCACAAATGAATTGCCTTCCTTTATGCCAACTCTGAGAGGAACGAGGCAATAATCATGAAAGAAACTCCTTTCACAATAGCCTCAAAGAAAATAAAGTACCCAGGAATTAGCTTAACTAAAAATGTAAAGGACCGTTTAGATGAAAATTTAAAACCCTAAAAAAGGAAATTAAAGCAGAACTAAGGAAATGGAAAAACCTCCATTGCTCTTGGATTGGAAGAATCAACATTGTGAAAATGACAATCTTGCCAAGGGCTATCTACAAATTCAATGCAATACCCATCAACATCCCAATGTCATTCTTTAAAGAAATAGAAGAGGCAATTTAAAATTTCATATGGAATAATAAAAGACCCCGTAAGCATAATCACTTCTAAGCAGAAAGTACAGCGCTGGAGGAATTTCAATTCCAAACTTTAGACTCTATTACAGAGCTATAATTCTCAAAACAGCTTGGGACTTTCACAAGAACATGCCTGAAGTCCAATGGAATAGAACTGCGGACCCAGATATTAAACCACAGACCTATGGCCACCTAATCTTTGACAAGGGAGCCAAAAAAATAGAATGGAAGAAAGATAGCCTCTTCAACAAGTTGTGCTGGCAGAACTGGTTAAGCACCAGCAGAAAACTAAAGTTGGAACCTTCTTTGTCACCTTGCACTAGAATTAACTCCAAATGGATCAAAGACCTGGAGGTAAAAGCTGACACACTGAAAAGTTTACAGGAAGGAATAGGAGATACACTAGGCCTCCTTGGAACAGGTCGAAACGTGCTTAATAAAGACCAAGAATCACAACAAATCAGAGAAAGGCTGAATAAGTGGGACTGCATTAAACTGCAGAGCTTTAGTATGGCAACGGATATAGCTAGTAAACTAATCAGGAAGCCTACAGAGTGGGAGAAGATCTTCACCAACCAAACAACGGACAAAGGCCTCATATCTACAATATAGCAACAACTCAAAAAATTTAATCACTCCAAAACTAACCTCCAAAGGAACACCCATCCCATTAAAAATGGGCCAAAGACTTAAAGAGAGTCTTCTCTGAAGAAGAAACAAAAATGGCCTATAGACACATGAAGAAATGCTCCATATCTCTGGTCATAAAAGAAATGCAAATCAAAACAACTCTAAGATTCCACCTCACTCCAGTTAGAATGGCCAGGATCAGGAAAACGAATGACAACAGATGCTGGAGGGGATGTGGCCAGGAGGGATCACTACTACACTGTTGGTGGGAGTGCAAACTCGTTCAACCACTATGGAAAGCAGTGTGGCAGTGCCTCAAAAGGCTAAACATACAACTCCCCTATGACCCAGCAATTCCACCACTTGGCATTTACCCAACAATCCAGAAACAAGGGCATTCTAAACCCACTAGCAGAACAATGTTCTCTGCAGCACTATTCACCATAGCAAAGATATGGAACCTACCCAGATGTCCCTCAGTTGATGCCTGAATCAACAAGTTGTGGTATTTGTACACAATGGAATTCTATGCTGCTGACAGAAAGAATGACATTGCCCCATTTGTTAGGAAATGGCAAGAATAGAACAAATCATATTAAATGAAGTAAGACAGACTCAAAGGAACTTAGGCTCAGTGGTTTCCCTCATTTTTCATAATCAGTAGAAACCTTGGGCTCCACTAGCAGAGATTTGCCATAGAGCAAAAGGCCATATATAAGGCCATATAATGTGAAGCTAATTGAAAGGACCTCCAGGGTATTGAAACAAAAGCCACATAATGAATGATTGTTGTCCTTAATGTACTATGTTGTCTCTCATCTCCTTTGCTGTCCCTTGGTTATCCATATTGGTATAGTATCTCACTTTGTTATCTGATATATTGAATTTATTTGTATTTGGATATTTGAAATTTGATAGGGAATGGGGGAAAACCAAGACGGGTGGGGGGTGTGGGGTTGGAGGGAAATGGGTACCAAGACATGTGAAAGGGTATCAATGTATGTGAATTAATGCACCTTCTATCTGGCAAATATCATGTAACCCTTTTTCTAATTACAATATAAAATGAAAAAAAAAGAAAGTTGTAGTGTGTGGAGAGGATGATGGGGTCAAAAACATTTCTTCTTAGAAATTTACCTCATCTGGTTGCCCTGGATTTTCCTGGCCTTCTTCAGAGAGAAAGGCCTGTTATACTGGATTTGTGGCTTGGCAATGATCTAGCATGTACATCTTCCAGTAAGACATCCACAACTTCCATGCCTGAGACTAGAGTTTCCTGACCTTTGGCAACAGCATAGCAACACCTTTCTTCCTCCTGAGCCACAGGCCAAGTGAGCTGGCTTGAGTTGGGTGATAGTTACAGTTGCTTGGGTACCAGGGTTCCATATTCTGTTCCATTGTGAGGGAGGCATGGTCACCTTTCAGGGCCCAATGACCAAACATCCTTGCTCACAGAAGACCTCACCAAAGACATACTGGAGGCTGAATCTCTCCTCCAGTCTCACAATATACATGTGGATGTAGTAAACAGCACATCTTATTTGTCCAATCCCAATGTCTTCCACTAGGCCCAACTACCAGTCTGGTCTCAGGCTCAAGGAGCCTTTCTTAGGTAAGATCCAAATTTAAGGGCCAATATTGCCCTCATCCTTTACAAAACATTTGCTTCACAGTGCCTTCTCTGCCTGCATTTTGCCCCTTGTCGAATTTTTTTTGTTTTTGTTAGTCTTGAGACTTGACCTCAGAGTGTGAACATGGTTCTTGGGCTTTCTTTAAGCTTTAGCTGTCCCACCGAGCCACAGCACCACTTGCAGCGTTTTCTATGTATGTGGTAATGAGGAATCAAACCTGAGTCTTTTTGCGTGGTAGCCAAGGACTCTACCACTAGGTCAAACACACAGGGCATCTTGCACATATTTTTGACGTCAATCTACTAGGATATTACTAGGTTTCTGTATCCTAATCAATTTTTTCCTGATGATTAGCTTTGCTGTCATGCGTAAAAAATGCAAGAGGGAAAAACACAGAAGAATTAGTGAAATTTACAAAAAAAGCATTACACACATAGGTAAGTGTTCATTCTTTGTAGGAGAAAGGATATTTTGATATGATGATGATGACTTTATAATTACTATGTCAGGGTTGAGAGTTTGGCATAGTGGTAGAGTGCTTGCCTAGCATCCATGAAGATCTGGGTTTGATTGCTCAGTATCACATAGATAGAAAATCTAGATGTGGCACTGTGCCTCAAGTGGCAGAGGGCTAGACTCGAGAAAACCCGAGGACAGTGCTCAGGCCCTGAATTCAAGACCCAAGACTGGCAGAAAGATAAAAGAAAATAAAAACGCTTTTTACGAGCTAATTCCCTCACAGCATTTGCTTCTGAAATCTTCGCTTCTGCATCTTGTGAAATACCCCTTTCCCTCAACGTAGACAAGAAAAACAGATCCATCCCATGGTCCACTGTGAGGCCAGTGGTTGGGCTAAGAGCTATTCGTGCAGCAACACACAAGTTTTATTCTAATACTTTCCAAACTTTGTACTCAAATATGCTACCTACTTACCAACTTAGGTCTGTTATCCTTATGCTATACCTTTTCTTCATGACTACAATATTCTTACACTCCTACGTTAATCCTCTTGAACCTCCCCTGACCACTCTCAATATTTTTTTCTATCTCTGGACTTCTGCTCGTCTTTCAACCCTTATACTGCATGGATCAACCCTTGATGGCTGTTGAGGAATATTGTATATGTAGGTGGTTAATTATTCTCTAGGCTCAGAGGGACTTAAAGACAATAGAGATTGGATGGAGAGGCTTATTGTTTTGGGTATAAATCACTTATCAGTGGTTGTATTAGACTGGTCTGTAAGTGCACAAAAAGAAAGACTGTTAATACCAATCAAAACTTGTGAACATCTAGTGTCTGCCAGCTACAGAGGTCTAGGTTGGTTATATCTGAAAAACTATAATCGTATTTAGTAGTAATCTTGCTCCCATTTTCAAATGGGCAGAACTAGAAACTCAAGAAAAATGTCAAATCAAGAAACAACATCCCCCACCCAATGTAAACAGACAATGGAACAGTCACTGGCACACCTAGAGGAGAGTCTTCCAAGTGCTACACAAATGCAATTGATAAACATCATTCATGAAAAATGTGAAAATATAAAGAAAGAGTTAATGGAGGAAGCCATAGCTGAACAAGAGAAAGCATAAACAAGGTGATAAGTGAAAAAGAAGAAGCCATAAAGGAGGCCATAATAAAGGCTGTTCAAAGAAAGATGGATGAACTCATAGAATCCAGAAGTAAAAACGTGACCAAACTCCACCAAATGTCCAAAGAAAATAAAGCTACTGAGCTAAGCACTCAAAAGGAAATCAAGGAGATAAAGAAATCCATACATGATCTAAAACAAGAGATGCAAGGCATCAAAAGTGAGCAATTAGAAGCAAGGGAGATGAAAAATAAAGTAGATAGCTTTGATAGCAGGTTAGACAATGTAGAGGAGAGAATTTCCAGGGCTGAACATAATTTAGTTATTACAGAGAAAGAACAGAAAATGAGTCAACCCAAATCTAGGAAATATGAGAGAGCGTTTCAGAAGGTCCAAGATACAATTAGGAAGCCTAATTTAAGGCTAGTTGCTATTGAGGAGGGCGTGGAGAAAGAGGTCAATGGTATTGAAAATATACTTCAGGGAATCATCTCAGAGAATTTCCCAAATATCCAGAAGGGCAGGCCCATCCAGATACGAGAAGCTTTTAGAACCCCAAACAGACCTGACCAGAAAAGAACATCCCACCGCCACATTGTGATCCGAACTGGATCAATAGAAACGAAAGAAAAGATCCTAAAGGCAGCCAGGGAAAAGGGATCAGTAACCTATAAAGGCAAACCAATCAGAATAACCGCAGATTTCTCTGCAGAGACCATGCAAGCACGAAGTGACTGGAAGCATATATGTCATGCCCTTAAATCAAATAACTACCAACCAAGAATACTATAGCCAGCTAAGCTCTCATTCATAACTGAGGGAACAATAAGAACATTCCATTCCAGGGAAAAGCTGCAACAATATGTCGAAACAAAACCAACACTACAGAGAATTCTCAAAGATGCTCTATACATAGAAAACCAAAATAAATGCAATATAGGAAAGAAATGGCACCTAAACAGCATACCATCTAAGGACCACAAGAACTGTCAAGACACAGGCCCTACTAAAAGCTTTTAAAAATGGTAGGAACTAATAAATATCTCTCAATCCTAACTCTCAATATCAATGGACTTAACTCTCCAATTAAATGGCATAGGCTGTCTAGTTGGATCAAAAAGCAAGAGCCATCGTTCTGCTGTCTTCAAGAGACACATCTTACCCAAAAACAATCATCTTTTGAAAGTGAGAGGTTGGAATAAACTCTATCAAGCTAACTGCCCCCATAAACAGGCTGGAGTTGCCATCCTCATATCAGACACAATAGACTTCAAACTAAAATTAGTAAGAAAAGACAAAGAAGGTTACTACATACTACTAAAGGGATCTTTCCTCCAGCAAGACATAACGATCCTAAATATTTACACACCCTTTTGAAGATTCTCAAAAGATTGAAAATTCTGCCAGTGTAAGTTAGATTCCGGCATTGATATTAAATAATGCAATGAGTAGGGATTTATATTTGAAATATCACTGTTGACAAAATCTAACACACATTTGCTTAGTATTTGCTTTTGATTTCCCAAGAAGTTCAGTACAAGCTAACATGTGTGGCATATATCGACTTGGGGAAATGATTCAGAATATGTGACTCATTTGAACAGGAGTCAGTGAAAAGATACAGAAGCAGGATACCCATATTGTGGTAATTTGTATCTTTTGCATATTTTGTGTTTGTTATTAATTCCATTTGTAGTGTACATTTCTAGGTAAAAACTTTTAAAATGTTTCCAAACAATTTGTTATTTCAATAGCAAAAAAAGACATTTATATGCCTGATAAAATTCACAGAATCCAAATTTTTCCATATTATTTTTTTTTGGTGGGTCATAGACCTTGAACTCAGCCTGTGCACTATCCCTGAGCTCTTCAGCTCCAGGCTACCTCCTTACCCTGGAGCCAAGCCCCACTTCCCATTTTCTAAAGGTAAATTGGAGATAAGAGTCTCAGGTCTTTTTGTGCCAGGATGGCTTTAAACCTTGATCCTCAGATCTCAGCCTCCTGAGTAGCTAGGATTATAGAAGTGAGCCACCACCCCATTATGCTCAGCTTTCTGTTTTTTTTTAAACAAGCCCTTTGGCTGGAACTCGGTCTGAGCACTCTCCTTCAGCTTTCCTCAAGCCTAGTGATCTTCTACTTGAGCCACAGCACTACTTCTGGTTTTTTCTGTGTATGTGGTACTGCGGAATTGAACCTTCGTCTTCATACAAGCACTCTACAACTATGCCAAACTCCCAGCCCCTCCACATTAGTTTTTATGATAGATCTTTCCATGCATCTAGGATGGCTAGAAATCCTTCTTGAGTTTCCCAAGATCAGGGAGTATAGGTGTGCCCCATCCTGTGTGGCTACATAACCATTGTTTAGGGTACAGTTCTCTCTTCATTTTACCCAACTAGAGCAATTTTCATCTTCCATGTATAATCATTAAACATTCACCTCCTGTTCCTCTCTACTCCATTCTCTGGAACCATCGTGCTTTTTGGCTCTAAGGGTTTGTTGATCCTTGGAAGCTCTGGAAGGGAAAACATACCCTAGCTCTTCCTTTATGACTGCTGTATTTTTAGTTTACTGTAATCAAGGTTCATCTGTAAAATATAGTAAACTGTTCTTCTTTTTCAATGCATTGTTTTGCATATTTCTATCTTTTGATTATTATTAATAGTTGTGAATGGATTCTCCACATATTTGTTCTAGTCTCTGCTTTCTCTTCCGTTAGGTACAAATCTAGAAATAGAAGTGTTGTACCATATTTCTATGTAATTCTATATTTAGTACTTTTTTAGCACTCTCCACGCAATTTTTGATTGTTTTATATTCCTTGCAGAACTATTCCAAAGTTCTACTTCTTCTCACTACCTTCCCAGTAATAGTTAGACTTTGAAAGTTGTTTTTTATATGCGTGTGTGTGTGTGTTTGTGTGTTTGTGTGTGTATTGGATCTTTTTGTTTAAAACTATATTTATATTAACATATTTAAAGTAATGATTTCATTGTAATTTTAATTTTTCTCATGACTGTTAATATTGAACTTCTTTCTACATTTTGAACTACTATTTCTATATATTCTTTTTAGAAAATCATCTCCAATCTCCAATTTTTTCCCTTTTTTTGTGGGGTAGTGGGGAAAGTCATGGGGCTTGAACCTTGGGCAGTGAGCTCTTTAGTTTAAGGCTATTGTCCTACCCTGAGTATTGCCCCTCAGTTCTTCTGCTCACACCTCCCTACCCCTCTTCCCATTATATACAGAACAAAGGTCATCCTCAGTCTTTTTGAAAAAGTAAAACATACAGTAAATTTGTAGTATAAAACAGCAAGAAATAAATTTCTTGCCAGGTGCAGTGACTTCTACCTGTAATCCTAGCTACTCAGATATCAGGCTGATATCTAAAGATTTGGTTCAAAGCCAGCCTGGGCATTAGAAAGACTATGAGACTCTCATCTACAGTTAACCACTAGAATATGGGAAATGGCACTGTGGCTTCATAGGTAGGGTGATAGCCTTGAGTTGAAGAGCTCAGGAACAGTGCCGAAGCCCAGAGTTCAAGCCTTACAAATCCCCCAGCCAAAAAAAAAGAAAAAAAATTTTCTTCCCCAAGTGATTACTATGCCAGACATAAAACATTAACATTCTGGGTGTACTTCACAGTATTATTACTTGATACCCTAAGATTTTGCAATATTCTCAGAGTACCAGCATATGTCATCATATAATGTAGTTCGTTTTCAATGGAATAATTCCATTTATAACCTAAATCTACTCCCCCGACTTATTTTTGTCGATACCACAATTGCTCTACCATGATATGCCACAAGCCATTAAACATTTTATGGTGGGTAATTGGAAAGGAGTCTCATGGAATTTTGTGCCAGGCTGGCTTTGAACCATGGTCCTCAGATCTCAGTCTCCTGAGTAGCCAGGATGACAGGCGTGAGCCACCAACACCTGGCTTGCCTTTTTATTGTTTTGTGGGTCTTAGGACTTGAACTCTGGGCCTACGCACCATCTCTAAGCTTTTCAGGTCAATATTTCATGTAAGTCTAAACATTTAAGTAAAGGAATAAAATTCCAACAAAAAAAGAATAAAATTCCAGACATGATGTGTTTATAACTCAGTGCTAATTACTTGATGAAAATGTGCCATTCCAGAAGCTGGTGTCATTTGATGATGTAGCTGTGGATTTCAGCTGGGAGGAGTGGCAGCATCTGGACAATGCTCAGAGGACCCTGTGCAGAGATGTAATGCTGGAGACCTCAGCAACCTGGTGTCCTTAGGTGAGCAAAAGTCAAATTCACTTGCAAGGCCAAGTGCCTTGTTATTTTGCAGATACGTGAATGTTTATCAAACTTTCAATACTATTTAAATGAAAGATTCCAGGCCCTGAGAAGTATCATTACTTTCTAAAGAAAACCTAAGGTAATTTTGTACTCATTCTTCAGGATACCTTCAGGATACTTTGACAACAGTTCTAAATTATGTTTCCTCTAATGGAGATGACATTCCAAACTTACACAGTAATTGTAAGTGGATAAACAATCCAGAATAGAATATATATCATTATTGGAAATAGGATCTACAAATCACTAAACAGTGAGTTTATAATGGAAACCTGGCACTAGGTGCAATGTTTCATGCCTGTAATCTTAAAATATTGGGGAGGAAGAAATCTAAGAATTCTAATTTGAAGCCAGCAATGGCATAAAAATTGCCATGAAACTCTATAACTCCAAGTAACCCCTCAAACTGTTAGTGGAGTGTCAAGAGTTTGACTTTGTGGTTGAGTGCTTGCCTAGCATGCATGAAGACCTATGCATGTAAGTGGAGCTGGGACTCAAACTGGTATTTTTCTAGCCTTGAGCAAGACAGCTAAGTTTATGCCATACAAAATGAGTAAAGAGCTGGGGAAAAGTCAACCATGGACCCAGTAAAAAATGAGAAAAAAGATTTAATAGATAACTTGTGAGTAGGATGTCTGCGAACTTAAAGCAATGATGACACAGCATAAGCAATAATTCCCTACTATATCTAATTTACAAGCCCCTGTGTTCCCAAACCTGTATTAATTGACAAGCTAGAGCACTGTGCAGAACTCTGGATAGGAAATTCCTCTGACAAGAATATCACAGGTGAGTGAATGCATCTTCATATTGATGTTGGAGCCTGAGCCCCATTGGTAAGTTCATGTTGTGATGTACTGAGCAATAATATTCTTAGTTACCCTAAATCCTGTGTGGGACCTATGGAATTCTTCGTGAATGAATCAAGAATCATTTTCTTTGCCCAATCCTATGCTTGGTGTCAGGGCCTGAGCATGGTCCTTGGGTTTTCTCAAGGATAGCGCTCTACTTCTTGCGTCATACCACCACTTCTGGCTTTTTCTTTGTATGTAGTACCAAGGAACTGAACCAGGTCTTTGTGCATGCTAGCCCAAACCTCCGGCACCAAGAATCATAGGGCGATACAATGAATTCTAGGTGGCAGTAGAGTTAAAGTTAGATTTCTCTGTAGAATTCACTGTGAAACAAAATAAAATGAGAAATCCATGAGCCCGGGGCTCATGCCTGTAATCCTAGCTACAAAAACACCTTAGACACTTCTCTCCAAAGAACCAATAGAAAATGAGAAGAGGGGTGGAGGCTAAAGACATAGGGCAGTAGCCTTGAGCTGAAGAGCTCAGGAAGAACAGCCACGACTAGAATTCAAGTCCCATGACTGCAAAACAAGAAAGAAAGAAAGAAAGAAAGAAAGAAAGAAAGAAAGAAAGAAAGAAAGAAAGAAAGAAATTTCATTTCTTTAAAACTAAGACTATAAATGATTGAGCAAACAAGGAATAAGTCAGGGCATTATTCTCTGATAAGGATAATATCTTTTCGCTGGTAGGAAGAGACTGGTATTCAGAACCAGACCTTTCCACCAGAAATTGAGCCTAATGGTAGATCGCTTGCCTAGCATGCACAAAGACACAGGTTTGATTCCTTATTACCACATACATAGAAAAAGCCAAAAGTAATGACTTCATTGGTAGGGTTCTAGTCTTGAGAAAACCAAGGACAGTATTTAGGTCCTAAGTTCAAACCCAGGAATGGAAGGAAAAAAACAACAACAAAGTTTCAATCAACATAAGAAAATTAACTAGACAATGAGCTGGAGATTTTCTGGTCTTCCATGGTTCTGAGGGACAGGAGTGTTAGAAAAGGAATTTTTATAAGACTTCAAATGGATAGAAACAAATTTCAAAATTCCCACAAATACCTAAATTGAGACTTTAGTGAGAAGTTGTAACTGAAGGGATTTAGGTGTAAGTCCTTACTCTCAAGAATCGTTCTTGCTTGGATCAAAGGCAAAGAGACATATAACCAAACTTGTGGCCGCTGAATCTAGAAAAAAATCGTGTTCCTCACTTAATGGTTAATAAGCAAACAGCATTGAAACTGGGTAAGGTAATCCTATCTGCTACTCAGGACCTGAGACTCTTATCTGTAGTTAACTCTAGAAAACAGGAAGTGGGGCTGTAGCTCAAGGATAGGGGTTATAGTCTTCTGCTGAAGTGTTCAGGGACAGGGCCGAGGCCTATGAACTAGAAAAAAAAAGAAAAGAAAAGAAAAGAAAGTTTTAAATAGATGCAAAACAGCACAATATTTAGATTATTTCTCAAAAATAAAAGAAAGGCAGCTATTCCTCAATGTATAAATAAAACAGTATTTGAAAAAAAACAGCTGCAGGTATACTATAGGTAGTACTCAGCTTAAAACTGTAGCAATACATAATTGTGCAATTTCAATAAATATTTCCTGTGATATAAAAAGGGAACTAAAACACAGAAAAACATTGTTGGTCATTGTAAAATATCATTTTCTTAATATGTTAGGGAGAAAAGCATATATTTCTCACAAATCAATTTCCACTTTTTATTTTAAAATATCTAACACTTAGGATGGGAAAGTAAAGTCATTACATTTACAGTAAAGAATATTTTTATCTCATGTGTCTTTGTGTCTTTTTTTCTATGACTCATTTTAGATGTCAGGTAATGGGAAATTGTGTTCAAGACCTGCCAGGAAAGTCCACATGAATGTCTTTGTGAAGTAGCAGTTGCAAGTAGTATCGAAGTGGAGGAAAACGTGAGATTAGCAACAACTTTAAATTTGAGCTCTACACATAATCCAGAGCTGATTAGTAATAACGGTAACAACTTAGGGGTGAGGACTGAGGAGTTCATTAAGTGTCAGAACATGCTTCTGTCTCCTAAGCCTGATGAGATGCATGCTGCATATAGATCTCGTATGTCTCCTGTTCTTAAAAAATCCATCGGATATTCAGAGCATTTTATTCATGATTGTGACAGTCCAAAAGATCTGCAGTATCATAATTCTGTTCTCCCTGCCCAAGAAATTTTTCAGGGAGGGAGGAAAACTGCTAAATGTACTGTGTGATGAAAAATATTGTACTTAACACCGACCATCACTACACATCCGAAAATGTATACAGGAGAGACTCCTCATACATGTAGTGAATGTGAGAAATCTTTCAGTAATGAAATACGCCTTACAATACCTCAGAGCAAATATCCTGAGATATGTGATGCGTACATCAAGTGTGAAAATTAGTTTCTGAGAAGTCAGACCTGACGCTACAACCTCAATCTCCAAGAGAAGACAAACCTTATGAATATGAGGAACGTAATAAAATTTCTGCCCAGAATTCAGCTCTCAGCACACATCAGAGATCTCACACAGAAGAGAAATCGTATGAATGGGATAAATGTGGGAAGACTTTTAGACTGAAATCATACCTCACTTTGCACCAGAGAAGACACACAGAAGAGAAACCTTATGAATGTAACAAATGTGAAAAGTCTTTCACCCAGAAGATACACCTTCGAGTTCATCAAATAACACACACAGGAGAGAAATCTTATAAGTGTAATGAATGTGAAAAGTCTTTCCAAGGGAAGGGAAAACTTCGTGTTCATCAGAGAATACACACAGGATTGAAACCTTATGAATGCAACCAATGTGTAAAGTCTTTCAGACAGAAATCTTCCCTCTAATTGTATCAAAGAACACACACAGGAGAGAAACCTTATGTGTGCAACAAATGTGGAAAGACCTTCAACTGGAAGTCATATCTTGATGGGCATAATAGAACACACACAGGAGAAAAAACTTATGCATGTAGTGAATGCGGAAAGTCTTTCAAATTTAAGATAAAACTCCATGTTCATCAGAGAATATACTCAGGAGAAACACCTTATGAGTGTAACATATGTGGAAAGTCCTTCACACAGAAGCCAAACCTCAACATGCATAAGACAATTCAAACAGGAGAAAAACCTTATGAATGTAACCGATGTGGAATGTCTTTCAAATGGAAGTCTTCCCTCAAATTGCATCAGAGAACACACACAGGAGAGAAACTGTACGAGTGCATCAAATGTGGTAAGACCTTCAGATGGAAGTCACATTACAGGAGGCATAACAGAATTCACACATATTAGAAACCTTAGGAATATAACCAAAGTTGAAAGTCTTTCGTGCAGTATTCACCCTTCAGGAAGCGTAAGAGAGTTCACACATATGAGAAGCCTTAGCAATGTAATAAATAGGAAAGACATTTTAGTCTGTGGAAGAAAACTCAGCTTGTGTCACAGAACCAACACAAGATCAAACCCTTAATGAATGTAGCAAATGTTCAGTCTTTTCCCCAGAAGGCACAAGTCAAGATTTATCACTAAACACCCACAGGATAGAATCCTATGAATAAAATGAAAGGGAAATTTTTTTGAAGACCTCATAGTTGAGTTTCCATGATACCACACAGACACAGGATAAAAATCGTATGAATATAAGAATATGAAAAATCCATCATGAACGCATGACTAAGTATAAAATGCACAGAGGAGAGAAAAACCTTATGAATGTTACAAATGTGGAAAGTGTTTGACCTGGAAGGCATACTTCTGTGTTCATCACAAACCTGATTCCCATAGAAGAAAAGAAAACTAATGAATAGAACAAATGTGCAATGACTTTTAATCAGAAGTCAGTCTTCAGTACATTTCAGAACATACACAATAGAGAAATAGAGAAATTCTGAGTAATGAAAAACATTTAGCTATATATAGAATCTCTGTATATGGGAGCATTAGGGTAAGTCTTCTAAACAAAGTCAACCTTCAGCAAGCATTAAGAGCACTCACAGAAGAAATAATAGCATGTAGGAAAACCTTTGTCAGAAACCTCTAAAGCTGACTGTGTGGCTTAGTGGTAGAGTGCTAACCTATCAAGGATGAAGGCCTGGGTTAGATTCCTCAATACTACGTGAAAAGAGCAAGCCAGAAGCAGCACTGTGGTTCAAATGGTAGCGTGCTAACCTTGAGCAAAATTAGCTCAGGCCCTGAGTTCAAATCTAAGGATTGGAGAGAGAGAGAGACAGACAGAGAGAGAGAGAGAGAGAGAGAGAGAGAGAGAGAGAGAGAGAGAGAGAGAGAGAGAGAGAGAAACAGGAACTTCTAAATTTTACAGAGATAGAGAAGGAGAGAGAGAGAGAAGGAGACAGAAACTAATTTCTAAACTTTACAGTCTTTCTATTTCCTTACAAATTCGTATGTCATTCTTTCTGACAGAAGCACAGAATTCCATTGTGTAAAAATACCATATTTGATCTACTCATGAACTGATGGGCATCTGGGTTGGTTCCATATCTTTGCTATAGTAAATAGTGCTGTGATAAATGTTATTATTCTAGTGAATTCAGTATGTCTTATCTGGACGATTGGCAAGTAGTGAAATTGCTGGATCACAGGGGAGCTCTATGTTTAGTCTTTTGGGGATACTGCCATAGTGCTTTCCATAGTGGTTGAACGAGTTTGCAATATCACCAGCAGTGTAGTAGTGATCCCTCCTGGCCACATCCCCTCCAGCATACGTTATTAGATTTCTGGATCTTGGCCAATCTAACTGGAGTGAGGAGGAAAAGGGAAAGAGGAACTGAAACCTTCTCTCCTTACAGATGACATGATTCTGTATTTAAAGAACCCTATAGACTCTACGCCGAAGCTGCTTGAGCTGATATAAAACTTTGGTAAGGTCGCAGGGTATAAAATTAACCCTCAATGTCAACTGCCTTCCTATATGCCAACAAATGAGAGGAATGAGGCAAGAATCAGGATAGCAACTCATTTTGCTATCAAAGAAAATAAAATACCTAGGAATTAACTTAGAATGTAAAGCACCTTTTTGATGGAACTATAAACCCTGGAGAAGGAAATTAACGCAGAACTGAGGAAATGCAAAAACCTATGCTCCTGGCTTGGAAGAAGTAATATTGTAAAAATGGCAATCTTGATAAGGACTATCTACAAATTCAGTGCAATATTCATCAATATCCCAATGTCATTCTTTAAAGAAACAGAAGAGGAAATCCAAAATTTCACTTGGAATAATAAAAGACCCCTTATAGTCTGCCTTCTTGCATGATACATAATGTTTAATCTCACCTTCTCCACCAAAATCTCACGTTTCTCATTGAGACATAGGTGGCCCTGTTTACTAGCAGCAAGGCTCAAACGCGCAGTTTCAGGTGTCACCACAGCCTCTGTTACTGGGTAGATCCAACTCTGTCATCGACTCTGAGGTCTGCTCTGGGAGTCTTGGTCACAAGTTGTTCTGTGGCATCTGCTGCCAGCCTGTGCCTATTTGCTTCCTTTTCCTCCAGCAGCCTACAACAGGGAATGAAGTTCAGGCGCTGATGCTCTCCTTCATATGCAGGGCAGGATGAGACCAACCCTCCCTCATCTTCCTCTTCCAATTTTTGGGAAAAAATGTGCTGGCAGAAGTCCTCAGGTGTGGGGCATGGCTGATCCACACTTTTAATCCAGGCTGCTCAGGAGGCTGAGATCTAAGTATGGAAGTTCCAAGTCACCTAGAACAGGAAAGTCTGATACATTCTTACTACCAAAAATAAAAACAGCTGGGAATGGAGTTGGGGCTCAAGTGGTAAAGGGCTAGTCTTGAGTACAAATGCTTAGTGCCCAGGCCCTGAGTTCAGGCTCCAGCACTGCCAACAACCTCACTTTAGTGAGATTTTAGCTTTATCCATGTAGGCACATCTCACTGGAATCTTTGCTGGTAGAGATAGTCTTCATAATTTTGTCTCAAGGTAAAGGTCCTCCTGGGGTAGTACACAAAAGGTGTCATGGAGAGAGGAGCCCCACTTGCTCCAGGTTTGAAGATGGCATAGGTCAAGCCAGCATGGAGTTGGCACATCAGTCTTTTTCCTAGCACCACCTACCAGTGAATGTCAAATGACATTGATTGTTGTGGGATTGTGTGATTGAAGTGCCCCATTAAGGGCAGTGTTATCACATCCAAACTTGGATACCAGGAATGCTGAAATCTCAAAGTTAAGATTTCTGTTGGCTACAGAAATGCTGGTGTGTCTGTTATTCACTAAAAGTTCAGGTGCAAAGATTCTGAAGCTTGATGACATGTGTTTATTCCATTTAGTAAAATTATTTTAATGCACTGTATAAGTTAAAACATTTGATAAGAGTCAGGGGTAGTGAAAACATTGTTCTTGAATTCAGGTGTCTGGCAGGGTAATGGGGGGGGGTGTTGGCGGCTGGGACTATGAAGCTGGAGCTGCTATCAAACCATGGATCATGTTCCTCTTTGTCTGGGAGAAATGACTCCAAAATGAAATTTGAATGGTGAGGAAAAGATGATGATGTACTCAGGAAATTTCTCCTAAACAAATGCTCATGTGGAAGTGGGATGGGGGCTGGGCATATCTGAGGCAGAGCTTAATGGGGCTTCTCATGGCGTTGAGAACGTTCCTTGCGACTTCAGGCATGCAGCAGGGTGTTTTAGATGGCCATTGTGAGATGGATGGAATAAGATTGGAGACAAGATGAATGCTGGGATCCTGCAATGCTCTTGCATGAGTGGCTGGTGCTCATCTGAAAGAACTAATTATGTCTAAAAAAGGAATCAGGAATTTGTTTTGATTAGATAATACCTGTAATCCGAGGCATATTCAGGATCCTGATCTTAGTATTGTGGTTTAAAATCAACCCAGCAAAGGGAAAAATGCATGAGACTCTTACTCCCAGTTTAGAGCAAGAACAAAGATTGAAGTAGAGCTGTGGCTCAAGAGCTAGAGTGCTACCTTGAGCAAAGAAAAGCTAAGAAAAAGCTCCAGGTCTTGAGTTCAAGGCCAGGAATGAAAGAAGGAAGGTAAAAAAAGGGAAGTATGTGAGGAAGGGAAATATATAAATGAAAGAGAGAAGGAACTAGAAATTTAGAACTAGAGAATATTTAAAAGTCATCAGTCCTTCTAAGAAAAGTGTTGGAGTATGGGTTCTATATGTGGTGAACTGGAAGCCCAGCAGTGACTTGTTAACCAAAGAGTCACCCTGATGAGCAAAGGATAGAAATCTGCATGAGCCTCTTAACGGATGGAGTCACAGAGGAGAACCTCAGCTCCCATCCCATAGTTAGAAGTATATAGAGATGGGGAAGTTGGCATCACCTTGATGTCATTGTGTCCATGGAGACTGGAAGCCATGGCTCTGTGAAAGCACAATGTTCTGGTTACTGAGCTGAGAGGCTGAGGAGAGCCAAGTCCTGGCCATGAAGAAATCAGGGTGGCAGCAGAGCAACTCTGCTGCAGTGTGTGCCTGCTTGGCTGTTCTTATTCTGTGGTGGATCAGGCCGGAGCGGGTGATAGTAACTGTTTTGAGGTCACAGGCCCTTCACCAAGAGCTTCCTCTGGGATCCTCATAAGCTACAGGGTGGCTGGTGGTGGGATGTGTGTGGGGTGGAAGTGACGGAGGGATGAACGCATGGCAAGGTGGGTGAAGAGATGAGAGGAATGATGAGAGTCCAGTTCATTGGTTTCCAAGGTTAATGGGTGGGAGGTAGAGAGGCATGATGGAGGAAAGATGGAGGCAGGGGAAGGTGGTGACAGAGTGAGGCCATCTGTAGTGCCAGCCTGGCCATCATCTGAAGCCCATAGGCAGCTTCCTGATCCCTCACTTTGTCCTGCTCCTTGTGGAGGGAATGTCACGTGTACCCAGAGCTAGGGGTGGGACAATGTTAGTAGCACCTGGAGAACCATTGGCCTCTACCTGGGTGAGGGGTGTTTATGGCTCCCATGCTGGGTGGCCTGATAGCTATGGAACAGATCTCTCCTTAGCTACCACAGTCACTGGTTGCTCTCCATCTAGGGTTAGGGCACCTGCTCAGCCATCAGGACACCCATGCCAGGACAGAGGCCTACAATTCAGATGACAGCACAGGGGTGAAGATGATCTCACCGTAGCCCTAGTTACATGGCTGTCCCTGCATGCAGGACAGGATGAGATGGAGGAAGATGTTCTCTGTGTTTTTCCACAGCCTATCCCGGCCTCTTCTTGTGTCTGATTAGACCAAGAGAGTACCAGGTTCCCTCTCATAGTCCTGGTTCTTTTTCTTTTACAGTCATGAGGCTTGAACTCAGGTCCTGGGTACTGTCCCTGAGCTCTTTTGCTCAAGGTTGATGCTCTACCATTTGAACCATAGTGCCATTTCCAGCTTTTCCTTTTCTTGTGGATCTCTGATATCTCCAGTGCTGTGCCTGCAGGGAGGAGCTCACCCCACAGACAGAGCCACCTCTGCCGTGACTGTGACTGCCCACAACCCTCACACCCACTCCTTGCACACCCCTCGACTCCAGTTTTAGCTCCTCTTGGACTGGGTGTCCAGCCTACGCCCTCCTACACTCACAAAGGGTCTACAATTGTCTTCCCAGGGTCCTTTCTTCTGCCAGCAACAGTACAGACTATGCACATCTTGACAATCACAGAGCTCAAAGCCAAAGGCTGAGATGCAGCAGGGGGTGACCCAGTAGCTGCACAGGGCCCATGGATCATTCTGTGCATCCCCCAGCCTGTGACTTCCCCCACCCCGTTGGCAGGGAAGCTCCATGCCCACATACTGATTCCTGGTCCCCTCCAATTCCATTCTCCCTTGGATTTTGCAGACTGTCTACCATCAGTATCTAAAATTCTATTCATCACTTTATATCCTTATCACTGATTTGCTACTTTGGCAGGATCTCCCCGTGCCTGGACAGTGGGCATGTCATGTACTCTCTGTGGAGAAGGTGCCCCAGGAGAAGAAATATGCACTTCATGTGAGTGTTGGACAGGGCAGGAGGGCTCCCTAGGATCAGAAGCCACAGGAGGGGTGCAGATGGGGGAATGCTAGGGGCCCCAGGGGACAGTGGGAGTTAGGGCACAGTTGGTTCCTTCTGCAGGGTTGACACTGCTTCACAAACCCAACAGAATGGGGTTCACATTACAGATGTCAGAGACAGTGCAGATGGCCAATGGGCGCAGGGGTCACTGTCACCCCCAGATGCTGGCTGCATGCTGGGATGTACGCAGAGATGTTTTCAAGATCAGATAATGAGGATGTTGCAGGGTGTAACCATTCTTTTCAGATGGCTCTCTACCTCTCTTGAGCTTCATCTCTATCTTTGCCTTTTTCTTGGCAGTTAACTGGAAATGAGAGTTTCATGGACTTTCCTTTCTGGACTGGCTTCAAAGAGAAGCTATGCACAGTTTTCAAACCATACCCTACTGAAGAAGGGAAGCTTGATCTGGTGCTTAACTGGGTTGCACTTTGGCTCCGTTTGCTATGCCTCACGGAAGGGGGCTCATCATTTGTAGACTCAGATCTCATGACCTTCAAAGCCAAATGCTACCTGAAAGTTCAGGCTCCCAGCCTATGTGTTGGGCCTGGGTGAATACATTCTCTGTTATGCTGGGTCATCAACCCATGTTTTAAGCTGGAAGTAGGCAGTGCCACATTTGATAAGAACATCTGCCAGAGATTGTCACCTCATGAAAGCAGATTCTAAATTTGTATTTCATTTCCTGTGGTGGAGAAATCCCCTCCAAGTTAGACTGGCTCACATCCACCTGCAGGTCACACTCCTAATGCACCCTTGAGTGTCCTCATGGTATTGGGATCTAAGTTTGTAGGGAATGCTGGTTTAGTCCATGAATTAGCTGGACAAGTGATGACAAACGTGTTGTGGATTAATATGAGAACAATTTAAAAGCCCTGGAGGAGCATCAACCTGACCCTCTGTGGTGCTATAAATCTGATAGGATGTTCCAGACTGAGAAACAATCACATGGCTTTGTGTTTGGCATCCAGACAAGTGAGTGCATGTCTTAGCTGTCAGCCAATACAGAGGAGGACATGAATAAGTGGGTGGAAAGCATCTGTCAGACCCCTGTCTGGGGGGCCGGTGGAGAGAACATAGGAAGGTAGATACCATGGCAGTGGTGGGGCCAAAAAAAAGGGTAAAAGAGGCAAAGGAACCAGGTACTGGTAGCTCAAGACTGTCATCCTAGCTACTCAGGAGTTTGAGATCTGAGGATCACAATTCAAAGCCAGCCCAGGACAGAAACTCCATGAGACTCTTATCTGCAATAAACTACTGAATGCAAGAAGCTCAAGCTCAGTGACAGCATCCAGGCCTCGTGTTCAAAACCCAGGACCGGCAGAAATAAGTATCAAAGGACAAGAAGCTGGCCAAAAGTTAGAGGGACTCTATCTTGACAAACAATACAATGGTAAGTTGCACTCAGAAGACTTGCACAAAATCTGGAAATGCCTGAGACCTATCTATGTATGTTTCCTGTTTGTGTAAATACATATGTTTATGCATTTATATATTAGTATAGAGAGACCGTTCAATACATATGACTATACATATATACATAGCCAGACACTTATGGGTGGGTGGTATACTGTGTGAGAGTTTGTGTTTGTGTTTTGTGGATGGCTATCTCTGTTTAGGAAAGGTAGAAAATATGTAAATATCTTTAAAAAACTTGATAAAATATAGAGAGACATAAGCTCTTGAGGGAATCTGAAATGACAAGATTATTCTCAGGCATGCTTATCCTTAAGGATTCCTTAGCAAGTTTTAATTTTTTTCATTATTTTCTTTCTTTTTTTGAACCAGTGCTAAGGATTTCTCTCAGGGACCAGGTGCTGCCAATTACTAATTTTCTCATGGCTGGTACAAGAGGAACTGAGCCACAGTTCCACTTTTGCCTTATTTATTCGTGCTTAACTGAAGATAAAGATTTCTATCAGTGACTTTCTTTCAGGGCCTGGATTCTAACGAGGATCCCCAGACCTCAGCCTTCTCTATAGCTACAATTAAGAATATGAGAACCCAGCACTGGGTTCCAATGCACAGGGCAAGAAATTGAGTGAATCCCTCAACTCCAATTAGCTATAATAAGCTAGAAGTGAAAGACCAATACCTTTGAGGAAAAGATGCTGAGGGTTATCACACAGGCCCTATGAGTAAGCCCTAAACCCTGTACACATGTGTGCATGCACACATTGGCAGATACACACACACATGCACACACACAATATCTCAGGCAATATTGTATTTTGAATTAATATCCAAAGATTGGACAACAGGATAGCAAGTAATAAAATCTGTTTTTCTTGTTTACATTGAGGGAAAGGGAAAAATCACAAGATGCAGAAGCGAAGAATTCAGAGACAAATGTTGTGAGTGAATAACTGGTAAAAAGCAAACTTCTTTTCTTTCCTTTTCTTTTGTTTTTTCTGCCATTCCTGGGGCTTGAACTCAGGGCCTGAGCACTGCTCTTGGCTTTTCCCAAGTCTAGCCCTCTGCCACTTGAGCCACATTGCCATATGGATTTTTATATCTGTGTGATATTAAGGACTCAAACCTAGATCTTCAGGGATGCTAGGCAAGCACTCTACCACCAAACTATAAACCCCGATAAAGTATGTATAAATAGTCATCATCATATTAAAATATCCTTTCTCCTACAAAGAATGAACACTTATCTATGTCTGGAAGACTTTTTTTATGTCACCAATGCTTCTGTGATTTTCCCACTTGCATTTTTACAGATGACAGCACAGATATTCATCAGGAAGAAAAATAGATTAGGATACAGAAACCTAACAACGTCCTAGTAGATTGAAGTGGAAAATATGTGCAAGATGGCCTGGGTGTTTCATCTATTTGTAGAGTGCTTGGCTACCACACAAAAAGACTCCGGTTTGATTCTGCAGTACCATATACATAGAAAACGCTGGAAGTGGTGCTGTGGCTTGGTGGGACAGCTATAGCCTAAAGAAAGCCTAAGAACAATGGTCAGGCTCTGAGGTCAAGTCCCAGGACTAGCAAAATGAAATGTGCAAGAGGCAAAATGCAAGCTGAGAAGGCACTGTGAAGCAAAATGTCTTGTGAAGGGTAAGGGGAATAGTGACAGTTAAGTTTGGATCTTGCCTAAGAAAGGCTCCTTGAGCCTGAGACCAGGCTAGCACTTACGCCTAGTTAGTGACTTGGGATTTGAACAAAAAGGTGTGCTGTTTACTACATCCATATGTGAGGTGGGAAGGGAGATTCAGCCTCCAGTATGTCTTTGGGGAGGTCTTCTGTGAGCAAGGAGCTTTGGTCATTGGGCCTTGAAAGGTGACCCTACCTCCCTCACAATGGAACAGAATATGGAACCCTGGTAACCAAGCCACTGTATATGACAACCAGCTCAAGCCAGCTCCCTTGGCCTGTGGCTCAGGAACCAGAAAGATGTTGCTGTGCTGTTGCCAAAGGTCAGGAGGCTCGCATCTCAGGCATGAGAGATATGGATGTCTCACTTCAAGAAGTAGATGCTGGATCAGTGCCAAGCCAAAATTCCAGTATATCAGGCATTTCTCTAGGAAGAAAGCCAGGAAACTCCAGGGCAACTCAGATGAGGTATATTGAGAGGAAATCTATTTGAACCCATCATCCTGCCCACACACTACAACCTTCTTGTGTGCTTTCAAGTGACTATACTGAGATTAGAGTGTGTCATTTCCAATCTACTCTATTCCAATTCCTCAGTGTGAAGTGTGGTCCCATTCCTACGTTTGAAATATCCACTGTTTTGCCAACATAGTGTGATGGTAAGTCAGCTCAGACTCTGAATGAGCCTTGTAACCTATGGATCCTGGAGGAAGGCCTGTTGGAGATGCTGCTGACAAAGCTGATCCCTGCCTACCAGAAAGGTGATCTCTTTTATGTGGGAAACTTCCTGCACAATTTCAAATAGTGGAGGACAATGTAGTAGTGGCTGGAAATTCTTTTAAAAAAGTGATCACCAATCCTGGCCATGTCTTGGAGTACGTGGCTCCTCTCTGAGCCTGTTTGGTTCACTGCGGTGTTCACTGGGGAGCTAAGCATGATATAAGTGCTCAAACTACTTTATTATGAGTGGGACATCATGCCATTTCATTTCCCTCACAAGCTACTGGAGTCTCAACAGTGTGCTTACTGAGAAGTTGGATTTCAGGCATGAGTAAGTGGCTCCCAACTGCAGCCCTCACCTAGGTGACATCCTAGGAAATCCCATTTCCCAAAAAGAAATGAGGTGTCAGTACTAATGGCGGAGGCCTGTGAAATACTGGAGTCAGAGGAAAAGCTGGGGGCTGAATCACTTTTGAGCCATCAGGGAGGGATTGTGATAGCTTTGCCTGTTAGAACCTGAAAGCATTTCCATTTTGGTGTGTGGTCCAGTGCTGCCACTTGAAACTGCACCCAGGTCTAAATGCCATCCCTTTGGTGTTCAAAAATTAGCACTGTACCATTCCAGTCATAGGTCAAGTTCTGGCTTTTTGCTGCCTAATTGAAGACAAGTGCCTTTAGACTTTTACTGACTACACTGGCTTTCCACTGTGATCTTCAGAACTCAGCCTACTGGGTGGCTAAGATTACAGGAATGAGCATTTAGTTCTTTATTTGGAGCATTCACTTATTGATTTATTTAGAGCATTTACTTAGTTAATTTAAGGTGCGTTTACTTTGAACAGATGCATAGAGGCCTCTCTCAGAAGCTTCTGGAAGTGGGGTGTAAAAGTCATCCTGTTCTCGAGTGTCTCTTACCCCCCGTCCCAGCACATAAGTGCACATCTCTGCAGGACAGCCACAGCATCAGAGTCCTGCAAGAATGGGGCTTTGGTAGAAGGCTCAGGATGGAGAGAGAAGGCTCTCACTTTCCTTGTACCGAATGTGCCCACAGCATCATGTGTTCCATCTATACGATTTGAATGGACTTCTACCCCAGTGATTTCTATGAGTTCAAGAACTGCCACACCCTGACACAACTCAAGCTCTATATGAGGCTCCACATGCCGGCTTTGGACCTGCTCTTCTAAACACATACTTTTTGACCAGCTGGAGCAATGTGCGACCAGTAAGACCAAGAAAAAGTAGAAGTCCTGGTGTGGGTGCCTCAGAGCCTGTGAGTAGGAAGCCCATGTGGTCTAGATATTGGTTGGCCCTTACTTCTACAGAGCTTGGCAAAATGCCTTTTATGGGTGGTGTCAGCCAGGTAATGTTTGTCCTCTGAAAGGACTCGGGAATAAGCACTCATTAGAAAGACCCTACACCTCCTCAGTGTTCAGTCCAAACTCCAGTTCTACAGGTGCCTCCATTAGATCCTCATGGAAGTTGAGTGACACTTCAACTTGCAGAGTCCACTCTGTCCACTCTGTACCTATTTCCATTCTTAGGTTTGGGTCATCGTGGAAGAGCTTATCCTGAACTCCGGATGAAAAACCCACCAATGGAGCTGGTGACTGATGGAGACTGAGAATCATCACTGCACTCCAGAAACCATGGGCCTTCTGTAGAAATTACTAAACAGGTTTAGAGTCCTGTGGATATACCTTTTGCTCTGAACCCCATGTGTGACACAGTTGAACCTGCAGATACTATGGAGGAAGAAAAAGAGCAGCCAGATTTCCTTCCGTTTCCTTTCACACTCCACCCAGAGTCAGTCCATCTGAGTCAGAGTACCACTCCACTTATTGTGCAAGCTGAAGGGGCACACGCTGGGCTCATGGAAAATGTCCCCATGGGAAGCAGCAAGTGTACTCTCAATACTGGATTCATTGGAGGAAAATGAATCCATCCTCACAGAATATCCAGACCCATCCATCTCACTAAAAGAGACTCAATCTCCATTCGACAAACCAGAATCCATCCCCCTCTTAACTCAGGAAGGACATTCTGTTTCTCATGAGGAAGGAGACCCTTCTGAGGACTCTGAAGTAGAATTACTGTCTGAAGGCAACTTGGAGGCCAGTCTGGATTTAGAGCTTCCCTGTCCCCTTCCTAAAAAGACATCTCTTTATCTTGCTCTCATGATTCTTGTCAAGTATTCATTGTATTTACTTTGCTAACTATTAAACTCTCATTGTTAATATTATGGTGTGCAGTTCTTCAGTCCTTATTATACTGTGTTTTATTTTCCACTTATAATGTGAGACCTCAGACACCTAGGTCCTGGGTGGGCCAAAAACCAGACAGGTCTGGTCCCATAGAAGACAACCTTACTGGATATACAGGGAACTATGAAATGCATGGAATCACCAGGAATCCAGGCCAGGCCTCCATGGAAAGACAAGTCAGCTACCAAAGCTTAAGGACAGAGCAGATGCCTGGAAATGTGTTTTGTCAATCGGGAGAAGTGCCAGAGTAACTGTAATATTATGTGGGACTCTGTTCTGTGAGTTCAAGTCTGTTTATATATCCATTGTGCTTTGTACAAATATTTAAGAAAATTAAAACTCCACAATAGCTTCAAAAATCTACTTTGGCTTTGAATGTGGCCTAGTTGTAGAGTGCTCGCCTAGTATACAAGAAGACCATGATTCAATTCCTTGGCACTGCATAAACAGAAAAAGCAGATGGGGCACTGTGGCTCAGGTGTCACAGTGCCACCCTTGAACAAATGTGGCCAAGGACAGTTCCTGGTCCCTCAGTTCAAGCCCCAGGACTAGCCAAACAAGAAATCATACCATTTTCCACACATTTGGAAATAAATCTGTTTTATCTAACCCTACTTCTTTTTTGCCAGTCCAGGGTGTGTGCCACCAAGCCAAACTACTGGCCCCCAACTTTACTATTTTGAATCATTTAATTTTTTACATAATCGTATTTAATGCTGTCTGAATTAATACCATAAACAGTATGCTTAGTGTAATAATGTTAAAGGTAAAACATAAGAAATTAATAACTAAAATTCCTTTTTTATTAGTTTTATAGCATTACCACAATTTTATGAGAAAAATTACCTAGAATGTTTATTTTAGGGTTCAAGTAATCCATTTTGATAAATATATCAACCTACATCATTTATTTGAACACATTTTAAACTATTTTTTTCAGGAATGAAAATACATATATATTTGTTGTAAATGAAATTTATGACTTGGGGGAAGGGAAAGAGAACAGGGGGGAGGGGGTAACAGTGTTTACAAGAAATGTACTCATTACATATGTAACAGCAATCTCTTTGTATATCACCTTGACAACAAATTTTTTGAAAAGTACAATAAGTTTAAATGTCTACTTTGGGCAGAATTTTTTTTTGCCAGTACTGTGCTTAGACTCAGGACCTGAGCACAATCCTTGTTTTTGTTTTTGTTTATTCTTAAGGCACAAGTTCTATCACATGTGCCACAGCAAGACTTTTATCTTTTTTATCTATGTTGTGCTGAGGAATTGACTTGGGTCTTCATTCATGCTCGGCAAGAACTCTTCCACTAGGCTTAATTTATGGCCCCAGTGGGAAGGAAGTTTTCCATAAAATATGTAGGAAATATGTCCACTAAGGAAAAGCCATCAAAAATAGAAGAAAAATTATATACTTAGATAACGACATGCCAGTATTATGGCAGATCTCTGTAATACTAGCTTCAAGAGTGGCCTATTTGGACCGGGAGTTGGCTGGCTGAAGTAAAGTGCTATCCTTGAGCAAGCCCTAGGACAGTGCTCTGGCCATGAGTTGAAGCCATAGGACATGCAAAAAATAATAATTTAATGCCCGTGACTGGTGGCTCACCGTGGTAACTCTAGCTACCCTGGAGGATCGAGGTTCAAAGACGGCCCAGGCATAAAAATCTGTGAGAATCTTATTTCCAAATAATCCAGAAAATTCAAAATGACAATGTGCCTCAAGTGGTAGAGCTCTTGCCTTGAGCTGAAGAGCTTAAGGTAAACATCCAGGCCCAGAGTTCAAGCCCCATGAGTGAAAAAAAGAAAAAGAAAAAGAAAGCCCTTATCTAAGGCTGGAGTGCACACTAGTGGTAGTTTGCTTGCCTAGTATGCACAAAGCCCTGTGTTCAATTACTCTGTACCACTTACACCAAAAAAAAGGTGGAAATGATCTCAGAATGTTGGGTCCTGAGGATCACAGTTCAAAGCCAGGCCAGACACTAAAGTGCATGAAACTGTTACTTCCACTTAAGCACCAGAAAACCAGAAGTGACACTGTGGCTCCAGGTGTTTAAGGTTGTAGCCTTGAGCTGAAGAGCCCAGGGACACTGCCCAGGTGCACAATTAAAGTCTTACAACCAAAAGAGAGAGAGAGAGAGACAGACAGAGAGAGAGAGAGAGAGAGAGAGAGAGAGAGAGAGAGAGAGAGAGAGAGAGAGAGAGAGAGAGAGACAGAGAGAGACAGAGAGAGACAGAGAGAGAGAGACAGAGAGACAGAGAGAGAGACAGAGAGAGAGAGACAGACAGGCAGACAGGCAGACAGACAGAGACAGAGACATCAAACAGTCAGGTACTTCTGGCTGAATCGTGTAATTCTAGCTACTATGGAGGCTGAGATTGGAGGATCTTGGTTCAAAGCCCAAAGCCAGCCTCGACACATATGTTTGTGAGACTTACATCACCAATTAACTACCAGAAACCAAAAATGGAGCTGTAGAGGAAGAGCGCTAGCCTTGAGCTGAAGAGCTCAGGGACAGTGTCCAGGCCCAAAGTCCAAGCACCATGACGAATCAATAATAAAAAAAGAAGATAGCTAATAGTAATGATGAATAATTTTGGGCTGGGAGTTTGGCCTAGTGGTAGAGTGCTTGCCTAGCATGCACGAAGACCTGGGTTCAATTCCTCAATACCACATACATAGAAAAATGCTGGAAGTGGTGCTGAGGCTGAAGTGGTAGAGCCCTAGCCTTGAGAAAATATAAGGACAGTGCTCAGTCCCTGAGTTCAAGCCCAGGACTGGCCAAATCAAAAGTAGTAGAGCACTGGCATTGAACTGAAGATCTGAGGAACAGCCCAGGCACAGAGTTCAAGCACCGCAAACAACAACAACAAAATCTATGAAATGGCAGTGGTGGTTTTAAGCTAAGCAAAAATAGAGTAGAAACTGGTAAAATACATATTTGTGAGTAAGCAAAATAGCCAGACTTATGCATTAGAACAGGATAGCAACTTGAAAAAAAATTTTGTTTTCCATCTCACTAGGTCCTGTCTCTTAATTTATTCAAGTAAGTAAAATGCTGGGTTTTATAATCATTGCTCTGAATATTAGAAAATCATAATATCTCTCATTAACCAACAAAGACCAGGAACTGGGGCTTCGTTCAAATGGCAGAGTATCAGGCAAGAGAAGAAAAAATTGAAGTAAGAACTTGAAGCTCTTGATCCAGAACCTGCATAGTAACAGAGCAGCAGCCTGGTGATGGTACCTCACACCTATAATCTTAGCTACTCAGGAGGCTAAGATCTGAGAATCAAAGTTTAAAGCCAGCCAAAGTACCCAGTTAACTGCCAGAAAAACCAGAAGTGGCACTGTGGCTCACAGATTAAAGCACTAGCCTTGAGCTGAAGAGCTCAGGGACAGTGCCCAGGCCCAGAGTTCAAGCCCACAATTGACAAAAATCAAACAAGCAAACAAAACTCACAAAGAAGCCTGCAGACCACAGTGGTTGTTCTGAGTCTCTTCTCTATGGGGATCAGGAAACATTTCACTTTTTCTGTCTCTTCCCATCTCAACATTCATACTAAAATAAGACTGTGTTGAAAGTTTCAATTTATAAAAATGCTTTTCATGAAGCACCCTGAAATATTCATCGCTTATATCTCAATTGAAGATAGTTGATTTGGGGCTGCATTGGTAGAGTGCTAGCCTTGAGCAGAAAAGGTCAGGGATAGAGCTGAAGCACTCAGTTGAAGACCCAGTGCCAACACACAAAAGAAATTATGCACTTTATACATATTCTCTAATTTCTTAATAAATTTTTCAGTCTGTATAAATATAGGGTACAATCTTAGAGTTGTTTTGATTTGCATTTCTTTTATAACCAGAGATGTTGAGCATTTCTTCATGTGTCTATATGCCATTTTTGTTTCTTCTTCAGGGAAGACTCTCTTTAAGTCTTTGGCCCATTTTTTAATGGGATGGTTGTTACTTTGGAGGTTAGTTTTGGAGTGATTCAATTTTTTGAGTTGTTGATATATTTTAGATATGAGGCCTTTGTCCGTTGTTTGGTTGGTGAAGATCTTCTCCCACTCTGTAGGCTTCCTGATTAGTTTACTAGCTATGTCGTTTGCCATACAAAAGCTCTGCAGTTTAATGCAGTCCCACTTATCCAGCCTTTCTCTGATTTGTTGTGATTCTTGGTCCTTATTAAGAAAGTTTCGACCTGTGCCAAGGAGGCCTAGTGTATCTCCTATTCCTTCCTATAAACTTTTCAGTGTGTCAGTTTTACCTCCAGATCTTTGATCCATTTGGAGTTAATTCTAGTGCAAGGTGACAAAGAAGGATCCAACTTTAGTTTTCTGCTGGTGCTTAACCAGTTCTGCCAGCACAACTTGTTGAAGAGGCTGTCTTTCTTCCATTCTATTTTTTTGGCTCCCTTGTCAAAGATTAGGTGGCCATAGGTTTAATATCTGGGTCCTCAGTCCTATTCATTGGTCTTCAGGCCTGTTCTTGTGCCAGTACCAAGCTGTTTTGAGAATTATAGCTCTGTAATAGAGTCTAAAGGTTGGAATTGAAATTCCTCCATATGAAATTTTGGATTGCCTCAGCTAGAATGGCCAGGATAAGGAAAACGAATGACAGCAGATGCTGGAGGGGATTAGGCCAGGAGGGAACACTATTACACTGTTGGTGGGAGTGCAAACTCGTTCAACCACTGTGGAAAGCAGTGTGGCAGTGCCTCAAAAGCTAAACATAGAACTGCCCTATGACCCAGCAATTCCACTACTTGGCATTTACCCAACCACCCAGAAACAAGGACATACTAAACCCACTAGCCCAACCATGTTCATCGCAGCTCTATTCACCATAGCAAAGATATGGAACCAACCCAGATGTCCCTCAGTTGATGAGTGGATCAACAAGTTGTGGTATTTGTACACAATGGAATTCTATGCTGCTGTCAGAAAGAATGGCATCGCCCCATTTGTTAGGAAATGGAAAGACTTAGAAAAAATCATATTAAGTGAAGTAAGCCGGACTCAAATGAACTTAGGCTCAATGGTTTCCCTCATTCGCCATAATCAGTAGAAACCTTGGGCTCTACTAGCAGAGACTTGCAATAGAGCAAAATCTTGATACATAAGGACATATAATGTGAAACTAATTGAAAGGACCTCCAGGATAGTGAAACAAAAGCCATATAATGAATGATTGTTGTCCTTAATGTACTATGTTGTCTCTCATCTCCTTTGCTGTCCCTTGGTTATCTCATATTGGTATAGTATCTCACTTTGTTATCTGATATATTGAATTTATTTGTATTTGGATATTTGAAATTTGATAGGGAAGGGGGGAAAATCAAGACGGGTGGGGGGTGTGGGGGTGGGGAAAGGGTACTAAGACATGTGAAAGGCTATCAATGTATGTGAATTAATGCACCGTCTATCTGGCAAATATCATGTAAGCCTTTTGCTAATTACAATAAAAAAATGAAAAAAAAAGAAAAGCAGAAAATGGTTCTGTCACTCTAGTGGTATAGCGAAAGCCTTGAGAAAGCCCAAGGACAGTGCTTGGGCTCTGAGTTCAATCCCCAGGACTGGCAAAAAATAAAAAGGGATGAGTAAATGGAGTAAGTCTAGTGTAAATTTCTTATTTATAATTTTCTCTTAAAATTTCTAAAAGATTTTTATTATTGTCACTGAAAAAGTACCCAGATATTTTGATTGCCTAGAGCTGTATATATATGTATATATAATGTACATATATGCATATGTAAATATTCACACACATGTATACCACAATTTTGTCAATGAAAAATGTATGAAAAGTAAACTAAAATGAATTTTTTGTTTTTTGGTGGAATGATTCATCTCATATAAATACATTTTAGTGTTTAAACAAAATAAATAAATAAATAAATATAGGGTACATTCCTTGTTACTTAAGTAAGATTGCTCTTTTTTTTTCTTTTTGCCAGTCCTAGGGCTTGGACTCAGGACATAGACATTTTCATTGGACTCGCTTGCCCAAGGTGAGTGCTCTGCCTCTTCAGACACAGCGCCACTTCTAGCTTTTTTCTGAGTATGCGGTACCGGTGAATAGAACCTAGGTCTTCATGCATTCTAGGTGAGCACTCTACCATTAGGCTACATTCCCAGGCAGTGAGATTCCTCTTACAGTCATTGTATGTTCACAGAGTTTGATCTCACACACTGTAGGGCCCTGGTTGGCTTTGACCTGTGATCTTAAGCCCTGAGCCTCCTAAGTAGCTGAAATTAAGTTGTGAGCCAGCATGATGGCTTCCATTCTTTTTTCTACAAAAATATATGTAGTTATCTAAAATATATCTGTAGCTGAAAATAATGAATCTCTCCCAAACAAATCCTCAAAGAAACAACCATCCTATTAAAAGGTGGGCTAAAGAATTAAAAGAGTATTCTCTGAAGAAAAAATTAAAATGGGCTTTAGACACATGAAGAAATGCTCCATATCTCTAGCAATAAGGGAAATGAAAATCAAAACAACTTTGAGATTCCACCTGACTCCAGTCAGAATGGCCATTATCAAAAAATCTAATAAGAGATACTGGTGGGGAAGTGACCAGGGGGGATCACACCTACACTGTTGGTGTGAGTGTAAACTCGTTCAACCTCTAGGGAAAGCAGTGTGGTGGTTCCTCAAAAGACTGAACATAGAGCTCCCCTATGATCCAGCAAATCCACTACTTGGCATCTACCCAATTGTCCAGAAAAAAGGGCATACTAAAGCCACTAGCACAATGATGCTCATTGCAGCACTATTTACCATAGCAAAGATATGAAACCAACCCAGATGCCACTCAGTAGATGACTGAATCAAGAAGATGTGGTACTTATACACAAAGGAATGCTATGCTGCCATCAGAAGGAATGACATCGCCCCATTTGTAAGGAAATGGAAAGACTTGGAAAAATTCATATTAAGTGAAGCAAGCCAGACCCAAAGAAACATAAGCTCAATGGTTTCCCTCATTTGTAATAATTAGTTCACATCTAGGACTCTCCTAGCAGAGGATTACAATAACTCAAAAACCTAGGTATATAAGGTCATATAGGATGAGACTAAATGAAAGGATCTCTAGGATATGGGAACAAGAGCTATATCTTGTGTCATCGTTGCTCTTAATCTTGTGTGATTTTTGTCCTTAATCTACTATGTAATTTCTCATCTCTTATTTTGCCCTTTGGTTAATGTCAGAGTTACTGAATCTGATTTTTTCCCTGGCATATTGTATATATGTTTATTTGTTTATGTCAAATAGGAAAGGGAAGGGGGAAACAAGATGATTGGGAAGGGGAGGGGAGAGGGAACTGGGGACAAAAACATGTGGAGTGGAATAAATGTGTGAGAAGTAATGCAGTCCACTACCTGTAAATGTAATTGTAACCCCTCTATACATTACCCTAAAAATAAAAAAGAGACTATAAAAATATCTGTAGAAAATGAGGCTGGATGATGGAAACAACCAGATGCCCTACTACAAAAAATGTGATACACACACACACACACACACACACACACACAATGGAATGATACATAGCCAACCGACAAGATAAAATAATGGCATTCTCCGGGAAGTGGATGAAAAGGAAAAAAATCATATTAAGTGAAGTAAGCCAAACTCAAAGGAACATAGGCCCAAGAGTCTCCCTCATTTGTCAAATTCAGTAGAAACCTTGGGCTCTGCTACCAGA
This sequence comes from Megascapheus bottae, assembly GCF_031878675.1. NCBI lineage: Eukaryota > Metazoa > Chordata > Mammalia > Rodentia > Geomyidae > Megascapheus > Megascapheus bottae. Next base: position 1,523,375 of record NW_028327641.1, on the reverse strand, counting down.
GACTTACAATAGAACAAAATCTAGAGATATCGTGACAAATAGCATGACACTAAATGTAAGGACCTCCAAGATAAAGAAACAAAACTCATATAATGAGTGATTGTTGTCCTTAATGAACTATGTGACCTCTTATCTCTTTTGCTATCCTTTGGATATATCATACTGTTACAACATTTCACCTTGTTTTCTGATATATTTCATATGTGCCTAATTGGTTATTTGAAATTGGATAGGGAAGGGGGAAATGAACATGAGTGGGGGTAGGGGAAGGGAAATGGGGACCATATCATTACATGGGGTATCAAAGTTTGAGAAGTAATGCACCTTCTATCTGGTGAATATAATGTAACCCTTCTATAAATTACAATAAAAATAAATACATAAAAAGAAGATCTGCACAGAAAAAATGATAATGGCATTTTTGGGGTAGTGGATGAAATTAGAGTGAATCCTGTTGAGTGAGATAAGTCAAGACCAAGGAACAAAAGGTACATGGTATCCTTAATATATGGATATTAGTTTCAAACAGTAGTAGAGCGATGATTGAATAGTTGATACCCAAAGTTCTGGACATAATTTTGGAGATATAAACATAACTACATAGACATAAAAATCTAGGATAGACTATACACCCTATAGACATGTGTTTTATTATAGATTAATCTGTATCTATGACATACAAAGACTCAGCTTAATTTTTACTATATTCTAAAATTTCTGTGCCAGTGATTGTATAGCGATTCCCTTCTTGAATACTTGTTGGTTAAACATGACATTTGAAATATGATGTAAAATTCAACGTTAGAAATTTTTTTAAAAAAAAGAGGCTAGAGGTAAATACCACTAATGTACTTGCTCTAAGTGGTACAGAAATTGTCTTAATGAATCAAGGAGTTTTATTACATCTTTATGCAATTATTTTAGTTCTGAGTGTTCTACACTCAATGCTACTTCTGGAAAGATGATATAGCTGACTGTGTAGATGGTATGAAGACATACTGGCCTAAACGTAGAATAAAGCATTGGTAAGTGGCTGTTAACTGTCCAGATTCTACTGGAATATGTGGAATGAATTTATTAAGCACAATGCAGGCTCTTAGTCAGATCAGGATCAAGATTATGTGGTTCCATGAGATGAATGAGGAAAGATCAGAAAAATCTACTAAGATATCCAGATATACTTTTGAAACTAAGGTATCTGGACTCGTTTTTTTTTCGTTCTTGGTGGGGAGCTTGAACTTTGGACCTGGGCAAGGTCTCTTAGTTCTTTTTCCTCAAGGCTAATGCTGTACCTGTTTTAGCCACAACTCCATTTAGTTTTTGGGTGGATAAGTGGAGAGAAGAATTATGTTTTTTTTGTTTTCGTTTTTTTGCTTGCAAAGGCTTTGAATCACCTTCTCCCTGGCTAGTAGAATGACAATTATGACCCTCCAGCGCCTGGCTAGTGATTTTTTGAAAATTGGACTTTCTTCCAAATCACGTAACTGGTTCCTAGCAAAATTGTGAAGCCTGACTTAAATGTGACAGATTTTTGTCACTTGGAGACACTCTGTGCTGAACGTTAGAAATCTACCAGCTGAGTCACAGTGGCACTTCCAGTTTTTGTTTATGTGGTGCTGAGGAATGGAATCCAGGGTTTCATACATGCTAGGCAAGCTACATTTTCAGCCCAAGGTTTTATGTTTTGTTTTTTCAGTGCTGTTGCTTCTAAGCTACTGAATGATGTTCTTTCATTTTCTTTGCTTTTTACCTCTTTTCTTCTTTTTCCCTTTAGTTTTATTCTCTGTAGTCACTGTGTTGAATTCGGGTACCCTGTGTCTTGTACATAGGTTGATGTGATTTGAGGAATAGAGAGGGTATAATAAAATGGTAAAAACAAAAAAAAAGGAAAAAGGGTGAACCAATTGAACAGTGATACTTGAAAGACACTAAACGGAAATGAACTGAACAATCTGGGTGGAGAGGGGGCTGAGGGTAGGAAAACAGAGAAAAATGAGGGAGGGGATAACAATTTTCTTAAGAAATGTGTTCATTACTTATGTAACTGTATGCCAACTATATGTTGACCTAACAAAAAAAATTAACTTAAAAAATAATTTAGCCGGGTATGGCGGCTCACACTTGTAAATGTAGCTACTGAAGAGGCTGGGATCCAAGGATAGCAGTTCACAGTCAGCCTGGGCACTGAAGTCCATGTGACTCTTATCTCCAATTAACCATCAGAAACCCAGAAGTGGCCCTATGGCTCAAGGGATAGGGCAGTAGTCTTGAGCTGAAAAGCTCAGTGACAAGACCCAGGTGCAGAATTGCAGTCCCATGACTTGAATGGTGAATGATACTAGCCAGGCTCTGTGCGCTCACACTTGGAATCCTATCTACACAGAATCAGGTTTGAATCCAACCCAAACAAATTGCATGATATTCTGATTTACAGTTCATTACCAAAAATCTGGAAGTGGAGCTGTGGATCAAGTGGTAGAACACTAGCCTGAAGCAAAAAAAAAAACATTTAAGGACAGTTCCCAGGCCCTGGGTTCAAGTCCCAGGATTTGCAAAAAATAAACAAAATGTAACGTTGAGTCCTCCATCATTTGGTGTTATAGTTCAATATTCTTGATATGTGTCTAAGAAATTAAGTCCCTAGCAAATACTCTCCCCTGAAATTCTGCTTCATAGCTGATTCATAGAATTTCAGCATCATTACTATCACCTTCCAGTTAGCATAGCAGTCTACTACTGAAAATTTGAAGAAAACTTTTGAGTAATCCTAATAAATCTGTGCATCGTCTGCACACACATCAAATCAGCAGCAGCTATGTTCTACTATTATCTAAATGTATTTAATCCCTTCTTGAGTTAATGAGCCTTAAGGAGTAAAACATATGAAATAGTTATGAAACTAACAGTCACCATTCTTCTACCTAATATTGTAATATAAGTTTATAAATGCAAGGACTATTCTGAAGTGTGCAGAAGATAGCTTCTAATTACAATATTCTCATGAAGTATAGTTTTTACGAAACATGTTGCTTGCTTTGGTAAAGCAAAGGCAAGGAAAAATGATATAGGTAAGTTCCCTATTTATCAAAAGGAAAATACTTTTGGGTTTAGATCAACTTCATTCATTCCGTGCTGATGAAACAAATATTTGCAATTCCTGAGGCCAATCAGATCATTGCGATGCACAATCAGCCAGCTTAGATCAATCTTCCAAAAAAGGAAAGGAACAAATGAGAAGCAATTAAGGATTCCAAAATGAACCAGGTGGTGGTGGCAGCTCACACTTGTAATTCTATCTACTCAAGGCCTAAAATCCAAGGATCTGGATTAAGTCTGTCTGGGATGAAAATATTCCTGTCTTAAACATCATCTCTGTTATCACAGCCCAGCTGATTCACTCTGCCCAACAGGTTCCAAACACCAAAGTCCATCTCCTGTCTGAAATACTAGCAAACGTACTCACATAATTTTCTCTTTGGGAGATAGTTGAAACATGTACCAGAAACATTTCCCTGTCTTCAGAGTGGAAGTGGAAATATATACTCACTAGAAGCCCATCTAGTAAATTACAGTCAATCATCTTTCCTCACATCTTGTTAGTAAAATTGAACAATGAGTGTTTGGATCAGAAGCGATGTGTATGAGCATACAGGTTGTAAAAGTACTGTAATCCTAGCTACTCAAGATAAGCTGAGACCTGAGGATTCCAGTTCAAAATCAGCCATGCAATAAATTCCATAAGATTTTTACCTCTAATTAAGCAGCAAAAAAGACAGCGTTGAATTGTGCTTAAAATACCACAGGCCTAAGCTTGGCATAAAAGTGCTAAGGGGTAGCATTCAGTATCCCACTCTCTCCACTCCTTTTTAACATAGTACTAGAATTCCTAGGCAGTGCAATAAGGCAAGAAGCAAGCATAAAGGGGATCCAAGTAGGGAAAGAGGAAATAAAACTATCCCTCTTTGCAGATGACATGATTCTGTATTTAAAGAATCCTATAGACTCTACTCCCAAGCTCCTTGAGCTCATTCAAAGCTTTGGAAGGGTAGCAGGCCATAAAATCAACCCTCACAAATCAACTGCCTTCCTTTACGCCAACAGTGAGAGGAACGAGGCAATAATCAGGAAAGAAACTCCTTTCACAATAGCCTCAAAGAAAGTAAAGTACCTAGGAATTAGCTTAACTAAGAATGTAAAGGACCGTTTAGATGAAAACTTTAAAACCCTAAAAAAGGAAATTAAAGCAGAACTAAGGAAATGGAAAAAGCTCCCATGCTCCTGTATTGGAAGAATCAACATTGTGAAAATGACAATCTTGCCAAGGGCTATCTACAAACTCAATGCAATACCCATCAACATCCCAATGTCATTCTTTAAAGAAATAGAAGAGGCAATTCAAAATTTCATATGGAATAATAAAAGACCCCATATAGCAAAACACTTCTTAGCAGAAAGAACAGCGCTGGAGGAATTTCAATTCCAAACTTTAGACTCTATTACAGAGCAATAATTCTCAAAACAGCTTGGTACTAGCACAAGAACAGGCCTGAAGTCCAATGGAATAGAACTGCGGACCCAGGTATTAAACCACAGACCTATGGCCACCTAATCTTTGACAAGGGAGCCAAAAAAATAGTATGGAAGAAAGATAGCCTCTTCAACAAGATGTGCTGGCAGAACTGGTTAAGCACCTGCAGAACACTAAAGTTGGATACTTCTTTGTCTCCTTGCACTAGAATTAACTCCAAATGGATCAAAGACCTGGAGGTAAAAGCTAACACACTGAAAAGTTTACAGGAAGGAATGGGAGATACAATAGGCCTCCTTGGCACAGGTCGAAACTTTCTTAATAAGGACCAAGAATCACAACAAATCAGAGAAAGGCTGGATAAGTGGGACTGCATTAAACTGCAGAGCTTTTGTATGGCAACGGATATAGGTAGTAAACTAATCAGGAAGCCTACAGAGTGGGAGAAGATTTTCACCAACCCAACAATGGACAAAGGCCTCATATCTAAAATATATCAACAACTCAAAAAATTGAATCACTCCAAAAGTAACCTCCAAAGGAACACCCATCCCATTAAAAAATGGGCCAAAGACTTAAAGAGAGTCTTCTCTGAAGAAGTAACAAAAATGGCCTATAGACACATGAAGAAATGCTCCACATCTGTGGTCATAAAAGAAATGCAAATCAAAACAACTCTAAGATTAAACCTCACTCCAGTTAGAATGGCCATGATCAGGAAAACGAATGACAACAGATGCTGGAGGGGATGTGGCCAGGAGGGATCACTACTACACTCTTGGTGGGAGTGCAAACTCGTTCAACCACTATGGAAAGCAGTGTGGCAGTGCCTCAAAAGTCTAAACATAAACTCCCCTATGAACCAGCAATTCCACTACTTGCATTTACACAACAATCCAGAAACAAGGGCATACTAAACCCACTACCACAACAATGTTCATTGCAGCACTATTCACCATAGCAAAGATATGGAACGAACCCAGATGTCCCTCAGCTGATGAGTGGATCAACAAGTTGTGGTATTTGTACACAATGGAATTCTATGCTGCTGTCAGAAAGTATGACAGCGCCCCTGGTGAGGAAATGGAAAGACTTAGAACCAATCATATGAAATGAAGTAAGCCAGACTCAAAGGAAGTTAGGCTCAGTGGTTTCCACCATTCGTCATAATCAGTAGAAACCTTGGGCTCTACTAGCAGAGATTTGCAATAGAGCAAAAGGCCATATATAAGGTCATATAATGTGAAGCTAATTGAAAGGATCTCCAGGATATTGAAACAAAAACCACATAATGAATGATTGTTGTCCTTAATGTACTATGTTGTCTCTCATCTCCTTTGCTGTCCCTTGGTTATCCCATATTGGTATAGGATCTCACTTTGTTCTCTCTCTTTGTTATCTGATATATTGAATTTTTTTTATTTGGATATTTGAAATTTGATAGGGAAGGGGGGAAAACCAAGACGGGTGGGGGATGTGGGGTTGGAGGGAAATGGGTACCAAGACATGTGAAAGGGTATCAATGTATGTGAATTAATGCACCTTCTATCTGGCAAATATCATGTAACCCTTTTACTAATAACAATAAAAAAATTTAAAAAAAATAAAGTTGTAGTGTGTGGGGAGGATGATGGGGTCAAATACATTTCTTCTTAGAAATATACCTCATCTGGTTGCCCTGGATTTTCCTGGCCTTCTTCTTAGAGAAAGGCCTGTTATACTGGATTTGTGGCTTGGCAATTATCTAGCATGTACATCTTCGAGTAAGACATCCACAATTTCCATGCCTGAGACTCGAGGTTCCTGACCTTTGGCAACAGCACAGCAACATCTTTCTTCCTCCTGAGCCACAGGCCAAGTCAGCTGGCTTGTGTTGGTTGTTAGTTACAGTGGCTTGGTTACCAGGGTTCCATATTCTGTTCCATTGTGAGGGAGGCAGGGTTACCTTTCAGGACTCAATGACCAAAGATCCTTGCTCACAGAAGACCTCACCAAAGACATACTGGGGGCTGAATCTCTCCTCCAATCTCACAATATACATGTGGATGTAGTAAACAGCACACCTTATTTGTCCACTCCCAATGTCTTCCACTAGGCCCAACTACCTGTCTGGTCTCAGGCTCAAGGAGCCTTTCTTAGGTAAGATCCAAACTTAAGGGTCAATATTGCCCTCATCCTTTGCAAAATATTTGCTTCACGGTGCTTTCTCTGCCTGCATTATGCCCCTTGTCGAATTTTTTTTTGTTTTTGCTAGTCTTGGGACTTGACCTCAGAGTGTGAACATTGTTCTTGGGCTTTACTTAGGCTTTAGCTCTCCCACCAAGCCACAGCACCACTTGCAGCGTTTTCTATGTATGTGGTAATGAGGAATAAAACCTGAGCCTTTTTGCGTGGTAGCCAAGGACTCTACCACTAGGTCAAACACACAGGGCATCTTGCACGTATTTTTGACCTCAATCTACTAGGATATTATTAGGTTTCTGTATCCTAATCAATTTTTTCCTGATGATTAGCTTTGCTGTCATGTGTAAAAAATGCAAGAGGGAAAAACACAGAAGAATTAGTGAAATTAAAAAAAAGCTTTACACACATAGATAAGTGTTCATTCTTTGTAGGAGAAAGGATATTTTGATATGATGATGATGACTTTATAATTACTATGTCAGGGTTGAGAGTTTGGCATAGTGGTAGAGTGATTGCCTAGCATCCATGACGATTTGGGTTTGATTGCTCAGTATCACATAGATAGAAAATCTCGATGTGGCACTGTGGCTCAAGTGGCAGAGGGCTAGACTTGAGAAAACCCGAGGCCAGTGCTCAGGCCCTGAATTCTTACGCCAAGACTGGCAGAAAGATAAAAGAAAATAAAAATGCTTTTTACGAGCTAATTCACTCACAGCATTTCCTTCTGAAATCTTCGCTTCTGCATCTTGTGAAATACCCCTTTCCCTCAACCTAGACAAGAAAAACAGATCCATCCCATGGTCCACTGTGAGGCCACTGATTGGGCTAAGAGCTAGTCGTGCAGCAACACATAAGTTTTATTCTAATACTTTCCAAACTTTGTACTCAAATATGCTACCTACTTACCAGCTTATGTCAGCTATCCTTATGCTATACCTTTTCTTCATGACTACAATATTCTTACACTCCTACGTTAATCCTCTTGTACCTCCCCTGACCTCTCTCTTTTTTTCTATCTCTGGACCTCTGCTCGTCTTTCAACCCCTATACTGCACGGATCTACACTTGATGGCTGTTGAGCAATATTGTATATGTAGGTGGTTAATTATTCTCTAGGCTCAGAGGGACTTAAAGACAATAGAGATTGGATTGAGAGGCTTATTGTTTTGGGTATAAATTGCTTATCAGTGGTTGTATTAGACTGGTCTGTAAGTGCACAAAAAGAAAGAGTGATAATACCAATCAAAACTTGTGAACATCTAGTGTCTGCCAGCTACAGAGGTCTAGGTTGGTTATATCTGAAAAACCATAATCGTATTTAGTAGTAATCTTGCTCCCATTTTCAAATGGGCAGAACAAGAAACTCAAGAAAAATGTCAAATCAAGAAACAACATCCCCCACCCAATGTAAACAGACAATGGAACAGTCACTGGCAGACCTAGAGGAGAGTCTTCTAAGTGCTACACAAATGCAATTGATAAACATCACTAATGGAAAATGTGAAAATATAAAGAAAGAGATAATGGAGGAAGCCATAGCTGAACAAGAGGAAAGCATAAACAAGGTGATAAGTGAAAAAGAAGAAGCCATATAGGAGGCCATAATAAAGGTTTTTCAAAGAAAGATGGATGAATTCATAGAATCCACAAATAAAAATGTGACCAAACTCCAGCAAATGTCCAAAGAAAATAAAGCTACTGAGCTAACCACTCAAAGTAAATCAAGGAGATAAAGAAATCCATACACGATCTAAAACAAGAGATGCAAGGCATCAAAAGTGAGCAATTAGAAGCAAGGGAGATGAAAAATAAACTAGATAGCTTTGATAGCAGGTTAGACAATGCAGAGGAGAGAATTTCCGGGGCTGAAGATAATTTAGGTATTATAGAGAAAGAACAGAAAATGAGTCAATCCATATCTAGGAAATGTGACATAGTGCTTCAGGATGTACAAAATACAATTAGGAAGCCTAATTTAAGGCTAGTTGGTATTGAGGAGGGTGTGGAGAAAGAGGTCAATGGAATTGGAATAGACTTCAGGGAATCATCTCAGAGAATTTCCCAAATATCCAGAAGGGCAGGCCCATCCAGATATGAGAAGCTTTTAGAACCCCAAACAGACCTGACCAGAAAAGAACATCACACCGCCACATTCTGATCCGAACTGGATCAATAGAAACAAAAGGAAAGATCCTAAAGGCAGCCAGGGAAAAGGGATCAGTAACCTATAAAGGCAAACCAATCAGAATAACCCCAGATTTCTCAGAAGAGACTATGCAATCACAAAGTGACTGGAAGCATATATGTCATGCCCTTAAATCAAATAACTACCAACCAAGAATACTGTAGCCAGCTAAGCTCTCATTCATAACTGAGGGAACAATAAAAACATTCCATTCCAGGGAAAAGCTGCAACAATATGTCGAAACAAAACCAACACTACAGAGAATTCTCAAAGATGCTCTATACATAGAAAACCAAAATAAACGCAACATAGGGATTGAAATGGAACCTAAACAGTATACCATCTAAGGACCACAATAACTGTCAAGACACAGGCCCTACTAAAAGCTTTTAAAAATGGTAGGAACTAATAAATATCTCTCAATCCTAACTCTCAATATCAATGGACTTAACTCTCCAATTAAACGGCATAGGCTGTCTAGTTGGATCAAAAAGCAAGAGCCATCGTTCTGCTGTCTTCAAGAGACACATCTTACCCAAAAACAATCATCTTTTGAAAGTGAGAGGTTGGCATAAACTCTATCAAGCTAACTGCCCCCATAAACAGGCTGGAGTTGCCATCCTCATATCAGATACAATAGACTTCAAACTAAAATTAGTAAGAAAAGACAAAGAAGGTGACTACATACTACTGAAGGGATCTTTCCCCCAGGAAGACATAACGATCCTAAATATTTACACACAGTTTTGAAGATTCTCAAAAGATTGAAGATTCTGCCAGTGTAAGTTAGATTCCGGCATTGATATTAAATAATGCAATGAGTAGGGATTTATATTTGAAATATCACTGTTGACAAAATCTAACACACATTTGCTTAGTATTTGCTTTTGATTTCCCAAGAAGTTCAGTACAAGCTAACATGTGTGGCTTATATCGAATGGGAGAAATGATTCAGAATATGTGATTCATTTGAACAGGAGTCAGTGAAAAGATACAGAAGCAGGATACCCATATTGTGATAATTTGTATCTTTTGCATATTTTGTGTTTGTTATTAATTCCATTTGTAGTGTACATTTCTAGGTAAAAACTTTTAAAATATTTCCAAACAATTTGTTATTTCAACAGCAAAAAAAGACATTTATATGCCTGATAAAATTCACAGAATCCAAATTTTTCCATATTATTTTTTGTTTTTTGCTTTTTTTTTTTTTGCTGAGTCATAGATCTTGAACTCAGCCTGGGCACTATCCCTGAGCTCTTCAGCTCCAGACTACCACCTTACCCTCGAGCCAAGCCCCACTTCCCATTTTCTAAAGGTAAATTGGAGATAAGAGTCTCACGCCTTTTTTGCCAGGATGGCTTTAAACCCTGATCCTCAGATCTCAGCCTCCTGTGTAGCTAGGATTATAGAAGTGAGCCACCACCCCACCATGCTCAGCTTTCTGGTTTTTTTTTAAACAAGGCCTTTGGCTGGAACTCGGTCTGAGCACTGTCCTTCAGCTTTCCTCAAGCCTAGTGATCTTCTACTTGAGCCACAGCACTACTTCTGGTTTTTTCTGTGTATGTGGTACTGCGGAATTGAACCTTCGTCTTCATACAAGCACTCTACAACTACGCCAAACTCCCAGCCCCTCCACATTAGTTTTTATGATAGATCTTTCCATGCATCTAGGATGGCTAGAAATACTTCTTGAGTTTCCCAAGATCAGGGAGTATAGGTGTGTCCCATCCTGTGTGGCTACATAACCATTGTTTAGGGTACAGTTCTCTCTTCATTCTACCCATCTAGAGCAATTTTCATCTTCCATGTATAATCATTAAACATTCAGCTCCTGTTCCTCTCTACTCCATTCTCTGGAACCATCGTGCTTTTTGGCTCTAAGGGTTTGTTGATCCTTGGAAGCTCTGGAAGGGAAAACATACCCTAGCTCTTCCTTTATGACTGCTGTATTTTTAGTTTACTGTAATCAAGATTCATCTGTAAAATATAGTAAAATGTTCTTCCTTTTCAATGCATTGTTTTGCATATTTCTATCTTTTGATTATTATTAATAGTTGTGAATGGGTTCTCCACATATTTGTTCTAGTCTCTGCTTTCTCTTCTGTTAGGTACAAATCTAGAAATAGAAGTGTTGGACCATATTTCTATGTAATTCTATATTTAGTACTTTTTTAGCACTCTCCACGCAATTTTTGATTGTTTTATATTCCTTGCAGAACTATTCCAAAGTTCTACTTCTTCTCACTACCTTCCCAGTAATAGTTAGACTTTGAAAGTTGTTTTTTTTGTATGCGTGCGTGTGTGTGTGTTTGTGTGTGTATATGTGGATCTTTTTGTTTAAAACTATATTTATATTAACATATTTAAAGTAATGATTTCATTGTAATTTTAATTTTTCTCATGACTGTTAATATTGAACTTCTTTCTACATTTTGAACTACTATTTCTATATATTCTTTTTAGAAAATCCTCTCCAATCTCCAATTTTTTTCCCTTTTTTTGTGGGGTAGTGGGGAACGTCCTGGGGCTTGGACCTTGGGGCGTGAGCTCTTTAGTTTAAGGCTATTGTCCTACCCTGAGTATTGCCCCTCAGTTCTTCTGCTCACAGCTCCCTACCCCTCTTCCCATTATATACAGAACAAAGGTCATCCTCAGTCTTTTTGAAAAAGTAAAACATACAGTAAATTTGTAGTATAAAACATCAAGAAATAAATTTCTTGCCAGGTGCAGTGACTTCTACCTGTAATCCTAGCTACTCAGATATCAGGCTGATATCTAAAGATTTGGTTCAAAGCCAGCCAGGGCATTAGAAAGTCTATGAGACTCTCATCTACAGTTAACCACTAGAATATGGGAAATGGCACTGTGGCTTCATAGGTAGGGTGATAGCCTTGAGTTGAAGAGCTCAGGAAGAGTGCCCAGGCCCAGAGTTCAAGCCTTACAAATCCCCCAGCCAAAAAAAAGAAAAAAAAAGTTTCTTCCCCAAGTGATTATTATGCCAGACATAGAACATTAACATTCTGGGTGTACTTCACAGTATTATTACTTGATACCCTAAGATTTTGCAATATTCTCAGAGTACCAGCATATGTCATCATATAATGTAGTTCCTTTTCAATGGAATAATTCCATTTATAACCTAAATCTACTCCCCCGACTTATTTTTGTCGATACCACAATTGCTCTACCATGATATGCCACAAGCCATTAAACATTTTATGGTGGGTAATTGGAAAGGAATCTCATGGAATTTTGTGCCAGGCTGGCTTTGAACCATGGTCCTCAGATCTCAGTCTCCCGAGTAGCTAGGATAACAGGCGTGAGCCACCAACACCTGGCTTGCCTTTTTATTTTTTTGTGGGTCTTGGGACTTGAACTCTGGGCCTAGGCACCATCTCTAAGCTTTTCAGGTCAATATTTCATGTAAGTCTAAACATTTAAGTAAAGGAATAAAATTCCAACAAAAAAGAGTAAAATTCCAGACATGGTGTGTTTATAACTCGGTGTTAATTACTTGATGAAAATGTGCTATTCCAGAAGCTGGTGTCATTTGATGATGTAGCTGTGGATTTCAGCTGGGAGGAGTGGCAGCATCTGGACAATGCTCAGAAGACCCTGTACAGAGATGTAATGCTGGAGACCTACAGCAACCTGGTGTCCTTAGGAGAGCAAAAGTCAAATTCACTTGCAAGGCCAAGTGCATTGTTATTTTGCAGATACGTGAATGTTTATCAAACTTTCAATACTATTTAAATGAAAGATTCCAGGCCCTGAGAAATATCATTACTTTTTAAAGAAAACCTACGGTAATTTTGTACTCATTCTTCAAGATACCTTCAGGATACTTTGACAACAGTTCTAAATTATGTTTCCTCTAATGGAGACGACATTCCAAACTTACACAGTAATTGTAAGTGGATAAACAATCCAGAATAGAATATATATCATTATTGGAAATAGGATCTACAAATCACTAAACAGTGAGTTTATAATGGAAACCTGGCACTAGGTGCAATGTTTCATGCCTGTAATCTTAAAATATTTAGGAGGAAGAAATCTAAGAATTCTAATTTGAAGCCAGCAATGGCATAAAAATTGCCATGAAACTCTATAACTCCAAGTAACCCCTCAAAAATGTTAGTGGATTGTCAAGAGTTTGACATTATGGTTGAGTGCTTGCCTAGCATGCATGAAGACCTATGCATGTAAGTGGAGCTGGGACTCAAACTGGTATTTTTCTAGCCTTGAGCAAGACAGCTAAGTTTATGCCGTACAAAATGAATCCAGAGCTGGGGAAAAGTCAACCATGGAGCCAGTGAGAAATGAGAAAAAAATTTAATAGATAACTTGTGAGTAGGATGTCTGTGAACTTAAAACAATGATGACCCAGCATAAGCAATAATTCTCTACTGTTTCTAATTTACAGGGCCCTGTGTTCCCAAACCTGTATTAATTGACAAGCTAGAGCACTGTGCAGAACTCTGGATAGGAAATTCCTCTGACAAGAATATCACAGGTGAGTGAATGCATCTTCATATTGATGTTGGAGCCTGAGCCCCATTGGTAAGTTCATGTTGTGATGTACTGAGCAATAATATTCTTAGTTACCCTAAATCCTGTGTGGAACCTATGGAATTTTTCGTGAATGAATCAAGAATCATTTTCTTTTCCCAATCCTATGCTTGGTCTCAGGGCCTGAGCATGGTCCTTGGGTTTTCTCAAGGCTAGCTCTCTACTTCTTGAGTCATAGCACCACTTCTGGCTTTTTCTTTGTATGTAGTACCAAGGAACTGAATCAGGTCTTTGTGCATGCTAGCCCAAACCCCCGGCACCAAGAATCATAGCGTGATATAATGAATTCTATGTGGCATTAGGGTTAAAGTTAGATTTCTCTGTAGAAATCACTGTGAAACAAAATAAAATGAGAAAGCCATGAGCCCGTGGCTCATGCCTGTAATCCTAGCTACTTAGGAGGCTGAGATCTGAGGATCAAGGTTCAAAGACTGACCTATCACAAAAACGCCTTAGACTGTTCTGTCCAGTGAACCAATAGAAAATGAGAAGTGGGGTTGAGGCTAAAGACATAGGGCAGTAGCCTTGAGCTGAAGAGCTCAGGAAGAACAGCCAGGTCTAGAATTCAAGTCCCATGACTGCAAAACAAGAAAGAAAGAAAGAAAGAAAGAAAGAAAGAAAGAAAGAAAGAAAGAAAGGAAGGAAGGAAGAAGAAAGAGGGAAGAAAGAGGGAAGGAAGGAAAGGAAGACACAAAGAAAGAAAGAAAGAAAGAAAGAAAGAAAGAAAGAAAGAAAGAAAGAAAGAAAGATATTTCATTTCTTTAAAACTAAGACTATAAATGATTGAGCAAACAAGGAATAAGTCAGGGCATTATTCTCTGATAAGGATAATATCTTTTTGCTGGTAGGAAGAGACTGGTATTCAGAACCAGACCTTTCCACCAGAAATTGAGCCTAGTGGTAGAGTGCTTGCCTAGCATGCACAAAGACACAGGTTTGATTCCTTATTACCACATACATAGAAAAAGCCAGAAGTAATGACTTCATTGGTAGGGATCTAGTCTTGAGAAAGCCCAAGGACAGTGGTTAGGTCCTAAGTTCAAACCCAGGAATGGAAGGAAAAAAACAACAAAGTTTCAATCAACATAAGAAAATTAACTAGACAATGAGCTGGAGATTTTCTGGTCTTCCATGGTTCTGAGGGACAGGAGTGTTAGAAAAGGAATTTTTATAAAACTTCAAATGGAAAGGAACAAATTTCAAAATTCCCACAAATACCTAAATTGAGACTTTAGTAAGAAGTTGTAACTGAAGGGATTTAGGTGTAAGTCCTTACTCTCAAGAATCGTTCTTGCTTGGATCAAAGGCAAACAGACATATAAACCAAACTTGTGGCCGCTGAATCTAGAAAAAAATCGTGTTCCTCACTTAATGGTTAATAAGCAAACAGCATTGAAACTGGGTAAGATAATCCTATCTGCTACTCAGGACCTGAGACTCTTATCTCTAGTTAACTCTAGAAAACAGGAAGTGGGGCTGTAGCTCAAGGATAGGGGTTATAGTCTTCTGCTGAAGTGTTCAGGGACAGGGCCGATGCCGATGAACTACAAAAAAAAAAGAAAAGAAAAGAAAAGAAGGTTTTAAAAAGATTCAAAACAGCCCAATATTTACATTATTTCTCAAAAATAAAAGAAAGGCAGCTATTCCTCAATGTATAAACAAAACAGTATTTGAAAAAAACAGCTGCAGGTATACTATAGGTAGTACTCAGCTTAAAACTGTAGCAATACATAGTTGGTTAATGTCAATAAATATTTCCTGTGATATAAAAAGGGAACTAAAACACAGAAAAACATTATTGGTCATTGTAAAATATCATTTTCTTAATATGTTAGGGAGAAAAGCATATATTTCTCACAAATCAATTTCCACTTTTTATTTTAAAATATGTAACACTTAGGATGGGAAAGTAAAGTCATTACCTTTACAGTAAGGAATATTTGTATCTCATGTATGTTTGTGTCTTTTTTTCTATGACTCATTTTAGATGTCCAGGTAATGGAAAATGTGTTCAAGACCTGCCAGGAAAGTCCACATGAATGTCTTTGTGAAGTAGCAGTTGCAAGTAGTATAGAAGTGGAGGAAAACGTGAGATTAGCAACAACTTTAAATTTGAGCTCTACACATAATCCAGAGCTGATTAGTAATAACGGTAACAACTTAGGGGTGAGGACTGAGGAGTTCATTAAGTGTCAGAACATGCTTCTTTCTCCTAAGCCTGATGAGATGGATGCTGCATATAGATCTCGTATGTCTCCTCTTCTTAAAAAATACATCGGATATTCAGAGCATTTTATTCATGATTGTGACAGTCCAAAAGATCTGCAGTATCATAATTCTGTTCTCCCTACCCAAGAAATTCTTCAGGGAGGGAGGAAAACTGCTAAATGTACTGTGTGATGAAAAATATTGTACTTAACACCGACCATCACTACACATCCGAAAATGTACACAGGAGAGACTCCTCATACATGTAGTGAATGTGAGAAATCTTTCAGTAATGAAATACGCCTTACAATACCTCAGAGCAAATATCCTGAGATATGTGATGTGTACATCAAGTGTGAAAAATAATTTCTGAGAAGTCAGACCTGACGCTCCAACCTCGATCTCCAAGAGAAGACAAACCTTATGAATATGAGGAACGTAATAAAATTTCTGCCCAGAATTCAGCTCTCAGCACACATCAGAGATCTCACACAGAAGAGAAATCTTATGAATGGGATAAATGTGGGAAGACTTTTAGACTGAAATCTTACCTCACTTTGCACCAGAGAAGACACACAGAAGAGAAACCTTATGAATGTAACAAATGTGAAAAGTCTTTCACCCAGAAGATACACCTTCGAGTTCATCAAATAACACACACAGGAGAGAAATCTTATAAGTGTAATGAATGTGAAAAATCTTTCCAAGGGAAGGGAAAACTTCGTGTTCATCAGAGAATACACACAGGAGTGAAACCTTATGAATGTAACCAATGTGTAAAGTCTTTCAGACAGAAATCTTCCCTCAAATTGCATCAAAGGACACACACAGGAGAGAAACTTTATGTGTGTAACAAATGTGGAAAGACCTTCAAGTGGAAGTCATATCTTGATGGGCATAATAGAACACACACAGGAGAGAAAACTTATGCATGTAGTGAATGCGGAAAGTCTTTCAAATGGAAGGTAAAACTCCATGTTCATCAGAGAATATACTCAGTAGAAACACCTTATGAGTGTAACATATGTGGAAACTCCTTCACACAGAAGCCAAACCTCAACATGCATAAGACAATTCAAACAGGAGAAAAACCTTATGAATGTAACCGATGTGGAATGTCTTTCAAATGGAAGTCTTCCCTCAAATTGCATCAGAGAACACACACAGGAGAGAAACTGTACAAGTGCATCAAATGTGGTAAGACCTTCAGATGGAAGTCACATTACAGGAGGCATAACAGAATTCACACATATTAGAAACCTTAGGAATATAACCAAAGTTGAAAGTCTTTCGTGCAGTATTCACCCTTCAGGAAGCGTAAGAGAGTTCACACTTATGAGAAGCCTTAGCAATGTAATAAATAGGAAAGCCTTTTTAGTCTGTGGAAGAAAACTCAGCTTGTGTCACAGAACCAACACAAGATAAAACCCTTAATGAATGTAGCAAATGTTCAGTCTTTTCCCCAGAAGGCACAAGTCAAGATTTATCACTAAACAACCACAGGATAGAATCTGATGAATAAAATGAAGGGGAAATTTTTTTGAAGAACTCATAGTTGAGTTTGCATGATACCACACAGACACAGGATAAAAATCGTATGAATATAAGAATATGAAAAATCCATCATGAACGCATGACTAAGTATAAAATGCACAGAGGAGAGAAAAACCTTATGAATATTACAAATGTGGAAAGTGTTTGACCTGGAAGGCATACTTCTGTGTTCATCACAAACCTGATTCCCATAGAAGAAAAGAAAACTAATGAATAGAACAAATGTGCAATGACTTTTAATCAGAAGTCAGTCTTCAGTACATTTCAGAACATACACAATAGAGAAATTCTGAGTAATGAAAACATTTAGCTCTATATAGAATCTCTGTATATGGGAGCATTAGGGTAAGTCTTCTAAACAAAGTCAACCTTCAGCAAGCATTAAGAGCACTCACAGAAGAAATAATAGCATGTAGGAAAACCTTTACAGAAACCTCTAAAAGCTGCCTGTGTGGCTTAGTGGTAGAGTACTAACCTATCAAGGATGAAGGCCTGGGTTAGATTCCTAAACACTACGTGAAAAGAGCAAGCCAGAAGCAGCACTGTGGTTCAAATGGTAGAGTGCTAACCTTGAGGAGAATTAGCTCAGGCCCTGAGTTCAAGCCTAAGGATTGGAGAGAGAGAGAGAGAAAGAGAGAAAGAGAGAGAGAGAGAGAGAGAGAGAGAGAGAGAGAGAGAGAGAGAGAGAGAGAGAGAGAAGAGAGAGAAAGAGAGAGAAACAGGAACTTCTCAATTTTACAGAAATAGAGAAGGAGAGAGACAAGGATACAGAAACAAATTTCTAAACTTTACAGTCTTTCTATTTCCTTACAAATTCGTCTATGTCATTCTTTCTGACAGAAGCACAGAATTCCATTGTGTAAATATACCATATTTGATCTACTCATCAACTGACGGGCATCTGGGTTGGTTCCATACCTTTGCTATAGTAAATAGTGCTGTGATAAATGGTATTGTTGTAGTGAATTTAGTATGTCCTATCTGGACGATTGGAAAGTAGTGAAATTGCTGGATCACAGGGGAGCTCTATGGTTAGTCTTTTTGGGATACTGCCATAGTGCTTTCCATAGTGGTTGAACGAGTTTGCAATCCCACCAGCAGTGTAGTAGTGATCCTTCCTGGCCACATCCCCTCCAGCATACGTTATTAGATTTCTGGATCTTGGCCATTCTGACTGGAGTGAGGAGGAAAACAGAAAGAGGAACTGAAACTTTCTCTCCTTACAGATGACATGATTCTGTATTTAAAGAAACCTATAGACTCTACTCCGAAGCTGCTTGAGCTGATATAAAACTTTGGTAAGGTAGCAGGGTATAAAATTAACCCTCAATGTCAACTGCCTTCCTATATGCCAACAAATGAGAGGAATGAGGCAAGAATCAGGATAGCAACTCATTTTGCTATCAAAGAAAATAAAATACCTAGGAATTAACTTAGAATGTAAAGCACCTTTTTGATGAAACTATAAACCCTGGAGAAGGAAATTAACGCAGAACTGAGGAAATGCAAAAACCTATGCTCCTGCTTTGGAAGAAGTAATATTGTAAAAATGGCAATCTTGATAAGGACTATCTACAAATTCAGTGCAATATTCATCAATATCCCAATGTCATTCTTTAAAGAAACAGAAGAGGAAATCCAAAATTTCACTTGGAATAATAAAAGACCCCTTATAGTCTGTCTTCTTGCATGATACATAATGTTTAATCTCACCTTCTCCACCAAAATCTCACCTTTCTCATTGAGACATAGGTGGCCCTGTTTACTAGCAGCAAAGGCTCAAACGCGCAGTTTCAGGTGTCACCACTGCCTCTGTTACTGGGTAGATCCAACTCTGTCATCGATTCTGAGGTCTGCTCTGGGACTCTTGGTCACAAGTTGTTCTGTGGCATCTGCTGCCAGCCTGTGCCTATTTGCTTCCTTTTCCTGCAGCAGCCTACAACAGGGAATGAAGTTCAGGCGCTGATGCTCTCCTTCATATGCAGGGCAGGATGAGCCCAACCCTCCCTCATCTTCCTCTTCCAATTTTTGGGAAAAAATGTGCTGGCAGAAGTCCTCAGGTGTGGGGCATGGCTGATCCACACTTTTAATCCAGGCTGGTCAGGAGGCTGAGATCTGAGTATGGAAGTTCCAAGTCACCTAGAACAGGAAAGTCTGATAGATTCTTACTACTAAAAATAAAACAGCTGGGAATGGAGTTTGGGCTCAAGTGGTAAAGGGCTAGTCTTGAGTACAAATGCTTAGTGCCGAGGCCCCCAGTTCAGGCTCCAGCACTGCCAACAACCTCACTTTAGTGAGATTTTAGCTTTATCCATGTAGGCACATCTCACTGGAATCTTTGCTGGTAGAGATAGTCTTCATAATTTTGTCTCAAGGTAAAGGTCCTCTTGGGGTAGTACACAAAAGGTGTCATGGAGAGAGGAGCCCCACTTGCTCCAGGTTTGAAGATGGCATAGGTCAAGCCAGCATGGAGTTGGCACATCGGTCTTTTTCCTAGCACCACCTACAAGTGAATGTCAAATGACATTGATTGTTGTGGGATTGTGTGATTGAAGTGCCCCATTAAGGGCAGTGTTAGCACATCCAAACTTGGATACCAGGAATGCTGAAATCTCAAAGCTAAGATTTCTGTTGGCTACAGAAATGCTGGTGTGTCTGCTATTCACTAAAAGTTCAGGTGCAAAGATTCTGAAGCTTGATGCCATGTGTTTATTCCATTTAGTAAAATTATTTTAATGCACTGTATAAGTTAAAACATTTGATAAGAGTCAGGGGTAGTGAAAACATTGTTCTTGAATTCAGGTGTCTGGCAGGGTAATGGGGGGGGTGTTGGTAGCTGAGACTATGAAGCTGGAGCTGCTATCAAACCATGGATCATGTTCCTCTTTGTCTGGGAGAAATGACTCCAAACATGAAATTCGATTGGTGAGGAAAAGATGATGATGTACTCAGGAAATTTCTCCTAAACAAATGCTCATGTGGAAGTGGGATGGGGGCTGGGCATATCTGAGGCAGAGCTTAAAGGGGCTTCTCGTGGCGTTGAGAACATTCCTTGAGACTTCAGGCATGCAGCAGGGTGTTTTAGATGGCCATTGTGAGATGGATGGAATAAGACTGGAGACAAGATGAATGCTGGGATCCTGCAATGCTCTTGCATGAGTGGCTGGTGGCTCACCTGAAAGAACTAATTATGTCTAAAAAAGAAGTCAGGAATTTGTTTTGATTAGATAATACCTGTAATCCGAGGCATATTCAGGATCCTGATCTTAGTATTGAGGTTTAAAAACAACCCAGCAAAGGGAAAAATGCATGAGACTCTTACTCCCAGTTTAGAGCAAGAACAAAGATTGAAGTAGAGCTGTGGCTCAAGAGCTAGAGTGCTACCTTGAGCAAAGAAAAGCTAAGAAAAAGCTCCAGGTCTTGAGTTCAAGGCCAGGAATGAAAGAAGGAAGGTAAAAAAAGGTAAGTATGTGAGGAAGGGAAATATATAAATGAAAGAGAGAAGGAACTAGAAATTTAAAACTAGAGAATATTTAAAAGCCATCAGTCCTTCTAAGAAAAGTGTTGGAGTATGGGTTCTATATGTGGTGAACTGGAAGCCCAGCAGTGACTTGTTAACCAAAGAGTCACCATGATGAGCAAAGGATAGAAATCTGCATGAGCCTCTTAGCGGATGGAGTCACAGAAGAGAACCTCAGCTCCCATCCCATAGTTAGAAGTATATAGAGATGGGGAAGTTGGCATCACCTTGATGTCATTGTGTCCATGGAGACTGGAAGCCATGGCTCTGTGAAAGCACAATGTTCTGGTTACTGTGCTGAGAGGCTGAGGAGAGCCAAGTCCTGGCCATGAAGAAATCAGGCTGGCAGCAGAGCAACTCTGCTGCAGTGTGTGCCTGCTTGGCTGTTCTTATTCTGTGGTGGATCAGGCCGGAGCGGGTGATAGTAACTGTTTTGTGGTCACAAGGAATGATGAGAGCCCAGTTCATTGGTTTCCAAGGTTAATGGGTGGGAGGTAGACAGGCATGACGGAGGAAAGATGGAGGCAGGGGAAGGTGGTGACAGAGTGAGGCCATCTGTAGTGCCAGCCTGGCCATCATCTGAAGCCCATAGGCAGCTTCCTGATCCCTCACTTTGTCCTGCTCCTTGTGGAGGGAATGTCACGTGTACCCAGAGCTAGGGTTGGGGCAATGTTAGTAGCACCTGGAGAACCATTGGCCTCTACCTGGGTGAGGGGTGGTTCTGGCTCCCATGCTTGGTGGCCTGATAGCTATGGAACAGATCTCTCCTTAGCTACCACAGTCAGTGGCTGCTCTCCATCTAGGGTTAGGGCACCTGCTCAGCCATCAGGACAGCCCATGCCAGGACAGAGGCCTACAATTCAGATGGCAGCACAAGGGTGAAGATGATCTCACCTTAGCCCTAGTTACATGGCTGTCCCTGCATGCAGGTCAGGATGAGCTGGGGGAAGATGTTCTCTGTGTTTTTCCACAGCCTATCCCGGCCTCTTCTTGTGTCTGATTAGACCAAGAGAGTACCAGGTTCCCTCTCATAGTCCTCGTTCTTTTTCTTTTACAGTCATGAGGCTTGAACTCAGGTCTTGGGTACTGTCCCTGAGCTCTTTTGCTCAAGGTTGATGCTCTACCATTTGAACCATAGTGCCATTTCCAGGTTTTCCTTTTCATGTGGATCTCTGATATCTCCAGTGCTGTGCCTGCAGGGAGGCACTCACCCCACAGACAGAGCCACCTCTGCCGTGACTGTGACTGCCCACAACCCTCACACCCACTCCTTGCACACCCCTCGACTCCAGTTTTAGCTCCTCTTGGACTGGGTGTCCAGCCTACCCCTTCCTACACTCACAAAGGGTCTACAATGGTCTTCTCAGGGTCCTTTCTTCTGCCAGCAAGAGTACAGACTGTGCACATCTTGACGATCACAGAGCTCAAAGCCAAAGGCTGAGATGCAGAAGGGGGTGACCCAGTAGCTGCACAGGGCCTATGGATCATCCTGTGCATCCCCCAGCCTGGGACTTCCCCCAACCCGTTGGCATGGAAGCTCCATGCCAACATACTGATTCCTGGTCCCCTCCGATTCCATTCTCCCTTGGATTTTGCAGACTGTCTACCATCAGGATCTAAAATTCTATTCATCACTTTATGTCCTTATCACTGATTTGCTACTTTGGCAGGATCTCCCCGTGCCTGGAGAGTGGGCATATTATGTACTCTCTGTGGAGAAGTTGCCCCAGGAGAAGAAATATGCACTTCATGTGAGTGTTGGACAGGGCAGGAGGGCTCCCTAGGATCAGAAGCCACAGGAGGGGTGCAGATGGGGGAATGCTAGGGGCCCCAGGGGACAGTGGGAGTTAGGGCACAGTTGGTTCCTTCTGCAGGGTTGACACCGCTTCACAAACCCAACAGAATGAGGTTCACATTACAGATGTCAGAGACAGTGCAGTTTGCCAATGGGCACAGGGGTCACTGTCACCCCCAGATGCTGGCTGCATGCTGGGATGCACGCAGAGATGGTTTCAAGATCAGATAATGAGGATGTAGCAGGGTGTAACCATTCATTTCGGATGGCTCTCTACCTCTCTTGAGCTTCATCTCTATCTTTGGCTTTTTCTTGGCAGTTAACTGGACATGAGAGTTTCATGGACTTTCCTTTCTGGACTGGCTTCAAACAGAAGCTATGCACAGTTTTCAAACCATACCCTACTGAAGAAGGGAAGCTTGATCTGGTGCTTAACTGGGTTGCACTTTGGCTCCGTTTGCTATGCCTCACGGGAGGGGGCTCATCATTTGTAGACTAAGATCTCATGACTTTCAAAGCCAAATGCTACCTGAAAGTTCAGGGTCCCAGCCTACGTGTTGGGCCTGGGTGAATACATTCTCTGTTATGCTGGGTCATCAACCCATGTTTTAAGCTGGAAGTAGGCAGTGCCACATTTGATAAGAACATCTGCCAGAGATTGTCACCTCATGAAAGCAGATTCTAAATTTGTATTCCATTTCCTGTGGTGGAGAAATCTCCTCCAAGTTAGACAGGCTCACATCCCCCTGCAGGTCACACGCCTAATGCACACTTGAGTGTCCTCATGGTATTGGGATCTAAGTTTGTAAGGAATGCTAGTTTAGTCCATGAATTAGCTGGACAAGTGATGACAAACGTGTTGTGGATTAATATGAGAACAATTTAAGAAGCCCTGGAGGAGCATCAACCTGACCCTCTGTGGTGCTATAAATCTGATAGGATGTTCCAGACTGAGAAACAATCACATGGCTTTGTGTTTGGCATCCAGACAAGTGAGTGCATGTCTTAGCTGTCAGCCAATACAGAGGAGGACATGAATAAGTGGGTGGAAAGCATCTGTCAGACCCCTTTCTGGGAGCAGGTGGAGAGAACATAGGAAGGTAGATACCATGGCTGTGGTGGGGCCAAAAAAAGGGTAAAAGAGGCAAAGGAACCAGGTACTGGTAGCTCAAGACTGTCATCCTAGCTACTCAGGAGTTTGAGATCTGAGGATCACAATTCAAAGCCAGCCCAGGACAGAAACTCCATGAGACTCTTA
Source organism: Megascapheus bottae (assembly GCF_031878675.1). Lineage (NCBI taxonomy): Eukaryota > Metazoa > Chordata > Mammalia > Rodentia > Geomyidae > Megascapheus > Megascapheus bottae. Next base: position 1,499,568 of record NW_028327641.1, on the reverse strand, counting down.
TCTGCAATAAACTACTGAATGCAAGAAGCTCAAGCTCAGTGACAGCATCCAGGCCTCGCGTTCAAAACCCAGGACCGGCAGAAAAATGTATCAAAGGACAAGAAGCTGGCCAAAAGTTAGAGGGACTCTATCTTGACAAACAATACAATGGTAAGTTGCACTCAGAAGACTTGCACAACATCTGGAAATGCCTGAGACCTATCTATGTATGTTTCCTGTTTGTCTAAATACATACGTTTATGCATTTATATATTAGCATAGAGAGACAGATCAATACATATGACTATACATATATACATAGCGAGACACTTATGGGTGGGTGGTATACTGTGTGAGAGTTTGTGTTTGTGTTTTGTGGATGGCTATCTCTGTTTAGGAAAGGTAGAAAATATGTAAATATCTTTAAAAAACTTGATAAAATATAGAGAGACATAAGCTCTTGAGGGAATCTGAAATGACAAGGTTATTCACAGGCACGTTTATCCTTATGGATTCCTCAGCAAGTTTTAATTTTTTTCATTATTTTCTTTCTTTTTTTGAACCAGTGCTAAGGATTTCTCTCAGGGACCAGGTGCTGCCAATTACTAATTTTCTCATGGCTGGTACAAGAGGAACTGAGCCACAGTTCCACTTTTGCCTTATTTATTCGTGCTTAACTGAAGATAAAGATTTCTATCAGTGACTTTCTTTCAGGGCCTGGATTCTAACGAGGATCCCCAGACCTCAGCCTTCTCTATAGCTACAATTAAGAATATGAGAACCCAGCACTGGGTTCCAATGCACAGGGCAAGAAATTGAGTGAATCTCTCAACTCCAATTAGCTATAATAAGCTAGAAGTGAAAGACCAATACCTTTGAGGAAAAGATGCTGAGGGTATCACACAGGCCCTATGAGTAAGCCCTAAACCCTGTACACATGTGTGCATGCACACATTGGCAGATACACACACACATGCACACACACAATATCTCAGGCAATATTGTATTTTGAATTAATATCCAAAGATTGGACAACAGGATAGCAAGAAATAAAATCTGTTTTTCTTGTCTACATTGAGGGAAAGGGATAAGTCACAAGATGCAGAAGCGAAGAATTCAGAGGCAAATGCTGTGAGTGAATAACTTGTAAAAATCACATTTCTTTTCTTTTGTTTTTTCTGCCATTCCTGGGGCTTGAACTCAGGGCCTGAGCACTGCTCTTGGCTTTTCCCAAGTCTAGCCCTCTGCCACTTGAGCCACATTGCCATATGGATTTTTATATCTGTGTGATATTAAGGACTCAAACCTAGATCTTCATGGATGCTAGGCAAGCACTCTACCACTGGGCCAAACTCTAAACCCCGATAAAGTATTTATAAATAGTCATCATCATCATATCAAAATATCCTTTCTCCTACAAAGAATGAACACTTATCTATGTTTGTAAGACTTTTTTTATGTCACCAATGCTTCTGTGATTTTCCCACTTGCATTTTTACAGATGACAGCACAGATATTCATCAGGAAGAAAAATAGATTAGGATACAGAAACCTAACAACGTCCTAGTAGATTGAAGTGAAAAATATGTGCAAGATGGCCTGGGTGTTTCATCTATTTGTAGAGTGCTTGGCTACCACACAAAAAGACTCCGGTTTGATTCTGCAGTACCATATACATAGAAAACGCTGGAAGTGGTGCTGTGGCTTGGTGGGACAGCTATAGCCTAAAGAAAGCCTAAGAACAATGGTCAGGCTCTGAGGTCAAGTCCCAGGACTAGCAAAATAAAATGTGCAAGAGGCAAAATGCAAGCTGAGAAGGCACTGTGAAGCAAAATGTCTTGTGAAGGGTAAGGGGAATAGTGACAGTTAAGTTTGGATCTTGCCTAAGAAAGGCTCCTTGAGCCTGAGACCAGGCTAGCACTTACGCCTAGTTAGTGACTTGGGATTTGAACAAAAAGGTGTGCTGTTTACTACATCCATATGTGAGGTGGGAAGGGAGATTCAGCCTCCAGTATGTCTTTGGGGAGGTCTTCTGTGAGCAAGGAGCTTTGGTCATTGGGCCTTGAAAGGTGACCCTACCTCCCTCACAATGGAACAGAATATGGAACCCTGGTAACCAAGCCACTGTATATGACAACCAGCTCAAGCCATCTCCCTTGGCCTGTGGCTCAGGAACCAGAAAGATGTTGCTGTGCTGTTGCCAAAGGTCAGGAGGCTCGCATCTCAGGCATGAGAGATATGGATGTCTCACTTGAAGAAGTAGATGCTGGATCAGTGCCAAGCCAAAATTCCAGTATATCAGGCATTTCTCTAGGAAGAAAGCCAGGAAACTCCAGGGCAACTCAGATGAGGTATATTGAGAGGAAATCTATTTGAACCCATCATCCTGCCCACACACTACAACCTTCTTGTGTGCTTTCAAGTGACTATACTGAGATTAGAGTGTGTCATTTCCAATCTACTCTATTCCAATTCCTCAGTGTGAAGTGTGGTCCCATTCCTACGTTTGAAATATCCACTGTTTTGCCAACATAGTGTGATGGTAAGTCAGCTCAGACTCTGAATGAGCCTTGTAACCTATGGATCCTGGAGGAAGGCCTGTTGGAGATGCTGCTGACAAAGCTGATCCCTGCCTACCAGAAAGGTGATCTCTTTTATGTGGGAAACTTCCTGCACAATTTCAAATAGTGGAGGACAATGTAGTAGTTGCTGGAAATTCTCTTGAAAAAGTGAGTGTTCCCCCTCCAAACCCAGGTTTGCTCACCCCTCCTGGCCAAGTCTTGGAATACTTGGCTCCTCTCTGAGCCTGTTTGGTTCACTGGGGTGTTCACAGGGGAGCTAAGCATGATACAAGTGCACAAACTACTTTATTATGACTGGGACACCATGCCATTTCATTTCCCTCACAAGCTACTGGAGTCTCAACAGTGTGCTTACTGAGAAGCTGGATTTCAGGCATGAGTAAGTGGCTCCCAACTGCAGCCCTCACCTAGGTGACATCCTAGGAAATCCCATTTCCCAGTAAGAAATGAGGTGTCAGTACTAATGGCGGAGGCCTGTGAAATACTGGAGTCAGAGGAAAAGCTGGGGGCTGAATCACTTTTGAGCCATCAGGGAGGGATTGTGATAGCTTTGCCTGTTAGAACCTGAAAGCATTTACATGTTGGTCTGTGGTCCAGTGCTGCCACTTGAACCTGAACCCAGGTCTAAATGCCATCCCTTTGTTGTTCAAAAATTAGCACTGTACCATTTGAGTCATAGGTCAAGTTCTGGCTTTTTGCTGCCTAATTGAAGACAAGTGCCTTTAGACTTTTACTGACTACACTGGCTTTCCACTGTGATCTTCAGAGCTCAGCCTGCTGGGTGGCTAAGATTAGAGGAATGAGCATTTAGTTCTTTATTTGGAGCATTCACTTATTGATTTATTTAGAGCATTTACTAAGTTAATTTAAGGTGAGTTTACTTTGGACAGATTCATAGAGGCCTCTCTCAGAAGCTTCTGGAAGTGGGGTGTAAAAGTCATCCTGTTCTCGAGTGTCTCTTACCCCCCTCCCAGCACATACGTGCACATCTCTGCAGGACAGCCACAGCATTAGAGTCCTGCAAGAAAGGGGCTTTGGTAGAAGGCTCAGGATGGAGAGAGAAGGCTCTCACTTTCCTAGTACCGAATGTGCCCACAGCATCATGTGTTCCATCTATACGATGTGAATGGTCTTCTACCCCAGTGATTTCTACGAGTTCAAGAACTGCCACACCCTGACACAACTCAAGCTCTATATGAGGCTCCACGTGCCGGCTTTGGACCAGCTCTTCTAAACACATACTTTTTGACCAGCTGGAGGAATGTGCGACCAGTAAGAACAAGAAAAAGTAGAAGTCCTGGTGTGGGTGCCTCAGAGTCTGTGAGTAGGAAGCCCATGTGGTCTAGATATTGGTTGGCCCTTACTTCTACAGAGCTTGGCAAAATGCCCTTTATGGGTGGTGTCAGCCAGGTAATGTCTGTCCTCTGAAAGGACTCGGGAATAAGCACTCATTAGAAAGACCCTACACCTCCTCAGTGTTCAGTCCAAACTGCAGTTCTACAGGTTCCTCCATTAGATCCTCATGGAAGTTGAGTGACACTTCAACTTGCAGAGTCCACTCTGTCCACTCTGTACCTATTTCCATTCTTAGGTTTGGGTAATCCTGGAAGAGCTTATCCTGAACTCCGGATGAAAAACCCACCAATGGAGCTGGTGACTGATGGAGACTGAGAATCATCACTGCACTCCAGAAAGCATGGGCCTTCTGTAGAAATTACCAAACAGGTTTAGAGTCCTGTGGATATACCTTTTGCTCTGAACCCCATGTGTGACACAGTTGAACCTGCAGATACTATGGAGGAAGAAAAAGAGCAGCCAGATTTCCTTCCGTTTCCTTTCACACTCCACCCAGAGTCAGTCCATCTCAGTCAGAGTAACACTCCACTTATTGTGCAAGCTGAAGGGGCACACACTGGGCTCATGGAAAATGTCCCCATGGGAAGCAGCAAGTGTACTCTCAATACTGGATTCATTGGAGGAAAATGAATCCATCCTCACAGAATATCCAGACCCATCCATCTCACTAAAAGAGACTCAATCTCTATTCGACAAACCAGAATCCATCCCCCTCTTAACTCAGGAAGGACATTCTGTTTCTCATGAGGAAGGAGACCCTTCTGAGGACTCTGAAGTAGAATTACTGTCTGAAGGCAAATTGGAGGCCAGTCTGGATTTAGAGCTTCCCTGTCCCCTTCTTAAAAGACATCTCTTTATCTTGTTCTCATGATTCTTGTCAAGTATTCATTGTATTTACTTTGCTAACTATTAAACTCTCATTGTTAATATTATGGTGTGCAGTTCTTCAGTCCTTATTATACTGTGTTTTATTTTCCACTTAGAATGTGAGACCTCAGACACCTAGGTCCTGGGTGGGCCAAAAACCAGACAGGTCTGGTTCCATAGAAGACAACCTTACTGGATATACAGGGAACTATGAAATGCATGGAATCACCAGGAATCCAGGCCAGGCCTCCATGGAAAGACAAGTCAGCTACCAAAGCTTAAGGGCAGAGCAGATGCCTGGAAATGTGTTTTGTCAATCGGGAGAAGTGCCAGAGTAACTGTAATATTATGGGGGACTCTGTTCTGTGAGTTCAAGTCTGTTTATATATCCATTGTGCTTTGTACAAATATTTAAGAAAATTAAAACTCCACAATAGCATCAAAAATCTACTTTGGCTTTGAATGTGGCCTAGTTGTAGAGTGCTCGCCTAGTATACAAGAAGACCTTGATTCAATTCCTCGGCACTGCATACACAGAAAAAGCAGATGGGGCACTGTGGCTCAGGTGTCACAGTGCCACCCTTGAACAAATGTGGCCAAGGACAGTTCCTGGTCCCTCAGTTCAAGCCCCAGGACTAGCCAAACAAGAAATCATACCATTTTCCACACATTTGGAAATAAATCTGTTTTATCTAACCCTACTTCTTTTATGCCAGTCCAGGGTGTGTGCCACCAAGCCAAACTACTGGCCCCCAACCTTACTATTTTGAACCATTTAATTTTTTTACATAATCATTTTTCATGCTGTCTGTATTAATACCATAAACAGTATGCTTAGTGTAATAATGTTGAAGGTAAAACATAAGAAATTAATAACTAAAATTCCTTTTTTATTAGTTTTATAGCATTACTACAATTTTATGAGAAAAATTACCTGGAATGTTTATTTTAGAGTTCAAGTAATCCATTTTGATAAATATATCAACCTACATCATTTATTTGAACACATTTTAAACTATTGTTTCCAGGAATGAAAATACATATATATTTGTTGTAAATGAAATTTATGACTTGGGGGGAAGGGAAAGAAAAAGGGGGGAGGGGGTAACAGTGTTTACAAGAAATGTACTCATTACCTATGTACAGCAATCTCTTTGTATATCACCTTGACAACAAATTTTTTGAAAAGTACAATAAATTTTAATGTCTACTTTGGGCAGAATTTTTTTTTGCCAGTACTGGGCTTAGACTCAGGACTTGAGCACGATCCTTGTTTTTGATTTTGTGTATTCTTAAGGCACAAGTTCTATCACATGTGCCACAGCACCACTTTTATCTTTTTTTATCTATGATGTGCTGAGGAATTGAACTTGGGTCTTCATTCATGCTCGGCAAGAACTCTTCCACTAGGCTTAACTTATGGCCCCAGTGGGAAGGAAGTTTTCCATAAAATATGTAGGAAATATGTCCACTAAGGAAAAGCCATCAAAAATAGAAGAAAAATTATATACTTAGATAATGACATGCCAGTATTATGGCAGATCTCTGTAATTCTAGCTTCAAGAGTGGCCTATTTGGACCGGGAGTTGGCTGGCTGAAGTAAAGTGCTATCCTTGAGCAAGCCCTAGGACAGTGCTCTGGCCATGAGTTGAAGCCATAGGACATGCAAAAAATAATAATCTAATGCCGTTGACTGGTGGCTCACCCTGGTAATCCTAGCTACCCTGGAGGATCGAGGTTCAAAGACAGACCAGGCATAAAAATCTGTGAGAATCTTATTTCCAAATAATCCAGAAAATTCAAAATGACAATGTGCCTCAAGTGGTAGAGCTCTTGCCTTGAGCTGAAGAGCTTAAGGTAAACATCCAGGCCCAGAGTTCAAGCCCCATGAGTGAAAAAAAGAAAAAGAAAAAGAAAGCCCTTATCTAAGGCTGGAGTGCACACTAGTGGTAGTTTGCTTGCCTAGTATGCACAAAGCCCTGTGTTCAATTACTCTGTACCACTTACACCAAAAAAAAGCTGCAAATGATCTCAGAATGTTGGGTTCTGAGGATCACAGTTCAAAGCCAGGCCAGACACTAAAGTCCATGAAACTGTTACTTCCACTTAAGCACCAGAAAACCAGAAGTGACACTGTGGCTCAAGGTGTTTAAGTTTGTAGCCTTGAGCTGAAGAGCCCAGGGACACTACCCAGGTGCACAATTAAAGTATTACAACCAAAAGAGAGAGAGAGAGAGAGAGAGAGAGAGAGAGAGACAGAGAGAGAGACAGAGACAGAGAGAGACAGAGAGAGAGAGACAGAGAGAGAGACAGAGAGAGACACAGAGACAGAGACAGAGAGAGACAGAGACAGACAGAGAGAGACAGAGAGAGAGACAGGCAGGCAGACAGACAGCGACAGAGACAGAGACATCAAACACTCAGGCACTGCTGGCTGAAGCGTGTAATTCTAGCTACTGTGGAGGCTGAGATTGGAGGATCTTGGTTCAAACCCCAAAGCCAGCCAGGACACATATGTTTGTGAAGCTTACATCACCAATTAACTACCAGAAACCAAAAATGGAGCTGTAGAGGAAGAGCGCTAGCCTTGAGCTGAAGAGCTCAGGGACAGTGTCCAGGCCCAAAGTCCAAGCACCATGATGAATCAATAATAAAAAAAGAAGATAGCTAATAGTAATGATGAATAATTTTGGGCTGGGAGTTTGGCCTAGTGGTAGAGTGCTTGCCTAGCATGTACGAAGACCTGGGTTCAATTCCTCAATACCACATACATAGAAAAATGCTGGAAGTGGTGCTGAGGCTGAAGTGGTAGAGCCCTAGCCTTGAGAAAATATAAGGACAGTGCTGAGTCCCTGAGTTCAAGCCCAGGACTGGCCAAATCAAAAGTAGTAGAGCACTGGCATTGAACTGAAGATCTGAGGAACAGCCCAGGCACAGAGTTCAAGCACCACAAACAACAACAACAAAATCTATGAAATGGCAGTGGTGGTTTTAAGCTAAGCAAAAATAGAGTAGAAACTGGTAAAATACATATTTGTGTGTAAGCAAAATAGCCAGACTTATGCATTAGAACAGGATAGCAACTTGAAAAAAATTTTGATTTCCATCTCGCTAGGTCCTGTCTCTTAAATTATTCAAGTAAGTAAAATGCTGGGTTTTATAATCATTGCTCTGAATATTAGAAAATCAGAATATCTCTCAGTAACCAACAAAGACCAGGAACTGGGGCTTCGTTCAAATGGCAGAGTATCAGGCAAGAGAAGAAAAAATTGAAGTTAGAACTTGAAGTTCTTGATCCAGAACCTGCATAGTAACAGAGCAGCAGCCTGGTGATGGTACCTCACACCTATAATCTTAGCTACTCAGGAGGCTAAGATCTGAGAATCAAAGTTTAAAGCCAGCCAAAGTACCCAGTTAACTGCCAGAAAAACCAGAAGTGGCACTGTGGCTCACAGATTAAAGCGCTAGCCTTGAGCTGAAGAGCTCAGGGACAGTGCCCAGGCCCAGAGTTCAAGCCCCACAATTGACAAAAATCAAACAAGCAAACAAAACTCACAAAGAAGCCTGCAGACCACAGTGGTTCTGCTGAGTCTCTTCTCTATGGGGATCAGGAAACATTTCACTTTTTCTGTCTCTTCCCATCTCAACATTCATACTAAAATAAAACTGTGTTGAACGTTTCAATTTATAAAAATGTTTTTCATGAAGCACCCTGAAATATTCATCGCTTATATCTCAATTGAAGATAGTTGATTTGGGGCTGCATTGGTAGAGTGCTACCCTTGAGCAGAAAAGGTCAGGGATAGAGCTGAAGCACTCAGTTGAAGACCCAGTGCCAACACACAAAAGAAAATATGCACTTTATACATATTTTCTAATTTCTTAATGAATTTTTCAGTCTGTATAAATATAGGGTATATTCCTTGTTACTTAAGTAAGATTGCTCTTTTTTTTTCTTTTTGCCAGTCCTAGGGCTTGGACTCAGGGCCTAGACATTTTCATTGGACTCGGTTGCCGAAAGTGAGTGCTCTGCCTCTTGAGACACAGCGCCACTTCTAGCTTTTTTCTGAGTATGCGGTACCGGTGAATAGAACCTAGGTCTTCATGCATTCTAGGTGAGCACTCTACCATTAGGCTACATTCCCAGGCAGTGAGATTCCTCTTACAGTCATTGTATGTTCACAGAGTTTGATCTCACACACTGTAGGGCCCTGGTTGGCTTTGACCAGTGATCCTAAGCCCTGAGCCTCCTAAGTAGCTGAAATTAAGTTGTGAGCCAGCATGATGGCTTCCATTCTTTTTTCTACAAAAATATATGTAGTTATCTAAAATATATCTATAGCTGAAAAAAATGAATCTCTCCCAAACAAATCTTCAAAGAAACAACCATCCTATTAAAAGGGGGCTAAAGACTTAAAAGAGTATTCTCTGAAGAAAAAATTAAAATGGGCTTTAGACACATGAAGAAATACTCCATTTTCTGGACAATACCCAATTGTCCGGAAAAAATGGCATACTAAAGCCACTAGCACAATGATGCTCATTGCAGCACTATTTACCATAGCAAAGATATGAAACCAACCCAGATGCCACTCAGTAGATGACTGAATCAAGAAGATGTGGTACTTATACACAATGGAATGCTATGCTGCCATCAGAAGGAATGACATCGCCCCATTTGTAAGGAAATGGAAAGACTTGGAAAAATTCATATTAAGTGAAGCAAGCCAGACCCAAAGAAACATAAGCTCAATGGTTTCCCTCATTTGTAATAATTAGTTCACATCTAGGACTCTCCTAGCAGAGGATTACAATAACTCAAAAACCTAGGTATATAAGGTCATATAGGATGAGACTAAATGTAAGGATCTCTAGGATATGGGAACAAGAGCTATATCTTGTGTCATCGTTGCTCTTAATCTTGTGTGATTTTTGTCCTTAATCTACTATGTTATTTCTCATCTCTTATTTTGCCCTTTGGTTAATGTCAGATTGTTACTGTATCTGATTTTTTCCTTGGCATATTGTATATATGTTTATTTGTTTATGTCAAATAGGAAAGGGAAGGGGGGAAACAAGATGATTGGGAAGGGGAGGGGAGAGGGAACTGGGGACAAAAACATGTGGAGTGGAATAAATGTGTGAGAAGTAATGCAGTCCACTACCTGTAAATGTAGTCGTAACCCCTCTATACATTACCCTGAAAATAAAAAAGAGACTATAAAAATATCTGTAGAAAATGAGGCTGGATGATGGAAACAACCAGATGCCCTACTACAAAAATGTGATACACGCACACACACACACACACACACACACATACACACACACACACATACACACACACACACACACACACACACACACACACACACACACACACACAATGGAATGATACATAGCCAACCGACAAGATAAAATAATGGCATTCTCGGGGAAGTGGATGAAAAGGAAAAAAATCATATTAAGTGAAGTAAGCCAAACTCAAAGGAACATAGGCCCAAGAGTCTCCCTCTTTAGTCAAATTCAGTAGAAACCATGGGCTCTGCTACCAGAGATTTACAATAGAACAAAATCTAGAGACATCGTGACAAATAGTATGACACTAAATGTAAGGACGTCCAAGATAAAGAAACAAAACTCATATAATGAGTGATTGTTGTCCTTAATGAACTATGTGATCTCTTATCTCTTTTGCTATCCCTTGGTTATATCATATTGTTACAATATTTCACCTTGTTTTCTGATATATTTCATATGTGCCTAATTGGTTATTTGAAATTGGATAGGGAAGGGGGGAAATGAACATGAGTGGGGGTAGGGGAAGGGAAATGGGGACCATATCATTACATGGGGTATCAAAGTTTGAGAAGTAATGCACCTTCTATCTGGTGAATATAATGTAACCCTTCTATAAATTACAATAAAAATAAATACATAAAAAGAAGATCTGCACAGAAAAAAATAATAATGGCATTTTTGGGGTAGTGGATGAAATTAGAGTGAATCCTGTTGAGTGAGATAAGTCAAGACCAAGGAACAAAAGGTACATGGTATCCTTAATATATGGATATTAGTTTCAAACAGTAGTAGAGCAATGATTGAATAGGTGATACCCAAAGTTCTGGACATAATTTTGGAGATATAAACATAACTACATAGATATAAAAATCTAGGATAGACTATACACTCTATAGACATGTGTTTTATTATAGATTAATCTGTATCTATGACATACAAAGACTCAGCTTAATTTTTACTATATTCTAAAATCTATATGCCAGTGATTGTATAGCGATTCCCTTCTTGAATACTTGTTGGTTAAACATGACATTTGAAATATGATGTAAAATTCAATGTTAATAAATTTTTTTTAAAAAAAGAGGCTAGAGGTAAATACCACTAATGTACTTGCTCTAAGTGGTACAGAAATTTTCTTAATGAATCAAATGGTTTTATTACATCTTTATGCAATTATTTTAGTTCTGAGTGTTCTACACTCAATGCTACTTCTGGAAAGATGATATAGCTGACTGTGTAGATGGTATGAAGACATACTGGCCTAAACGTAGAATAAAGCATTGGTAAGTGGCTGTTAGCTGTCCAGATTCTACTGGAATATGTGGAATGAATTTATTAAGCACAATGCAGGCTCTTAGTCAGATCAGGATCAAGATTATGTGGTTCCATGAGATGAATGTGGAAAGATCAGAAAAATCTACTAAGTTATCCAGATATACTTTTGAAACTAAGGTATCTGGACTCCTTTTTTTTCTTTCTTGGTGGGGAGCTTGAACTTTGGACCTGGGCAAGGTCTCTTAGTTCTTTTTCCTCAAGGCTAATGCTGTACCAGTTTTAGCCACAACTCCACTTAGTTTTTGGGTGGATAAGTGGAGAGAAGAATCTTACAGTTTTTTTTGTTTTCGTTTTTTGCTTGCAAAGGCTTTGAATCACCTTCTCCCTGGCTAGTAGAAGAATGACAATTATGACCCTCCAGCGCCTGGCTAGTGATTTTTTGAAAATTGGACTTTCTTCCAAATCACGCAACTGGTTCCTAGCGAAGTTTTGAAGACTGACTTAAAAGTGACAGATTTTTGTCACTTGGAGACACTCTGTGCTGAACGTTAGAAATCTACCACCTGAGTCAGAGTGGCACTTTCGGTTTTTGTTTATGTGGTGCTGAGGAATGGAATCCACGGTTTCATACATGCTAGGCAAGCTACATGTTCAGCCCAAGGTTTTATGTTTTGTTTTTTCAGTGTTGTTGCTTCTAAGCTACTGTATGATGTTCTTTCATTTTCTTTGCTTTTTACCTCTTTTCTTCTTTTCCCCTTTAGTTTTATTCTCTGTAGTCACTGTGTTGAATTCTGGTACCCTGTGTCTTGTACATAGGTTTATGTGATTTGGGGATTGGAGAAGGTTTAATAAAATGGTTAAAAAAAACAAAGGAAAAAGGGTGAACCAACTGAACAGTGATACTTGGAAACACTAAACGGAAATGAACTGAACAATCTGGGTGGAGAGGGGGCTGAGGGTAGGAAAACAGAGAAAAATGAGGGAGGGGATAAAAATTTTCTTAAGAAATGTGTTCATTACTTATGTAACCGTATGCCAACTATATATTGACTTAACAAAAAAAATTAACTCAAAAAATAATTTAGCCTGGTATGGTGGCTCATACTTGTAAATGTAGCTACTCAAGAGGCTGAGATCCAAGGATAGCAGTTCAAAGTCAGCCTGGGCACTGAAGTCCATGTGACTCTTATCTCCAATTAACCACCAGAAACCCAGAAGTGGCCCTATGGCTCAAGGGATAGGGCAGTAGTTTTGAGCTGAAAAGCTCAGTGACAAGACCCAGGTGCAGAATTGCAGTCCCATGACTTGAATGATGAATGATACTAGCCAGGCTCTGTGCGCTCACACTTGGAATCCTATCTACACAGAATCAGGTTTGAATCCAGCCCAAACAAATTGCATGTTTTTCTGATTTACAGTTCATTACCAAAAATCTGGAAGTGGAGCTGTGGATCAAGTGGTAGAACACTAGCCTGAAGCAAAAAAAAACATTTAAGGACAGTTCCCAGTCCCTGGGTTCAAGTCCCAGGACTTGCATAAAACAAACAAAATGTGACGCTGAGTCCTCCATCATTTGGTGTTATAGTTCAATATTCTTGGTATGCGTCTTAGAAATTAAGTCCCTAGCAAATACTCTCCCCTGAAATTCTGCTTCATAGCTGATTCATAAAATTTCAGCATCATTACTATCACCTTCTAGTTAGCATAGCAGTCAACTACTGAAAATTTGAAGAAAACTTTTGAGTAATCCTAAGAAATCTGTGTATCATCTGCACACACATCATATCAGCAGCAGCTATGTTCTACTATTATCTAAATGTATTTAATCCCTTCTTGAGTTAATGAGCCTTAAAGAGTAAAACATATGAAATAGTTATGAAACTAACAGTCACCATTCTTCTACCTAATATTGTAATATAAGTTTATAAATGCAAGGACTATTCTGAAGTGTGCAGAAGATAGCTTCTAATTATAATATTCTCATGAAGTATAGTTTTTAAGAAACATGTTGCTTGCTTTGGGAAAGCAAAGGCAAGGAAAAATGATATAAGTAAGTTCCCTATTTATCAGAAGGAAAATACTATTGGGTTTAGATCAACTTCATATATTCCGTGCTGATGAAAGAAATATTTGCAATTCCTGAGGCCAATCACTTCATTGTGATGCACAATCAGCCAGCTTAGATCAATCTTCCAAAAAAGGAAAGGAACAAATGAGAAGCAATTAAGGTTTCCAAAATGAACCAGGTGGTGGTGGCAGCTCACACTTGTAATTCTATCTACTCAAGGCCTGAAATCCAAGGACCTGGATTAAGTCTGTCTGGGATGAAAATATTCCTGTCTGAAACATCATCTCTGTTATCACAGCCCAGCTGATTCACTCTGCCCAAAAGGTTCCAAACACCAAAGTCCATCTCGTATCTGAAATACTAGGAAACGTACTCACACATTATTTCCTCTTTGGGAGATAGTTGAAACATGTACCAGAAACATTTCCCTGGCTTCAGAGTGGAAGTGGAAATATATACTCACTAGAAGCCCATCTAGTAAATTACAGTCAATCATCTTTCCTCATATCTTGTTAGTTAAATTGAACAATGAGTGTTTGGATCAGAAGCGATGAGTATGAGCATACAGGTTGTAAAAGTACTGTAATCCTAGCTACTCAAGATAAGCTGAGACCTGAGGATTCCAGTTCAAAATCAGCCATGCAATAAATTCCATAAGATTTTTACCTCTAATTAACCAGCAAAAAACAGAGCGTTGAATTGTGCTTAAAATGCCACAGGCCTAAGATTTCCATAAAAGTGCTAAGGGGTAGCATTCAGGATGCCCACTCTCTCCACTCCTTTTTAACATAGTACTAGAATTCCTAAGCAGTGCAATAAGGCAAGAAGCAAGCATAAAGGTGATCAAAGTAGGGAAAGAGGAAATAAAACTATCCCTCTTTGCAGAATACATGATTCTGTATTTAAAGAATCCTATAGACTCTACTCCCAAGCTCCTTGAGCTGATTCAAAGCTTTGGAAGGGTAGCAGGCCATAAAATCAACCCTCACAAATTAACTGCGTTCCTTTATGCCAACAGTTAGAGGAACGAGGCAATAATCAGGAAAGAAGCTCCTTTCACAATAGCCTCAAAGAAAATAAAGTACCTAGGAATTAGCTTAACTAACAATGTAAAGGATCGGTTAGATGAAAACTTTAAATTCCTAAAAAAGGAAATTAAAGCTGAACTAAGGAAATGGAAAAACCTCCCATGCTCCTGGATTGGAAGGATCAACATTGTAAAAATGACAATCTTGCCAAGCGCTATCTACAAATTCAATGCAATACCCATCAACATCCCAAAGTCATTCTTTAAAGAAATAGAAGAGGCAATTCAAATTTCATATGGAATAATAAAAGACCCCGCATAGCAAAAACACTTCTTAGCAGAAAGAACAGCGCTGGAGGAATTTCAATTCCAAACTTTAGACTCTATTACAGAGCTATAATTCTCAAAACAGGTTGGTACGGGCACAAGAACAGGCCTGAAGACCAATGTAAGAGAACTGCGGACCCAGATATTAAACCACAGACATATGGCCACCTAATCTTTGAAAAGGGAGCCAAAATAATAGAATGGAAGAAAGATAGCCTCTTCAACAAGTTTTGCTGGCAGAACAGGTTAAGCACCAGGAGAAAACTAAAGTTGGATCCTTCTTTGTCACCTTGCACTAAAATTAACTCCAAATGGATCAAAGACCTGGAGGTCAAACAAAGACATAATGGAGGCTGAAGCTCTCCTCCAATCTCACAATATACATGTGGATGTAGTAAACAGAACACCTTACTTGTCCATTCCAAATATCTTCCACTAGGCCCAACTACCAGTCTGGTCTCAGGCTCAAGGAGCCTTTCTTAGGTAAGATCCAAACTTAAGGGTCAATATTGCCCTCATCTTTACAAAACATTTAGTTCACAGAGACTTCTCTGCCTGCATTTTGCCCATGGTCGAATTTTTTTTTGTTTTTGATAGTCTTGGGACTTGACCTCAGAGTGTGAACATTGTTCTTGGGATTTCTTTAGGCTTTAGCTGTCCCACTGAGCCACAGCACCACTTGCAGCGTTTTCTATGTATGTGGTAATGAGGAATCAAACCTGAGTCTTTTTGCGTGGTAGCCAAGGACTCTACCACTAGGTCAAACACCAGGGCAACTTTCACATATTTTTGACGTCAATCTACTAGGATATTATTAGGTTTCTGTATCCTAATCAATTTTTTCCTGATGATTAGCTTTGCTGTCATGTGTAAAAAATGCAAGAGGGAAAAACACAGAAGAATTAGTGAAATTTAAAAATAAGCATTACACACATAGATAAGTGTTCATTCTTTGTAGGAGAAAGTATATTTTGATATGATGATGATGACTTTATAATGACTATGCCAGGGTTGAGAGTTTGGCATAGTGGTAGAGTGCTTGCCTAGCATCCATGAAGAGGCCACTGGTTGGGCTAAGAGCTAGTCGTGCAGCAACACATAAGTTTTATACTAATATTTTACAAACTTTGTACTCAAATATGCTACCTACTTACCAACTTAGGTCAGTTATCCTTATGCTATACCTTTTCTTCATGACTACAATATTCTTACACTCCTACGTTAATCCTCTTGTACCTGCCCTGACATCTCTCATTCTTTTTTTCTATCTCTGGACCTCTGCTCGTCTTTCAATCCTTACACTGCACGGATATACACTTGATGGCTGTTGAGCAATATTGTATATGTAGGTGGTTAATTATTCTCTAGGCTCAGAGGGACTTAAAGGCAATAGAGATTGGATTGAGAGGCTTATTGTTTTGGGTATAAATCGCGTATCAGTGGTTGTCTTAGACTGGTCTGTAAGTGCACAAAAAGAAAGAGTGATAATACCAATCAAAAATTGTGAACATCTAGTGTCTGCCAACTACAGAGGTCGAGGTTGGTTATATCTGAAAAACTATAATCGTATTTAGTAGTAATCTTCCTCCCATTTTCAAATGGGCAGAACAAGAAACTCAAGAAAAATGTCAAATCAAGAAACAACATCCCCCACCCAATGTAAACAGACAATTGAACAGTCACTGGCAAACCTAGAGGAGAGTCTTCCAAGTGCTACACAAATGCAATTGATAAACATCATTAATGAAAAATGTGAAAATAAAGAAAGAGATAATGGAGGAAGCCATAGCTGAAAAAGAGGAAAGCATAAACAAGGTGATAAGTGAAAAAGAAGAAGCCAAAAAGGAGGCCATAATAAAGGTTTTTCAAAGAAAGATGGATGAATTCATAGAATCCACAAATAAAAACGTGACCAAACTCCAGCAAATGTCCAAAGAAAATAAAGCTACTGACCTAACCACTCAAAAGGAAATCAAAAAGATAAAGAAATCCATACATGATCTAAAACAAGAGAAGCAACGCATCAAAAGTGAGCAATTAGAAGCAAGGGAGATGAAAAATAAAGTAGATAGCTTTGATAGCAGGTTAGACAATGCAGAGGACAGAATTTTCGGGGCTGAAGATAATTTAGTTATTATAGAGAAAGAACAGAAAATGAGTCAATCCAAATCTAGGAAAATTGAGAGAGCGCTTCAGGAGGTCCAAGATACAATTACGTAACCTAATTTAAGGCTAGTTGGTATTGAGGAGGGCGTGGAGAAAGAGGTCAATGGTATTGGAAATATACTTCAGGGAATCATCTCAGAGAATTTCCCAAATATCCAGAAGGGCAGGCCCATCCAGATACGAGAAGCTTTTAGAACCCCAAACAGACCTGACCAGAAAAGAACATCCCACCGCCACATTGTGATCCGAACTGGATCAATAGAAACGAAAGGAAAGATCCTAAAGGCAGCCAGGGAAAATGGATCAGTAACCTATAAAGGCAAACCAATCAGAATAACCCCAGATTTCTCAGCAGAGACCATGCAAGCACGAAGTGACTGGAAGCATATATGTCATGCCCTTATACCAAATAACTACCAACCAAGAGTACTGTAGCCAGCTAAGCTCTCATTCATGACTGAGGGAAAAATAAAAACATTTCATTCCAGGGAAAAGCTGCAACAATATGTCGAAACAAAACCAACACTACAGAGAATTCTCAAAGATGCTCTATACATAGAAAACCAAAATAAATGCAATATAGGGAAAGAAATGGCACCTAAACAGCATACCATCTAAGGACCACAAGAACTGTCAAGACACAGGCCCTACTAAAAGTTTCTAAAAATGGTAGGAACTAATAAATATCTCTCAATCCTAACTCCCCATATCAATGGAATTAATTCTCCATTTAAACGGCATAGGCTGTCTAGTTGGATCAAAAAGCAAGAGCCATCGTTCTGCTGTCTTCAAGAGACATATCTTACCCAAAAACAATCATCTTTTGAAAGTGAGAGGTTGGAATACACTGTATCAAGCTAACTGCCCCCATAAACAAGCTGGAGTTGCCATCCTCATATCAGATACAATAGACTTCAAACTAAAATTAGTAAGAAAAGACAAAGAAGGTTACTACATACTACTAAAGGGATCTTTCCTCCAGGAAGACATAACGATCCTAAATATTTACACACCCAAGCCCGGAGCTCCAAACTTCATCAAGCAAACTTTACTTTTACTGAAACCATACATAGATCGAAACACAGTGATTGTTGGTGAGTTTAACACACCACTCTCACCTATGGACAGATCAACAAGGCAAAACTCAACAGAGAAACCTTAGAACTGAACAACTATATAGACCAACTAGATCTAACAGACATCTGCAGAATATTCCACCCAGTAACAACACAATATACGTTTTTCTCAGCAGCTCATGGAACATTTTCCATAAGAGACCACAACTTAGGCCATAAAACAAACTTGGACAGATTCAGAAACACTGAAATTATTCCATGCACACTCTCAGACCATAAAAGCATCAAATTGGAGTTGAACACATATCTCCACCAACGAAAACCCTGTAACTCATGGAGACTGAACAACACATTGTTGAATCAAAAACAATGGGTAATCGAAGAGATCAGAACAGATATCCAACTGTTTATGAAATTTAACAATAAGGAGCACACAAATATCAACTCCTTAGGGACACAACAAAGGCAGTACTCAGAGGAAAATTTATAGCGCTGAGTGCCTACAACAGCAAGTTGGAAAAATGGCAAACCAACTAGTTAATGTCTCACCTTAACCTCTTGGAAAAAGAGCAACAAACCAACCTTAAACCCATTAGGAGAAAGCAAATTATTAAAATCAAAGCAGAATTAAATGATTTGGAATAAAAAAACCTATACCAAGAATCAACAAAACAAGGAGACGGTTCTTTGAAAGAATTATCAAAATTGACAAGCCCTTAGCAAATCTTACCAAAAAAAGAAGAGAGCATATCGAAATAAACAAAATCACAGATGAAAATGGTAATATCACAACAGAAATTACCAAGATCCAGAATATCATGAGGGAATACTTCTCAAACCTTTACGCCAACAAATTTGAGAATCTAGAAGAAATGGATGAATTCCTAGATAATATTAACATACCCACACTGAACCAAGAAGAGAGAACCCAACTCAACAGGCCTATTTCAAGCTCTGAAATAGAAATGGAAATTAGACAAGTTCCACTTAAAAAGAGCCCAGGGCCAGATCATTCACAGCTGATTTCTATAAGGTCTTCAAAGCAGAGCTCACACCAATACTCCTCAAGCTCTTCAACGAAATTGAAAATGAAGGTTGTTTACCAAACTCATTCTGTGAAGCCAGTATATCCCTCATCCCCAAACCAGACAGAGATTCATCAAAGAAAGAGAACTATAGACCCATTTCTTTGATGAACATCGATGCAAAACTTCTCAACAAAATACTGGCCAACAGTCTACAACAACTCATCAAAAAAATTATACACTATGATCAAACTGGATTCATCACAGGGAGGCAAAGCTGGTTCAACATACACAAATCAATTAATATAATTCAACACATCAACAGGAGCAAGGACAAAAATCATATGATTGTCTCAATAGATGCGGAAAAGGCATTTGACAAGATCCAAAACCCCTTTATGTTAAAAGATGTGGAGAAACTAGGACTCCATGGAACATTTCTCAATGTAATAAAGGCTGTGTATGAGAAACCCCCTGCTAGTATTATACTTAATGGTGAAAATCTAAAGCCATTCCCTCTAAAATCAGGAACGAGACAAGGATGCCCACTCTATCCACTCCTTTCTAACATAGTACTAAATTTCCTAGGCAGTGCAATAAGGCAAGAAGCAAGCATAAAGGGAATTCAAGTAGGGAAAGAGGAAATAAAACTATCCCTCTTTGCAGATGACATGATTCTGTATTTACAGAATCCTATAGACTCTACTCCCAAGCTCCTTGAGCTGATTCAAAGCTTTGGAAGGGTAGCAGGCCATAAAATCAACCCTCACAAATCAACTGCCTTCCTTTACGCCAACAGTTAGAGGAACGGGGCAATAATCAGGAAAGAAACTCCTTTCACAATAGCCTCAAAGAAAATAAAGTACCTAGGAATTAGCTTAACTATGAATGTAAAGGACCATTTAGATGAAAACTTTAAAACCCTAAAAAAGGAAATTAAAGCAGAGATAAGGAAATGGAAAAACCCCCCATGATCCTGGATTGGAAGAATCAACATTGTGAAAATGACAATCTTGCCAAGGGCTATCTACAAATTCAATGCAATACCCATCAACATCCCAATGTCATTCTTTAAAGAAATAGAAGAGGCAATTCAAAATTTCATATGGAATAATAAAAGACCCCGTAAGCAAAAAACACTTCTTAGCAGAAAGAAGAGCGCTGGAGGAATTTCAATTCCAAACTTTAGACTCTATTACAGAGCAATAATTCTCAAAACAGCTTGGTACTGGCACAAGAACAGGCCTGAAGTAAAAAGGAATAGAACTACGGACCCAGATATTAAACCACAGACCTATGGCCACCTAATCTTTGACAAGGGAGCCAAAAAAATAGAATGGAAGAAAGATAGCCTCTTCAACAAGTTGTGCTGGCAGAACTGGTTAAGCACCTGCAGAAAACTAAAGTTGGATCCTTCTTTGTCACCTTGCAGTAGAATTAACTCCAAATGGATCAAAGACATGGAGGTAAAACTGACACACTGAAAAGTTTACAGGAAGGAATAGGAGGTACACTAGGCCTCCTTGGCACAGGTCGAAACTTTCTTAATAAGGACCAAGAATCACAACAAATCAGAGAAAGGCTGGATAAGTGGGACTGCATTAAAGTGCAGAGCTTTTGTATGGCAACGGATATAGCTAGTAAACTAATCAGGAAGCCTACAGAGTGGGAGAAGATCTTCACCAACCAAACAACGAAAAAAGGCCTCATATCTAAAATATATCAGCAACTCAAAAAATTGAATCACTCCAAAACTAACCTCCAAAGTAACACCCATCACATTAAAAAATGGGCCAAAGACTTAAAGAGAGTCTTCTCTGAAGAACAAACAAAAATGGCCTATAGACACATGAAGAAATGCTCAACATCTCTGGTCATAAAAGAATTGCATATCAAAAGAACTCTAAGATTCCACCTAACTCCAGATAGAATGACCAGGATCAGGAAAACGAATGACAACAGATTCTGGAGGGGATGTGGCCAGGAGGGATCACTACTACACTGTGGCTGGGAGTGCAAACTCGTTCAACCACTAGGAAAGCAGTGTGGCAGTGCCTCAAAAGGCTAAACATAGAACTTCCCTATGACCCAGCAATTCCACTACTTGGCATTTACCCAACAATCCAGAAACAAGGGCATACTAAACCCACTAGCACAACAATGTTAATTGCAGCGCTATTCACCATAGCAAAGATATGGAACCAACCCAGATGTCCCTCAGTTGATGAGTGGATCAACAAGTTGTGGTATTTGTACACAATGGAATTTTTTGCTGCTGACAGAAAGAATGACATCACCCCATTTGTTAGGATATGGAAAGACTTAGAACAAATCATATTAAGTGAAGTAAGCCAGACTCAAAGGAACTTAGGCTCAGTGGTTTCCCTCATTCGTCATAATCAGTAGAAATCTTGGGCTCTACTAGCAGAGATTTGCAATAGAGCAAAAGGCCATATATAAGGCCATATAATGTGAAGCTAATTGAAAGGACCTCCAGGATATTGAAACAAAAGCCATATAATGAATGACTGTTGTGCTTAATGTAGTATGTTGTCTCTCATCTCCTTTGCTGTCCCTTGGTTATCCCATATTGGTATAGTATCTCACTTTGTTATCTGATATATTGAATTTATTTGTAGTTGGATATTTGAAATTTGATAGGGAAGGGGGGAAAACCAAGACGGGTGGGGGATGTGGGGTTGGAGGGAAATGGGTACCAAGACATGTGAAAGGGTATCAATGAATGTGAATTAATGCACCTTCTACCTGGCAAATATCATGTAAGCCTTTTCCTAATTCCAATAAAAAAATGGAAAAAAAGAAAGTTGTAGTGTGTGGGGATGATGATGGGGTCAAATACATTTCTTCTTAAAAATTTACCTCATCTGGTTGCCCTGGATTTTCCTGGCCTTCTTCTTAGAGAACGGCCTGTTATACTGGATTTGTTGCTTCGCAAAGATCTAGCATGTACATCTTCGAGTAAGACATCCACAACTTCCATGCCTGAGACTCGAGTTTCCTGACCTTTGGCAACAGCACAGCAACATCTTTCTTCCTCCTGAGCCACAGGCCAAGTGAGCTGGCTTGAGCTGGTTGTTAGTTACAGTGGCTTGGTTACCAGGGTTCCATATTCTGTTCCATTGTGAGGGAGGCAGGGTCACCTTTCAGGGCCCAATGACCAAAGTTCCTTCCTCACAGAAGACCTCAACAAAGACATACTGGAGGCTGAATCTCTCCTCCAATCTCACAATATACATGTGGATGTAGTAAACAGCACACCTTATTTGTCCATTCCAAATGTCTTCCACTAGACCCAACTACCAGTCTGGACTCAGGCTCAAGGAGCCTTTCTTAGGTAAGATCCAAACTTAAGGGTCAATATTGCCCTCATCCTTTACAAAACATTTGCTTCACAGTGCCTTCTCTGCCTGCATTTTGCCCATGGTCGAATTTTTTTTGTTTTTGCTAGTCTTGGGACTTGACCTCAGAGTGTGAACATTGTTCTTGGGCTTTCTTTAGGCTTTAGCTGTCCCACCGAGCCACAGCACCACTTGCAGCGTTTTCTATGTATGTGGTAATGAGGAATCAAACCTGAGTCTTTTTGCGTGGTACCCAAGGACTCTACCACTACGTCAAACACACAGGGCATCTTGCCCATATTTTTGACGTCAATGTACTAGGATATTATTAGGTTTCTGTATCCTAATCAATTTTTTCCTGATGATTAGCTTTGCTGTCATGTGTAAAAAATGCAAGAGGGAAATACACAGTAGAATTAGTGAAATTTAAAAATAAGCATTACACACATAGATAAGTGTTCATTCTTTGTAGGAGAAACAATATTTTGATATGATGATGATGACTTTATAATAACTATGTCAGGGTTGACAGTTTAGCATAGTGGTAGAGTGCTTGCCTAGCATCAATGAAGATCTGGGTTTGATTGCTCAGTATCACATAGATAGAAAAATCTAGATGTGGCACTGTGGCTCAAGTGGCAGAGGGCTAGATTTGAGAAAACCCGAGGACAGTTCTCAGGCCCTGAATTCAAGCCCCAAGACTGGCAGAAAGATAAAAGGAAATAAAAATGCTTTTTAAGAGCTAATTCACTCACAGCATTGGCTTCTGAAATCTTCGCTTCTGCATCTTGTGAAATACCCCTTTCCCTCAACGTAGACAAGAAAAACAGATCCATCCCATGGTCCACTGTGAGGCCACTGGTTGGGCTAAGAGCTAGTCGTGCAGCAACACATAAGTTTTATTCTAATATTTTCCAAATTTTGTACTCAAATATGCTACCTACTTACCAACTTAGGTCAGTTATCCTTATGCTATACCTTTTCTTCAGGACTACAATATTCTTACACTCCTACGTTAATCCTCTTGTACCTCCCCTGACCTCTCTCATTCTTTTTTTCTATCTCTGGACCTCTGCTCATCTTTCAACCCTTATACTGCACGGATCTACACTTGATGGCTGTTGAGCAATATTGTATATGTAGGTGGTTAATTATTCTCTAGGCTTAGAGGGACTTAAAGACAATAGATATTGGATTGAGAGGCTTATTGTTTTGGGTATAAATCGCTTATCAGTGGTTGTATTAGACTGGTCTGTAAGTGCACAAAAAGAAAGAGTGATAATACCAATCAAAACTTGTGAACATCTAGTGTCTGCCAGCTACAGAGGTTTAGGTTGGTTATATCTGAAAAACTATAATCGTATTTAGTAGTAATCTTGCTCCCAATTTCAAATGGGCAGAACAAGAAACTGAAGAAAAATGTCAAATCAAGAAACAACATCCCCCACCCAATGTAAACAGACAATGGAACAGTCACTGGCAAACCTAGAGGAGAGTCTTCCAAGTGCTACACAAATGCAATTTATAAACATCATTAATGAAAAATGTGAAAATATAAAAAAGAGATAATGGAGGAAGCCATAGCTGAACAAGAGGAAAGCATAAACAAGGTGATAATGAAAAAGAAGAAGCCATAAAGGAGGCCATAATAAAGGTTTTTCAAAGAAAGATGGATGAATTCATAGAATCCACAAGTAAAAACCTGACCAAACTCCAGCAAATGTCCAAAGAAAATAAAGCTACTGAGCTAACCATTCAAAAGGAAATCAAGGAGATAAAGAAATCCATACATGATCTAAAACAAGAGATGCAAGGCCTCAAAAGTGAGCAATTAGAAGCAAGGGAGATGAAAAATAAAGTAGATAGCTTTGATAGCAGGTTAGACAATGCAGAGGAGAGAATTTCCGGGGCTGAAGATAATTTAGGTATTATAGAGAAAGAACAGAAAATGAGTCAATCCAAATCTAGGAAAATTGAGAGAGCGCTTCAGGAGGTCCAAGATACAATTACGTAGCCTAATTTAAGGCTAGTTGGTATTGAGGAGGGCGTGGGGAAAGAGGTCAATGGTATTGGAAATATACTTCAGGGAATCATCTCAGAGAATTTCCCAAATATCCAGAAGGGCAGGCCCATCCAGATACGAGAAGCTTTTAGAACCCCAAACAGACCTGACCAGAAAAGAACATCCCACCGAACTGGATCAATAGAAACAAAAGGAAAGATCCTAAAGGCAGCCAGGGAAAAGGGATCAGTAACCTATAAAGGCAAACCAATCAGAATAACCCCAGATTTCTCAGCAGAGACCATGCAAGCACGAAGTGACTGAAAGCATAT
Source organism: Megascapheus bottae (assembly GCF_031878675.1). Classification (NCBI taxonomy): domain Eukaryota; kingdom Metazoa; phylum Chordata; class Mammalia; order Rodentia; family Geomyidae; genus Megascapheus; species Megascapheus bottae. The sequence continues at coordinate 1,474,826 of NW_028327641.1, read as the reverse complement.
ATGTCATGCCCTTAAATCAAATAACTACCAACCAAGAATACTGTAGCCAGCTAAGCTCTCATTCATAACTGAGGGAACAATAAAAACATTCCATTCCAGGGAAAAGCTGCAACAATATGTCGAAACAAAACCAACATTACAGAGAATTCTCAAAGATGCTCTATACATAGAAAACCAAAATAAATGCAATATAGGGAAAGAAATGGCACCTAAACAGCATACCATCTAAGGACCACAAGAACTGTCAAGACACAGGCCCTACTAGTAGCTTTCAAAAATGGTAAGAACTAATAAATATCTCTCAATCCTAACTCTCAATATCAATGGAATTAACTCTCCAATTAAACGGCATAGGCTGTCTAGTTGGATCAAAAAGCAACAGCCATCGTTCTTCTGTCTTCAAGAGACACATCTTACCCAAAAACAATCATCTTTTGAAAGTGAGAGGTTGGCATAAACTCTATCAAGCTAACTGCCCCCATAAACAGGCTGGAGTTGCCATCCTCATATCAGATACAATAGACTTCCAACTAAAATTAGTAAGAAAAGACAAAGAAGGTTACTACATACTACTAAAGGGATCTTTCCTCCAGGATGACATAACGATCCTAAATATTTACACACCCAATCCCGGAGCTCCAAACTTCATCAAGCAAACTTTACTTACACTGAAACCATACATAGATCGAAATACAGTGATTGTTGGTGAGTTTAACACACCACTCTCACCTATGGACAGATCAACAAGGCAAAACTCAACAGAGAAACCTTAGAACTGAACAACTATATAGACCAACTAGATCTAACAGACATCTGCAGAATATTCCACCCAGTAACAACAAAATATACGTTTTTCTCAGCAGCACATGGAACGTTTTCCATAATAGACCACATCTTAGGCCATAAAACAAACTTGGACAGATTCAGAAACACTGAAATTATTCCATGCATACTCTCAGACCATAAAGGCATCAAATTGGAGCTGAACACATATCTCCACCAACAAAAACCCTGTAACTCATGGAGACTGAACAACACATTGTTGAATCAAAAACAATGGGTAATCGAAGAGATCAGAACAGATATCCAACTGTTTATGAAATTTAAGAATAAGGAGCACACACATATCAACTCCTTAGGGACACAACAAAGGCAGTACTCAGAGGAAAATTTATAGTGCTGAGTGCCATCAACAGCAAGGTGGAAAAATGGCAAACCAACTAGTTAATGTCTCACTTTAACCTCCTGGAAAAAGAGCAACAAACTAACCCTAAACCCGTTAGGAGAAAGCAAATTATTAAATCAAAGCAGAATTAAATGATTTGGAATAAAAAAAACCTATAGAAAGAATCCACAAAACAAGGAGCTGGTTCTTTGAAAGAATTAACAAAATTGAAAAGCCCTTAGCAAATCTTACCAAAAAAACAAGAGAGCATATCGAAATAAACAAAATCGCAGATGAAAATGGTAATATCACAACAGAAATTACCAAGATCCACAATATCATGAGGGAATACTTCTCAAACCTTTACACCAACAAATTTGAGAATGTAGAAGAAATGGATGAATTAATAGACAATATTAACATACTTACACTGAACCAAGAAGAGCTAACCCAAATCAACAGGCCTATTTCAAGCTCTGAAATAGAAATGGAAATTAGACAACTTCCACTTAAAAAGAGCCCAGGGCCAGATGGATTCACAGCTGAATTCTATAAGGTCTTCAAAGCAGAGCTCACACCAATACTCCTCAAGCTCTTCAACGAAATTGAAAATGAAGGTTGTTTACCAAACTCATTCTGTGAAGCCAGTATATCCCTCATCCCCAAACCAGACAGAGATTCATCAAAGAAAGAGAACTATAGACCCATTTCTTTGATGAACATCGATGCAAAACTTCTCAACAAAATACTGGCCAACCGTCTACAACAACTCATCAAAAAAATTATACACTATGATCAAACTGGATTCATCACAGGGAGGCAAAGCTGGTTCAACATACACAAATCAATTAATATAATTCAACACATCAACAGGAGCAAGGACAAAAATCACATGATTGTCTCAATAGATGCGGAAAAGGCATTTGACAAGATCCCAAACCCCTTTATGTTAAATGATATGGAGAAACTAGGACTCCATGGAACATTTCTCAATGTAATAAAGTCTGTGTATGAGAAACCCACTGGTAGTATTATACTTAATGGTGAAAATCTAAAGCCATTCCCTCTAAAATCAGGAACGAGACAACGATGCCCACTCTCTCCACTCCTTTTTAACGTAGTACTAGAATTCCTAGGCAGTGCAATAAGGCAAAAAGCAAGCATAAAGGGGATCCAAGTAGGGAAAGAGGAAATAAAACTATCCCTCTTTGCAGATTGTAGGGAGCCGGGACAAACGCCTTTATAAGATGGCGCCCGTTTCCTGACTCCTTAGAGGTAAACAACTCCATATAAGGCAATGCTGTGCTCGACTACGTGTCCTAAGTTATGCGCATGCGTGAATCACATGATGATCCCTGGCCAATCCCGCGGCACCTCGTTGTGACAGTAGGGCCGCAGCCAATGGTGGAGCGACCCGTGTTCCTGTTCCCTATATAAGCAGCTGCTTTTGATGCCTCGCCCCTTTTGCTTCCTGCTCCCCCTTCAATCAAAAGGCTCTCCAATAAAGTATGATTTGAGAAGAATCCTCGAGTGGTCGTCGTTCTTCCTCGCTGGTCGAGGAGCTTGCCGCAACTGGTGCCGAGACCCGGGACCCTGGGAAGACAGGACGACAAGCGAGGGGCAGAGGAGGATTCAGAACTCGACATACGGAGAAGAGACGTCGGTAAGTATCAGCCTGATCAGCTGAGATCCCCAGGTATGCTGTTTTTTGGGGTACAATTCTGGGTGCTTGCTGTTGTCCTTCCTTTGTGGGTGCTGCTTGTGTGTTTTTGTTGCATTTGTCTGCGTTGCGACAACTCAGAGATTGTTAAGGAAGTCAGTAGGACATTGATGAAGCACCAGGATAGTCTCTCCGAGGCAGAAACAAATGGGGAGGAAAAGGGTAGGCCAAAAAGAAAAGGGAATGAAAATAAAGAAAAGAGACGTTATGTCAAAGAACAGAGGGTGAACGCACCCTACCAAGATACCCTGCAGGAGGGTGATAAGGAGGACTAAGTCATAAGAGCAATGGAGCCGCTCCCCGGGCAGCTTTACCCGGATCTAGACAGGTTTCAACATTTACAAATAAGGGAGTCTAGAGATGAGCTACAGGATTCAAATGAGGAATTAAACAGCTCAGGTGAGGAAGTGACTAACAATTCAGATGAGGAACAGGACCCGAAAGAGGGAGAAGGCTTGGAGGAGGCGGTTGCTAGGTATGTGGAGGGTAGGTATGGAGTTCGACGACCTCTTATGGCCGGAGTGTCTAAAGGAAATAAGCAAGAGAGAATCATGCCCTCTGCGCCCCCGCCCTATCCTGTGGCGCTGGGAAAATGTCATTTCATAAAAGGAAGCACTTGGTCCCGCCTGGCAGCTGCGTTCCCAGTTTTTGAGAACCCAGTTACCCAGGAGAGGACCTTTGAACCAGTCTCCTATAAACAGTTAAAGGATTTGATGGAGGCAGTACTTAATTATGGAGTTACGGCCAGTTATACCACTGCCTTGCTTAGAAGACTAACTGTTAATGCTATGACACCTAATGATTGGTATGAGGTCGCGCGGACATGCCTCAATCATGGACAGTTCCTTGACTTCAGGTCTATAGTTATGGACAGAGCTCAGGCTCAATATAGAGTAAATGTACAAGAAGGGCGGCCCGAGTGGACCGTGGACAGGCTCCTAGGACAAGGACAATGGGCTGCCGATCAGACAAATTTCCCCTGGGATGTTTATAAACAAATAAATGAGGTTTTTTACAAGTCCTGGAGGGCAATCCCAACCAAAGGCCAGGTCACTGGCAGCCTCACCAAAGTTACTCAAGCTGTCACGGAGCCATTCTCCGATTTTGTGGCCCGTGTGCTCGAAACGGCGGAGCGCGTTTTTGGAAATCTTGAAGTCTTTATGCCACTTGTCCAACAAATTATTTTTGAGCAAAGTACAAAGGAATGTCAGAGAGCTATTGTGCCGGTCAAGGAAAAGGGCCTGGAAGCATGGGTAAAAGCCTGCAGGGAAATAGGGGGGCCATTAACTAATGCAGGCCTGGCTGCAGCTGTACTGTCAGCCACCCGAGCGGCCAAGGACTCTAAAGGTAAAGGATGCTTCAAATGTGGCCAACTTGGACACTTTAAACACCAGTGTCCCAGAACTGCTCCCAAGGGTCCGCAGGGAGTTCAAAAGATGCCAGGAACATGTCCTAGGTGCAAGAAGGGAAAACATTGGGCCAATGAATGCAGGTCAGTAAAAGATATTAATGGACAGCCCATTCCTTCTCTTAGTGCAGGCCAGGGCCCACAAATTTATGGGGCACTTCAGACTCCGGCACCTGTTTCGAGCCTACAGCAGCCAGTTCGGCCAGAAGGGCAACCCCAGGCTCCACAGGGTTGGACCTCTGTGCCTCCTCCGGATTGGTCTTAACTCCAGCCATGGGAGTACAAATATTGGATACTAATGTAACTGGACCATTAGAAAGAGGCACGGTGGGATTGGTGTTAGGGCGCTCCTCCTCCACCTTAAAAGGACTAATAATTTTCCCGGGCGTTATAGATTCTGACTATTCAGGAGTAATCAAGGTTTTGTGCCACTCCCCTTACGGAGTAATCTCTATAGCCCCGGGAGATAGGATTGCCCAGATTTTAATTTTACCTTCAAAACATGAAAACTTTCTTTCACTACAAAAGGAAAGGGGAGCCGCAGGCTTAGGCTCCACAGGGATTGATCTTGTATGCCTGTCGATGGAATTGGACCAGAGACCCATGCTATCCCTACAAATAGAGGGAAAGTCCTTTCTTGGCCTGGTAGATACCGGAGCCGATCGGAGCATTATTCAATCAAAGGCCTGGCCCAAGCAGTGGCCATTACAAAAATCTTCTCAAACTTTACAAGGACTTGGATATGCTAATACTCCCTGTGTCAGTGCTAAAGAGTTAATGTGGAGAACTGAAGAAGGCCAACAGGGGACAATCCAACCGTTTGTAATCGACGTCCCTGTCAATCTTTGGGGACGGGATGTGCAACAACAATTAAAACTTAAACTGACTAATAATTATTCAGAAGTTAGTCAAAACATCATGAAACAGCAGGGATATGTTCCAACTCAAGGGCTTGGCAAATGTCTTCAGGGACGCCCAGAACCCGTTGAGCCTGTTGCAAAATTTAATAGGAAAGGATTGGGTTTTTCCTAGGGGCCATTGAAACAAAAGCTTCCAACAATAATGCGGTACCCATACCCTGGTTGACTCAGAAATCGGTGTGGGTCCCCCAGTGGCCCCTTTCACAAGAAAAATTGGAAGCTGCAAAAAATTTAGTTGAGGAACAGTTAAAATTGGGACACGTTGAGCCCTCTGTATCTCCCTGGAACACACCCATTTTTATTATTAAAAAGGCTTCTGGCAAGTGCAGATTGTTACATGACTTAAGGGCAGTAAACGCGCAAATGCAAGTCATGGGACCAGTCCAGAGAGGACTTCCTCTACTTTCGGCGCTCCCCCGAGATTGGCCTGTGTTGAGCTTAGACATTAAAGATTGCTTCTTCTCAATACCCTTTGCCCTGAGGATAGAGAACGTTTTGCCTTTACGTTGCCCTCTGTTAATCATGAACAGCCAGATGTCCGGTATCAGTGGAAGGTCTTGCCGCAAGGCATGGCTAATAGCCCGACTATTTGTCAACTGTTTGTGGATTCGGCCCTGCTGTCAGTTAGACAGGAGTTTCCCCTGGTAAAAATCATTCATTATATGGATGATATCCTGCTAGCTGCTTCCTCTCTTGAGGTACTTCATAGAGCCTATCAACAGGTGGTTTCCCTACTTGAACAGAGAGGGCTTATTATTGCCCCTGATAAAGTACAACAATCCAAGGTGGTAAAATTCTTAGGCACCATTGTTACTTCTGCCTTTATTCGACCTCAAAAAATTTCTATTCGGACTGCCCACTTAAAAACACTCAATGATTTTCAACAACTGTTGGGAGACATCAACTGGATCCGGGGATATTTAAACATTCCTCGAGCAGAATTACTGCCTTTATTTTCCATTTTGGAAGGTAACCCGGATGTCACATCTACACGAAAACTTACCCCACAGGCTTTTGCGGCCCTAAAAAGGATTGAAGGGGCAATAATTAAGGCTCAAGTGTGTCGTTATAATCCAGGTCAATTACTTATGTTGTGTATTTTAAAGACAAAGAATTATCCTACAGGGGTCTTATGGCAGGACGGCCCTCTGTGGTTGCTTCATGGTAATTCTCTTGGAGCAAGAACTGTTCAATATTTTCCTGAGCTTGTTGCAACTCAAGCCCTATTGGGCCTAAAGTATTGTTGAATGCATTTTGCTAAAATACCCGATAAATTAATTATTCCCTATACCAGGAATCAGGTGGAAACTTTGGCTGCCACTGTGGATATATGGGCAATTTTATTATGTGCCTTTCCCAATATTATTGATAACCATTATCCCAAGCATCCCCTGTTTGCCTTTGTAGAGAGAAATTTGGTTTATTTTCCCATTATTACCTCTAAGAAGCCTTTGGTTACAGCCTTGACTATTTATACTGATGGGTCAAAAACTGGTCAGGGTGCCTTTGTGGTGGAAGGTCAAAATCCAGTCGTGTTATATTTTCTACCGGATGTTCCTCAGGTCACGGAGTGCCTGGTGGTTCTAGAGGTGTTTAAAAGATTTGAAGAGCCCTTTAATCTTTTTTCTGATTCACAATATGTTGTTAATGCTGTTATTTCTCTTGAAGTCACCGCCTCAATTAGGCAGGCCAGCATGGTTTCTAACATATTATTACAGATTCAATCCCTTATTTTGGAAAGAAAGAATCCCTTTTATATAGGGCACATGAGAGCTCATACCTTGTTGCCAGGTCCCATGGCTAAGGCTAATGCCCAGGTAGATCAGGCAATTAGGGCCATGGTTTTGAGAGCTATTGATTCTGTAGAATCAGCAAAAACTTTTCATCAGTTATATCATGTACCTGCTAATACTCTTAGAATAAAATTTAATATAACCAGACATGAAGCACGAAATATTGTTAAAGCCTGTCAGTCTTGTGTGATTTTTCTCCCCTCTACTAATGTGGGGATAAACCCTAGAGGCTTAAAACCAAATGCCCTGTGGCAAATGGATGTTACTCATTTAGCGGAATTTGGAAAATTAAAATATTTACATGTCTCAGTGGATACCTATTCTGGCATAGTACATGCCACGCCCTTGGCAGGAGAAAAGGTTTCCCATGTAAAAGTACATTGTTTAGAAGCCTGGGCGGCCTGGGGAAAACCCCTTCACTTAAAAACTGATAATGGCCCTGCCTATACTTCTCATGGTTTCCGCGCCTTTTGTGCGCAAATGCAAGTAGCCCATACAACAGGATTACCATACAATCCGCAAGGACAAGGAATTGTGGAAAGAACCAACAAAAAATTAAAAGAAATACTTCAAAAACAAAAAGGGGGAATTGCGGAAGGAGCATCTCCCAGGGAAAGACTTTCCCTTGCACTTTTTACTTTAAATTTTTTAATTTTAAATAGTGATGATAAGTCAGCAGCAGATAGACATGCTGCCCAAAACCCTAAAATTATAACTGAGATGGTTAAATGGAAGGATGTTATTACAAATACTTGGTGCGGACCGGATCCCGTAGTAAGGAGATCCAGGGGAGCTGTTTGTGTTTTTCCACAGGAGCAGGAAACACCGGTTTGGGTCCCATTGCGATTGACGCGAAAGGTGGAAGGAGAACCCGAGAAAGGCACTGACGATGAAGATCATTCTCATGTTGGTGGTAATACTAGCAGATCCAGTGATGGCCCAGGAGAGGATTTTGTGGGCGCTGATGAAGACCTTTCCAATACCGATGCCTGTGAAGCATGACGCTCGTGTTTTCCCGTATCTTTTCACGACCAATTCATCATTGCAGTTACCTTTTCTTCCCATGGACCGACAGTTGGACAATTATACGTTGCCGATGTCTTTACACCGCTAATCTGTCAAGGCAGTTGGGTCAGATGTTAATTGGACAATGGTCAAATGATTTTGAAAACCTTACAAGCCAATTGAGATATGAAATTATGATTGTTAATTCAACCAGGGTAAATGTGGCCCCTTTTTGGGAAAATTACTGATTGGATATTACAGGCATCCTCCTGGGTAAAAGAATGGGCTGGAAGTTTAGCCTTATTGGGATTAATGATGTGTGGGTTGGGGATTTTGTGTTGGATGCTATGTAAAATGAGTTATAAATGAAAAAGAGATAATGCTATTATAAAACTAGCTTTTGCAGCATTAGAAATGCATGACTCCCCCCAAGTTTGGTTAAGTATGCTTGAAAAGAAAAGGATGTGTGGTCTGCCTATGGTTGGTCTGTCGCCTGCAAGCCCAAACACAGAGGGATATGGTAATGATTTTCACAAGCATTAGCCGCCTTGGAAGTTGGATCCTCACCCCAAATATGGCTTTCAGCCTTAAAGGGCAATTGAGCCTTATTTCTCTGCATAGCCTTTGCACCCCGGGGGACAAGATCCCATTGCACAGGGACAGGTATGCAGCTTAAGATCTGGAGCAAACATGATGCGAGGCGTATGCACTGCACTTGGGAAAAGGGAGATGCCTTTTCTCGAGTAGAGCACGTCTGTTTGCATGTGGGTAGATGCCAAAATTTCCCACCTCTGAAAAAAGGGCATCGGACTGGTGGGTCAACCTCTGGGAAAGAGCCTGGAGAGGAGGCCTTGCATTGTCCTTATTCTCTTCAGAGAACAGACCTCTACTCTTGCCTGATGCTCAAAACAAGAAGGGGGAGCTGTAAGGAGCCGGGACAAACACCATTATAAGATGGCGCCCATTTCCTGACTCCTAAGAGGTAAACCACTCCATATAAGGCAATGCTGTGCTCGACTACGTGTCCTAAGTTATGCGCATGAGCGAATCACATGATGATCCCTGGCCAATCCCGTGGCACCTCGTTGTGGCAGTAGGGCGGCAGCCAATGGTGGAGCGACCCGTGTTCTTGTTCCCTATATAAGCAGCTGCTTTTTGATGCATCGCCCCTTTTGCTTCCTGCTACCCCTTCAATCAAAAGGCTCTCAAATAAAGTATGATTTGAGAAGAATCCTCGAGTGGTGGTCTTTCTTCCTCGCTGGTCGAGGAGCTCGCCGCACAGATGAAAAGATTCTGTATTTAAAGAATCCTATAGACTCTACTCCCAAGCTCCTTGAGCTGATTCAAAGCTTTGGAAGGGTAGCAGGCCATAAAATCAACCCTCACAAATCAACTGCGTTCCTTTACGCCAACAGTGAGAGGAACGAGGCAATAATCAGGAAAGAAACTCCTTTCACAATAGCCTCAAAAAAATAAAGTACCTAGGAATTAGCTTAACTAAGAATGTAAAGGACCGTTTAGATGAAAACTTTAAAACCCTAAAAAAGGAAATTAAAGCAGAACTAAAGAAATGGAAAAACCTCCAATGCTCCTGGAACGGAAGAATCAGCATTGTGAAAATGACAATCTTGCCAAGGGCTATCTACAAATTCAATGCAATACCCATCAACATCCCAATGTCATTCTTTTAAGAAATAGAAGAGGCAATTCAAAATTTCATATGGAATAATAAAAGACCCCGTAAGCAAAACACTTCTTAGCAGAAAGAACAGCGCTGGAGGAATTTCAATTCCAAACTTTAGACTCTATTACAGAGCTATAATTCTCAAAAGAGCTTGGTACTGGCACAAGAACAGGCCTGAAGTCCAATGGAATAGAACTGCGGACCCAGATATTAAACCACAGACCTATGGCCACCTAATCTTTGACAAGGGAGCCAAAAAAATAGAATGGAAGAACGAAAGCCTCTTCAACAAGTTGTGCTGGCAGAACTGGTTAAGCACCTGCAGAAAACTAAAGTTGGATCCTTCTTTGTCACCTTGCACTAGAATTAACTCCAAATGGATCAAAGACCTGGAGGAAAAGGTTACACACTGAAAAGTTTATAGGAAGCAATAGGAGATACACTAGGCCTCCTTGGCACAGGTCGAAACTTTCTTAATAAGGACCAAGAATCACAACAAATCAGAGAAAGGCTGGATAAGTGGGACTGCATTAAACTGCAAAGCTTTTGTATGGCAACGGATATAGCTAGTAAACTAATCAGGAAGCCTACAGAGTGGGAGAAGATCTGCTCCAACCAAACAACGGACAAAAGCCTCATATCTAAAATATATCAACAACTCAAAAAATTGAATCACTCCAAAACTAACCTCCAAAGGAACACCCATCCCATTAAAAAACGGGCCAAAGACTTAAAGAGAGTCTTCTCTGAAGAAGAAACAAAAATGGCCTATAGACACATGAAGAAATGCTCAACATCTCTGGTCATAAAAGAAATGCAAATCAAAACAACTCTAAGATTCCACCTCACTCCAGTTAGAATGGCCAGGATCAGGAAAACGAATGACAACAGATGCTGGAGGGGATGTCGCCAGGAGGGATCACTACTACACTGTTGGTGGGAGTGCAAACTCATTCAACCACTATGGAAAGCAGTGTGGCAGTGCCTCAAAAGGCTAAACATAGAACTCCCCTATGACCCAGCAATTCCACTACTTGGCATTTACCCAACAATCCAGAAACAAGGGCATACTAAACCCACTAGCACAACAATGTTCATTGCAGCGCTATTCACCATAGCAAAGATATGAAACCAACCCAGATGTCCCTCAGTTGATGAGTGGATCAACAAGTTATGGTATTTGTACACAATGGAATTCTATGCTGCTGTCAGAAAGAATGACATCGCCCCATTTGTTAGGAAATGGAAAGACTTAGAACAAATCATATTAAGTGAAGTAAGCCAGACTCAAAGGAACTTAGGCTCAGTGGTTTCCCTCATTCATCATAATCAGTAGGAACCTTGGGCTCTACTAGCAGAGATTTGCAATAGATCAAAAGGCCATATATAAGGCCATTTAATGTGAAGCTAATTGAAAGGACCTCCAGGATATTGAAACAAAAGCCACATAATGAATGATTGTTGTCCTTAATGTACTATGTTGTCTCTCATCTCCTTTCTGTCCCTTGGTTACCCATAATGGTATAGTATCTCACTTTGTTATCTGATATATTGAATTTATTTTTATTTGGATATTTGAAATTTGATAGGGAAGGGGGGAAAACCAAGACGGGTGGGGGGTGTGGGGTTGGAGGGAAATGAGTACCAAGACATGTGAAAGGGTATCAATGTATGTGAATTTATGCACTTTCTACCTGGCAAATATCATGTAACCCTTTTACTGATCACAATAAAAAAAATGAAAAAAAAAAGAAAGTTGTAGTGTGTGGGGATGATGATGGGGTCAAATACATTTCTTCTTAGAAATTTACCTCATCTGGTTGCCCTGGATTTTCCTGGCCTTCTTCTTAGAGAAAGGCCTGTTATACTGTATTTGTGGCTTGGCAAAGTTCTAGCATGTACATCTTCGAGTAAGACATCCACAACTTCCTTGCATGAGACTCGAGTTTCCTGACCTTTGGCAACAGCACAGCAACATCTTTCTTCCTCCTGAGACACAGGCCAAGTGAGCTGGCTTGAGCTGGTTGTTAGTTACAGCGGCTTGGTTACCAGTGTTCCATATTCTGTTCCATTGTGAGGGAGGCAGGGTCACCCTTCAGGGCCCAATGACCAAAGATCCTTGCTCACAGAAGACCTCACCAAAGACATACTGGAGGCTGAATCTCTCCTCCAATCTCACAATATACATGTGGATGTAGTAAACAGCACACCTTATTTGTCCATTGCCAATGTCTTCCACTAGGCCCAACTACCAGTCTGGTCTCAGGCTCAAGGAGCCTTTCTTAGGTAAGATCCAAACTTAAGGGTCAATATTGCCCTCATCCTTTACAAAACATTTGCTTCACAGTGCCTTCTCTGCCTGCATTTTGTCCCTTGTCGAATTTTTTTTTGTTTTTGCTAGTCTTGGGACTTGACCTCAGAGTGTGAACATTGTTCTTGGGCTATCTTTAGGATTTAGCTGTCCCACCGAGCCACAGCACCACTTGCAGCGTTTTCTATGTATGTGGTAATGAGGAATGTAACCTGAGTCTTTTTGCGTGGTAGCCAAGGATTCTACCACTAGGTCAAACACACAGGGCATCTTGCACATATTTTTGACGTCAATCTACTAGGATATTATTAGGTTTCTGTATCCTAATCAATTTTTTCCTGATGATTAGCTTTGCTGTCATGTGTAAAAAATGCAAGAGGGAAAAACACAGAAGAATTAGTGAAATTTAAAAAAAAAGCATTACACACATAGGTAAGTGTTCATTCTTTGTAGGAGAAAGGATATTTTTATATGATAATGATGATGATTTTATAATTACTATGTCACGGTTGAGAGTTTGGCATAGTGGTAGAGTGCTTGCCTAGCATCCATGAAGATCGGGGTTTGATTGCTCAGTATCACATAGATAGAAAATCTAGATGTGGCACTGTGGCTCAAGTGGCAGAGGGCTGGACTTGACAAAACCCGAGGACAGTGCTCAGACCCTCAATTCCAGCCCCAAGACTGGCAGAAAGATAAAAGAAAATGAAAATGCTTTTTAAGAGCTAATTCACTCACAGCATTGGCTTCTGAAATCTTCGCTTCTGCATCTTGTGAAATACCCCTTTCCCTCAACGTAGACAAGAAAAACAGATCCATCCCATGGCCCACTGTGCGGCCACTGGTTGGGCTAAGAGCTAGTCGTGCAGCAACACATAAGTTTTATTCTAATAATTTCCAAAGTTTGTACTCAAGTATGCTACCTAGTTACCAACTTAGGTCAGTTATCCTTATGCTATACATTTTCTTCATTACTACAATATTCTTACACTCCTACGTTAATCCTCTTGTACCTCCCCTGACCACTATCATTCTTTTTTTCTATCTCTGGACCTCTGCTCGTCTTTCAACCCTTATATTGCACGGATCTACAGTTGATGGCTGTTGAGCAATATTGTATATGTAGGTGGTTCATTATTCTCTTCGCTCAGAGGGACTTAAAGACAATAGAGATTGGATTGAGAGGCTTATTGATTTGGGTATAAATCGCTTATCAGTGGTTGTATTAGACTGGTCTGTAAGTGCACAAAAAGAAAGATTGATAATACCAATCAAAACTTGTGAACATATAGTGTCTGCCAGCTACAGAGGTCTAGGTTGGTCATATCTGAAAAACTATAATCGTATTTAGTAGTAATCTTGCTCCCATTTTCAAATGGGCAGAACAAGAAACTCAAGAAAAATGTCAAATCAAGAAACAACATCACCCACCCAATGTAAACAGACAATGGAACAGTCACTGGCACACCTAGAGGAGAGTCTTCCAAGTGCTACACAAATGCAATTGATAAACATCATTAATGGAAAACGTGAAAATATAAAGAAAGAGATAATGGAGGAAGCCATAGCTGAACAAGAGGAAAGCATAAACAAGGTGATAATGAAAAAGAAGTAGCCATAAATGAGGCCTTAATAAAGGTTTTTCAAAGAATGATGGATGAATTCATAGAATCCACAAATAAAAACGTGACCAAACTCCAGCAAATGTCCACAGAAAATAAAGCTACTAAGCTAACCACTCGAAAGGAAACCAAGGAGATAAAGAAATCCATACATGATCTAAAACAAGAGATGCAAGGCATCAAAAGTGAGCAATTAGAAGCAAGGGCGATGAAAAATGAAGTAGATAGCTTTGATAGCAGGTTAGACAATGCAGAGGAGAAAATTTCTGGGGCTGAAGATAATTTAGTTATTATAGAGAAAGAATAGAAAATGAGACAATCCAAATCTAGGAAAATCGAGAGAGCGCTTCAGGAGGTCCAAGATACAATTACGTAGCCTAATTTAAGGCTAGCTGGTACTGAGGAGGGCGTGGAGAAAGAGGTCAATGGTATTGGAAATATACTTCAGGGAATCATCTCAGAGAATTTCCCAAATATCCAGAAGGGCAGGCCCATCCAGATACGAGAAGCTTTTAGAACCCCAAACAGACCTGACCAGAAAAGAACATCCCACCGCCACATTGTGATCCGAACTGGATCAATAGAAACGAAAGAAAAGATCCTAAAGGCAGCAGGGAAAAGGGATCAGTAACCTATAAAGGCAAACCAATCAGAATAACCCCAGATTTCTCAGCAGAGACCATGCAAGCACGAAGTGACTGGAAGCATATATGTCATGCCCTTAAATCAAATAACTACCAACCAAGAATACTGTAGCCAGCTAAGCTCTCATTCATAACTGAGGGAACAATAAAAACATTCCATTCCAGGGAAAAGCTGCAACAATATGTCGAAACAAAACCAACACTACAGAGAATTCTCAAAGATGCTCTATACATAGAAAACCAAAATAAATGCAATATAGGGAAAGAAATGGCACCTAAACAGCATACCATCTAAGGACCACAAGAACTGTCAAGACACAGGCCCTACTAAAAGCTTTTAAAAATGGTAGGAACTAATAAATATCTCTCAATACTAACTCTCAATATCAATGGACTTGACTCTCCAATTAAACGGCATAGGCTGTCTAGTTGGATCAAAAAGGAAGAGCCATCGTTCTGCTGTCTTCAAGAGACACATCTTACCCAAAAACAATCATCTTTTGAAAGTGAGAGGTTGGAATAAACTCTATCAAGCTAACTGCCCCCATAAACAGGCTGGAGTTGCCATCCTCATATCAGATACAATAGACTTCAAACTAAAATTAGTAAGAAAAGACAAAGAAGGTTACTACATACTACTAAACGGATCTTTCCTCCAGGAAGACATAACGATCCTAAATATTTACACACCCTTTTGAAGATTCTCAAAAGATTGAAGATTCTGCCAGTGTACGTTAGATTCCGTCATTGATATTAAATAATGCAATGAGTGGATTTATATTTGAAATATCACTGTTGACAAAATCTAACACACATTTGCTTAGTATTTGCTTTTGATTTCCCAAGAAGTTCAGTACAAGCTAACATGTGTGGCATATATCGACTGGGAGAAATGATTCAGAATATGTAACTCTTTTGAACAGGAGTCAGTGAAAAGATACAGAAGCAGGATATCCATATTGTGATAATTTGTATCTTTTGCATATTTTGTGTTTGTTATTAATTCCATTTGTAATGTCATTTCTAGGTAAAAACTTTTCAAATGTTTCCAAACAATTTGTTATTTCAACAGCAAAAAAAGACATTTATATGCCTGATAAAATTCACAGAATCCAAATTTTTCCATATTATTTTTTATTTTTTTTTGATGGGTCATAGATCTTGAACTTAGCCTGGGCACTATCCCTGAGCTCTTCAGCTCCAGGCTACACATTACCCTGGAGCCAAGCCCCACTTCCCATTTTCTAAAGTTAAATGGGAGATAAGAGTCTCATGTCTTTTTGTGCCAGGATGGCTTTAAACCTTGATCCTCAGATCTCAGCCTCCTGAGTAGCTAGGATTATAGAAGTAAGCCACCACCCCATCATGCTCAGCTTTCTGTTTTTCTTTTAAACAAGCCCTTTTGCTGGAACTCGGTCTGAGCACTGTTCTTCAGCTTTCCTCAAGCCTAGTAATCTTCTACTTGAGCCACAGCACTACTTCTGGTTTTTTCTGTGTATGTGGTACTGCGGAATTGAACCTTCGTCTTCATACAAGCACTCTACAACTATGCCAAACTCCCAGCCCCTCCACATTAGTTTTTATGATAGATCTTTCCATGCATCTAGGATGGCTAGAAATCCTTCTTGAGTTTCCCAAGATCAGGGAGTATAGGTGTGTCCCATCCTGTGTGGCTACATAACCATTGTTTAGGGTACAGTTCTCTCTTCATTCTACCCATCTAGAGCAATTTTCATCTTCCATGTATAATCATTAAACATTCAGCTCCCGTTCCTCTCTACTCCATTCTCTGGAACCATCGTGCTTTTTGGCTCTAAGGGTTTGTTGATCCTTGGAAGCTCTGGAAGGGAAAACATACCATAGCTCTTCCTTTATGACTGCTGTATTTTTAGTTTACTGTAATCAAGATTCATCTGTAAAATATAGTAAAATGTTCTTCCTTTTCAATGCATTGTTTTGCCTATTTCTATCTTTTGATTATTATTAATAGTTGTGAATGGATTCTCCACATATTTGTTCTAGTCTCTGCTTTCTCTTCCGTTAGGTACAAATCTAGAAATAGAAGTGTTGGACCATATTTCTATGTAATTCTATATTTAGTACTTTTTTAGCACTCTCCACGCAATTTTTGATTGTTTTATATTCCTTGCAGAACTATTCCAAAGTTCTACTTCTTCTCACTACCTTCCCAGTAATAGTTAGACATTGAAAGTTGTTTTTTTGTATGCGTGTGTGTGTGTGTGTGTTTGTGTGTGTTTATGTGGATCTTTTTGTTTAAAACTATATTTATATTAACATATTTAAATTAATGATTTCATTGTAATTTTAATTTTTCTCATGACCGTTAATATTGAAATTCTTTCTACATTTTGAACTGCTATTTCTATATATTCTTTTTAGAAAATCCTCTCCAATCTCCAATTTTTTCCCTTTTTTGTGGGGTAATGGGGAAAGTCATGGGGCTTGGACCTTGGGCCGTGAGCTCTTTAGTTTAAGGCTATTGTCCTACCCTGAGTATTGCCCCTCAGTTCTTCTGCTCACAGCTCCCTACCCCTCTTCCCATTATATACAGAACAAAGGTCATCCTCAGTCTTTTTGAAAAAGTAAAACATACAGTAAATTTGTAGTATAAAACAGCAAGAAATAAATTTCTTGCCAGGTGCCGTGACTTCTACATGTAATCCTAACTACTCAGATATCAGGCTGATGTCTAAAGATTTGGTTCAAAGCCAGCCTGGGCATTAGAAAGTCTATGAGACTCTCATCTACAGTTAACCACTAGAATATGGGAAATGGCACTGTGGCTTCATAGGTAGGATGATAGCCTTGAGTTGAAGAGCTCAGGAACAGTGCCCAGGCCCAGAGTTCAAGCCTTACAAATCCCCCAGCCAAAAAAAAGAAAAAAAAGTTTCTTCCCCAAGTGAATATTATGCCAGACATAGAACATTAACATTCTGGGTGTACTTCACAGTATTATTACTTGATACCCTAAGATTTTGCAATATTCCCACAGTACCAGCATATGTCATCATATAATGTAGTTCTTTTTCAATGGAATAATTCCTTTTATAACCTAAATCTACTCCCCCGAATTACTTTTGTCGATACCACAATTGCTCTACCATGATATGCCACAAGCCATTAAACATTTTATGGTGGGTAATTGGAAAGGAGTCTCATGGAATTTTGTGCCAGGCTGGCTTTGAACCATGGTCCTCAGATCTCAGTCTCCTGAGTAGGTAGGATGACAGGGAATAAAATTCCAACAAAAAAAGAATAAAATTCCAGACATGATGTGTTTATAACTCAGTGCTCGTTACTTGATGAAAATGTGCCATTCCAGAAGCTGGTGTCATTTGATGATGTAGCTGTGGATTTCAGCTGGGAGGAGTGGCAGCATCTGGACAATGCTCAGAGGACCCTGTATAGAGATGTAATGCTGGAGACCTACAGCAACCTGGTGTTCTTAGGTGAGCAAAAGTCAAATTCACTTGCAAGGCCAAGTGCCTTGTAATTTTGCAGATACATGAATGTTTATCAAACTTTCAATACTATTTAAATGAAAGATTCCAGGCCCTGAGAAGTATCATTACTTTCTAAAGAAAACCTAAGGTAATTTTGTACTCATTCTTCAGGATACCTTCAGAATACTTTGACAACAGTTCTAAATTATGTTTCCTCTAATGGAGACAACATTCCAAACTTACACCGTAATTGTAAGTGGATAAACAATCCAGAATAGAATATATATCATTATTGGAAATAGGATCTACAAATCACTAAACAGTGAGTTTATAATGGAAACCTGGCACTAGGTGCAGTGTTTCATGCCTGTAATCTTAAAATATTCAGGAGGAAGAAATCTAAGAATTCTAATTTGAAGCCAGCAATGGCATAAAAATTGCCATGAAACTCTATAACTCCAAATAACCCCTCAAAACGGTTAGTGGAGTGTCAAGAGTTTGACTTTGTGGTTGAGTGCTTGCCTAGCATGCATGAAGACCTATGCATGTAAGTGGAGCTGGGACTCAAAATGGTATTTTTCTAGCCTTGAGCAAGACAGCTAAGTTTATGCCATACAAAATGAATCCAGAGCTGGGGAAAAGTCAACCATGGAGCCAGTGAGAAATGAGAAAAAGATTTAATAGATAACTTGTGAGTAGGATGTCTGCGAACTTAAAGCAATGATGACACAGCATCAGCAATAATTCCCTACTGTTTCTAATTTACAGGGCCCTGTGTTCCCAAACCTGTATTAATTGACAAGCTAGAGCACTGTGCAGAACTCTGGATAGGGAATTCCTCTAACAAGAATATCACAGGTGAGTGAATGCATCTTCATATTGATGTTGGAGCCTGAGCCCCATTGGTAAATTCATGTTGTGATGTACTGAGCAATAATATTCTTAGTTACCCTAAATTCTGTGTGGAACCTATGGAATTCTTTGTGAATGAATCAAGAATCATTTTCTTTTCCCAATCCTATGCTTGGTCTCAGGGCCTGAGCATGGTCCTTCGGTTTTCTCAAGGCTAGATCTCTACTTCTAGAGTCATAGCACCACGTCTGGCTTTTTCTTTGTATGTAGTACCAAGGAACTGAACCAGGTCTTTGTGCAGGCTAGCCCAAACCCCCGGCACCAAGAATCATAGGGTGATATAATGAATTCTATGTGGCAGTAGAGTTAAAGTTAGATTTCTCTGTAGAAATCACTGTGAAACAAAATAAAATGAGAAAGCCATGAGCCCGTGGCTCATGCCTGTAATCCTAGCTACTTAGGAGGCTGAGATCTGAGGATCAAGGTTCAAAGACTGACCTATTACAAAAACACCTTAGAATCTTCTCTCCAATGAACCAATAGAAAATGAGAAGCGGGGTGCAGGCTAAAGACATAGGGCAGTAGCCTTGAGCTGAAGAGCTCAGGAAGAACAGCCAGGTCTAGAATTCAAGTCCCATGAATGCAAAACAAGAAAGAAAGAAAGAAAGAAAGAAAGAAAGAAAGAAAGAAGAAAGAGAGATGAAAGAGGGAAGGAAGGAAAGGAAGAAAGAAAGAAAGAAAGAAAGAAAGAAGAAAGAGGGATGAAAGAGGGAAGGAAGGAAAGGAAGAAAGAAAGAAAGAAAGAAAGAAAGAAAGAAAGAAAGAAAGAAAGAAAGAAAATTCATTTCTTTAAAACTAAGACTATAAATGATTGAGCAAACAAGGAATGTGTCCGGGCATTATTCTCTGATAAGGATAATGTCTTTTTGGTGGTAGGAAGAGACTGGTATTCAGAACTAGACCTTTCCCCCAGAAATTGAGCCTAGTGGTAGAGTGCTTGCCTAGCATGCACAAAGACACAGATTTGATTCCTTATTACCACATACATAGAAAAAGCCAGAAGTAATGACTTCATTGGTAGGATTCTAGTCTGGAGAAAACCCAAGGACAGTAGTTAGGTCCTACGTTCAAACCCAGGAATGGAAGGAAAAAAACAACAACAAAGTTTCAATCAACATAAGAAAATTAACTAGACAATGAGCTGGAGATTTTCTGGTCTTCCATGGTTCTGAGGGACAGGAGTGTTAGAAAAGGAATTTTTATAAGACTTCAAATGGAAAGAAACAAATTTCAAAATTCCCACAAATACCTAAATTGAGACTTTAATGAGAAGTTGTAACTGAAGGGATATAGGTGTAGGTCCTTACTCTCAAGAATCGTTCTTGCTTGGAACAAAGGCAAACAGATATATAAACCAAACTTGTGGACGCTGAATCTAGAAAAAATTCGTGTTCCTCACTTAATGGTTAAAAAGCAAACAGCACTGAAACTGGGTAAGGTAATCCTATCTGCTACTCAGGACCTGAGACTCTTATCTGTAGTTAACTCTAGAAAACAGGAAGTGGGTCTGTAGCTCAAGGATAGGGGTTATAGTCTTCTGCTGAAGTGTTCAGGGACAGGGCCGAGGCCTATGAACTACAAAAAAAAAAGAAAAGAAAAGAAAAGAAAAGAAGGTTTTAAAAAGATGCAAAACAGCACAATATTTAGATTATTTCACAAAAATAAGACAAAGGCAGCTATTCCTCAATGTATAAACAAAACAGTATTTGAAAAAAAAAACACCTGCAGGTATATTATAGGTAGTACTCAGCTTAAAACTGTAGCAATGCACAGTTGGGTAATTTCAATAAATATTTCCTGTGATATAAAAAGAGAATAAAACACAGAAAAATATTATTGGTCATTGTAAAATATCATTTTCTTAATATGTTAGTGAGAAAAGCATATATTGCTCATAAATCAATTTCCACATCTATATTTTAAAATATCTAACACTTAGGATGGGAAAGTAAAGTCATTACCTTTACAGTAAGGAATATTTGTATCTCATGTATGTTTGTGTCATTTTTTCTATGACTCATTTTAGATGTCCAGGTAATGGAAAATGTGTTCAAGACCTGCCAGGAAAGTCCACATGAATGTCTTTGTGAAGTAGCAGTTGCAAGTAGTATCGAAGTGGAGGAAAACGTGAGATTAGCAACAACTTTAAATTTGAGCTCTACACATAATCCAGAGCTGATTAGTAATAACGGTAACAACTTAGTGGTGAGGACTGAGGAGTTCATTAAGTGTCAGAACATGCTTCTGTCTCCTAAGCCTGATGAGATGCATGCTGCATATAGACCTCGCATGTCTCCTGTTCTTAAAAAATCCATTGGATATTCAGAGCATTTTATTCATGATTGTGACAGTCGAAAAGATCTGCAGTATCATAATTCTGTTCTCCCTACCCAAGAAATTCTTCGGGGAGGGAGGAAAACTGCTAAATGTACTGTGTGATGAAAAATCTTGTACTTAACACCGACCATCACTACACATCCGAAAATGTACACAGGAGAGACTCCTCATACATGAAGTGAATGTGAGAAATCTTTCAGTAATGAAATACGCCTTACAATACCTCAGAGCAAATATCCTGAGATATGTGTTGCATACATCAAGTGTGAAAATTAATTTCTGAGAAGTCAGACCTGACGCTCCAACCTCGATCTCCAAGAGAAGACAAACCTTATGAATATGAGGAACGTAATAAAATTTCTGCCCAGAATTCAGCTCTAAGCACACATCAGAGATCTCACACAGAAGAGAAATCTTATGAATGGGATAAATGTGGGAAGACTTTTAGACTGAAATCATACCTCACTTTGCACCAGAGAAGACACACAGAAGAGAAACCTTATGAATGTAACAAATGTGAAAAGTCTTTCACCCAGAAGATACACCTTCGAGTTCATCAAATAACACACACAGGAGAGAAATCTTATAAGTGTAATGAATGTGGAAAGTCTTTCCAAGGGAAGGGAAAACTTCGTGTTCATCAGAGAATACACACAGGAGTGAAACCTTATGAATGTAACCAATGTGAAAAGTCTTTCAGACATAAATCTTCCCTCAAATTGCATCAAAGAACACACACAGGAGAGAAACTTTATGTGTGCAACAAATGTGGAAAGACCTTCAAGTGGAAGTCATATCTTGATCGGCATAATAGAACACACACAGGAGAGAAAACTTATGCATGTAGTGAATGCGGAAAGTCTTCCAAATGGAAGGTAAAACTCCGTGTTCATCAGAGAATATACTCAGGAGAAACACCTTATGAGTGTAACATATGTGGAGAGTCCTTCATACAGAAGCCAAACCTCAACATGCATAAGACAATTCAAACAGGACAAAAACCTTATGAATGTAACCGATGTGGAATGTCTTTCAAATGGAAGTCTTCCCTCAAATTGCATCAGAGAACACACACAGGAGAGAAACTGTACGAGTGCATCAAATGTGGTAAGACCTTCAGATGGAAGTCACATTACAGGAGGCATAACAGAATTCACACATATTAGAAACCTTAGGAATATAACCAAAGTTGAAAGTCTTTCGTGCAGTATTCACCCTTCAGGAAGCGTAAGAGAGTTCACACATATGAGAAGCCTTAGCAATGTAATAAATAGGAAAGACTTTTTAGTCTGTGGAAGAAAACTCAGCTTGTGTCACAGAACCAACACAAGATAAAACCCTTAATGAATGTAGCAAATGTTCAGTCTTTTCTCCACAAGGCACAAGTCAAGATTTATCACTAAACACCCACAGGATACAATCCGATGAATAAAATGAAAGGGAAATTTTTTTGAAGAACTCATAGTTGAGTTTGCATGATACCACACAGACACAGGATAAAAATCGTATGAATATAAGAATATGAAAAATCCATCATGAACGCATGACTAAGTATAAAATGCACATAGGAGAGAAAAACCTTATGAATATTACAAATGTGGAAAGTGTTTGACCTGGAAGGCATACTTCTGTGTTCATCACAAACCTGATTCCCATAGAAGAAAAGAAAACTAATGAATAGAACAAATGTGCAATGACTTTTAATCAGAAGTCAGTCTTCAGTACATTTCAGAACATACACAATAGAGAAATTCTGAGTAAAGAAAAACATTTAGCTATATATAGAATCTCTGTATATGGGAGCATTAGGGTAAGCTTCTAAAGAAAGTCAACCTTCAGCAAGCATTAAGAGCACTCACAGAAGAAATAATAGCATGTAGGAAAACCTTTGTCAGAAACCTCTAAAAGCTGACTGTGTGGCTTAGTGGTAGAGTGCTAACCTATCAAGGATGAAGGCCTGGGTTAGATTCCTCAATACTACGTGAAAAGAGCAAGCCAGAAGCAGCACTGTGGTTCAAATGGTAGAGTGCTAAACTTGAGCAAATGTGGCTCTCTCTGTTTAGGAAAGGTAGAAAATATGTAAATATGTAAATATCTTTAAAAAAAACTTGATAAAATATAGAGAGACATAAGCTCTTGAGGGAATCTGAAATGACAAGATTATTCACAGGCACGTTTATCCTTATGGATTCCTCAGCAAGTTTTAATTTTTTTCATTATTTTCTTTCTTTTTTTGAACCAGTGCTAAAGATTTCTCTCAGGGACCAGGTGCTGCCAATTACTAATTTTCTCATGGCTGGTACAAGAGGAACTGAGCCACAGTTCCACTTTTGTCTTATTTATTCGTGCTTAACTGAAGATAAAGTTTTCTATCAGTGACTTTCTTTCAGGGCCATGATTCTAACGAGGATCCCCAGACCTCAGCCTTCTCTATAGCTACAATTAACAATATGAGAACCCAGCACTGGGTTCCAATGCACAGGGCAAGAAATTGAGTGAATCTCTCAACTCCAATTAGCTATAATAAGCTAAAAGTGAAAGACCAATACCTTTGAGGAAAAGATGCTGAGGGTTATCACACAGGCCCTATGAGTAAGCCCTAAACCCTGTACACATGTGTGCATGCACACATTGGCAGATACACACACACATGCACACACACAATATCTCAGGCAATATTGTATTTTGAATTAATATCCAAAGATTGGACAACAGGATAGCAAGTAATAAAATCTGTTTTTCTTGTCTACATTGAGGGAAAGGGATAAGTCACAAGATGCAGAAGCGAAGAAATCAGAGGCAAATGCTGTGAGTGAATAACTTGTAAAAAGCACATTTCTTTTCTTTTCTTTTCTTTTGTTTTTTTTCTGCCATTCCTGGGGCTTGAACTCAGGGCCTGAGCACTGCTCTTGGCTTTTCCCAAGTCTAGCCCTCTGCCACTTGAGCCACATTGCCATATGGATTTTTATATCTGTGTGATATTAAGGACTCAAACCTAGATCTTCATGGATGCTAGGCAAGCACTCTACCACTGGGCCAAACTCTAAACCCCGATAAAGTATTTATAAATAGTCATCATCATCATATCAAAATATCCTTTCTCCTACAAAGAATGAACACTTATCTATGTCTGTAAGACTTTTTTTATGTCACCAATGCTTCTGTGATTTTCCCACTTGCATTTTTACAGATGACAGCACAGATATTCATCAGGAAGAAAAATAGATTAGGATACAGAAACCTAACAACGTCCTAGTAGATTGAAGTGAAAAATATGTGCAAGATGGCCTGGGTGTTTCATCTATTTGTAGAGTGCTTGGCTACCACACAAAAAGACTCCGGTTTGATTCTGCAGTACCATATACATAGAAAACGCTGGAAGTGGTGCTGTGGCTTGGTGGGACAGCTATAGCCTAAAGAAAGCCTAAGAACAATGGTCAGGCTCTGAGGTCAAGTCCCAGGACTAGCAAAATAAAATGTGCAAGAGGCAAAATGCAAGCTGAGAAGGCACTGTGAAGCAAAATGTCTTGTGAAGGGTAAGGGGAATAGTGACAGTTAAGTTTGGATCTTTCCTAAGAAAGGCTCCTTGAGCCTGAGAACAGGCTAGCACTTATGCCTAGTTAATGACTTGGGATTTGAACAAAAAGGTGTGCTGTTTACTACATCCATATGTGAGGTGGGAAGGGAGATTCAGCCTCCAGGATGTCTTTGGCTCGGATCTCAGGCATCAGAGATATGGATGTCTCACTTGAAGAAGTAGATGCTGGATCAGTGCTAAGCCAAAATTCCAGTATATCAGGCATTTCTCTAGGAAGAAAGCCAGGAAACTCAAGGGCAACTCAGATGAGGTATATTGAGAGGAAACCTACTTGAACCCATCATCCTGCCCACACACTACAACCTTCTTGTGTGCTTTCAACTGACTATACTGAGATTAGAGTGTGTCATTTCCAATCTACTCTATTCCAATTCCTCAGTGTGAAGTGTGGTCCCATTCCTACGTTTGAAATATCCACTGTTTTGCCAACATAGTGTGACGGTAAGTCAGCTCAGACTCTGAATGAGCCTTGTAACCTATGGATCCTGGAGGAAGGCCTGTTGGAGATTCTGCTGACAAAGCTGATCCCTGCCTACCAGAAAGGTGATCTCTTTTATGTGGGAAACTTCCTGCACAATTTCAAATAGTGGAGGACAATGTAGTAGTTGCTGGAAATTCTCTTGAAAAAGTGAGTGTTCCCCCTCCAAACCCAGGTTTGCTCACCCCTCCTGGCTAAGTCTTGGAATACTTGGCTCCTCTCTGAGCCTGTTTGGTTCACTGCGGTGTTCGCAGGGGATCTAAGCATGATACAAGTGCACAAACTACTTTATTATGACTGGGACACCATGCCATTTCATTTCCCTCACAAGCTACTGGAGTCTCAACAGTGTGCTTACTGAGAAGTTGGATTTCAGGCATGAGTAAGTGGCTCCCAACTGCTGCCCTCACCTAGGTGACATCCTAGGAAATCCCATTAACCAGTAAGAAATGAGGTGTCAGTACTAATGGCGGAGGCCTGTGAAATACTGGAGTCAGAGGAAAAGCTGGGGACTGAATCACTTTTGAGCCATCAGGGAGGGATTGTGATAGCTTTGCCTGTTAGAACCTGAAAGCCTTTACATTTTGGTGTGTGGTCCAGTGCTGCCACTTGAACCTGAACCCAGGTCTAAATGCCATCCCTTTGGTGTTCAAAATTAGCACTGTACCATTTGAGTCATAGGTCAAGTTCTGGCTTTTTGCTGCCTAATTGAAGACAAGTGCCTTTAGACTTTTACTGACTAGACTGGCTTTCCACTGTGATCTTCAGAGCTCAGCCTGCTGGGTGGCTAAGATTAGAGGAATGAGCATTTAGTTCTTTATTTGGAGCGTTCACTTATTGATTTATTTAGAGCATTTACTTAGTCAATTTAAGGTGAGTTTACTTTGGACAGATGCATAGAGGCCTCTCTCAGAAGCTTCTGGAAGTGGGGTGTAAAAGTCATCCTGTTCTCGAGTGTCTCTTACACCCCTCCCAGCACATAAGTGCACATCTCTGCAGGACAGCCACAGCATTAGAGTCCTGCAAGAAAGGGGCTTTGGTAGAAGGCTCAGGATGGAGAGAGAAGGCTCTCACTTTCCTTGTACCGAATGTGCCCACAGAATCATGTGTTCCATCTAAACGATGTGAATGGACTTCTACCCCAGTGATTTCTACGAGTTCAAGAACTGCCACACCCTGACACAACTCAAGCTCTATATGAGGCTCCACATGGCGGCTTTGGACCTGCTCTTCTAGACACATACTTTTTGACCAGCTGGAGGAATGTGCGACCAGTAAGACCAAGAAAAAGTAGAAGTCCTGGTGTGGGTGCCTCAGAGCCTGTGAGTAGGAAGCCCATGTGGTCTAGATATTGGTTGGCCCTTACTTCTACAGAGCTTGGCAAAATGCCCTTTATGGGTGGTGTCAGCCAGGTAATGTCTGTCCTCTGAAAGGACTCAGGAATAAGCACTCATTAGAAAGACCCTTCACCTCCTCAGTGTTCAGTCCAAACTCCAGTTCTACAGGTTCCTCCATTAGATCCTCATGGAAGTTGAGTGACACTTCAACTTGCAGAGTCCACTCTGTCCACTCTGTACCTATTTCCATTCTTAGGTTTGGGTCATCGTGGAAGAGCTTATCCTGAACTCCGGATGAAAAACCCATCAATGGAGCTGGTGACTGATGGAGACTGAGAATCATCACTGCACTCCAGAAAGCATGGGCCTTCTGTAGAAATTACCAAACAGGATTAGAGTCCTGTGGATATACCTTTTGGTCTGAACCCCATGTGTGACACAGTTGAACCTGCAGATACTATGGAGGAAGAAAAAGAGCAGCCAGATTTCCTTCCGTTTCCTTTCACACTCCACCCAGAATCAGTCCATCTGTGTCACAGTAACACTCCACTTATTGTGCAAGCTGAAGGGGCACACGCTTGGCTCATGGAAAATGTCCCCATGGGAAGCAGCAAGTGTACTCTCAATACTGGATTGATTGGAGGAAAATGAATCCATCCTCACAGAATATCCAGACCCATCCATCTCACTAAAAGAGACTCAATCTCCATTCGACAAACCAGAATCCATCCCCCTCTTAACTCAGGAAGGACATTCTGTTTCTCATGAGGAAGGAGACCCTTCTGAGGACTCTGAAGTAGAATTACTGTCTGAAGGCAACTTGGAGGCCAGTCTGGATTTAGAGCTTCCCTGTCCCCTTCCTAAAAAGACATCTCTTTATCTTGCTCTCATGATTCTTGTCAAGTATTCATTGTATTTACTTTGCTAACTATTAAACTCTCATTGTTAACATTATGGTGTGCAGTTCTTCAGTCCTTATTATACTGTGTTTTATTTTCCACTTAGAATGTGAGACCTCAGACACCTAGGTCCTGGGTGGGCCAAAAACCAGACAGGTCTGGTCCCATAGAAGACAACCTTACTGGATATACAGGGAACTATGAAATGCATGGAATCACCAGGAATCCAGGCCAGGCCTCCATGGAAAGACAAGTCAGCTACCAAAGCTTAAGGACAGAGCAGATGCCTGGAAATGTGTTTTGTCAATCGAGAGAAGTGGCAGAGTAACTGTAATATTATGGGGGACTCTGTTCTGTGAGTTCAAGTCTGTTTATATATCCATTGTGCTTTGTACAAATATTTAAGAAAATTAAAACTCCACAATAGCATCAAAAATCTACTTTGGCTTTAAATGTGGCCTAGTTGTAGAGTGCTCGCCTAGTATACAAGAAGACCTTGATTCAATTCCTTGGCACTGCATACACAGACAAAGCAGATGGGGCACTGTGGCTCTGGTGTCACAGTGCCACCCTTGAACAAATGTGGCCAAGGACAGTTCCTGGTCCCTCAGTTCAAGCCCCAGGACTAGCCAAACAAGAAATCATACCATTTTCCACACATTTGGAAATAAATCTGTTTTATCTAACCCTACTTCTTTTTTGCCAGTCCAGGGTGTGTGCCACCAAGCCAAACTACTGGCCCCCAACCTTACTATTTTGAATCATTTAATTTTGTTACATAATCATATTTCATGCTGTCTGTATTAATACCATAAACAATATGCTTAGTGTAATAATGTTAAAGGTAAAACATAAGAAATTAATAAGTAAAATTCTTTTTTATTAGTTTTATAGCATTACTAAAATTTTATGAGAAAAATTAGCTAGAATGTTTATTTTAGAGTTCAAGTAATCCATTTTGATAAATATTTCAACCTACATCATTAATTTGAACACATTTTAAACTAGTTCTTTCAGGAATGAAAATACATATATATTTGTTGTAAATGAAATTTATGACTTGGGGGGAAGGGAAAGAGAAAATGGGGTAGGGGGTAACAGTGTTTATAAGAAATGTACTGATTACATATGTAACAGCAATCTCTTTGTAGATCACCTTGACAGCAAATTTTTTGAAAAGTACAATAAGTTTAAATGTCTACTTTGGGCAGAATTTTTTTTTGCCAGTACTGGGCTTAGACTCAGGACCTGAGCACGATCCTTGTTTTGTTTTTGTTTATTCTTAAGGCCCAAGTTCTATCACATGTGCCACAGCACCACTTGTATCTTTTTTATCTATGTTGTGCTGAGGAATTGAACTTGGGTCTTCATTCATGCTCAGCAAGAACTCTTCCACTAGCCTTAACTTATGGCCCCAGTGGGAAGGAAGTTTTCCATAAAATATGTAGGAAATATGTCCACTAAGGAAAAGCCATCAAAAATAGAAGAAAAATTATATACTTAGATAACGACATGCCAGTATTATGGCAGATCTCTGTAATTCTAGCTTCAAGAGTGGCCTATTTGGACCGGGAGTTGGCTGGCTGAAGTAAAGTGCTATCCTTGAGCAAGCCATAGGACAGTGCTCTGGCCATGAGTTGAAGCCATAGGACATGCAAAAATAATAATCTAATGCCCGTGACTGGTGGCTCACCCTGGTAATCCTAGCTACCTTGGACGATCGAGGTTCAAAGACGGACCAGGCATAAAAATCTGTGAGATTCTTATTTCCAAATAATCCAGAAAATTCAAAATGACAATGTGCCTCAAGTGGTAGAGCTCTTGCCTTGAGCTGAAGAGCTTAAGGTAGATATCCAGGCCCAGAGTTCAAGCCCCATGAGTGAAAAAAAGAAAAAGAAAAAGAAAGCCCTTATCTAAGGCTGGAGTGCACACTAGTGGTAGTTTGCTTGCCTAGTATGCACAAAGCCCTGTGTTCAATTACTCTGTACCACTTACACCAAAAAAAAAGCTGGAAATGATCTCAGAAGGTTGGGTTCTGGGGATCACATTTCAAAGCCAGGCCAGACACTAAAGTCCATGAAACTGTTACTTCCACTTAAGCACCAGAAAACCAGAAGTGACACTCTGGCTCAAGGTGTTTAAGGTTGTAGCCTTGAGCGGAAGAGCCCAGGGACACTGCCCAGGTGCACAATTAAAATCTTACAACCAAAAGAGAGAGAGAGAGAGAGAGAGAGAGAGAGAGAGAGAGAGAGACAGAGAGAGAGAGAGAGAGAGAGAGAGAGAGAGAGAGAGAGAGAGAGAGAGACAGAGAGAGACACAGAGAGACACAGAGACAGAGACAGAGAGAGACAGAGACACAGAGACAGAGAGACAGAGAGAGAGAGAGAGACAGACAGACAGACAGAGACAGAGAGACAGAGACAGAGACATCAAACAGTCAGGCACTGCTGGCTGAAGCGTGTAATTCTAGCTACTGTGGAGGCTGAGATTGGAGGATCTTGGTTCGAAGCCCAAAGCCAGCCTGGACACATATGTTTATGAGGCTTACATCACCAATTAACTACCAGAAACCAAAAATGGAGCTGTAGAGGAAGAGCGCTAGCCTTGAGCTGAAGAGCTCAGGGACAGTGTCCAGGCCCAAAGTCCAAGCACCATGACGAATCAATAATAAAAAAAGAAGATAGCTAATAGTAATGATGAATAATTTTGTGCTGGGAGTTTGGCCTAGTGGTAGAGTGCTTGCCTAGCATGCACGAAGTCCTGGTTTCAATTCCTCAATACCACATACATAGAAAAATGCTGGAAGTGGTGCTGAGGCTGAAGTGGTAGAGCCCTAGCCTTGAGAAAATATAAGGACAGTGCTCAGTCCCTGAGTTCAAGCCCAGGACTGGCCAAATCAAAAGTAGTAGAGCACTGGCATTGAACTGAAGATCTGAGGAACAGCCCAGGCACAGAGTTCAAGCACCGCAAAGAACAACAACAAAATCTATGAAATGGCAGTGGTGGTTTTAAGCTAAGCAAAAATAGAGTAGAAACTGGTAAAATACATATTTGTCTGTAAGCAAAATAGCCAGACTTATGCATTAGAACAGGATAGCAACTTGAAAAAAAAATTTGTTTTCCATCTCACTAGGTCCTGTCTCTTAATTTATTCAAGTAAGTAAAATGCTGGGTTTTATAATCATTGCTCTGAATATTAGAAAATCATAATATATCTCATTAACCAACAAAGACCAGGAACTGGGGCTTCGTTCAAATGGCAGAGTATCAGGCAAGAGAAGAAAAAATTGAAGTAAGAACTTGAAGTTCTTGATCCAGAACCTGCATAGTAACAGTACAGCAGCCTAGTGATGGTACCACACACCTATAATCTTAGCTACTCAGGAGGCTAAGATCTGAGAATCAAAGTATAAAGCCAGCCAAAGTACCCAGTTAACTGCCAGAAAAACCAGAAGTGGCACTGTGGCTCACAGATTAAAGCACTAGCCTTGAGCTGAAGAGCTCAGGGACAGTGCCCAGGCGCAGAGTTCAAGCCCCACAATTGACAAAAATCAAACAAGCAAACAAAACTCACAAAGAAGCCTGCAGACCACAGTGGTTCTGCTGAATCTCTTCTCTATGGGGATCAGGAAACATTTCACTTTTTCTGTCTCTTCCCATCTCAACATTCATACTAAAATAAGATTGTGTTGAAAGTTTCAATTTATAAAAATGTTTTTCATGAAGCACCCTGAAATATTCATCGCTTATATCTCAATTGAAGATAGTTGATTTGGGGCTGCATTGGTAGAGTGCTACCCTTGAGCAGAAAAGGTCAGGGATAGAGCTGAAGCACTCAGATGAAAACCCAGTGCCAACACACAAAAGAAAATATGCACTTTATACATATTTTCTAATTTCTTAATGAATTGTTCAGTCTGTATAAATATAGGGTATATTCCTTGTTACTTAAGTAAGATCGCACTTTTTTTGCTTTTTGCCAGTCCTAGGGCTTGGACTCAGGGCCTAGACATTTTCATTGGACTCGCTTGCCCAAGGTGAGTGCTCTGCCTCTTGAGACACAGCGCCACTTCTAGCTTTTTTCTGAGTATGCGGTACCGGTGAATAGAACCTAGGTCTTCATGCATTCTAGGTGAGCACTCTACCATTAGGCTACATTCCCAGGCAGTGAGATTCCTCTTACAGTCATTGTATGTTCACAGAGTTTGATCTCACACACTGTAGGGCCCTGGTTGGCTTTGACTTGTGATCCTAAGCCCTGAGCCTCCTAAGTAGCTGAAATTAAGTTGTGAGCCAGCATGATGGCTTCCATTCTTTTTTCTACAAAAATATATGTAGTTATCTAAAATATTTCTATAGCTGGAGAAAATGAATCTCTCCCAAACAAATCTTCAAAGAAACAACCATCGTATTCAAAGGTGGGCTAAAGACTTAAAAGAGTATTCTCTGAAGAAAAAATTAAAATGGGCTTTAGACACATGAAGAAATGCTCCATATCTCTAGCAATAAGGGAAATGAAAATCAAAACAACTATGAGATTCCACCTGACAAGATAAAATAATGGCATTCTCGGGGAAGTGGATGAAAAGGAAAAAAATCATATTAAGTGAAGTAAGCCAAACTCAAAGGAACATAGGCCCAAGAGTCTCCCTCATTTGTCAAATTCAGTAGAAACCTTCGGGTCTGCTACCAGAGATTTACAATAGAACAAAGTCTAGAGACATCGTGACAAATAGTATGACACTAAATGTAAGGACCTCCAAGATGAAGAAACAAAACTCATATAATGAGTGATTGTTGTCCTTAATGAACTATGTGATCTCTTATCTCTTTTCCTATCCCTTGGTTATATCATATTGTTACAATATTTCACCTTGTTTTCTGATATATTTCATATGTGCCTACTTGGTTTTTTGAAATTGGATAGGGAAGGGGGGAAATGAACATGAGTGGGGGTAGGGGAAGGGAAATGGGGACCATATCATTACATGGGGTATCAAAGTTTGAGAAGTAATGCACCTTCTATCTGGTGAATATAATGTAACCCTTCTATAAATTACAATAAAAATAAATACATAAAAAGAAGATCTGCACAGAAAAAAATAATAATGGCATTTTTGGGGTAGTGGATGAAATTAGAGTGAATCCTGTTGAGTGAGATAAGTCAAGACCAAGGAACAAAAGGTACATGGTATCCTTAATATATGGATATTAGTTTCAAACAGTAGTAGAGCGATGATTGAATAGGTGATACCCAAAGTTCTGGACATAATTTTGGAGATATAAACATAACTACATAGACATAAAAATCTAGGATAGACTATACACTCTATAGACATGTGTTTTATTATAGATTAATCTGTATCTATGACATACAAAGACTCAGCTTAATTTTTACTATATTCTAAAATTTATGTGCCAGTGATTGTATAGCGATTCCCTTCTTGAATACTTGTTGGTTAAACATGACATTTGAAATATGATGTAAAATTCAATGTTAATAAATTTTTTTTAAAAAAACGAGGCTAGAGGTAAATACCACTAATGTACTTGCTCTAAGTGGTACAGAAATTTTCTTAATGAATCAAGGGGTTTTATTACATCTTTATGCAATTATTTTAGTTCTGAGTGTTCTACACTCAATGATACTTCTGGAAAGATGATATAGCTGACTGTGTAGATGGTATGAAGACATACTGGCCTAAACGTAGAGTAAAGCATTGGTAAGTGGTTGTTAGCTGTCCAGATTCTACTGGAATATGTGGAATGAATTTATTAAGCACAATGCAGGCTCTTAGTCAGATCAGGATCAAGATTATGTGGTTCCATGAGATGAATGAGGAAAGATCAGAAAAATCTACTAAGTTATGCAGATATACTTTTGAAACTAAGGTATCTGGACTCCTTTTTTTTTTTTTCTTGGTGGGGAGCTTGAACTTTGGACCTGGGCAAGGTCTCTTAGTTCTTTTTCCTCAAGGCTAATACTGTACCAGTTTTAGCCACAACTCCACTTAGTTTTTGGGTGGATAAGTGGAGAGAAGAATCTTACAGTTTTTTTTTGTTTTCGTTTTTTGCTTGCAAAGGCTTTGAATCACCTTCTCCCTGGCTAGTAGAATGACAATTATGACCCTCCAGCGCCTGGCTAGTGATTTTTTGAAAATTGGACTTTCTTCCAAATCACGCAACTGGTTCCTAGCAAAATTTTGAAGCCTGACTTAAATGTGACAGATTTTTGTCACTTGGAGACACTCTGTGCTGAATGATAGAAATCTACCAGCTGAGTCACACTGGCACTTCCAGTTTTTGTTTATGTGGTGCTGAGGAATGGAATCCAGGGTTTCATACATGCTAGGCAAGCTACATTTTCAGCCCAAGGTTTTATGTTTTGTTTTTTCAGTGTTGTTGCTTCTAAGGTACTGTATGATGTTCTTTCATTTTCTTTGCTGTTCACCTCTTTTCTTCTTTTTCCCTTTAGTTTTATTCTCTGTAGTCACTGTGATGAATTCAGGTACCCTGTGTCTTGTACATAGGTTTATGTGATTTGGGGAATGGAGAGGGTATAATAAAATGGTTAAAAAAACAAAGGAAAAAGGGTGAACCAATTGAACAGTGATACTTGGAAGACACTAAACGGAAATGACCTGATCAATCTGGGTGGAGAGGGGGCTAAGGGTAGGAAAACAGAGAAAAATGAGGGAGGGGATAAAATTTTCTTAAGAAATGTGTCCATTACTTATGTAACCGTATGCCAACTATATATGGACTTAACAAAAAAAATTAACTTAAAAAATAATTTAGCCGGGTGTGGTGGCTCACACTTGTAAATGTAGCTACTCAAGATGCTGGGATCCAAGGATAGCAGTTCAAAGTCAGCCTGGGCACTGAAGTCTATTTGACTCTTATCTCCAATTAACCACCAGAAACCCAGAAGTGGCCCTATGGCTCAAGGAATAGAGCAGTAGTCTTGAGCTGAAAAGCTCAGTGACAAGAACCAGGAGCAGAATTGCAGGCCCATGACTTGAATGATGAATGATACTAGCCAGGCTGTGTGCGCTCACACTTGGAATCCTATCTACACAGAATCAGGTTTGAATCCAGCCCAAACAAATTGCATGATATTCTGATTTACAGTTCAATACCAAAAATCTGGAAGTGGAGCTTTGGATCAAGTGGTAGAACACTAGCCTGAAGCAAAAAAAAAACATTTAAGGACAGTTCCCAGGCCCTGGGTTCAAGTCCCAGGACTTGCATAAAACAAACAAAATGTGACGCTGAGTCCTCCATCATTTGGTGTTATAGTTCAATATTCTTGATATGCGTCTTAGAAATAAAGTCCCTAGCAAATACTCACCCTGAAATTCTGCTTCATAGCTGATTCATAAAATTTCAGCATCATTACTCTCACCTTCCAGTTAGCATAGAAGTCGACTAGTGAAAATTTGAAGAAAACTGTTGAGTAATCCTAATAAATCTGTGTATCCTCTGCACACACATCAAATCAGCAGCAGCTATGTTCTACTATTATCTAAATGTATTTAATCCCTTCTTGAGTTAATGAGCCCTAAAGAGTAAAACATATGAAATAGTTATGAAACCAACAGTCACCATTCTTCTACCTAATATTGTAATATAAGTTTATAAATGCAAGGACTATTCTGAAGTGTGCAGAAGATAGCTTCTAATTATAATATTCTCATGAAGTATAGTTTTTAAGAAACATGTTGCTTGCTTTGGGAAAGCAAAGGCAGTGAAAAATGATATAAGTAAGTTCCCTATTTATCAGAAGGAAAATACTATTGGGTTTAGATCAACTTCATATATTCCGTGCTGATGAAACAAATATTTGCAATTCCTGAGGCCAATCACTTCATTGTGATGCACAATCAGCCAGCTTAGATCAATCTTCCAAAAAAGGAAAGGAACAAATGAGAAGCAATTAAGGTTTCCAAAATGAACCAGGTGGTGGTGGCAGCTCACACTTGTAATTCTATCTACTCAAGGCCTGAAATCCAAGGACCTGGATTAAGTCTGTCTGGGATGAAAATATTCCTGTCTGAAACATCATCTCTGTTATCACAGCCCAGCTGATTCACTCTGCCCAAAAGGTTCCAAACACCAAAGTCCATCTCCTATCTGAAATACTAGCAAACGTACTCACACATTATTTCCTCTTTGGGAGATAGTTGAAACATGTACCAGAAACATTTCCCTGGCTTCAGAGTGGAAGTGGAAATATATACTCACTAGAAGCCCATCTAGTAAATTACAGTCAATCATCTTTCCTCACATCTTGTTAGTTAAATTGAACAATGAGTGTTTGGATCAGAAGCGATGAGTATGAGCATACAGGTTGTAAAAGCACTGTAATCCTAGCTACTCAAGATAAGCTGAGACCTGAGGATTCCAGTTCAAAATCAGCCATGCAATAAATTCCATAAGATTTTTACGTCTAATTAACGAGCAAAAAACACAGCGTTGAATTGTGCTTAAAATGCCACAGGCCTAAGATTTCCATAAAAGTGCTAAGGGGTAGCATTCAGGATGCCCACTCTCTCCACTCCTTTTTAACATAGTACTAGAATTCCTAGGCAGTGCAATAAGGCAAGAAGCAAGCATAAAGGGGATCCAAGTAGGGAAAGTAGAAATAAAACTATCCCTCTTTGCAGAATACATGATTCTGTATTTAAAGAATCCTATAGACTGTACTCCCAAGCTCCTTGAGCTGATTCAAAGCTTTGGAAGGGCAGCAGGACATAAAATCAACCCTCACAAATCAACTGCCTTCCTTTACGCCAACAGTGAGAGGAACAAGGCAATAATCAGGAAAGAAACTCCTTTCACAATAGCCTCAAAGAAAATAAAGTACCTAGGAATTAGCTTAACTAAGAATGTAAAGGACCGTTTAGATGAAAACTTTAAAACCCTAAAAAAGGAAATTAAAGCAGAACTAAGGAAATGGAAAAACCTCCCATGCTCCTGGATTGGAAGAATCAACATTGTGAAAATGACAATCTTGCCAAGGGCTACCTACAAATTCAATGCAATACCCATCAACATCCCAATGTCATTCTTTAAAGAAATAGAAGAGGCAATTCAAAATTTCATATGGAATAATAAAAGACCCTGTACAGCAAAAACACTTCTTAGCTGACAGTACAGTGCTGGAGGAATTTCAATTCCAAACTTTAGACTCTATTACAGAGCTATAATTCTCAAAACAGCTTTGTACTGGCACAAGAACAGGCCTGAAGTCCAATGGAATAGAACTGCGGACCCAGATATTAAACCACAGACCTACAGCCACCTAATCTTTCACAAGGGAGGCAAAAAAATAGAATGGAAGGAAGATAGCCTCTTCAACAAATTGTGCTGGCAGAACTGGTTAAGCATCTGCAGAAAACTAAAGTTGGATCCTTCTTTGTCACCTTGCACTAGAATTAACTCCAAATGGATCAAAGACCTGGAGGTAAGAGCTGACACACTGAAACGTTTACAGGAAGGAATAGGAGATACACTAGGCCTCCTTGGCACAGGTCGAAACTTTCTTAATAACGACCAAGAATCACAACAAATCAGAGAAAGCCTGGATAAGTGGGACTGCATTAAAATGCAGAGCTTTTGTATGGCAACGGATATAGCTAGTAAACTAATCAGGAAGCCTACAGAGTGGGAGAAGATCTTCTCCAACCAAACAACAGACAAAGGCCTCATATCTAAAATATATCAACAACTCAAAAAATTGAATCACTCCAAAACTAACCTCCAAATTAACACCCATCCCATTAAAAATGGGCCAAAGACTTAAAGAGAGTCTTCTCTGAAGAAGAAACAAAAATGGCCTATAGACATATGAAGAAATGCTCCACATCTCTGGTCATAAAAGAAATGCAAATCAAAAGAACTCTAAGATTCCACCTCACTCCAGTTAGAATGGCCAGGATCAGGAAAACGAATGACAACAGATGCTGGAGGGGATGTGGCCAGGAGGGATCACTACTACACTGTTGGTGGGAGTGCAAACTCGTTCAACCACTATGGAACGCAGTGTGGCAGTGCCTCAAAAGGCTAAACATACAACTTCCCTATGACCCAGCAATGCCACTTCTTGGCATTTACCCAAAAATCCAGAAACAAGGGCATACTAAACCCACTAGCACAACAATGTTCATTGCAGCACTATTCACCATAGCAAAGATATGGAACCAACCCAGATGTCCCTCAGTTGATGAGTGGATCAACAAGTTGTATTTGTACACAATGGAATTCTATGCTGCTGTCAGAAAGAATGACATCGCCCCATTTGTTAGGAAATGGAAAGACTTAGAAAAAATCATATTAACTGAAGTAAGCCAGACTCAAAGGAACTTAGGCTCAGTGGTTTCCTTCATTCGTCATAATCAGTAGAAACCTTGGGCTCCACTGGCAGAGATTTGCAATAGAGCAAAAGGCCATATATAAGGCCATATAATGTGAAGCTAATTGAAAGGACCTCCAGGGTATTGAAACAAAAGCCACATAATGAATGATTGTTGTCCTTAATGTACTATGTTGTCTCTCATCTCCTTTGCTGTCCCTTGGTTATGCCATATTGGTATAGTATCTCACTTTCTTATCTGATATATTGAATTTATTTGTATTTGGATACTTGAAATTTGATAGGGAAGGGGGGAAAACCAAGATGGGTGGGGGGTGTGGGTTTGGAGGGAAATGGGTACCAACACATCTGAAAGGGTATCAATGTATGTGAATTAATGCACCTATTATCTGTCAAGTATCATGTAACCCTTTTACTAATTACAATAAAAAAATTTTAAAACAAGGAAGTTGTAGTGTGTGGGGAGGATGATGGGGTCAAATACATTTCTTCTTAGAAATTTACCTCATCTGGTTGACCTGGATTTTCCAGGCCTTCTTCTTAGAGAAAGGCCTGTTATACTGCATTTGTGACTTGGCAATGATCTACCATGTACACCTTCGAGTAAGACATCCACATCTTCCATGCCGGAGACTCGAGTTTCCTGACCTTTGGCAACAGCACAGCAACATCTTTCTTCCTCCTGAGCCACAGGCCAAGTGAGCTGGCTTGAGTTGGTTGTTACAGTGGCTTGGTTACCAGGGTTCCATATTCTGTTCCTTTGTGAGGGAGGCAGGGTCACCTTTCAGGGCCCAATGACCAAAGATCCTTGCTCACAGAATACCTCACCAAAGACATACTGGAGGCTGAATCTCTCCTCCAATCTCACAATATACATGTGGATGTAGTAAACAGCACACCTTATTTGTCCATTCCCAATGTCTTCCACTAGGCCCAACTACCAGTCTGATCTCAGGCTCTATAAGCCTTTCGTAAGTAAGATCGAAACTTAAGGATCAATATTGCCCTCATCCTAATTTAAGGCTAGTTGGTATTGAGGAGGGCGTGGAGAAAGAGGTCAATGGTATTGGAAATATACTTCAGGGAATCATCAAAGAGAATTTCCCAAATATCCAGAAGGGCAGGCCCATGCAGATACGAGAAGCTTTTAGAACCCCAAACAGACCTGACCAGAAAAGAACATCCCACCGCCACAGTGTGATCCGAACTGGATCAATAGAAACGAAAGAAAAGATAGTAAACGCAGCCAGGGAAAAGGGATCAGTAACCTATAAAGGCAAACCAATCAGAATAACCCCAGATTTCTCAGCAGAGACCATGCAAGCACGAAGTGACTGGAAGCATATATGTCATGCCCTTAAATCAAATAACTACCAACCAAGAATACTGTAGCCAGCTAAGCTCTCATTCATAACTGAGGGAACAATAAAAACATTCCATTCCAGGGAAAAGCTGAAACAATATGTCGAAACAAAACCAACACTACAGAGAATTCTCAACGATTCTCTATACATAGAAAACCAAAATAAATGCAATATAGGGAAAGAAATGGCACCTAAACAGCATACCATCTAAGGACCACAAGAACTGTCAAGACACAGGCCCTACTAAAAGCTTTTAAAAATGGTAGGAACTAATAAATATCTCTCAATCCTAACTCTCAATATCAATGGACTTAACTCTCCAATTCAACGACATAGGCTGTCTAGTTGGATCAAAAAGCAAGAGCCATCGTTCTGCTGTCTTCAAGAGAAACATCTTACCCAAAAACAATCATCTTTTGAAAGTGAGAGGTTGGAATAAACTCTATCAAGCTAACTGCCCCCATAAACAGGCTGGAGTTGCCATCCTCATATCAGATACAATAGACTTCAAACTAAAATTAGTAAGAAAAGACAAAGAAGGTGACTACATACTACTAAAGGGATCTTTCCTCCAGCAAGACATAACGATCCGAAATATTTACATACACTTTTGAAGATTCTCAAAAGATTGAAGATTCTGCCAGTGTAAGTTAGATTCCAGCATTGATATTAAATAATGCAATGAGTAGGGATTTATATTTGAAATATCACTGTTGACAAAATCTAACACACATTTGCTTAGTATTTGCTTTTGATTTCCTGAGAAGTTCAGTACAAGCTAACATGTGTGGCATATATAGACTGGGAGAAATGATTCAGCATATGTGACTCATTTGAACAGGGGTCAGTGAAAAGATACAGAAGCAGGATACCCATATTGTGATAATTTGTATCTTTTGCATATTTTGTGTTTGTTATTAATTCCATTTGTAGTGTACATTTCTAGGTAAAAACTTTTAAAATGTTTCCAAACAATTTGTTATTTCAACAGCCATAAAAGACATTTATATGCCTGATAAAATTCACAGAATCCAAATTTTTCCATATTATTTTTTGTTTTTTGTTTTTTTTTTTTGGTGGTTCATAGATCTTTAACTCAGCCTGGGCACTGTCCCTGAGCTCTTCAGCTCCAGGCTACCACCTTACCCTGGAGCCAAGCCGCACTTCCCATTTTCTAAAGGTAAATTGGAGATAAGAGTCTCAGGTCTTTTTGTGCCAGGATGGCTTTAAACCTTGATCCTCAGATCTCAGCCTCCTGAGTAGCTAGGATTATAGAAGTAAGCCACCACCCCATCAAGCCCTTTGGGTGGAACTCGGTCTGACCACTGTCCTTCAGCTTTCCTCAAGCCTAGAGATCTTCTACTTGAGCCACAGCACTACTTCTGGTTTTTTCTGTGTATGTGGTACTGCAGAATTGAACCTTCGTCTTCATACAAGCACTCTACAACTATGCCAAACTCCCAGCCCCTCCACATTAGTTTTTATGATAGATCTTTCCATGCATCTAGGATGGCTAGAAATCCTTCTTGAGTTTCCCAAGATCAGGGAGTATAGGTGTGTCCCATCCTGTGTGGCTACATAACCATTGTTTAGGGTACAGTTCTCTCTTCATTCTACCCATCTAGAGCAATTTTCATCTTCCATGTATAATCATTAAACATTCAGCTCCTGTTCCTCTCTACTCCATTCTCTGGAACCCTCGTGCTTTTTGGCTCTAAGGGTTTGTTGATCCTTGGAAGCTCTGGAAGGGAAAACATACCCTAGCTCTTCCTTTATGACTGCTGTATTTTTAGTTTACTGTAATCAAGATTCATCTGTAAAATATAGTAAAATGTTCTTCCTTTTCAATGCATTGTTTTGCATATTTCTATCTTTTGATTATTATTAATAGTTGTGAATGGATTCTCCACATATTTGTTCTAGTCTCTGCTTTCTCTTCCGTTAGGTACAAATCTAGAAATAGAAGTGTTGGATCATATTTCTATGTAATTCTATATTTAGTACTTTTTTAGCACTCTCCACGCAATTTTTGATTGTTTTATATTCCTTGCAGAACTATTCCAAAGTTCTACTTCTTCTCACTACCTTCCCAGTAATAGTTACACTTTGAAAGTTGTTTTTTTGTATGCGTGTGTGTGTGTGTGTTTGTGTGTGTTTATGTGGATCTTTTTGTTTAAAACTATATTTATATTAACATATTTAAAGTAATGATTTCATTGTAATTTTAATTTTTCTCATGACCGTTAATATTGAACTTCTTTCTACATTTTGAACTACTATTTCTATATCTTCTTTTTAGAAAATCCTCTCCAATCTCCAATTTTTTCCCTTTTTTTGTGGGGTAGTGGGGAAAGTCATGCCAGGTGCAGTGACTTCTACCTGTAATCCTAGCTACTCAGATATCAGGCTGATATCTAAAGATTTGGTTCAAAGCCAGCCTGGGCATTAGAAAGTCTATGAGACTCTCATCTACAGTTAACCACTAGAATATGGGAAATGGCACTGTGGCTTCATAGGTAGGGTGATAGCCTTGAGTTGAAGAGCTCAGGAACAGTGCCCAGGCCCAGAGTTCAAGCCTTACAAATCCCCCAGCCAAAAAAAAGAAAAAAAGTTTCTTCCACAAGTGACTATTATGCCAGACATAGAACATTAACAGTCTGGGTGTACTTCACAGTATTATTACTTGATACCCTAAGATTTTGCAATATTCTCACAGTACCAGCATATGTCATCATATAATGTAGTTCCTTTTCAATGGAATAATTCCATTTATAACCTAAATCTACTTCCCCGACTTATTTTTGTCGATACCACAATTGCTTTACCATGATATGCCACAAGCCATTAAACATTTTATGGTGGGTAATTGGAAAGGAGTCTCATGGAATTTTGTGCCAGGCTGGCTTTGAACCATGGTCCTCAGATCTCAGTCTCCTGAGTAGCTAGGATGACAGGCGTGAGCCACCAACACCTGGCTTGCCTTTTTATTTTTTTTTGTGGGTCTTAGGACTTGAACTCTGGGACTAGGCACCATCCCTAAGCTTTTCAGGTCAATATTTCATGTAAGTCTAAACATTTAAGTAAAGGAATAAAATTCCAACAAAAAAAGAATAAAATTCCAGACATGGTGTGTTTATAACTCAGTGCTAATTACTTGATGAAAATGTGCCATTCCAGAAGCTGGTGTCATTTGATGATGTAGCTGTGGATTTCAGCTGGGAGGAGTGGCAGCATCTGGACAATGCTCAGAGGACCCTGTACAGAGATGTAATGCTGGAGACCTACAGCAACCTGGTGTCCTTAGGTGAGCAAAAGTCAAATTCACTTGCAAGGCCAAGTGCCTTGTTATTTTGCAGATACGTGAATGTTTATCAAACTTTCAATACTATTTAAATGAAAGATTCCAGGCCCTGAGAAGTATCATTACTTTCTAAAGAAAACCTAAGGTAATTTTGTACTCATTCTTCAGGATACCTTCAGGATACTTTGACAACAGTTCTAAATTATGTTTCCTCTAATGGAGACGACATTCCAAACTTACACAGTAATTGTAAGTGGATAAACAATCCAGAATAGAATATGTATCATTATTGGAAATAGGATCTACAAATCACTAAACAGTGAGTTTATAATGGAAACCTGGCACTAGGTGCAATGTTTCAAGCCTGTAATCTTAAAATATTCAGGAGGAAGAAATCTAAGAATTCTAATTTGAAGCCAGCAAGGGCATAAAAATTGCCATGAAACTCTATAACTCCAAGTAACCCCTCAAATATGTTAGTGGAGTGTCAAGAGTTTGACTTTGTGGTTGAGTGCTTGCCTAGCATGCATGAAGACCTATGCATGTAAGTGGAGCTGGGACTCAAACTGGTATTTTTCTAGCCTTGAGCAAGACAGCTAAGTTTATGCCATACAAAATGAATCCAGAGCTGGGGAAAAGTCAACCATGGAGCCAGTGAGAAATGAGAAAAAAGATTTAATAGATAACTTGTGAGTAGGATGTCTGCAAACTTAAAGCAATGATGACACAGCATAAGCAATAATTCTCTACTGTTTCTAATTTACAGGGCCTTGTGTTCCCAAACCTGTATTAATTGACAAGCTAGAGCACTGTGCAGAACTCTGGATAGGAAATTCCTCTAACAAGAATATCACAGGTGAGTGAATTCATCTTCATATTGATGTTGGAGCCTGAGCCCCATTGGTAAGTTCATGTTGTG
This sequence comes from Megascapheus bottae, assembly GCF_031878675.1. Lineage (NCBI taxonomy): Eukaryota > Metazoa > Chordata > Mammalia > Rodentia > Geomyidae > Megascapheus > Megascapheus bottae. The sequence goes on along the minus strand of NW_028327641.1, from coordinate 1,431,570 downwards.
ATGTACTGAGCATTAGTATTCTTAGTTACCCTAAATCCTGTGTGGAACCTATGGAATTCTTTGTGAATGAATCAAGAATCATTTTCTTTTCCCAATCCTATGCTTGGTCTCAGGGCCTGAGCATGGTCCTTGGGTTTTCTCAAGGCTAGATCTTTATTTCTAGAGTCATAGCACCACTTCTGGCTTTTTCTTTGTATGTAGTACCAAGGAACTGAACCACCCGAAATTGAGCCTAGTGATAGAGTGCTTGCCTAGCATGCACAAAGACACAGGTTTGATTCCTTATTACCACATACATAGAAAAAGCCACAAGTAATGACTTCATTGGTAGGGTTCTAGTCTTGAGAAAACCCAAGGACAGTAGTTAGGTCCTAAGTTCAAACTCAGGAAGGGAAGGAAAAAAACAACAACAAAGTTTCAATCAACATAAGAAAATTAACTAGACAATGAGCTGGAGATTTTCTGGTCTTCCATGGTTCTGAGGGACAGGAGTGTTAGAAAAGGAATTTTTATAAGACTTCAAATGGAAAGAAACAAATTTCAAAATTCCCACAAATACCTAAATTGAGACTTTAGTGAGAAGTTGTAACTGAAGGGATATAGGTGTAAGTCCTTACTCTCAAGAATCGTTCTTGCATGGATCAAAGGCAAACAGACATGTAAACTAAACTTGTGGCCGCTGAATCTAGAAAAAATTCGTGTTCCTCACTTAATGGTTAAAAAGCAAACAGCATTGAAACTGGGTAAGGTAATCCTGTCTGCTACTCAATACCTGAGACTCTTATCTGTAGTTAACTCTAGAAAACAGGAAGTGGGGCTGTAGCTCAAGGATAGGGGTTATAGTCTTCTGCTGAAGTGTTCAGGGACAGGGCCGAGGCCTATGAACTACAAAAAAAAAGAAAAGAAAAGAAAAGAAAGTTTTAAAAAGATGCAAAACAGCACAATATTTAGATTATTTCTCAAAAATAAAAGAAAGGCCGCTATTCCTCAATGTATAAACAAAACAGTATTTGAAAAAAAAACAGCTGCAGGTATATTATAGGTAGTACTCAGCTTAAAACTGTAGCAATACATAGTTGGGTAATTTCAATAAATATTTCCTGTGATATAAAAAGAGAACTAAAACACAGAAAAACATTATTGGTCATTGTAAAATATCATTTTCTTAATATGTTAGTGAGAAAAGCATATATTTCTCACAAATCAATTTCCACTTTTATATTTTAAAATATCTAACACTTAGGATGGGAAAGTAAAGTCATTACCTTTACAGTAAGGAATATTTGTATCTCATGTATGTTTGTGTCATTTTTTCTATGACTCATTTTAGATGTCCAGGTAATGGAAAATGTGTTCAAAACCTGCCAGGAAAGTCCACATGAATGTCTTTGTGAAGTAGCAGTTGCAAGTAGTATCGAAGTGGAGGAAAACGTGAGATTAGCAACAACTTTAAATTTGAGCTCTACACATAATCCAGAGCTGATTAGTAATAACGGTAACAACTTAGGGGTGAGGACTGAGGAGTTCATTAAGTGTCAGAACATGCTTCTGTCTCCTAAGCCTGATGAGATGCATGCTGCATATAGATCTCGTATGTCTCCTGTTCTTAAAAAATCCATCGGATATTCAGAGCATTTTATTCATGATTGTGACAGTCCAAAATATCTGCAGTATCATAATTCTGTTCTTCCTGCCCAAGAAATTCTTCAGGGAGGGAGGAAAACTGCTAAATGTACAGTGTGATGAAAAATATTGTACTTAACACCGACCATCACTACACATCCGAAAATGTACACAGGAGAGACTCCTCATACATGTAGTGAATGTGAGAAATCTTTCAGTAATGAAATGTGCCATACAGTACCTCAGAGCAAATATCCTGAGATATGTGATGCGTACATCAAGTGTGAAAATTAATTTCTGAGAAGTTAGACCTGACGCTACAACCTCGATCTCCAAGAGAAGACAAACCTTATGAATATGAGGAACGTAATAAAATTTCTGCCCAGAATTCAGCTCTCAGCACACATCAGAGATCTCACTCAGAAGAGAAATCTGATGAATGGGATAAATATGGGAAGACTTTTAGACTGAAATCACACCTCACTTTGCACCAGAGAAGACACACAGAAGAGAAACCTTATGAATGTAACAAATGTGAAAAGTCTTTCACCCAGAAGATACACCTTCCAGTTCATCAAATAACGCACACAGGAGAGAAATCTTATAAGTGTAATGAATGTGGAAAGTAATTCCAAGAAAGGGAAAACTTCGTGTTCATCAGAGAATACACACAGGAGTGAAACCTTATGAATGTAACCAATGTGTAAAGTCTTTCAGACAGAAATCTTCCCTCAAATTGCATCAAAGAACACACACAGGAGAGAAACCTTATGTGTGCAACAAATGTGGAAAGACCTTCAAGTGGAAGTCATATCTTGATGGGCATAATAGAACACACACAGGAGAGAAAACTTATGCATGTAGTGAATGCGGAAAGTCTTTCAAATTTAAGATAAAACTCCATGTAAATCAGAGAATATACTCATGAGAAACACCTTATGAGTGTAACATATGTGGAAAGTCCTTCACACAGAAGCCAAACCTCAACATGCATTAGACAATTCAAACAGGAGAAAAACCTTATGAATGTAACCGATGTGGAATGTCTTTCAAATGGAAGTCTTCCCTCAAATTGCATCAGAGAACACACGCAGGAGAGAAATTGTACGAGTGCATCAAATGTGGTAAGACCTTCAGATGGAAGTCACATTACAGGAGGCATAACAGAATTCACACATATTAGAAACCTTAGGAATATAACCAAAGTTGAAAGTCTTTCGTGCAGTATTCACCCTTCAGGAAGCGTAAGAGTTCACACATATGAGAAGCCTTAGCAATGTAATAAATAGGAAAGACTTTTTAGTCTGTGGAAGAAAACTCAGCTTGTGTCACAGAACCAACACAAGATCAAACCCTTAATGAATGTAGCAAAAGTTCAGTCTTTTACCCAGAAGGCACAAGTCAAGATTTATCACTAAACACCCACAGGATAGAATCTTATGAATAAAATGAAAGGGAAATTTTTTGAAGAACTCATAGTTGAGTTTGCATGATAGCACACAGACACAGGATAAAAATCGTATGAATATAAGAATATGAAAAATCCATCATGAACGCATGACTAAGTATAAAATGCACATAGGAGAGAAAAACCTTATGAATATTACAAATGTGGAAAGTGTTTGACCTGGAAGGCATACTTCTGTGTTCATCACAAACCTGATTCCCATAGAAGAAAAGAAAACTAATGAATAGAACAAATGTGCAATGACTTTTAATCAGAAGTCAGTCTTCAGTACATTTCAGAACATACACAATAGAGAAATTCTGAGTAATGAAAAACATTTAGCTATATATAGAATCTCTGTATATGGGAGCATTAGGGTAAGTCTTCTAAACAAAGTCAACCTTCAGGAAGCATTAAGAGCACTCACAGAAGAAATAATAGCATGTAGGAAAACCTTTGTCAGAAACCTCTAAAAGCTGACTGTGTGGCTTAGTGGTAGAGTGCTAACCTATCAAGGATGAAGGCCTGGGTTAGATTCCTCAATACTATGTGAAAAGAGCAAGCCAGAAGCAGCACTGTGGTTCAAATGGTAGAGTGCTAACCTTGAGCAAAAGTAGCTCAGGCCCTGAGTTCAAGCCTAAGGATTGGAGAGAGAGAGAGAGAGAGAGAGAGAGAGAGAGAGAGAGAGAGAGAGAGAGAGAGAGAGAGAGAGAGAGAGAGAGAGAGGAGAGAGAGAGAGAGAGAGGAGAGAGAAGAGAGAGAAACAGAGAGAAACAGGAACTTCTAAATTTTACAGAGATAGAGAAGGAGAGAGAGAAGGAGACAGAAACTAATTTCTAAACTTTACAATCTTTCTATTTCCTTACAAATTCCTCTATGTCATTCTTTCTGACAGAAGCACAGAATTCCATTGTGTAAAAATACCATATTTGATCTACTCATCAACTGACGGGTATCTGGGTTGGTTCCATACCTTTGCTATAGTAAATAGTGCTGTGATAAATGTTATTGTTCTAGTGAATTTAGTATGTCCTATCTGGATGATTGGCAAGTAGTGAAATTGCTGGATCACAGGGGAGCTCTACGTTTCGTCTTTTTGGGATACTGCCATAGTGCTTTCCATAGTGGTTGAACGAGTTTGCAATCCCACCAGCAGTGTAGTAGTGATCCCTCCTGGCCACATCCCCTCCACCATACGTTATTAGATTTCTGGATCTTGGCCATTCTAACTGGAGTGAGGAGGAAAAGGGAAAGAGGAACTGAAACTTTCTCTCCTTACAGATGACATGATTCTGTATTTAAAGAACCCTATAGACTCTACTCCGAAGCTGCTTCAGCTGATATAAAACTTTGGTAAGGTAGCAGGGTATAAAATTAACCCTCAATGTCAACTGCCTTCCTATATGCCAACAAATGAGAGGAATGAGGCAAGAATCAGGATAGCAACTCATTTTGCTATCAAAGAAAATAAAATACCTAGGAATTAACTTAGAATGTAAAGCACCTTTTTCATGGAACTATAAACCCTGCAGAAGGAAATTAACGCAGAACTGAGGAAATGCAAAAACCTATGCTCCTGCTTTGGAAGAAGTAATATTGTAAAAATGGCAATCTTGATAAGGACTATCTACAAATTCAGTGCAATATTCATCAATATCCCAATGTCATTCTTTAAAGAAACAGAAGAGGAAATCCAAAATTTCACTTGGAATAATAAAAGACCCCTTATAGTCTGTCTTCTTGCATGATACATAATGTTTAATCTCACCTTCTCCACCAAAATCTCACCTTTCTCATTGAGACATAGGTGGCCCTGTTTACTAACAGCAAAGGCTCAAACGTGCAGTTTCAGGTGTCACCACTGCCTCTGTTACTGGGTAGATCCAACTCTGTCATCGATTCTGAGGTCTGCTCTGGGACTCTTGGTCACAAGTTGTTCTGTGGCATCTGCTGCCAGCCTGTGCCTATTTGCTTCCTTTGCCTCCAGCAGCCTACAACAGGGAATGAAGTTCAGGCGCTGATGCTCTCCTTCATATGCAGGGCAGGATGAGCCCAACCCTCCCTCATCTTCCTCTTCCAATTTTTGGGAAAAAATGTGCTGGCAGAAGTCCTCAGGTGTGGGGCATGGCTGATCCACACTTTTAATCCAGGCTGCTCAGGAGGCTGAGATCTGAGTATGGAAGTTCCAAGTCACCTAGAACAGGAAAGTCTGATAGATTCTTACTACCAAAAATAAAAAAAGCTGGGAATGGGGTTTGGGCTCAAGTGGTAAAGGGCTAGTCTTGAGTACAAATGCTTAGTGCCCAGGCCCTGAGTTCAGGCTCTAGCACTGCCAACAACCTCACTTTAGTGAGATTTTAGCTTTATCCATGTAGGCACATCTCACTGGAATCTTTGCTGGTAGAGATAGTCTTCATAATTTTGTCTCAAGGTAAAGGTCCTCCTGGGGTAGTACACAAAAGGTGTCATGGAGAGAGGAGCCCCACTTGCTCCAGGTTTGAAGATGGCATAGGTCAAGCCAGCATGGAGTTGGCACATCAGTCTTTTTCCTAGCACCACCTACCAGTGAATGTCAAATGACATTGATTGCTGTGGGATTGTGAGATTGAAGTGCCCCATTAAGGGCAGTGTTAGCACATCCAAACTAGGATACCAGGAATGCTGAAATCTCAAAGCTAACATTTCTGTTGGCTACAGAAATGCTGGTGTGTCTGTTATTCACTAAAAGTTCAGGTGCAAAGATTCTGAAGCTTGCTGCCATGTGTTTATTCCATTTAGTAAAATTAGTTTAATGCACTGTATAAGTTAAAACATTTGATAAGAGTCAGGGGTAGTGAAAACATTGTTCTTGAATTCAGGGGTCTGGCAGGGTAATGGGGGGGTGTTGGTGGCTGGGACTATGAAGCTGGAGCTGCTATCAAACCATGGATCATGTTCCTCTTTGTCTGGGAGAAATGACTCCAAAGATGAAATTTGAATGGTGAGGAAAAGATGATGATGTACTCAGGAAATTTCTCCTAAACAAATGCTCATGTGGAAGTGGGATGGGGGCTGGGCATATCTGAGGCAGAGCTTAAGGGGGCTTCTCATGGCTTTGAGAACGTTCACTGCGACTTCAGGCATGCAGCAGGGTGTTTTAGATGGCCATTGTGTGATGGATGAAATAAGATTGGAGACAAGATGAATGCTGGGATCCTGCAATGCTCTTGCATGAGTGGCTGGTGGCTCACCTGAAAGAACTAATTATGTCTAAAAAAGAAATCAGGAATTTGTTTTGATTAGATAATACCTGTAATCCGAGGCATATTCAGGATCCTGATCTTAGTATTGTGGTTTAAAACCAACCCAGCAAAGGGAAAAGTGCATGAGACTCTTACTCCCAGTTTAGAGCAAAAACAAAGATTGAAGTAGAGCTGTGGCTCAAGAGCTAGAGTGCTACCTTGAGCAAAGAAAAGCTAAGAAAAAGCTCCATGTCTTGAGTTCAAGGCCAGGAATGAAAGAAGGAAGGTAAAAAAGGGAAGTATGTGAGGAAGGGAAATATATAAATGAAAGAGAGAAGGAACTAGACATTTAAAACTAGAGAATATTTAAAAGTCATCAGTCCTTCTAAGAAAAGTGTTGGAGTAGGGGTTCTATATGTGGTGAACTGGAAGCCCAGCAGTGACTTGTTAACCAAAGAGTCACCATGATGAGCAAAGGATAGAAATCTGCATGAGCCTCTTAGCGGATGGAGTCACAGAAGAGAACCTCAGCTCCCATCCCATAGTTAGAAGTATATAGAGATGGGGAAGTTGGCATCACCTTGATGTCATTGTGTCCATGGAGACTGGAAGCCATGGCTCTGTGAAAGCACAATGTTCTGGTTACTGGGCTGAGAGGCTGAGGAGAGCCAAGCCCTGGCCATGAAGAAATCAGGGTGGCAGCAGAGCAACTCTGCTGCAGTGTGTGCCTGCTTGGCTGTTCTTAATCTGTGGTGGATCAGGCCAGAGCGGGTGATAGTAACTGTTTAGTGGTCACAAGCCCTTCACCAAGAGCTTCCTCTGGGATCCTCATAAGCTACAGGGTGGCTGGTGGTGGGATGTGTGTGGGGTGGAAGTGAGAGAGGGATGGACGCATGGCAAGGTGGGTGAAGAGATGAGAGGAATGATGAGAGCCCAGTTCATTGGTTTCCAAGGTTAATGGGTGGGAGGTAGAGAGGCATGATGGAGGAAAGATGGAGGCAGGGGAAGGTGGTGACAGAGTGAGGCCATCTGTAGTGCCAGCCTGGCCATCATCTGAAGCCCATAGGCAGCTTCCTGATCCCTCACTTTGTCCTGCTCCTTGTGGAGGGAATGTCACGTGTACCCAGAGCTAGGGGTGGGGCAATGTTAGTAGCACCTGGAAAACCATTAGCCTCTACCTGGGTGAGGGGTGGTTATGGCTCCCATGCTGGGTGGCCTGATAGCTATGGAACAGATCTCTCCTTAGCTACCACAGTCAGTGGCTGCTCTACATCTAGGGTTAGGGCACCTGCTCAGCCCTCAGGACACCCCATGCCAGGACAGAGGCCTACAATTCAGATGGCAGCACAGGGGTGAAGATGATCTCACTGTAGCCCTAGTTACATGGCTGTCCCTGCATGCAGGACAGGATGAGCTGGGGGAAGATGTTCTCTGTGTTTTTCCACAGCCTATCCCTGCCTCTTCTTGTGTCTGATTAGACCAAGAGAGTACCAGGTTCCCTCTCATAGTTCTGGTTCTTTTTCTTTTACAGTCATGAGGCTTGAACTCAGGTCCTGGGTACTGTCCCTGAGCTCCTTTGCTCAAGTTGATGCTCTACCATTTGAACCGTAGTGCCATTTCCAGCATTTCCTTTTCATGTGGATCTCTGATATCTCCAGTGCTGTGCCTGCAGGGAGGCACTCACCCCACAGACAGAGCCACCTCTGCCGTGACTGTGACTGCCCACAACCCTCACACCCACTCCTTGCACACCCCTCGACTCCAGTTTTAGCTCCTCTTGGACTGGGTGTCCAGCCTACCCCTTCCTACACTCACAAAGGGTCTAAAATTGTCTTCCCAGGGTCCTTTCTTCTGCCAGCCAAAGTGCAGACTATGCACATCTTGACCATCACAGAGCTCAAAGCCAAAGGCTGAGATGCAGAAGGGGGTGACCCAGTAGCTGCACAGGGCCCATGGATCATCCTGTGCATCCCCCAGCCTGTGACTTCCCCCACCCCCTTGGCAGGGAAGCTCCATGCCCACATCCGGATCCCTGGTCCCCTCCAATTCCATTCTCCCTTGGGTTTTGCAGACTGTCTACCATCAGGATCTAAAATTCTATTCATCACTTTATGTCCTCATCACGGATTTGCTACTTTGGCAGGATCTCCCCGTGCCTGGAGAGTGGGCATGTCATGTACTCTCTGTGGAGAAGTTGCCCCAGGAGAAGAAATATGCACTTCATGTGAGAATTGAACAGGGCAGGAGGGCTCCCTAGGATCAGAAGCCACAGGAGGGGTGCAGATGGGGGAATGCTAGGGGCCTCAATGGACAGTGGGAGTTAGGGCACAGTTGGTTCCTTCTGCAGGGTTGACACCGCTTCACAAACCCAACAGAATGAGGTTCACATTACAGATGTCAGAGTCAGTGCAGATTGCCAATGGGCGCAGGGGTCACTGTCACCCCCAGATGCTGGCTGCATGCTATGATGCACGCAGAGATTGTTTCAAGATCAGATAATGAGGATGTTGCAGGGTGTAACCATTCTTTTCAGATGGCTGTCTACCTCTCTTGAGCTTCATCTCTATCTTTGGCTTTTTCTTGGCAGTTAACTGGAAATGAGAGTTTCATGGACTTTCCTTTCTGGACTGGCTTCAAACAGAAGCTATGCACAGTTTTCAAACCATACCCTACTGAAGAAGGGAAGCTTGATCTGGTGCTTAACTGGGTTGCACTTTGGCTCCGTTTGCTATGCCTCACGGGAGGGGGCTCATCATTTGTAGACTCAGACCTCATGACCTTCAAAGCCAAATGCTACCTGAAAGTTCAGGGTCCCAGCCTATGTGTTGAGCCTGGGTGAATACATTCTCTGTTATGCTGGGTCATCAACCCATGTTCTAAGCTGGAAGTAGGCAGTGCCACATTTGATAAGAGCATCTGCCAGAGATTGTCACCTCATGAAAGCAGATTCTAAATTTGTATTCCATTGCCTGTGGTGGAGAAATCCCCACCAAGTTAGACAGGCTCAAATCCACCTGCAGGTCACACTCCTAATGCACCCTTGAGTGTCCTCATGGTATTGGGATCTAAGTTTGTAGGGAATGCTGGTTTAGTCCATGAATTAGCTGGACAAGTGATGACAAACGTGTTGTGGATTAATATAAGAACAATTTCAGAAGCCCTGGAGGAGCATCAACCTGACCCTCTGTGGTGCTATAAATCTGATAGGATGTTCCAGACTGAGAAACAATCACATGGCTTTGTGTTTGGCATCCAGACATGTGAGTGCATGCCTTAGCTGTCAGCCAATAGAGAGGAGGACATGAATAAGTGGGTGGAAAGCATCTGTCAGACCCCTGTCTGGGGGCAGGTGGAGAGAACATAGGAAGGTAGATACCATGGCTGTGGTGGGGCCAAAAAAAGGGTAAAAGAGGCAAAGGAACCATGTACTGGTAGCTCAAGACTGTCATCCTAGCTACTCAGGAGTTTGAGATCTGAGGATCACAATTCAAAGCCAGCCCAGGACAGAAACTCCATGAGACTCTTATCTGGAATAAACTACTGAATGCAAGAAGCTCAAGCTTAGTGACGGCATCCAGGCATATCGTTCAAAACCCAGGACTGGCAGAAAAAAGTATCAAAGGACAAGAAGCTGGCCAAAAATTAGAGGGACTCTATCTTGACAAGCAATACAATGGTAAGTTGCACTCAGAAGACTTGCACAAAATCTAGAAATGCCTGAGACCTATCTATGTCTGTTTCCTGTTTGTCTAAATACATATATTTATGCATTTATATATTAGTATAGAGAGACAGATCAATACATATGACTATACATATATACATAGCCAGACACTTATGGGTGGGTGGTATACTGTGTGAGAGTTTGTGTTTGTGTTTTGTGGATGGCTATCTCTGTTTAGGAAAGATAGAAAATATGTAAATATCTTTAAAAAAACTTGATAAAATATAGAGAGACATAAGCTCTTGAGGGAATCTGAAATGACAAGATTATTCACAGGCACGTTTATCCTTATGGATTACTCAGCAAGTTTTAATTTTTTTCATTTTCTTTCTTTTTTTGATTCAGTGCTAAGGATTTCTCTCAGGGACCAGGTGCTGCCAATTACTAATTTTCTCATGGCTGGTACAAGAGGAACTGAGCCACAGTTCCACTTTTGCCTTATTTATTCGTGCTTAACTGAAGATAAAGATTTCTATCAGTGACTTTCTTTCAGGGGCTGGATTCTAACGAGGATCCCCAGATCTCAGCCTTCTCTATAGCTACAATTAACAATATGAGAACCCAGCACTGGGTTCCAAAGCACAGGGCAAGAAATTGAGTGAGTCTCTCAACTCCAATTAGCTATAATAAGCTAGAAGTGAAAGACCAATACCTTTGAGGAAAAGATGCTGAGGGTTATCACACAGGCCCTATGAGTAAGCCCTAAACCCTGTACACATGTGTGCATGCACACATTGCAGATACACACACACATGCACACACACAATATCTCAGGCAATATTTTATTTTGAATTAATATCCAAAGATTGGACAACAGGATAGCAAGTAATAAAATCTGTTTTTCTTGTCTACATTGACAGAAAGGGATAAGTCACAAGATGCAGAAGCGAAGAAATCAGAGGCAAATGCTGTGAGTGAATAACTTGTAAAAGCACATTTCTTTTCTTTTCTTTTCTTTTGTTTTTTTCTGCCATTCCTGGGGCTTGAACTCGGGGCCTGAGCACTGCTCTTGGCTTTTCCCAAGTCTAGCCCTCTGCCACTTGAGCCACATTGCCATATGGATTTTTATATCTGTGTGATATTAAGGACTCAAACCTAGATCTTCATGGATGCTAGGCAAGCACTCTACCACTGGGCCAAACTCTAAACCCTGATAAAGTATGTATAAATAGTCATCATCATATCAAAATATCCTTTCTCCTACAAAGAATGAACACTTATCTATGTCTGTAAGACTTTTTTTATGTCACCAATGCTTCTGTGATTTTCCCACTTGCATTTTACAGATGACAGCACAGATATTCATCAGGAAGAAAAATAGATTAGGATACAGAAACCTAACAACGTCCTAGTAGATTGAAGTGGAAAATATGTGCAAGATGGCCTGGGTGTTTCATCTATTTGTAGAGTGCTTGGCTACCACACAAAAAGACTCCGGTTTGATTCTGCAGTACCATATACATAGAAAACGCTGGAAGTGGTGCTGTGGCTTGGTGGGACAGCTATAGCCTAAAGAAAGCCTAAGAACAATGGTCAGGCTCTGAGGTCAAGTCCCAGGACTAGCAAAAAAAATGTGCAAGAGGCAAAATGCAAGATGAGAAGGCACTGTGAAGCAAAATGTCTTGTGAAGGGTAAGGGGAATAGTGACAGTTAAGTTTGGATCTTTCCTAAGAAAGGCTCCTTGAGCCTGAGACCAGGCTAGCACTTACGCATAGTTAATGACTTGGGATTTGAACAAAAAGGTGTGCTGTTTACTACATCCATATGTGAAGTGGGAAGGGAGATTCAGCCTCCAGTATGTCTTTGGGGAGGTCTTCTGTGAGCAAGGAGCTTTGGTCATTGGGCCTTGAAAGGTGACGCTACCTCCCTCACAATGGAATAGAATATGGAACCCTGGTTACTAAGCCACTGTATGTGACAACCAGCTCAAGCCAGCTCCCTTGGCCTGTGGCTCAGGAACCAGAAAGATGTTGCTGTGCTGTTGCCAAAGATCAGGAGGCTCGCATCCCAGGCATGAGAGATATGGATGTCTCACTTGAAGAAGTAGATGCTGGATCAGTGCCAAGACAAAATTCCAGTATATCAGGCATTTCTCTAGAAAGAAAACCAGGAAACTTCAGGGCAACTCAGATGAGGTATATTGAGAGGAAACCTATTTGAACCCATCATCCTGCCCACACACTACAACCTTCTTGTGTGCTTTCAAGTGACTATACTGAGATTAGAGTGTGTCATTTCCAATCTACTCTATTCCAATTCCTCAGTGTGAAGTGTGGTCCCATTCCTACGTTTGAAATATCCACTGTTTTGCCAACATAGTGTGACGGTAAGTCAGCTCAGACTCTGAATGAGCCTTGAAACCTATGGATCCTGGAGGAAGGCCTGTTGGAGATTCTGCTGACAAAGCTGATCCCTGCCTACCAGAATGGTGATCTCTTTTACGTGGGAAACTTCCTGCACAATTTCAAATAGTGGAGGACAATGTAGTAGTTGCTGGAAATTCTCTTGAAAAAGTGAGTGTTCCCCCTCCAAACCCAGGTTTCCTCACCCCTCCTGGCCAAGTCTTGGAATACTTGGCTCCTCTCTGAGCCTGTTTGGTTCACTGCGGTGTTCACAGGGGAGCTAAGCATGATACAAGTGCACAAACTACTTTATTATGACTGGGACACCATGCCATTTCATTTCCCTCACAAGCTACTGGAGTCTCAACAGTGTGCTTACTGAGAAGTTGGATTTCAGGCATGAGTAAGTGGCTCCCAACTGCAGCCCTCACCTAGGTGACATCCTAGGAAATCCCATTTCCCAGTAAGAAATGAGGTGTCAGAATTAATGGCGGAGGCCTGTGAAATACAGGAGTCAGAGGAAAAGCTGGGGGCTGAATCACTTTTGAGCCATCAGGCAGGGATTGTGATAGCTTTGCCTGTTAGAACCTGAAAGCATTTACATGTTGGTCTGTGGTCCAGTGCTGCCACTTGAACCTGAACCCAGGTCTAAATGCCATCCCTTTGGTGTTCAAAAATTAGCACTGTACCATTTGAGTCATAGGTCAAGTTCTGGCTTTTTGCTGCCTAATTGAAGACAAGTGCCTTTAGACTTTTACTGACTACACTGGCTTTCCACTGTGATCTTCAGAGCTCAGCCTGCTGGGTGGCTAAGATTAGAGGAATGAGCATTTAGTTCATTATTTGGAGCATTCACTTATTGATTTATTTAGAGCATTTACTTAGTTAATTTAAGGTGCATTTACTTTGGACAAATGCATAGAGGCCTCTCTCAGAAGCTTCTGGAAGTGGGGTGTAAAAGTCATCCTGTTCTCGAGTGTCTCTTACCCCACCTCCCAGCAAATAAGTGCACATCTCTGCAGGACAGCCACAGCATTAGAGTCCTGCAAGAATGGGGCTTTGGTAGAAGGCTCAGGGTGGAGAGAGAAGGCTCTCACTTTCCTTGTACCGAATGTGCCCACAGCATCATGTGTTCCATCTATACGATGTGAATGGACTTCTACCCCAGTGATTTCTATGAGTTCAAGAACGGCCACACCCTGACACAACTCAAGCTCTATATGAGGCTCCAAATGCCGGCTTTGGACCTGCTCTTCTAAACACATACTTTTTGACCAGCTGGAGGAATGTGCGACCAGTAAGACCAAGAAAAAGTAGAAGTCCTGGTGTGGGTGCCTCAGAGCCTGTGAGTAGGAAGCCCATGTGGTCTAGATATTGGTTGGCCCTTACTTCTACAGAGCTTGGCAAAATGCCCTTTATGGGTGGTGTCAGCCAGGTAATTTCTGTCCTCTGAAAGGACTCGGGAATAAGCACTCATTAGAAAGACCCTACACCTCTTCAGTGTTCAGTCCAAACTCCAGTTCTACAGGTTCCTCCATTAGATCCTCATGGCAGTTGAGTGACACTTCAACTTGCAGAGTCCACTCTGTCCACTCTGTACCTATTTCCATTCTTAGGTTTGGGTCATCGTGGAAAAGCTTATCCTGAACTCCGGATGAAAAACCCACCAATGGAGCTGGTGACTGATGGAGACTGAGAATCATCACTGCACTCCAGAAAGCATGGGCCTTCTGTAGAAATTACCAAACAGGTTTAGAGTCCTGTGGATATACCTTTTGCTCTGAACGCAATGTGTGACACAGTTGAACCTGCAGATACTATGGAGGAAGAAAAAGAGCAGCCAGATTTCCTTTCGTGTCCTTTCACACTCCACCCAGAGTCAGTCCATCTGAGTCAGAGTAACACTCCACTTATTGTGCAAGCTGAAGGGGCAAACGCTGGGCTCATGGAAAATGTCCCCATGGGAAGCAGCAAGTGTACTCTCAATACTGGATTCATTGAAGGAAAATGAATCCATCCTCACAGAATATCCTGACCCACCCATCTCACTAAAAGAAACTCAATCTCCATTCGACAAACCAGAATCCATCCCCCTCTTAACTCAGGAAGGACATTCTGTTTCTCATGAGGAAGGAGACCCTTCTGAGGACTGTGAAGTAGAATTACTGTCTGAAGGCAACTTGGAGGCCAGTCTGGATTTAGAGCTTCCCTGTCCCCTTCCTAAAAAGACATCTCTTTATCTTGCTCTCATGATTCTTGTCAAGTATTCATTGTATTTACTTTGCTAACTATTAAACTCTCATTGTTAATATTATGGTGTGCAGTTCTTCAGTCCTTATTATACTGTGTTTTATTTTCCACTTAGAATGTGAGACCTCAGACACATAGGTCCTGGGTGGGCCAAAAACCAGACAGGTCTGGTCCCATAGAAGACAACCTTACTGGATATACAGGGAACTATGAAATGCATGGAATCACCAGGAATCCAGGCCAGGCCTCCATGGAAAGACAAGTCAGCTACCAAAGCTTAAGGACAGAGCAGATGCCTGGAAATGTGTTTTGTCAATCGGGAGAAGTGCCAGAGTAACTGTAATATTATGTGGGACTCTGTTCTGTGAGTTCAAGTCTCTTTCTATATCCATTGTGCTTTGTACAAATATTTAAGAAAATTAAAACTCCACAATAGCATCAAAAATCTACTTTGGCTTTGAATGTGGCCTAGTTGTAGAGTGCTCGCCTAGTATACAAGAAGACCTTGATTCAATTCCTCGGCACTGCATACACAGAAAAAGCAGATGGGGCACTGTGGCTCAGGTGTCAGAGTGCCACCCTTGAACAAATGTGGCCAAGGCAGTTCCTGGTCCCTCAGTTCAAGCCCCAGGACTAGCCAAACAAGAAATCATACCATTTTCCACACATTTGGAAATAAATCTGTTTTATCTAACCCTACTTCTTTTTTGCCAGTCCAGGGTGTGTGCCACCAAGCCAAACTACTGGCCCCCAACCTTACTATTTTGAATCATTTAATTTTTTTACATAATCATATTTCATGCTGTCTGTATTAATACCATAAACAGTATGCTTAGTGTAATAATGTTAAAGGTAAAACATAAGAAATTAATAACTAAAATTCCTTTTTTATTAGTTTTATAGCGTTACTACAATTTTATGAGAAAAATTACCTGGAATGTTTATTTTAGAGTTCAAGTAATCCATTTTGATAAATATATCAACCTACATCATTTATTTGAACACATTTTAAACTATTTTTTTCAGGAATGAAAATACATATATATTTGTTGTAAATGAAATTTATGACTTGGGGGGAAGGGAAAGAGAACAGGGGGCAGGGGGTAACAGTGTTTACAAGAAATGTACTCATTACATATGTAACAGCAATCTCTTTGTATATCACCTTGACAACAACTTTTTTGAAACGTACAATAAGTTTAAATTTCTACTTTGGGAAGAATTTTTTTTTGCCAGTACTGGGCTTAGACTCAGGACCTGAGCACGATCCTTGTTTTTGTTTTTGTTTATTCTTAAGGCTCAAGTTCTATCACTGTTGGGGCCTAGCCTCCATCTCTGAGGCCTGATTCTGGCTCAGCTGCAATTAAAGGGCTTTGTCTAGGCATTCGGTCTTTTGCATACCTCTCCTAAGGCATCTCTGTGTATGTGACTCGATTGAACCCCCTGCAGTTTCGCGGGTCTAGCAGCAGCTCAAGTCTCGTGCGCTTTCCTGCACCTTTCCTGCCCACTACCTGAAAGCCCCACCCAGACCCTTAGTGGTAGCACAGAGGCCCTCTTCTATTGGCTAGCATCCCAGTGCCCACCTTCTCCTACCCTAACAGTATATAACTAATTGTCTGACGCAATAAAGGTGGAGAGAATCAGAGATCAGCAGAGATCAGCAGAGATCAGCAGAGATCAGCAGTGAGATCTGATGTGCTTTCATGGTTAACACTGCTTCTGACTCAGCGTGGTTTTTTCTTCCCCGGTGATTGGGGGAGGGCTGGGTCTTCGACACTTACCATCTAGCTCGGCTCCCGGGGGACTACAGGTTGGCCCTGTGTGTCCCTACCCGTTCCCGTGTTGCTGCCCCGGAGAGGAGAGGAGCAATATATCACATGTGCCACAGCACCACTTTTATCTTTTTTTATCTATGTTGTGCTGAGGAATTGAACTTGGGTCTTCATTCATGCTCGGCAAGAACTCTTCCACTAGGCTTAACTTATGGCCCCAGTGGGAAGGAAGTTTTCCATAAAATATGTAGGAATTATGTACACTAAGGAAAACCATCAAAAATAGAAGAAAAACTATGTACTTAGATAACGACATGCCAGTATTATGGCAGATCTCTGTAATTCTAGCTTCAAGAGTGGCCTATTTGGACCGGGAGTTGGCTGGCTGAAGTAAAGTGCTATCCTTGAGCAAGCCCTAGGACAGTGCTCTGGCCATGAGTTGAAGCCATAGGACATGCAAAAAATAATAATTTAATGCCCGTGACTGGTGGCTCACCCTGGTAATCCTAGCTACCCTGGAGGATCGAGGTTCAAAGACGGCCCAGGCATAAAAATCTGTGAGAATCTTATTTCCAAATAATCCAGAAAATTCAAAATGACAATGTGCCTCAAGTGGTAGAGCTCTTGCCTTGAGCTGAAGAGCTTAAGGTAAACATCCAGGCCCAGAGTTTAAGCCCCATGAGTGAAAAAAAGAAAACGAAAAAGAAAGCCCTTATCTAAGGCTGGAGTGCACACTAGTGGTAGTTTGCTTGCCTAGTATGCACAAAGCCCTGTGTTCAATTACTCTGTACCACTTACACCAAAAAAAAAAAGGTGGAAATGATCTCAGAAGGTTGGGTTCTGAGGATCACAGTTCAAAGCCAGGCCAGACACTAAAGTCAATGAAACTGTTACATCCACTTAAGCACCAGAAAACCAGAAGTGACACTCTGGCTCAAGGTGTTTAAGGTTGTAGCCTTGAGCTGAAGAGCCCAGGGACACTGCCCAGGTGCACAATTAAAGTCTTACAACCAAAAGACAGAGAGAGAGAGAGAGAGAGAGAGAGAGAGAGAGAGAGAGAGAGAGAGAGAGAGAGAGAGACAGAGACAGAGAGAGAGACAGAGAGAGAGACAGAGAGAGAGACAGAGAGAGACAGAGAGAGACAGAGAGAGAGACAGAGAGAGAGACAGAGAGAGAGACAGGCAGACAGAGACAGACAGAGACAGAGAGACAGAGACAGAGACACCAAACAGTCAGGCACTGCTGGCTGAAGCGTGTAATTCTAGCTACTATGGAGCCTGAGATTGGAGGATCTTGGTTCAAAGCCCAAAGCCAGCCTGGACACATATGTTTGTGAGACTTACATCACCAATTAACTACCAGAAACCGAAAATGGAGCTGTAGAGGAAGAGCGCTAGCCTTGAGCTGAAGAGCTCAGGGACAGTGTTCAGGCCCAAAGTCCAAGCACCATGACGAATCAATAATAAAAAAAAGAAGATAGCTAATAGTAATGATGAATAATTTTGTGCTGGGAGTTTGGCCTAGTGGTAGAGTGCTTGCCTAGCATGCACGAAGCCCTGGGTTCAATTCCTCAATACCACATACATAGAAAAATGCTGGAAGTGGTGCTGAGGCTGAAGTGGTAGAGCCCTAGCCTTGAGAAAATATAAGGACAGTGCTCAGTCCCTGAGTTCAAGCCCAGGATTGGCCAAATCAAAAGTAGTAGAGCACTGGCATTGAACTGAAGATCTGAGGAACAGCCCAGGCACAGTGTTCAAGCACCGCAAACAACAACAACAAAATCTATGAAATATCAGTGGTGGTTTTAAGCTACGCAAAAATAGAGTAGAAACTGGTAAAATACATATTTGTGTGTAAGCAAAATAGCCAGACTTATGCATTAGAAGAGGATAGCAACTGGAAAAAAATTGTGTTTTCCATCTCACTAGGTCCTGTCTCTTAATTTATTCAAGTAAGTAAAATGCTGGGTTTTATAATCATTGCTCTGAATATTAGAAAATCATAATATATCTCATTAACCAACAAAGACCAGGAACTGGGGCTTCGTTCAAATGGCAGAGTATCAGGCAAGAGAAGAAAAAATTGAAGTAAGAACTTGAAGTTCTTGATCCAGAACCTGCAGAGTAACAGAGCAGCAGCCTGGTGATGGTACCTCACACCTATAATCTTAGCTACTCAGGAGGCCAAGATCTGAGAATCAAAGTTTAAAGCCAGCCAAAGTACCCAGTTAACTGCCAGAAAAACCAGAAGTGGCACTGTGGCTCACAGATTAAAGCACTAGCCTTGAGCTGAAGAGCTCAGGGACAGTGCCCAGGCCCAGAGTTCAAGCCCCACAATTGACAAAAATCAAACAAGCAAACAAAACTCACAAAGAAGCCTGCAGACCACAGTGGTTCTGCTGAGTCTCTTCTCTATGGGGATCAGGAAACATTTCACTTTTTCTGTCTCTTCCCATCTCAACATTCATACTAAAATAAGACTGTGTTGAACGTTTCAATTTATAAAAATGTTTTTCATGAAGCACCCTGAAATATTCATCGATTATATCTCAATTGAAGATAGTTGATTTGGGGCTGCATTGGTAGAGTGCTAGCCTTGAGCAGAAAAGGTCAGGGATAGAGCTCAAGCACTCAGTTGAAGACCCAGTGCCAACACACAAAAGAAAATATGCACTTTATACATATTTTCTAATTTCTTAATGAATTGTTCAGTCTGTATAAATATAGGGTATATTCCTTGTTACTTAAGTAAGATTGCTCTTTTTTTTCTTTTTGCCAGTCCTAGGGCTTGGACTCAGGTCCTAGACATTTTCATTGGACTCGCTGCCCAAGGTGAGTGCTCTGCCTCTTGAGACCCAGCACCACTTCTAGCTTTTTTCTGAGTATGCGGTACCGGTGAATAGAACCTAGGTCTTCATGCATTCTAGGTGAGCACTCTACCATTAGGCTACATTCCCAGGCAGTGAGATTCCTCTTACAGTCATTGTATGTTCACAGAGTTTGATCTCACACACTGTACGGCCCTGTTTGGCTTTGACTTGTGATCCTAAGCCCTGAGCCTCCTAAGTAGCTGAAATTAAGTTGTGAGCCAGCATGATGGCTTCCATTCTTT
This sequence comes from Megascapheus bottae, assembly GCF_031878675.1. Taxonomy (NCBI): domain Eukaryota; kingdom Metazoa; phylum Chordata; class Mammalia; order Rodentia; family Geomyidae; genus Megascapheus; species Megascapheus bottae. Next base: position 1,412,080 of record NW_028327641.1, on the reverse strand, counting down.
TTTCTACAAAAATATATGTAGTTATCTAAAATATATCTATAGCTGAAAAAAATGAATCTCTCCCAAACAAATCTTCAAAGAAACAACCATCCTATTAAAAGGTGGGCTAAAGACTTAAAAGAGTATTCTCTGAAGAAAAAATTAAAATGGGCTTTAGACACATGAAGAAATGCTCCATATCTCTAGCAATAAGGGAAATGAAAATCAAAACAACTATGAGATTCCACCTGACTCCAGTCAGAATGGCCATTATCAAAAAATCTAATAAGAGATACTGGTGGGGAAGTGACCAGGGGGGATCACACCTACACTGTTGGTGTGAGTGTAAACTCGTTCAACCACTAGGGAAAGCAGTGTGGTGGTTCCTCAAAAGACTGAACATAGAGCTCCCCTATGATCCAGCAAATCCACTACTTGGCACCTACCCAATTGTCCAGAAAAAAGGACATACTAAAGCCACTAGCACAATGATGCTCATTGCAGCACTATTTACCATAGCAAAGATATGAAACCAACCCAGATGCCACTCAGTAGATGACTGAATCAAGAACATGTGGTACTTATACACAATGGAATGCTATGCTGCCATCAGAAATAATGACATCGCCCATTTGTAAGGAAATGGAAAGACTTGGAAAAATTCATATTAAGTGAAGCATCCAGACCCAAAGAAACATAAGCTCAATGGTTTCCCTCATTTGTAATAATTAGTTCACATCTAGGACTCTCCTAGCAGAGGATTACAATAACTCAAAAACCTAGGTATATAAGGTCATATAGGATGAGACTAAATGTAAGGATCTCTAGGATATGGGAACAAGAGCTATATCTTGTGTCATCGTTGCTCTTAATCTTGTGTGATTTTTGTCCTTAATCTACTATGTTATTTCTCATCTCTTATTTTGCCCTTTGGTTAATGTCAGATTGTTACTGTATCTGGTTTTTTCCCTGGCATATTGTATATATGTTTATTTGTTTATGTCAAATAGGAAAGGGAAGGGGGGAAACAAGATGATTGGGAAGGGGAGGGGAGAGGCAACTGGGGACAAAAACATGTGGAGTGGAATAAATGTGTGAGAAGTAATGCAGTCCACTACCTGTAAATGTAATCGTAACCCCTCTATACATTACCCTGAAAATAAAAAAGAGACTATAAAAATATCTGTAGAAAATGAGGCTGGATGATGGAAACAACCAGATGCCCTACTACAAAAAATGTGATACACACACACACACACACACACACACACACACACACACACACACACAATGGAATGATACATAGCCAACCGACAAGATAAAATACTGGCATTCTCGGGGAAGTGGATGAGAAGGAAAAAAATCATATTAAGTGAAGTAAGCCAAACTCAAAGGAACATAGGTCCAAGAGTCCCTCTTTTGTCAAATTCAGTAGAAACCTTGGGCTCTGCTACCAGAAATTTACAATAGAACAAAATCTAGAGACATCGTGACAAATAGTATGACACTAAATGTAAGGACCTCCAAGATAAAGAAACAAAACTCATATAATGAGTGATTGTTGTCCTTAATGAACTATGTGATCTCTTATCTCTTTTGCTATCCCTTGGTTATATCATATTGTTACAATATTTCACCTTGTTTTCTGATATATTTCATATGTGCCTAATTGGTTATTGGAAATTGGATAGGGAAGGGGGGAAATGAACATGAGTGGGGGTAGGGGAAGGGAAATGGGGACCATATCATTACATGGGGTATCAAAGTTTGAGAAGTAATGCACCTTCTATCTGGTGAATATAATGTAACCCTTCTATAAATTACAATAAAAATAAATACATAAAAAGAAGATCTGCACAGAAAAAAAATAATAATGGCATTTTTGGGGTAGTGGATGAAATTAGAGTGAATCCTGTTGAGTGAGATAAGTCAAGACCAAGGAACAAAAGGTACATGGTATCCTTAATATATGGATATTAGTTTCAAACAGTAGTAGAGCGATGATTGAATAGGTGATACCCAAAGTTCTGGGCATAATTTTGGAGATATAAACATAACTACATAGACATAAAAATCTAGGATAGACTATACACTCTATAGACATGTGTTTTATTATAGATTAATCTGTATCTATGACATACAAAGACTCAGCTTAATTTTTACTATGTTCTAAAATCTATATGCCCGTCATTGTATAGTGATTCCCTTCTTGAATACTTGTTGGTTAAACATGACATTTGAAATATGATGTAAAATTCAATGTTAATCAATTTTTTTTAAAAAAAGAGGCTAAAGGTAAATACCACTAATGTACTTGCTCTAAATGGTACAGAAATTTTCTTAATGAATCAAGGGGTTTTATTACATCTTTATGCAATTATTTTAGTTCTGAGTTTTCTACACTCAATGATACTTCTGGAAAGATGATATAGCTGACTGTGTAGATGGTATGAAGACATACTGGCCTAAACGTAGAATAAAGCATTGGTAAGTGGCTGTTAACTGTCCAGATTCTACTGGAATATGTGGAATGAATTTATTAAGCACAATGCAGGCTCTTAGTCAGATCAGGGTCAAGATTATGTGGTTCCATGAGATGAATGAGGAAAGATCAGAAAAATCTACTAAGTTATCCAGATATACTTTTGAAACTAAGGTATCTGGACTCCTTTTTTTTTCTTTCTTGGTGGGGAGCTTGAACTTTGGACCTGGGCAAGGTCTCTTAGTTCTTTTTCCTCAAGGCTAATACTGTACCAGTTTTAGCCACAACTCCACTTAGTTTTTGGGTGGATAAGTGGAGAGAAGAATCTTACAGTTTTTTTTGTTTTCGTTTTTTGCTTGCAAAGGCTTTGAATCACCTTCTCCCTGGCTAGTAGAATGACAATTATGACCCTCCAGCGCCTGGCTAGTGATTTTTTGAAAATTGGACTTTCTTCCAAATCACGCAACTGGTTCCTAGCAAAGTTCTGAAGACTGACTTAAAAGTGACAGTTTTTTGTCACTTGGAGACACTCTGTGCTGAACGTTAGAAATCTACCAGCTGAGTCACAGTGGCACTTCCAGTTTTTGTTTATGTGGTGCTGAGGAATGGAATCCAGGGTTTCATACATGCTAGGCAAGCTACATTTTCAGCCCAAGGTTTTATGTTTTGTTTTTTCAGTGTTGTTGCTTCTAAGGTACTGTATGATGTTCTTTCATTTACATTGCTTTTTACCTCTTTTCTTCTTTTTCCCTTTAGTTTTATTCTCTGTAGTCACTGTGTTGAATTCGGGTACCCTGTGTCTTGTACATAGGTTTATGTGATTTGGGGAATGGAGAGGGTATAATAAAATGGTTAAAAAAAACAAAGGAAAAAGGGTGAACCAACTGAACAGTGATACTTGGAAGACACTAAACGGAAATGAACTGAACAATCTGGATGGAGAGGGGGCTGAGGGTAGGAAAACAGAGAAAAATGAGGGAGGGGATAACAATTTTCATAAGAAATGTGTTCATTACTTATGTAACCGTATGCCAACTATATATTGACTTAACAAAAAAATTAACTTAAAAAATAATTTAGCCGGGTGTGGTGGCTCACACTTGTAAATGTAGCTACTCAAGAGGCTGGGATCCAAGGATAGCAGTTCAAATTCAGCCTGGGCACTGAAGTCTATGTGACTCTTATCTCCAATTAACCACCAGAAACCCAGAAGTGGCCCTATGGCTCAAGAGATAGAGCAGTAGTCTTGAGCTGAAAAGCTCAGTGACAAGACCCAGGTGCAGAATTGCAGTCCCATGACTTGAATGATGAATGATACTAGCCAGGCTGTGTGCGCTCACACTTGGAATCCTATCTACACAGAATCAGGTTTGAATCCAGCCCAAACAAATTGCATGACATTCTGATTTACAGTTCATTACCAAAAATCTGGAAGTGGAGCTGTGGATCAAGTGGTAGAACACTAGCCTGAAGCAAAAAAAAATACATTTAAGGACAGTTCCCAGGCCCTGGGTTCAAGTCCCAGGACTTGCATAAAACAAACAAATGTGACGCTGAGTCCTCCATCATTTGGTGTTATAGTTCAATATTCTTGATATGCGTCTTAGAAATTAAGTCCCTTGCAAATACTCTCCCTTGAAATTCTGCTTCATAGCTGATTCATAGAATTTCAGCATCATTACTATCACCTTCCAGTTAGCATAGCAGTCTACTACTGAAAATTTGAAGAAAATTTTGAGTAATCCTAATAAATCTGTGTATCATCTGCACACACATCAAATCAGCAGCAGCTATGTTCTACTATTATCTAAATGTATTTAATCCCTTCTTGAGTTAATGAGCCTTAAAGAGTAAAACATATGAAATAGTTATGAAACTAACAGTCACCATTCTTCTACCTAATATTGTAATATAAGTTTATAAATGCAAGGACTGTTCTGAAGTGTGCAGAAGATAGCTTCTAATTATAATATTCTCATGAAGTATAGTTTTTAAGAAACATGTTGCTTGCTTTGGGAAAGCAAGGGCAAGGAAAAATGATATAAGTAAGTTCCCTATTTATCAGAAGGAAAATACTATTGGGTTTAGATCAACTTCATTCATTCCGAGCTGATGAAACAAATATTTGCCATTCCTCAGGCCAATCACTTCATTGTGATGCACAATTAGCCAGCTTAGATCAATCTTCCAAAAAAGGAAAGGAACAAATGAGAAGCAATTAAGGTTTCCAAAATGAACCAGGTGGTGGTGGCAGCTCACACTTGTAATTCTATCTACTCAAAGCATGAAATCCAAGGATCTGGATTAAGTCTGTCTGGGATGAAAATATTCCTGTCTGAAACATCATCTCTGTTATCACAGCCCAGCTGATACACTCTGCCCAACAGGTTCCAAACACCAAAGTCCATCTCCTATCTGAAATACTAGCAAACGTACTCACACATTATTTCCTCTTTGGGAGATAGTTGAAACATGTACCAGAAACATTTCCCTGGCTTCAGAGTGGAAGTGGAAATATATACTCACTAGAAGCCCATCTAGTAAATTGCAGTCAATCATCTTTCCTCACATTTGTTAGTTAAATTGAAGAATGAGCGTTTGGATCAGAAGCGAAGTGTATGAGCATACAGGTTGAAAAAGTACTGTAATCCTAGCTACTCAATATAAGCTGAGACCTGAGGATTCCAGTTCAAAATCAGCCATGCAATAAATTCCACAAGATTTTTACCTCTAATTAACCAGCAAAAAACAGAGCGTTGAATTGTGGTTAAAATGCCACAGGCCTAAGCTTTGCATAAAATTGCTAAGGGGTAGCATTCAGGATGCCCACTCTCTCCACTCCTTTTTAACATAGTACTAGAATTCCTAGGCATTGCAATAAGGCAAGAAGCAAGCATAAAGGGGATCCAAGTAGGAAAAGAGGAAATAAAACTATCGCTCTTTGCAGATGACATGATTCTGTATTTAAAGAATCCTATAGACTTTACTCCCAAGCTCCTTGAGCTGACTCAAAGCTTTGGAAGGGTAGCAGGCCATAAAATCAACCCTCACAAATCAGCTGCCTTCCTTTACGCCAACAGTGAGAGGAACGAGGCAATAATCAGGAAAGAAACTCCTTTCACAATAGCCTCAAAGAAAGTAAAGTACCTAAGAATTAGCTTAACTAAGAATGTAAAGGACCGTTTAGATGAAAACTTTAAAACCCTAAAAAAGGAAATTAAAGCAGAACTAAGGAAATGGAAAAACCTCCCATGCTCCTGGATTGGAAGAATCAACATTGTGAAAATGACAATCTTGCCAAGGGCTATCTACAAATTCAATGCAATACCCATCAACATCCCAATGTCATTCTTTAAAGAAATAGAAGAGGCAATTCAAAATTTCATATGGAATAATAAAACACCCCGTATAGGAAAAACACTACTTAGCAGAAAGAACAGCGCTGGAGGAATTTCAATTCCAAACTTTAGACTGCATTACAGAGCTATAATTCTCAAAAGAGCTTGGTACTGGCACAAGAACAGGCCTGAAGTCCAATGGAATAGAACTGCGGACCCAGATATTAAACCACAGACCTATGGCCACCTAATCTTTGACAAGGGAGCCAAAAAAATAGAATGGAAGAAAGATAGCCTCTTCAACAAGTTGTGCAGGCAGAACTGGTTAAGCACCTGCAAAAAACTAAAGTTGGATCCTTCTTTGTCACCTTGCACTAGAATTAACTCCAAATGGATCAAAGACCGGGAGGTAAAAGCAGACACACTGAAAAGTTTACAGGAAGGAATAGGAGATACAGTAGGCCTCCTTGGCACAGGTCGAAACTTGCTTAATAAAGAGCAAGAATCACAACAAATCAGAGAAAGGCTGGATAAGTGGGACTGCATTAAACTGCAGAGCTTTTGTATGGCAACGGATATAGCTAGTAAACTAATCAGGAAGCCTACAGAGTGGGAGAAGATCTTCACCAACCAAACAACGGACAAAGGCCTCATATCTAAAATATATCAACAGCTCAAAAAATTGAATCACTCCAAAACTAACCTCCAAAGTAACACCCATCCCATTAAAAATGGGCCAAACATTTAAAGAGAGTCTTCTCTGAAGAAGAAAAAAAATGGCCTATAGACACATGAAGAAATGCTCCACATCTCTGCTCATAAAAGAAATGCAAATCAAAAGAACTCTAAGATTCCACCTCACTCTAGTTAGAATGGCCAGGATCAGGAAAACGAATGAAAACAGATGCTGGAGGGGATGTGGCCAGGAGGGATCACTACTACACTGTTGGTGGGTGTGCAAACTCGTTCTTCCACTATGGAAAGCAGTGTGGCAGTGCCTCAAAAGGCTAAACATAGAACTCCCCTATCACCCAGCAATTCCACTACTTGGCATTTACCAAAGCAATCCAGAATCAAGGACATACTAAACCCACTAGCACAACAATGTTCATTGCAGCACTATTCACCATAGCAAAGATATGGAACCAACCCAGATTTCCCTCAGTTGATGAGTGGATCAACAAGTTGTGGTATTTGTACACAATGGAATTCTATGCTGCTGTCAGAAAGAATGACATCGCCCCATTTGTTAGGAAATGGAAAGACTTAGAACAAATCATATTAAGTGAAGTAAGCCAGACTCAAAGGAACTTAGGCTCAGTGGTTTCCCTCATTCCTCATAATCAGTAGAAACCTTGGGCTCTACTAGCAGAGATTTGCAATAGAGCAAAAGGCCATATATAAGGCCATATAATGTGAAGCTAATTGAAAGGACCTCCAGGATATTGAAACAAAAGCCACATAATCAATGATTGTTGTTCTTAATGTACTATGTTGTCTCTCATCTCCTTTGCTGTCCCTTGGTCATCCCACATTGGTATAGTATCTCACTTTGTTATCTGATATATTGAATTTATTTGTATTTGGATATTTGAAATTTGATAGGGAAGGGGGGAAAACCAAGATGGGTGGGGGTTGTGGGGTTGGAGGGAAATGGGTACCAACACATATGAAAGGGTATCAATGTATGTGAATTTATGCACATTCTACCTGGCAAATATCATGTAACCCTTTTACTAATCACAATAAAAAAATGAAAAAAAAAGAAAGTTGTAGTGTGTGGGGAGGACGATGGGGTCAAATACATTTCTTCTTAGAAATATACTTCATCTGGTTGCCCTGGATTTTCCTGGCCTTCATCTTAGAGAAAGGCCTGTTATACTGGATTTGTGGCTTGGCAATGATCTAGCATGTACATCTTCGAGTAAGACATCCACAAGTTCCATGCCTGAGACTCGAGTTTCCTGACCTTTGGCAACAGCACAGCAACATCTTTCTTCCTCCTGAGCCACAGGCCAAGTGAGCTGGCTTGAGCTGGTTGTTAGTTACAGTGGCTTGGTTACCCGGGTTCCATATTCTGTTCCATTGTGAGGGAGGCAGGGTCACCTTTCAGGGCCCAATGACCAAAGATCCTTGCTCACAGAAGACCTCACTAAAGACATACTGGAGGCTGAATCTCTCCCCCAATCTCACAATATATTGTGTGGATGTAGTAAACAGCACACCTTATTTGTCCAATCCCAATGTCTTCCACTAGGCCCAACTACCAGTCTGGTCTCAGGCTCAAGGAGCCTTTCTTAGGTAAGATCCAAACTTAAGGGTCAATATTGCCCTCATCCTTTACAAAACATTTGCTTCACAGTGCCATCTCTGCCTGAATTTTGTCCATGGTCGAATTTTTTTTTGTTTTTGCTAGTCTGGGGACTTGACCTCAGAGTGTGAACATTGTTCTTGGGCTTTCTTTAGGCTTTAGCTGTCCCACCGAGCCACAGCACCACTTGCAGCGTTTTCTACGTATGTGGTAATGAGGAATCAAACCTGAGTCTTTTTGCATGGTAGCCAAGGACTCTACCACTAGGTCAAACACACAGGGCATCTTGCACATATTTTTGATGTCAATCTACTATTATATTATTAGGTTTCTGTATCCTAATCAATTTTTTCCTGATGATTAGCTTTGCTGTCATGTGTAAAAAATGCAAGAGGGAAAAACACAGAAGAATTAGTGAAATTTAAAAAAAGCATGACACACATAGATAAGTGTTCATTCTTTGTAGGAGAAAGGATATTTTGATATGATGATGGTGACTTTATAATGACTATGCCAGGGTTGAGAGTTTGGCATAGTGGTAGAGTGCTTGCCTAGCATCCATGAAGATCTGGGTTTGATTGCTCAGTATCACATAGATAGAAAATCTAGATGTGGCACTGTGGCTCAAGTGGCAGAGGGCTAGACTTGAGAAAACCCGAGGATAGTGCTCAGGCCCTGAATTCAAGCCCCAAGACTGGCAGAAAGATAAAAGAAAATGAAAATGCTTTTTACGAGCTAATTCACTCACAGCATTTGCTTCTGAAATCTTCATTTCGGCATCTTGTGAAATACCCCTTTCCCTCAACGTAGACAAGAAAATAGATCCATCCCATGGTCCACTGTGAGGCCACTGGTAGGGCTAAGAGCTAGTCGTGCAGCAACACATTAAGTTTTAATCTAATACTTTCCAAACTTTGTACTCAAATATGCTACCTACTTACCAACTTAGGTCAGTTATCCTTATGCTATACCTTTTCTTAATGACTACAATATTCTTACACTCCTACGTTAATCCTCTTGTACCTCCCCTGATCTCTCTCATTCTTTTTTTCTATCTCTGGACCTCTGCTCATCTTACAACCCTTATACTCCATGATGGCTCTATACATGGATCTACACATGATGGCTGTTGAGCAATATAGTATATGTAGTTGGTTAATTATTCTCTAGGCTCAGAGGGACTTAAAGACAATAGAGATCGGATTGAGAAGCTTATTGTTTTGGGTATAAATCGCTTATCAGTGGTTGTATTAGACTGGTCTGTAAGTGCACAAAAAGAAAGAGTGATAATACCAATCAAAACTTGTGAACATCTAGTGTCTGCCAGCTACAGAGGTCTAGGTTGGTTATATCTGAAAAACTATAATCGTATTTAGTAGTAATCTTGCTCCCATTTTCAAATGGGCAGAACAAGAAACTTAAGAAAAATGTCAAATCAAGAAAAAACATCCCCCACCCAATGTAAACAGACAATGGAACAGTCACTGGCAAACCTAGAGGAGAGACTTCCAAGTGCTACACAAATGCAATTGATAAACATCATTAATGAAAAATGTGAAAATATAAAGAAAGAGATAATGGAGGAAGCCATAGCTGAACAAGAGGAAAGCATAAATAAGGTGATAAGTGAAAAAGAAGAAGCCATAAAGGAGGCCATAATAAAGGTTTTTCAAAGAATGATGGATGAATTCATAGAATCCACAAATAAAAACGTGACCAAACTCCAGCAAATGTCCAAAGAAAATAAAGCTACTGAGCTCACCACTCAAAAGGAAATCAAGGAGATTAAGAAATCCATACATGATCTAAAACAAGAGATGAAAGGCATCAACAGTGAGCAATTAGAAGCTAGGGAGATGAAAAATAAAGTAGATAGTTTTGATAGCAGGTTAGACAATGCAGAGGAGAGAATTTCCGGGGCTGAAGATAATTTAGGTATTATAGAGAAAGAACAGAAAATGAGTCAATCCAAATCAAGGAAATATGAGAGAGCGCTTCAGGAGGTCCAAGATACAATTAGGAAGCCTAATTTAAGGCTAGTTGGTATTGAGGAGGGCGTGGAGAAAGAGGTCAATGGTATTGGAAATATACTTCAGGGAATCATCTCAGAGAATTTCCCAAATATCCAGAAGGGCAGGCCCATCCAGATACGAGAAGCTTTTAGAACCCCAGACAGACCTGACCAGAAAAGAACATCCCACTGCCACATTGTGATCCGAACTGGATCAATAGAAACGAAAGAAAAGATCCTACAGGCAGCCAGGGAAAAGGGATCAGTAACCTATAAAGGCAAACCAATCAGAATAACCCAGATTTCTCAGCAGAGACCATGCAAGCACGAAGTGACTGGAAGCATATATGTCATGCCCTTAAATCAAATAACTACCAACCAAGAATACTGTAGCCAGCTAAGCTCTCATTCATAACTGAGGGAACAATAAAAACATTCCATTCCAGGGAAAAGCTGCAACAATATGTCGAAACAAAACCAACACTACAGAGAATTCTCAAAGATGCTCTATACATAGAAAACCAAAATAAATGCAATATAGGGAAAGAAATGGCACCTAAACAGCATACCATCTAAGGACCACAAGAACTGTTAAGACACAGGCCCTACTAAAAGCTTTTAAAAATGGTAGGAACTAATAAATATCTCTCAATCCTAACTCTCAATATCAATGGACTTAACTCTCCAATTCAACGGCATAGGCTGTCTAGTTGGATCAAAAACAAGAGCCATCGTTCTGCTGTCTTCAAGAGACACATCGTACCCCAAAACAATCATCTTTTGAAAGTGAGAGGTTGGAATAAACTCTATCAAGCTAACTGCCCCCATAAACAGGCTGGAGTTGCCATCCTCATATCAGATACAATAGACTTCAAACTAAAATTAGTAAGAAAAGACAAAGAAGGTGACTACATACTACTAAAGGGATCTTTCCTCCAGGAAGACATAACGATCCTAAATATTTACACACCCAATCCCGGAGCTCCAAACTCCATCAAGCAAACTTTACTTACACTGAAACCATACATAGATCGAAATACAGTGATTGTTGGTGAGTTTAACACACCACTCTCACCTATGGACAGATCAACCAGGCAAAAACTCAACAGAGAAACCTTAGAACTGAACAATTATATACACCAACTAGATCTAACAGACATCTGCAGAATATTCCACCCAGTAGCAACACAACATACGATATTCTCAGCAGCACATGGAACATTTTCCAAAATAGACCACATCTTAGGCCATAAAACAAACCTGGACAGATTCAGAAACACTGAAATTATTCCATGCACACTCTCAGACCATAAAGGCATCAAATTGGAACTGAACACACATCCCCACCAACGAAAACCCTGTAACTCATGGAGACTTAACAACACATTTTTGAATCAAAACCAATGGGTAATCGAATAGATCAGAACAGATATCCAACTGTTTATGAAATTTAACAATAAGGAGCACACAAATATCAACTCCTTAGGGACACAACAAAGGCAGTACTCAGAGGAAAATTTATAGCGCTGAGTGCCTACAACAGCAAGTTGGAAAAAAGGCAAACCAACTAGTTAATGTCTCACCTTAACCTCATGGAAAAAGAGCAACAAACCAACCCTAAACCCATTAGGAGAAAGCACATTATTAAAATCAAAGCAGAATTAAATGATTTGGAATAAAAAAAACTATAGAAAGAATCAACGAAACAAGGAGTTGGTTCTTTGAAAGAATTAACAAAATTGACAAGCCCTTAGCAAATCTTACCAAACAAAGAAGAGAGCATATCGAAATAAACAAAATCGCAGATGAAAATGGTAATATCACGACAGAAATTACCAAGATCCAGAATATCATGAGGGAATACTTCTCAAGCGTTTACGCCAAAAAATTTGAGAATCTAGAAGAAATGGATGAATTCCTAGACAATATTAACATACCCACACTGAACCAAGAAGAGCTAACCCAACTCAACAGGCCTATTTCAAGCTCTGAAACAGAAACGGAAATTAGACAACTTCCACTTAAAAAGAGCCCAGGGCCAGATGGATTCACAGCTGATTTCTATAAGGTCTTCAAAGCAGAGCTCACACCAATATTCCTCAAGCTCTTCAACGAAATTCAAAATGAAGGTTCTTTACCAAACTCATTCTGTGAAGCCAGTATATCTCTCATCCCCAAACCAGACAGAGATTCATCAAAGAAAGAGAACTATAGACCCATTTCTTTGATGAATACCAATGCAAAACTTCTCAACAAAATACTGGCCAACCGTCCACAACAACTCATCAGAAAAATTGTACACTATGATCAAACTGGATTCATCACAGGGAGGCAAAGCTGGTTCAACATACACAAATCAATTAATATAATTCGACACATCAACAGGAGCAAGGACAAAAATCACATGATTGTCTCAATAGATGCGGAAAAGGCATTTGACAGGATCCAAAAACCCTTTATGTTAAAAGATGTGGAGAAAGTAGGAATCCATGGAACATTTCTCAATGTAATAAAGGCTGTGTATGAGAAACCCACTGCTAGTATTATACTTAATGGTGAAAATCTAAAGACATTCCCTCTAAAATCAGGAACGAGACAAGGATGCCCACTCTCTCCACTCCTTTTTAACATAGTACTAGAATTCCTAGGCAGTGCAATAAGGCAAGAAGCAAGCATAAAGGGGATCCAAGTAGGGAAAGAGGAAATAAAACTATCCCTCTTTGCAGATGACATGATTCTGTATTTAAAGAATCCTATAGACTCTACTCGCAAGCTCCTTGAGCTGATTCAAAGCTTTGAAAGGGTAGCAGGCCATAAAATCAACCCTCACAAATGAACTGCCTTCCTTTACGCCAACAGTGAGAGGAACGAGGCAATAATCAGGAAAGAAACTCCTTTCACAATAGCCTCAAAGAAAATAAAGTACCTAGGAATTACCTTAACTAAGAATGTAAAGGACCTTTTTGACGAAAAGTTTAAAACCCTAAAAAAGGAAATTAAAGCAGAACTAAGGAAATGCAAAAAACTCCCATGCTCCTGGATTGGAAGAATCAACATTGTGAAAATGACAATCTTGCCAATGGCTATCTACAAATTCAATGCAATACCCATCAACATCCCAAAGTCATTCTTTAAAGAAATAGAAGAGGCTATTCAAAATTTCATATGGAATAATAAAAGACCCCGTATAGCAAAAACTCTTCTTAGCAGAAAGAACAGCGCTGGAGGAATTACAATTACAAACTTTAGACTCTATTACAGAGCTATAATTCTCAAAACAGCTTGGTACTGGCACATGAACAGGCTTGAAGTCCAATGGAATAGAACTGCGGACCCAGATATTAAACCACAGACCTATGGCCACCTAATCTTTGACAAGGGAGCCAAAAAAATAGAATGGAAGAAAGATAGCCTCTTCAACAAGTTGTGCTGGCAGAACTGGTTAAGCACCTGCAGAAAACTAAAGTTGGATCTGTCCTTGTCACCTAGTACTAGAATTAACTCCAAATGGGTCAAAGACCTGGAGGTAAGAGCTGACACACTGAAAATTTTACAGAAAGGAATAAGAGATACACTAGGCCTCCTTGGCACAGGTCGAAACTTTCTTAATAAGGACCAAGAATCACAACAAATCAGAGAAAGGCTGGATAACTGGGACTGCATTAAACTGCAGAGTTTTTGTATGGCAACGGGTATAGCTAGTAAACTAATCAGGAAGCCTACAGAGTGGGAGAAGATCTTCATCAACCAACAACGGACAAAGGCCTCATATCTAAAATATATCAACAACTCAAAAAATTATATCACTCCAAAACTAACTTCCAAAGTAACACCCATCCCATTAAAAAATGGGCCAAAGACTTAAAGAGAGTCTTCTCTGAAGAAGAAACAAAAATGGCCTATAGACACATGAAGAAATGCTCCACATCTCTGGTCATAAAAGAAATGCAAATCAAAAGAACTCTAAGATTCCACCTCACTCCAGTTAGAATGGCCAGGATCAGGAAAACAAATGACAACAGATGCTGGAGGGGATGTGGCCAGGAGGGATCACTACTACACTGTTGGTGGGAGTGCAAACTCGTTCAACCACTATGGAAAGCAGTGTGGCAGTGCCTCAAAAGGCTAAACATAGAACTCCCCTATGACCCAGCAATTCCACTACTTGGCATTTACCCAACAATCCAGAAACAAGGGCATACGAATCCCACTAGCACAACAATGTTCATTGCAGCACTATTCACCATAGCAAAGATATGGAACCGACCCAGATGTCCCTCAGTTGATGAGTGGATCTACAAGTTGTGGTATTTGTACACAATGGAATTCTATGCTGCTGTCAGAAAGAATGACATCGCCCCATTTGTTAGGAAATGGTAAGACTTAGAACAAATCATATTAAGTGAAGTTAGCCACACTCAAAGGAACTTAGGCTCAGTGGTTTCCCTCATTTGTCATAATCAGTAGAAACCTTGGGCTCCACTAGGAGAGATTTGCAATAGAGCAAAAGGCCATATATAAGGCCATATAATGTGAAGCTAATTGAAAGGACCTCCAGGATATTGAAACAAAAGCCACATAATGAATGACTGTTGTCCTTAATGTACTATGTTGTCTCTCATCTCCTTGCAGTCCCTTGGTTATCCCATATTGGTATAGTATCTCACTTTGTTATCTGATATATTGAATTTAATTGTATTTGGATATTTGAAATTTGATAGGGAAGGGGGGAAAACCAAGACAGGTGGGGGGTGTGAGGTTGGAGGGAAATGGGTACCAACACATGTGAAAGGGTATCAATGTATGTGAATTAATGCACCTTCTATCTGGCAAATGTCATGTAACCCTTTTACTAATTACAATAAAAAGAATTTTAAAAAAAGAAAGTTGTAGTGTATGGGGAGGATGATGGGGTCAAATACATTTCTTCTTAGAAATATACCTCATCTGGTTGCCCTGGATTTTCCTGGCCTTCTTCTGAGAGAAAGGCCTGTTATACTGGATTTGTGGCTTGGCAATGATCTAGCATGTACATCTTCGAGTAAGACAACCACAACTTCCATGCCTGAGACTCGAGTTTCCTGACCTTTGGCAACAGCACAGCAACATCTTTCTTCCTCCTGAGCCACAGGCCAAGTGAGCTGGCTTGAGTTGGTTGTTAGTTACAGTGGCTTGGTTACCAAGGTTCCATATTCTGTTCCATTGTGAGGGAGGCAGCGTCACCTTTCAGGGCCCAATGACCAAAGATCCTTGCTCACAGAAGAACTCACCAAAGACATACTGGAGGCTGAATCTCTCCTCCAATCTCACAATATACATGTGGATGTAGTAAACAGCACACCTTATTTGTCCAATCCTAATGTCTTCCACTAGGCCCAACTACCAGTCTGGTCTCAGGCTCAAGGAGCCTTTCTTAGGTAAGATCCAAACTTAAGGGTCAATATTGCCCTCATCCTTTACAAAACATTTGCTTCACAGTGCCATCTCTGCCTGCATTTTGCCCCTTGTCGAATTTTTTTTTGTTTTTGCTAGTCTTGGGACTTGACGTCAGAGTGTGAACATTGTTCTTGGGCTTTCTTTTGGCTTTCGCTGTCCCACTGAGCCACAGCACCACTTGCAGCGTTTTCTATGTATGTGGTAATGAGGAATCAAACCTGAGTCTTTTTGCGTGGTAGCCAAGGACTCTACCACTAGGTCAAACACACAGGGCATCTTGCACATATTTTTGACGTCAATCTACTAGGATATTATTAGGTTTCTGTATCCTAATCAATTTTTTCCTGATGATTAGCTTTGTTGTCATGTGTAAAAAATGCAAGAGGGAAAAACACAGAAGAATTAGTGAAATTAAAAAAAAGCATGACACACATAGATAAGTGTTCATTCTTTGTAGGAGAAAGGATATTTTGATATGATGATGATGATGACTTTATAATTACTATGTCAGGGTTGAGAGTTTGGCATAGTGGTAGAGTGCTTGCCTAGCATCCATGAAGATCTAGGTTTGATTGCTCAGTATCACATAGATAGAAAATCTAGATGTGGCACTGTGGCTCAAGTGGCAGAGGGCTAGACTTGAGAAAACCCGAGGACAGTGTTCAGGCCCTGAATTCAAGCCCCAAGACTGGCAGACAGATAAAAGAAAATAAAAATGCTTTTTACGAGCTAATTCACTCACAGCATTGGCTTCTAAAATATTCGCTTCTGCATCTTGTGAAATACCCCTTTCCCTCAACGTAGACAGGAAAAACAGATCCATCCCATGGTCCACTGTGAGGCCACTGGTTGGGTTAAGAGCTAGTCGTGCAGCAACACATAAGTTTTATTCTAATATTTTCCAAACTTTGTACTCAAATATGCTACCTACTTACCAACTTAGGTCAGTTTTCCTTATGCTATACCTTTTCTTCATTACTACAATATTCTTCAACTCCGTTAATCCTCTAGTACCTCCCCTGACCTCTCTGATTCTTTTTTTCTATCTCTGGACCTCTGCTCGTCTTTCAACCCTTATACTGCACGGATCTACACTTGATGGCTGTTGAGCAATATTGTATATGTAGGTGGTTAATTATTCTCTAGGCGCAGAGGGACTTAAAGACAATAGAGTTTGGATTGAGAGGCTTATTGTTTTGGGTATAAATCGCTTATTAGTGGTTGTATTAGACTGGTCTGTAAGTGCACAAAAAGAAAGAGTGATAATACCAATCAAAACTTGTGAACATCTAGTGTCTGCCAGCTACAGAGGTCTAGGTTGGTTATATCTGAAAAACTATAATCGTATTTAGTAGTAATCTTGCTCCCATTTTCAAATGGGCAGAACAAGAAACTCAAGAAAAATGTCAAGTCAAGAAACAACATCCCCCACCCAATGTAAACAGACAATGGAACAGTCACTGGCAAACCTAGAGGAGAGTCTTCCAAGTGCTACACAAATGCAATTGATAAACATCATTAATGGAAAATGTGAAAATATAAAGATAGAGATAATGGAGGAAGCCATAGCTGAACAAGAGGAAAGCATAAACAAAGTGATAAGTGAAAAATAAGAAGCCATAAAGGAGGCCATAATAAAGGCCTCACAAATCATCTGCCTTCCTTTACGTCAACAGTGAGAGGAATGAGGCAATAATCAGGAAAGAAACTCCTTTCACAATAGCCTCAAAGAAAATAAAGTACCTAGGAATTAGCTTAACTAAGAATATAAAGGACCGTTTAGATGAAAACTTTAAAACCGGGGGAAGGAAGATGGCGCCGAGACAATAGGGACGCTGCTCAGCTTTCTCTGACAAAAAGAGAGAACCAGGAGTCCCATGAGCCAACTTTCTAAAGAAAGCCATGACAACAAACTCAAAAAGCAATGGAGAAGGACTCAAACTGGAAAAGAAATCCAGATAAAGCTCACATCCAACTTTCTCAAAGAATTCGGAACGCGAGGACCCTCCCCCTCCTCTCGCCCAAAGCCGTATAAAGTTGCACCAGACCAAGCTGCGAAAAGCGGCTTGAGCTGGCACCGGCTCAACGCGGGTAAAGCGGGGGCGGGCACGGGCTCTAATCCACGAAAAGCGGCGGCAGTGGAGGGAACCAGGCTGGGAACCCAAGGGCTGCAGAAACCAGCACAGAACCGGGCCAGCGAATGGCGGGTGCAGCCGAACCCAGACGCGGAACCAGACCGCAAGCAGCAGGACCCAGACGCGGAACCAGACAGCAAGCATCTGGACCCAGATGCAGAACACAGGCAGCAGCATAGACCCTAGGGGAGTGAAAGACTCCCCACCACCGTGGAACACCCGCAGAGGGATGCAGAGGCGTGAGTAATACAGCGCGTCCCCAAACACATGGGGAAAGCAGAGCGGGTGCCAAGCAATAGAACTTAACTCAGACCCCAACACCCCGCCCCGAGAAAGACTGGCGGGAGCAGGGGGGCAAGGAATTTAGAATCCTGTCCCTCCCTTCAACAGCCCCCTCCCTCAGGCCATTGACTGGAGATTGACAGGCGGGCTACCCATAAGACCCAGCACCCCATCAAGGGAGGCGGGGCAGTCCCAACTCACACATGCCCAACGGGCTCAACCCCCAGCCCTCTGACTGGAGACTGACAAGCAGACAGACCCTAAGACTCAGCACTCCACCAGAGGAGGCGGGGCTGTCCCAGCCCCCACCCGCAAACCAGGCTCCTCACCCAGGCCACTGGATCTGGAGAGCGGAGGGCTTTGAGACCCTGCCTTACAAAAGTGGGTAGGGGGTGCGGGTAAATAGGAGCCAGCATCTGCCCCCCTTCAATTCTCGAGCGAGGCATCCTCCAGCTGGAAACCCTGAGCAAGACACCACCAAGGGCCGCCCCCACAGTCACAGACTCTGACAAAGCAGTGGAAACACAGCAGGGATCTGAAGGGCGGACCAGCAGCCAAGCTCTCCTTCTGAGAACCAAAAAGGCACAGCTCCGCCCTTGGAGCCCAAGCCCCCAGCTGGGACCCCCCTGGGAACAGGGGGGCCTCCTGCTGGTCCTGCTGAGAGGTCCTGAAACTCTCAATCCCCAGACCCTTGGCTTGGGGCCGCCCCTGGAAGCAGCACAGGAAAACATCCACCAACCCAGCTCAGACAGAAGCTCGCAGATCCATCCCAAGGTCCACAGTGAGGACACTAGTTGGGCTAAGAGCTAGTCGCGCAGCAACACATAAGTTTTATTCTAATACTTTCCAAATACTCTACCTACTTACCCCCTGACCTCTCTCATTCTATTTTTCTATCTCTGGACCTCTGCTCCTCTTTCAACCCTTATACTGCATGGATCTACACTTGATGGCTGTTGAGCAACATTGTATATCTAGGTGTTTAATTATCCTCTAGGCTCAGAGGGACTTAAAGACAATAGAGATTGGATTGAGAGGCTTATTGTTTTGAATATAAATTGCTTATCAGTGAAAAATTAGACTAGTCAGTAACTGCACGAAAAGAAAGAGTGATAACACCAATCAAAACTCGTGAACATCTAGAGTCTGCCAGCTACAGAGGTCTAGGTTGTTTATATCTGAAAAACTATAATCATGTTTAGTATTAATCTTGCTCCCATTTTCAAATGGGCAGAACAAGAAACTCAAGAAAAATGTCAAATCAAGAAACAACACCTCGCACCTCCCCACCCAATGTAAACAGACAATGGAACAGTCACTGGCAAAACTAGAGGAGAGTCTTCCAAGTGCTGTACAAATGCAATTGATAAACATCATTAATGAAAAATGTGAAAATATAAAGAAAGAGATAAGGGAGGAAGCCATAGCTGAACAAGAGGAAACCATAAACAAGGTGATAAGTGAAAAAGAAGGAGCCATAAAGGAAGCCATAATAAAGGCTGTTCAAAGAAAGATGGATGAATTCATAGAATCCACAAATAAAAAGGTGACCAAACTTCAGCAAATCTCCAAAGAAAATAAAGCTACTGAGCTAACCACTCAAAAGGAAATCAAGGAGATAAAGAAATCCATACATGATTTAAACAAGAGATGCAAGGCATCAAAAATGAGCAATTAGAAGCAAGGGAGATGAAAAATAAAGCAGATAGCTTTGATAGCAGGTTAGACAATGCAGAGGAGAGAATTTCCGGGGCTGAACATAATTTAGGTATTATAGAGAAAGACCAGAAAATGAGTCAATCCAAATCTAGGAAATATGAGAGAGCGCTTCAGGAGGTCCAAGATACAATAAGGAAGCCTAATTTAAGGCTAGTTGGTATTGAGGAGAGCGTGGATAAAGAGGTCAATGGTATTGGAAATATATTTCAGGGAATCATCTCAGAGAATTTCCCAAATATCCAGAAGGGCAGGCCCATCCAGATACGAGAAGCTTTTAGAACCCCAGACAGACCTGACCAGAAAAGAACATCCCACTGCCACATCGTAATTCGAACTGGATCAGTAGAAACCAAAAAACGGATCCTAAAGGCAGCAAGGGAAAAGGGTTCAGTAACCTATAAAGGCAAACCATTCAGAATAACCCCAGATTTCTCTGCAGAGACCATGCAAGCACGAAGTGACTGGAAGCATATATGTCATGCGCTTAAATCAAATAACTACCAACCAAGAATACTGTAGCCAGCTAATCTCTCATTCATAACTGAGGGAACAATAAAAACATTCCATTCCAGGGAAAAGCTGCAATAATATGTGGAAACAACACCAACACTACAGAGAATTCTCAAAGATGCTCTATACATAGAAAACCAAAATAAATGCAACATAGGGAAAGAAATGGCAGCTAAACAGCATACCATCTAAGGACCACAAGAACTGTCAAGACACAGGCCCTACTAAAAGCTTTTAAAAATGGTGGGAACTAATAAATATCTCTCAATCCTAACTCTCAATATCAATGGACTTAACTCTCCAATTAAACGGCATAGGCTGTCTAGTTGGACCAAAAAGCAAGAGCCATCGTTCTGCTGTCTTCAAGTGACACATCTTACCCAAGAACAATCATCTTTTGAAAGTGAGAGGTTGGAATAAACTCTGTCAAGCTAACTGCCCCCATAAACAGGCTGGAGTTGCCATCCTCATATCAGATACAATAGACTTCAAACTAAAATTAGTAACAAAAGACAAAGAAGGTTACTAAATACTACTAAAGGGATCTTTCCTCCAGGAAGACATAACTATCCTAAATATTTACACACCCAATCCCGGAGCTCCAAACTTCATCAAGCAAACTTTACTTACACTGAAACCATACATAGATCGAAATACAGTGATTGTTGGTGAGTTTAACACACCACTCTCACCTATGGACAGATGAACAAGGCAAAAACTCAATAGAGAAACCTTAGAACTGAATAACCATATACACCAACTAGATCTAACAGACATCTGCAGAATATTCCACCCAGTAACAACACAATATACGTTTTTCTCAGCAGCACATGGAACATTTTCCAAAATAGACCACATCTTAGGCCATAAAACAAACCTGGATAGATTCAGAAACACTGAAATTATTCCATGCACACTCTCAGACCATAAAGGCATCAAATTGGAACTGAACACACATCTCTACCAACGAAAAACCTATAACTAATGGAGACTGAACAACACATTGTTGAATCAAAATCAATGGGTATTCGAAGAGATCAGAACAGATATCCAACTGTTTATGAAATTTAACAATAAGGAGCACACAAATATGAACTCCTTAGGGACACAACAAAGGCAGTATTCAGAGGAAAATTTGTAGCGCTGAGTGCCTACAACAGCAAGTTGGAAAAATGGCAAACCAACTAGTTAAGGTCTCACTTTAACCTCCTGGAAAAAGAGCAACAAACCAACCCTAAACCCATTAGGAGAAAGCAAATTATTAAAATCAAAGCAGAATTAAATGATTTGGAATAAAAAAACTATAGAAGAATCAACAATACAAGGAGTTGGTTCTTTGAAAGAATTAACAAAATTGACAAGCCCTTAGCAAATCTTACCAAAAAAAGAAGAGTGCATATCGAAATAAACAAAATCGCAGATGAAAATGGTAATATCATGACAGAAATTACGAAGATCCAGAATATCATGAGGGAATACTTCTCAAACCTTTACGCCAACAAATTTGAGAATCTAGAAAAAATGGATGAATTCCTAGACAATATTAACATACCCACACTGAACCCAGAAGAGCTAACTCAACTCAACAGGCCTATTTCAAGGTCTGAAATAGAAATGGAAATTAGACAACTTCCACTTAAAAAGAGCCCAGGGCCAGATGGATTCACAGCTGAATTCTATAAGGTCTTCAAAGCAGAGCTCACACCAATACTCCTCAAGCTCTTCAACGAAATTGAAAATGAAGGTTTTTTACCAAACGCATTCTATGAAGCCAGAATATCCCTCATCCCCAAACCAGACAGAGATTCATCAAAGAAAGAGAACTATAGACCCATTTCTTTGATGAACATCGATGTATAACTTCTCAACAAAATACTGGCCAACCGTCTACAACAACTCATCAAAAAAAATTATACACTATGATCAAACTGGATTCATCACAGGGAGGCAAAGCAGGTTCAACATACACAAATCAATTAATATAATTCAACACATCAACAGGAGCAAGGACAAAAATCACATGATTGTCTCAATATTGGGGAAAAGGTATTTGACAAGATCCAAAACCCCTTTATGTTAAAAGATGTGGAGAAACTAGGAATCCATGGAACATTTCTCAATGTAATAAAGGCTGTGTATGAGAAACCCACTGCCACTATTATAACTAAAGGTGAAAATCTAAAGCCATTCCCTCTAAAATCAGGAACGAGACAAGGATGCCCACTCTCTCCACTCCTTTTTAACATAGTACTAGAATTCCTAGGCAGTGCAATAAGGCAAGAAGCAAGCATAAAGGGGATCCAAGTAGGGAAAGAGGAAATAAAACTATCCCTCTTTGCAGATGACATGATTCTGTATTTAAAGGATCCTATAGACTCTACTCCCAAGCTCCTTGAGCTGATTCAAAGCTTTGGAAGGGTAGCAGGCCATAAAATCAACCCTCACAAATGAACTGCCTTCCTTTACGCCAACAGTGAGAGGAACGAGGCAATAATCAGGAAAGAAACTCCTTTCACAATAGCCTCAAAGAAAATAAAGTACCTAGGAATTAGCTTAACTAAGAATGTAAAGGACCGTTTAGATGAAAACTTTAAAACCCTAAAAAAGGAAATGAAAGCAGAACTAAGGAAATGGAAAAACCTCCCATGCTCCTGGATTGGAAGAATCAGCATTGTGAAAATGACAATCTTGCCAAGGGATATCTACAAATTCAATGCAATACCCATCAACATCCCAATGTCATTCTTTAAAGAAATAGAAGAGGCAATTCAAAATTTCATATGGAATAATAAAAGACCCCGTATAGCAAAAACACTTCTTAGCTGACAGTACAGCGCTGGAGGAATTTCAATTCCAAACTTTAGACTCTATTACAGAGCTATAATTCTCAAAACAGCTTGGTACTGGCACAAGAACGGGCCTGAAGTCCAATGGAATAGAACTGCGGACCCAGATATTAAACCACAGACCTATGGCCACCTAATCTTTGACAAGGGAGCCAAAAAAATAGAATGGAAGAAAGATAGCCTCTTCAACAAGTTGTGCTGGCAGAACTCGTTAAGCACCTGCAGAAAACTAAAGTTGGATCCTTCTTTATCACCTTGCACTAGAATTAATTCCAAATGGATCAAAGACCTGGAGGTAAAAGCTGACACACTGAAAAGTTTACAGGAAGGAATAGGAGATACACTAGGCCTCCTTGGCACAGGTCGAAACTTTCTTAATAACGACCAAGAATCACAACAAATCAGAGAAAGGCTGGATAAGTGGGACTGCATTAAACTGCAGAGCTTTTGTATGGCAACGGATATAGCTAGTAAACTAATCAGGAAGCCTACAGAGTGGGAGAAGATCTTCACCAACCAAACAACGGACAAAGGCCTCATATCTAAAATATATCAACAACTCAAAAAATTGAATCACTCCAAAACTAACCTCCAAAGTAACACCCATCCCATTAAAAAATGGGCCAAAGACTTAAAGAGAGTCTTTTCTGAAGAAGAAACAAAAATGGCCTACAGACACATGAAGAAATGCTCAACATCTCTGGTCATAAAAGAAATGCAAATCAAAACAACTATAAGATTCTACCTCACACCAGTTAGAATGGCCAGGATCAGGAAAACGAATGACAACAGATGCTGGAGGGGATGTGGCCAGGAGGGATCACTACTACACTGTTGGTGGGAGTGCAAACTCGTTCAACCACTATGGAAAGCAGTGTGGCAGTGCCTCAAAAGGCTAAACATAGAACTCCCCTATGACCCAGCAATTCCACTACTTGGCATTTACCCAACAATCCAGAAACAAGGGCATGCTAAACCCACTACCATATCAATGTTCATTGCAGCACTATTCACCATAGCAAAGATATGGAACCGACCCAGATGTCCCTCAGTTGATGAGTGGATCTACAAGTTGTGGTATTTGTACAAAATGGAATTCTATGCTGCTGTCAGAAAGAATGACATCGCCCCATTTGTTAGGAAATGGTAAGACTTAGAACAAATCATATTAAGTGAAGTAAGCCACATTCAAAGGAACTTAGGCTCAGTGGTTTCCCTCATTTGTCATAATCAGTAGAAACCTTGGGCTCTACTAGCAGAGATTTGCAATAGAGCAAAAGGCCATATATAAGGCCATATAATGTGAAGCTAATTGAAAGGATCGCCAGGATATTGAAACAAAAGCCACATAATGAATGACTGTTGTCCTTAATGTACTATGTTGTCTCTCATCTCCTTGCAGTCCCTTGGTTATCCCATATTGGTATAGTATCTCACTTTGTTATCTGATATATTGAATTTATTTTTATTTGGATATTTGAAATTTGATAGGGAAGGGGGGAAAACCAAGACGGGTGGGGGGTGTGAGGTTGGAGGGAAATGGGTACCAACACATGTGAAAGGGTATCAATGTATGTGAATTAATGCACCTTCTATCTGGCAAATGTCATGTAACCCTTTTACTAATTACAATAAAAAGAATTTTAAAAAAAAGAAAGTTGTAGTGTGTGGGGAGGATGATGGGGTCAAATACATTTCTTCTTAGAAATTTACCTCATCTGGTTGCCCTGGATTTTCCTGGCCTTCTTCTGAGAGAAAGGCCTGTTATACTGGATTTGTGGCTTGGCAATGATCTAGCATGTACATCTTCGAGTAAGACAACCACAACTTCCATGCCAGAGACTCGAGTTTCCTGACCTTTGGCAACAGCACAGCAACATCTTTCTTCCTCCTGAGCCACAGGCCAAGTGAGCTGGCTTGAGTTGGTTGTTAGTTACAGTGGCTTGGTTACCAGGGTTCCATATTCTGTTCCATTGTGAGGGAGGCAGGGTCAACTTTCAGGGCCCAATGACCAAAGATCCTTGCTCACAGAAGAACTCACCAAAGACATACTGGAGGCTGAATCTCTCCTCCAATCTCACAATATACATGTGGATGTAGTAAACAGCACACCTTATTTGTCCAATCCTAATGTCTTCCACTAGGCCCAACTACCAGTCTGGTCTCAGGCTCAAGGAGCCTTTCATAGGTAAGATCCAAACTTAAGGGTCAATATTGCCCTCATCCTTTACAAAACATTTACTTCACAGTGCCATCTCTGCCTGCATTTTGCCACTTCTCGAATTTTTTTTGTTTTTGCTAGTCTTGGGACTTGACCTCAGAGTGTGAACATTGTTCTTGGGCTTTCATTTGGCTTTCGCTGTCCCACCGAGCCACAGCACCACTTGCAGCGTTTTCTATGTATGTGGTAATGAGGAATCAAACCTGAGTCTTTTTGCGTGGTAGCCAAGGACTCTATCACTACGTCAAACACACAGGGCATCTTGCCCATATTTTTGACGTCAATCTACTAGGATATTATTAGGTTTCTGTATCCTAATCAATTTTTTCCTGATGATTAGCTTTGCTGTCATGTGTAAAAAATGCAAGAGGGAAAAACACAGAAAAATTAGTGAAATTAAAAAAAAGCATGACACACATAGATAAGTGTTCATTCTTTGTAGGAGAAAGGATATTTTGATATGATGATGATGATGACTTTATAATTACTATGTCAGGGTTGAGAGTTTGGCATAGTGGTAGAGTGCTTGCCTAGCATCCATGAAGATCTGGGTTTCATTGCTCAGTATCACATAGATAGAAAATCTAGATGTGGCACTGTGGCTCAAGTGGCAGAGGGCTAGACTTGAGAAAACCCGAGGACAGTGTTCAGGCCCTGAATTCAAGCCCCAAGACTGGCAGAAAGATAAAAGAAAATAAAAATGCTTTTTACGAGCTAATTCACTCACAGCATTTGCTTCTGAAATCTTCGCTTCTGCATCTTGTGAAATACCCCTTTCCCTCAATGTAGAGAAGAAAAAGAGATCCATCCCATGGTCCACTGTGAGGCCACTGGTTGGGCTAAGAGCTAGTCGTGCAGCAACACATAAGTTTTATTCTAATACTTTCCAAACTTTGTACTCAAATATGCTACCTACTTACCAACTTAGGTCAGTTATCCTTATGCTATACCTTTTCTTCATTACTACAATATTCTTCAACTCCTACGTTAATACTCTAGTACCTCCCCTGACCTCTCTCATTCTTTTTTCTATCTCTGGACCTCTGCTCGTCTTTCAACCTTTATACTGCACGGATCTACACTTGATGGCTGTTGAGCAATATTGTATATGTAGGTGGTTAATTATTCTCTAGGCTCAGAGGGACTTAAAGACAATAGAGATTGGATTGAGAGGCTTATTGTTTTGGGTATAAATCGCTTATCAATGGTTGTGTTAGACTGGTCTCTAAGTGCACAAAAACAAAGAGTGATAATACCAATCAAAACTTGTGAACATCTAGTGTCTGCCAGCTACAGAGGCCTAGGTTGGTTATATCTGAAAAACTATAATCGTATTTAGTAGTAATCTTGCTCCCATTTTCAAAT
This sequence comes from Megascapheus bottae, assembly GCF_031878675.1. NCBI lineage: Eukaryota > Metazoa > Chordata > Mammalia > Rodentia > Geomyidae > Megascapheus > Megascapheus bottae. The sequence continues at coordinate 1,385,445 of NW_028327641.1, read as the reverse complement.
GAGCGGAACAAGAAACTCAAGAAAAATGTCAAATCAAGAAACAACATCCCCCACCCAATGTAAACAGACAATGGAACAGTCACTGGCAAACCTAGAGGAGAGTCTTCCAAGTGCTACACAAATGCAATTGATAAACATCATTAATGGAAAATGTGAAAATATAAAGAAAGAGACAATGGAGGAAGCTATAGCTGAACAAGAGGAAACCATAAACAAGGTGATAAGTGAAAAAGAAGAAGCCATAAGGAGGCCATAATAAAGGTTTTTCAAAGAAAGATGGATGAATTCATAGAATCCACAAATAAAACGTGACCAAACTCCAGCAAATGTCCAAAAAAATAAAGCTACTGAGCTAACCACTCAAAAGGTAATCAAGGAATTAAAGAAATCCATACATGATCTAAAACAAGAGATGCAGGAATCAAAAATGAGCAATTAGAAGCAAGGGAGATGAAAAATAAAGCAGATAGCTTTGATAGCATGTTAGACAATGCAGAGGAGAGAATTTCCGGGGCTGAAGATAATTTAGTTATTATAGAGAAAGAACAGAAAATGAGTCAATCCAAATCTAGGAAATATGAGAGAGGGCTTCAGGAGGTCCAAGATACAAATAGGAAGCTTAATTTAAGGCTAGTTGGTATTGAGGAGGGCGTGGAGATAGAGGTCAGTGTTATTGGAAATATACTTCAGGGAATCATCAAAGAGAATTTCCCAAATATCCAGAAGGGCAGGCCCATCCATATACGAGAAGCTTTTAGAACCCCAAACAGACCTGACCAGAAAAGAACATACCACCGCCACACTGTGATCCGAACTGGATCAATAGAAATGAAAGAAAAGTTCCTAAAGGCAGCCAGGGAAAAGGGATCAGTAACCTATAAAGGCAAACCAATCAGAATAACCCCAGATTTCGCAGCAGAGACCATGCAAGCACGAAGTGACTGGAAGCATATATGTCATGCCCTTAAATCAAATAACTACCAACCAAGAATACTGTAGCCAGCTAAGCTCTCATTCATAACTGAGGGAACAATAAAAACATTCCATTCCAGGGAAAAGCTGCAACAATATGTCAAAACAAAACCAAGACTACAGAGAATTCTCAAAGATGCTATATACCTAGAAAACCAAAATAAATGCAACATAGGGAAAGAAATGGCACCTAAACAGCATACCATCTAAGGACCAAAAGAACTGTCAAGATACAGGCCCTACTAAAAGCTTTTAAAAATGGTAGGAACTAATAAATATCTCTCAATCCTAACTTTCAATATCAATGGATGTAACTCTCCAATTAAACGGCATAGGCTGTCTAGGTGGATCAAAAAGCAAGAGCCATCGTTCTGCTGTCTTCAAGAGACACATCTTACCCAAAACAATCATCTTTTGTAAGTGAGAGTTTGGAATAAACTCTATCAAGCTAACTGCCCCCATAAACAGGCCGGAGTTGCCATCTTCATATCAGATACAATAGACTTCAAACTAAAATTAGTAAGAAAAGACAAAGAAGGTTACTACATACTACTAAAGGGATCTTTCCTCCAGGAAGACATAACTATCCTAAATATTTACGCACGCTTTTGAAGATTCTCAAAAGATGGAAGATTTTGCCAGTGTAAGGTAGATTCCGGCATTGATATTAAATAATGTAATGAGTAGGGATTTATATTTGAAATATCACTGTTGACAAAATCTAACACACATTTGCTTTTGATTTCCCAAGAAGTTCAGTACAAGCTAACATGTGTGGCATATATCGACTGGGAGAAATGATTCAGAATATGTGACTCATTTGAACAGGAGTCAGTGAAAAGATACAGAAGCAGGATACCCATATTGTGATAATTTGTATCTTTTGCATATTTTGTGTTTGTTATTAATTCCATTTGTAGTGTACATTTCTAGGTAAAAACTTTTAAAATGTTTCCAAACAATTTATTATTTCAACAGCAAAAAAAGACATTTTTATTCCTGATAAAATTCACAGAATCAAAATTTTTCCATATTATTTTTTGTTGTTGTATTTTTTGGTGGGTCATAGATCTTGAACTCAGCCTGCGCACTATCCCTGAGCTCTTCAGCTCCAGGCTACCATCTTACCCTGGAGCCAAGCCCCACTTACCATTTTCTAAAGGTAAATTGGAGATAAGAGTCTCACGTCTTTTTGTGCCAGGATGGCTTTAAACCTTGACCTCAGATCTCAGTCTCCTGAGTTGCTAGGATTATAGAAGTGAGCCACCACCCCATCATGCTCAGCTTTATGGTTTTTTTTTAAACAAGCCCTTTTGCTGGAACTCGGTCTGACCACTGTCCTTCAGCTTTCCTCAAGCCTAGAGATCTTCTACTTGAGCCACAGCACTACTTCTGGTTTTTTCTGTGTATGTGGTACTGCGGAATTGAACCTTCGTCTTGATACAAGCACTCTACAACTATGCCAAACTCCCAGCCCCTCCACATTAGTTTTTATGATAGATCTTTCCATGCATCTAGGATGGCTAGAAATACTTCTTGAGTTTCCCAAGAGCAGGGAGTATAGGTGTGTCCCATCCTGTGTGGCTACATAACCATTGTTTAGGGTACAGTTCTCTCTTCATTCTACCCATCTAGAGCAATTTTCATCTTCCATGTATAATCATTAAACATTCAGCTCCTGTTCCTCTCTTCTCCATTCTCTGGAACCATCGTGCTTTTTGGCTCTAAGGGTTTGTTGATCCTTGGAAGCTCTGGAAGGGAAAACATACCCTAGCTCTTCCTTTATGACTGCTGTATTTTTAGTTTACTGTAATCAAGATTCATCTGTAATATATAGTAAAATGTTATTGCTTTTCAATGCATTGATAAGATAAATCTACTCCCCCGACTTATTTTTGTCGATACCACAATTGCTCTACCATGATATGCCACAAGCCATTAAACATTTTATGGTGGGTAATTGGAAAGGAGTCTCATGGAATTTTGTGCCAGGCTGGCTTTGAACCATGGTCCTCAGATCTCAGTCTCCTGAGTAGCTAGGATGACAGGCGTGAGCCACCAACACCTGGCTTGCCTTTTTATTTTTTTGTGGGTCTTGGGACTTGAACTCTGAGCCTAGGCACCATCCCTAACTTTTCAGGTCAATATTTCATTTAAGCCTAAACACTTAAGTAAAGGAATAAAATTCCAACAAAAAAAGAATAAAATTCCAGACATGGTGTGTTTATAACTCAGTGCTAATTACTTGATGAAAATGTGCCATTCCAGAAGCTGGTGTTATTTGATGATGTAGCTGTGGATTTCAGCTGGGAGGAGTGGCAGCATCTGGATAATGCTCAGAGGACCCTGTACAGAGATGTAATGCTGGAGACCTACAGCAACCTGGTGTCCTTAGGTGAGCAAAAGTCAAATTCACTTGCAAGGCCAAGTGCCTTGTTATTTTGCAGATACGTGAATGTTTATCAAACTTTCAATACTATTTAAATGAAAGATTCCAGGCCCTGAGAAGTATCATTACTTTCTAAAGAAAACCTAAGGTAATTTTGTACTCATTCTTCAGGATACCTTCAGGATACTTTGACAACAGTTCTAAATTATGTTTCCTCTAATGGAGACGACATTCCAAACTTACACAGTAATTGTAAGTGGATAAACAATCCAGAATAGAATATGTATCATTATTGGAAATAGGATCTACAAATCACTAAACAGTGAGTTTATAATGGAAACCTGGCACTAGGTGCAATGTTTCATGCCTGTAATCTTAAAATATTCAGGAGGAAGAAATCTAAGAATTCTAATTTGAAGCCAGCAATGGCATAAAAATTGCCATGAAACTCTATAACTCCAAGTAACCCCACAAAAATGTTAGTGGAGTGTCAAGAGTTTGACTTTGTGGTTGAGTGCTTGCCTAGCATGCATGAAGACCTATGCATGTAAGTGGAGCTGGGACTCAAACTGGTATTTTTCTAGCCTTGAGCAAGACAGCTAAGTTTATGCCATACAAAATGAATCCAGAGCTGGGGAAAAGTCAACCATGGAGCCAGTGGGAAATGAAAAAAAATTTAATAGATAACTTGTGAGTAGGATGTCTGCGACCTTAAAGCAATGATGACACAGCATAAGCAATAATTCTCCACTGTTTCTAATTTACAGGGCCCTGTGTTCCCAAACCTGTATTAATTGACAAGCTAGAGCACTGTGCAGAACTCTGGATAGGAAATTCCTCTGACAAGAATATCACAGGTGAGTGAATTCATCTTCATATTGATGTTGGAGCCTGAGCCCCATTGGTAAGTTCATGTTGTGATGTACTGAGCAATAATATTCTTAGTTACCCTACATCCTGTGTGGAACCTATGGAATTCTTTGTGAATGAATCAAGAATCATTTTTTTCCCAATCCTATGCTTGGTGTCAGGACCTGAGCATGGTCCTTGGGTTTTCTCAAGGCTAGCTCTCTACTTCTTGAGTCATAGCACCACTTCTGGCTTTTTCTTTGTATGTAGTACCAAGGAACTGAACCAGGTCTTTGTGCATGCTACCCCAAACCCCCGGCACCAAGAATCATAGGGTGATATAATGAATTCTATGTGGCAGTAGAGTTAACGTTAGATTTCTCTGTAGAAATCACTGTGAAACAAAATAAAATGAGAAATCCATGAGCCCGTGGCTCATGCCTGTAATCCTAGCTACTTAGGAGGCTGAGATCTGAGGATCAAGTTTCAAAGACTGACCTATCACAAAAACACCTTAGACTCTTCTGTCCAATGAACCAATAGAAAATGAGAAGTGGGGTTGAGGCTAAAGACATAGGGCTGTACCTTGAGCTGAAGAGCTCAGGAAGAACAGCCACGACTAGAATTCAAGTCCCATGACTGCAAAACAAGAAAGAAAGGAAGAAAGAAAGAAAGAAAGAAAGAAAGAAAGAAAGAAAGAAAGAAAGAAAGGTATTTCATTTCTTTAAACTAACACTATAAATGATTGAGCAAACAAGGAATAAGTCAGGGCATTATTCTCTGACAAGGATAATATCTTTTTGCTGGTAGGAAGAGACTGGTATTCAGAACCAGACCTTTCCACCAGAAATTGAGCCTAGTGGTAGAGTGCTTGCCTAGCATGCACAAAGACACAGGTTTGATTCCTTATTACCACATACATAGAAAAAGCCAGAAGTAATGACTTCATTGGTAGGCTTCTAGTCTTGAGAAAACCCAAGGACAGTGGTTAGGTCCTAAGTTCAAACCCAGGAATGGAGGGGAAAAAAAACAACAAAGTTTCAATCAGCATAAGAAAATTAACTAGAAAATGAGCTGGAGATTTTCTGGTCTTCCATGGTTCTGAGGGACAGGAGTGTTAGAAAAGGAATTTTTATAAGACTTCAAATGGAAAGAAACAAATTTCAAAATTCCCACAAATACCTAAATTGAGACTTTAGTGAGAAGTTGTAACTGAAAGGATATAGGTGTAAGTCCTTACTCTCAAGAATCGTTCTTGCTTGGATCAAAGGCAAACACATATAAACCAAACTTGTGCCCGCTGAATCTAGAAAAAATTCGTGTTCCTCACTTAATGGTTAATAAGCAAACAGCATTGAAACTGGGTAAGGTAATCCTATCTGCTACTCAGGACGTGAGACTCTTATCTGTAGTTAACTCTAGAAAACAGGAAGTGGGGCTGTGGCTCAAGGATAGGGTTTATAGTCTTCTGCTGAAGTGTTCAGGGACAGGGCCGAGGCCTATGAACTACAAAAAAAAAAAGAAAAGAAAGGAAAAGAAAGTTTTAAAAACATGCAAAACAGCACAATATTTAGATTATTTCTCAAAAATAAAAGAAAGGCAGCTATTCCTCAATGTATAAACAAAACAGTATTTGAAAAAAAACAGCTGCAGGTATACTATAGGTAGTACTCAGCTTAAAACTATAGCAATACATAGTTGGGTAATTTCAATAAATATTGCCTGTGATATAAAAAGAGCACTAAAACACAGAAAAACATTATTGGTCATTGTAAAATATCATTTTCTTAATATGTTAGGGAGAAAAGCATATATTTCTCACAAATCAATTTCCACTTTTATATATTTTTTTAATCAAAAAGCATATTTTATTAATTATTAGCAATCAGGCTTTTATGCACTCATAGCAAATCACTAATAAAGCATGTCACATCAAACACACACATATGTTATGTGTGTATATATAACAAATATATATGTTATGTGAAATTTCAGTATTCACCATTGTGTAGAAAATGATTAAATGAGTAATGGCTTGCCTGACAAAAAATATTCTGGTAACTAGGTGTATAACACAAATATTCAGCAAAATCTTAAGCAAGGGCTGGGAGTTTGGCTTACTGGCAGAATGCTTGCCTAACACACACCAAGACCAGGGTTCGATTCATAGGTACCACATATATAGAAAAGGTGGAAGTGGTGCTGTGGCTCAAGTGGTAGAGCTAGCCTTGAGAAAACCCAAGGACAGTTCCCAGGCCCTGAGTTCTAGCCCCAGGACTGGCAAAAGATTTTTAAACAAAATACAATAATATCTATACAGTCAAATTTATAAGGAATGTATTGTTATGAATATTTTTTCACCTCCTGGTAAATTTTTGGAAAATAGGGAAAGTGCTATTTATTCAGATATATAAGCTTATTTCACTTAGCACAGTGTTTTATTGAAGTTATACATATTAGTGGAGTCATAAATTCTTCTAGAAGTGAGTAAAGTTATCCAGGTGTATGAAATCTATCACCAGAAGGATGACAATTGTATATAATTTTATGGCATATTTGAGAGAGTTTGGTGTAAGTGTTGAGGCAATGGCCTCTTAAGTGGTAGTAAGAAACAAAGAAACAGCATCTGATCTACTACCTGACATTTAGTAGCATGGAAAAAGGGGTTAAGGATATATCTACAGATGTATGTTATACCGATATTGCCACAGTTTAACAAATTATAATGAATTTTGGCAAATAATACTAATATTACCACCCATTAATAAAGTAATAAAAATCAGTATATGAATATTTCACCTATAGTCTGCCCTTGGTTTACTGAATGGCATTCTTCCAAAATAGGACTTAGTGTCTTCCTTTTTAAACGAATGTTTAATTGATTCCTATTCCCATTAGTGTATTGGTGGTGTTTAATGTTGATCATTAGATAAAATAGTGGTTTCTTTGCAACCCTCAAATATCTGACTGGTTTCCTGTGGTAAGGGTATCTCATTTTTTTTTCGGGTCCGGGAGGTCTGCAGCCTAGGTAAAAACTGCAGCCTCGTTTATTGTCAACTCCAGGCTTATATCCCTTCTTGAAACCAGGGAACTTCCAGGTGTTACATTCATATGGTAAATCTCAGGTCATTTAAACAGAATAAGGCCAGAAAACACTAAGACAATAAAGCCATTGTCTGATGCAAATCAAGGTACAGTTTGATTCCACTCTGGCTCCTAACACCATGGTTTGACCCATTGATCACCCTTCCTGAGGGAATCTTCCTAAACTTCCTAACATAAATATGAAAGCCGATACCCCAGCCCTCTCAGATGATAGATGCCTGAAAGGGTTACTCGAACAATAGGCTTGGAGAACCAGACTAGTACCATAAACTCAGAAAACGCTTTGAAACTTCCAGCTAGGGGAGGGCCTGGCCTCTACCCATTACTGCTACATAAGTCCCCCACTCCTGCCCTTATTACACTAAGCTTTATGACTCGACTCATCTCAAGTCGCTATTGTATCCCTCTTCAACTCTCCGTGAAAGTTGATCCGATCTGTTGAGGTTATTTTATGCTCTCATGACTCAGTTTCCTTTTTTTTTCTTTTTGCCAGTCTTTGGGCTTGAACTTAGAGTCTGGGCAATGTCCTTGGACACTTTTTTGCTCAAGGCTAGCGCCATGTCACTTGAACCACAACACTACTTCTGTTTGTGGTACCAAGGAATAGAACTCAGGGCTTCGTGCATGCTAGGCCTGCACTCTACCACTGGGCTACACTGCTGGCTCCTCAACTTAGTTTCTGAATACACCATACCTCAATTTCGGACAGTTTTGGAGGTTAGTAGATGATATGAGTGTCATCATTTTATTTGTCTAGGCTGCCTTTGAGCTATGATCCTTAAATCTCAAACTCAGCCATCATAGGTGCGTACACAGTTTCTTGGCCATGTACATCTGGTTTCCCTTACCTTTTCCACTCATGACCAGCACACCTAACACTTGAGCCATACCTCCATCTCTGGCTTTTTTTTGCATTTTTTTATTGTAACTAGCAAAAGGGTTACATGATATTTGCCAGATAGAAGGTGCATTAATTCACATACATTGATAGCCTTTTACATGTCTTGGTACCCGTTTCCCCCCCCCCACATCCCCCACCCGTCTTGATTTCCCCCACTTCCCTATCAAATTTCAAATATCCAAATACAAATAAATTCAATATATCAGATAACAAAGTGAGATACTATACCAATAAGAGATAACCAAGGGACAGCAAAGGAGATGAGAGACAACATAGTACATTAAGGACAACAATCATTCATTATATGCCTTTTGTTTCACTATCCTGGAGGTCCTTTCAATTAGTTTCACATTATATGTCCTTATGTATCAAGATTTTGCTCTATTGCAAATCTCTGCTAGTAGAGCCCAAGGTTTCTACTGATTATGACGAATGAGGGAAACCATTGAGCCTAAGTTCCTTTGAGTCTGGCTTACTTCACTTAATATGATTTTTTCTAAGTCTTTCCATTTCCTAACAAATGGGGCGATGTCATTCTTTCTGACAGCAGCATAGAATTCCATTGTGTACAAATACCACAACTTGTTGATCCACTCATCAACTGAGGGACATCTAGGTTGGTTCCATATCTTTGCTATGGTGAATAGTGCTGCAATGAACATGGTTGTGCTAGTCGGTTTAGTATGTCCTTGTTTCTGGGTGGTTGGGTAAATGCCAAGTAGTGGAATTGCTGGGTGATAGGGGAGTTCTATGTTTAGCCTTTTGAGGCACTGCCACACTGCTTTCCATAGTGGTTGAACGAGTTTGCACTCCCACCAACGGTGTAGTAGTGATCCCTCCTGGCCACATCCCCTCCAGCATCTGTTGTCATTCGTTTTCCTGATCCTGGCCATTCTAGCTGGAGTGAGGTGGAATCTTAGAGTTGTTTTGATTTGCATTTCTTTTATGACCAGAGATGTTGAGCATTTCTTCATGTGTCTATAGGCCATTTTTGTTTCTTCTTCAGAGAAGACTCTCTTTAAGTCTTTGGCCCATTTTTTAATGGGATGGGTGTTACTTTGGAGGTTAGTTTTGGAGTGATTCAATTTTTTGAGTTGTTGATATATTTTAGATGTGAGGCCTTTGTCCGTTGTTTGGTTGGTGAAGATCTTCTCCCACTCTGTAGGCTTCCTGATTAGTTTACTAGCTATGTCCTTTGCCATACAAAATTTCTGCAGTTTAATGCAGTCCCACTTATCCAGCCTTTCTCTGATTTGTTGTGATTCTTCGTCCTTATTAAGAAAGTTTCGATCTGTGCCAAGGAGGCCTAGTGTATCTCCTATTTCTTCCTGTAGAGTTTTCAATGTGTCAGCTTTTGCCTCCAGGTCTTTGATCCATTTGGAGTTAATTGTAGTGCAAGGTGACAAAGAAGGATCCAGCTTTATTTTTCTGCAGGAGCTTAACCAGTTCTGCCAGCACAACTTGTTGAAGAGGCTGTCTTTCTTCCATTCTATTTTTTTTGGCTCCCTTGTCAAAGATTAGGTGGCCATATGTCTGTGGTTTAATATCTGGGTCCTCAGTTCTATTCCATTGGACTTCAGGCCTGTTCTTGTGCCAGTACCAAGCTGTTTTGAGAATTATAGCTCTGTAATAGAGTCTAAAGTTTGGAATTGAAATTCCTCCTGCGCTGTTCTTTCTGCTAAGAAGTGTTTTTCCTATACGGGGTCTTTTATTATTCCATATGAAATTTTGGATTGCCTCTTCTATTTCTTTAAAGAATGACATTGGGATATTGATGGGTATTGCATTAAATTTGTAGATAGCTCTTGGCAGGATTGTCATTTTCACAATGTTGATTGTTCCAGTCTAGGAGCATGGGAGGTTTTTCCATTTCCTTAGTTCTTCTTTAATTTCCTTTTTTAGGGTTTTAAAGTTTTCGTCAAAAACGTCCTTTACATTCTTAGTTAAGCTAATTCCTAGGTACTTTATTTTCTTTGAGGCTATTGTGAAAGAAGTTTCTTTCCTGATTATTGCCTCGTTCCTCTCACTGTTGGCATAAAGGAAGGCAGTTGATTTTTGAGGGTTGATTTTATAGCCTGCTACTCTTCCAAAGCTTTGAATCAGCTCAAGGAGCTTGGGAGTAGAGTCTATAGGATTCTTTAAATACAGAATCATGTCATCTGCAAAGAGGGATAGTTTTATTTCCTCTTTCCTTACTTGGATCCCCTTTATGCTTGCTTCTTGCCTTATTGCACTGCCTAGGGATTCTAGTACTATGTTAAAGAGTAGTGGAGAGTTGGGCATCCTTGTCTCGTTCCTGATTTTAGAGGGAATGGCTTTAGATTTTCACCAGTAAGTGTAATACTAGCAGTAGGTTTCTCACACACAGCCTTTATTACATTGAGGAATGTTCCATGGATTCCTAGTTTCTCCAGAGCTTTTAACATAAAGGGGTGTTGGATCTTGTAAAATGCCTTTTCCGCGTCTATTGAGACAATCATGTGATTTTTGTCCTTGCTCCTGTTGATGTGTTGAATTATATTAATTGATTTGCATATGTTGAACCAGCTTTGCCTCCCTGTGATGAATCCAGTTTGATCATAGTGTATAATATTTTTGATGAGTTGTTTAGACGGTTGGCCAGTATTTTGTTGAGAAGTTTTGCATCGATGTTCATGAAAGATATAGGTCTATAGTTCTCTTTCTTTGATGAATCTCTGTCTGGTGTGGGGATGTGGGTTATACTGGCTTCATAGAATGAGTTTGGTAAGGAACCTTCATTTTCAATTTCGTTGAAGAGCTTGAGGAATATTGGTGTGAGCTCTGCTTTGAAGATCTTATAGAATTCAGATGTGAATCCATCTGGCCCTGGGCTTTTCTTAGGTGGAAGTTGTCTAATTTCCATTTCTATTTCAGAGCTTGAAATAGGCCTGTTGAGTTGGCTTAGTTCTTCTTGGTTCAGCGTGGGTATGTTAATATTGGCTAGGAATTCATCCATTTCTTCTAGATTCTCAAATTTTTTGGTATAAAAGTTTGAGAAGTATTCCCTCATGATATTCTGGATCTTGGTATTTTCTGTCGTGTTATTACCAATTTCATCTGCGATTTTGTTTATTTCGATATGCTCTCTTCTTTTTTTGGTAAGATTTGCTAAGGGCTTGTCAATTTTGTTAATTCTTTCAAAGAACCAACTCCTTGTTTTGTTGATTCTTTCTATAGTTTTTTTGGATTCCAAATCATTTAATTCTGCTTTGATTTTAATAATTCGCTTTCTTCTACTGGGATTAGGGTTGGTTTGTTGCTCTTTTTCCAGGAGCTTAAGGTGAGACATTAACTTGTTGGTTTGCAATTTTTCCAACTTGTTGTTGTAGGCACTCAGCGCTATAAATTTTCCTCTGAGTACTGCCTTTGCAGTGTCCCAAAGGAGTTGGTATTTTCTGTGGTCCTTACTGTTAAATTTCATAAACTGTTGGATATCTGTTCTGATCTCTTCGATGACCCATTGGTGATTCAACAAAGTGTTGTTCAGTCTTCACGAGTTACAGGGTTTTCGTTGGTGGAGATGTGTGTTCAGTTCCAGTTTGATGCCTTTGTGGTCTGAGAGTGTGCATGGAATAATTTCTGTGTTTCTGAATCTGTCCAGGTTTTTTTTATGGCCTAAGATGTGATCTATTTTGGAAAATGTTCCATGTGCTGCTGAGAAAAACGTATATTGTGTTGTTGCTGGGTGGAATATTCTGCAGATGTCTGTTAGATCTAGTTGGTCTATATAGTTGTTCAGTTCTAAGGTTTCTCTGTTGAGTTTTTGCCTTGTTGATCTGTCCATAGGTGAGAGTGGTGTGTTAAAGTCCCCGACAATCACTGTATTTCGATCTATGTATGGTTTCAGTGTAAGTAAAGTTTGCTTGATGAAGTTTGGAGCTCCGGGATTGGGTGTGTAAATATTTAAGATCGTTATGTCTTCCTGGAGGAAAGATCCCTTTAGTAGTATGTAGTAACCTTCTTTGTCTTTTCTTACTAATTTTAGTTTGAAGTCTATTGTATCTGATATGAGGATGGCAACTCCAGGCTTTTTATGGGGGACGTTAGCTTGATAGAGTTTATTCCAACCTCTCACTTTCAACAGATGCTTGTGTTTTTGGGTAAGATGTGTCTCTTGAAGACAGCAGAACGATGGCTCTTGCTTTTTGATCCAACTAGACAGCCTATGCCGTTTAATTGGAGAGTTAAGTCCATTGATATTGAGAGTTAGGATTGAGAGATATTTATTAGGTCCTACCATATTTAAAAGCTTTTTTTTGTGCCTGTGTCTTGACAGTTCTTGTGGTCCTTAGGTGGTATGCTGTGTAGGTGCCGTTTCTTTCCCTATATTGCATTTTTTTGGTTTTCTATGTATAGAACATCTTTCAGAATTCTCTGTAGTGTTGGTTTTGTTGCAACATATTGTTGCAGCTTTTCCCTGGAATGGAATGTTTTTATTGTTCCCTCAGTTATGAATGAGAGCTTAGCTGGGTACAGTATTCTTTGTTGGTAGTTATTTGACTTAAGGCATGACATTTATGCTTCCAGTCAGTTCTTGCTTGCATGGTCTCTGCTGAGTAATCTGGGGTTATTCTGATTGGTTTTCCTTTATAGGTTACTGAACTCTTTTCCCTGGCTGCCTTTAGGATCCTTTTTTTGGTTTCTACTGATCCAGTTCGGATTAAGATATGGCGGTGAGATGTTCTTTTCTGGTCAGGTCTGTTTGGGGTTCTAAAAGCTTCTCGTATCTGGATGGGCCTGCCTTTCTGGATATTTGGGAAATTCTCTGAGATGATTCCCTGAAGTATATTTCCAATACCATTGACCTCTTTCTCCAGACCCTCCTCAATACCAATTAGTCTTAAATTAGGCTTCCTAATTGTATCTTGGACCTCCTGAAGCTCTCTCTCATTTTTCCTAGATTTGGATTGACTCATTTTCTGTTCTTTCTCTATAATAACTAAATTATCTTCAGCCCCGGAAATTCTCTCCTCTGCATTGTCTAACCTGCTATCAAAGCTATCTACTTTATTTTTCATCTCCCTTGCTTCTAATTGCTCATTTTTGATGCATTGCACCTCTTCTTTTAGATAAAGTATGGATTTCTTTATCTCCTTGATTTCCATTTGAGTAGTTAGCTCAGTAGCTTTATTTTCTTTGAACATTTGCTGTAGTTCGGTCACCTTTTTATTTGTGGATTCTATGAATTCATCCATCTTTCTTTGAACAGCCTTTATTATGGCCTCCTTTATGGCTTCTTCTTTTTCACTTATCACCTTGTTTATGGTTTCCTCTTGTTCAGCTATGGCTTCCTCCCTTACCTCTTTCTTTATATTTTCACATTTTTCATTAATGATGTTTATCAATTGCATTTGTACAGCACTTGGAAGACTCTCCTCTAGGTTTGCCAGTGACTGTTCCAGTGGCTGTTTATATTGGGTGGGGGAGGTGGGAGATGTTGTTTCTTGATTTGACATTTTTCTTGAGTTTCTTGGTCTGCCCATTTGAAAATGGGAGTAAGATTAATACTAGACACTATTATAGTTTTTCAGATGTAACCAACCTAGACCTCTGTAGCTGGCAGACTCTAGATGTTCATAAGTTTTGATTGGTGTTATCACTCTTTCTTTTTGTGCAGTTATGGAGTAGTCTAATTATTCATTGATAAGCGATTTATATGTAAAACAATAAGCCTCTCAATCCAATCTCTATTGTCTTTAAGTCCCTCTGAGCCTAGAGAATAATTAAACACCTAGATATACAATGTTGCTCATCAGCCATCAAGTGTAGATCCATGCAGTATAAGGGTTCAAAGAGGAGCAGAGGTCCAGAGATAGAAAAATAGAATGAGAGAGGTCAGGGGGTAAGTAGGTAGAGTATTTGAGTACAAAGTTTGGAAAATGTTAGAATAAAACTTATGTGTTGCTGCGCGACTAGCTCTTAGCCCAACCAGTGGCCTCACAGTGGACCAGGGATGGATCTGCGAGCTTTCGTCTGAGCGAGGTTGGTGGACGTTTTCCTGTGCTGCTTCCAGGGGCGGCCCCAAGCCAAGGGTCTGGGGATTGAGAGTTTCAGGATCTCTATGCAGGACCAGCAGGAGGCCTCTCTGTTCCCAGGGGCGGGGCCCAGCTGGGGACTTGGGCTCCAAGGGTGGAGCCGTGCCTTTTTGGTTCTCAGAAAGGGAGCTTGGCTGCTGGTTGGCCCTTCAGATCCCTGCTGTGTTTCCACTGCTTTGTCAGAGTCTGTGACTGTGGTGTCTTGCTCAGGATTCCCAGCTGGAGGATGCCCCGCTTGAGAATTGAGGGGGGGCAGATGCTGGCTCCTATATACCCGCATCCCCTACCCACTGTTGTAGGGCAGGGTCTCAGAGCCCTCCACTCTCCAGAACCAGTGCCCTGGGTGAGGAGCCTGGTGAGCGGGTGGGAGCTGGGACATCTCCGCCTCCCCTGGTGGGGTGCTGAGTCTTAGGGTCCCCTCGCTTGTCAGTCTCCAGTCAGAGGGCTGGGGGTTGAGCCCCTTGGGTGGGTGGGAGTTGGGACAGCCCCGCCTCCCTTGGTGGGGTGCTGGGTCTTATGGGTAGCCTGCCTGTCAATCTCCAGTCAATGGCCTGAGGGAGGGGACTGTTGAGGGAAGGGACAGGCTTCTAAATTCCTTGCCCCCCTGCTCCCACCAGTGTTTCTCGGGCGGGGTGTTGGTGTCTGAGTTAAGTTCTATTGCTTGGCACCCGCTCTGCTTTCCCAATGTGTTTGGGGATGCGCTGTATTACTCACGCCTCTGCGTCAGTCTGGTGGTGCTCCACAGTGGTGGGGAGTCTTTCACTCCCCTCGGGTCTCCGCCGCCGCCTGTGTTCTGCGTCTGGGCTCTGCTGCTTGCTGTTCTGGTTCCCCGTCTGGGTTCTGCTGCTTCTGCCATTCGCTGGCACGGTTCTGTGCTGGTTTCTGCAGCCGTTGGGCTCCCAGCCTGGCGCCCTCCACAGCCGCAACTTTTTCGTGGATTAGAACCGGTGCCCGCCCCCGCTTTCCCCGCGTGGAGCCGGTGCCCGCTCAAGCTGCTTTTCGTGGCTTGGTCCGGAACCAGCTGCCGCTTGTGGCGGCTTTCCGAGGGTTTGGACAAGAGGTGGGGGAGGGGTCCTAGCGTTGAGAATTCTTTGAGAAAGTAGGATGTGAGCTTTATCTGGATCTCTTATCTCTTTTGCTATCCTTTGGATATATCATACTGTTACAATATTTCACCTTGTTTTCTGATATATTTCATATGTGCCTAATTGGTTATTTGAAATTGGATAGGGCAGGGGGGAAATGAACATGAGTGGGGGTAGGGGAAGGGAAATGGGGACCATATCATTACATGGGGTATCAAAGTTTGAGATGTAATGCACCTTCTATTTGGTGAATATAATGTAACCCTTGTATAAATTACAATAAAAATAAATACATAAAAGGAAGATCTGCACAGAAAAAAATAATAATGGCATATTTGGGGTAGCTGATGAAATTAGAGTGAATCCTGTTGAGTGAGATAAGTCAAGACCAAGGAACAAATGGTACATCTACTAAGTTATCCAGATATACTTTTGAAACTAAGGTATCTGGACTCGTTTTTTCTTTCTTGGTGGGGAGCTTGAACTTTGGACCTGGGCAAGGTCTCTTAGTTCTTTTTCCTCAAGGCTAATGCTGTACCAGTTTTAGCCACAACTCCACTTAGTTTTTGGGTGGATAAGTGGAGAGAAGAATCTTACAGTTTTTTTTTTGTTTTCGTTTTTTTGCTTGCAAAGGCTTTGAATCACCTTCTCCCTGGCTAGCAGAATGACAGTTATGACCCTCCAGCGCCTGGCTAGGAATTTTTTGAAAATTGGACTTTCTTCCAAATCACGTAACTGGTTCCTAGAAAAGTTCTGAAGCCTGACTTAAAGGTGACAGATTTTTGTCACTTGGAGACACTCTGTGCTGAACGTTAGAAATCTACCAGCTGAGTCACAGTGGCACTTCCAGTTTTTGTTTATGTGGTGCTGAGGAATGGAATCCAGGGTTTCATACATGCTAGGCAAGCTACATTTTCAGCCCAAGGTTTTATGTTTTGTTTTTTCAGTGTTGTTGCTTCTAAGGTACTGTATGATCTTATTTCATTTTCTTTGCTTTTTACCTCTTTTCTTCTTTTTCCCTTTAGTTTTATTCTCTGTAGTCACTGTGTTGAATTCGGGTACCCTGTGTCTTGTACATAGGTTTATGTGATTTGGGGAATGGAGAGGGTATAATAAAATGGTAAAAAAAAAAAAACAAAGGAAAAAGGGTGGACCAATTGAACAGTGATACTTGGAAGACACTAAACGGAAATGAACTGAACAATCTGGGTGGAGAGGGGGCTGAGGGTAGGAAAACAGAGAAAAATGAGGGAGGGGATAACAATTTTTTAAGAAATGTGTTCATTACTTATGTAACCGTATGCCAACTATATATTGACTTAACAAAAAAATTGACTTAAAAAATAATATAGCCGGGTATGGTTTCTCACACTTGTAAATGTAGCTACTCAAGAGGCTGGGATCCAAGGATAGCAGTTCAAAGTCAGCCTGGGCACTGAAGTCCATGTGACTCTAATCTCCAATTAACCACCAGAAACCCAGAAGTGGCCCTATGGCTCAAGGGATAGGGAAGTACTCTTGAGCTGAAAAGCTCAGTGACAAGACCCAGGTGCAGAATTGCAGTCCCATGACTTGAATGATGAATGATACTAGCCAGGCTCTGTGCGCTCACACTTGGAATCCTATCTACACAGAATCAGGTTTGAATCCAGCCCAAACAAATTGCATGATATTCTGATTTACAGTTCATTACCAAAAATCTGGAAGTGGAGCTGTGGATCAAGTGGTAGAACACTAGCCTGAAGTAAAAAAAAAAACATTTAAGGACAGTTCCCAGGCCCTGGGTTCAAGCCCAGGACTTGCATAAAACAAACAAAATGTGACGCTGAGTCCTCCATCATTTGGTGTTATAGTTCAATATTCTTGATATGCGTCTTAGAAATTAAGTCCCTCTCCCCTGAAATTCTGCTTCATAGCTGATTCATAGAATTTCAGCATCATTACTATTACCTTCCAGTTAGCATAGCAGTCTACTACTCAAAATTGAAGAAAACTTTTGAGTAATCCTAATAAATCTGTGTATCATCTGCACACACATCAAATCAGCAGCAGCTATGTTCTACTGTTATCTAAATGTATTTAATCCCTTCTTGAGTTAATGAGCCTTAAAGAGTAAAACATATGAAATAGTTATGAAACTAACAGTCACCATTCTTCTACCCAATATTGTAATATAAGTTTATAAATGCAAGGACTATTCTGAAGTGTGTAGAAGATAGCTTCTAATTATAATATTCTCATGAAGTATTGTTTTTAGGAAACATGTTGCTTGCTTTGGGAAAGCAAAGGCAAGGAAAAATGATATAGGTAAGTTCCCTATTTATCAGAAGGAAAATACTATTGGGTTTAGATCAATTTCATTCATTCCGTGCTGATGAAACAAATATTTGCAATTCCTGAGGCCAATTACTTCATTGTGATGCACAATCAGCCAGCTTAGATCAATCTTCCAAAAAAGGAAAGGAACAAATGAGAAGCAATTAAGGTTTCCAAAATGAACCAGGTGGTGCTGGCAGCTCACACTTGTAATTCTATCTACTCAAGGCCTGAAATACAAGGATCTGGATTAAGTCTGTCTGGGATGAAAATATTCCTGTCTGAAACATCATCTCTGTTATCACAGCCCAGCTGATATACTCTGCCCAACAGGCTCCAAACACGAAAGTCCATTTCCTATCTGAAATACTAGCAAACGTACTCACACATTATTTCCTCTTTAGGAGATAGTTGAAACATGTACCAGAAACATTTCCCTGGCTTCAGAGTGGAAGTGGAAATATATACTCACTAGAAGCCCATCTGGTAAATTACAGTCAATCATCTTTCCCCACATCTTGTTAGTTAAATTGAACAATGAGTGTTTGGAACAGAAGCGATGTGTATGAGCATACAGCTTGTAAAAGTACTGTAATTCTAGCTACCCAAGATAAGCTGAGACCTGACAATTCCAGTTCAAAATCAGCCATGCAATAAATTCCATAAGATTTTTACCTCTAATTAACCAGCAAAAAGCAGAGCGTTGACTTGTGCTTAAAATGCCACAGGCCTAAGCTTTGCATAAAAGTGCTAAGGGGTAGCATTTAGGATCCCACTCTCTCCACTCCTTTTTAACATAGTACTAGAATTCCTAGGCAGTGCAATAAGGCAAGAAGCAAGCATAAAGGGGATCCAAGTAGGGAAAGAGGAAATAAAACTATTCCTCTTTGCAGATGACATGATTCTGTATTTAAAGAATCCTATAGACTCTACTCCCAAGCTCCTTGTGCTGATTCAAAGCTTTGGAAGGGTAGCAGGCCATAAAATCAACCCTCACAAATCAACTGCCTTCCTTTACGCCAACAGTGAGAGGAACGAGCCAATAATCAGGAAAGAAACTCCTTTCACAATAGCCTCAAAGAAAGTAAAGTACCTAGAAATTAGCTTAACTAAGAATGTAAAGGACCGTTTAGATGAAAACTTTAAAACCCTAAAAAAGGAAATTAAAGCAGAACTAAGGAAATGGAAAAACCTCCCATGCTTCTGGATTGGAAGAATCAACATTGTGAAAATGAGAATCTTGCCAAGGGCTATCTACAAATTCAATGCAATACCCATCAACATCCCAATGTCATTCTTTAAAGAAATAGAAGAGGCAATTCAAAATTTCATATGGAATAATAAAAGACCCCGTATAGCAAAAACACTTGTTAGCAGAAAGAACAGCGCTGGAGGAATTTCAATTCCAAACTTTAGACTCTATTACAGAGCTATAATTCTCAAAACAGCTTGATACTGGCACAAGAACAGGCCTGAAGTCCAATGGAATAGAACTGCGGACTCAGATATTAAACCACAGACCTATGGCCACCTAATCTTTGAAAAGGGAGCCAAAAAAATAGAATGGAAAAAGATAGCCTCTTCAACAAGTTGTGCTGGCAGAACTGGTTAAGCACCTGCAGAAAACTAAAGTTGGATGCTTCTTTGTAACTTTTCACTAGAATTAACTCCAAATGGATCAAAGACCTGGAGGTAAAAGCTGACACACTGAAAAGTTTACAGGAAGGAATAGGAGATACACTAGGCCTCCTTGGCACAGGTCGAAACTTTCTTAATAAGGACCAAGAATCACAACAAATCAGAGAAAGTCTGGATAAGTGGGACTGCATTAAACTGCAGAGTTTTTGTATGGCAACGGGTATAGCTAGTAAACTAATCAGGAAGCCTACAGAGTGGCAGAAGATCTTCACCAACCAACAACGGGCAAAGGCCTAATATCTAAAATATATTAACAACTCAAAAAATTAAATCACTCCAAAACTAACCTCCAAAGTAACACCCATCCCATTAAAAAATGGGCCAAAGACTTAAAGAGAGTCTTCTCTGAAGAAGAAACAAAAATGGCCTATAGACATATGAAGAAATGCTCCCCATCTCTGGTCATAAAAGAAATGCAAATCAAAACAACTCTAAGATTCCACCTCACTTCAGTTAGAATGGCCAGGATCAAGAAAAGGAATGACAACAGATGCTGGAGGGGATGTGGCCAGGAGGGATCACTACTACACTATTGGTGGGAGTGCAAACTCGTTCAACCACTATGGAAAGCAGTGTGGCAGTGCCTCACAAGGCTAAACATAGAACTCCCCTATGACCCAGCAATTCCACTACTTGGCATTTACCCAACAATCCAGAAACAAGGGCATACGAATCCCACTAGCACAACAATGTTCATTGCAGCACTATTCACCATAGCAAAGATATGGAACCAACCCAGATGTCCCTCAGTTGATGAGTGGATCAACAAGTTGTGGTTTTTATACACAATGGAATTCTATGCTGCTGTCAGAAAGAATAACATCGCCCCATTTGTTAGGAAATGGAAAGACTTAGAAAAATCATATTAAATGAAGTAAGCCAGACTCAAAGGAACTTAGGCTCAGTGGTTTCCCTCATTCGTCATAATTAGAAACCTTGGGCTCTACTAGCAGAGATTTGCAATAGAGCAAAAGGCCATATATAAGGCCATATAATGTGAAGCTAATTGAAAGGACCTCCAGGATATTGAAACAAAAGCCACATAATGAATGATTGTTGTCCTTAATGTACTATGTTGTCTCTCATCTCCTTTGCTGTCCCTTGGTTATCCCATATTGGTATAGTATCTCACTTTCTTATCTGATATATTGAATTTATTTGTATTTGGATATTTGAAATTTGATAGGGAAGGGGGGAAAACCAAGACGGGTGGGGGGTGTGGGGTTGGAGGGAAATGGGTACCAAGACATGTGAAAGGGTATCAATGTATGTGAATTAATGCACCTTCTATCTGGCAAATATCATGTAACCCTTTTACTAAATACAATAAAAGAAAAATTTAAAAAAAAGAAAGTTGTGTGTGGGGAGGATGATGGGGTCAAATACATTTCTTGTTAGAAATATACCTCATCTGGTTGCCCTGGATTTTCCTGGCCTTCTTCTTATAGAAAGGCCTGTTATACTGGATTTGTGGCTTGGCAATTATCTACCATGTACATCTTCGAGTAAGACAGCCACAACTTCCATGCCTGAGACTTGAGTTTCCTGACCTTTGGCAACAGCACAGCAATATCTTTCTCCCTCCTGAGCCACAGGCCAAGTGAGCTGGCTTGAGTTGGTTGTTAGTTACAGTGGCTTGGTTACCAGGGATCCATAATCTGTTCCATTGTGAGGGAGGCAGGGTCACCTTTCAGGGTCCAATGACCAAAGATCCTTACTCACAGAAGACCTCACCAAAGACATACTGGAGCCTGAATCTCTTCTCCAATCTCACAATATACATGTGGATGTAGTGGACAGCAGTCCTTATTTGTGCAATCCCAATGTCTTCCACTAGGCCCAACTACCAGTCTGGTCTCAGGCTCAAGGAGCCTTTCTTAGGTAAGATCCAAACTTAAGGGTCAGTATTGCCCTCATCCTTTACAAAACATTTGCTTCACAGTGCCTTCTCTGCCTGCATTTTGCCCCTTGTCGAATATTTTTTTGTTTTTGCTAGTCTTGGGACTTGACCTCAGAGTGTGAATATTGTTCTTGGGCTTTCTTTAGGCTTTAGCTGTCCCACCAAGCCGCAGCACCACTTGCAGCGTTTTCTATGTATGTGGTAATGAGGAATCAAACCTGAGTCTTTTTGCGTGGTAGCCAAGGACTGTACCACTAGGTCAAACACACAGGGCATCATTCACATATTTTTGACGTCAATCTACTAGGATATTATTAGGTTTCTGTATCCTAATCAATTTTTTCCTGATGATTAGCTTTGTTGTCATGTGTAAAAAATGCAAGAGGGAAAAACACAGAAGAATGAGTGAAATTTAAAAAAAAGCATTACACACATAGATAAGTGTTCATTCTTGGTAGGAGAAAGGATATTTTGATATGATGAAGATGACTTTATAATTACTATGTCAGGGTTGAGAATTTGGCATAGTGGTAGAGTGCTTGCCTAGCATCCATGAAGATCTGGGTTTGATTGCTCAGTATCACATAGATAGAAAATCTAGATGTGGCACTGTGGCTCAAGTGGCAGAGGGCTAGACGTGAGAAAACCCGAAGACAGTCCTCAGGCCCTGAATTCAAGCACCAAGACTGGCAGAAAGATAAAAGAAAATAAAAATGCCTTTTATGAGCTAATTCACTCACAGCATTTGCTTCTGAAATCTTCGCTTCTGCATCTTGTGAAATACCCCTTTCCCTCAATGTAGACAAGAAAAACAGATCCATCCCATGGTCCACTGTGAGGCCACTGGTTGGGCTAAGAGCTAGTCGTGCAGGAACACATAAGTTTTATTCTAATACTTTCCAAACTTTGTACTCAAATATGCTACCTACTTACCAACTTAGGTCAGTTATCCTTATGCTATGCCTTTTCTTCATCACTACAATATCCTTACACTCCTATGTTAATCCTCTTGTACCTCCCCTGACCACTCTCATTCTTTTTTTCTATCTCTGGACCTCTGCTCGTCTTTCAACCCTTATACTGCACGGATCTTCGAAGTGCTACACAAATGCAATTGATAAACATCATTAATGGAAAATGTGAAAATATAAAGATAGAGATAATGGAGGAAGCCATAGCTGAACAAGAGGAAAGCATAAACAAAGTGATAAGTGAAAAAATAAGAAGCCATAAAGGAGGCCATAATAAAGGCCTCACAAATCATCTGCCCTCCTTTACGCCAACAGTGAGAGGAACGAGGCAATAATCAGGAAAGAAACTCCTTTCACAATAGCCTCAAAGAAAATAAAGTACCTAGGAATTAGCTTAACTAAGAATGTAAAGGACCGTTTAGATGAAAACTTTAAAACCGGGGGAAGGAAGATGGCGCTGAGACAATAGGGACGCTGCTCAGCTTTCTCTGACAAAAAGAGAGAACCAGGAGTCCCAGGAGCCAACTTTCTAAAGAAATCCACGACAACAAACTCAAAAAGCAATGGAGAAGGACTCAAACTGGAAAAGAAATCCAGATAAAGCTCACATCCAACTTTGTCAAAGAATTCGGAACGCGAGGACCACTCCCCCTCCTCTCGCCCAAAGCCGTGGAAAGTCGCACCAGACCGGCTCCACGCGGGGAAAGCGGGGGCGCCACGGGCTCTAATCCACGAAAAGCGGCGGCAGTGGAGGGCACCAGGCTGGGAACCCAATGGCTGCAGAAACCAGCACAGAACCAGGCCAGTGAAGGGTGGAAGCAGCCGAACCCAGACGCGGAACCAGACAGCAAGCAGCCGGACCCAGATGCAGAACACAGGCAGCGGCGAAGACCCTAGGGGAGTGAAAGACTCCCCACCACCGTGGAACACCCGCAGAGGGATGCAGAGACGTGAGTAATACAGCGCGTCCCCAAACACATCGGGAAAGCTGAGCGGGTGCCAAGCAATAGAACTTAACTCAGACCCCAACACCCCGCCCCGAGAAAGACTGGCGGGAGCAGGGGGGCAAGGAATTTAGAATCCTGTCCCTCCCTTCAACAGCCCCCTCCCTCAGGCCATTGACTGGAGATTGACAGGCGGGCTACCCATAAGACCCAGCACCCCATCAAGGGAGGCGGGGCAGTCCCAACTCACACATGCCCAACGGGCTCAACCCCCAGCCTTCTGACTGGAGACTGACAAGCAGGCTGACCCTAAGACTCAGCACCCCACCAGAGGAGGAGGAGCTGTCCCAGCCCCCACCCGCCCACCAGGCTCCTCACCCAGGCCACTGGATCTGGAGAGTGGAGGGCTTTGAGACCCTGCCTTACAAAAGTGGGTAGGGGGTGCGGGTAAATAGGAGCCAGCATCTGCCCCCCCTCAATTCTCGAGCGGGGCATCCTCCAGCTGGAAACCCTGAGCAAGACACCACCAAGGGCTGCCCCCACAGTCACAGACTCTGACAAAGCAGTGGAAACACAGCAGGGATCTGAAGGGCCTACCAGCAACCAAGCTCCCCTTCTGAGAACCAAAAAGGCGAGGCTCTGCCCTTAGAGCACAAGCCCCCAGCGGGGCCCCCCCCTGGGAACAGGGGGGCCTCCTGCTGGTCCTGCTGAGAGGTCATGAAACTCTCAATCCCCAGACCCTTGGCTTGGGGCTGACCCTAGAAGCAGCACAGGAAAACATCCGCCAACCCAGCTCAGAGAGAAGCTCGCAGATCCATCCCAAGGTCCACAGTGAGGCCACTAGTTGGGCTAAGAGCTAGTCGCGCAGCAAGACGTAAGTTTTATTCTAATACTTTCCAAATACTCTACCTACTTACCCCCTGAACTCTCTCATTCTTTTTTTCTATCTCTGGACCTCTGCTCATCTTTCAACCCTTGTACTGCACAGATCTACACTTGATGGCTGTTGAGCAATATTGTATATTTAGCTGGTTAATTATTCTCTAGGCTCAGAGGGACTTAAAGACAATAGAGTTTCCCCATTCCAGGGAAAAGCTGCAACAATATGTCAAAACAAAACCAACACTACAGAGAATTCTCAACGATGCTCTATACATAGAAAACCAAAATAAATGCAATATAGGGAAAGAAATGGCACCTAAACAGCATACCATCTAAGGACCACAAGAACTGTCAAGACACAGGCCCTACTAAAAGCTTTTAAAAATGGTAGGAACTAATAAATATCTCTCAATCCTAACTCTCAATATCAATGGACTTAACTCTCCAATTAAACGGCATAGGCTGTCTAGTTGGATCAAAAAGCAAGAGCCATCGTTCTGCTGTCTTCAAGAGACACATCTTACCCAAAAACAATCATCTTTTGAAAGTGAGAGGTTGGAATAAACTCTATCAAGCTAACTGCCCCCATAAACAGGCTGGAGTTGCCATCCTCATATCAGATACAATAGACTTCAAACTAAAATTAGTAACAAAAGACAAAGAAGGTTACTACATACTACTAAAGGTATCTTTCCTCCAGCAAGACATAACGATCCGAAATATTTACACACCCTTTTGAAGATTCTCAAAAGATTGAAGATTCTGCCAGTGTAAGTTAGATTCCGGCATTGATATTAAATAATGCAATGAGTAGGGATTTATATTTGAAATATCACTGTTGACAAAATCTAACACACATTTGCTTAGTATTTGCTTTTGATTTCCCAAGAAGTTCAGTACAAGCTAACATGTGTGGCATATATCGACTGGGAGAAATGATTCAGAATATGTGACTCATTTGAACAGGGGTCAGTGAAAAGATACAGAAGTAGGATACCCATATGGTGGTAATTTGTATCTTTTGCATATTTTGTGTTTGGTATTAATTCCATTTGTAGTCTACATTTCTAGGTAAAAACTTTTAAAATGTTTCCAAACCATTTGTTATTTCAACAGCAAAAAAGACATTTATATGCCTGATGAAATTCACAGAATCCAAATTTTTCCATATTATTTTTTTTTGGTGGGTCATAGATCTTGAACTCAGCCTGTGCACTATCCCTGAGCTCTTCAGCTCCAGGCTACCACCTTACCCTGGAGCCAAGCCCCACTTCCCATTTTCTAAAGGTAAATTGGAGATAAGAGTCTCAGGTCTTTTTGTGCCAGGATGGCTTTAAACCTTGATCCTCTGATCTCAGCCTCCTGATTAGCTAGGATTATAGAAGTGAGCCACCACCCCATTATGCTCAACTTTCTGTTTTTTTTAAACAAGCCCTTTGGCTGGAACTCGGTCTGAGCACTGTCCTTCAGCTTTCCTCAAGCCTAGTGATCTTCTACTTGAGCCACAGCATTACTTCTGGTTTTTTCTGTGTATGTGGTACTGCGGAATTGAACCTTCGTCTTCATACAAGCACTCTACAACTATGCCAAACTCCCAGCCCCTCCACATTAGTTTTTATGATAGATCTTTCCATGCATCTAGGATGGCTAGAAATCCTTCTTGAGTTTCCCAACATCAGGGAGTATACGTGTGTCCCATCCTGTGTGGCTACATAACCATTGTTCAGGGTACAGTTCTCTCTTCATTCTACCCATCTAGAGCAATTTTCATCTTCCATGTATAATCATTAAACATTCAGCTCCTGTTCCTCTCTACTTCATTCTCTGGAACCATCGTGCTTTTTGGCTCTAAGGGTTTGTTGATCCTTGGAAGCTCTGGAAGGGAAAACATACCCTAGCTCTTCCTTTATGACTGCTGTATTTTTAGTTTACTGTAATCAAGATTCATCTGTAAAATATAGTAAAATGTTCTTCCTTTTCAATGCATTGTTTTGCATATTTCTATCTTTTGATTATTATTAATAGTTGTGAATGGATTCTCCACATATTTGTTGTAGTCTCTGCTTTCTCTTCCGTTAGGTACAAATCTAGAAATAGAAGTGTTGGACCATATTTCTATGTAATTCTATATTTAGTACTTTTTTATCACTCTCCACGCAATTTTTGATTGTTTTATATTCCTTGCAGAACTATTCCAAAGTTCTACTTCTTCTCACTACCTTGCCAGTAATAGTTAGACTTTGAAAGTTGTCTTTTTGTATGCGTGTGTGTGTGTGTGTGTGTATGTGGATCTTTTTGTTTAAAACTATACTTATATTAACATATTTAAAGTAATGATTTCATTGTAATTTTAATTTTTCTCATGACTGTTAATATTGAACTTCTTTCTACATTTTGAACTACTATTTCTATATATTCTTTTTAGAAAATCCTCTCCAATCTCCAATTTTTTTCCCTTTTTTTTGTGGGGTAGTGGGGAAAGTCATGGGGCTTGGACCTTGGGCCGTGAGCTCTTTAGTTTAAGGCTATTGTCCTACACTGAGTATTGCCCCTCAGTTCTTCTGCTCACAGCTCCCTACGCCTCTTCCCATTATATACAGAACAAAGGTCATCCTCAGTCTTTTTGAAAAAGTAAAACATACAGTAAATTTGTAGTATAAAACAGCAAGAAATAAATTTCTTGCCAGGTGTAGTGACTTTTATCTGTAATCCTAGCTACTCAGATATCAGGCTGATATCTAAAGATTTGGTTCAAAGCCAGCCTGGGCATTAGAAAGTCTATGAGACTCTCATCTACAGTTAACCACTAGAATATGGGAAATGGCACTGTGGCTTCATAGGTAGGGTGATAGCCTTGAGTTGAAGAGCTCAGGAACAGTGCCCAGGCCCAGAGTTCAAGCCTTACAAATCCCCCAGCCAAAAAAAAGACAAAAAAGTTTCTTCCCCCAGTGACTATTATGCCAGACATAGAACATTAACATTCTGGGTGTACTTCACAGTATTATTACTTGATACCCTAAGATTTTGCAATATTCTCAGTGTACCAGCATATGTCATCATATAATGTAGTTCCTTTTCAATGGAATAATTCCATTTATAACCTAAATCTACTCCCCCGACTTATTTTTGTCGATACCACAATTGCTCTACCATTATATGCCACAAGCCATTAAACATTTTATGGTGGGTAATTGGAAAGGAGTCTCATGGAATTTTGTGCCAGGCTGGCTTTGAACCATGGTCCTCAGATCTCAGTCTCCTGAGTAGCTAGGATGACAGTCGTGAGCCACCAACACCTGGCTTGCCTTTTTATTTTTTTGTGGGTCTTGGGACTTGAACTCTGGCCCTAGGCACCATCCCTAAGCTTTTCAGGTCAATATTTCATGTAAGTCTAAACATTTAAGTAAAGGAATAAAATTCCAACAAAAAAAGAATAAAATTCCAGACATGATGTGTTTATAACTCGGTGCTAATTACTTGATGAAAATGTGCCATTCCAGAAGCTGGTGTCATTTGATGATGTAGCTGTGGATTTCAGCTGGGAGGAGTGGCAGCATCTGGACAATGCTCAGAGGACCCTGTGCAGAGATGTAATTCTGGAGACCTACAGCAACCTGGTGTCCTTAGGTGAGCAAAAGTCAAATTCACTTGCAAGGCCAAGTGCCTTGTTATTTTGCAGATACGTGAATGTTTATCAAACTTTCAATACTATTTAAATGAAAGATTCCAGGCCCTGAGAAGTATCATTACTTTCTAAAGAAAACCTAAGGTAATTTTGTACTCATTCTTCAGGATACCTTCAGGATACTTTGACAACAGTTCTAAATTATGTTTCCTCTAATGGAGACGACATTCCAAACTTACACAGTAATTGTAAGTGGATAAACAATCCAGAATAGAATTTATATCATTATTGGAATTAGGATCTACAAATCACTAAACAGTGAGTTTATAATGGAAACCTGGCACTAGGTGCAATGTTTCAAGCCTGTAATCTTAAAATATTCAGGAGGAAGAAATCTAAGAATTCTAATTTGAAGCCAGCAATGGCATAAAAATTGCCATGAAACTCTATAACTCCAAGTAACCCCTCAAAAATGTTAGTGGAGTGTCAAGAGTTTGACTTTGTGGTTGAGTGCTTGCCTAGCATGCATGAAGACCTATGCATGTAAGTGGAGATGGGACTCAAACTGGTATTTTTCTATCCTTGAGCAAGACAGCTAAGTTTATGCCATACAAAATGAATCCAGAGCTGGGGAAAAGTCAACCATGGAGCCAGTGAGAAATGAGAAAAAAGATTTAATAGATAACTTGTGAGTAGGATGTCTGCGACCTTAAAGCAATGATGACACAGCATAAGCAATAATTCTCTACTGTTTCTAATTTACAGGGCCCTGTGTTCCCAAACCTGTATTAATTGACAAGCTAGAGCACTGTGCATAACTCTGAATAGGAAATTCCTCTGACAAGAATATCACAGGTGAGTGAATGCATCTTCATATTGATGTTGGAGCCTGAGCCCCAATGGTAAGTACATGTTGTGATGTACTGAGCAATAATATTCTTAGTTACCCTAAATCCGGTGTGGAACCTATGTAATTCTTCGTGAATGAATCAAGAATCATTTTCTTTTCCCAATCCTATGCTTGGTCTCAGGGCCTGAGCATGGTCCTTGGGTTTTCTCAAGGCTAGCGCTCTACTTCTTGAGTCATAGCACCACTTCTGGCTTTTTCTTTGTATGTAGTACCAAGGAACTGAACCAGGTCTTTGTGCATGCTAGCCCAAACCCCCGGCACCAAGAATCATAGGATGATATAATGAATTCTATGTGGCAGTAGAGTTAAAGTTAGATTTCTCTGTAGAAATCACTGTGAAACAAAATAAAATGAGAAAGCCATGAGCCCGTGGCTCATGCCTGTAATCATAGCTACTTAGGAGGCTGAGATCTGAGGATCAAGGTTCAAAGACTGACCTATCACAAAAACACCTTAGACTCTTCTGTCCAATGAACCAATAGAAAATGAGAAGTGGTGTTGAGGCTAAAGACATAGGGCAGTAGCCTTGAGCTGAAGAGCTCAGGAAGAACAGCCAGGTCTAGAATTCAAGTCCCATGACTGCAAAACAAGAAAGAAAGAAAGAAAGAAAGGAAGAAAGAAAGAAAGAAAGAAAGAAAGAAAGAAAGAAAGAAAGAAAGAAAGGAAGGAAGAAAGGAAGGAAGAAGAAAGAGGGAAGAAAGAAGGAAAGAAGGATAGGAAGAAAGAAAGAAAGAAAGAAAGAAAGAAAGAAAGAAAGAAAGAAAGAAAGAAAGAAAGATATTTCATTTCTTTAAAACTAAGACTATAAATGATTGAGCAAACAAGGAATAAGTCAGGGCATTATTCTCTGATAAGGATCTTTTTGCTGGTAGGAAGAGACTGGTATTCAGAACCAGACCTTTCCACCAGAAATTGAGCCTAATGGTAGAGTGCTTGCCTAGCATGCACAAAGACACAGATTTGATTCCTTATTACCACATACATAGAAAAAGCCAAAAGTAATGACTTCATTGGTAGGGTTCTAGTCTTGAGAAAACCAAGGACAGTAGTTAGGTACTAAGTTCAAACCCAGGAATGGAAGGGAAAAAAAACAACAAAGTTTCAATCAACGTAAGAAAATTAACTAGACAATGAGCTGGAGATTTTCTGGTCTTCCATGGTTCTGAGGGACAGGAGTGTTAGAAAAGGAATTTTTATAAGACTTCAAATGGAAAGAAACAAATTTCAAAATTCCCACAAATACCTAAATTGAGACTTTAGTGAGAAGTTGTAACTGAAGGGATTTAGGTGTAAGTCCTTACTCTCAAGAATCGTTCTTGCTTGGATCAAAGGCAAACAGACATATAAACCAAACTTGTGGCCGCTGAATCTAGAAAAAATTCGTGTTCCTCACTTAATGGTTAATAAGCAAACAGCATTGAAACTGGGTAAGGTAATCCTATCTGCTACTCAGGACCTGAGACTCTTACGTGTAGTTAACTCTAGAAAACAGAAATTGCGGCTGTAGCTCAAGTATAGGGGTTATAGTCTTCTGCTGAAGTGTTCAGGGACAGGGCCGATGCCTACGAACTACAAAAAAAAAAAGAAAAGAAAGTTTTAAAAAGATGCAAAACAGCACAATATTTAGATTATTTCTCAAAAATGAAAGAAAGTCAGCTATTCCTCAATGTATAAACAAAACAGTATTTGAAAAAAAAACAGCTGCAGGTATACTATAGGTAGTACTCAGCTTAAAACTGTAGCAATACATCGTTGGGTAATTTCAATAAATATTTCCTGTGATATAAAAAGAGAACTAAAACACAGAAAAACATTGTTGGTCATTGTAAAATATAATTTTCTTAATATGTTCGGGAGAAAAGCATATATTTCTCACAAATCAATTTCCACTTTTTATTTTAAAATATCTAACACTTAGGATGGGAAAGTAAAGTCATTACCTTTACAGTAAGGAATATTTTTATCTCATGTGTGTTTGTGTCTTTTTTTCTATGACTCATTTTAGATGCCAGGTAATGGAAAATGTGTTCAAGACCTGCCAGGAAAATCCACATGAATGTCTTTGTGAAGTAGCAGTTGCAAGTAGTATCGAAGTGGAGGAAAACGTGAGATTAGCAACAACTTTAAATTTGAGCTCTGCACATAATCCAGAGCTGATTAGTAATAACGGTAACAACTTAGGGGTGAGGACTGAGGAGTTCATTAAGTGTCAGAACATGCTTCTGTCTCCTAAGCCTGATGAGATGCATGCTGCATATAGATCTCATATGTCTCCTCTTCTTAAAAAATCCATCGGATATTCAGAGCATTTTATTCATGATTGTGACAGTCCAAAAGATCTGCAGTATCATAATTCTGTTCTCCCTGCCCAAGAAATTCTTCAGGGAGGGAGGAAAACTGCTAAATGTACTGTGTGATGAAAAATATTGTACTTAACATCGACCATCACTACACCTCCGAAAATGTACACAGGAGAGACTCCTCATACATGTAGTGAATGTGAGAAATCTTTCAGTTATGAAATATGCCTTACAATACCTCAGAGCAAACATCCTGAGATATGTGATGCGTACATCAAGTGTGAAAATTAATTTCTGAGAAGTCAGACCTGACGCTACAACCTCGATCTCCAAGAGAAGACAAACCTTATGAATATGAGGAACGTAATAAAATTTCTGCCCAGAATTCAGCTCTCAGCACACATCAGAGATCTCACACAGAAGAGAAATCTTATGAATGGGATAAATGTGGGAAAACTTTTAGACTGAAATCATACCTCACTTTGCACCAGAGAAGGCACACAGAAGAGAAACCTTATGAATGTAACAAATGTGAAAAGTCTTTCACCCAGAAGATACACCTTCGAGTTCATCAAATAACACACACAGGAAAGAAATCTTATAAGTGTAATGAATGTGAAAAGTCTTTCCAAGGAAGGGAAAACTTCGTGTTCATCAGAGAATACACACAGGAGTGAAACCTTATGAATGTAACCAATGTGTAAAGTCTTTCAGACAGAAATCTTCCCTCAAATTGCATCAAAGAACACACACAGGAGAGAAACCTTATGTGTGCAACAAATGTGGAAAGACCTTCAAGTGGAAGTCATATCTTGATGGGCATAATAGAACACACAGGAGAGAAAATTATGCATGTAGTGAATGCAGAAAGTCTTTCAAATTTAAGATAAAACTCCATGTTCATCAGAGAATATACTCAGGAGAAACACCTTATGAGTGTAACATATGTGGAAAGTCCTTCACACAGAAGCCAAACCTCAACATGCATAAGACAATTCAAACAGGAAAAAAAACCTTTTGAATGTAACCGATGTGGAATGTCTTTCAAATGGAAGTCTTCCCTCAAATTGCATCAGAGAACACACACAGGAGAGAAACTGTATGAGTGCATCAAATGTGGTAAGACCTTCAGATGGAAGTCACATTACAGGAGGCATAACAGAATTCACACATATTAGAAACCTTAGGGATATAACCAAAGTTGAAAGTCTTTCGTGCAGTATTCACCCTTCAGGAAGCGTAAGACAGTTCACACATATGAGAAGCCTTAGCAATGTAATAAATAGGAAAGACTTTTTAGTCTGTGGAAGAAAACTCAGCTTGTGTCACAGAACCAACACAAGATCAAACCCTTAATGAATGTAGCAAATGTTCAGTCTTTTCCCCAGAAGGCACAAGTCAAGATTTATCACTAAACACCCACAGGATAGAATCCGATGAATAAAATGAAAGGGAAATTTTTTTGAAGAACTCATAGTTGAGTTTGCATGATACCACACAGACACAGGATAAAAATCGTATGAATATAAGAATATGAAAAATCCATCATGAACGCATGACTAAGTATAAAATGCACATAGGAGAGAAAAACCTTATGAATATTACAAATGTGGAAAGTGTTTGACCTGGAAGGCATACTTCTGTGTTCATCACAAACCTGATTCCCATAGAAGAAAAGAAAACTAATGAATAGAACAAATGTGCAATGACTTTAAATCAGAAGTTTGTCTTCAGTACATTTCAGAACATACACAATAGAGAAATTCTGAGTAATGAAAAACATTTAGCTATATATAGAATCTCTGTATATGGGAGCATTAGGGTAAGTCTTCTAAACAAAGTCAACCTTCAGCAAGCATTAAGAGCACTCACAGAAGAAATAATAGCATGTAGGAAAAACTTTGTAAGAAACCTCTAAAAGCTGACTGTGTGGCTTAGTTGTAGAGTAGGTCAGGCCCTGAGTTCAAGCCTAAGGATTGGAGAGAGAGAGGGAGAGAGAGAGAGAGAGAGAGAGAGAGAGAGAGAGAGAGAGAGAGAGAGAGAGAGAGAGAGAGAGAGAAACAGGAACTTCTAAATTTTACAGAGATAGAGAAGGAGAGAGAAGGAGACAGAAACTAATTTCTAAACTTTACAGTCTTTCTATTTCCTTACAAATTCGTCTATGTCATTCTTTCTGACAAAAGCACAGAATTCCATTGTGTAAAAATACCATATTTGATCTACTCATCAACTGACGGGCATCTGGGTTGGTTCCATATCTTTGCTATGGTAAATAGTGCTGTGATAAATGTTATTGTTCTAGTGAATTTAGTATGTCCTATCTGGACGATTGGCAAGTAGTGAAATTGCTGAATCACATGGGAGCTCTATGTTTAGTCTTTTTGGGATACTGCCATAGAGCTTTCCATAGTGGTTGAACGAGTTTGCAATCCCACCAGCAGTGTAGTAGTGATCCCTCCTGGCCACATCCCCTCCAGCATACGTTATTAGATTTCTGGATCTTGGCCATTCTAACTGTAGTGAGGAGGAAAATGGAAAGAGGAACTGAAACTTTCTCTCCTTACAGATGACATGATTCTGTATATAAAGAACCCTATAGACTCTACTCCGAAGCTGCTTGAGCTGATATAAAACTTTGGTAAGGTAGCAGGGTATAAAATTAACCCTCAATGTCAACTGCCTTCCTATATGCCAACAAATGAGAGGAATGAGGCAAGAATCAGGATAGCAACTCATTTTGCTATCAAAGAAAATAAAATACCTAGGAAATAACTTAGAATGCAAAGCACCTTTTTGATGGAACTATAAAACCTGGAGAAGGAAATTAACGCAGAACTGAGGAAATGCAAAAACCTATGATCCTGCTTTGGAAGAAGTAATATTGTAAAAATGGTAATCTTGATAAGGACTATCTACAAATTCAGTGCAATATTCATCAATATCCCAATGTCATTCTTTAAAGAAACAGAAGAGGAAATCCAAAATTTCACTTGGAATAATAAAAGACCCCTTATAGTCTGTCTTCTTGCATGATACATAATGTTTAATCTCACCTTCTCCACCAAAATCTCACCTTTCTCATTGAGACATAGGTGGCCCTGTTTACTAGCAGCAAAGGCTCAAACGTGCAGTTTCAGGTGTCACCACTGCCTCTGTTACTGGGTAGATCCAACTCTGTCATCGATTCTGAGGTCTGCTCTGGGAGTCTTGGTCACAAGTTGTTCTGTGGCATCTGCTGCCAGCCTGTGCCTATTTGCTTCCTTTTCCACAGCAGCCTACAACAGGGAATGAACTTCAGGCGCTGATGCTCTCCTTCATATGCAGGGCAGGATGAGCCCAACCCTCCCTCATCTTCCTCTTCCAATTTTTGGGAAAAAATGTGCTGGCAGAAGTCCTCAGGTGTGGGGCATGGCTGATCCACACCTTTAATCCAGGCTGGTCAGGAGGCTGAGATCTGAGTATGGAAGTTCCAAGTCACCTAGAACAGGAAAGTCTGATAGATTCTTACTACCAAAAATAAAAACAGCTGGGAATGGAGTTTGGGCTCAAGTGGTAAAGGGCTAGTCTTGAGTACAAATGCTTAGTGCCCAGGCCCTGAGTTCAGGCTCCAGCACTGCCAACAACCTCACTTTAGTGAGATTTTAGCTTTATCCATGTAGGCACATCTCACTGGAATCTTTGCTGGTAGAGATAGTCTTCATAATTTTGTCTCAAGGTAAAGGTCCTCCTGAGGTAGTACACAAAAGGTGTCATGGAGAGAGGAGCCCCACTTGCTCCAGGTTTGAAGATGCCATAGGTCAAGCCAGCATGGAGTTGGCACATCAGTCTTTTTCCTAGCACCACCTACCAGTGAATGTCAAATGACATTGATTGTTGTGGGATTGTGTGATTGAAGTGCCCCATTAAGGGCAGTGTTAGCACATCCAAACTTGGATACCAGGAATGCTGAAATCTCAAAGCTAAGATTTCTGTTGGCTACAGAAATGCTGGTGTGTCTGTTATTCACTAAAAGTTCAGGTGCAAAGATTCTGAAGCTTGATGCCATGTGTTTATTCCATTTAGTAAAATTAGTTTAATGCACTGTATAAGTTAAAACATTTGATAAGGGTCAGGGGTAGTGAAAACATTGTTCTTGAATTCAGGTGTCTGGCAGGGTAATGGGGGGGGTGTTGGTGGCTGGGACTATGAAGCTGGAGCTGCTATCAAACCATGGATCATGTTCCTCTTTGTCTGGGAGAAATGACTCCAAAGATGAAATTTGAATGGTGAGGAAAACATGATGATGTACTCAGGAAATTTCTCCTAAACAAATGCTCATGTGGAAGTGGGATGGGGGCTGGGAATATCTGAGGCAGAGCTTAAGGGCGCTTCCCATGGCGTTGAGAACGTTCCTTGCGAATTCAGGCATGCAGCAGGGTGGTTTAGATGGCCATTGTGAGATGGATGGAATGAGACTGGAGACAAGATGAATGCTGGGATCCTGCAATGCTCTTGCATGAGTGGCTGGTGGCTCACCTGAAAGAACTAATTATGTCTAAAAGAGAAATCAGGAATTTGTTTTGATTAGATAATACCTGTAATCCGAGGCATATTCAGGATCCTGATCTTAGTATTGTGGTTTAAAACCAACCCAGCAAAGGGAAAAATGCATGAGACTCTTACTCCCAGTTTAGAGCAAGAACAAAGATTGAAGTAGAGCTGTGGCTCAAGAGCTAGAGTGCTACCTTGAGCAAAGAAAAGCTAAGGTCTTGAGTTCAAGGCCAGGAATGAAAGAAGGAAGGTAACAAAAGGGAAGTATGTGAGGAAGGGAAATATATAAATGAAAGAGAGAAGGAACTAGAAATTTAAAACTAGAGAATATTTAAAAGTCATCAGTCCTTCTAAGAAAAGTGTTGGAGTATGGGTTCTATATGTGGTGAACTGGAAGCCCAGCAGTGACTTGTTAACCAAAGAGTCACCATGATGAGCAAAGGATAGAAATCTGCATGAGCCTCTTAGCGGATGGAGTCACAGAAGAGAACCTCAACTCCCATCCCATAGTTAGAAGTATATAGAGATGGCAAGTTGGCATCACCTTGATGTCATTGTGTCCATGGAGACTGGAAACCATGGCTCTGTGAAAGCACAATGTTCTGGTTACTGAGCTGAGAGGCTGAGGAGAGCCAAGTCCTGGCCATGAAGAAATCAGGGTGGCAGCAGAGCAACTCTGTTGCAGTGTGTGCCTGCTTGGCTGTTCTTATTCTGTGGTGGATCAGGCCGGAGCGGGTGATAGTAACTGTTTTGTGGTCACAAGCCCTTCACCAAGAGCTTCCTCTGGGATCCTCATAAGCTACAGGGTGGCTGGTGGTGGGATGTGTGTGGGGTGGAAGTGACAGAGGGATGGACGCATGGCAAGGTGGGTGAAGAGATGAGAGGAATGATGAGAGCCCAGTTCATTGGTTTCCAAGGTTAATGGGTGGGAGGTAGAGAGGCATGAGGGAGGAAAAATGGAGGCAGGGGAAGGTGGTGACAGAGTGAGGCCATCTGTAGTGCCAGCCTGGCCATCATCTGAAGCCCATAGGCAGCTTCCTGATCCCTCACTTTGTCCTGCTCCTTGTGGAGGGAATGTCACGTGTACCCAGAGCTAGGGGTGGGGCAATGTTAGTAGCACCTGGAGAACCATTGGCCTCTACCTGGGTGAGGGGTGGTTCTGGCTCCCATGCTGGGTGGCCTGATAGCTATGGAACAGATCTCTCCTTAGCTACCACAGTCAGTGGCTGCTCTCCATCTAGGGTTAGGACACCTGCTCAGCCATCAGGACACCCCATGCCAGGACAGAGGCCTACAATTCAGATGGCAGCACAGGGTGAAGATGATCTCACCGTAGCCCTAGTTACATGGCTGTCCCTGCATGCAGGACAGGATGAGCTGGGGGAAGATGTTCTCTGTGTTTTTCCACAGCCTATCCCGGCCTCTTCTTGTGTCTGATTAGACCAAGAGAGTACCAGGTTCCCTCTCATAGTCCTGGTTCTTTTTCTTTTACAGTCATGAGGCTTGAACTCAGGTCCTGGGTACTGTCCCTGAGCTCTTTTGCTCAAGGTTGATGCTCTACCATTTGAACCGTAGTGCCATTTCCAGCTTTTCCTTTTCATGTGGATCTCTGATATGTCCAGTGCTGTGCCTGCAGGGAGGCACTCACCCCACAGACAGAGCAACCTCTGCCGTGACTGTGACTGCCCACAACCCTCACACCCACTCCTTGCCCACCCCTCGACTCCAGTTTTAGCTCCTCTTGTACTGGGTGTCCAGCCTACCCCTTCCTACACTCACTAAGAGTCTACAATTGTCTTCCCAGGGTCCTTTCTTCTGCCAGCCAGAGTGCCGACTGTGCATATCTTGATGATCACAGAGCTCAAAGCCAAAGGCTGAGATGCAGAAGGGGGTGACCCAGTAGCTGCACAGGGCCCATGGATCATCCTGTGCATCCCCCAGCCTGTGATTTTCCCCAGCCCCTTGGCAGGGAAGCTCCATGCCTACATCCTGATCCCTTGTCCCCTCCAATTCCATTCTCCCTTGGATTTTGCAGACTGTCTACCATCAGGATCTAAAATTCTATTCATCACTTTATGTCCTTATCACTGATTTGCTACTTTGGCAGAATCTCCCCGTGCCTGGAGAGTGGGCATGTCATGTACTCTCTGTGGAGAAGTTGCCCCAGGAGAAAAAATATGCACTTCATGTGAGTGTTGGACAGGGCAGGAGGGCTCCCTAGGATCAGAAGCCACAGGAGGGGTGCAGATGGGAGAATGCTAGGGGCCTCAATGGACAGTGGGAGTTAGGGCACAGTTGGTTCCTTCTGCAGGGTTGACACCGCTTCACAAACCCAACAGAATGAGGTTCACATTACAGATGTCAGAGACGGTGCAGATTGCCAATGGGCGCAGGGGTCACTGTCACCCCCAGATGCTGGCTGCATGCTGGGATGCACGCAGAGATGTTTTCAAGATCAGATAATGAGGATGTTGCAGGGTGTAACCATTCTTTTCAGATGGCTCTCTACCTCTCTTGAGCTTCATCTCTATCTTTGGCTTTTTCTTGGCAGTTAACTGGAAATGAGAGTTTCATGGACTTTCCTTTCTGGACTGGCTTCAAACAGAAGCTATGCACAGTTTTCAAACCATACCCTACTGAAGAAGGGAAGCTTGATCTGGTGCTTAACTGGGTTGCACTTTGGCTCCGTTTGCTGTGCCTCACGGGAGGGGGCTCATCATTTGTAGACTAAGATCTCATGACCTTCAAAGCCACATGCTACCTGAAAGTTCAGGGTCCCAGCCTATGTGTTGGGCCTGGGTGAATACATTCTCTGTTGTGCTGGGTCATCAACCCATGTTTTAAGCTGGAAGTAGGCAGTGCCACATTTGATAAGAACATCTGCCAGAGATTGTCACCTCATGAAAGCAGATTCTAAATTTGTATTCCATTTCCTGTGGTGGAGAAATCCCCTCCAAGTTAGACAGGCTCACATCCCCCTGCAGGTCACACTCCTAATGCACCCTTGAGTGTCCTCATGGTATTGGGATCTAAGTTTGCAGGGAATGCTGGTTTAGTCCATGAATTAGCTGGACAAGTGATGACAAACGTGTTGTGGATTAATATGAGAACAATTTAAGAAGCCCTGGAGGAGCATCAACCTGACCCTCGGTGGTGCTATAAATCTGATAGGATGTTCCAGACTGAGAAACAATCACATGGCTTTGTGTTTGGCATCCAGACAAGTGAGTGCATGTCTTAGCTGTCAGCCAATACAGAGGAGGACATGAGTAAGTGGGTGGAAAGCATCTGTCAGACCCCTGTCTGGGGCAGGTGGAGAGAACATAGGAAGGTAGATACCATGGCTGTGGTGGGGCCAAAAAAAGGGTAAAAGAGGCAAAGGAACCAGGTACTGGTAGCTCAAGACTGTCATCCTAGCTACTCAGGAGTTTGAGATCTGAGGATCACAATTCAAAGCCAGCCCAGGACAGAAACTCCATGAGACTCTTATCTGCAATAAACTACTGAATGCAAGAAGCTCAAGCTCAGTGACAGCATCCAGGCCTAGCGTTCAAAACCCAGGACTGGCAGAAAAAAGTATCAAAGGACAAGAAGCTGGCCAAAAGTTAGAGGGACTCTATCTTGACAAACAATACAATGGTAAGTTGCACTCAGAAGACTTGCACAAAATCTGGAAATGCCTGAGACCTATCTATGTATGTTTCCTGTTTGTCTAAATACATATGTTTATGCATTTATATATTAGCATAGAGAGACAGAGCAATACATATGACTATACATATATACATAGCCAGACACTTATGTGTGGGTGGTATGCTGTGTGAGAGTTTGTGTTTGTGTTTTGTGGATGGCTATCTCTGTTTAGGAAAGATAGAAAATATGTAAATATCTTTAAAAAACTTGATAAAATATAGAGAGACATAAGCTCTTGAGGGAATCTGAAATGACAAGATTATTCACAGGCACGTTTATCCTTATGGATTCCTCAGCAAGTTTTAATTTTATTCATTATTTTCTTTCTTTTTTTGAACCAGTGCTAAGGATTTCTCTCAGGGACCAGGTGCTGCCAATTACTAATTTTCTCATGGCTGGTACAAGAGGAACTGAGCCACAGTTCCACTTTTGCCTTATTTATTCGTGCTTAACTGAAGATAAAGATTTCTATCAGTGACTTTCTTTCAGGGGCTGGATTCTAACGAGGATCCCCAGACCTCAGCCTTCTCTATAGCTACAATTAACAATATGAGAACCCAGCACTGGGTTCCAATGCACAGGGCAAGAAATTGAGTGAATCTCTCAACTCCAATTAGCTATAATAAGCTAGAAGTGAAAGACCAATACCTTTGAGGAAAAGATGCTGAGGGTTATCACACAGGCCCTATGAGTAAGCCCTAAACCCTGTACACATGTGTTCATGCACACATTGCAGATAGACACACACACATGCACACACACAATATCTAAGGCAATATTGTATTTTGAATTAATATCCAAAGATTGGACAACAGGATAGCAAGTAATAAAATCTGTTTTTCTTGTCCACATTGAGAGAAAGGGATAAGTCACAAGATGCAGAAGCGAAGAATTCAGAGGCAAATGCTATGAGTGAATAACTTGTAAAAAGCACATTTCTTTTCTTTTCTTTTCTTTTGTTTTTTTCTGCCATTCCTGGGGCTTGAACTCAGGGCCTGAGCACTGCTCTTGGCTTTTCCCAAGTCTAGCCCTCTGCAACTTGAGCCACATTGCCATATGGATTTTTATATCTGTGTGATATTAAGGACTCAAACCTAGATGTTCATGGATGCTAGGCAAGCACTCTACCACTGGGCCAAACTCTAAACCCTGATAAAGTATTTATAAATAGTCATCATCATCATATCAAAATATCCTTTCTCCTACAAAGAATGAACACTTATCTATGTCTGTAAGACTTTTTTTATGTCACCAATGCTTCTGTGATTTTCCCCCTTGCATTTTTACAGATGACAGCACAGATATTCATCAGGAAGAAAAATAGATTAGGATACAGAAACCTAACCACGTCCTAGTAGATTGAAGTGAAAAATATGTGCAAGATGGCCTGGGTGTTTCATCTATTTGTAGAATGCTTAGCTACCACAAAAAAAGACTCCAGTTTGATTCTTCAGTACCATATACATAGAAAACTCTGGAAGTGGTGCTGTGGCTTGGTGGGACTGCTATAGCGTAAAGAAAGCCTAAGAACAATGGTCAGGCTCTGAGGTCAAGTCCTAGGACTAGCAAAAAAATGTGCAAGAGGCAAAATGCAAGATGAGAAGGCACTGTGAAGCAAAATGTCTTGTGAAGGGTAAGGGGAATAGTGACAGTTAAGTTTGATCTTACATAAGAAAGGCTCCTTGAGCCTGAGACCAGGTTAGCACTTACGCCTAGTTAGTGACTTGGGATTTGAACAAAAAGGTGTGCTGTTTACTTCATCCATATGTGAAGTGGGAAGGGAGATTCAGCCTCCAGTATGTCTTTGGGGAGGTCTTCTGTGAGCAAGGAGCTTTGGTCATTGGGCCTTGAAAGGTGACCCTACCTCCCTCACAATGTAACAGAATATGGAACCCTGGTAAGCAAGCCACTGTATGTGACAACCAGCTCAAGCCAGCTCCCTTGGCCTGTGGCTCAGGAACCAGAAAGATGTTGCTGTGCTGTTGCCAAAAGTCAGGAGGCTCGCATCTCAGGCATGAGAGATATGGATGTCTCACTTGAAGAAGTAGATGCTGGATCAGTGCCAAGCCAAAATTCCAGTATATCAGGCATTTCTCTAGGAAGAAATCCAGGAAACTCCAGGGCATCTCAGATGAGGTATATTTAGAGGAAACCTATT
Source organism: Megascapheus bottae (assembly GCF_031878675.1). Classification (NCBI taxonomy): domain Eukaryota; kingdom Metazoa; phylum Chordata; class Mammalia; order Rodentia; family Geomyidae; genus Megascapheus; species Megascapheus bottae. The sequence continues at coordinate 1,344,161 of NW_028327641.1, read as the reverse complement.
TGAACCCATCATCCTGCCCACACACTACAACCTTCTTGTGTGCTTTCAAGTGACTATACTGAGATTAGAGTGTGTCATTTCCAATCTACTCTATTCCAATTCCTCAGTGTGAAGTGTGGACCCATTCCTACGTTTGAAATATCCACTGTATTGCCAACATAGTGTGATGGTAAGTCAGCTCAGACTCTGAATGAGCCTTGTAACCTATGGATCCTGGAGGAAGGCCTGTTGGAGATGCTGCTGACAAAGCTGATCCCTGCCTACCAGAAAGGTGATCTCTTTTATGTGGGAAACTTCCTGCACAATTTCAAATAGTGGAGGACAATGTAGTAGTTGCTGGAAATTCTCTTGAAAAAGTGAGTGTTCCCCCTCCAAACCCAGGTTTGCTCACCCCTCCTGGCCAAGTCTTGGAATACATGGCTCCTCTCTGAGCCTGTTTGGTTCACTGCGGTGTTCACAGGGGAGCTAAGCATGATATAAGTGCACAAACTACTTTATTATGACTGGGACACCATGCCATTTCATTTCCCTCACAAGCTACTGGAGTCTCAACAGTGTGCTTACTGAGAAGTTGGATTTCAGGCATGAGTAAGTGGCTCCCAACTGCAACCCTCACCTAGGTGACATCCTAGGAAATCCCATTTCCCAGTAAGAAATGAGGTGTCAGTACTAATGGTGGAGGCCTGTGAAATACTGGAGTCAGAGGAAAAGCTGGCGGCTGTATCACTTTTGAGCCATCAGGGAGGGATTGTGATAGCTTTGCCTGTTAGAACCTGAAGGCATTTACATCTTGGTCTGTGGTCTAGTGCTGCCACTTGAACCTGAACCCAGGTCTAAATGCCATCCCTTTGGTGTTCAAAACTTAGCACTGTACCATTTGAGTAATATGTCAAGTTCTGGCTTTTTGCTGCCTAATTGAAGACAAGTGCCTTTAGACTTTTACTGACTAGACTGGCTTTCCACTGTGATCTTCAGAGCTCAGCCTGCTGGGTGGCTAAGATTAGAGGAATGAGCATTTAGTTCTTTATTTAGAGCATTCCCTTATTGATTTATTTAGAGCATTTACTTAGTTAATTTAAGGTGCGTTTACATTGGACAGATGCATAGAGGCCTCTCTCAGAAGCTTCTGGAAGTGGGGTGTAAAAGTCATCCTGTTCTCGAGTGTCTCTTACCCCCCTCCCAGCACATAAGTGCACATCTCTGCAGGACAGCCACAGCATTAGAGTCCTACAAGAAAGGGGCTTTGGTAGAAGGCTCAGGATGGAGAGAGAAGGCTCTCACTTTCCTTGTACCGAATGTGCCCACAGCATCATGTGTTCCATGTATACGATGTGAATGGACTTCTATCCTAGTGATTTCTATGAGTTCAAGAACTGCCACACCCTGACACAACTCAAGCTCTATATGAGGCTCCACATGCCGGCTTTGGACCTCCTCTTCTAAACACATACTTTTTGATCAGCTGGAGGAATGTGCGACTAGTAAGACCAAGAAAAAGTAGAAGTCCTGGTGTGGGTGCCTCAGAGCCTGTGAGTAGGAAGCCCATGTGGTCTAGATATTGGTTGGCCCTTACTTCTACAGAGCTTGGCAAAATGCCCTTTATGGGTGGTGTCAGCCAGGTAATGTCTGTCCTCTGAAAGGACTCGGGAATAAGCACTCATTAGAAAGACCCTACACCTCCTCAGTGTTCAGTCCAAACTGCAGTTCTACAGGTTCCTCCATTAGATCCTCATGGAAGTTGAGTGACACTTCAACTTGCAGAGTCCACTCTGTCCACTCTGTACCTATTTCCATTCTTAGGTTTGGGTCATCGTGGAAGAGCTTATCCTGAACTCCGGATGAAAAACCCACCAATGGAGCTGGTGACTGATGGAGACTGAGAATCATCACTGCACTCCAGAAAGCATGGTCCTTCTGTAGAAATTACCAAACAGGTTTAGAGTCCTGTGGATATACCTTTTGCTCTGAACCCCATGTGTGACACAGTTGAACCTGCAGATACTATGGAGGAAGAAAAAGAGCAGCCAGATTTCCTTCCGTTTCCTTTCTCACTCCACCCAGAGTCAGTCCATCTGAGTCAGAGTAACACTCCACTTATTGTGCAAGCTGAAGGGGCACACGCTGATCTCATGGAAAATGTCCCCATGGGAAGCAGCAAGTGTACTCTCAATACTGGATTCATTGGAGGAAAATGAATCCATCCTCACAGAATATCCAGACCCATCCATCTCACTAAAAGAGACTCAATCTCCATTCGACAAACCAGAATCCATCCCCCTCTTAACTCAGGAAGGACATTCTGTTTCTCATGAGGAAGGAGACCCTTCTGAGGACTCTGAAGTAGAATTACTGTCTGAAGGCAACTTGGAGGCCAGTCTGGATTTAGAGCTTCCCTGTCCCCTTCCTAAAAAGACATCTCTTTATCTTGCTCTCATGATTCTTGTCAAGTATTCATTGTATTTACTTTGCTAACTATTAAACTCTCATTGTTAATATTATGGTGTGCAGTTCTTCAGTCCTTATTATACTGTGTTTTATTTTCCACTTAGAATGTGAGACCTCAGACACATAGGTCCTGGGTGGGCCAAAAACCAGACAGGTCTGGTCCCATAGAAGACAACCTTACTGGATATACAGGGAACTATGAAATGCATGGAATCACCAGGAATCCAGGCCAGGCCTCCATGGGAAGACAAGTCAGCTACCAAAGCTTAAGGACAGAGCAGATTCCTGGAAATGTGTTTTGTCAATCGGGAGAAGTGCCAGAGTAACTGTAATGTTATGTGGGACTCTGTTCTGTGAGTTAAAGTCTGTTTATATATCCATTGTGCTTTGTACAAATATTTAAGAAAATTAAAACTCCACAATAGCATCAAAAATCTACTTTGGCTTTGAATGTGGCCTAGTTGTAGAGTGCTCGCCTAGTATACAAGAAGACCTTGATTCAATTCCTCGGCACTGCATACACAGAAAAAGCAGATGGGGCACTGTGGCTCAGGTGTCATAGTGCCACCCTTGAACAAATGTGGCCAAGGACACTTCCTGGTCCCTCAGTTCAAGCCCCAGGACTAGCCAAACAAGAAATCATACCATTTTCCACACATTTGGAAATAAATCTGTTTTATCTAACCCTACTTCTTTTTTGCCAGTCCAGGGTGTGTGCCACCAAGCCAAAATACTGGCCCCCAACCTTACTATTTTGAATCATTTAATTTTTTTACATAATCATATTTCATGCTGTCTGTATTAATACCATAAACAGTATGCTTAGTGTAATAATGTTAAAGGTAAAACATAAGAAATTAATAACTAAAATTCCTTTTTTATTAGTTTTATAGCATTACTACAATTTTATGAGAAAAATTACCTAGAATGTTTATTTTAGAGTTCAAGTAATAAATTTTGATAAATATATCAACCTACATCATTTATTTGAACACATTTTAAACTATTTTTTAAGGAATGAAAATACATATATATTTGTTGTAAATGAAATTTATGACTTGGGGTGAAGGGAAAGAGAAAAGGGGGGAGGGGGTAACAGTGTTTACAAGAAATGTACTCATTACATATGTAACAGCAATCTCTTTGTATATCACCTTGACAACAAATTTTTTGAAAAGTACAATAAGTTTAAATGTCTACTTTGGGCAGAATTTTTTTTGCCAGTACTGGGCTTAGACTCAGGACCTGAGCATGATCCTTGTTTTTGATTTTGTTTATTCTTAAGGCGCAAGTTCTATCACATGTGCCACAGCACCACTTTTATCTTTTTTTATCTATGTTGTGCTGAGGAATTGAACTTGGGTCTTCATTCATGCTCGGCAAGAACTCTTCCACTAGGCTTAACTTATGGCCCCAGTGGGAAGGAAGTTTTCCATAAAATATGTAGGAAATATGTCCACTAAGGAAAAGCCATCAAAAATAGAAGAAAAATTATATACTTAGATAACGACATGCCAGTGTTATGGCAGATCTCTGTAATTCTAGCTTCAAGAGTGGCCTATTTGGACCGGGAGTTGGCTGGCTGAAGTAAAGTGCTATCCTTGAGCAAGCCCTAGGACAGTGCTCTGGCCATGAGTTGAAGCCATAGGACACGAAAAAATAATAATTTAATGCCCGTGACTGGTGGCTCACCCTGGTAATCCTAGCTACCCTGGATGATCGAGGTTCAAAGACGGCCAAGGCATAAAAATCTGTGAGAATCTTATTTCCAAATAATCCAGAAAATTCAAAATGACAATGTGCCTCAAGTGGTAGAGCTCTTGCCTTGAGCTGAAGAGCTTAAGGTAAACATCCAGGCCCAGAGTTCAAGTCCCATGAGTGAGAAAAAGAAAAAGAAAAAGAAAGCCCTTATCTAAGGCTGGAGTGCACACTAGTGGTAGTTTGCTTGCCTAGTATGCACAAAGCCATGTGTTCAATTACTCTGTACCACTTATACCAAAAAAAAAAAGCTGGAAATGCTCTCAGAAGGTTGGATTCTGAGGATCACAGTTCAAAGCCAGGCCAGACACTAAAGTCCATGAAACTGTTACTTCCACTTAAGCACCAGAAAACCAGAAGTGACACTCTGGCTCAAGGTGTTTAAGGTTTTAGCCTTGAGCTGAAGAGCCCAGGGACACTGCCCAGGTGAACAATTAAAGTCTTACAACCAAAAGTGAGAGAGAGAGAGAGAGAGAGAGAGAGAGAGAGAGACAGAGACAGAGACAGAGACAGACAGAGACAGAGACAGACAGAGAGAGACAGACAGAGAGACAGAGACAGAGAGAGACAGAGAGACAGAGACAGAGAGAGAGAGACAGAGAGAGAGAGACAGACAGGCAGACAGACAGAGACAGAGACATCAAACAGTCAGGCACTGCTGGCTGAAGCGTGTAATTCTAGCTACTGTGGAGGCTGAGATTGGAGGATCTTGGTTCAAAGCCCGAAGCCAGCCTGGACACATATGTTTGTGAGACTTACATCACCAATTAACTACCAGAAACCAAAAATGGAGCTGTAGAGGAAGAGCGCTAGCCTTGAGCTGAAGAGCTTAGGGACAGTGTCCAGGCCCAAAGTCCAAGCACCATGACGAATCAATAATAAAAAAAGAAGATAGCTAATAGTAACGATGAATAATTTTGTGTTGAGAGTTTGGCCTAGTGGTAGAGTGCTTGCCTAGCATGCACGAAGACCTGGGTTCAATTCCTCAATACCACATACATAGAAAAATGCTGGAAGTGGTGCTGAGGCTGAAGTGGTAGAGCCCTAGCCTTGAGAACATATAAGGACAGTGCTCAGTCCCTGAGTTCAATCCCAGGACTGGCCAAATCAAAAGTAGTAGAGCACTGGCATTGAACTGAAGATCTGAGGAACAGCCCAGGCACAGAGTTCAAGCACCGCAAACAACAACAACAAAATCTATGAAATGGCAGTGGTGGTTTTAAGCTAAGCAAAAATAGAGTAGAAACTGGTAAAATACATATTAGTATGTAAGCAAAATAGCCAGACTTATGCATTAGAACAGGATAGCAACTTGAAAAAAAGTTTTGTTTTCCATCTCACTAGGTCCTGTCTCTTAATTTATTCAAGTAAGTAAAATGCTGGGTTTTATAATCATTACTCTGAATATTAGAAAATCAGAATATCTCCCATTAACCAACAAAGACCAGGAACTGGGGCTTCGTTCAAATGGCAGAGTATCAGGAAGAGAAGAAAAAATTGAAGTAAGAACTTGAAGTTCTTGATCCAGAACCTGCATAGTAACAGAGCAGCAGCCTGGTGATGGTACCTCACACCTATAATCTTAGCTACTCAGGAGGCTAAGATCTGAGAATCAAAGTTTAAAGCCAGCCAAAGTACCCAGTTAACTGCCAGAAAAACCAGAATTGGCACTGTGGCTCACAGATTAAAGCACTAGCCTTGAGCTGAAGAGCTCAGGGAGAGTGCCCAGGCCCAGAGTTCAAGCCCCACAATTGACAAAAATCAAACAAGCAAACAAAACTCACAAAGAAGCCTGCAGACCACAGTGGTTCTGCTGAGTCTCTTCTCTATGGGGATCAGGAAACATTTCACTTTTTCTGTCTCTTCCCATCTCAACATTCATACTAAAATAAGACTGTGTTGAAAGTTTCAATTTATAAAAATGTTTTTCATAAAGCACCCTGAAATATTCATCGCTTATATCTCAATTGAAGATAGTTGATTTGGGGCTGCATTGGTAGAGTGCTAGCCTTGAGCAGAAAAGGTCAGGGATAGAGCTGAAGCACTCAGTTGAAGACCCAGTGCCAACACACAAAAGAAAATATGCACTTTATGCATATTTTCTAATTTCTTAATGAATTTTTCAGTCTGTATAAATATAGGGTATATTCCTTGTTACTTAAGTAAGATTGCTCTTTTTTTTTCTTTTTGCCAGTCCTAGGGCTTGGACTCAGGGCCTAGACATTTTCATTGGACTCGCTGCCCAAGGTGAGTGCTCTGCCTCTTGAGACACAGCACCACTTCTAGCTTTTTTCTGAGTATGCGGTACCGATGAATAGAACCTAGGTCTTCATGCATTCTAGGTGAGCACTCTACCATTAGGCTACATTCCCAGGCAGTGAGATTCCTCTTACAGTCATTGTATGTTCACAGAGTTTGATCTCACACACTGTAGGGCCCTGGTTGGCTTTGACCTGTGATCCTAAGCCCTGAGCCTCCTAAGTAGCTGAAATTAAGTTGTGAGCCAGCATGATGGCTTCCATTCTTTTTTCTAAAAAAATATATGTAGTTATCTAAAATATATCTATAGCTGAAAAAAAATGAATCTCTCCCAAACAAATCTTCAAAGAAACAACCATCCTATTAAAAGGTGGGCTAAAGACTTAAAAGAGTATTCTCTGAAGAAAAAATTAAAATGGGCTTTAGACACATGAAGAAATGCTCCATATCTCTAGCAATAAGGGAAATGAAAATCAAAACAACTATGAGATTCTACCTGACTCCAGTCAGAATGGCCATTATCAAAAAATCTAATAAGAGATACTGGTGGGGAAGTGACCAGGGGGGATCACACCTACACTGTTGTTGTGAGTGTAAACTCATTCAACCACTAGGGAAAGCAGTGTGGTGGTTCCTCAAAAGACTGAACATAGAGCTCCCCTATGATCCAGCAAATCCACTACTTGGCACCTACCCAATTGTCCAGAAAAAAGGACATACTAAAGCCACTAGCACAATGATGCTCATTGCAGCACTATTTACCATAGCAAAGATATGAAACCAACCCAGATGCCACTCAGTAGATGACTGAATCAAGAAGATGTGGTACTTATACACAATGGAATGCTATGCTGCCATCAGAAGTAATGACATAGCTCATTTGTAAGGAAATGGAAAGACTTGGAAAAATTCATATTAAGTGAAGCAGGCCAGACCAAAAGAAACATAAGCTCAATGGTTTCTCTCATTTGTAATAATTTCTTCACATCTAGGACTCTCCTAGCAGAGGATTACAATAACTCAAAAACCTAGGTATATAAGGTCATATAGGATGAGACTAAATGTAAGGATCTCTAGGATATGGTAATAAGAGCTATATCTTGTGTCATCGTTGCTCTTAATCTTGTGTGATTTTTGTCCTTAATCTACTATGTTATTTCTCATCTCTTATTTTGCCCTTGGGTTAATGTCACATTGTTACTGTATCTGATTTTTTCCCTGGCATATTGTATATATGTTTATTTGTTTATGTCAAGTAGGAAAGGGAAGGGGGGAAACAAGATGATTGGGAAGGGGAGGGGAGAGGGAACTGGGGACAAAAACATGTGGAGTGGAATAAATGTGTGAGAAGTAATGCAGTCCACTACCTGTAAATGTAATCGTAACCCCTCTATACATTACCCTGAAAATAAAAAAGAGACTATAAAAATATCTGTAGAAAATGAGGCTGGATGATGGAAACAACCAGATGCCCTACTACAAAAAATGTGATACACGCGCGCGCGCACACACACACACACACACACACACACACACACACACAATGGAATGATACATAGCCAACCGACAAGATAAAATAATGGCATTCTCGGGGAAGTGGATGAAAAGGAAAAAAATCATATTAAGTGAAGTAAGCCAAACTCAAAGGAACATAGGCCCAAGAGTCTCCCTCATTTGTCAAATTCAGTAGAAACCTTGGGCTCTGCTACCAGAGATTTACAATAGAACAAAATCTAGAGACATCGTGACAAATAGTATGACACTAAATGTAAGGACGTCCAAGATAAAGAAACAAAACTCATATAATGAGTGATTGTTGTCCTTAATGAACTATGTGATCTCTTATCTCTTTTGCTATCCCTTGGTTATATCATATTGTTACAATATTTCACCTTGTTTTCTGATATATTTCATATGTGCCTACTTGGATATTTGAAATTGGATAGGGAAGGGGGGAAATGAACATGAGTGGGGTAGGGGAAGGGAAATGGGGACCATATCATTACATGGGGTATCAAAGTTTGAGAAGTAATGCACCTTCTATCTGGTGAATATAATGTAACCCTTCTATAAATTACAATAAAAATAAATACATAAAAAGAAGATCTGCACAAAAAAAAATAATAATGGCATTTTTGGGGTAGTGGATGAAATTAGAGTGAATCCTGTTGAGTGAGATAAGTCAAGACCAAGGAACAAAAGGTACATGGTATCCTTAATATATGGATATTAGTTTCAAACAGTAGTAGAGCGATGATTGAATAGGTGATACCCAAAGTTCTGGACATAATGTTGGAGATATAAACATAACTACATAGACATAAAAATCTAGGATAGACTATACACTCTATAGACATGTGTTTTATTATAGATTAATCTGTATCTATGACATACAAAGACTTAGCTTAATTTTTACTATATTCTAAAATTTATGTGCCAGTGATTGTATAGCGATTCCCTTCTTGAATACTTGTTGGTTAAACATGACATTTGAAATATCATGTAAAATTCAATGTTAATAAATTTTTTTTAAAAAAAGAGGCTAGAGGTAAATACCACTAATGTACTTGCTCTAAGTGGTACAGAAATTTTCTTAATGAATCAAGGGGTTTTATTACATCTTTATGCAATTATTTTAGTTCTGAGTGTTCTACACTCAATGATACTTCTGGAAAGATGATATAGCTGACTGTGTAGATGGTATGAAGACATACTGGCCTAAACGTAGAATAAAGCATTGGTAAGTGGTTGTTAGCTGTCCAGATTCTACTGGAATATGTGGAATGAATTTATTAAGCACAATGCAGGCTCTTAGTCAGATCAGGATCAAGATTATGTGTTTCCATGAGATGAAGGAGGAAAGATCAGAAAAATCTACTAAGATATCCAGATATACTTTTGAAACTAAGGTATCTGGACTCCTTTTTTTTTCTTTCTAGGTGGGGAGCTTGAACTTTGGACCTGGGCAAGGTCTCTTAGTTCTTTTTCCTCAAGGCTAACACTGTACCAGTTTTAGCCACAACTCCACTTCGTTTTTGGTGGATAAGTGGAGAGAAGAATCTTACAGTTTTTTTTGCTTTCGTTTTTTGCTTGCAAAGGCTTGGAATCACCTTCTCCCTGGCTAGTAGAATGACAATTATGACCCTCCAGCGCCTGGCTAGTGATTTTTTGAAAATTGGACTTTCTTCCAAATCACGTAACTGGTTCCTAGCAAAGTTTTGAAGACTGACTGAAAAGTGACAGATTTTTGTCACTTGGAGACACTCTGTGCTGAACGATAGAAATCTACCAGCTGAGTCACACTGGCACTTCCAGTTTTTGTTTATGTGGTGCTGAGGAATGGAATCCAGGGTTTCATACATGCTAGGCAAGCTACATTTTCAGCCCAAGGTTTTATGTTTTGTTTTTTCAGTGTTGTTGCTTCTAAGGTACTGTATGATGTTCTTTCATTTTCTTTGCTTTTCACCTCTTTTCTTCTTTTTCCCTTTAGTTTTATTCTCTGTAGTCACTGTGTTGAATTCGGGTACCCTGTGTCTTTTACATAGGTTTATGTGATTTGGGGAATGGAGAGGGTATAATAAAATGGTTAAAAAAAACAAAGGAAAAAGGGTGAACCAATTGAACAGTGATACTTGGAAGACACTAAACGGAAATGAACTGAACAATCTGGGTGGGGAGGGGGCTAAGGGTAGGAAAACAGAGAAAAATGAGGGAGGGGATAACAATTTTCTTAAGAAATGTGTTCATTACTTATGTAACCGTATGCCAACTATATATGGACTTAAAAAATTAACTTAAAAAATAATTTAGCCGGGTGTGGTGGCTCACACTTGTAAATGTAGCTACTCAAGAGGCTGGGTTCCAAGGATAGCAGTTCAAAGTCAGCCTGGACACTGAAGTCTATTTGACTCTTATCTCCAATTAACCACCAGAAACCCAGAAGTGGCCCTATGGCTCAAGGGATAGAGCAGTAGTCTTGAGCTGAAAAGCTCAGTGACAAGACCCAGGTGCAGAATTGCAGTCCCATGACTGGAATGATGAATGATACTAGCCAGGCTGTGTGCGCTCACACTTGGAATCCTATCTACACAGAATCAGGTTTGAATCCAGCCCAAACAAATTGCATGATATTCTGATTTACAGTTCATTACCAAAAATCTGGAAGTGGAGCTGTGGATCAAGTGGTAGAACACTAGCCTGAAGCAAAAAAAAACATTTAAGGACAGTTCCCAGGCCCTGGGTTCAAGTCCCAGGACTTGCATAAAACAAACAAAATGTGACGCTGAGTCCTCCATTATTTGGTGTTATAGTTCAATATTCTTGGTATGCGTCTCAGAAATAAAGTCCCTAGCAAATACTCACCCTGAAATTCTGCTTCATAGCTGATTCATAAAATTTCAGCATCATTACTATCACCTTCCAGTTAGCATAGCAGTCGACTAGTGAAAATTTGAAGAAAACTGTTGAGTAATCCTAATAAATCTGTGTATCATCTGCACACACATCAAATCAGCAGCAGCTATGTTCTACTATTATCTAAATGTATTTAATCCCTTCTTGAGTTAATGAGCCTTAAAGAGTAAAACATATGAAATAGTTATGAAACTAACAGTCACCATTCTTCTACCTAATATTGTAATATAAGTTTATAAATGCAAGGACTATTCTGAAGTGTGCAGAAGATAGCTTCTAATTATAATATTCTCATGAAGTATAGTTTTTAAGAAACATGTTGCTTGCTTTGGGAAAGCAAGGGCAAGGAAAAATGATATAAGTAAGTTCCCTATTTATCAGAAGGAAAATACTATTGGGTTTAGATCAACTTCATATATTCCGTGCTGATGAAACAAATATTTGCAATTCCTGAGGCCAATCACTTCATTGTGATGCACAATCAGCCAGCTTAGATCAATCTTCCAAAAAAGGAAAGGAACAAATGAGAAGCAATTAAGGTTTCCAAAATGAACCAGGTGGTGGTGGCAGTTCACACTTGCAATTCTATCTACTCAAGGCCTGAAATCCAAGGACCTGGATTAGGTCTGTCTGGGATGAAAATATTCCTGTCTGAAACATCATCTCTGTTATCACAGCCCAGCTGATTCACTCTGCCCAAAAGGTTCCAAACACCAAAGTCCATCTCCTATCTGAAATACTAGCAAACGTACTCACATATTATTTCCTCTTTGGGAGATAGTTGAAACATGTACCAGAAACATTTCCCTGACTTCAGAGTGGAAGTGGAAATATATACTCACTAGAAGCCCATCTAGTAAATTACAGTCAATCATCTTTCCTCACATCTTGTTAGTTAAATTGAACAATGAGTGTTTGGATCAGAAGCGATGTGTATGAGCATACAGCTTGTAAAAGTACTGTAATCCTAGCTACTCAAGATAAGCTGAGACCTGAGTATTCCAGTTCAAAATCAGCCATGCAATAAATTCCATAAGATTTTTACCTCTAATTAACCAGCAAAAAACAGAGCGTTGAATTGTGCTTAAAATGGCACAGGCCTAAGATTTCCATAAAAGTGCTAAGGGGTAGCATTCAGGATGCCCACTCTCTCCACTCCTTTTTAACATAGTACTAGAATTCCTAGGCAGTGCAATAAGGCAACAAGCAAGCATAAAGGGGATCCAAGTAGGGAAAGAAGAAATAAAACTATCCCTCTTTGCAGATGACATGATTCTGTATTTAAAGAATCCTATAGACTGTACTCCCAAGCTCCTTGAGCTGATTCAAAGGTTTGGAAGGGCAGCAGGCGACAAAATCAACCCTCACAAATGAAGTTGCCTTCCTTTCCGCCAACAGTGAGAGGAACAAGGCAATAATCAGGAAAGAAACTCCTTTCACAATAGCCTCAGAGAAAATAAAGTACCTAGGAATTAGCTTAACTAACAATGTAAAGGACCGCTTAGATGAAAACTTTAAAACCCTAAAAAAGGAAATTAAAGCAGAACTAAGGAAATGGAAAAACCTCCCATGCTCCTGGATTGGAAGAATCAACATTGTGAAAATGACAATCTTGCCAAGGGCTATCTACAAATTCAATGCAATACCCATCAACATCCCAATGTCATTCTTTAAAGAAATAGAAGAGGCAATTCAAAATTTCATATGGAATAATAAAAGACCCCGTATAGCAAAAACACTTCTAGCAGAAAGAACAGCGCTGGCGGGAATTTCAATTCCAAACTTTAGACTCTATTACAGAGCTATAATTCTCAAAACAGCTTGGTACGGGCACAAGAACAGGGCTGAAGTCCAATGGAATAGAACTGCGGACCCAGATATTAAACCACAGACCTATGGCCACCTAATCTTTGACAAGGGAGCCAAAAAAATAGAATGGAAGAAAGGTAGCCTCTTCAACAAGTTGTGCAGGCAGAACTGGTTAAGCACCTGCAGAAAACTAAAGTTGGATCCTTCTTTGTCACCTTGCACTAGAATTAACTCCAAATGGATCAAAGACCTGGAGGTAAAAGCTGACACACTGAAAAGTTTACAGGAAGGAATAGGAGATACACTAGGCCTCCTTGGCACAGGTTGAAACTTTCTGAATAGGACCAAGAATCACAACAAATCAGAGAAAGGCTGGATAAGTGGGACTGCATTAAACTGCAGAGCTTTTGTATGGCAACGGATATAGCTAGTAAACTAATCAGGAAGCCTACAGAGTGGGAGAAGTTCTTCACCAACCAAACAACGGACAAAGGCCTCATATCTAAAATATATCAACAACTCAAAAACTTGAATCACTCCAAAACTAACCTCCAAAGTAACACCCATCCCATTAAAAAATGGGCCAAAGACTTAAAGAGAGTCTTCTCTGAAGAAGAAACAAAAATGGCCTATAGACACATGAAGAAATGCTCCACATCTCAGGTCATAAAAGAAATGCAAATCAAAAGAATTCTAAGATTCCACCTCACTCCAGTTAGAATGGCCAGGATCAGGAAAACGAATGACAACAGATGCTGGAGGGGAAGTGGCCAGGAGGGATCACTACTACACTGTTGGTGGGAGTGCAAACTCGTTCAGCCACTATGGAAAGCAGTGTGGCAGTGCCTCAAAAGGCTAAACATAGAACTCCCCTATGACCCAGCAATTCCACTACTTGGCATTTACCCAACAATCCAGAAACAATGGCATAATAAACCCACTAGCACAACAATGTTCATTGCAGCACTATTCACCATAGCAAAGATATGGAACGAACCCAGATGTCCCTCAGTTGATGAGTGGATCAACAAGTTGTGGTATTTGTACACAATGGAATTCTATGCTGCTGTCAGAAAGAATGACATTGCCTCATTTGTTAGGAAATGGTAAGACTTAGAACAAATCATATTAAGTGAAGTAAGCAAGACTCAAAGGAACTTGGCTCAGTGGTTTCCCTCATTCGTTATAATCAGTAGAAACCTTGGGCTCCACTGGCATAGATTTGCAATAGAGCAAAAGGCCATCTATAAGGCCGTATAATGTGAAGCTAACTGAAAGGACCTCCAGGATATTGAAACAAAAGCCACATAATGAATGATTGTTGTCCTTAATGTACTATGTTGTCTCTCATCTCCTTTGCTGTCCCTTGGTTATCCCATATTGGTATAGTATCTCACTTTGTTATCTGATATATTGAATTTATTTGTATTTGGATATTTGAAATTTGATAGGGAAGGGGGGAAAACCAAGGTGGGTGGGGGGTGTGGGGTTGGAGGGAAATGGGTACCAAGACATGTGAAAGGTTATCAATGTATGTGAATTAATGCACCTTCTACCTGGCAAATATCATGTAACCCTTTTACTAATTACAATAAAAAATGAAAAAAAAAGAAAGTTGTAGTGTGTGGGGAGGATGATGGGGTCAAATACATTTCTTGTTAGAAATATACCTCATCTGGTTGCCCTGGATTTCCCTGGCCTTCTTCTTAGAGAAAGGCCTGTTATATTGGATTTGTGGCTTGGCAAAGATGTAGCATGTACATCTTCGAGTAAGACATCCACAACTTCCATGCCTGAGACTCGAGTTTCCTGACCTATGGCAACAGCACAGCAACATCTTTCTTCCTCCTCAGCCACAGGCCTAGTGAGCTGGCTTGAGCTGGTTGTTAGTTACAGTGGCTTGGTTACCAGGGTTCCATATTCTGTTCCATTGTGAGGGAGGCAGGGTCACCTTTCAGGGCCCAATGACCAAAGATCCTTGCTCACAGAAGACCTCACCAAAGACATACTGGAGGCTGAATCTCTCCTCCAATCTCACAATATACATGTGGATGTAGTAAACAGCACACCTTATTTGTCCATTCCCAATGTCTTCCACTAGGCCCAACAACCAGTCTGGTCTCAGGCTCAAGGAGCCTTTCTTAGGTAAGATCCAAACTTAAGGGTCAATATTGCCCTCATCCTTTACAAAACATTTGCTTCACAGGGCCTTCTCTGCCTGCATTTTGCCCCTTCTTGAATTTTTTTTTGTTTTTGCTAGTCTTGGGACTTGACCTCAGAGTGTGAACATTCTTCTTGGGCTTTCTTTAGGCTTTAGCTGTCCCACCGAGCCACAGCACAACTTGCAGCATTTTCTATGTATGTGGTAATGAGGAATCAAACCTGAGTCTTTTTGCTTGGTAGCCAAGGACTCTACAACCAGGTCAAACACAGGGCATCTTGCACATATTTTTGACATCAGTCTACTAGGATATTATAAGCTTTCTGTATCCTAATCAATTTTTTCCTGATGATTAGCTTTGCTGTCATGTGTAAAAAATGCAATAGGGAAAACCACAGAAGAATTAGTGAAATTTAAAAAAAAGCATTACACACATAGGTAAGTGTTCATTCTTTGTAGGAGAAAGGATATTTTGATATGATGATGATGACTTTATAATACTATGTCAGGGTTGAGAGTTTGGTATAGTGGTAGAGTGCTTGCTTAGCATCCATGAAGATCTGGGTTTGATTGCTCAGTATCACATAGATAGAAAATCTAGATGTGGCACTGTGGCTCAAGTGGCAGAGGGCTAGACTTGAGAAAACCCGAGGACAGTGCTGAGGCCCTGAATTCAAGCCCCAAGACTGGCAGAAAGATAAAAGAAAATGAAAATGCTTTTTACGAGCTAATTCACTCACAGCATTGGCTTCTGCAATCTTCGCTTCTGCATCTTGTGAAATACCCCTTTCCCTCAGCGTAGACAAGAAAAACAGATCCATCCCATGGTCCACTGTGCAGCCCCTGGTTGGGCTAAGAGCTAGTCGTGCAGCAACACATAAGTTTTATTCTAATACTTTCCAAACTTTGTACTCAAATATGCTACCTACTTACCAACTTAGGTCAGTTATCCTTATGCTATGCCTTTTCTTCATCACTAGAATATCCTTACACTCCTACGTTAATCCTCTTGTACCTCCCCTGACCAGTCTCATTCTTTTTTTCTATCTGTGGACCTCTGCTCGTCTTTCAACCCTTATACTGCACGGATCTACACTTGTTGGCTGTTGAGCAATATATTATATGTAGGTGGTTAATTATTCTCTAGGCTCAGAGGGACTTAAAGACAATACAGATTGGATTGAGAGGCTTATTGTTTTGGGTATAAATCGCTTATCAGTGGTTGTATTAGACTGGTCTGTAAGTGCACAAAAAGAAAGAGTGATAATACCCATCAAAACTTGTGAACATCTAGTGTCTGCCAGCTACAGAGGTCTAGGTTGGTTATATCTGAAAAACTATAATCGTATTTAGTAGTAATCTTGCTCCCATTTTCAAATGGGCAGAACAAGAAACTCAAGAAAAATGTCAAATCAAGAAACAACATCCCCCACCCAATGTAAACAGACAATGGAACAGTCACTGGCAAACCTAGAGGAGAGTTTTCCAAGTGCTACACGAATGCAATTGATAAACATCATTAATGGAAAATGTGAAAATATAAAGAAAGAGATAATGGAGGAAGCCATAGCTGAACAAGAGGAAAGCATAAACAAAGTGATAAGTGAAAAATAAGAAGCCATAAAGGAGGCCATAATAAAGGCCTCACAAATCATCTGCCTTCCTTTACGCCAACAGTGAGAGGAAGGAGGCAATAATCAGGAAAGAAACTCCTTTCACAATAGCCTCAAGAAAATAAAGTACCTAGGAATTAGCTTAACTAAGAATATAAAGGACCGTTTAGATGAAAACTTTAAAACCGGGGGAAGGAAGATGGCGCCGAGACAATAGGGACGCTGCTCAGCTTTCTCTGACAAAAAGAGAGAACCAGGAGTCCCACGCGCCAACTTTCTAAAGAAATCCACGACAACAAACTCAAAAAGCAATGGAGAAGGACTCAAACTGGAAAAGAAATCCAGATAAAGCTCACATCCAACTTTCTGAAAGAATTCTGAACGGGAGGACCCCTCCCTCTCCTCTCGCCCAAAGCCGTGGAAAGTCGCACCAGACCAAGCTGCGAAAAGCGGCTTGAGCTGGCACCGGCTCAACGCGGGTAAAGCGGGGGCGGGCACGGGCTCTAATCCACGAAAAGCGGCGGCAGTGGAGGGAACCAGGCTGGGAACCCAAGGGCTGCAGAAACCAGCACAGAACCGGGCCAGCGAATGGCGGATGCAGCCGAACCCAGACGCGGAACCAGACCACAAGCAGCAGGACCCAGACGCGGAACCAGACAGCAAGCATCGGGACCCAGATGCAGAACACAGGCAGCGGCGAAGACCCTAGGGGAGTGAAAGACTCCCCACCACCGTGGAACACCCGCAGACGGATGCAGAGGCGTGAGTAATACAGCGCATCCCCAAACACATCGGGAAAGCAGAGCGGGTGCCAAGCAATAGAACTTAACTCAGACCCCAACACCCCGCCCTGAGAAAGATTGGCGGGACCAGGGGGGCAAGGAATTTAGAATCCTGTCCCTCCCTTCAACAGCCCCCTCCCTCAGGCCATTGACTGGAGATTGACAGGCGGGCTACCCATAAGACCCAGCACCCCATCAAGGGAGGCGGGGCAGTCCCAACTCACACCTGCCCAATGGGCTCAACCCCCAACCCTCTGACTGGAGACTGACAAGCGGGCGGACCCTAAGACTCAGCACCCCACCAGAGGAGGAGGAGCTGTCCCAGCCCCCACCCGCCCACCAGGCTCCTCACCCAGGCCACTGGATCTGGAGAGCAGAGGGCTTTGAGACCCTGCCTTACAAAAGTGGGTAGGGGGTGCGGGTAAATAGGAGCCAGCATCTGCCCCCCCTCAATTCTCGAGCGGGGCATCCTCCAGCTGGAAACCCTGAGCAAGACACCATCCAGGGCCGCCCCCACAGTCACAGACTCTGACAAAGCAGTGGAAACACAGCAGGGATCTGAAGGGCAGACCAGCATCCAAGCTCCCCTTCTGAGAACCAAAAAGGCAAGGCTCCGCCCTTGGAGCCCACGCCCCCAGCTGGGCCACCCCCTGGGAACAGGGGGGCCTCCTGCTGGTCCTGCTGAGAGGTCCTGAAACTCTCAATCCCCAGACCCTTGGCTTGGGGCGGCCCCTAGAAGCAGCACAGGAAAACATCCGCCAACCCAGCTCAGAGAGAAGCTCGCAGATCCATCCCAAGGTCCACAGTGAGGCCACTAGTTGGGCTAAGAGCTAGTCGCGCAGCAACACATAAGTTTTATTCTAATACTTTCCAAATACTCTACCTACTTACCCCCTGACCTCTCTCATTCTATTTTTCTATCTCTGGACCTCTGCTCCTCTTTCAACCCTTATACTGCATGGATCTACACTTGATGGCTGTTGAGCAACATTGTATATCTAGGTGTTTAATTATTCTCTAGGCTCAGAGGGACTTAAAGACAATAGAGATTGGATTGAGAGGCTTATTGTTTTGAATATAAATTGCTTATCAGTGAAAAATTAGACTAGTCGGTAACTGCACGAAAAGAAAGAGTGATAACACCAATCAAATCTCATGAACATCTAGAGTCTGCCAGCTACAGAGGTCTAGGTTGGTTATATCTGAAAAACTATAATCGTATTTAGTAGTAATCTTGCTCCCATTTTCAAATGGGCAGAACAAGAAACTCAAGAAAAATGTCAAATCAAGAAACAACATCCCCCACCCAATGTAAACAGACAATGGAACAGTCACTGGCAAACCTAGAGGAGAGTCTTCGAAGTGCTACACAAATGCAATTGATAAACATCATTAATGAAAAATGTGAAAATATAAAGAAAGAGATAATGGAGGAAGCCATAGCTGAACAAGAGGAAAGCATAAACAAGGTGATAAGTGAAAAAGAAGGAGCCATAAAGGAAGCCATAATAAAGGCTTTTCAAAGAAAGATGGATGAATTCATAGAATCCACAAATAAAAAGGTGACCGAACTTCAGCAAATGTCCAAAGAAAATAAAGCTAGTGAAATAACCACTCAAAAGGAAATCAAGGAGATAAAGAAATCCATACATGATTTAAACAAGAGATGCAAGGCATCAAAAATGAGCAATTAGAAGCAAGGGAGATTAAAAATAAAGGAGATAGCTTTGATAGCAGGTTAGACAATGCAGAGGAGAGAATTTCCGGGGCTGAAGATAATTTAGGTATTATAGAGAAAGAACAGAAAATGAGTCAATCCAAATCTAGGAAATATGAGAGAGCGCTTCAGGAGGTCCAAGATACAATAAGGAAGCCTAATTTAAGGCTAGTTGGTATTGAGGAGGGCGTGGAGAAAGAGGTCAATGGTATTGGAAATATACTTCAGGGAATCATCTCAGAGAATTTCCCAAATATCCAGAAGCGCAGGCCCATCCAGATACGAGAAGCTTTTAGAACCCCAAACAGACCTGACCAGAAAAGAACATCTCTCCGCCACATTGTAATACGAACTGGATCAGTAGAAACCAAAAAATGGATCCTAAAGGCAGCTAGGTAAAAGGGATCAGTAACCTATAAAGGCAAACCAATCAGAATAACCCCAGATTTCTCAGCGGAGACCAAGCAAGCACGAAGTGACTGGAAGCATATATGTCATGCCCTTAAATCAAATAACTACCAACCAAGAATACTGTAGCCAGCTAAGGTCTCATTCATAACCGAGGGAACAATAAAAACATTCCATTCCAGGGAAAAGCTGCAACAATATGTCAAAACAAACCAACACTACAGAGAATTCTCAAAGATGCTCTATATATAGAAAACCAAAATAAATGCAATATAGGGAAAGAAATGGCACCTAAACAGCATACCATCTAAGAACCACAAGAACTGTCAAGACACAGGCCCTACTAAAAGCTTTTAAAAATGGTAGGAACTAATACATATCTCTCAATCCTAACTCCCCATATCAATGGACTTAACTCTCCAATTAAACGGCATAGGCTGTCTAGTTGGATCAAAAAGCAAGAGCCATCGTTCTGCTGTCTTCAAGAGACACATCTTACCCAAAAACAATCATCTTTTGAAAGTGAGAGGTTGGAATAAACTCTATCAAGCTAACTGCCCCCATAAACAGGCTGGAGTTGCCATCCTCATATCAGATACAATAGACTTCAAACTAAAATTAGTAAGAAAAGACAAAGAAGGTTACTACATACTACTAACGGGATCTTTCCTCCAGGAAGACATAACTATCCTAAATATTTACACACCCAATCCCGGAGCTCCAAACTTCATCAAGCAAACTTTACTTACACTGAAACCATACATAGATCGAAATACAGTGATTGTTGGTGAGTTTAACACACCACTCTCAGCTATGCACAGATCAAAAAGGCAAAGACTCAACAGAGAAACCTTAGAACTGAACAACTATATACACCAACTAGATCTAACAGACATCTGCAGAATATTCCACCCAGTAACAACACAATATACGTTTTTCTCAGCAGCACATGGAACATTTTCCAAAATAGACCACATCTTAGGCCATAAAACAAACCTGGACAGATTCAGAAACACTGAAATTATTCCATGCACACTCTCAGACCATAAAGGCATCAAATTGGAACTGAACACACATCTCCACCAACGAAAACCCTGTAACTCATGGAGACTGAACAACACATTGTTGAATCAAAAACAATGGGTAATCGAATAGATCAGAACAGATACCCAACTGTTTATGAAATTTAACAATAAGGAGCACACAAATATCAACTCCTTAGGGACACAACAAAGGCAGTACACAGAGGAAAATTTATAGTGCTGAGTGTCTACAACAGCAAGTTGGAAAAATGGCAAACCAACTAGTTAATGTCTCACTTTAACCTCCTGGAAAAAGAGCAACAAACCAACCCTAAACCCATTAGGAGAAAGCAAATTATTAAAATCAAAGCAGAATTAAATGATTTGGAATAAAAAAATACCTATAGAAAGAATCAACAAAACAAGGAGATGGTTCTTTGAAAGAATTAACAAAATTGACAAGCCCTTAGCAAATCTTACCAAAAAAAGAAGAGAGCATATCGAAATAAACAAAATCACAGATGAAAATGGTAATATCACGACAGAAATTACCAAGATCCAGAATATCATGAGGGAATACTTCTCAAAACTTTACGCCAACAAATTTGAGAATCTAGAAGAAATGGATGAATTCCTAGATAATATTAACATACCCACACTGAACCAAGAAGAGCTAACCCAACTCAACAGGCCTATTTCAAGCTCTGAAATAGAAATGGAAATTAGACAACTTCCACTTAAAAAGAGCCAAGGGCCAGATGGATTCACAGCTGAATTCTCTAAGGTCTTCAAAGCAGAGCTCACACCAATACTCCTCAAGCTCTTCAACGAAATTGAAAATGAAGGTTGTTTACCAAACGCATTCTGTGAAGCCAGTATATCCCTCATCCACAAACCAGACAGAGATTCATCAAAGAAAGAGAACTATAGACCCATTTCTTTGATGAACATCGATGCAAAACTTCTCAACAAAATACTGGCCAACCGTCTACAACAACTCATCAAAAAATTATACACTATGATCAAACTGGATTCATCACAGGGAGGCAAAGCTGGTTCAACATACACAAATCAATTAATACAATTCAACATATCAACAGGAACAAGGACAAAAATCACATGATTGTCTCAATAGATGCGGAAAAGGCATTTGACAAGATCCAAAACCCCTTTATGTTAAAAGATGTGGAGAAACTAGGAATCCATGGAACATTTCTCAATGTAATAAAGGCTGTGTATGAGAAACCCACTGCTAGTATTATACTTAATGGTGAAAATACAAAGCCATTCCCTCTAAAATCAGGAACGGGACAAGGATGCCCAGTCTCTCCACTCCTTTCTAACATATTACTAAATTTCCTAGGCAGTGCAATAAGGCAAGAAGCAAGCATAAAGGGGATCCTAGTAGGGAAAGAGGAAATAAAACTATCCCTCTTTGCAGATGACATGATTCTGTATTTACAGAATCCTATAGACTCTACTCCCAAGCTCCTTGAGCTGATTCAAAGCTTTGGAAGCATAGCAGGCCATAAAATCAACCCTCACAAATCAATTGCCTTCCTTTACTCCAACAGTGAGAGGAACGAGGCAATAATCAGGAAAGAAACTCCTTTCACAATAGCCTCAAAGAAAATAAAGTACCTAAGAATTAGCTTAACTAAGAATGTAAAGGACCATTTAGATGAAAACTTTAAAACCCTAAAAAAAAAGGAAATTAAAGCAGAACAAAGGAAATGGAAAAACCTCCCATGCTCCTGGATTGGAAGAATCAACATTGTGAAAATGACAATCTTGCCAAGGGCTATCTACAAATTCAATGCAATACCCATCAACATCCCAATGTCATTCATTAAAGAAATAGAAGAGGCAATTCAAAATTTCACATGGAATAATAAAAGACCCCGTAAGCAAAAACACTTCTTAGCAGAAAGAACAGCGCTGGAGGAATTTCAATTCCAAACTTTAGACTCTATTACAGAGCAATAATTCTCAAAACAGCTTGGTACTGGCACAAGAACAGGGCTGAAGTCCAATGGAATAGAACTGCGCACCCAGATATTAAACCACAGACCTATGGTCACCTAATCTTTGACAAGGGAGCCCAAAAAATAGAATGGAAGAAAGACAGCCTCTTCAACAAGTTGTGCTGGCAGAACTGGTTAAGCACCTTCAGAAAACTAAAGTTGGATCCTTCTTTGTCACCTTGCACTAGAATTAACTCCAAATGGATCAAAGATCTGGAGGTAAAACTGACACACTGAAAAGTTTACAGGAAGGATTAGGAGATACACTAGGCCTCCTTGGCACAGGTCGAAACTTTCTTAATAAGGACCAAGAATCACAACAAATCAGAGAAAGGCTGGATAAGTGGGACTGCATTAAACTGCAGAGCTTTTGTATGGCAACGGATATAGCTAGTAAACTAATCAGGAAGCCTACAGAGTGGGAGAAGATCTTCACCAACCAAACAAGGGACAAAGGCCTCATATCTAAAATATATCAGCAACTCAAAAAATTGAATCACTTCAAAACTAACCTCCAGAGTAACACCCATCACAGTAAAAAATGGGCCAAATTCTTAAAGAGAGTCTGCGCTGAAGAAGAAACAAAAATGGCCTATAGACACATGAAGAAATGCTCCACATCTCTGGTCATAAAAGAAATGCAAATCAAAAGAACTCTAAGATTCCACCTCACTCCAGTTAGAATGGCCAGGATCAGGAAAACGAATGACAACAGATGCTGGAGGGGATGTGGCCAGGAGGGATCACTACTACACTGTTGGTGGGAGTGCAAACTCGTTCAACCACTATGGAAAGCAGTGTGGCAGTGCCTCAAAATGCTAAACATAGAACTCCCCTATGACCCAGCAATTCCACTACTTGGCATATACCCAACAATCCAGAAACAAGGGCATACTAAACCCACTAGCACAACAATGTTCATTGCAGCGCTATTCACCATAGCAAAGATATGGAACCAACCCACATGTCCCTCAGTTGATGAGTGGATCAACAAGTTGTGGTATTTGTACACAATGGAATTCTATCCTGCTGTCAGAAAGAATGACATCGCCCCATTTGTTAGGAAACGGAAAGTCTTAGAACAATTCATATTAAGTGAAGTAAGCCAGACTCAAAGGAACTTAGGCTCAGTGGTTTCCCTCATTCGTCATAATCAGTAGAAACCTTGGGCTCTACTTGCAGAGATTTGCAATAGAGCAAAAGGCCATATATAAGGCCATGTAATGTGAAGCTAATTGAAAGGACCTCCAGGATATTGAAACAAAAGCCACATAATGAATGATTGTTGTCCTTAATGTACTATGTTGTCTCTCATCTCCTTTGCTGTCCCTTGGTTATCCCATATTGGTATAGTATCTCACTTTGTTATCTGATATATTGAATTTATTTGTATTTGGATATTTGAAATTTGATAGGGAAGGGGGGAAAACCAAGACGAGTGGGGGGTGTGGGGTTGGAGGGAAATGGGTACCAAGACATATGAAAGGTTATCAATGTATGTGAATTAATGCACCTTCTATCTGGCAAATATCGTGTAACCCTTTCACTAATTACAATAAAAAAATGAAAAAAAAAGTTGTAGTGTGTGGGGAGGATGATGGGGTCAAATACATTTCTTCTTAGAAATTTACCTCATCTGGTTGCCCTGGATTTTCCTGGCCTTCTTCTTAGAGAAAGGCCTGTTATACTGGATTTGTGGCTTGGCAAAGATGTAGCTTGTACATCTTCGAGTAAGACATCCACAACTTCCATGCCTGAGACTCGAGTTTCCAGACCTTTGGCAACAGCACAGCAACACCTTTCTTCCTCCTGAGCCACAGGCCAAGTGAGCTGGCTTGAGCTGGTTGTTAGTTACAGTGGCTTGGTTACCAGGGTTCCATATTCTGTTCCATTGTGAGGGAGGCAGGGTCACCTTTCAGGGCCCAATGACCAAAGATCCTTGCTCACAGAAGACCTCACCAAAGACATACTGGAGGCTGAATCTCTCCTCCAATCTCACAATATACATGTGGATGTAGTAAACAGCACACCTTATTTGTCCATTCCCAATGTCTTCCACTACGCCCCACTAGGCCCAACTACCAGACTGGTCTCAGGCTCAAGGAGCCTTTCTTAGGTAAGATCCAAACTTAAGGGTCAATATTGCCCTCATCCTTTACAAAACATTTGCTTCACAGTGCCTTCTCTGCCTGCATTTTGCCCCTTGTCGAATTTTTTTTTGTTTTTGCTAGTCTTGGGAGTTGACCTCAGAGTGTGAACATTGTTCTTGGGCTTTCTTTAGGCTTTAGCTGTCCCACCGAGCCACAGCACCACTTGCAGCGTTTCTATGTATGTGGTAATGAGGAATCAAACCTGAGTCTTTTTGCGTGGTAGCCAAGGACTCTACCACTAGGTCAAACACACAGGGCATCTTGCACATATTTTTGACGTCAATCTACTAGGATATTATTAGGTTTCTGTATCCTAATCAATTTTTTCCTGATGATTAGCTTTGCTGTCATGTGTAAAAAATAAAAGAGGGAAAAACACAGAAGAATTAGTGAAATTTTAAAAAAGCATTACACACATAGATAAGTGTTCATTCTTTGTAGGAGAAAGGATATTTTGATATGATGATGATGACTTTATAATTTCTATGTCAGGGTTGAGAGTTTGGCATAGTGGTAGAGTGCTTGCCTAGCATCCATGAAGATCTGGGTTTGATTGCTCAGTATCCCATAGATAGAAAATCTAGATGTGGCACTGTGGCTCAAGTGGCAGAGGGCTAGACTTGAGAAAACCCGAGGACAGTGCTCAGGCCCTGAATTCAAGCCCCAAGACTGGCAGAAAGATAAAAGAAAATAAAAATGCTTTTTACGAGCTAATTCACTCACAGCATTTGCTTCTGAAATCTTCACTTCTGCATCTTGTGAAATACCCCTTTCCCTCAACGTACACAAGAAAAACAGATCCATCCCATGGTCCACTGTGAGGCCACTGGTTGGGCTAAGAGCTAGTCGTGCAGCAACACATAAGTTTTATTCTAATACTTTCAAACTTTGTACTCAAATATGCTACCTACTTACCAACTTAGGTCAGTTATCCTTATGCTATAACTTTTCTTCATGACTACAATATTCTTACAAACCTACGTTAAAGCTGTTGTACCTCCCGTGACCTCTCTCATTCTTTTTTTCTATCTCTGGACCTCTGCTCATCTTTCAACCCTTATACTGCACGGATCTACACTTGAGGGCTGTTGAGTAATATTGTATATGTAGGTGGTTAATTATTCTCTAGGCTCAGAGGGACTTAAAGACAATAGAGATTGGATTGAGGGGCTTATTGTTTTGGGTATAAATCCCTTATCAGTGGTTGTATTAGACTGGTCTGTAAGTGCACAAAAAGAAAGAGTGATAATACCAATCAAAACTTGTGAACATCTAGTGTCTGCCAGCTACAGAGGTCTAGGTTGCTTATATCTGAAAAACTATAATCATATTTAGTAGTTACTTTGCTACCATTTTCAAATGGGCACAACAAGAAACTCAAGAAAAATGTCAAATCAAGAAACAACATCCCCCACCCAATGTAAACAGACAATGGAACAGTCACTGGCAAACCTAGAGGAGTCTTCCAAGTGCTACACAAATGTAACTGATAAACATCATTAATGGAAAATGTGAAAATATAAAGAAAGAGATCATGGAGGAAGCCATAGCTGAACAAGAGGAAAGCATAAACAAGGTGATAAGTGAAAAAGAAGAAGCCATAACAGACGCCATAATAAAGGTTTTTCAAAGAAAGATGGATGACTTCATAGAATCCACAAATAAAAACGTGACCAAACTCCAGCAAATGTCCAAAGAAAATAAAGCTAGTGAAATAACCACTCAAAAGGAAATCAAGGAGATAAAGAAATCCATACATGATCTAAAACAAGAGATGCAAGGCATCAAAAATGAGCAATTAGAAGCAAGGGAGATGAAAAATAAAGTAGATAGCTTTTATAGCAGGTTAAACAATGCACAGGAGAGAATTTCCGGGGCTGAAGATAATTTAGTTATTATAGAGAAAGAACAGAAAATGAGTCCATCCAAATCTAGGAAAGATGAAAGAGCGCTTCAGGAGGTCCAAGATGCAATTAGGAAGCCTAATTTAAGGCTAGTTGGTATTGAGGAGGGCGTGAAGAAACAGGCCAATGGTATTGGAAATATACTTCAGGGAATCATCTCAGAGAATTTCCCAAATATCCAGAAGGGCAGACCCATCCAGATACGAGAAGCTTTTAGAACCCCAAACAGACCTGACCAGAAAAGAACATCCCACCGCCACATTGTGATCCGAACTGGATCAATAGAAATGAAAGGAAAGATCCTAAAGGCAGCCAGGGAAAAGGGATCAGTAACCTATAAAGGCAAACCAATCAGAATAACCCCAGATTTCTCAGCAAAGACCATGCAAGCGCGAAGTGACTGGAAGCATATATGTCATGCCCTTAAATCAAATAACTACCAACCAAGAATACTGTAGCCAGCTAAGCTCTCATTCATAACTGAGGGAAGAATAAAAACATTCCATTCCAGGGAAAAGCTGCAACAATATGTCGAAACAAAACCAACACTACAGAGAATTCTCAAAGATGCTCTATACATAGAAAACCAAAATAAATGCAATATAGGGAAAGAAATGGCACCTAAACAGCATACCATTTAAGGACCACAAGAACTGTCAAGACACAGGCCCTACTAAAAGCTTTTAAAAATCGTAGGAACTAATAAATATCTCTCAATCCTAACTCTCAATATCAATGGACTTAACTCTCCAATTAAACGGCATAGGCTGTCTAGTTGGATCAAAAAGCAAGAGCCATCGTTCTGCTGTCTTCAAGAGACCCATCTTACCCCAAAACAATCATCTTTTGAAAGTGAGAGGTTGGAATAAACTCTATCAAGCTAACTGCCCCCATAAACAGGCTGGAGTTGCCATCCTCATATCAGATACAATAGACTTCAAACTAAAATTAGTAACAAAAGACAAAGAAGGTTACTACATACTACTAAAGGGATCTTTCCTCCAGGAAGACATAACTATCCTAAATATTTATACACCCTTTTGAAAATTCTGAAAAGATTGAAGATTCTGCCAGTGCAAGTTAGATTCCGGCATTGATATTAAATAATGTAATGAGTAGGGATTTATATTTGAAATATCACTGTTGACAAAATCTAACACACATTTGCTTTTGATATCCCAAGAAGTTCAGTACAAGCTAACATGTGTGGCATATATCGACTGGGAGAAATGATTCAGAATATGTGACTCATTTGAACAGGAGTCAGTGAAAAGATACAGAAGCAGGATACCCATATTGCGATAATTTGTATCTTTTGCATATTTTGTGTTTGTTATTAATTCCATTTGTAGTGTACATTTCTAGGTAAAAACTTTTCAAATGTTTCCAAACAATTTGTTATTTCAACAGCAAAAAAAGACATTTTTATACCTGATAAAATTCACAGAATCCAAATTTTTCCATATTATTTTTTGTTGTTGTTTTTTTTGGTGGGTCATAGATCTTGAACTCAGCCTGGACACTATCCCTGAGCTCTTCAGCTCCAGGCTACCACCTTACCCTGGAGCCAAGCCCCACTTCCCATTTTCTAAAGGTAAATTGGAGATAAAAGTCTCAGGTCTTTTTGTGCCAGGATGGATTTAAACCTTGATCCTCAGATCTCAGCCTCCAGAGTAGCTAGGATTATAGAAGTGAGCCACCACCCCATCATGCTCAGCTTTCTGTTTTTTTTTTAAACAAGCCCTTTTGCTGGAACTCGGTCTGACCACTGTCCTTCAGCTTTCCTCAAGCCTAGAGATCTTCTACTTGAGCCACAGCACTACTTCTGGTTTTTTCTGTGTATGTGGTACTGCGGAATTGAACCTTCGTCTTCATACAAGCACTCTACAACTATGCCAAACTCCCAGCCCCTCCACATTAGTTTTTATGATAGATCTTTCCATGCGTCTAGGTGGCTAGAAATCCTTCTTGAGTTTCCCAAGATCAGGGAGTATAGGTGTGTCACATCCTGTGTGGCTACATAACCATTGCTTAGGGTACAGTTCTCTCTTCATTCTACCCATCTAGAGCAATTTTCATGTTCCATGTATAATCATTAAACATTCAGCTCCTGTTCCTCTCTTCTCCATTCTCTGGAACCATCGTGCTTTTGGGCTCTAAGGGTTTGGTGATCCTTGGAAGCTCTGGAAGGGAATACATACCCTAGCTCTTCCATTATGACTGCTGTATTTTTAGTTTACTGTAATCAAGATTCATCTGTAATATATAGTAAAATGTACTTCCTTCTCAATGCATTGTTTTACATATTTCTATCTTTTGATTATTATTAATAGTTGTGAATGGATTCTCCACATATTTGTTCTAGTCTATGCTTTCTCTTCCGTTAGGTACAAATCTAGAAATAGAAGTGTTGGAGCATATTTCTATGTAATTCTATATTTAGTACTTTTTTAGCACTCTCCACGCAATTTTTGATTGTTTTATATTCCTTGCAGAACTATTCCAAAGTTCTACTTCTTCTCACTACCTTCCCAGTAATAGTTAGACTTTGAAAGTTGTTTTTTTGTATGTGTGTGTGTGTGTGTGTTTGTGTGTGTGTATCTGGATCTTTTTGTTTAAAACTATATTTATATTAACATATTTAAAGTAATGATTTCATTGTAATTTTAATTTTTCTCATGACTGTTAATATTGAACTTCTTTCTACATTTTGAACTACTATTTCTATATCTTCTTTTTAGAAAATCCTCTCCAATCTCCAATTTTTTCCCTTTTTTTTGGGGGTGTGGGGAAAGTCATGGGGCTTGGACCTTGGGCCGTGAGCTCTTTAGTTTAAGGCTATTGTCCTACCCTGAGTATTGCCCCTCAGTTCTTCTGCTCACATCTCCCTACCCCTCTTCCCATTATATACAGAACAAAGGTCATCCTCAGTCTTTTTGAAAAAGTAAAACATACAATAAATTTGTAGTATAAAACAGCAAGAGATAAATTTCTTGCCAGGTGCAGTGACTTCTACCTATAATCCTAGCTACTCAGATATCAGGCTGATATCTAAAGATTTGGTTCAAAGCCAGCCTGGGCATTGGAAAGTCTATGAGACTCTCATCTACAGTTAACCACTAGAATATGGGAAATGGCACTGTGGCTTCATAGGTAGGGTGATAGCCTTGAGTTGAAGAGCTCAGGAACAGTGCCCAGGCCCAGAGTTCAAGCCTTACAAATCCCCCAGCCAAAAAAAAGAAAAAAAAGTTTCTTCCCCAACTGATTATTATGCCAGACATAGAACATTAACATTCTGGGTGTACTTCACAGTATTATTACTTGATACCCTAAGATTTTGCAATATTCTCACAGTACCAGCATATGTCATCATATAACGTAGTTCCTTTTCAATGGAATAATTCCAATTATAACCTAAATCTACTCCCCCGACTTATTTTTGTCGATACCAAAATTGGTCTACCATGATATGCCACAAGTCATTAAACATTTTATGGTGGGTAATTGGAAAGGAGTCTCATGGAATTTTGTGCCAGGCTGGCTTTGAACCATGGTCCTCAGATCTCAGTCTCCTGAGTAGCTAGGATGACAGGAGTGAGCCACCAACACCTGGCTTGCCTTTTTATTTTTTTGTGGGTCTTGGGACTTGAACTCTGGGCCTAGGCACCATCCCTAAGCTTTTCAGGTCAATATTTCATGTAAGCCTAAACATTTAAGTAAAGGAATAAAATTCCAACAAAAAAAGAATAAAATTCCAGACATGGTGTGTTTATAACTCAGTGCTAATTACTTGATGAAAATGTGCCATTCCAGAAGCTGGTGTCATTTGATGATGTAGCTGTGGATTTCAGCTGGGAGGAGTGGCAGCATCTGGACAATGCTCAGAGGACCCTGTACAGAGATGTAATGCTGGAGACCTACAGCAACCTGGTGTCCTTAGGTGAGCAAAAGTCAAATTCACTTGCAAGGCCAAGTGCCTTGTTATTTTGCAGATACGTGAATGTTTATCAAACTTTCAATACTATTTAAATGAAAGATTCCAGGCCCTGAGAAGTATCATTATTTTCTAAAGAAAACCTAAGGTAATTTTGTACTCATTCTTCAGGATACCTTCAGGATACTTTGACAACAGTTCTAAATTATGTTTCCTGTAATGGAGATGACATTCCAAACTTACACCGTAATTGTAAGTGGATAAACAATACAGAATAGAATATATATCATTATTGGAAATAGGATCTACAAATCACTAAACAGTGAGTTTATAATGGAAACCTGGCACTAGGTGCAATGTTTCATGCCTGTAATCTTAAAATATTCAGGAGGAAGAAATCTAAGAATTCTAATTTGAAGCCAGCAATGGCATAAAAATTGCCATGAAACTCTATAACTCCAAGTAACCCCTCAAAAATGTTAGTGGAGTGTCAAGAGTTTGACTTTGTGGTTGAGTGCTTGCCTAGCATGCATGAAGACCTATGCATGTAAGTGGAGATGGGACTCAAACTGGTATTTTTCTAGCCTTGAGCAAGACAGCTAAGTTTATGCCATACAAAATGAATCCAGAGCTGGGGAAAAGTCAACCATGGAGCCAGTGGGAAATGAGAAAAAATTTAATAGACAACTTGTGAGTAGGATGTCTGCGAACTTAAAGCAATGATGACCCAGCATAAGCAATAATTCTCCACTGTTTCTAATTTACAGGGCCCTGTGTTCCCAAACCTCTATTAATTGACAAGCTAGAGCACTGTGCAGAACTCTGGATAAGAAATTCCTCTGACAAGAATATCACAGGTGAGTGAATGCATCTTCATATTGATGTTGGAGCCTGAGCCCCATTGGTAAGTTCATGTTGTGATGTACTGAGCAATAATATTCTTAGTTACCCTAAATCCTGTGTGGAACCTATGGAATTCTTTGTGAATGAATCAAAAATCATTTTCTTTTCCCAATCCTACGCTTGGTCTCAGGGCCTGAGCATGGTCCTTGGGTTTTCTCAAGGCTAGCTCTCTACTTCTTGAGTCATAGCACCACTTCTGGCTTTTTCTTTGTATGTAGTACCAAGGAACTGAACCAGGTCTTTGTGCATGCTAGCCCAAACCCCCGGCACCAAGAATCATAGGGTGATATAATGAATTCTATGTGGCAGTAGAGTTAAAGTTAGATTTCTCTGTAGAAATCACTGTGAAACAAAATAAAATGAGAAAGCCATGAGCCCTGGCTCATGCCTGTAATCCTAGCTACTTACGAGGCTGAGATCTGAGAATCAAGGTTCAAAGACTGACCTATCACAAAAAAACCTTAGAGTCTTCTCTCCAATGAACTAATAGAAAATGAGAAGTGGGGTGGAGGCTAAAGACATAGGGCAGTAGCCTTGAGCTGAAGAGTTCAGGAAGAACAGCCAGGTCTAGAATTCAAGTCCCATGACTGCAAAGAAAGCAAGCAAGCAAGCAAGCAAGCAAGCAAGCAAGCAAGCAAGAAAGAAAGAAAGAAAGAAAGAAAGAAAGAAATAAGAGGGAAGAAAGAGGGAAAGAAGGAAAGGAAGGAAGGAAGGAAGAAAGAAAGAAAGAAAGAAAGAAAGAAAGAAAGAAAGAAAGAAAGATATTTCATTTCTTTAAAACTAACACTATAAATGATTGAGCAAGCAGGAATAAGTCAGGGCATTATTCTCTGATAAGGATAATATCTTTTTGCTGGTAGGAAGAGACTGGTATTCAGAACCAGACCTTTCCACCAGAAATTGAGCCTAGTGGTAGAGTGCTTGCCTAGCATGCACAAAGACACAGGTTTGATTCCTTATTACCACATACATAGAAAAACCCAGAAGTAATGACTTCATTGGTAGGGTTATAGTCTGGAGAAAACCCAGGGACAGTGGTTAGGTCCTAAGTTCAAACCCAGGAATGGAAGGGAAAAAAAACAACAGTTTCAATCAGCATAAGAAAATTAACTAGACAATGAGCTGGAGATTTTCTGGTCTTCCATGGTTCTGAGGGACAGGAGTGTTAGAAAAGGAATTTTTATAAGACTTCAAATGGAAAGAAACAAATTTCAAAATTCCCACAAATACCTAAATTGAGACTTTAGTGAGAAGTTGTAACTGAAAGGATATAGGTGTAAGTTGTTACTCTCAAGAATCGTTCTTGCTTGGATCAAAGGCAAACACATATAAACCAAACTTGTGGCCGCTGAATCTAGAAAAAATTCGTGTTCCTCACTTAATGGTTAATAAGCAAACAGCATTGAAACTGGGTAAGGTAATCCTATCTGCTACTCAGGACCTGAGACTCTTATCTGTAGTTAACTCTAGAAAACAGGAAGTGGGGCTGTGACTCAAGGATAGGGTTTATAGTCTTCTGCTGAAGTTTTCAGGGACAGGGCCGAGGACTATGAACTACAAAAAAAAAAGAAAAGAAAGGAAAAGAAAGTTTTAAAAAGATGCAAAACAGCACAATATTTAGATTATTTCTCAAAAATAAAAGAAAGGCAGCTATTGCTCAATGTATAAACAAAACAGTATTTGAAAAAAACAGCTGCAGGTATACTATAGGTAGTACTCAGCTTAAAACTGTAGCAATACATAGTTGGGTAATTTCAATAAATATTTCCTGTGATATAAAAAGAGAACTAAAACACAGAAAAACATTATTGGTCATTGTAAAATATCATTTTCTTAATATGTTAGGGAGAAAAGCATATATTTCTCACAAATCAATTTCCACTTTTATATTTTAAAATATCTAACACTTAGGATGGGAAAGTAAAGTCATTACCTTTACAGTAAGGAATATTTTTATCACAAGTATGTTTGTGTCTTTTTTTGTATGACTCATTTTAGATGTCCAGGTAATGGAAAATGTGTTCAAGACCTGCCAGGAAAGTCCACATGAATGTCTTTGTGAAGTAGCAGTTGCAAGTAGTATCGAAGTGGAGGAAAACGTGAGATTAGCAACAACTTTAAATTTGAGCTCTACACATAATCCAGAGCTGATTAGTAATAACGGTAACAACTTAGGGGTGAGGACTGAGGAGTTCATTAAGTGTCAGAACATGCTTCTGTCTCCTAAGCCTGATGAGATGCATGCTGCATATAGATCTCGTATGTCTCCTGTTCTTAAAAAATCCATCGGATATTCAGAGCATTTTATTCATGATTGTGACAGTCCAAAAGATCTGCAGTATCATAATTCTGTTCTCCCTGCCCAAGAAATTCTTCAGGGAGGGAGAAAAACTGCTAAATGTACTGTGTGATGAAAAATATTGTACTTAACACCGACCATCACTACACATCTGAAAATGTACACAGGAGAGACTCCTCATACATGTAGTGAATGTGAGAAATCTTTCAGTAATGAAATATGCCTTAAAATACCTCAGAGCAAATATCCTGAGATATGTGATGCGTACATCAAGTGTGAAAATTAATTTCTGAGAAGTCAGACCTGACACTCCAACCTCGATCTCCAAGAGAAGACAAACCTTATGAATATGAGGAACGTAATAAAATTTCTGCCCAGAATTCAGCTCTCAGCACACATCAGAGATCTCACACAGAAGAGAAATCTTATGAATGGGATAAATGTGGGAAGACTTTTAGACTGAAATCATACCTCACGTTGAACCAGAGAAGGTACATAGAAGAGAAACCTTATGAATGTAACAAATGTGAAAAGTCTTTCAC
The DNA here is from genome assembly GCF_031878675.1 of Megascapheus bottae. Classification (NCBI taxonomy): domain Eukaryota; kingdom Metazoa; phylum Chordata; class Mammalia; order Rodentia; family Geomyidae; genus Megascapheus; species Megascapheus bottae. The sequence continues at coordinate 1,310,018 of NW_028327641.1, read as the reverse complement.
CCAGAAGATACACCTTCGAGTTCATCAAATAACACACACAGGAGAGAAATCTTATAAGTGTAATGAATGTGGAAAGTCTTTCCAAGGGAAGGGAAAACTTCATGTTCATCAGAGAATACACACAGGAGTGAAACCTTATGAATGTAACCAATGTGTAAAGTCTTTCAGACAGAAATCTTCCCTCAAATTGCATCAAAGAACACACACAGGAGAGAAACCTTATGTGTGCTCCAAATGTGGAAAGACCTTCAAGTGGAAGTCATATCTTGATGGGCATAATAGAACACACACAGGAGAAAAAACTTATGCATGTAGTGAATGCGGAAAGTCTTTCAAATGGAAGGTAAAACTCCATGTTCATCAGAGAATATACTCAGGAGAAACACCTTATGAGTGTAACATATGTGGAAAGTCCTACACACCGGAGCCAAACCTCAACATGCATAAGACAATTCAAACAGGAGAAAAACCTTATGAATGTAACCGATGTGGAATGTCTTTCAAATGGAAGTCTTCCCTCAAATTTCATCAGAGAACACACACAGGAGGGAAACTGTACGAGTGCATCAAATGTGGTAAGACCTTCAGATGGAAGTCACATTACAGGAGGGATAACAGAATTCAGACATATTAGAAACCTTAGGAATATAACCAAAGTTGAAAGTCTTTCGTGCAGTATTCACCCTTCAGGAAGCGTAAGAGAGTTCACACATATGAGAAGCCTTAGCAATGTAATAAATGGAAAAGACTTTTTAGTCTGTGGAAGAAAACTCAGCTTGTGTCACAGAACCAACACAAGATAAAACCCTTAATGAATGTAGCAAATGTTCAGTCTTTTCTCCAGAAGGCACAAGTCAAGATTTATCACTAAACACCCACAGGATACAATCCGATGAATAAAATGAAAGGGAAATTTTTTTGAAGAACTCATAGTTGAGTTTGCATGATACCACACAGACACAGGATAAAAATCGTATGAATATAAGAATATGAAAAATCCATCATGAACGCATGACTAAGTATAAAATGCACATAGGAGAGAAAAACCTTATGAATATTACAAATGTGGAAAGTGTTTGACCTGGAAGGCATACTTCTGTGTTCATCACAAACCTGATTCCAATAGAAGAAAACACAACTAATGAATAGTACAAATGTGCAATGACTTTTAATCAGAAGTCAGTCTTCACTACATTTCAGAACATACACAATAGAGAAATTCTGAGTAATGATAACATTTAGCTATATATAGAATCTCTGTATATGGGAGCATTAGGGTAAGTCTTCTAAACAAAGTCAACCTTCAGCAAGCATTAAGAGCACTCACAGAAGAAATAATAGCATGTAGGAAAACCTTTGTCAGAAACCTCTAAAAGGTGACTGTGTGGCTTAGTGGTAGAGTGCTAACCTATCAAGGATGAAGGCCTGGGTTAGATTCCTCAATACTACATGAAAAGAGCAAGCCAGAAGCAGCACTGTGGTTCAAATGGTAGAGTGCTAACCTTGAGCAAAAGTAGCGCAGGCCCTGAGTTCAAGCCTAAGGTTTGGAGAGAGAGAGAGAGAGAGAGAGAGAGAGAGAGAGAGAGAGAGAGAGAGAGAGAGAGAGAGAGAGGAGAGAGAGAGGGAAAAGAGAGAGAAAGAGAGAGAAACAGGAACTTCTAAAATTTACAGAGATAGAGAAGGAGAGAGAGGAGACAGAAACTAATTTCTAAACTTTACAGTCTTTCTATTTCCTTACAAATTCATCTATGTCATTCTTTCTGACAGAAGCACAGAATTCCATTGTGTAAAAATACCATATTTGATCTGCTCATCAACTGACGGGCATCTGGGTTGGTTCCATACCTTTGCTATAGTAAATAGTGCTGTGATACATGTTATTGTTCTAGTGAATTTAGTATGTCCTATCTGGACGATTGGCAAGTAGTGAAATTGCTGGATCACAGGGGAGCTCTATGTTTCGTCTTTTTCGGATACTGCCATAGTGCTTTCCATAGTGGTTGAACGAGTTTGCAATCCCACCAGCAGTGTAGTAGTGATCCCTCCTGGCCACATCCCCTCCAGCATACGTTATTAGATTTCTGGATCTTGGCCATTCTAACTGGAGTGAGGAGGAAAAGGGAAAGAGGAACTGAAACTTTCTCTCCTTACAGATGACATGATTCCGTATTTAAAGAACCTATAGACTCTACTCCGAAGCTGCTTGAGCTGATATAAAACTTTGGTAAGGTAGCAGGATATAAAATTAACCCTCAATGTCAACTGCCTTCCTATATGCCAACAAATGAGAGGAATGAGGCAAGAATCAGGATAGCAACTCATTTTGCTATCTGTCGGGGCCAACGGGCAGCAAACCAGGGTTCGTAGATTGGGATTCCTGAAATAGGCGGCAAGGACTAGGAAAAAATAGAAGAGAGAAAAACAGATGTGGTTCAGGAGGGCTACAGCCCAAATCAGGAGCCACAGCTTAAGAAGCCTGTAGCCCAAGACTGTAGCCCAGTTTATTTCCAGTTCTCTATCTGAAATACACTTCTTTAAACTAGGGAACTGCCAGGGGCTACATTCCTACAAACAGTATCAAGTCTGAAATAGGTTGAATGAGAAGCTATCAAGTCCCAAACAGGTTAAATGAGAAGCTATTGACACAGCCCAAAATCACGATAAGAGCTTACTTCCTTGTGTACTCAATTGTGCGGGTCCAAGGTCACTGACCCCACAGTCACGGTCACTGATCCCACAGTCAGTCCCCAACATCTCCCCCGTCTTTATTTTAAAAGAAACACAAGTGCAATTTTTTTACTCTTTTCTATACCCCTAATTTATCCTGTCACATTTTCCAAAAATGACTTTGGTCCCTTGGTCTAACGGGGATTGATGGGCGGAGATTCAACTTCTGTGACTTCTTCAAGCTGACTCAGGGGTGTTGTCTCTGTGCTTGACCAGGGACCTTAAGAAGCCTAGCCTGTTTTATCAAGGGGTTGCAAGGATTAGATATTAGGAACAATAATTTACTCCACACTAGAGATTATATTTGACATTTAACAGCTGCACAAACCATCTTTGGCTACAATAGTATAGCTTACATAGCACCCATTTGCAAAGGCTTTTTCTTGATTGTCTGGGGAACTAAATTTCTGCAACCTTAAACAATGCATTAGTTTTCAGATCCACAAACTTTCCTGAATTTGTGGCTGGAGTCAAATCAAACTTTACTCAGTTAGAACTTTAAACTACCACTATCACAGATGATTGACAAGTTCCTGCCCAGTTATGGAAGGCACGGGCATTAGTAAGGCATGCTTACAAACTATTCTATGACCTCCTGGCTCTGATTAATATTGAATGGCCAAGCACGAGTGACTCTAGTATCTGACACCATCTCTGCCATCCACGCAGAGGCTTTCTGCATCTGGATACTTCATTGTCCCAGTAGTGTCTCTCCACACAGGGATAAACATCCCATGGGCATTTCACTTGCTTGGTTGCTGGACTTGAACTCGGGGTCTGGGTACTGTCCCTCAGCTCTCCAGCTCAAGGCTAGCACTCTGCCACTTTGAGCTCCAAAGCAACTCTGCCTCAATTAGCACTCTGCTGCCAGATTAGACACCACAGTCTCACAGGGACTTTGCTTTGCCCGGGGTTGGCTCAGAACTGCAGTTTTCAGATCAGTGAGTCCTACAAAAGGCCACGTTACTCCAATTAAAGCAACAAGGTGGTCAACACAGAAATAGTCTCTAAGCATGAGCTTACCTAGAACCTGATAAAAGCCAAAGTTACATCTGAATAAGGATTGCTGTTCTTCTCCATGGGCTAGCTGGAAGTTACTTTGGTAGTCCTGATTTTCCTTTTTTCTCTTTCTTAAAACATTTAAGACAACTTCACTTTCAAATATTATTCAGAAACCCATTTCTAATATTCTTTAAAACGTTTACACTTTTTAACTTAAACACTTAACATTCTAGTCTTCATTTGCATTTGAAAAACCTTTAAGGGCTCAAGGCACTCCCTTTTCTCCAGGTCTCCTTGGGCTCAAGGAACGCCCTTTGCCTTCAGGCCTCCTTTTAGAAGAGGCATTTTTTTTTGCAGTTTAGATTACTGTCTAAAACTCCAACAACAGTTTAAACTCAAATAACAGTTTTTCCCTAATGCAAACTAGACATCAGTGCACCAAAAGTCTAAGTCTGGACTTAGTTTCCTTCCTTTTTCTAAGGTACATCCAATTGCAATCCAGTAACATGAAACCAAATCATACAGAGATAAACCTTTAAACATTCCTTTAAGATACTAATCACATTATCCACATTTTACCATTAGATTTCTAGTGTCAGTTTGCAAGAAAAGACAGACAGACAAAGTTTCTGACGTTAATGAACAATTTTACATTTAAATCTCTAATACATGTCTCCAAACTTTAACTTAAATTAATAAATCCCAAATTCCCTAACACCTCTGTGCTAAACAGGATACAATGTTTACAATGTAAACAGCTGTATGCCTTGCAATAAAATGCAGATTTCAGGATCTAGAAAAATATTTACCAGATTTTCTTTAAGACAACACAATAATTCTTTGAGACATTGTAAAACATTCAAACCTAATATTTTTGTTGAAGTTTTAAGCTTAGATTACCCAATTGTCTTTGTGTTTAAGTATAAATTTATCCATTGTTTTATACAGCATGCTGACAATTTAACCTTGAACATGTTCACTCACTCATTCACACACATTCATACTCAAAGATCATAAAGCGCACAAAATTAATATTGGCCGTTCAATTTCCGGAAGTTTGTGTCAAGAGAGTTTTGCCAATTTTACTCTTACAGATGAGAACCAGGTTCAAAACAAAACTTTTTGCAAGGCAACTTAGCTGGAATTTATTTTTCCAGGGCTTGTTATAACTGCAGACATGGGGGAGCGGCCATGCTAGGCCCAGAAATGTTCAAAAAAATAACAAGGATGTGTGCTTGAGTACGCACAGAAAAACCATACGGATCCATACTTAGAAATGGTACCAATTTTAAAGACAAAACTGGACAAGGAAAAATATGCAACACGAACAAGACAGAGAAACGGAGACTTTTAAATAATCAGACATTGACATATAACAAGAAAATTGGACTCAGTCAGATACACTTAACACAAAAAACATGAGCTCAAATGAATGTTTTCACCAAACAGTTATTTTTAGATTTAGACATGTCTTGCTGGTGGGACTCTCAGGTATGCCTTGTTATCGACAAGAAACTCAGAAGGGGAGGGGGGGTCAAAGTGTCCCTTGACCACCCAGGCCTCTGTTTTAGGCCCACAGTGCACCTTTTCAAACAAACAAACAAAAATAAAATAAAATAAAATAAAATAAAATAAAATAAAATAAAACTCAGACATACAGGGGGGTCGGCCGACTTCTACTTACCTCTGGAGGCCTTTGCTTTTCACCTGGGCATCTTTTACAAAAAAGGTTATTAAGAAGAGGGATGGTAAAGACAAAATAATGTCACATATTAAATTGTGTAGAGTCAATGAATATGTTAAAAGGTCCCTACATAATAGTAAAAGGAGGAGAAACACAGCTCATATGAATGTGTGGAACAAGTGGATCAGTAGCAGTCCCTATTGACATGCACAAATAACTCAGGTCCTTCCCACGTCGCAAGATGCACCACTGGAGGGTTGGAGGTGTAGGCCCAGTGAGTCGCTGCTTGGATGGCCACTGTCACTCTCCACGATCTGAACGCAGCGTTCAGGCAGCCAGCGGGCATCATTTTCTCCTTGTGAAAAAACACATACATGCCCTCGACCCCAGGTTAGAACAGGATCGGGTCCATGCCAAGCACCAGTTAGGGGATCCTTCCACTTTACTAAGGCAAAAGCACGCTGCTCTCTTTTTTCCCAGAATCGCTGAGCAGCAGATAAATTATTTGAATCCAAATTCAAAAAATTTAAAACAAATAAAGCATGATTAAGTATATTCACAGGGGTAGTGGGATACGACTCTCCTTTCTGTATTTTAGCAATTTGATGTTTTAATAATCCATTAGCTCTCTCCACGATACCCTAATCCTTGTCTCTGTGAGTGAGACTGGGGTTGGAGAGGCTCTGGCTCCCCTGTGCTGCTTGGCCTAGTCCCCTAAAGGGGAGGAGGCCTTGATCAAGTAACTGCTTAGTGACCACAGCACTAGGACTAAACATATACACTCCCATTTTTTCCATGATATCACGACCCCATAAATTAATTGGCAGATGATCCAGGACAAATGGCTGAAAATGACCAGAGTGCCCTTCCTCATCTCTCCAAGTAAGAATCGCACTGCTCTGCTGTGGGTCAGTTGCATACCCCATCCCCTGTAGGGAAGTCATAGAGGTTGTCAGGGGCCATTGGGCTGGCCAATGTTTTTTAGATATCACAGACACATCTGCTCCAGTGTCTAATATTCCTTTAAAGGGCTTTTCTTGTATAAATATAGTCATCTCGGGCCTCTCTTGTTTTATGCTTTGTACCCAATAGATATCAGAAGATCTAAATCCTCTCTGTCCACATGGGGAATTAGCAGTCTCCCCGGGAGGTAAAGGCACAAGTATTAGTTGTGCTAATTTTTGACTGGCTGGGATCGATACCACGTGTTTCGGGGCAGAGGCCATAACTTTGATTTCTCCAGTAAAATCCTGGTCAATTTTGCCAGGTGTAATCTGTATCCCTTTAAGGGCTGAGCTACTTCGCCCTAACAGCAATCCAGCCACTACCAGGGGAAGGGGGCCAAAGACCCCCTTGGGGAGGGCATGTGTCCCCATCTCTGGGGTCAATACTGAGCAGGTGGAGGAACAGAGGTCCAATCCTGCACTGCCTGGGGTGGCATGGAGGAGGCTGGAGACTGATCTTGGGGGGTTGTTAGAAGATGCACTTGTGGCCGAGAAGAGGGAGGGACTGCCCCATGATTTTGCGGGGCCAGGGGCTGGCCCCTTCTACAGTTTCCCAAAAAATGGGCGGCCATTGTGATTTGTTGCTGACTTGCAATCTTTAGCCCAGTGCTTCCCTTTACCACAGCGTGGACATGTGCTAGGTGATTTTTCTCTCTTTTGCCTGGCCTGGCGTGGGCATTGCGTCATCCAATGTCCTATTTGTCCACAAGAAAAGCAACGCCCTAGGGGTCTAGCATCCCGAGAATGCCGCTGACCTCTATATTTTAGAAACTCAGTAACAGTCTTTCCTTGAGGAGCGGCGGCTAAGGTAAGGCCTTGTGCATGGGAGGGTCCAATATCAGCACACAGTGAAATAAAGTCTGTGATTTCTCCCTTATTCCTATGGGGTCTGATAGCCGCCTGACAGGCGGCGTTAGCATTTTCATAGGCTATGTGTCTAACTATAATCCTCCTTGCGTTCTCATCTTGTACTAGGCGGTCTGCAGTCTCCATTAATCGAGACAAGAATTCTAGATAAAGTTCATTCGGTCCCTGTTTAACTTCTACTAGATTTTTTGTAGGATTGGAATTGTGTAACCTTTTCCAAGCCTCTCTCGCCGCAGCATTTATTTGCAAATAGGCCTCCTTTGCATAACCCAATTGATCTTCGGTGTTTTTATAGGTTCCCTCTCCTAACAACTGATCAACAGTGTAAAGCAGGTTCTTAGAACTATTTGTTTCAATTTTAGCCCGACACTGTGCAGTGAACTCTGTCTCCCATAATAAGTACTCTCTTGCACTAAGGCATGCTCTGGAAAGCCGCTTCCAGTCATTTGGGCATGCAATACCAGCACACGCGACCTCCAATATTACTTGAGTAAAAGGGGCAGTTGGCCCATATTGGGAGCAGGCACTCTTTAAATCCTGTAACAGTTTAACAGGAACAAGTTGATGATATACTTGTTCATCATGATCAACTAAACTAGGGAAGAATCGAGGCCCTGAAATACCTTCCCTCTCTCTAGCAGCCTGAGTCAGGTTTAATTGCGATGCACTGTGCCTGGTTGTAGTGCCTGTTAAAAGGGACTTGTTGCTAGGGCCTTTAGGCTTGCCTAAAGGTTGAGAAAGGGATTGAGGCTGTAAGGCTGCAGCCAGAGGCGGTGGGAGTGAGGGGTAAGGTTTAGAATCAGACACCATAGTGGCCTGAGGGTCATCTTTCTTTCCTACTTCTGGGGGGGCTCTCTGCTCCATCCCAATTTTCGATAGAAAATGTAGCATTTCTTCTAACTTCTTCTCTATCGTAGCCATCCGGCCCTCCATTGACTCATCATAACTTTCCTCCTTGATATTCAAACCTGAATTCTGATACTCAATATCTACTGGTTGTTGTTCCCTTTTCAAGATCTCACTTAGACTCTCTTGGGCTGCGGCATATGGCTCAGCCTTAGGGTTTTCAGAAGGGTCCTTTAATTCATAAAGTTCCCTTAATTCAAGATTAAGTTCAGCATTCTCATGTTGAGGATCTATGCATTCACTTACTAAATTTCATACATCAATAGCTCTACTGGGGTCTTTTCGGGGCCATATACATTATAATATTCTTGAATTCTTTTTCCTATCCGCTGCCAGGCTTTTTGGAATTCCTCCTCTATAAACCTTGGGCATGCCTCCTTGACAAACTGTAGGAAGTTCTGAAGCACCCCTTTTTCCACCCACGTTCCGTGGGCTTCAATTAGGCCTGTTAAGATCGTTAGAAATAACCCATGGCTATTAACTTGACCCATAATTTTTACTCCTGACTATACACTCTCTTAAGATCCTCTCTTAATAGTCCTACGATGTGTTACTCACCACAGGGAGGGGTCCTTCACCTTCGTCCCAGATTTTCAGGGTCCCTGTTCGGGCGCCAGATGCCGGGGCCAACCGGCAGCAAACCAGGGTTCACAAATTGGGATTCCTGAAATAGGGGGCAAGGACTAGGAAAAAATAGAAGAGAGACAAACAGATGGGGTTCAGGAGGGCTACAGCCCAAATCAGGAACCACAGCTTAAGAAGCCTGTAGCCCAAGACCATAGCCCCATTTATTTCCAGTTCTCAATCTTAAATACACTTCTTTAAACTAGGGAACTGCCAGGGGCTACATTCCTACAAACAGTATCAAGTCTGAAATAGGTTGAATGAGAAGCTATCAAGTCCCAAACAGGTTAAATGAGAAGCTATTGACACAACCCAAAATCATGATAAGAGCTTACTTCCTTGTGAACTCAATTGTGCAGGTCCAAGGTCACTGACCCCACAGTCACGGTGACTGATCCCACAGTCAGTCCCCAACAGCTATCAAAGAAAATAAAATACTTAGGAATTAACTTAGAATGTAAAGCACCTTTTTGATGGAACTATAAACCCTGGAGAAGGAAATTAACGCAGAACTGAGGAAATGCAAAAACCTATGCTCCTGGTTCGGAAGAAGTAATATTGTAAAAATGGCAATCTTGATAAGGACTATCTACAAATTCAGTGCAATATTCATCAATATCCCAATGTCATTCTTTAAAGAAACAGAAGAGGAAATCCAAAATTTCACTTCGAATAATAAAAGACCCCTTATAGTCTGTCTTCTTGCATGATACATAATGTTTAATCTCACCTTCTCCACCAAAATCTCACCTTTCTCATTGAGACATAGGTGGCCCTGTTTACTAGCAGCAAAGGCTCAAACGCGCAGTTTCAGGTGTCACCACTGCCTCTGTTACTGGGTAGATCCAACTCTGTAATTGATTCTGAGGTCTGCTCTGGGAGTCTTGGTCACAAGTTGTTCTGTGGCATCTGATGCCAGCCTGTGCCTATTTGCTTCCTTTCCTCCAGCAGCCTACAACAGGGAATGAAGTTCAGGCGCTGATGCTCTCCTTCATATGCAGGGCAGGATGAGCCCAACCCTCCCTCATCTTCCTCTTCCAATTTTTGGGAAAAAATGTGCTGGCATAAGTCCTCAGGTGTGGGGCATGGCTGATCCACACTTTTAATCCAGGCTGGTCAGGAGGCTGAGATCTGAGTATGGAAGTTCCAAGTCACGTAGAACAGGAAAATCTGATAGATCCTTACTACCAAAAATAAAAACAGCTGGGAATGGAGTTTGGGCTCAAGTGGTAAAGGGCTAGTCTTGAGTACAAATGCTTAGTGCCCAGGCCCTGAGTTCAGGCTCCAGCACTGCCAACAACCTCACTTCAGTGAGATTTTAGCTTTATCCATGTAGGCACATCTCACTAGAATCTTTGCTGGTAGAGATAGTCTTCATAATTTTGTCTCAAGGTAAAGGTCATCCTGGGGTAGTACACAAAAGGTGTCATGGAGAGAGGAGCCCCACTTGCTCCAGGTTTGAAAATGGCATAGGTCAAGCCAGCATGGAGTTGGCACATCAGTCTTTTTCCTAGCACCACCTACCAGTGAATGTCAAATGACATTGATTGTTGTGGGATTGTGTGATTGAAGTGCCCCATTAAGGGCAGTGTTAGCACATCCAAACTTGGATACCAGAAATGCTGAAATTTCAAAGCTAAGATTTCTGTTGGCTACAGAAATGCTGGTCTGTCTGTTATTCACTAAAAGTTCAGGTGCAAATATTCTGAAGCTTGATGCCATGTGTTTATTCCATTTAGTAAAATTAGTTTAATGCACTGTATAAGTTAAAACATTTGATAAGGGTCAGGGGTAGTGAAAACATTGTTCTTGAATTCAGGTGTCTGGCAGGGTAATGGGGGGGTGTTGGTGGCTGGGACTATGAAGCTGGAGCTGCTATCAAACCATGGATCATGTTCCTCTTTGTCTGGGAGAAATGACTCCAAAGATGAAATTTGAATGGTGAGGAAAAGATGATGATGTACTCAGGAAATTTCTCCTAAACAAATGCTCATGTGGAAGTGGGATGGGGGCTGGGCATATCTGAGGAAGAGCTTAAGGGGGCTTCTCATGGCGTTGAGAACGTTCCTTGCGACTTCAGGCATGCAGCAGGGTGTTTTAGATGGCTATTGTGAGATGGATGGTATAAGACTGGAGACAAGATGAATGCTGGGATCCTGCAATGCTCTTGCATGATTGGCTGGTGGCTCACCTGAAAGAACTAATTATGTCTAAAAAAGAAATCAGGAATTTGTTTTGATTAGATAATACCTGTAATCCGAGGCATATTCAGGATCCTGATCTTAGTATTGTGGTTTAAAACCAACCCAGCAAAGGGAAAAATGCATGAGACTCTTAGTCCCAGTTTAGAGCAAGAACAAAGATTGAAGTAGAGCTGTGGCTCAAGAGCTAGAGTGCTACCTTGAGCAAAGAAAAGCTAAGAGAAAGCTCCAGGTCTTGAGTTCAAGGCCAGGAATGAAAGAAGGAAGGTAAAAAAGGGAAGTATGTGAGGAAGGGAAATATATAAATGAAAGAGAGTAGGAACTAGAAATTTAAAACTAGAGAATATTTAAGTCATCAGTCCTTCTAAGAAAAGTGTTGGAGTATGAGTTGTATATGTGGTGAACTGGAAGCCCAGCAGTGACTTGTTAACCAAAGAGTCACCATGATGAGCAAAGGATAGAAATCTGCATGAGCCTCTTAGCGGATGGAGTCACAGAAGAGAACCTCAGCTCCCATCCCATAGTTAGAAGTATATAGAGATGGGGAAGTTGGCATCACCTTGATGTCATTGTGTCCATGGAGACTGGAAGCCATGGCTCTGTGAAAGCACAATGTTCTGGTTACTGAGCTGAGAGGCTGAGGAGAGCCAAGTCCTGGCCATGAAGAAATCAGGCTGGCAGCAGAGCAACTCTGCTGCAGTGTGTGCCTGCTTGGCTGTTTTATTCTGTGGTGGATCAGGCCAGAGCGGGTGATAGTAACTGTTTTGTGGTAACAAACCCTTCACCAAGAGCTTCCTCTGGGATCCTCATAAGCTACAGGGTGGCTGGTGGTGGGATGTCTGTGGGGTGGAAGTGAGAGAGGGATGGACGCATGGCAAGGTGGGTGAAGAGATGAGAGAAATGATGAGAGCCCAGTTCATTGGTTTCCAAGGTTAATGTGTGGGAGGTAGAGAGGCATAATGGAGGAAAGATGGTGACAGAGTGAGGCCATCTGTAGTGCCAGCCTGGCCATCATCTGAAGCCCATAGGCAGCTTCCTAATCCCTCACTTTGTCCTGCTCCTTGTGGAGGGAATGTCACGTGTACCCAGAGCTAGGGGTGGGGCAATGTTAGTAGCACCTGGAGAACCATTGGCCTCTACCTGGGTGAGTGGTGGTTATGGCTCCCATGCTGGGTGGCCTGATAGCTATGGAACAGATCTCTCCTTAGCTACCACAGTCAGTGGCTGCTCTCCATCTAGGGTTAGGGCACCTGCTCAGCCATCAGGACACCCCGTGCCAGGACAGAGGCCTACAATTCAGATGGCAGCACAGGGGTGAAGATGATCTCACCGTAGCCCTAGTTACATGGCTGTCCCTGCATGCAGGTCAGGATGAGCTGGGGGAAGAGGTTCTCTGTGTTTTTCCACAGCCTATCCCGGCCTCTTCTTGTGTCTGATTAGACCCAGAGAGTACCAGGTTCCCTCTCATAGTCCTGGTTCTTTTTCTTTTACAGTCATGAGGCTTAAACTCAGGTCCTGGGTACTGTTCCTGAGATCTTTTGCTCAATGTTGATGCTCTACCATTTGAACCATAGTGCCATTTCCAGCTTTTCCTTTTCATGTGGATCTCTGATATCTCCAGTGCTGTGCCTGCAGGGAGGCACTCACCCCACAGACAGAGCCACCTTTGCCGTGATTGTGACTGCCTACAACCCTCACACCCACTCCTTGCACACCCCTCGACTCCAGTATTAGCTCCTCTTGGACTGGGAGTCCAGCCTACCCCTTCCTACACTCACAAAGGGTCTACAATTGTCTTCCCAGGGTCCTTTCTTCTGCCAGCCACAGTACAGACTGTGCACATCTTGACGATCACAGAGCTCAAAGCCAAAGGCTGAGATGCAGAAGGGGGTGACCCAGTAGCTGCACAGGGCCCATGGATCATCCTGTGCATCCCCCAGCCTGTGACTTCCCCCACCCCCTTGGCAGGGAAGCTCCATGCCCACATCCTGATCCCTGGTCCCCTCCAATTCCATTCTCCCTTGGATTTTGCAGACTGTCTACCATCAGGATCTAAAATTCTATTCATCACTTTATGTCCTTATCACTGATTTGCTACTTTGGCAGGATCTCCCCGTGCCTGGAGAGTGGGCATGTCATGGACTCTCTGTGGAGAAGTTGCCCCAGGAGAAGAAATATGCACTTCATGTGAGTGTTGGACAGGGCAGGAGGGCTCCCTAGGATCAGAAGCCACAGGAGGGGTGCAGATGGGGGAATGCTAGGGGCCCCAGGGGACAGTGGGAGTTAGGGCACAGTTGGTTCCTTCTGCAGGGTTGACACCGCTTCACAAACCCAACAGAATGAGGTTCACATTACAGATGTCAGAGACAGTGCAGATTGCCAATGGGCGCAGGGGTCACTGTCACCCCCAGATGCTGGCTGCATGCTGGGATGTACGCAGAGATGTTTTCAAGATCAGATAATGAGGATGTTGCAGGGTGTAACAATTATTTTCAGATGGCTCTCTACCTCTCTTGAGCTTCATCTCCATCTTTGGCTTTTTCTTGGCAGTTAACTGGAAATGAGAGTTTCATGGACTTTCCTTTCTGGACTGGCTTCAAACAGAAGCTATGCACAGTTTTCAAACCATACCCTACTGAAGAAGGGAAGCTTGATCTGGTGCTTAACTGGGTTGCACTTTGGCTCCGTTTGCTATGCCTCACGGAAGGGGGCTCATCATTTGTAGACTCAGATCTCATGACCTTCAAAGCCAAATGCTACCTGAAAGTTCAGGGTCCCAGCCTATGTGTTGGGCCTGGGTGAATACATTCTCTGTTATGCTGGGTCATCAACCCATGTTTTAAGCTGGAAGTAGGCAGTGCCACATTTGATAAGAACATCTGCCAGAGAGTGTCACCTCATCAAAGCAGATTCTAAATTTGTATTCCATTTCCTGTGGTGGAGAAATCCCCTCCAAGTTAGACAGGCTCACATCCACCTGCAGGTCACACTCCTAATGCACCCTTGAGTGTCCTCATGGTATTGGGATCTAAGTTTGTAGGGAATGCTGGTTTAGTCCATGAATTAGCTGGACAAGTGATGAACAACATGTTGTGGATTAATATGAGAACAATTTAAGGAGCCCTGGAGGAGCATCAACCTGACCCTCTGTGGTGCTATAAATCTGATAGGATGTTCCAGACTGAGAAACAATCCCATGGCTTTGTGTTTGGCATCCAGACAAGTGAGTGCATGTCTTAGCTGTCAGCCAATACAGAGGAGGACATGAATAAGTGGGTGGAAAGCAAAAGCATCTGTCAGACCCCTGTCTGGAGGCCGGTGGAGAGAACATAGGAAGGTAGATACCATGGCTGTAGTGGGGCCAAAAAAAGGGCAAAAAAGGCAAAGGAACAAGGTACTGGTAGCTCAAGACTATCATCCTAGCTACTCAGGAGATTGAGATCTGAGGATCACAATTCAAAGCCAGCCCAGGACAGAAACTCCATGAGACTCTTATCTGCAATAAACTACTGAATGCAAGAAGCTCAAGCTCAGTGACAGCATACAGGCCTAGCGTTCAAAAGGCAGGACCGGCAGAAAAAGTATCAAAGGACAAGAAGCTGGCCAAAAGTTGGAGGGACACTATCTTGACAAACAATACAATGGTAAGTTGCACTCAGAAGACTTGCACAAAATCTGGAAATGCCTGAGACCTATCTATGTATGTTTCCTGTTTGTCTAAATACATATGTTTATGCATTTATATATTAGTATAGAGAGACAGATCAATACATATGACTATACATATATACATAGCCAGGCACTTATCGGTGGGTAGTATACTGTGTGAGAGTTTGTGTTTGTGTTTTGTGGATGGCTATCTCTATTTAAGAAAGATAGAAAATGTGTAAATATCTTTAAAAAAACTTGATAAAATGTAGAGAGTCATAAGCTCTTGAGGGAATCTGAAATGACAAGATTATTCACAGGCACGTTTATCCTTATGGATTCCTCAGTAAGTTTTAATTTTTTCATTATTTTCTTTCTTTTTTTGAACCAGTGCTAAGGATTTCTCTCAGGGACCAGGTGGTGCCAATTACTAATTTTCTCATGGCTGGTACAAGAGGAACTGAGCCACAGTTCCACTTTTGCCTTATTTATTCGTGCTTAACTGAAGATAAAGATTTCTATCAGTGACTTTCCCTCAGGGGCTGGATTCTAACGAGGATCCCCAGACCTCAGCCTTCTCTATAGCTACAATTAACAATATGAGAACCCAGCACTGGGTTCCAATGCACAGGGCAAGAAATTGAGTGAATCTCTCAACTCCAATTAGCTATAATAAGCTAGAAGTGAAAGACCAATACCTTTGAGGAAAAGATGCCGAGGGTTATCACACAGGCCCTATGAGTAAGCCCTAAACCCTGTACACATGTGTGCATGCACACATTGGCAGATACACACAGACATGCACACACACAATATCTCAGGCAATATTGTATTTTGAATTAATATCCAAAGATTGGACAACAGGATAGCAAGTAATAAAATCTGTTTTTCTTGTCTACATTGAGGGAAAGGGATAAGTCACAAGATGCAGAAGCGAAGAATTCAGAGGCAAATGCTGTGAGTGAATAACTTGTAAAAAGCACATTTCTTTTCTTTTCTTTTCTTTTCTTTTGTTTTTTCTGCCATTCCTGGGGCTTGAACTCAGGGCCTGAGCACTGCTCTTGGCTTTTCCCAAGTCTAGCCCTCTGCCACTTGAGCCACATTGCCATATGGATTTTTATATCTGTGTGATATTAAGGACTCAAACCTAGATCTTCATGGATGCTAGGCAAGCACTCTACCACTGGGCCAAACTCTAAACCCCGATAAAGTATTTATAAATAGTCATCATCATCATATCAAAAAATCCTTTCTCCTACAAAGAATGAACACTTATCTATGTCTGTAAAACTTTTTTTATGTCACCAATGCTTCTGTGATTTTCCCACTTGCATTTTTACAGATGACAGCACAGATATTCATCAGGAAGAAAAATAGATTAGGATACAGAAACCTAACAACGTCCTAGTAGATTGAAGTGAAAAATATGTGCAAGATGGCCTGGGTGTTTCATCTATTTGTAGAGTGCTTGGCTACCACACAAAAAGACTCCGGTTTGATTCTGCAGTACCATATACATAGAAAACGCTGGAAGTGGTGCTGTGGCTTGGTGGGACAGCTATAGCCTAAAGAAAGCCTAAGAATAATGGTCAGGCTCTGAGTTCAAGTCCCAGGACTAGCAAAAAAATGTGCAAGAGGCAAAATGCAAGGTGAGAAGGCACTGTGAAGCAAAATGTCTTGTGAAGGGTAAGGGGAATAGTGACAGTTAAGTTTAGATCTTACCTAAGAAAGGCTCCTTGAGCCTGACACCAGGCTAGCACTCACGCCTAGTTAATGACTTGGGATTTGAACAAAAAGGTGTGCTGTTTACTACATCCATATGTGAGGTGGGAAGGGAGATTCAGCCTCCAGTATGTCTTTGGGGAGGTCTTCTGTGAGCAAGGAGCTTTGGTCATTGGGCCTTGAAAGGTGACGCTACCTCCCTCACAATGGAACAGAATATGGAACCCTGGTAACCAAGCCACTGTATGTGACAACCAGCTCAAGCCAGCTCCCTTGGCCTGTGGCTCAGGAAGCACAAAGATATTGCTGTGCTGTTGCCAAAGGTCAGGAGGCTCGAATCTCAGTTATGAGAGTTATGGATATCTCACTTGAAGAAGTAGATGCTGGATCAGTGCCAAGCCAAAATTCCAGTATATCAGGCATTTTTCTAGGAGAAAGCCAGGAAACTCCAGGGCAAGTCAGATGAGGTATATTGAGAGGAAACCTATTTGAACCCATCATCCTGCCCACACACTACAATCTTCTTGTGTGCTTTCAAGTGACTATACTGAGATTAGAGTGTGTCATGTCCAATCTACTCTATTCCAATTCCTCAGTGTGAAGTGTGGTCCCATTCCTACGTTTGAAATATCCACTGTTTTGCCAACATAGTGTGATGGTAAGTCAGCTCAGACTCTGAATGAGCCTTGTAACCTATGGATCCTGGAGGAAGGCCTGTTGGAGATGCTGCTGACAAAGCTGATACCTGCCTACCAGAAAGGTGATCTCTTTTATGTGGGAAACTTCCTGCACAATTTCAAATAGTGGAGGACAATGTAGGAGTTGCTGGAATTTCTCTTGAAAAAGTGAGTGTTCCCCCTCCAAACCCAGGTTTGCTCACCCCTCCTGGCCAAGTCTTGGAATACTTGGCTCCTCTCTGAGCCTGTTTGGTTCACTGCGGTGTTCACAGGGGAGCTAAGCATGACACAAGTGCACAAACTACTTTATTATGACTGGAACACAATGCCATTTCATTTCCCTCACAAGCTACTGGAGTCTCAACAGTGTGCTTACTGAGAAGTTGGATTTCAGGCATGAGTAAGTGGCTCCCAACTGCAGCCCTCACCTAGGTGACATCCTAGGAAATCCCATTTCCCAGTAAGAAATGAGGTGTCAGTACTAATGGCGGAGGCCTGTGAAATACTGGAGTCAGAGGAAAAGCTGGGGGCTGAATCACTTTTGAGCCATCAGGGAGGGATTGTGAAAGCTTTGCCTGTTAGAACCTGAAAGCATTTACATTTTGGTGTGTGGTCCAGTGCTGCCACTTGAACCTGAACCCAGGTCTAAATGCCATCCCTTTGGTGTTCAAAATTTAGCACTGTAGCATTTGAGTCATAGGTCAAGTTCTGGCCTTTTGCTGCCTAATTGAAGACAAGTGCCTTTAGACTTTTACTGACTACACTGGCTTTCCACTGTGATCTTCAGAGCTCAGCCTGCTGGGTGGCTAAGATTACAGGAATGAGCATTTAGTTCTTTATTTAGAGCATTCCCTTATTGATTTATTTAGAGCATTTACTTAGTTAATTTAAGGTGCGTTTACTTTGGACAGATGCATAGAGGCCTCTCTCAGAAGCTTCTGGAAGTGGGGTGTAAAAGTCATCCTGTTCTCGAGTGTCTCTTAACCCCCTCCCAGCACATAAGTGCACATCTCTGCAGGACAGCCACAGCATTAGAGTCCTGCAAGAAAGGGGCTTTGGTAGAAGGCTCAGGATGGAGAGAGAAGGCTCTCATTTTCTTTGTACCGAATGCGCCCACAGCATCATGTGTTCCATCTATATAATGTGAATGGACTTCTACCCCAGTGATTTCTACGAGTTCAAGAACTGCCACATCCTGACACAACTCAAGCTCTATATGAGGCTCCACATGCCGGCTTTGGACCTGCTCTTCTAAACAAATACTTTTTGACCAGCGGGAGGAATGTGCGACCAGTAAGACCAAGAAAAAGTAGAAGTCCTGGTGTGGGTGCCTCAGAGCCTGTGAGTAGGAAACCCATGTGGTCTAGATATTGGTTGGCCCTTACTTCTACAGAGCATGGCAAAATGCCCTTTATGGGTGGTGTCAGCCAGGTAATGTCTGTCCTCTGAAAGGACTCGGGAATAAGCACTCATTAGAAAGACCCTACACCTCCTCAGAGTTCAGTCCAAACTCCAGTTCTACAGGTTCCTCCATTAGAGCCTCTTGGAAGTTGAGTGACACTTCAACTTGCAGAGTCTACTCTGTCCACTCTGTACCTATTTCCATTCTTAGGTATGGGGCATCGTGGAAGAGCTTATCCTGAACTCCGGATGAAAAACCCAACAATGGAGCTGGTGACTGATGGAGACAGAGAATCATCACTGCACTCCAGAAAGCATGGTCCTTCTGTAGAAATTACCAAACAGGTTTAGAGTCCTGTGGATATACCTTTTGCTCTGAACCCCATGTGTGACACAGTTGAACCTGCAGATACTATGGAGGAAGAAAAAGAGCAGCCAGATTTCCTTCCGTTTCCTTTCACACTCCACCCAGAGTCAGTCCATCTGAGTCAGAGTAACACTCCACTTATTGTGCAAGCTGAAGGGGCACACGCTGGGCTCATGGAAAATGTCCCCATGGGAAGCAGCAAGTGTACTCTCAATACTGGATTCATTGGAGGAAAATGAATCCATCCTCACAGAATATCCAGACCCATCCATCTCACTAAAAGAGACTCAATCTCCATTTGACAAACCAGAATCCATCCCCCTCTTAACTCAGGAAGGACATTCTGTTTCTCATGAGGAAGGAGACCCTTCTGAGGACTCTGAAGTAGAATTACTGTCTGAAGGCAACTTGGAGGCCAGTCTGGATTTAGAGCTTCCCTGTCCCCTTCCTAAAAAGACATCTCTTTATCTTGCTCTCATGATTCTTGTCAAGTATTCATTGTATTTACTTTGCTAACTATTAAACTCTCATTGTTAATATTATGGTGTGCAGTTCTTCAGTCCTTATTATACTGTGTTTTATTTTCCACTTAGCATGTGAGATCTCAGACACCTTGTCCTGGGTGGGCCAAAAACCAGACAGGTCTGGTCCCATAGAAGACAACCTTACTGGATATACAGGGAACTATGAAATGCATGGAATCACCAGGAATCCAGGCCAGGCCTCCATGGAAAAACAAGTCAGCTACCAAAGCTTAAGGACAGAGCAGATGCCTGGAAATGTGTTTTGTCAATCGGGAGAAGTGCCAGAGTAACTTCAATATTATGTGGGACTCTGTTCTGTGAGTTCAAGTCTGTTTATATATCCATTGTGCTTTGTACAAATATTTAAGAAAATTAAAACTCCACAATAGCATCAAAAATCTACTTTGGCTTTGAATGTGGCCTAGTTGTAGAGTGCTCGCCTAGTATACAAGAAGACCTTGATTCAATTCCTCGGCACTGCATACACAGAAAAAGCAGATGGGGCACTGTGGCTCAGGTGTCAGAGTGCCACCCTTGAACAAATGTGGCCAAGGACAGTTCCTGGTCCCTCAGTTCAAGCCCCAGGACTAGCCAAACAAGAAATCATACCATTTTCCACACATTTGGAAATAAATCTGTTTTATCTAACCCTACTTCTTTTTTGCCAGTCCAGGGTGTGTGCCACCAAGCCAAACTACTGGCCCCCAACCTTACTATTTTGAATCATTTAATTTTTTTACATAATCATATTTCATGCTGTCTGTATTAATACCATAAACAATATTCTTAGTGTAATAATGTTAAAGGTAAAACATAAGAAATTAATATCTAAAATTCCTTTTTTATTAATTTTATAGCATTACTACAATTTTATGAGAAAAACTACCTAGAATGTTTATTTTAGAGTTCAAGTAATCCATTTTGATAAATATATCAACCTAAATCATTAATTTGAACACATTTTAAACTATTTCTTTCAGGAATGAAAATACATATATATTTGTTGTAAATGAAATTTATGACTTGGGGGGAAGGGAAAGAGAAAAGGGGGGAGGGGGTAACAGTGTTTACAAGAAATGTACTCATTACATATGTAACAGCAATCTCTATGTATATCACCTTCAAAACAAATTTTTTGAAAAGTACAATAAGTTTAAATGTCTACTTTGGGCAGAATTTTTTTTGCCACTACTGGGCTTAGACACACGACCTGAGCACGATCCTTGTTTTTGTTTTTGTTTATTCTTAAGGCACAAGTTCTATCACATGTGCCACAGCACCCCTTTTATATTTTTTTATTTGTGTTGTACTGAGGAATTGAACTTGGGTCTTCATTCATGCTCGGCAAGAACTCTTCCACTAGGCTTAACTTATGGCCCCAGTGGGGAGGAAGTTTTCCATAAAATATGTAGGAAATATGTACACTAAGGAAAAGCCATCAAAAATAGAAGAAAAATTATATACTTAGATAACGACATGCCAGTATTATGGCAGATCTCTGTAATTCTAGCTTCAAGAGTAGCCTATTTGGACCGGGAGTTGGCTGGCTGAAGTAAAGTGCTATCCTTGAGCAAGCCCTAGGACAGTGCTCTGGCCATGAGTTGAAGCCATAGGACATGCAAAAAATAATAATGTAATGCCCGTGACTGGTGGCTCACCCTGGTAATCCTAGCTACCCTGGAGGATCGAGGTTCAAAGACGGCCCAGGCATAAAAATCTGTGAGAATCTTATTTCCAAATAATCCAGAAAATTCAAAATGACAATGTGCCTCAAGTGGTAGAGCTCTTGCCTTGAGCTGAAGAGCTTAAGGTAAACATCCAGGCCCAGAGTTCAAGCCCCATGAGTGAAAAATGGATAAAGAAAAAGAAAGCCCTTATCTAAAGCTGGAGTGCACACTAGTGGTAGTTTGCTTGCCTAGTATGCACAAATCCATGTGTTCAATTACTCTGTACCACTTACACCAAAAAAAAGGTGGAAATGATCGCAGAAGGTTGGGTTCTGAGGATCACAGTTCAAAGCCAGGCCAGACACTAAAGTCCATGAAACTTTTACTTCCACTTAAGCACCAGAAAACCAGAAGTGACACTGTGGCTCAAGGTGTTTAAGGTTGTAGCCTTGAGCTGAAGAGCCCAGGGACACTGCCCAGGTGCACAATTAAAGTCTTACAACCAAAAGAGAGAGAGAGAGAGAGAGAGAGAGAGAGAGAGAGAGAGAGAGAGAGAGAGAGAGAGACAGAGACAGAGACAGAGACAGAGAGACAGAGAGAGAGAGAGAGAGACAGGCAGACAGACAGAGACAGATAGAGACAGAGAGACAGAGACAGAGACATCAAACAGTCAGGCACTGCTGGCTGAAGCGTGTAATTCTAGCTACTATGGAGGCTGAGATTGGAGGATCTTGGTTCAAAGCCCAAAGCCAGCCTGGACACATATGTTTGTGAGACTTACATCACCAATTAACTACCAGAAACCAAAAATGGAGCTGAAGAGGAAGAGTGCTAGCTTGAGCTGAAGAGCTCAGGGACAGTGTCCAGGCCCAAAGTCCAAGCACCATGACGAATCAATAATAAAAAAAAGAAGATAGCTAATAGTAATGATGAATAATTTTGGGCTGGGAGTTTGGCCTAGTGGTAGAGTGCTTGCCTAGCATGCATGAAGACCTGGGTTCAATTCCTCAATACCACATACATAGAAAAATGCTGGAAGTGGTGCTGAGGCTGAAGTGGTAGAGCCCTAGCCTTGAGAAAATATAAGGACAGTGCTCAGTCCCTGAGTTCAAGCCCAGGACTGGCCAAATCAAAAGTAGTAGAGCACTGGCATTGAACTGAAGATCTGAGGAACAGCCCAGGCACAGAGTTCAAGCACCGCAAACAACAACAACAAAATCTATGAAATGGCAGTGGTGGTTTTAAGCTAAGCAAAAATAGAGTAGAAACTGGTAAAAGACATATTTGTGTGTAAGCAAATTAGCCAGACTTATGCATTAGAAGAGGATAGCAACTTGAAAAAAAATTTTGTTTTTCATCTCACTAGGTCCTGTCTCTTAATTTATTCAAGTAAGTAAAATGCTGGGTTTTATAATCATTGCTCTGAATATTAGAAAATCATAATATCTCTCATTAACCAACAAAGACCAGGAACTGGGGCTTCGTTCAAATGGGCGAGTATCAGGCAAGAGAAGAAAAAATTGAAGTAAGAACTTGAAGTTCTTGATCCAGAACCTGCATAGTAACAGAGCAGCAGCCTGGTGATGGTACCTCACACCTATAATCTTAGCTACTCAGGAGGCTAAGATCTGAGAATCAAAGTTTAAAGCCAGCCAAAGTACCCATTTAACTGCCAGAAAAACCAGAAGTGGCACTGTGGCTCACAGATTAAAGCACTAGCCTTGAGCTGAAGAGCTCAGGGACAGTGCCCAGGCCCAGAGTTCAAGCCCCACAATTGACAAAAATCAAACAAGCAAACAAAACTCACAAAGAAGCCTGCAGACTACAGTGGTTCTGCTGAGTCTCTTCTCTATGGGGATCAGGAATCATTTCACTTTTTCTGTCTCTTCCCATCTCAACTTTCATACTAAAATAAGATTGTGTTGAAAGTTTCAATTTATAAAAATGTTTTTCATGAAGCACCCTGAAATATTCATCGCTTATATCTCAATTGAAGATATTTGATTTGGGGCTGCATTGGTAGAGTGCTAGCCTTGAGCAGAAAAGGTCAGGGATAGAGCTGAAGCACTCAGTTGAAGACCCAGTGCCAACACACAAAAGAAATTATGCACTTTATACATATTTTCTAATTTCTTAATGAACTTTTCAGTCTGTATAAATATAGGGTACATTCCTTGTTACTTAAGTAAGATTGCTCTTTTTTTTCTTTTTGCCAGTCCTAGGGCTTGGACTCAGGGCCTAGACATTTTCATTGGACTCGCTTGCCCAAGGTGAGTGCTCTGCCTCTTGAGACACAGCACCACTTCTAGCTTTTTTCTGAGTATGCGGTACCGGTGAATAGAACCTAGGTCTTCATGCATTCTAGGTTAACACTCTACCATTAGGCTATATTCCCTGGCAGTGAGATTCCTCTTACAGTCCTTGTATGTTCACAGAGTTTGATCTCACACACTGTAGGGCCCTGGTTGGCTTTGACCTGTGATCCTAAGCCCTGAGCCTCCTAAGTAGCTGAAATTAAGTTGTGAGCCAGCATGATGGCTTCCATTCTTTTTTCTACAAAAATATATGTAGTTATCTAAAATATATCTATAGCTGAAAAAAATGAATCTCTCCCAAACAAATCTTCAAAGAAACAACCATCCTATTAAAAGGGGGCTAAAGACTTAAAAGAGTATTCTCTGAAGAAAAAATTAAAATGGGCTTTAGACACATGAAGAAATGCTCCATATCTCTAGCAATAAGGGAAATGAAAATCAAAACAACTTTGAGATTCCACCTGACTCCAGTCAGAATGGCCATTATCAAAAAATCTAATAGGAGATACTGGTGGGGAAGTGACCAGGGGGGATCACACCTACACTGTTGGTGTGAGTGTAAACTCGTTCAACCACTAGGGAAAGCAGTGTGGTGGTTCCTCAAAAGACTGAACATAGAGCTCCCCTATGATCCAGCAAATCCACTACTTGGCATCTACCCAATTGTCCAGAAAAAAAGGGCATACTAAAGCCACTACCACAATGATGCTCATTGCAGCACTATTTACCATAGCAAAGATATGAAACCAACCCAGATGCCACTCAGTAGATGACTGAATCAAGAAGATGTGGTACTTATACACAATGGAATGCTATGCTGCCATCAGCCCCATTTGTAAGGAAATGGAAAGACTTGGAAAAATTCATATTAAGTGAAGCAAGCCAGACCCAAAGAAACATAAGCTCAATGGTTTCCCTCATTTGTAATAATTAGTTCACATCTAGGACTCTCCTAGCAGAGGATTACAATAACTCAAAAACCTAGGTATATAAGGTCATATAGGATGAGACTAAATGTAAGGATCTCTAGGATATGGGAACAAGAGCTATATCTTGTGTCATCGTTGCTCTTAATCTTGTGTGATTTTTGCCCTTAACCTACTATGTTATTTCTCATCTCTTATTTTCCCTTTGGTTAATGTCAGATTGTTACTGTATCTGATTTTTTCCCTGGCATATTGTATATATGTTTATTTGTTTATGTCAAATAGGAAAGGGAAGGGGGAAACAAGATGATTGGGAAGGGGAGGGGAGAGGGAACTGGGGACAAAAACATGTGGAGTGGAATAAATGTGTGAGAAGTAATGCAGTCCACTACCTGTAAATGTAATCATAACCCCTCTATACATTACCCTGAAAATAAAAAAGAGACTATAAAAATATCTGTAGAAAATGAGGCTGGATGATGGAAACAACCAGATACCCTACTACAAAAAATGTGATACACGCACACACACACACACATACACACACACACACACACACACACACACACACACACACACAATGGAATGACACATAGCCAACCGACAAGATAAAATAATGGCATTCTCGGGGAAGTGGATGAAAAGGAAAAAAATCATATTAAGTGAAGTAAGCCAAACTCAAAGGAACATAGGCCCAAGAGTCTCCCTCATTTGTCAAATTCAGTAGAAACCTTGGGCTCTGCTACCAGAGATTTACAATAGAACAAAATCTAGAGACATCGTGACAAATAGTATGACACTAAATGTAAGGACCTCCAAGATAAAGAAACAAAACTCATATAATGAGTGATTGTTGTCCTTAATGAACTATGTGATCTCTTATCTCTTTTGCTATCCCTTGGTTATATCATATTGTTACAACATTTCACCTTGTTTTCTGATATATTTCATATGTGCCTAATTGGTTATTTGAAATTGGATAGGGAAGGGGGGAAATGAACATGAGTGGGGGTAGGGGAAGGGAAATGGGGACCATATCATTACATGGGGTATCAAAGTTTGAGAAGTAATGCACCTTCTATCTGGTGAATATAATGTAACCATTCTATAAATTACAATAAAAAATAAATACATAAAAAGAAGATCTGCACAGAAAAAAATAATAATGGCATTTTTGGGGTAGTGGATGAAATTAGAGTGAATCCTGTTGAGTGAGATAAGTCAAGACCAAGGAACAAAAGGTACATGGAATCCTTAATATATGGATATTAGTTTCAAACAGTAGTAGAGCAATTATTGAATAGGTGATACCCAAAGTTCTGGACATAATTTTGGAGATATAAACATAACTACATAGACATAAAAATCTAGGATAGACTATACACTCTATAGACATGTGTTTTATTATACATTAATCTGTATCTATGACATACAAAGACTCAGCCTAATTTTTACTACATTCTAAAATCTATATGCGAGTGATTGTATAGCGATTCCCTTCTTGAATACTTGTTGGTTAAACATGACATTTGAAATATGATGTAAAATTCAATGTTAATAAATTTTTTTTAAAAAAAGAGGCTAGAGGTAAATACCACTAATGTACTTGCTCTAAGTGGTACAGAAATTTTCTTAATGAATCAAGGGGTTTTATTACATCTTTATGCAATTATTTTAGTTCTGAGTGTTCTACACTCAATGATACTTCTGGAAAGATGATATAGCTGACTGTGTAGATGGTATGAAGACATACTGGCCTAAACGTAGAATAAAGCATTGGTAAGTGGCTGTTAGCTGTCCAGATTCTACTGGAATATGTGGAACGAATTTATTAAGCACAATGCAGGCTCTTAGTCAGATCAGGATCAAGATTATGTGGTTCCATGAGATGAATGAGGAAAGATCAGAAAAAATCTACTAAGTTATCCAGATATACTTTTGAAACTAAGGTATCTGGACTCCTTTTTTTTTCTTTCTTGGTGGGGAGCTTGAACTTTGGACCTGGGCAAGGTTTCTTAGTTCTTTTTCCTCAAGGCTAATACTGTACCAGTTTTAGCCACAATTCCACTTAGTTTTTGGGTGGATAAGTGGAGAGAAGAATCTTACAGTTTTTTTTGTTTTCGTTTTTTGCTTGCAAAGGCTTTGAATCACCTTCTCCCTGGCTAGTAGAATGACAATTATGACCCTCCAGCGCCTGGCTAGTGATTTTTTGAAAATTGGACTTTCTTCCAAATCACGCAACTGGTTCCTAGCAAAGTTTTGAAGACTGACTTAAAAGTGACAGATTTTTGTCACTTGGAGACACTCTCTGCTGAACGTTAGAAATCTACCAGGTGAGTCACAGTGGCACTTCCAATTTTTGTTTATGTGGTGCTGAGGAATGGAATCCAGGGTTTCATACATGCTAGGCAAGCTACATTTTCAGCCCAAGGTTTTATGTTTTGTTTTTTCAGTGTTGTTGCTTCTAAGGTACTGTATGATGTTCTTTCATTTTCTTTGCTTTTTACCTCTTTTCTTCTTTTTCCCTTTAGTTTTATTCTCTGTAGTCACTGTGTTGAATTCGGGTACCCTGTGTCTTCTACATAGGTTTATGTGATTTGGGGAATGGAGAGGGTATAATAAAATGGTTAAAAAACACAAAGGAAAAAGGGTGAACCAATTGAACAGTGATACTTGGAAGACACTAAACGGAAATGAACTGAACATTCTGGGTGGAGAGGGGGCTGAGGGTAGGAAAACAGAGAAAAATGAGGGAGGGGATAACAATTTTCTTAAGAAATGTGTTCATTACTTATGTAACCATATGCCAACTATATATTGACTTAACAAAAAAAATTAACTTAAAAAATAATTTAGCCGGGTGTGGTGGCTCACACTTGTAAATGTAGCTACTCAAGAGGCTGGGATCCAAGGATAGCAGTTCAAAGTCAGCCTGGGCACTGAAGTCTATGTGACTGTTATCTCCAATTAACCACCAGAAACCCAGAAGTGGCCCTATGGCTCAAGGGATAGGGCAGTAGTCTTGAGCTGAAAAGCTCAGTGACAAGACCCAGGTGCAGAATTGCAGTCCCATGACTTGAATGATGAATGATACTAGCCAGGCTCTGTGCGCTCACACTTGGATTGCTATCTACACAGAATCAGGTTTGAATCCAGCCCAAACAGATTGCATGATATTCTGATTTACAGTTCATTACCAAAAATCTGGAAGTGGAGCTGTGGATCAAGTGGTAGAACACTAGCCTGAAGAAAAAAAAAACATTTAAGGACAGTTCCCAGGCCCTGGGTTCAAGTCCCAGGACTTGCATAAAACAAACAAAATGTGACGCTGAGTCCTCCATCATTTGGTGTTATAGTTCAATATTCTTGATATGCGTCTTAGAAATTAAGTCCCTAGCAAATACTCTCCCCTGAAATTCTGCTTCATAGCTGATTCATAGAATTTCAGCATCATTACTATCACCTTCCAGTTAGCATAGCAGTCTACTACTGAAAATTTGAAGAAAATTTTGAGTAATCCTAATAAATCTGTGTATCATCTGCACACACATCAAATCAGCAGCAGCTATGTTCTACTATTATCTAAATGTATTTAATCCCTTCTTGAGTTAATGAGCCTTAAAGAGTAAAACATATGAAATAGTTATGAAACTAACAGTCACCATTCTTCTACCTAAAATTGTAATATAAGTTTATAAATGCAAGGACTATTCTGAAGTGTGCAGAAGATAGCTTCTAATTATAATATTCTCATGAAGTATAGTTTTTAGGAAACATGTTGCTTGCTTTGGGAAAGCAAAGGCAAGGAAAAATGATATAAGTAAGTTCCGTATTTATCAGAAGGAAAATACTATTGGGTTTAGATCAACTTCATTCATTCCGAGCTGATGAAACAAATATTTGCAATTCCTGTTGCCAATCAATTCATTGTGATGCACAATTAGCCAGCTTAGATCAATCTTCCAAAAAATGAAAGGAACAAATGAGAAGCAATTAAGGTTTCCAAAATGAACCAGGTGGTGGTGGCAGCTCACACTTGTAATTCTATCTACTCAAGGCCTGAAATCCAAGGATCTGGATTAAGTCTGTCTGGGATGAAAATATTCCTGTCTGAAACATCATCTCTGTTATCACAGCACAGCTGATACACTCTGCCCAACAGGTTCCAAACACCAAAGTCCATCTTCTATCTGAAATACTAGCAAACGTACTCACACATTATTTCCTCTTTGGGAGATAGTTGAAACATGTACCAGAAACATTTCCCTGGCTTCAGAGTGGAAGTGGAAATATATACTCACTAGAAGCCCATCTAGTAAATTACAGTCAATCATCTTTCCTCACATCTTGTTAGTTAAATTGAACAATGAGTGTTTGGATCAGAAGCGATGTGTATGAGCATACAGGTTGTAAAAGTACTGTAATCCTAGCTACTAAAGATAAGCTGAGACCTGAGGATTCCAGTTCAAAATCAGCCACGCAATAAATTCCATAAGATTTTTACCTCTAATTAACCAGCAAAAAACAGAGCGTTGAATTGTGCTTAAAATGCCACAGGCCTAAGATTTGCATAAAAGTGCTAAGGGGTAGTATTCAGGATGCCCACTCTCTCCACTCCTTTTTAACATAGTCCTAGAATTCCTAGGCAGTGCAATAAGGTAAGAAGAAAACATAAAGGTTATCCAAGAAGGGAAAGAAGAAATAAAACAATCCCTCTTTGCAGATGACATGATTCTGTATTTAAAGAATCCTATAGACTCTACTCCCAAGCTCCTTGAGCTGATTCAAAGCTTTGGAAGGGCAGCAGGCCATAAAATCAACCCTCACAAATCAACTGCCTTCCTTTACGCCAACAGTGAGAGGAACGAGGCAATATTCAGGAAAGAAACTCCTTTCACAATAGCCTCAAAGAAAATAAAGTACCTAGGAATTAGCTTAACTAAGAATGTAAAGGACCGTTTAGATGAAAACTTTAAAACCCTAAAAAAGGAAATTAAAGCAGAACTAAGGAAATGGAAAAACCTCCCATGCTCCTGGATTGGAAGAATCAACATTGTGAAAATGGCAATCTTGCCAAGGGCTATCTACAAATTCAATGCAATACCCATCAACATCCCAATGTCATTCTTTAAAGAAATAGAAGAGGCAATTCAAAATTTCATATGGAATAATAAAAGACACCGTATAGCAAAAACACTTCATAGCAGAAAGAACAGCGCTGGAAGAATTTCAATTCCAAACTTTAGACTCTATTACAGAGCTATAATTCTCAAAACAGCTTGGTACGGGCACAAGAACAGGCCTGAAGTCCAATGGAATAGAACTGAGCACCCAGATATTAAACCACAGACCTATGGCCACCTAATCTTTGACAAGGGAGCCAAAAAAATTGAATGGTAGAAAGATATCCTCTTCAACAAGTTGTGCTGGCAGAACTGGTTAAGCACATACAGAAAAATAAAGTTGGATCCTTCTTTGTCACCTTGCACTAGAATTAACTCCAAATGGATCATAGACCTGGAGGTAAAAGCAGACACACTGGCAAGTTTACAGGAAGGAATAGGAGATACATTAGGCCTCCTTGGCACAGGTCGAAACTTTCTTAATAAGGACCAAGAATCACAACAAATCAGAGAAAGGCTGGATAATTGGGACTGCATTAAACTGCAGAGCTTTTGTATGGCAACGGATATAGCTAGTAAACTAATCAGGAAGCCTACAGAGTGGGAGAAGATCTTCACCAACCAAACAACGATCAAAAGGCCTCATATCTAAAATATATCAACAACTCAAAAAATTGAATCACTCCAAAACTAACCTCCAAAGTAACAACCATCCCATTAAAAAATGGGCCAAAGACTAAAAGAGAGTCTACTCTGAAGAAGAAACAAAAATGGCCTATAGACACATGAAGAAATGCTCAATATCTCTGGTCATAAAAGAAACGCAAATCAAAACAACTCTAAGATTCCACCTCCCTCTAGTTAGAATTGCCAGGATCATAAAAACGAATGACAACAGATGCTGGAGGGGATGTGGCCAGGAGGAATCACTACTACACTGTTGGTGGGAGTGCAAACTCATTCAACCACTATGGAAAGCAGTGTGGCAGTGCCTCAAAAGGCTAAACATAGAACTCCCCTATGACCCAGAAATTCCACTACTTGACATTTACCCAACAATCCAGAAAAAAGGGCATACTAAATACACTAGCACAACAATGTTCATTGCAGCACTATTCACCATAGCAAAGATATGGAACCAACCCAGATGTCCCTCAGTTGATGAGTGGATCAACAAATTGTGGTATTTGTACACAATGGAATTCTATGCTGCTGTCAGAAAGAATGACATCGCCCCATTTGTTAGGAAATGGAAAGACTTAGAACAAATCATATTAAGTGACGTAAGCCAGACTCAAAGGAACGTAGGCTCAGTGGTTTCCCTCATTCGTCATAATCAGTAGAAACCTTGGGCTCTACTAGTAGAGATGTGCAATAGAGCAAAAGGCCATATATAAGGCCATATAATGTGAAGCTAATTGAAAAGACCTCCAGGATAGTGAAACAAATGCCACATAATGAATGATTGTTGTCCTTAATGTACTATGTTGTCTCTCATCTCCTTTGCTGTCCCTTGGTTATCCCATATTGGTATAGTATCTCACTTTGTTATCTGATATATTGAATTTATTTGTATTTGGATATTTGAAATTTGATAGGGAAGGGGGGAAAACCAAGACGGGTGGGGGGTGTGGGGTTGGAGGGAAATGGGTACCAAGACATGTGAAATGGTATCAAAGTACGTGAATTAATGCACCTCCTATCTGGCAAATATCATGTAAGCCTTTTACTAATTACAATAAAAAAAAATTAAAAAAATAATGTTGTAGTGTGTGGGGAGGATGATGGGGTCAAACACATTTCTTCTTAGAAATATACCTCATCTGGTTGCCCTGGATTTTCCTGGCCTTCTTCTTAGAGAAAGGCCTGTTATACTGGATTTGTGGCTTGGCAAAGATGTGGCATGTACATCTTCGTGTAAGACATCCACAACTTCCATGCCTGAGACTCGAGGTTCCAGACCTTTGGCAACAGCACAGCAACATCGTTCTTCCTCCTGATCCACAGGCCAAGTGAGCTGGGTTCTGTTGGTTGTTAGTTACAGTGGCTTGGTTACCAGGGTTCCATATTCTGTTCCATTGTGAGGGAGGCAGGGTCAACTTTCAGGGCCCAATGACCAAAGATATTTGCTCACAGAAGACCTCCCCAAAGACATACTGGAGGCTGAATCTCTCCTCCAATCTCACAATATACATGTGGATGTAGTAAACAGCACACCTTATTTGTCCAACACACAGGGCATCTTGCACATATTTTTGACATCAATCTACTAGGATATTATTAGGTTTCTGTATCCTAATCAATTTTTTCCTGATGATTAGCTTTGCTGTCATGTGTAAAAAATGCAAGAGGGAAAAACACAGAAGAATTAGTGAAATTTTAAAAAAAGCATTACACACATAGATAAGTGTTCATTCTTTGAAGGAGAAAGGATATTTTGACATGATGATGATGACTTTATAATTACTATGTCAGGGTTGAGAGTTTGGCATAGTGGTAGAGTGCTTGCCTAGCATCCATGAAGATCTGGGTTTGATTGCTCAGTATCACATAGATAGAAAATCTAGATGTGGCACTGTGGCTCAAGTGGCAGTGGGCTAGCCTTGAGAAAACCCGAGGACAGTGCTCAGGCCCTGAATTCAAGCCCCAAGACTAGCAGAAAGATAAAGGAAAATAAAAAAATGCTTTTTACGAGCTAATTCACTCTCAGCATTTGCTTCTGAAATCTTCGCTTCTGCATATTGTGTAATACTCCTTTCCCTCAACGTAGACAAGAAAAACAGATCCATCCCATGGTCCACTGTGAGGCCACTGGTTGGGCTAAGAGCTAGTCGTGCAGCAACACATAAGTTTTATTCTAATACTTTCCAAACTTTGTACTCAAATATGCTACCTACTTACCAACTTAGGTCAATTATCCTTATGCTATACCTTTTCTTCATGACTACAATATTCTTACACTCCTACGTTAATCCTCTTACACCTCCCCTGACCTCTCTCATTCTTTTTTTCTATCTCTGGACCTCTGCTCTACACTTGATGGCTGTTGAGCAATATTGTATATGTAGGTGGTTAATTATTCTCTAGGCTCAGAGGAACTTAAAGACAATAGAGATTGGATTGAGAGGCTTATTGTTTTGGGTATAAATCGCTTATCAGTGGTTGTATTAGACTGGTCTGTAAGTGCACAAAAAGAAAGAGTGATAATACCCATCAAAACTTGTGAACATCTAGTGTCTGCCAGCTACAGAGGTCTAGGTTGGTTATATCTGAAAAACTATAATCGTATTTAGTAGTAATCTTGCCCCCATTTTCAAATGGGCAGAACAAGAAACTCAAGAAAAATGTCAAATCAAGAAACAACATCCCCTACCCAAAGTAAACAGACAATGGAACAGTCACTGGCAAACCTAGAGGAGAGTCTTCCAAGTGCTACACAAATGCAACTGATAAACATCATTAATGGAAAATGTGAAAATATGAAGAAAGAGATAATGGAGGAAGCCATAGCTGAACAAGAGGAAACCATAAACAAGGTGATAAGTGAAAAAGAAGAAGCCATAAAGGAGGCCATAATAAAGGTTTTTCAAAGAAAGATGGATGAATTCATAGAATCCACAAATATAAACGTGACCAAACTCCTGCAAATGTCCAAAGAAAATAAAGCTACTGAGCTAACCACTCAAAAGGAAATCAAGGAGATAAAGAAATCCATACATGATCTAAAACAAGAGATGGAAGGCATCAAAAGTGAGCAATTAAAAGCAAGGGAAATGAAAAATAAAGTAGATATATTTGATAGCAGGTTAGAGAATGCAGAGGAGAGAATTTCCCGGGGCTGAAGATAATTTAGTTATTATAGAGAAAGAACAGAAAATGAGTCAATCCAAATCTAGGAAATATGAGAGAGCGCTTCAGGAGGTCCAAGATACAATTACGAAGCCTAATTTAAGGCTTGTTGGTATTGAGGAGGGCGTGGAGAAAGAGGTCAATGGTATTGGAAATATACTTCAGGGAATCATCTCAGAGAATTTCCCAAATATCCAGAAGGGCAGGCTCATCCAGATACGAGAAGCTTTTAGAACCCCAAACAGACCTGACCAGGAAAGAACATCCCACCGCCACATTGTGATCCGAACTGGATCAATAGAAATGAAAGAAAAGATCCTAAAGGCAGCCAGGGAAAAGTGATCGGTAACCTATAAATTCAAACCAATCAGAATAACCCCAGATTTCTCAGCAGAGACCATGCAAGCACGAAGTGACTGGAAGCATATATGTCATGCCCTTAAATCAAATAACTACCAACCAAGAATACTGTACCCAGCTAAGCTCTCATTCATAACTGAGGGAACAATAAAAACATTCCATTCCAGGGAAAAGCTGCAAAAATATGTCGAAACAACACCAACACTACAGAGAATTCTCAAAGATGCTCTATACATAGAAAACCAAAATAAATGCAATATAGGGAAAGAAATGGCACCTAAACAGCATACCATCTAAGGACCACAAGAACTGTCAAGACACAGGCCCTACTAAAAGCTTTTAAAAATGGTAGGAGCTAATAAATATCTCTCAATCCTAACTCTCAATATCAATGGAATTAACTCTCCAATTAAACGGCATAGGCTGTCTAGTTGGATCAAAAAGCAAGAGCCATCGTTCTGCTGTCTTCAAGAGACACATCTTACCCAAAAATAATCATCTTTTGAAAGTGAGAGGTTGGAATAAACTCTATCAAGCTAACTGCCCCATAAACAGGCCGGAGTTGCCATCCTCATATCAATACAATAGACTTCAAACTAAAATTAGTAAGAAAAGACAAAGAAGGTTACTACATACTACTAAAGGGATCTTTCCTCCAGGAAGACATAACGATCCTAAATATTTACACACCCTTTTGAAGATTCTCAAAATATTGAAGATTCTGCCAGTGTAAGTTAGATTCCGGCATTGATATTAAATAATGCAATGAGTAGGGATTTATATTTGAAATATCACTGTTGACAAAATCTAACACACATTTGCTTAGTATTTGCTTTTGATTTCCCAAGAAGTTCAGTACAAGCTAACATGTGTGGCATATATTGACTGTGAAAAATGATTCAGAATATGTGACTCATTTGAACAGGAGTCAGTGAAAAGATACAGAAGCAGGATATCCATATTGTGATAATTTGTATCTTTTGCATATTTTGTGTTTGTTATTAATTCCATTTGTAGTGTACATTTCTAGGTAAAAACTTTTAAAATGTTTCCAAACAATTTGCTATTTCAACATAAAAAAAAGACATTTATATGCCTGATAAAATTCACAGAATCCAAATTTTTCCATATTATTTTCTGTTTTTTGTTTTTTTTTTGGTGGGTCATAGATCTTGAACTCAGCCTGGGCACTATCCCTGAGCTCTTCATCTCCAGGCTACCACCTTACCCTGGAGCCAAGCCCCACTTCCCATTTTCTAAAGGTAAATTGGAGATAAGCGTCTCAGGTCTTTTTGTGCCAGGATGGCTTTAAACCTTGATCCTCAGATCTCAGCCTCCTGAGTAGCTTGGATTATAGAAGTGAGCCACTTCTCAGCTTTCTCGTTTTTTTTTTAAACAAGCCCTTTGGCTGGAACTCGGTCTGAGCACTGTCCTTCAGCTTTCCTCAAGCCTAGTGATCTTCTACTTGAGCCACAGCACTACTTATGGTTTTTTCTGTGTATGTGGTACTGCGGAATTGAACCTTCGTCTTCATTCAAGCACTCTATAACTATGCCAAACTCCCAGCCCCTCCACATTAGTTTTTATGATAGATCTTTCCATGCATCTAGGATGGCTAGAAATCCTTCTTGAGTTTCCCAAGATCAGGGAGTATAGGTGTGTCCCATCCTGTGTGGCTACATAACCATTGTTTAGGGTACAGTTCTCTCTTCATTCTACCCATCTAGAGCAATTTTCATCTTCCATGTATAATCATTAAACATTCAGCTCCTGTTCCTCTCTACTCCATTCTCTGGAACCATCGTGCTTTTTGGCTCTAAGTGTTTGTTGATCCTTGGAAGCTCTGGAAGGGAAAACATACCCTAGCTCTTCCTTTATGACTGCTGTATTTTTAGTTTACTGTAATCAAGATTCATCTGTAATATATAGTAAAATGTTATTGCTTTTCAATGCATTGTTTTACATATTTCTATCCTTTGATTATTATTAATAGTTGTGAATGGATTCTCCACATATTTGTTCTAGTCTCTGCTTTCTCTTCCGTTATGTAAAAATCTAGAAATAGAAGTGTTGGACCATATTTCTATGTAATTCTATATTTAGTACTTTTTTAGCACTCTCCACGCAATTTTTGATTGTTTTATATTCCTTGCAGAACTATTCCAAAGTTCTACTTCTTCTCACTACCTTCCCAGTAATAGTTAGACTTTGAAAGTTGTTTTTTTGTATGCGTGTGTGTGTGTGTGTGTTTGTGTGTGTGTATCTGGATCTTTTTGTTTAAAACTATATTTATATTAACATATTTAAAGTAATGATTTCATTGTAATTTTAATTTTTCTCATGGACGTTAATATTGAACTTCTTTCTACATTTTGAACTACTATTTCTATATATTCTTTTTAGAAAATCCTCTCCAATCTCCAATTTTTTTCCCTTTTTTTGTGGGGTAGTGGGGAAAGTCATGGGGCTTGGACCTTGGGCCGTGAGCTCTTTAGTTTAAGGCTATTGTCCTACCCTGAGTATTGCCCCTCAGTTCTTCTTCTCACAGCTCCCTACCCCTCTTCCCATTATATAGAGAATAAAGGTCATCCTCAGTCTTTTCGAAAAAGTAATACATACAGTAAATTTGTAGTATAAAACAGCAAGAAATAAATTTCTTGCCAGGTGCAGTGACTTCTACCTGTAATCCTAGCTACTCAGATATCAGGCTGATATCTAAAGATTTGGTTCAATGCCAGCCTGGGCATTAGAAAGTCTATGAGACTCTCATCTACAGTTAACCACTAGAATATGGGAAATGGCACTGTGGCTTCATAGGTAGGGTGATAGCCTTGAGTTGAAGAGCTCAGGAACAGTGCCCAGGCCCAGGGTTCAAGCCTTACAAATCCCCCAGGCAAAAAAAAGAAAAAAAAGTTTCTTCCCCAAGTGATTATTATGCCAGACATAGAACATTAACATTCTGGGTGTACTTCACAGTACTATTACTTGATACCCTAAGATTTTGCAATATTCTCACAGTACCAGCATATGTCATCATATAATGTAGTTCCTTTTCAATGGAATAATTCCATTTATAACCTAAATTTACTCCCCCGACTTATTTTTGTCGATACCAAAATTGGTCTACCATGATATGCCACAAGCCATTAAACATTTTATGGTGGCTAATTGGAAAGGAGTCTCATGGAATTTTGTGCCAGGCTGGCTTTGAACCATGGTCCTCAGATCTCAGTCTCCTGAGTAGCTAGGATGACAGGCGTGAGCCACCAACACCTGGCTTGCCTTTTTATTTTTTTGTGGGTCTTGGGACTTGAACTCTGGGCCTAGGCACCATCCCTAAGCTTTTCAGGTCAATATTTCATGTAAGTCTAAACATTTAAGTAAAGGAATAAAATTCCAACAAAAAAAGAATAAAATTCCAGACATGGTGTGTTTATAACTCAGTGCTAATTACTTGATGAAAATGTGCCATTCCAGAAGCTGGTGTCATTTGATGATGTAGCTGTGGATTTCAGCTGGGAGGAGTGGCAGCATCTGGACAATGCTCAGAGGACCCTGTACAGAGATGTAATGCTGGAGACCTACAGCAACCTGGTGTCCTTAGGTGAGCAAAAGTCAAATTCACTTGCAAGGCCAAGTGCCTTGTTATTTTGCAGATACGTGAATGTTTATCAAACTTTCAATACTATTTAAATGAAAGATTCCAGGCCCTGAGAAGTATCATTACTTTCTAAAGAAAACCTAAGGTAATTTTGTACTCATTCTTCAGGATACCTTCAGGATACTTTGACAACAGTTCTAAATTACGTTTCCTCTAATGGAGACGACATTCCAAACTTACACCGTAATTGTAAGTGGATAAACAATCCAGAAGAGAATATATATCATTATTGGAAATAGGATCTACAAATCACTAAACAGTGAGTTTATAATGGAAACCTGGCACTAGGTGCAATGTTTCATGCCTGTAGTCTTAAAATATTCAGGAAGAAGAAATCTAAGAATTCTAATTTGAAGCCAGCAATGGCATAAAAATTGCCATGAAACTCTATAACTCCAAGTAACCCCTCAAAACTGTTAGTGGAGTGTCAAGAGTTTGACTTTGTGGTTGAGTGCTTGCCTAGCATGCGTGAAGACCTATGCATGTAAGTGGAGCTGGGACTCAAACTGGTATTTTTCTAGCCTTGAGCAAGACACCTAAGTTTATGCCATACAAAA
Organism: Megascapheus bottae; assembly: GCF_031878675.1. NCBI lineage: Eukaryota > Metazoa > Chordata > Mammalia > Rodentia > Geomyidae > Megascapheus > Megascapheus bottae. The sequence continues at coordinate 1,272,206 of NW_028327641.1, read as the reverse complement.
TGAATCCAGAGCTGGGGAAAAGTCAACCATGGAGCCAGTGAGAAATGAGAAAAAGGATTTAATAGATAACTTGTGAGTAGGATGTCTGCGAACTTAAAGCAATGATGACACAGCATAAGCAATAATTCTCTACTGTTTCTAATTTACAGGGCCCTGTGTTCCCAAACCTGTATTAATTGACAAGCTAGAGCACTGTGCAGAACTCTGGATAGGAAATTCCTCTGACAAGAATATCACAGGTGAGTGAATGCATCTTCATATTGATGTTGGAGCCTGAGCCCCATTGGTAAGTACATGTTGTGATGTACTGAGCAATAATATTCTTAGTTACCCTAAATCCTGTGTGGAACCTATGGAATTCTTTGTGAATGAATCAAGAATCATTTTCTTTTCCCAATCCTATGCTTGGTCTCAGGGCCTGAGCATGGTCCTTGGGTTTTCTCAAGGCAAGCTCTCTACTTCTTGAGTCATAGGAACACTTCTCCCTTTTTCTTTGTATGTAGTACCAAGGAACTGAACCAGGTCTTTGTGCATGCTAGCCCAAACCCCCGGCACCAAGAATCATAGGGTGATATAATGAATTCTATGTGGCAGTAGAGTTAAAGTTAGATTTCTCTGTAGAAATCACTGTGAAACAAAATAAAATGAGAAAGCCATGAGCCCGTGGCTCATGCCTGTAATCATAGCTACTTAGGAGGCTGAGATCTGAGGATCAAGGTTCAAAGACTGACCTATCACAAAAACACCTTAGACTCTTCTCTCCAATGAACTAATAGAAAATGAGAAGTGGGGTTGAGGCTAAAGACATAGGGCAGTAGCCTTGAGCTGAAGAGCTCAGGAAGAACAGCCAGGTCTAAAATTCAAGTCCCATGACTGCAAAACAAGGAAGGAAGAAAGAAAGAAAGAAAGAAAGAAAGAAAGAAAGAAAGAAAGAAAGAAAGAAAGAAGAAAGAGGGAAGAAAGAGGGAGGGAAGGAAGGAAAGGAAGAAAGAAAGAAAGAAAGAAAGAAAGAAAGAAAGAAAGAAAGAAAGATATTTCATTTGTTTAAAACTAATACTGTAAATGATTGAGCAAACAAGGAATAAGTCAGGGCATTATTCTCTGATAAGGATAATATCTTTTTGCTGGTAGGAAGAGACTGGTGTTCAGAACCAGACCTTTCCACCAGAAATTGAGCCTAGTGGTAGAGTGCTTGCCTAGCATGCACAAAGACACAGGTTTGATTCCTTATTACCACATACATAGAAAAAGCCAAAAGTAATGACTTCATTGGTAGGGTTCTAGTCTTGAGAAAACCCAGGGACAGTGGTTAGGTCCTAAGTTCAAACCCAGGAATGGAAGGAAAAAAAAACAACAAAGTTTAAATCAACATAAGAAAATTAACCAGACAATGAGCTGGAGATTTTCTGGTCTTCCATGGTTCTGAGGGACAGGAGTGTTAGAAAAGGAATTTTTATAAGACTTCAAATGGAAAGAAACAAATTTCAAAATTCCCACAAATACCTAAATTGAGACTTTAGTGAGAAGTTGTAACTGAAGGGATTTAGGTGTAAGTCCTTACTCTCAAGAATCGTTCTTGCTTGGATCAAAGGCAAACAAACATATAAACCAAACTTGTGGCCGCTGAATCTAGAAAAAATTCGTGTTCCTCACTTAATGGTTAATAAGCAAACAGCATTGAAACTGGGTAAGGTAATCCTATCTGCTACTCAGGACCTGAGACTCTTATCTGTAGTTAACTCTAGAAAACAGGAAGTGGGGCTGTAGACCAAGGTTAGGGGTTATAGTCTTCTGCTGAAGTGTTCAGGGACAGGGCCGAGGCCTATGAACTACAAAAAAAAAGAAAAGAAAAGAAAAGAAAGTTTTAAATAGATGCAAAACAGCACAATATTTAGATTATTTCTGAAAAATAAAAGAAAGTCAGCTATTCCTCAATGTATAAACAAAACAGTATTTGAAAAAAAACAGCTGCAGGTATACTATAGGTAGTACTCAGCTTAAAACTGTAGCAATACATAGTTGGGTAATTTCAATAAATATTTCCTGTGATATAAAAAGAGAACTAAAACACAGAACAACATTATTGGTCATTGTAAAATATCATTTTCTTAATATGTTAGGGAGAAAAGCATATATTTCTCACAAATCAATTTCCACTTTTATATATTTTTTTAATCAAAAAGCATATTTTATTAATTATTAGCAATCAGGCTTTTATGCACTCATAGCAAATCACTAATAAAGCATGTCACATCAAACACACACACATGTTATGTGTGTATATATAACAAATATATATGTTATGTGAAATTTCAGTATTCACCATTGTGTAGAAAATGATTAAATGAGTAATGGCTTGCCTTACAAAAAATATTCTAGTAAGTAGGTGTATAACACAAATATTCAGCAAAATATTAAGCAAGGGCTGGGAGTTTGGCTTACTGGCAGAATGCTTGCCTAACACACACAAAGACCATGGTTCGATTCATAGGTACCACATATATAGAAAAGGTGGAAGTGGTGCTGTGGCTCAAGTGGTAGAGCTAGCCTTGAGAAAACCCAAGGACAGTTCCCAGGCCCTGAGTTCTAGCCCCAGGACTGGCAAAAGCATTATTAAACAAAATACAATAATATTTATACAGTCAAATTTATAAGGAATGTATTATTATGAATATTTTTTCACCTCCTGGTAAATTATTGGAAAATAGGGAAAGTGCTATTTATTCAGATATATAAGCTTATTTCACTTAGCACAGTGTTTTATTGAAGTTATACATATTAGTGGAGTCATAAATTCTTCTAGAAGTGAGTAAAGTTATCCAGGTGTATGAAATCTATCACCAGAAGGATGACAATTGTATATAATTTTATGGCATATTTGAGAGAGTTTGGTGTAAGTGTTGAGGCAATGGCCTCTTAAGTGGTAGTAAGAAACAAAGAAACAGCATCTGATCTACTACCTGACATTTAGTAGCATGGAAAAAGGGGTTAAGGATGTACCTACAGATGTATGTTATACCGATATTGCCACAGTTTAACAAATTATAATGAATTTTGGCAAATAATACTAATATTACCACCCATTAATAAAGTAATAAAAATCAGTCTATGAATATTTCACCTATAGTCTGCCCTTGGTTTACTGAATGGCATTCTTCCAAAATAGGACTTAGTGTCTTCCTTTTTAAACGAATGTTTAATTGATTCCTATTCCCATTAGTGTATTGGTGGTGTTTAATGTTGATCATTAGACAAAATAGTGGTTTCTTTGCAACCCTCAAATATCTGACTGGTTTCCTGTGGTAAGGGTATCTCATTTTTTTTTCAGGTCCGGGAGGTCTGCAGCCTAGGTAAAAACTGCAGCCTCGTTTATTGTCAACTCCAGGCTTATATCCCTTCTTGAAACCGGGGAACTTCCAGGTGTTACATTCATATGGTAAATCTCAGGTCATTTAAACAGAATAAGGCCAGAAAACACTAAGACAATAAAGCCATTGTCTGATGCAAATCAAGGTACAGTTTGATTCCACTCTGGCTCCTAACACCATGGATTGACCCATTGATCACCCTTCCTGAGGGAATCTTCCTAAACTTCTTAACATAAATATGAAAGCCGATACCCCAGCCCTCTCAGATGATAGATGCCTGAAAGGGTTACTCGAACAATAGGCTTGGAGAACCAGACTAGTACCATAAACTCAGAAAACGCTTTGAAACTTCCAGCTAGGGGAGGCCCTGGCCTCTACCCATTACTGCTACGTAAGTCCCCCACTCCTGCCCTTATTACACTAAGCTTTATGACTCGACTCATCTCAAGTCGCTATTGTATCCCTCTTCAACTCTCCGTGAAAGTTGATCCGATCTGTTGAGGTTATTTTATGCTCTCATGACTCAGCTTCTTTTTTTTTCTTTTTGCCAGTCTTTGGGCTTGAACTTAGAGTCTGGGCACTGTCCTTGGACACTTTTTTGCTCAAGGCTAGCGCCATGTCACTTGAACCACAACACTACTTCTGTTTGTGGTACCAAGGAATAGAACTCAGGGCTTCGTGCATGCTAGGCCTGCACTCTACCACTGGGCTACACTGCTGGCTCCTCAACTTAGTTTCTGAATACACCATACCTCAATTTCTGACAGTTTTGGAGGTTAGTAGATGATATGAGTGTCATCATTTTATTTGTCTAGGCTGCCTTTGAACCATGATCCTTAAATCTCAAACTCAGCCATCATAGGTGGGTACACAGTTTCTTGGCCATGTACATCTGGTTTCCCTTACCTTTTCCACTCATGACCAGCACACCTAACACTTGAGATATACCTCCATCTCTGGCATTTTTTTTGCATTTTTTTATTGTAATTAGCAAAAGGGTTACATGATATTTGCCAGATAGAAGGTGCATTAATTCACATACATTGATAGCCTTTTACATGTCTTGGTTCCCGTTTCCCTCCCCCCCCCACCCCCCACCCGTCTTGATTTTCCCCCCTTCCCTATCAAATTTCAAATATCCAAATACAAATAAATTCAATATATCAGATAACAAAGTGAGATACTATACCAATATGAGATAACCAAGGGACAGCAAAGGAGATGAGAGACAACATAGTACATTAAGGACAACAATCATTCATTATATGCCTTTTGTTTCATTATCCTGGAGGTCCTTTCAATTAGTTTCACATTATATGTCCTTATGTATCAAGATTTTGCTCTATTGCAAATCTCTGCTAGTAGAGCCAAAGGTTTCTACTGATTATGACGAATGAGGGAAACCATTGAGCCTAAGTTCCTTTGAGTCTGGCTTACTTCACTTAATATGATTTTTTCTAAGTCTTTCCATTTCCTAACAAATGGGGCGATGTCATTCTTTCTGACAGCAGCATAGAATTCCATTGTGTACAAATACCACAACTTGTTGATCCACTCATCAACTGAGGGACATCTAGGTTGGTTCCATATCTTTGCTATGGTGAATAGCGCTGCAATGAACATGGTTGTGCTAGTGGGTTTAGTATGTCCTTGTTTCTGGGTGGTTGGGTAAATGACAAGTAGTGGAATTGCTGGGTCATAGGGGAGTTCTATGTTTAGCCTTGTGAGGAACTGCCACACTGCTTTCCACAGTGGTTGAACGAGTTTGCACTCCCACCAACGGTGTAGTAGTGATCCCTTCTGGCCACATCCCCTCCAGCATCTGTTGTCATACGTTTTCCTGATCCTGGCCATTCTAGCTGGAGTGAGGTGGAATTGTAGAGTTGTTTTGATTTGCATTTCTTTTATGACCAGAGATGTTGAGCATTTCTTCATGTGTCTATAGGCCACTTTTGTTTCTTCTTCAGAGAAGACTCTAAGTCTTTGGCCCATTTTTTAATGGGATGGGTGTTACTTTGGAGGTTAGTTTTGGAGTGATTCAATTTTTTGAGTTGTTGATATATTTTAGATATGAGGCCTTTGTTCGTTGTTTGGTTGGTGAAGATCTTCTCCACTGTGTAGGCTTCCTGATTAGTTTACTAGCTATGTCCTTTGCCATACAAAAGCTCTACAGTTTACTGCAGTCCCACTTATCCAGCCTTTCTCTGATTTGTTGTGATTCTTGGTCCTTATTAAGAAAGTTTCGACCTGTGCCAAGGAGGCCTAGTGTATCTCCTACTTCTTCCTGTAGAGTTTTCAATGTGTCAGCTTTTACCTCCAGGTCTTTGATCCATTTGGAGTTAATTCTAGTGCAAGGTGACAAAGAAGGATCCAGCTTTATTTTTCTGCAGGTGCTTAACCAGCACAACTTGTGGAAGAGGCTGTCTTTCTTCCATTCTATTTTTTTGGCTCCCTTGTCAAAGATTAGGTGGCCATAGGTCTGTGGTTTAATATCTGGGTCCTCAGTTCTATTCCATTGTTCTTCAGGCCTGTTCTTGTGCCAGTACCAAGCTGTTTTGAGAATTATAGCTCTGTAATAGAGTCTAAAGTTTGGAATTGAAATTCCTCCTGCGCTGTTCTTTCTGCTAAGAAGTGTTTTTGCTATACGGGGTCTTATATTATTCCATATGAAATTTTGGATTGCCTCTTCTATATCTTTAAAGAATTACATTGGGATATTGATGGGTATTGCATTAAATTTGTAGATAGCTCTTGGCAGGATTGTCATTTTCACAATGTTGATTCTTCCAATCCAGGAGCATGGGAGGTTTTTCCATTTCCTTAGTTCTTTTTTAATTTCCTTTTTTAGGGTTTTAAAGTTTTCGTCAAAAAGGTCCTTTACATTCTTAGTTAAGCTAATTCCTAGGTACTTTATTTTGTTTGAGGCTATTGTGAAAGAAGTTTCTTTCCTGATTATTGCCTCGTTCCTCTCACTGTTGGCATAAAGGAAGGCAGTTGATTTTTGAGGGTTGATATTATAGCCTGCTACTCTTCCAAAACTTTCAATCAGCTCAAGGAGCTTGGGAGTAGAGTCTATAGGATTCTTTAAATACAGAATCATGTCATCTGCAAAGAGGGATAGTTTTATTTCCTCTTTCCCTACTTGGATCCCCTTTATGCTTGCTTCTTGCCTTATTGCACTGGCTAGGAATTCTAGTACTATGTTAAAGAGTAGTGGAGAGAGTGGGCATCCTTGTCTCATTCCTGATTTTAGAGGGAATGGCTTTAGATTTTCACCATTAAGTGTAATACTAGCAGTAGGTTTCTCATACACAGCCTTTATTACATTGAGGAATGTTCCATGGATTCCTAGTTTCTCCAGAGCTTTTAACATAAAGGGGTGTTGGATCTTGTAAAATGCCTTTTCTGCGTCTATTGAGACAATCATGTGATTTTTGTCCTTGCTCCTGTTGATGGGTTGAATTATATTAATTGATTTGTGTATGTTGAACCAGCTTTGCCTCCCTGTGATGAATCCAGTTTGATCATAGTGTATAATTTTTTTGATGAGTTGTTTAGTCGGTTGGCCAGTATTTTGTTGAGAAGTTTTGCATCGATGTTCATCAAAGATATAGGTCTATAGTTCTCTTTCTTTGATGAATCTCTGTCTGGTGTGGGGATGTGGGTTATACTGACTTCATAGAATGAGTTTGGTAAGGAACCTTCATTTTCAATTTCGTTGAAGAGCTTGAGGAATATTGGTGTAAGCTCTGCTTTGAAGACCTTATAGAATTCAGCTGTGAATCCATCTGGAACTGGGCTTTTCTTAGGTGGAAGTTCTCTAATTGCCATTTCTATTTCAGAGCTTGAAATAGGCCTGTTGAGTTGGCTTAGTTCTTCTTGGTTCAGCGTGGGTATGTTAATATTGGCTAGGAATTCATCCATTTCTTCTAGATTCTCAAATTTTTTGGCACAAAAATTTGAGAAGTATTCCCTCATGATATTCTGGATCTTGGTATTTTCTGTCGTGATAGTACCAATTTCATCTGCGATTTTGTTTATTTCGATATGCTCTCTTCTTTTTTTGGTAAGATTTGCTAAGGGCTTGTCAATTTTGTTAATTCTTTCAAAGAACCAACTCCTTGTTTTGTTGATTCTTTCTATAGTTTTTTTGGATTCCAAATCATTTAATTCTGCTTTGATTTTAATAATTTGCTGTCTTCTACTGGGATTAGGGTTGGTTTGTTGCTCTTTTTCCAGGACCTTAAGGTGAGACATTAACTTGTTGGTTTGCAATTTTTCCAACTTGTTGTTGTAGGCACTCAGCGCTATAAATTTTCCTCTGAGTACTGCCTTTGCTGTGTCCCAAAGGAGTTGGTATTTTGTGTGCTCCTTACTGTTAAATTTCATAAACTGTTGGATATCTGTTCTGATCTCTTCGATGACCCATTGGTGATTCAACAAAGTGTTGTTCAGTCTCCATGAGTTACAGGGTTTTCGTTGGTGGAGATGTGTGTTCAGTTCCAGTTTGATGCCTTTGTGGTCTGAGAGTGTGCATGGAATAATTTCTGTGTTTCTGAATCTGTCCAGGTTTTTTTTATGGCCTAAGAGGTGATCTATTTTGGAAAATGTTCCATGTGCTGCTGAGAAAAACTTATATTGTGTTGTTGCTGGGTGGAATATTCTGCAGATGTCTGTTAGATCTAGTTGGTCTATATAGTTGTTCAGTTCTAAGGTTTCTCTGTTGAGTTTTTGCCTTGTTGATCTGTCCATAGGTGAGAGGGGTGTGTTAAAGTCCCCGACAATCACTGTATTTCGATCTATGTATGGTTTCAGTGTAAGTAAAGTTTGCTTGATGAAGTTTGGAGCTCCGGGATTGGGTGTGTAAATATTTAAGATCGTTACGTCTTCCTGGAGGAAAGATCCCTTTAGTAGTATGTAGTAACTTTCTTTGTCTTTTCTTACTAATTTTGGTTTGAAGTCTATTTTATCTGATATGAGGATGGCAACTCCAGCCTTTTTATGGGGGCCGTTAGCTTGATAGAGTTTATTCCAACCTCTCACTTTCAAAAGATGCTTGTGTTTTTGGGTAAGATGTGTCTCTTGAAGACAGCAGAACGATGGCTCTTGCTTTTTGATCCAACTAGCCAGCCTATGCCGTTTAATTGGAGAGTTGAGTCCATTGATATTGAGAGTTAGGATTGAGAGATATTTATTAGGTCCTACCATTTTTAAAAGCTTGTGGTCCTTAGGTGGTATGCTGTGTAGGTGCCGTTTCTTTCCCTATATTGCATTTATTTTGGTTTTCTATTTATAGAACATCTTTCAGAATTCTCTGTAGTGTTGGTTTTGTTGCAACATATTGTTGCAGCTTTTCCCTGGAATGGAATGTTTTTATTGTTCCGTCAGTTATGAATGAGAGCTTAGCTGGGTACAGTATTCTTTGTTGGTAGTTATTTGACTTAAGGCATGAAATATATGCTTCCAGTCAGTTCTTGCTTGCATGGTCTCTGCTGAGAAATCTGGGGTTATTCTGATTGGTTTTCCTTTATAGGTTACTGATCTCTTTTCCCTGGCTGCCTTTAGGATCCTTTTTTTGGTTTCTACTGATCCAGTTCAGATTAAGATGTGGCGGTGAGATGTTCTTTTCTGGTCAGGTCTGTTTGGGGTTCTAAAAGCTTCTCGTATCTGGATGGGCCTGCCTTTCTGGATATTTGGGAAATTCTCTGAGATGATTCCCTGAAGTACATTTCCAATACCATTGACCTCTTTCTCCAGACCCTCCTCAATACCAATTAGTCTTAAATTAGGCTTCCTAATTGTATCTTGGACCTCCTGAAGCGCTCTCTCATTTTTCCTAGATTTGGATTGACTCATTTTCTTTTCTTTCTCTATAATAACTAAATTATCTTCAGCCCCGGAAATTCTCTCCTCTGCATTGTCTTACCTGCTATCAAAGCTATCTACTTTATTTTTCATCTCCCTTGCTACTAATTGCTCATTTTTGATGCCTTGCATCTCTTCTTTTAGATAAAGTATGGATTTCTTTATCTCCTTGATTTCCATTTGAGTAGTTAGCTCAGTAGCTTTATTTTCTTTGAACATTTGCTGTAGTTCGGTCACCTTTTTATTTGTGGATTCTATGAATTCATCCATCTTTCTTTGAACAGCCTTTATTATGGCCTCCTTTATGGCTTCTTCTTTTCACTTATCACCTTGTTTATGGTTTCCTCTTGTTCAGCTATGGCTTCCTCCCTTACCTCTTTCTTTATATTTTCACATTTTTCATTAATGATGTTTATCAATTGCATTTGTACAGCACTTGGAAGACTCTCCTCTAGGTTTGCCAGTGACTGTTCCAGTGGCTGTTTATATTGGGTGGGGGAGGTGGGAGATGTTGTTTCTTGATTTGACATTTTTCTTGAGTTTCTTGTTCTGCCCATTTGAAAATGGGAGCAAGATTAATACTAGACACTATTATAGTTTTTCAGATGTAACCAACCTAGACCTCTGTAGCTGGCAGACTCTAGATGTTCATAAGTTTTGATTGGTGTTATCAGTCTTTCTTTTTGTGCAGTTACCAAGTAGTCTAATTATTCACTGATAAGCGATTTATATCTAAAACAATAAGCCTCTCAATCCAATCTCTATTGTCTTTAAGTCCCTCTGAGCCTAGAGAATAATTAAACAACTAGATATACAATGTTGCTCATCAGCCATCAAGTGTAGATCCATGCAGTATAAGGGTTCAAAGAGGAGCAGAGGTCCAGAGATAGAAAAATAGAATGAGAGAGGTCAGGGGGTAAGTACGTAGAGTATTTGAGTACAAAGTTTGGAAAGTATTAGAATAAAACTTATGTGTTGCTGCGCGACTAGCTCTTAGCCCAACCAGTGGCCTCACAGTGGACCAGGGATGGATCTGCGAGCTTCCCTCTGAGCGTGGTTGGTGGACGTTTTCCTGTGCTGCTTCCAGGGGCGGCCCCAAGCCAAGGGTCTGGGGATTGAGAGTTTCAGGAACTCTATGCAGGACCAGCAGGAGGCCCCTCTGTTCCCAGGGGGGGGGCCCAGCTGGGGACTTGGGCTCCAAGGGCGGAGCCGCGCCTTTTTGTTTCTCAGAAAGGGAGCTTGGCTGCTGGTCGGCCCTTCAGATCCCTGCTGTGTTTCCACTGCTTTGTCAGAGTCTGTGACTGTGGTGTCTTGCTCAGGATTCCCAGCTGGAGGATGCCCCGCTTGAGAATTGAGGGGGGGCAGATGCGGCTCCTATATACCCGCATCCCCTACCCACTGTTGTAGGGCAGGGTCTCAGAGCCCTCCACTCTCCAGAACCAGTGCCCTGGGTGAGGAGCCTGGTGGGCGGGTGGGAGCTGGGACATCTCCGCCTCCTCTGGTGGGGTGCTGAGTCTTAGGGTCCGCTCGCTTGTCAGTCTCCAGTCAGAGGGCTGGGGGTTGAGCCCGTTGGGCGGGTGGGAGTTGGGACACCCCCGCCTCCCTTGGTGGGGTGCTGGGTCTTATGGGTAGCCTGCCTGTCAATCTTCAGTCAATGGCCTGAGGGAGGGGGCTGTTGAGGGAAGGGACAGGCTTCTAAATTCCTTGCCCCCCTGCTCCCACCAGTGTTTCTCGGGCGGGGTGTTGGTGTCTGAGTTAAGTTCTATTGCTTGGCACCCGCTCTGCTTTCCCGATGTGTTTGGGGATGTGCTGTATTACTCACTCCTCTTCATCCGTCTGGTGGTGCTCCACAGTGGTGGGGAGTCTTTATCTCCCCTTGGGTCTCCGCCGTCACCTGTGTTCCGCGTCTAGGCTCCGCTGCTTGCTGTTCTGGTTCTGCTTCTGGGTTCTGCTGCTTCTGCCCTTCGCTGGCGCGGTTCTGTGCTGGTTTCTGCAGCCGTTGGGCTCCCAGCCTGGCGCCCTCCACTGCCGCCGCTTTTTCGTGGATTAGAACCGGTGCCTGCCCCCGCTTTCCCCGCGTGGAGCAGGTGCCCGCTCAAGCCGCTTTTCGCGGCTTGGTCGGGCACCAGCTGCCGCTTGTCGCGTCTTTCCTCAGGTTTGGAAGAGAGGTGGGGGAGGGGTCCTCGCGTTCCGAATTCTTTGAGAAAGTTGGATGTGAGCTTCATCTGGATTGCTTTTCCGGTTTGAGTCTTTCTCCGTTGCTTTTTGAGTTTGTTGTTGTGGATTTCTTTAGGCAGTTTGCTCGTGGGACTCCCTTGTTCTCTCTTTTTGTCAGAGAAAGGTAGGCAGCGTCCCTATTGTCTCGGCGCCATCTTCCTTTGTTCCCACTTTTATATTTTAAAATATCTAACACTTGGGATGGGAAAGTAAAGTCATTACCTTTACAGTAAGGAATATTTGTATCTCATATATGTTTGTGTCTTTTTTTCTATGACTCAAACAGCATTGAAACTGGGTAAGGTAATCCTATCTGCTACTCAGGACCTGAGACTATTATCTGTAGTGAATTCTAGAAAACAGGAAGTGCGGCTGTAGCTCAAGGATAGGGGTTATAGTCTTCTGCTGAAGTGTTCAGGGACAGGGCCGAGGCCTATGAACTACAAAAAACAAAAAAGAAAAGAAAAGAAAAGAAAGTTTTAAAAAGATGCAAAACAGCACAATATTTAGATTATTTCTCAAAAATTAAAGAAAGGCAGCTATTCCTCAATGTATAAACAAAACAGTATTTGAAAAAAAACAGCTGCAGGTATACTATAGGTAATACTCAGCTTAAAACTGTAGCAATACATAGTTGGGTAATTTCAATAAATATTTCCTGTGATATAAAAAGAGAACTAAAACACAAAAAACATTATTGGTCATTGTAAAATATCATTTTCTTAATATGTTAGGGAGAAAAGCATATATTTCTCATAAATCAATTTCCACTTTTATATTTTAAAATATCTAACACTTAGGATGGGAAAGTAAAGTCATTACCTTTACAGTAAGGAATATTTGTATCTCATGTATGTTTGTGTCCTTTTTTCTATGACTCATTTTAGATGTACAGGTAATGGAAAATGTGTTCAAGACCTGCCAGGAAAGTCCACATGAATGTCTTTGTGAAGTAGCAGTTGCAAGTAGTATCGAAGTGGAGGAAAACGTGAGATTAGCAACAACTTTAAATTTGAGCTCTACACATAATCCAGAGCTGATTAGTAATAACGGTAACAACTTAGGGGTGAGGACTGAGGAGTTCATTAAGTGTCAGAACATGCTTCTGTCTCCTAAGCCTGATGAGATGCATGCTGCATATAGATCTCGTATGTCTCCTGTTCTTAAAAAATCCATCGGATATTCAGAGCATTTTACTCATGATTGTGACAGTCCAAAAGATCTGCAGTATCATAATTCTGTTCTCCCTGCCCAAGAAATTCTTCAGGGAGGGAGGAAAACTGCTAAATGTACTGTGTGATGAAAAATCTTGTACTTAACACCGACCATCACTACACATCCGAAAATGTACACAGGAGAGACTCCTCATACATGTAGTGAATGTGAGAAATCTTTCAGTAATGAAATACGCCTTACAATACCTCAGAGCAAATATCCTGAGATATGTGATGCGTACATCAAGTGTGAAAATTAATTTCTGAGAAGTCAGACCTGAAGCTCCAACCTCGATCTCCAAGAGAAGACAAACCTTATGAATATGAGGAACGTAATAAAATTTCTGCCCAGAATTCAGCTCTCAGCACACATCAGAGATCTCACACAGAAGAGAAATCTTATGAATGGGATAAATGTGGGAAGACTTTTAGACTGAAATCATACCTCACTTTGCACCAGAGAAGACACACAGAAGAGAAACCTTATGAATTTAATAAATGTGAAATGTCTTTCACCCAGAAGATACACATTCGAGTTCATCAAATAACACACACAGGAGAGAAATCTTATAAGTGTAATGAATGTGGAACGTCTTTCCAAGGGAAGGGAAAACTTCGTGTTCATCAGAGAATACACACATAGTGAAACCTTATGAATGTAACCAATGTGTAAAGTCTTTCAGACAGAAATCTTCCCTCAAATTGCATCAAAGAACACACACAGGAGAGAAACCTTATGTGTGCAACAAATGTGGAAAGACCTTCAACTGGAAGTCATATCTTGATGGGCATAATAGAACACACACAGGAGAGAAAACTTATGCATGTAGTGAATGCGGAAAGTCTTTCAAATGGAAGGTAAAAGTCCATGTTCATCAGAGAATATACTCAGGAGAAATACCTTATGAGTGTAACATATGTGGAAAGTCCTTCACACAGAAGCCAAACCTCAACATGCATAAGACAATTCAAACAGGAGAAAAACCTTATGGATGTAACCGATGTGGAATGTCTTTCAAATTTAAGTCTTCCCTCAAATTGCATCAGAGAACACACACAGGAGAGAAACTGTACGAGTTCATCAAATGTGGTAAGACAACAGAATTCACACATATTAGAAACCTTAGGAATATAACCAAAGTTGAAAGTCTTTCGTGCAGTATTCACCCTTCAGGAAGCGTAAGAGAGTAGACACATATGAGAAGCCTTAGCAATGTAATAAATAGGAAGGACTTTTTAGTCTGTGGAAGAAAACTCAGCTTGTGTCACAGAACCAACACAAGATAAAACCCTTAATGAATGTAGCAAATGTTCAGTCTTTTCCCCAGAAGGCACAAGTCAAGATTTATCACTAAACACCCACAGGATAGAATCCGATGAATAAAATGAAAGGGAAATTTTTTTGAAGAACTCATATTTGAGTTTCCATGATACCACAGACACAGGATAAAAATCGTATGAATATAAGATTATGAAAAATCCATCATGAACGCATGACTAAGTATAAAATGCACATAGGAGAGAAAAACCTTATGAATATTACAAATGTGGAAAGTGTTTGACCTGGAAGGCATACTTCTGTGTTCATCACAAACCTGATTCCCATAGAAGAAAAGAAAACTAATGAATAGAAGAAATGTGCAATGACTTTTAATCAGAAGTCAGTCTTCAGTACATTTCAGAACATACACAATAGAGAAATAGAGAAATTCTCAGTAATGAAAAACATTTAGCTATATATAGAATCTCTGTATATGGGAGCATTAGGGTAAGTCTTCTAAACAAAGTCAACCTTCAGCAAGCATTAAGAGCACTCACAGAAGAAATAATAGCATGTAGGAAAACCTTTGTCAGAAACCTCTAAAAGCTGACTGTGTGGCTTAGTGGTAGAGTGCTAACCTATCAAGGATGAAGGCCTGGGTTAGATTCCTCAATACTACGTGAAAAGAGCAAGCCAGAAGCAGCACTGTGGTTCAAATGGTAGAGTGCTAACCTTGAGCAAAAGTAGCTCAGGTCCTGAGTTCAAGCCAAAGGATTGGAGAGAGAGGGAGAGAGAGAGAGAGAGAGAGAGAGAGAGAGAGAGAGAGAGAGAGAGAGAGAGAGAGAGAGAGAGAGAGACAGAGAGACAGAGAGAGACAGAGACAGAGACAGAGAGAGAGGGAGAGAGGGAGAGAAAAGAGAGAGAAAGAGAGAGAAACAGGAACTTCTAAATTTTACAGAGATAGAGAAGGAGAGAGAGAAGGAGACAGAAATTAATTTCTAAACTTTAAAGTCTTTCTATTTCCTTACAAATTCGTCTATGTCATTCTTTCTGACAGAAGCACAGAATTCCATTGTGTAAAAATACCATATTTGATCTACTCATCAACTGACGGGCATCTGGGTTGGTTCCATACCTTTGCTATAGTAAATAGTGCTGTGATAAATGTTATTGTTCTAGTGAATTTAGTATGTCCTATCTGGACGATTGGCAAGTAGTGAAATTGCTGGATCACAGGGGAGCTCTATGTTTAGTCTTTTTGGGATACTGCCATAGTGCTTTCCATAGTGGTTGAACGAGTTTGCAATCCCACCAGCAGTGTGGTAGTGATCCCTCCTGGCCACATCCCCTGCAGCATACGTTATTAGATTTCTGGATCTTGGCCATTCTAACTGGAGTGAGGAGGAAAAGGGAAAGAGGAACTGAAACTTTCTCTCCTTACAGATGACATGATTCTGTATTTAAAGAACCCTTTAGACTCTACTCCGAAGCTGCTTGAGCTGATATAAAACTTTGGTAAGGTAGCAGGGTATAAAATTAACCCTAATGTCAACTGCCTTCCTATATGCCAAAAAATGAGAGGAATGAGGCAAGAATCAGGATAGCAACTCATTTTGCTATCAAAGAAAATAAAATACCTAGGAATTAACTTAGAATGTAAAGCACCTTTTTGATGGAACTATAAACCCTGGAGAAGGAAATTAACGCAGAACTGAGGAAATGCAAAAACCTATGCTCCTGGTTCGGAAGAAGTAATACTGTAAAAATGGCAATCTTGATAAGGACTATCTACAAATTCAGTGCAATATTCATCAATATCCCAATGTCATTCTTTAAAGAAACAGAAGAGGAAATCCAAAATTTCACTTGGAATAATAAAAGACCCCTTATAGTCTGTCTTCTTGCATGATACATAATGTTTAATCTCACCTTCTCCACCAAAATCTCACCTTTCTCATTGAGACATAGGTGGCCCTGTTTACTAGCAGCAAAGGCTCAAACGCGCAGTTTCAGGTGTCACCACTGCCTCTGTTACTGGGTAGATCCAACTCTGTCATCGATTCTGAGGTCTGCTCTGGGAGTCTTGGTCACAAGTTGTTCTGTGGCATCTGCTGCCAGCCTGTGCCTATTTGCTTCCTTTCCTCCAGCAGCCTACAACAGGGAATGAAGATCAGGCGCTGATCCTCTACTTCATATGCAGGGCAGGATGAGCCCAACCCTCCCTCATCTTCCTCTTCCAATTTTTGGGAAAAAATGTGCTGGCAGAAGTCCTCAGGTGTGGGGCATGGCTGATCCACACTTTTAATCCAGGCTGGTCAGGAGGCTGAGATCTGAGTATGGAAGTTCCAAGTCACCTAGAACAGGAAAGTCTGATAGATTCTTACTACCAAAAATAAAAAACAGCTGGGAATGGAGTTTGGGCTCAAGTGGTAAAGGGCTAGTCTTGAGTACAAATGCTTAGTGCCCAGGCCCTGAGTTCAGGCTCCAGCACTGCCAACAACCTCACTTTAGTGAGATTTTAGCTTTATCCATGTAGACACATCTCACTGGAATCTTTGCTGGT
The DNA here is from genome assembly GCF_031878675.1 of Megascapheus bottae. Taxonomy (NCBI): domain Eukaryota; kingdom Metazoa; phylum Chordata; class Mammalia; order Rodentia; family Geomyidae; genus Megascapheus; species Megascapheus bottae. The sequence continues at coordinate 1,255,718 of NW_028327641.1, read as the reverse complement.
AGAGATAGTATTCATAATTTTGTCTCAAGGTAAAGGTACTCCTGGGGTAGTACACAAAAGGTGTCATGGAGAGAGGAGCCCCACTTGTTTCTGGTTTGAAGATGGCATAGGTCAAGCCAGCATGGAGTTGGCACATCAGTCTTTTACCTAGCACCACCTACAAGTGAATGTCAAATGACATTGATTGTTGTGGGATTGTCTGATTGAAGGGCCCCATTAAGGGCAGTGATAGCACATCCAAACTTGGATACCAGGAATGCTGAAATCTCAAAGCTAAGATTTTTGTTGGCTACAGAAATGCTGGTGTGTATGTTATTCACTAAAAGTTCAGGTGCAAAGATTCTGAAGCTTGATGCCATGTGTTTATTCCATTTAGTAAAATTAGTTTAATGCACTGTATAAATTAAAACATTTGATAAGAGTCAAGGGTAGTGAAAACATTGTTCTTGAATTCAGGTGTCTGGCGGGGTAATGGGGGGGTGTTGGTGGCTGGGACTATGAAGCTGGAGCTGCTATCAAACCATGGATCATGTTCCTCTTTGTCTGGGAGAAATGACTCCAAAGATGAAATTTGAATGGTGAGGAAAAGATGATGATGTACTCAGGAAATTTCTCCTAAACAAATGCTCATGTGGAAATGGGATGGGGGCTGGGCATATCTGAGGCAGAGCTTAAGGGGGCTTCTCATGGCGTTCAGAACGTTCCTTGCGACTTCGGGCATGCAGCAGGGTGTTTTAGATGGCCATTGTGAGATGGATGGAATAAGACTGGAGACAAGATGAATGCTGGGATCCTGCAATGCTCTTGCATGGGTGGCTGGTGGCTCACCTGAAAGAACTAATTATGTCTAAAAAAGAAATCAGGAATTTGTTTTGATTAGATAATACCTGTAATCCGAGGTATATTCAGGATCCTGATCTTAGTATTGCGGTTTAAAACCAACCCAGAAAAGGGAAAATGCATGAGACTCTTACTCCCAATTTAGAGCAAGAACAAAGATTGAAGTAGAGCTGTGGCTCAAGAGCTAGAGTGCTACCTTGAGCAAAGAAAAGCTAAGAAAAAGCTCCAGGTCTTGAGTTCAAGGCCAGGAATGAAAGAAGGAAGGTAAAAAAGGGAAGTATGTGAGGAAGGGATATATATAAATGAAAGAGAGAAGGAACTAGAAATTTAAAACTAGAGAATATTTAAAAGTCATCAGTCCTTCTAAGAAAAGTGTTGGAGTATGGGTTCTATATGTGGTGAACTGGAAGCCCAGCAGTGACTTGTTAACCAAAGAGTCACCATGATGAGCAAAGGATAGAAATCTGCATGAGCCTCTTAGCGGATGGAGTCACAGAAGAGAACCTCAGCTCCCATCCCATAGTTAGAAGTATATAGAGATGGGGAAGTTGGCATCACCTTGATGTCATTGTGTCCATGGAGACTGGAAGCCATGGCTCTGTGAAAGCACAATGTTCTGGTTACTGAGCTGAGAGGCTGAGAAGAGCCAAGTCCTGGCCATGAAGAAATCAGGGTGGCAGCAGAGCAACTCTGCTGCAGTGTGTGCTTGCTTGTCTGTTCTTATTCTGTGGTGGATCAGGACGGAGCAGGTGATAGTAACTGTTTTGTGGTCACAAGCCCTTCACCAAGAGCTTCCTCTGGGATCCTCATAAGCTACAGGGTGGCTGGTGGTGGGATGTGTGTGGGGTGGAAGTGACAGAGGGATGGACGCATGGCAAGGTGGGTGAAGAGATGAGAGGAATGATGAGAGCCCAGTTCATTGGTTTCCAAGGTTAATGGGTGGGAGGTAGAGAGGCATGATGGAGGAAAGATGGAGGCAGGGGAAGGTGGTGACAGAGTGAGGCCATCTGTAGTGCCAGCCTGGCCATCATCTGAAGCCCATAGGCAGCTTCCTGATCCCTCACTTTGTCCTGCTCCTTGTGGAGGGAATGTCACGTGTACCCAGAGCTAGGGGTGGGGCAATGTTAGTAGCACCTGGAGAACCATTGGCCTCTACCTGGGTGAGGGGTGGTTATGGCTCCCATGCTGGGTGGCCTGATAGCTATGGAACAGATCTCTCCTTAACTACCACAGTCAGTGGCTGCTCTCCATCTAGGGTTAGGGCACCTGCTCAGCCATCAGGACACCCCATGCCAGGACAGAGGCCTACAATTCAGATGGCAGCACAGGGGTGAAGATGATCTCACCGTAGCCCTAGTTACATGGCTGTCCCTGCATGCAGGACAGGATGAGCTGGGGGAAGATGTTCTCTGTGTTTTTCCACAGCCTATCCTGGCCTCTTCTTGTGTCTGATTAGACCAAGAGAGTACCAGGTTCCCTCTCATAGTCCTGGTTCTTTTTCTTTTACAGTCATGAGGCTTGAACTCAGGTCCTGGGTACTGTCCCTGAGCTCTTTTGCTCAAGGTTGATGCTCTACCATTTGAACCATAGTGCCATTTCCAGCTTTTCCTTTTCATGTGGATCTCTGATATCTTCAGTGCTGTGCCTGCAGGGAGGCACTCACCCCACAGACAGAGCCACCTCTGCCGTGATTTTGACTGCCCACAACCCTCACACCCACTCCTTGCACACCCCTCGACTCCAGTTTTAGGTCCTCTTGGCCCGGGTGTCCAGCCTACCCCTTCCTACACTCACTAAGAGTCTACAATTGTCTTCCCAGGGTCCTTTTTCTACCAGCCAGAGTACAGACTGTGCACATCTTGACGATCACAGAGCTCAAAGCCAAAGGCTGAGATGCAGAAGGGGGTGACCCAGTAGCAGCACAGGGCCCATGGATCATCCTGTGCATCCCCCAGCCTGTGACTTCCCCCACCCACTTGGCAGGTAAGCTCCATGCCCACATCCTGATCCCTGGTCCCCTCCAATTCCATTCTCCCTTGGATTTTGCAGACTGTCTACCATCAGGATCTAAAATTCTATTCATCACTTTATGTCCTTATCACTGATTTGCTACTTTGGCAGGATCTCCCCGTGCCTGGAGAGTGGGCATGTCATGTACTCTCTGTGGAGAAGTTGCCCCAGGAGAAGAAATATGCACTTATGTGAATGTTGGACAGGACAGGAGGGCTCCCTAGGATCAGAAGCCACAGGAGGGGTGCAGATGGGGGAATGCTAGGGGCCCCAGGGGATAGTGGGAGTTAGGGCACAGTTGATTCCTTCTGCAGGGTTGACACCCTTTCACAATCCCAACATAATGAGGTTCACATTACAGATGTCAGAGACAGTGCAGATTGCCAATGGGCGCAGGGGTCACTGTCACCCCCAGATGCTGGCTGCATGCTGGGATGCACGCAGAGATGGTTTCAAGATCAGATAATGAGGATGTTGCAGGGTGTAACCATTCTTTTCAGATGGCTCTCTACCTCTCTTGAGCTTCATCTCTATCTTTGGCTTTTCTTGGCAGTTAACTGGAAATGAGAGTTTCATGGACTTTCCTTTCTGGACTGGCTTCAAACAGAAGCTATGCACAGTTTTCAAACCATACCCTACTGAAGAAGGGAAGCTTGATCTGGTGCTTAAATGGGTTGCACTTTGGCTCCGTTTGCTATGCCTCACGGGAGGGGGCTCATCATTTGTAGACTCAGATCTCATGACCTTCAAAGCCAAATGCTACCTGAAAGTTCAGGGTCCCAGCCTATGTGTTGGGCCTGGGTGAATGCATTCTCTGTTATGCTGGGTCATCAACCCATGTTTTAAGCTGGAAGTAGGCAGTGCCACATTTGATAAGAACATCTGCCAGAGATTGTCACCTCATGAAAGCAGATTCTAAATTTGTATTCCATTTCCTGTGGTGGAGAAATCCCCTCCAAGTTAGACAGGCTCACATCCACCTGCAGGTCACACTCCTAATGCACCCTTGAGTGTCCTCATGGTATTGGGATCTAAGTTTGTAGGGAATGCTGGTTTAGTCCAGGAATTAGCTGGACAAGTGATGAACAACGTGTTGTGCATTAATATAAGAACAATTTAGGAAGCCCTGGAGGAGCATCAACCTGACCCTTTGTGGTGCTATAAATCTGATAGGATGTTCCAGACTGAGAAACAATCACATGGCTTTGTGTTTGGCATCCAGACAAGTGAGTGCATGTCTTAGCTTGTCAGCCAATACAGAGGAGGACATGAATAAGTGGGTGGAAAGCAAAAGCATCTGTCAGACCCCTGACTGGAGGCAGGTGGAGAGAACATAGGAAGGTAGATACCATGGCTGTGGTGGGGCCAAAAAAAAGGGTAAAAGAGGAAAAGGAACAAGGTACTGGTAGCTCAAGACTGTCATCCTAGCTACTCAGGAGTTTGAGATCTGAGGATCACAATTCAAAGCCAGCCCAGGACAGAAACTCCATGAGACTCTTATCTGCAATGAACTACTGAATGCAAGAAGCTCAAGCTCAGTGACAGTATCCAGGCCTAGCGTTCAAAACCCAGGACTGGCAGAAAAAAGTATCAAAGGACAAGAAGCTGGCCAAAAGTTAGAGGGACTCTATCTTGACAAACAATACAATGGTAAGTTGCACTCAGAAGAATTGCACAAAATCTAGAAATGCCTGAGACCTATCTATGTATGTTTCCTGTTTGTCTAAATACATAAGTTTATGTATTTATATATTAGTATAGAGAGACAGATCAATACATATGACTATACATATATAAATAGCCAGAAACTTATGGGTGGGTGGTATGCTGTGTGAGAGTTTGTGTTTGTGTTTTGTGGATGGCTATCTCTGTTTAAGAAAGATAGAAAATGTGTAAATATCTTTAAAAAAACTTGATAAAATATAGAGAGACATAAGCTCTTGAGGGAATCTGAAATGACAAGATTATTCACAGGCACGTTTATCCTTATGGATACCTCAGCAAGTTTTAATTTTTTTCATTATTTTCTTTCTTTTTTTGAACCAGTGCTAAGGATTTCTCTCAGGGACCAGATGCTGTCAATTACTAATTTTCTCATGGCTGGTACAAGAGGAACTGAGCCACAGTTCCACTTTTGCCTTATTTATTCGTGCTTAACTGAAGATAAAGATTTCTATCAGTGACTTTCTTTCAGGGGCTGATTCTAACGAGGATCCCCAGACCTCAGCCTTCTCTATAGCTACAATTAACAATATGAGAACCCAGCACTGGGTTCCAATGCACAGGGCAAGAAATTGAGTGAATCTCTCAACTCCAATTAGCTATAATAAGCTAGAAGTGAAAGACCAATACCTTTGAGGAAAAGATGCTGAGGGTTATCACACAGGCCCTATGAGTAAGCCCTAAACCCTGTACACATGTGTGCATGCACACATTGGCAGATACACACACAAATGCACACACACAATATCTCAGGCAATATTGTATTTTGAATTAATATCCAAAGATTGGACAACAGGATAGCAAGTAATAAAATCTGTTTTTCTTGTCTACATTGAGGGAAAGGGATAAGTCACAAGATGCAGAAGCGAAGAATTCAGAGGCAAATGCTGTGAGTGAATAACTTGTAAAAAGCACATTTCTTTTCTTTTCTTTCGTTTTTTCTGCCATTCCTGGGGCTTGAACTCAGGGCCTGAGCACTGCTCTTGGCTTTTCCCAAGTCTAGCCCTCTGCCACTTGAGCCACATTGCCATATGGATTTTTATATCTGTGTGATATTAAAGACTCAAACCTAGATCTTCGTGGATGCTAGGCAAGCACTCTACCACTGGGCCAAACTCTAAACCCTGATAAAGTATTTATAAATAGTCATCATCATATCAAAATATCCTTTCTCCTACAAAGAATGAACACTTATCTATGTCTGTAAGACTTTTTTTATGTCACCAATGCTTCTGTGATTTTCCCACTTGCATTTTTACAGATGACAGCACAGATATTATCAGGAAGAAAAATAGATTAGGATACAGAAACCTAACAACGTCCTAGTAGATTGAAGTGAAAAATTTGTGCAAGATGGCCTGGGTGTTTCATCTAGTTGTAGAGTGCTTGGCTACCACACAAAAAGACTCCGGTTTGATTCTGCAGTACCATATACATAGAAAACGCTGGAAGTGGTGCTGTGGCTTGGTGGGACAGCTATAGCCTAAAGAAAGCCTAAGAACAATGGTCAGGCTCTGAGGTCAAGTCCCAGGACTAGCAAAAAAAATGTGCAAGAGGCAAAATGCAAGCTGAGAAGGCACTGTGAAGCAAAATGTCTTGTGAAGGGTAACGGGAATAGTGACAGTTAAGTTTGGATCTTACCTAAGAAAGGCTCCTTGAGCCTGAGACCAGGCTAGCACTTACGCATAGTTAATGACTTGGGATTTGAACAAAAAGGTGTGCTGTTTACTACATCCATATGTGAGGTGGGAAGGGAGATTCAGCCTCCAGTATGTCTTTGGGGAGGTCTTCTGTGAGCAAGGAGCTTTGGTCATTGGGCCTTGAAAGGTGACCCTACCTCCCTCACAATGGAACAGAATATGGAACCCTGGTAACCAAGCCACTGTATGTGACAACCAGCTCAAGCCAGCTCCCTTGGCCTGTGGCTAAGGAACCAGAAAGATGTTGCTGTGCTGTTGCCAAAGGTCAGGAGGCTCGCATCTCAGGCATGAGAGATATGGATGTCTTACTTGAAGAAGTAGATGCTGGATCAGTGCCAAGCCAAAATTCCAGTATATCAGGCATTTCTCTAGGAAGAAAGCCAGGAAACTCCAGGGCAACTCAGATGAGGTATATTGAGAGGAAACCTATTTGAACCCATCATCCTGCCCACACACTACAACCTTCTTGTGTGCTTTCAAGTGACTATACTGAGATTAGAGTGTGTCATTTCCAATCTACTCTATTCCAATTCCTCAGTGTGAAGTGTGGTCCCATTCCTACGTTTGAAATATCCACTGTTTTGCCAACATAGTGTGATAGTAAGTCAGCTCAGACTCTGAATGAGCCTTGTAACCTATGGATCCTAGAGGAAGGCCTGTTGGAGATGCTGCTGACAAAGCTGATACCTGCCTACCAGAAAGGTGATCTCTTTTATGTGGGAAACTTCCTGCACAATTTCAAATAGTGGAGGACAATGTAGTAGTAGCTGGAAATTCTCTTGAAAAAGTGAGTGTTCCCCCTCCAAACCCAGGTTTGCTCACCCTTCCTGGCCAAGTCTTGGAATACTTGGCTCCTCTCTGAGCCTGTTTGGTTCACTGGGGTGTTCCCAGGGGAGCTAAGCATGATACAAGTGCACAAACTACTTTATTATGACTGGGACACCATGCCATTTCATTTCCCTCACAAGCTACTAAAGTCTCAACAGTGTGCTTACTGAGAAGTTGGATTTCAGGCATGAGTAAGTGGCTCCCAACTGCAGCCCTCACCTAGGTGACATCCTAGGAAATCCCATTTCCCAGTAAGAAATGAGGTGTTAGTACTAATGGCGGAGGCCTGTGAAATACTGGACTTCATTCATGCTCGGCAAGAACTCTTCCACTAGGCTTAACTTATGGCCCCAGTGGGGAGGAAGTTTTCCATAAAATATGTAGGAAATATGTACACTAAGGAAAAGCCATCAAAAATAGAAGAAAAATTATATACTTAGATAACGACATGCCAGTATTATGGCAGATCTCTGTAATTCTAGCTTCAAGAGTAGCCTATTTGGACCGGGAGTTGGCTGGCTGAAGTAAAGTGCTATCCTTGAGCAAGCCCTAGGACAGTGCTCTGGCCATGAGTTGAAGCCATAGGACATGCAAAAAATAATAATCTAATGCCCGTGACTGGTGGCTCACCCTGGTAATCCTAGCTACCCTGGAGGATCGAGGTTCAAAGACGGACCAGGCATAAAAATCTGTGAGAATCTTATTTCCAAATAATCCAGAAAATTCAAAATGACAATGTGCCTCAAGTGGTAGAGCTCTTGCCTTGAGCTGAAGAGCTTAAGGTAAACATCCAGGCCCAGAGTTCAAGCCCCATGAGTGAAAAAAAGAAAAAGAAAAAGAAAGCCCTTATCTAAGGCTGGAGTGCACACTAGTGGTAGTTTGCTTGCCTAGTATGCACAAAGCCCTGTGTTCAATTACTCTGTACCACTTACACCAAAAAAAAACAGGTGGAAATGATCCCAGAAGGTTGGGTTCTGAGGATCACAGTTCAAAGCCAGGCCAGACGCTAAAGTCCATGAAAGTGTTACTTCCACTTAAGCACCAGAAAACCAGAAGTGACACTGTGGCTCAAGGTGTTTAAGGTTGTAGCCTTGAGCTGAAGAGCCCAGGGACACTGCCCAGGTGCACAATTAAAGTCTTACAACCAAGAGACAGAGAGAGAGAGAGGGAGGGAGAGAGAGAGAGAGAGAGAGAGAGAGAGAGAGAGAGAGAGAGAGAGAGAGACAGAGAGAGACAGAGAGAGACAGAGAGAGACAGAGAGAGACAGAGAGAGACAGAGAGAGACAGAGAGAGACAGAGAGACAGAGACAGAGACAGAGACAGAGAGACAGAGACAGAGAGAGAGACAGAGAGAGAGAGACAGACAGGCAGACAGACAGAGACAGAGAGACAGAGACAGAGACATCAAACAGTCAGGCACTGCTGGCTGAAGCGTGTAATTCTAGCTACTGTGGAGGCTGACATTGGAGGATCTTGGTTCAAACCCCAAAGCCAGCCTGGACACATATGTTTGTGAGGCTTACATCACCAATTAACTACCAGAAACCAAAAATGGAGCTGTAGAGGAAGAGCGCTAGCCTTGAGTTGAAGAGCTCAGGGACAGAGTCCAGTCCCAAAGTCCAAGCACCATGATGAATCAATACTAAAAAAAAGAAGATAGCTAATAGTAATGATGAATAATTTTGTGCTGGGAGTTTGGCCTAGTGGTAGAGTGCTTGCCTAGCATGCACAAAGACCTGGGTTCAATTCCTCAATACCACATACATAGAAAAATGCTGGAAGTGGTGCTGAGGCTGAAGTGGTAGAGCCCTAGCCTTGAGAAAATATAAGGACAGTGCTCAGTCCCTGAGTTCAAGCCCAGGACTGGCCAAATCAAAAGTAGTAGAGCACTGGCATTGAACTGAAGATCTGAGGAACAGCCCAGGCACAGAGTTCAAGCACCGCAAACAACAGCAACAATATCTATTAAATGGCAGTGGTGGTTTTAAGCTAAGCAAAAATAGAGTAGAAACTGGTAAAATACATATTTGTGTGTAAGCAAAATAGCCAGACTTATGCATTAGAACAGGATAGCAACTTGAAAAAAATTTTGTTTTCCATCTCACTAGGTCCTGTCTCTTAATTTATTCAAGTAAGTAAAATGCTGGGTTTTATAATCATTGCTCTGAATATTAGAAAATCATAATATCTCTCATTAACCAACAAAGACCAGGAACTGGGCCTTCGTTCAAATGGCAGAGTATCAGGCAAGAGAAGAAAAAATTGAAGTAAGAACTTGAAGTTCTTGATCCAGAACCTGCATAGTAACAGAGCAGCAGCTTGTTGATGGTACCTCACACCTATAATCTTAGCTACTCAGGAGGCTAAGATCTGAGAATCAAAGTTTAAAGCCAGCCAAAGTACCCAGTTAACTGCCAGAAAAACCAGAAGTGGCACTGTGGCTCACAGATTAAAGCACTAGCCTTGAGCTGAAGAGCTCAGGGACAGTGCCCAGGCCCAGAGTTCAAGCCCCACAATTGACAAAAATCAAACAAGCAAACAAAACTCACAAAGAAGCCTGCAGACCACAGTGGTTCTGCTGAGTCTCTTCTCTATGGGGATCAGGAAACATTTCACTTTTTCTGTCTCTTCCCATCTCAACATTCATACTAAAATAAAACTGTGTTGAAAGTTTCAATTTATAAAAATGTTTTTCAAGAAGCACCCTGAAATATTCATCGCTTATATCTCAATTGAAGATAGTTGATTTGGGGCTGCATTGGTAGAGTGCTAGCCTTGAGCAGAAAAGGTCAGGGATAGAGCTGAAGCACTCAGTTGAAGACCCAGTGCCAACACACAAAAGAAATTATGCACTTTATACATATTTTCTAATTTCTTAATGAACTTTTCAGTCTGTATAAATATAGGGTACATTCCTTGTTACTTAAGTAAGATTGCTCTTTTTTTTCTTTTTGACAGTCCTAGGGCTTGGACTCAAGGCCTAGACATTTTCATTGGACTCGCTTGCCCAAGGTGAGTGCTCTGCCTCTGGAGACACAGCGCCACTTCTAGCTTTTTTCTGAGTATGCGGTACCGGTGAATAGAACCTAGGTCTTCATGCATTCTAGATGAGCACTCTACCATTAGGCTACATTCCCAGGCAGTGAGATTCCTCTTACAGTCATTGTATGTTCACAGAGTTTGATCTCACACACTGTAGGGCCCTGGTTGGCTTTGACCTGTGATCCTAAGCCCTGAGCCTCCTAAGTAGCTGAAATTAAGTTGTGAGCCAGCATGATGGCTTCCATTCTTTTTTCTACAAAAATATATGTAGTTATCTAAAATATATCTATAGCTGAAACAAATGAATCTCTCCCAAACAAATCTTCAAAGGAACAATCATCCTACTAAAAGGGGGCTAAAGACTTAAAAGAGTATTCTCTGAAGAAAAAATTAAAATGGGATTTAGACACATGAAGAAATTCTCCATATCTCTAGCAATAAGGGAAATGAAAATCAAAACAACTTTGAGATTCCACCTGACTCCAGTCAGAATGGCCATTATCAAAAAATCTAATAAGAGATACTGGTGGGGAAGTGACCAGGGGGGATCACACCTACACTGTTGGTGTGAGTGTAAACTCGTTCAACCACTAGGGAAAGCAGTGTGGTGGTTCCTCAAAAGACTGAACATAGAGCTCCCCTATGATCCAGCAAATCCACTACTGGGCATCTACCCAATTGTCCAGAAAAAAGGGCATACTAAAGCCACTAGCACAATGATCCTCATTGCAGCACTATTTACCATAGCAAAGATATGAAACCAACCCAGATGCCACTCAGTAGATGACTGAATCAAGAAGATGTGGTACTTATACACAATGGAATGCTATGCTGCCATCAGAAGGAATGACATCGCCCCATTTGTAAGGAAATGGAAAGACTTGGAAAAATTCATATTAAGTGAGAGCAAGCCAGACCCAAAGAAACATAAGCTCAATGGTTTCCCTCATTTGTAATAATTAGTTCACATCTAGGACTCTCCTAGCAGAGGATTACAATAACTCAAAAACCTAGGTATATAAGGTCATATAGGATGAGACTAAATGAAAGGATCTCTAGGATATGGGAACAAGAGCTATATCTTGTGTCATCGTTGCCCTTAATCTTGTGTGATTTTTGTCCTTAATCTACTATGTTATTTCTCATCTCTTATTTTGCCCTTTGGTTAATGTCAGATTGTTACTGTATCTGATTTTTTCCCTGGCATATTGTATATATGTTCATTTGTTTATGTCAAATAGGAAAGGGAAGGGGGGAAACAAGATGATTGGTAAGGGGAGGGGAGAGGGAACTGGGGACAAAAACATGTGGAGTGGAATAAATGGGTGAGAAGTAATGCAGTCCACTACCTGTAAATGTAATCGTAACCCTTCTATACATTACCCTGAAAATAAAAAAGACACTATAAAAATATCTGTAGAAAATGAGGCTGGATGAAGGAAACAACCAGATGCCCTACTACAAAAAATGTGATACACGCACACACACACACACACACACACACAAACACAAACACACACACACACACACACACACACACACACACACACACAATGGAATGATACATAGCCAACCGACAAGATAAAATAATGGCATTCTCGGGGAACTGGATGAAAGGAAAAAAAATCATATTAAGTGAAGTAAGCCAAACTCAAAGGAACATAGGCCCAAGAGTCTCCCTCATTTGTCAAATTCAGTAGAAACCATGGGCTCTGCTACCAGAGATTTACAATAGAACAAAATCTAGAGACATCGTGACAAATAGTATGACACTAAATGTAAGGACCTCCAAGATAAAGAAACAAAACTCATATAATGAGTGATTGTTGTCCTTAATGAACTATGTGATCTCTTATCTCTTTTGCTATCCCTTGGTTATATCATATTGTTACAATATTTCACCTTGTTTTCTGATATATTTCATATGTGCCTAATTGGTTATTTGAAATTGGATAGGGAAGGGGGGAAATGAACATGAGTGGGGGCAGGGGAAGGGAAATGGGGACCATATCATTACATGGGGTATCAAAGTTTGAGAAGTAATGCACCTTCTATCTGGTGAATATAATGTAATCCTTCTATAAATTACAATAAAAATAAATACATAAAAAGAAGATCTGCACAGAAAAAAATAATAATGGCATTTTTGGGGTAGTGGATGAAATTAGAGTGAATCCTGCTGAGTGAGATAAGTCAAGACCAAGGAACAAAAGTTACATGGTATCTTAATATATGTGTGTTAGTTTCAAACAGTAGTAGAGCGATGATTGAATAGTTGATACCCAAAGTTCTGGACATAATTTTGGAGATATAAACATAACTACATAGACATAAAAATGTAGGATAGACTTTACACTATATAGACATGTGTTTTATTATAGATTAATCTGTATCTATGACATACAAAGACTCAGCTTAATTTTTACTATATTCTAAAATTTATGTGCCAGTGATTGTATAGCGATTCCCTTCTTGAATACTTGTTGGTTAAACATGACATTTGAAATATGATGTAAAATTCAATGTTAATAAATTTTTTAAAAAAAGAGGCTAGAGGTAAATACCACTAATGTACTTGCTCTAAGTGGTACAGAAATTTTCCTAATGAATCAAGGAGTTTTATTACATCCTTATGCAATTATTTTAGTTCTGAGTGTTCTACACTCAATGATACTTCTGGAAAGATGATATAGCTGACTGTGTAGATGGTATGAAGACATACTGGCCTAAACGTAGAATAAAACATTGGTAAGTGGCTGTTAGCTGTCCAGATTCTACTGGAATATGTGGAATGAATTTATTAAGCACAATGCAGGCTCTTAGTCAGATCAGGATCAAGATTATGTGGTTCCATGAGATGAAGGAGGAAAGATCAGAAAAATCTACTAAGATATCCAGATATACTTTTGAAACTAAGGTATCTGCACTCCTTTTTTTTCTTTCTTGGTGGGGAGCTTGAACTTTGGACCTGGGCAAGGTCTCTTAGTTCTTTTTCCACAAGGCTAATGCTGTACCAGTTTTAGCCACAACTCCACTTAGTTTTTGGGTGGATAAGTGGAGAGAAGAATCTTGCAGTTTTTTTTTTGTTTTCGTTTTTTTGCTTTCAGAGGCTGTGAATCACCTTCTCCCTGGCTAGTAGAATGACAATTATGACCCTCCAGCGCCTGGCTAGTAATTTTTTGAAAATTGGACTTTCTTCCAAATCACATAACTGGTTCCCAGCAAAGATTTGAAGCCTGAATTAAATGTGACAGATTTTTGTCACTTGGAGACACTCTGTGCTGAACGTAAGAAATCTACCAGGTGAGTCACAGTGGCACTTCCAGTTTTTGTTTGTGGTGCTGAGGAATGTAATCCATGGTTTCATACATGCTAGGCAAGCTACGTTTTCAGCCCAAGGTTTTATGTTTTGTTTTTTCAGTGTTGTGGCTTCTAAGGTACTGTATGATGTTCTTTCATTTTCTTTGCTTTTTACCTCTTTTCTCCTTTTTCCCTTTAGTTTTATTCTCTGTCGTCACTGTGTTGAATTCGGGTACCCTGTGTCTTGTATATAGGTTTATGTTATTTGGGGAACGGAGAGGGTATAATAAAATGGTAAAAAAAAAATAAAGGAAAAAGGGTGAGCCAATTGAACAGTGATACTTGGAAGACACTAAACGGAAATGAACTGAACAATCTGGGTGGAGAGGGGGCTGAGGGTAGGAAAACAGAGAAAAATGACGGAGGGGATAACAATTTTCTTAAGAAATGTGTTCATTACTTATGTAACCGTATGCCAACTATATATTGACTTAACAAAAAAATTAACTTAAAAAATAATTTAGCCGGGTATGGTGGCTCACACTTGTAAATGTAGCTACTGAAGAGGCTGGGATCCAAGGATAGCAGTTCAAAGTCAGCCTGGGCACTGAAGTCCATGTGACTCTTATCTCCAATTAACCATCAGAAACCCAGAAGTGGCCCTATGGCTCAAGGGATAGGGCAGTACTCTTGAGCTGAAAAGCTCAGTGACAAGACCCAGGTGCAGAATTACAGTCCCATGACTTGAATGATGAATGATACTAGCCAGGCTCTGTGCGCTCACACTTGGAATCCTATTTACACAGAATCAGGTTTGAATCCAGCCCAAACAAATTGCATGATATTCTGATTTACAGTTCATTACCAAAAATCTGGAAGTGGAGCTGTGGATCAAGTGGTAGAACACTAGCCTGAAGTAGAAAAAAACATTTAAGGACAGTTCCCAGGCCCTGGGTTTAAGTCCCAGGACTTGCATAAAACAAACAAAATGTGACGCTGAGTCCTCCATCATTTGGTATTATAGTTCAATATTCTTGATATGCGTCTTAGAAATTAAGTCCCTAGCAAATACTCTCCCCTGAAATTCTGCTTCATAGCTGATTCATAGAATTTCAGCATCATTACTATCACCTTCCAGTTAGCATAGCAGTCTACTTCTGAAAATTTGAAGAAAACTTTTGAGTAATCCTAATAATTCTGTGTATCATCTGCACACACATCAAATCAGCAGCAGATTTGTTCTACTATTATCTAAATGTATTTAATCCCTTCTTGAGTTAATGAGCCTTAAAGAGTAAAACATATGAAATAGTCATGAAACTAACAGTCACCATTCTTCTACCTAATATTGTAATATAAGTTTATAAATGCAAGGGCTATTCTGAAGTGTGCAGAAGATAGCTTCTAATTATGATATTCTCATGAAGTATAGTTTTTAAGAAACTTGTTGCTTGCTTTGGGAAAGCAAAGGCAAGGAAAAATGATATAGGTAAGTTCCCTATTTATCAGAAGGAAAATACTATTGGGTTTAGATCAACTTTATTCATTCCATGCTGATGAAACAAATATTTGCAATTCCTGAGGCCAATCACTTCATTGTGATGCACAATCAGCCAGCTTAGATCAATCTTCCAAAAAAGGAAAGGAACAAATGAGAAGCAATTACGGTTTCCAAAATCAACCAGTTGGTGTTGGCAGCTCACACTTGTAATTCTATCTACTCAAGGCCTGAAATCCAAGGATCTGGATTAAGTCTGTCTGGGATGAAAATATTCCTGTCTGAAACATCATCTCTGTTATCACAGCCCAGCTGATTCACTCTGCCCAACAGGTGCCAAACACCAAAGTCCATTTCCTATCTGAAATACTAGCAAATGTACTCACACATTATTTCCTCTTTAGGAGATAGTTGAAACATGTACCAGAAACATTTCCCTGGCTTCAGAGTGGAAGTGGAAATATATACTCACTAGAAGCCCATCTAGTAAATTACAGTCAATCATCTTTCCTCACATCTTGTTAGTTAAATTGAACAATGAGTGTTTGGATCAGAAGCGATGTGCATGAGCATACCGGTTGTAAAAGTGCGGTAATCCTAGCTACTCAAGATAAGCTGAGACCTGAGGATTCCAGTTCAAAATCAGCCATGCAATACATTCCATAATATTTTTACCTCTAATTAACCAGCAAAAAACAGAGCGTTGAATTGTGCTTAAAATGCCACAGGCCTAAGCTTTGCATAAAAGTGCTAAAGGGTAGCATTCAGGATCCCACTCTCTCCACTCCTTTTTAACATAGTACAAGAATTCCTGGGCAGTGCAAATGAAAAATAAAGTAGATAGTTTTGATAGCAGGTTAGACAATGCAGAGGAGAGAATTTCCAGGGCTGAAGATAATTTAGGTATTATGGACAAAGAACAGAAAATGAGTCAATTCAAATCTAGGAAATATGAGAGAGCGCTTCAGGAGGTCCAAGATACAATTAGGAAGCCTAATTAAAGGCTAGTTGGTATTGAGGAGGGCGTGGAGAAAGAGGTCAATGGTATTGGAAATATACTTCAGGGAATCACCTCAGAGAATTTCCCAAATATCCAGAAGGGCAGGCCAATCCAGATATGAGAAGCTTTTAGAACCCCAAACAGACCTGACCAGAAAAGAACATCCCACCGCCACATTGTGATCCGAACTGGATCAATAGATACGAAAGAAAAGATCCTAAAGGCACCCAGGGAAAAGGGATCAGTAACCTATAAAGGCAAACCAATCAGAATAACCCCAGATTTCTCAGCAGAGACCATGCAAGCACGAAGTGACTGGAAGCATATATGTCATGCCCTTAAATCAAATAACTACCAACCAAGAATACTGTACCCAGCTAAGTTCTCATTCATAACTGAGGGAACAATAAAAACATTCCATTCCAGGGAAAAGCTGCACAATATGTCGAAACAAAACCAACACTACAGAGAAATCTCAAAGATGCTCTATACATAGAAAACCAAAATAAATGCAATATAGGGAAAGAAATGGCACCTAAACATCATACCATCTAAGGACCACAAGAACTGTCAAGAGAGAGGCCCTACTAAAAGCTTTTAAAAATGGTAGGAACTAATAAATATCTCTCAATCCTAACTCTCAATATCAACGGACTTAACTCTCCAATTAAATGGCATAGGCTGTCTAGTTGGATCAAAAAGCAAGAGCCATCGTTCTGCTGTCTTCAAGAGACACATCCTACCCAAAAACAATCATCTTTTGAAAGTGAGAGGTTGGAATAAACTCTATCAAGGTAAATGCCCCCATAAACAGGCTGGAGTTGCCATCCTCATATCAGATACAATAGACTTCAAACTAAAATTAGTAAGAAAAGACAAAGAAGGTTACTACATACTACTAAAGGTATCTTTCCTCCAGGAAGACAAAGTGATCCTAAATATTTACAAACCGAATCCCGGAGCTCCAAACTTCATCAAGCAAACTTTACTTACACTGAAACCATACATAGATAGAAATACAGTGATTGCTGTTGAGTTTAACACACCACTCTCACCTACGGAAAGATCAACAAGGCAAAAACTCAACAGAGAAACCTTAGAACTGAACAACTATATAGACCAACTAGATCTAACAGACATCTGCAGAATATTCCACCCAGTAACAACACAATATACGTTTTTCTCAGCAGCACATGGAACATTTTCCAAAATAGACCACATCTTAGGCCATAAAACAAACCTGGACAGATTCAGAAACACTGAAATTATTCCATGCACACTCTCAGACCATAAAGGCATCAAATTGGAACTGAACACACATCTCCAACAACGAAAACCCTGTAACTTATGGAGTCTGAACAACACATTGTTGAATCAAAAACAATGGGTAATCGAAGAGATCAGAGCAGATATCCAACAGTTTATGAAATTTAACAATAAGAAGCACACAAATACCAACTCCTTAGGGACACAACAAAGGCAGTACTCAGAGGAAAATTTATTGTGCTGAGTGCCTACAACAGCAAGTTGGAAAAATGGCAAACCAACTAGTTCATGTCTCACCAAACCTTCGTGGAAAAAGAGCAACAAACCAACCCTAAACCCATTAGGAGAAAGCAAACTATTAAAATCAAAGCAGAGTTAAATGATTTGGAATAAAAAAAAAAACTATAGAAAGAATCAACAAAACAAGGAGTTGGTTCTTTGAAAGAATTAACAAAATTGAAAAGCCCTTAGCAAATCTTACCAAAAAAAGAAGAGAGCATATCCAAATAAACAAAATCACAGATGAAAATGGTAATATCACGACAGAAATTACCAAGATCCAGAATATCATGAGGGAATACTTCTCAATCCAAGTAGGGAAAGAGGAAATAAAACTATCCCTCTTTGCAGATGACATGATTCTGTATTTAAAGAATCCTATAGACTCTACTCTCAAGATCCTGGAGCTGATTCAAAGCTTTGGAAGGGTAGCAAGCCATAAAATCAACCCTCACAAATCAACTGCCTTCCTTTACACCAACATTGAGAGGAACGAGGCAATAATCAGGAAAGAAACTCCTTTCACAATAGCCTCAAAGAAAATAAAGTACCTAGGAATTAGCTTAACTAAGAATGTAAAGGACCGTTTAGATGAAAACTTTAAAACCCTAAAAAAGGAAATTAAAGCAGAACTAAGGAAATGGAAAAAACTCCCATGCTCCTAGATTGGAAGAATCAACATTGTGAAAATGAGTATCTTGCAAAGGGCTATCTACAAATTCAATGCAATACCCCTGAACATCCCAATGTCATTCTTTAAAGAAATAGGAGAGGCAATTCAAAATTTCATATGGAATAATAAAAGACCCCGTATAGCAAAAACACTTCTTAGCAGAAAGAACAGCGCTGGAGGAATTGCAATTCCAAACTTTAGACTCTATTACAGAGCTATAATTCTCAAAACAGCTTGGTACTGGCACAAGAACAGGTCTGAGATCCAATGGAATAGAACTGCGGACCCAGATATTAAACCACAGACCTATGGCCACCTAATCTTTGACAAGGGAGCCAAAAAATAGAATGGAAGAAAGATAGCATCTTCAACAAGTTGTGCTGGCAGAACTGGTTAAGCACCTGCAGAAAACTAAAGTTGGATCCTTCTTTGTCAACTTACACTAGAATTAACTCCAAATGGATCAAAGACCTGGAGGTAAAAGCTGACACACTGAAAAGTTTACAGGAAGGAATAGGAGATACACTAGGCCTCCTTGGCACAGGTCGAAACTTTCTTAATAAGGACCAAGAATCACAACAAATCAGGGAAAGGCTGGATAAGTGGGACTGCATTAAACTGCAGAGCTTTTGTATGGCAACGGATATAGCTAGTAAACTAATCAGGAAGCCTGCAGAGTGGGAGAAGATCTTCACCAACCAAACAACAGACCAAGGCCTCATATCTAAAATATATCACAACTCAAAAAATTGAATCACTCCAAAAATAACCTCCAAAGTAACACCCATCCCATTGAAAAATGGGCCAAAGACTTAAAGAGAGTCTTCTCTGAAGAAAAAAAATGGCCTATAGACACATGAAGAAATGCTCCACATCTCTGGTCATAAAAGAAATGCAAATCAAAACAACTCTAAGATTCCACCTCACTCCAGTTAGAATGGCCAGGATCAGGAAAACGAATGACAACAGATGCTGGAGGGGATGTGGCCAGGAGGGATCACTACTACACTGTTGGTGGGAGTGCAAATTCGTTCAACCACTATGGAAAGCAGTGTGGCAGTGCCTCAAAAGGCTAAACATATCACTCCCCTATGACCCAGCAATACCACCACTTGGCATTTACCCAACAATCCAGAAACTAGGGCATACTAAACCCACTAGCACAACAATGTTCACTGCAGCACTATTCACCATAGCAAAGATATGGAACCAACCCAGATGTCCCTCAGTTGATGACTGGATCAACACGTTGTGGTATTTGTACACAATGGAATTCTATGCTGCTGTCAGAAAGAATGACATCGCCCCATTTGTTAGGAAATGGAAAGAATAGAACAAATCATATTAAGTGAAGTAAGCCAGACTCAATGGAACTTAGGCTCAGTGGTTTCCCTCATTCGTCATAATCAGTAGAAACCTTTGGCTCTACTAGCAGAGATTTGCCATAGAGCAAAAGGCCATATATAAGGCCATATTATGTGAAGCTAATTGAAAGGACCTCCACGGTATTGAAACAAAAGCCACATAATGAATGATTGTTGTCCTTAATGTACTATGTTGTCTCTCATCTCCTTTGCTGTCCCTTGGTTATCCCATATTGGTATGGTATCTCACTTTGTTATCTGATATATTGAATTTATTTGTATTTGGATATTTGAAATTTGATAGGGAATGGGGGAAAACCAAGACCGGTGGGGGTGTGGGGTTGGAGGGAAATGGGTACCAAGACATGTGAAAGGGTATCAATGTATATGAATCAATGCACCTTCTATCTGGCAAATATCATGTAACCCTTTTACTAATTACAATAAAAAAAATGAAAAAAAGAAAGTTGTAGTGTGTGGGGAGGATGATGGGGTCAAATACATTTCTTCTTAGAAATATACCTCATCTGGTTGCCCTGGATTTTCCTGGCCTTCTTCTGAGAGAAAGGCCTGTTATACTGGATTTGTGGATTGGCAATGATCTAGCATGTACATCTTCCAGTAAGACATCCACAACTTCCATGACTGAGACTCGAGTTTCCTGACCTTTGGCAACAGCACAGCAACATTTTTCTTCCTCCTGAGCCACAGGCCAAGTGAGCTGACTTGAGTTGGTTGTTAGTTACAGTTGCTTGGTTACCAGGGTTCCATATTCTGTTCCATTGTGAGGGAGGCAGGGTCACCTTTCAGGGCCCAATGACCAAAGATCCTTGCTCACAGAAGACCTCCCCAAAGACATACTGGAGGCTGAATCTCTCCTCCAATCTCACAATATACATGTGGATGTAGTAAACAGCACATCTAATTTGTCCAATCCCAATGTCTTCCACTAGGCCCAACTACCAGTCTGGTCTCAGGCTCAAGGAGCCTTTCTTAGGTAAGACCCAAACTTAAGGGTCAATATTGCCCTCATCCTTTACAAAACATTTGCTTCACAGTGCCTCCTCTGCCTGCATTTTGCCCCTTGTTGAATTTTTTTTGTTTTTGCTAGTCTTGGGAGTTGACCTCAGAGTGTGAACATTGTTCTTGGGCTTTCTTTAGGCTTTAGCTGTCCCACCGAGCCAAAGCACCACTTGTAGCATTTTCTATGTATGTGGTAATGAGGAATCAAACCTGAGTCTTTTTGCGTGGTAGCCAAGGACTCTACCACTAGGTCAAACACACAGGGCATCTTGCACATATTTTTGACGTCAATCTACTAGGATATTAGTAGGTTTCTGTATCCTAATCAATTTTTTCCTGATGATTAGCTTTGCTGTCATGTGTAAAAAATGCATAGGGAAAAACACAGAAGAATTAGTGAAATTTAAAACAAAGCATTACACACATAGATAGGTGCTCATTCTTGGTAGGAGAAAGGATATTTTGATATGATGATGATGACTTTATAATTACGATGTCAGCGTTGAGAGTTTGGCATAGTGGTAGAGTGCTTGCCTAGCATCCATGAAGATCTGGGTTTGATTGCTCAGTATCACATAGATAGAAAATCTAGATGTGGCACTGTGGCTCAAGTGGCAGAGGGCTAGACTTGAGAAAACCCGAGGACAGTGCTCAGGCCCTGAATTCAAGCCCCAAGACTGGCAGAAAGATAAAAGAAAATAAAAATGCTTTTTACCAGCTAATTCACTCACAGCATTTGCTTCTGAAATCTTCGTTTCTGCATCTTGTGAAATACCCCTTTTCCTCAACGTAGACAAGAAAAACAGATCCATCCCATGGTCCACTGTGAGGCCACTGGTTGGGCTAAGAGCTAGTCGTGCAGCAACACATAAGTTTTCTTCTAATACTTTCCAAACTTTGTACTCAAATATGCTACCTACTTAGGTCAGTTATCCCTATGCTATACCTTTTCTTCATGACTACAATATTCTTACACTCATACGTTAATCCTCTTGTACCTCCCCTGACCTCTCTAATTCTTTTTTTCTATCTCTGGACCTCTGCTGGTCTTTCAACCCTTATACTGCACGGATGTACACTTGATGGCTGTTGAGCAATATTGTATAGGTAGGTGGTTAATTATTCTCTAGGCTCAGAGGGACTTAAAGACAATACAGATTGGATTGAGAGGCTTATTGTTTTGGGTATAAATCGCTTATCAGTGGTTGTATTAGACTGGTCTGTAAGTGCACAAAAAGAAAGAGTGATAATACCAATCAAAACTTGTGAACATCTAGTGTCTGCCAGCTACAGAGGTCTAGGTTGGTTATATCTGAAAAACTATAATCATATTTAGTAGTAATCTTGCTCCCATTTTCAAATGGGCAGAACAAGAAACTCAAGAAAAATGTCAAATCAAGAAACAACATCCCCCACCCAATGTAAACAGACAATGGAACAGTCACTGGCAAACCTAGAGGAGAGTCTTTCAAGTGCTACACAAATGCAATTGATGAACATCATTAATGAAAATGTGAAAATATAAAGAAAGAGATAATGGAGGAAGCCATAGCTGAACAAGAGGAAAGCATAAACAAGGTGATAAGTGAAAAAGAAGAAGCCATAAAGGAGGCCATAATAAAGGTTTTTCAAAGAAAGATGGATGAATTCATAGAATCCACAAATAAAAACTTGACCAAACTCCAGCAAATGTCCAAAGAAAATAAAGCTACTGAGCTAACCACTCAAAAGGAAATCAAGGAGATAAAGAAATCCATACATGATCTAAAACAAGAGATGCAAGGCATCAAAAGTGAGCAATTAGAAGCAAGGGCGATGAAAAATAAAGTAGATAGCTTTGATAGCAGGTTAATCAATGCAGAGGAGAGAATTTCCGGGGCTGAAGATAATTTAGTTATTATAGAGAAAGAACAGAAAACGAGTCAATCCAAATCTAGGAAAATTGAGAGAGCGCTTCAGGAGGTCCAAGATACAATTAGGAAGCCTAATTAAAGGCTAGTTGGTATTGAGGAGGGCGTGGAGAAAGAGGTCAATGGTATTGGAAATATACTTCAGGGAATCATCTCAGAGAATTTCCCAAATATCCAGAAGGGCAGGCTCATCCAGATATGAGAAGCTTTTAGAACCCCAAACAGACCTGACCAGAAAAGAACATCCCACCGCCACATTGTGATCCGAACTGGATCAATAGAAACGAAAGGAAAGACCCTAAAGGCAGCCAGGGAAAAGGGATCAGTAACCTATAAAGGCAAACCAATCAGAATAACCCCAGATTTCTCAGCAGAGACCATGCAAGCACGAAGTGACTGGAAGCATATAAGTCATGCCCTTAAATCAAATAACTACCAACCAAGAATATTGTAGCCAGATAAGCTCTCATTCATAACTGAGGGAACAATATAAACATTCCATTCCAGGGAAAAGCTGCAACAATATGTCGAAACAAAACCAACACTACAGAGAATTCTCAACGATGCTCTATACATAGAAAACCAAAATAAATGCAATATAGGGAAAGAAATGGCACCTAAACAGCACACCATCTAAGGACCACAAGAACTGTCAAGACACAGGCCCTACTAAAAGCTTTTTAAAATGGTAGGAACTAATAAATATCTCTCAATCCTAATTCTCAATATCAATGGACTTAACTCTCCAATTCAACGGCATAAGCTGTCTAGTTGGATCAAAAAGCCATCGTTCTGCTGTCTTCAAGAGACACATCTTACCCCAAAACAATCATCTTTTGAAAGTGAGAGGTTGGAATAAACTCTATCAAGCTAACTGCCCCCATAAACAGGCTGGAGTTGCCATCCTCATATCAGATACAATAGACTGCAAACTAAAATTAGTAAGAAAAGACAAAGAAGTTTACTACATACTACTAAAGGGATCTTTCCTCCAGCAAGACATAACGATCCTAAATATTTACACACCCTTTTGAAGATTCTCAAAAGATTGAAGATTCTGCCAGTGTAAATTAGATTCCGGCATCGATATTAAATAATGCAATGAGTAGGGATTTATATTTGAAATATCACTGTTGAAAAAATCAAGCACACATTTGCTTAGTATTTGCTTTTGATTTCCCAAGAAGTTCAGTACAAGCTAACATGTGTGGCATATATCGACTGGGAGAAATGATTCAGAATATGTGACTCATTTGAACAGGAGTCAGTGAAAAGATACAGAAGCAGGATACCCATATTGTGATAATTTGTATCTTTTGCATATTTTGTGTTTGTTATTAATTCCATTTGTAGTGTACCTTTCTAGGTAAAAACTTTTCAAATGTTTCCAAACAATTTGTTATTTCAACATAAAAAAAAGACATTTATATGCCTGATAAAATTCACAGAATCCAAATTTTTCCATATTATTTTCTGTTTTTTTTTTGGTGGGTCATAGATCTTGACCTCAGCCTGGGCACTATCCCTGAGCTCTTCAGCTCCAGGCTATCACTTTACCCTGGAGCCAAGCCCCACTTCTCATTTTCTAAAGGTAAATTGGAGATAAGAGTCTCAGGTCTTTTTGTGCCAGGATGGCTTTAAACCTTGATCCTCAGATCTCAGCCTCCTGAGTAGCTAGGATTATAGAACTGAGCCACCCACCCCATCATGCTCAGTTTTCTGGTTTTTTTTAAACAAACCCTTTGGCTGGAACTCGGTCTGAGCACTGTCCTTCAGCTTTCCTCAAGCCTAGTGATCTTCTACTTGAGCCACAGCACTACTTCTGGTTTTTTCTGTGTATGTGGTACTGCGGAATTGAACCTTCGTCTTCATACAAGCACTCTACAACTATGCCAAACTCCCAGCCCCTCCACATTAGTTTTTATGATAGATCTTTCCATGCATCTAGGATGGCTAGAAATCCTTCTTGAGTTTCCCAAGATCAGGGAGTATAGGTGTGTCCCATCCTGTGTGGCTACATAACCATTGTTTAGGGTACAGTTCTCTCTTCATTCTACCCATCTAGAGCAATTTTCATCTTCCATGTATAATCATTAAACATTCAGCTCCTGTTCCTCTCTACTCCATTCTCTGGAACCATCGTGCTTTTTGGCTCTAAGGGTTTGTTGATCCTTGGAAGCTCTGGAAGGGAAAACATACCCTAGCTCTACCTTTATGACTGCTGTATTTTTAGTTTACTGTAATCAAGATTCATCTGTAAAATATAGTAAAATGTTCTTCCTTTTCAATGCATTCTTTTGCATATTTCTATATTTTGATTATTATTAATAGTTGTGAATGGATTCTCCACATATTTGTTCTAGTCTGCTTTCTCTTCCGTGAGGTAAAAATCTAGAAATAGAAGTGTTGGACCATATTTCTATGTAATTCTATATTTAGTACTTTTTTATCACTCTCCACGCAATTTTTGATTGTTTTATATTCCTTGCAGAACTATTCCAAAGTTCTACTTCTTCTCACTACCTTCCCAGTAATAGTTAGACTTTGAAAGTTGTTTTTTTGTATGCGTGTGTGTGTGTGTGTGTGTGTGTGTGTGTGTGTGTGTTTGTGTGTGTGTATGTGGATGTTTTTGTTTAAAACTATATTTATATTAACATATTTAAATTAATGATTTCATTGTAATTTTAATTTTTCTCATGACTGTTAATATTGAACTTCTTTCTACATTTTGAACTACTATTTCTATATATTCTTTTTAGAAAATCCTCTCCAATCTCCAATTTTTTTCCCTTTTTTTGTAGGGTAGTGGGGAAAGTCATGGGGCTTGGACCTTAGCCCGTGAGCTCTTTACTTTAAGGCTATTGTCCTACCCTGAGTATTGCCCCTCAGTTCTTCTGCTCACAGCTCCCTACCCCTCTTCCCATTATATACAGAACAAAGGTCATCCTCAGTCTTTTTGAAAAAGTAAAACATACAGAAAATTTGTAGTATAAAACAGCAAGAAATAAATTTCTTGCCAGGTGCAGTGACTTCTACCTGTAATCCTAGCTACTCAGATATCAGGCTGATATCTTAAGATTTGGTTCAAAGCCAGCCTGGGCATTAGAAAGTCTATGAGACTCTCATCTACAGTTAACCACTAGAATATGGGAAATGGCACTGTGGCTTCATAGGTAGGGTGATAGCCTTGAGTTGAAGAGCTCAGGAACAGTGCCCAGTCCCAGAGTTCAAGCCTTACAAATCCCCCAGCCAAAAAAAAGAAAAAAAAGTTTCTTCCCCAAGAGACTATTATGCCAGACATAGAACATTAACATTCTGGGTGTACTTCACAGTATTATTACTTGATACCCTAAGATTTTGCAATATTCCCACAGTACCAGCATATGTCATCATATAATGTAGTTCCTTTTCAATGGAATAATTCCATTTATAACCTAAATCTACTCCCCCGACTTATTTTTGTCGATACCACAATTGCTCTACCATGATATGCCACAAGCCATTAAACATTTTATGGTGAGTAATTGGAAAGGAGTCTCATGGAATTTTGTGCCAGGCTGGCTTTTAACCATGGTCCTCAGATCTCAGTCTCCTGAGTAGCTAGGATGACCGGCGTGAGCCACCAACACCTGTCTTGCCTTTTTATTTTTTTGTGGGTCTTGGGACTTGAACTCTGGGCCTAGGCACCATCCCTAAGCTTTTCAGGTCAATATTTCATGTAAGTCTAAACATTTAAGTAAAGAAATAAAATTCCAACAAAAAAAGAATAAAATTCCAGACATGGTGTGTTTATAACTCGGTGCTAATTACTTGATGAAAATGTGCCATTCCAGAAGCTGTTGTCATTTGATGATGTAGCTGTGGATTTCAGCTGGGAGGAGTGGCAGCATCTGGACAATGCTCAGAGGACCCTGTACAGAGATGTAATGCTGGAGACCTACAGCAACCTGGTGTCCTTAGGTGAGCAAAAGTCAAATTCATTTGCAAGGCCAAGTGCCTTGTTATTTTGCAGATATGTGAATGTTCATCAAACTTTCAATACTATTTAAATGAAAGATTCCAGGCCCTGAAAAGTATCATTACTTTCTAAAGAAAACCTAAGGTAATTTTGTACTCATTCTTCAGGATACCTTCAGGATACTTTGACAACAGTTCTAAATTATGTTTCTTCTAATGGAGACGACATTCCAAACTTACACAGTAATTGTAAGTGGATAAACAATCCAGAATAGAATATATATCATTATTGGAAATAGGATCTACAAATCACTAAACAGTGAGTTTATAATGGAAACCTGGCACTAGGTGCAATGTTTCATGCCTATAATCTTAAAATATTCAGGAGGAAGAAATCTAAGAATTCTAATTTGAAGCCAGCAATGGCATAAAAATTGCCATGAAACTCTATAACTCCAAGTAACCCCTCAAAAATGTTAGTGGAGTGTCAAGAGTTTGACTTTGTGTTTGAGTGCTTGCCTAGCATGCATGAAGACCTATGCATGTAAGTGGAGCTGGGACTCAAACTGGTATTTTTCTAGCCTTGAGCAAGACAGCTAAGTTTATGCCATACAAAATGAATCCAGAGCTGGGGAAAAGTCAACCATGGAGCCAGTGAGAAATGAGAAAAAAGATTTAATAGATAACTTGTGAGTAGGATGTCTGCGAACTTAAAGCAATGGTGACACAGCATAAGCAATAATTCTCTACTGTTTCTAATTTACAGGGCCCTGTGTTCCCAAACCTGTATTAATTGACAAGCTAGAGCACTGTGCAGAACTCTGGATAGGAAATTCCTCTGACAAGAATATCACAGGTGAGTGAATGCATCTTCATATTGATGTTGGAGCCTGAGCACCATTAGTAAGTTCATGTTGTGATGTACTGAGCAATAATATCCCTAGTTACCCTAAATCCTGTGTGGAACCTATGGAATTCTTTGTGAATGAATCAAGAATCATTTTCTTTTCCCAATCCTATGCTTGGTCTCAGGGCCTGAGCATGGTCCTTGGGTTTTCTCAAGGCTAGCTCTCTACTTCTTGAGTCATAGCACCACTTCTGGCTTTTTCTTGGTATGTAGTACCAAGGAACTGAACCAGGTCTTTGTGCATGCTAGCCCAAACCCCCGGCACCAAGAATCATAGGGTGATATAATGAATTCTATGTGGCAGTAGAGTTAAAGTTAGATTTCTCTGTAGAAATCACTGTGAAACAAAATAAAATGAGAAAGCCATGAGCCCGTGGCTCATGCCTGTAATCCTAGCTACTTAGGAGGCTGAGATCTGAGGATCAAGGTTCAAAGACTGACCTATCACAAAAACACCTTAGACTCTTCTGTCCAAAGAACCAATAGAAAATGAGAAGTGGTGTTGATGCTAAAGACATAGGGCAGTAGCCTTGAGCTGAAGAGCTCAGGAAGAACAGCCAGGTCTAGAATTCAAGTCCCATGATTGCAAAACAAGAAAGAAAGAAAGAAAGAAAGAAAGAAAGAAAGAAAGAAAGAAAGAAAGAAAGGAAGAAAGAAAGGAAGAAAGAAAGAAAGAAGAAAGAAAGTAAGAAAGAAAGAAAGAAGAAAGAAAGAAAGAAGAAAGAGGGAACAAAGAGGGAAACGAGAGGAAAGGAAGGGAAGAAAGAAAGAAAGAAAGAAAGAAAGAAAGAAAGAAAGAAAGAAAGAATGATATTTCATTTCTTCAAAACTAAGACTATAAATGATTGAGCAAACAAGGAATAAGTCAGGGCATTATTCTCTGATAAGGATAATATCTTTTTGCTGGTAGGAAGAGACTGGTATTCAGAACCAGACCTTTCCACCAGAAATTGAGCCTAGTGGTAGAGTGCTTGCCTAGCATGCACAAAGACACAGGTTTCATACCTTATTACCACATACATAGAAAAAGCCAGAAGTAATGACTTCATTGGTAGGGTTATAGTCTGGAGAAAACCCAAGGACAGTGGTTAGGTCCTAAGTTCAAACCCAGGAATGGAAGGAAAAAACAACAACAAAGTTTCAATCAACATAAGAAAATTAACAAGACAATGAGCTGGAGATTTTCTGCTCTTCCATGATTCTGAGGGAGAGGAGTGTTAGAAAAGGAATTTTTATAAGACTTCAAATGGAAAGAAACAAATTTCAAAATTCCCACGAATACCTAAATTGAGACTTTAGTGGGAAGTTGTAACTGAAGGGATTTAGGTGTAAGTCCTTACTCTCAAGAATCGTTCTTGCATGGATCAAAGACAAACAGACATATAAACCAAACTTGTGGCCGCTGAATGTAGAAAAAATTCGTGTTCCTCACTTAATGGTTAATAAGCAAACAGCATTGAAACTGGGTAAGGTAATCCTATCTGCTACTCAGGACCTGAGACTCTTATCTGTAGTTAACACTAGAAAACAGGAAGTGGGGCTGTAGCTCAAGGATAGGGGTTATAGTCTTCTGCTGAAGTGTTCAGGGACAGGGCCGAGGCCTATGAACTACAAAAAAAAAGAAAAGAAAAGAAAAGAAAGTTTTAAAAAGATGCAAAATAGCACAATATTTAGATTATTTCTCAAAAATAAAAGAAAGGCAGCTATTCCTCAATGTATAAACAAAACAGTATTTGAAAAAAAACAGCTGCAGGTATATTATAGGTAATACTCAGCTTAAAACTGTAGCAATACATAGTTGGGTAATTTCAATAAATATTTCCTGTGATATAAAAAGAGAACTAAAACACAGAAAAACATTATTGGTCATTGTAAAATATATTTTGTTAATATGTTAGGGAGAAGAGCATATATTTCTCACAAATCAATTTCCACTTTTATATTTTAAAATATCTAGCACTTAGGATGGGAAAGTAAAGTCATTACCTTTACAGTAAGGAATATTTGTATCTCATGTATGTTTGTGTCTTTTTTTGTATGACTCATTTTAGATGTCCAGGTAATGGAAAATGTGTTCAAGACCTGCCATGAAAGTCCACATGTATGTCTTTGTGAAGTAGCAGTTGCAAGTAGTATCGAAGTGGAGGAAAACGTGAGATTAGCAACAACTTTAAATTTGAACTCTACACATAATCCAGAGCTCATTAGTAATAACGGTAACAAGTTAGGGGTGAGGACTGAGGAGTTCATTAAGTGTCAGAACATGCTTCTGTCTCCTAAGCCTGATGAGATGCATGCTGCATATAGATCTCGTATGTCTCCTGTTCTTAAAAAATCCATCGGATATTCAGAGCATTTTATTCATGATTGTGACAGTCCAAAAGATCTGCAGTATCATAATTCTGTTCTCCCTGCCCAAGAAATTCTTCATGGAGGGAGGAAAACTGCTAAATGTACTGTGTGATGAAAAATCTTGTACTTAACACCGACCATCACTACACATCCGAAAATGAACACAGGAGAGACTCCTCATACATGCAGTAAATGTGAGAAATCTTTCAGTAATGAAATATGCCTTACAATACCTCAGAGCAAATATCCTGAGATATGTGATGCGTACATCAAGTGTGAAAATTAATTTCTGAGAAGTTAGACCTGACGCTCCAACCTCGATCTCCAAGAGAAGACAAACCTTATGAATATGAGGAACGTAATAAAATTTGTGCCCAGAATTCAGCTCTCAGCACACATCAGAGATCTCATAAAGAAGAGAAATCTTATGAATGGAATAAATGTGGGAAGACTTTTAGACTGAAATCATACCTCACTTTGCACCAGAGAAGACACACAGAAGAGAAACATTATGAATGTAACAAATGTGAAAAGTCTTTCACCAGAAGATACACCTTCGAGTTCATCAAATAACACACACAGGAGAGAAACCTTATGTGTGCAACAAGTGTGGAAAGACCTTCAAGTGGAAGTCATATCTTGATGGGCATAATAGAACACACACAAGAGAGAAAACTTATGCATATAGTGAATGCGGAAAGTCTTTCAAATGGAAGTTAAAACTCCATGATCATCAGAGAATATACTCAGGAGAAACACCTTATGAGTGTAACATATGTGGAAAGTCCTTCACACAGAAGCCAAATCTCAACATGCATAAGACAATTCAAACAGGAGAAAAACCTTATGAATGTAACCGATGTGGAATGTCTTTCAAATGGAAGTCTTCCCTCAAATTGCATCAGAGAACACACACAGGAGAGAAACTGTACGAGTGCATCAAATGTGGTAAGACCTTCAGATGGAAGTCACATTACGGGAGTCATAACAGAATTCACACATATTAGAAACCTTAGGAATATAACCAAAGTTGAAAGTCTTTCGTGCAGTATTCACCCTTCAGGAAGCGTAAGAGAGTTCACACATATGAGAAGCCTTAGCAATGTAATATATAGGAAAGACTTTTTAGTCTGTGGAAGAAAACTCACCTGTGTCACAGAACCAACACAAGATAAAACCCTTAATGAATGTAGCAAATGTTCAGTCTTTTCTCCAGAAGGCACAAGTCAAGATTTATCACTAAACACCCACAGGATAGAATCCTATGAATAAAATGAAAGGGAAATTTTTTTGAAGAACTCATATTTGAGTGTGCATGATACAACACAGACACAGGATAAAAATCGTATGAATATAAGAATATGACAAATCCATCATGAACGCATGACTAAGTATAAAATGCACATAGGAGAGAAAAACCTTATGAATATTACAAATGTGGAAAGTGTTTCAGCTGGGAGGAGTGGCAGCATCTGGACAATGCTCAGAGGACCCTGTACAGAGATGTAATGCTGGAGACCTACAGCAACCTGGTGTCCTTAGGTGAGCAAAAGTCAAATTCACTTGCAAGGCCAAGTGCCTTGTTATTTTGCAGATACGTGAATGTTTATCAAACTTTCAATACTATTTAAATGAAAGATTCCAGGCCCTGAGAAGTATCATTACTTTCTAAAGAAAACCTAAGGTAATTTTGTACTCATTCTTCAGGATACCTTCAGCATACTTTGACAACAGTTCTAAATTATGTTTCCTCTAATGGAGACGACATTCCAAACTTACACAGTAATTGTAAGTGGATAAACAATCCAGAATAGAATATATATCATTATTGGAAATAGGATCTACAAATCACTAAACAGTGAGTTTATAATGGAAACCTGGCACTAGGTGCAATGTTTCATGCCTGTAATCTTAAAATATTCAGGAGGAAGAAATCTAAGAATTCTAATTTGAAGCCAGCAATGGCATAAAAATTGCCATGAAACTCTATAACTCCAAGTAACCCCTCAAAAATGTTAGTGGAGTGTCAAGAGTTTGACTTTGTGGTTGAGTGCTTGCCTAGCATGCATGAAGACCTATGCATGTAAGTGGAGCTGGGACTCAAACTGGTATTTTTCTAGCCTTGAGCAAGACAGCTAAGTTTATGCCATACAAAATGAATCCAGAGCTGGGTAAAAGTCAACCATGGAGCCAGTGAGAAATGAGAAAAAGTTTTAATAGATAACTTGTGAGTAGGATGTCTGCGAACTTAAAGCAATGATGACACAGCATCAGCAATAATTCTCTACTGTTTCTAATTTACAGGGCCCTGTGTTCCCAAACCTGTATTAATTGACAAGCTAGAGCACTGTGCAGAACTCTGGATAGGAAATTCCTCTGACAAGAATATCACAGGTGAGTGAATGCATCTTCATATTGATGTTGGAGCCTGAGCCCCATTGGTAAGTTCATGTTGTGATGTACTGAGCAATAATATTCTTAGTTACCCTAACTCCTGTGTGGAACCTATGGAATTCTTTGTGAATGAATCAAGAATCATTTTCTTTTCCCAATCCTACGCTTGGTCTCAGGGCCTCAGCATGGTCCTTGGGTTTTCTCAAGGCTAGCGCTCTACTTCTTGAGTCATAGCACCACTTCTGGCTTTTTCTTTGTATGTAGTACCAAGAGAGTGAACCAGGTCTTTGAGCATGCTAGCCCAAACCCCCGGCACCAAAAATCATAGGGTGATATAATGAATTCTATGTGGCAGTAGAGTTAAAGTTAGATTTCTCTGTAGAAATCACTGTGAAACAAAATAAAATGAGAAAGCCATGAGCCCGTGGCTCATGCCTGTAATCCTAGCTACTTAGGAGGCTGAGATCTGAGGATCAAGGTTCAAAGACTGACCTATCACAAAAACACCTTAGACTTTTCTCTCCAATGAACGAATAGAAAATGAGAAGTGTGGTTGAGGCTAAAAACATAGGGCAGCAGCCTTGAGCTGAAGAGCTCAGGAAGAACAGCCAGGTCTAGAATTCAAGTCCCATGACTGCAAACAAAAAGAAAGAAAGAAAGAAAGAAAGAAAGAAAGAAAGAAAGAAAGAAAGAAAGAAAGAAGAAAGAGGGAAGAAAGAGGGAAGGAAGGAAAGGAAGAAAGAAAGAAAGAAAGAAAGAAAGAAAGAAAGAAAGAAAGAAAGAAAGAAAGATATTTCATTTCTTTAAAACTAACACTATAAATGATTGAGCAAACAAGGAATAAGTCAGGGCATTATTCTCTGATAAGGATAATATCTTTTTGCTGGTAGGAAGAGACTGGTATTCAGAACCAGACCTTTCCACCAGAAATTGAGCCTAGTGGTAGAGTGCTTGCCTAGCATGCACAAAGACACAGGTTTGATTCCTTATTACCACATACATAGAAAAAGCCAAAAGTAATGACTTCATTGGTAGGGTTCTAGTCTTGAGAAAACCCAAGGACAAGGTTAGTTCCTAAGTTCAAACCCAGGAATGGAAGGAAAAAAAAACAACAAAGTTTCAATCAACATAAGAAAATTAACTAAACAATGAGCTGGAGATTTTCTGGTCTTCCGTGGTTCTGAGGGACAGGAGTGTTAGAAAAGGAATTTTTATAAGACTTCAAATGGAAAGAAACAAATTTCAAAATTCCCACAAATACCTAAATTGAGACTTTAGTGAGAAGTTGTAACTGAAGGGATATAGGTGTAAGACATTACTCTCAAGAATCGTTCTTGCTTGGATCAAAGGCAAGCAGACATATAAACCAAACTTGTGGCCGCTGAATCTAGAAAAAATTCGTGTTCCTCACTTAATGGTTAATAAGCAAACAGCATTGAAACTGAGTAAGGTAATCCTACCTGCTACTCAGGACCTGAGACTCTTATCTGTAGTTAACTCTAGAAAAGAGGAAGTGCGGCTGTAGCTCAAGGATAGGGGTTATAGTCTTCTGCTGAAGTGCTCAGGGACAGGGCCGATGCCTATGAACTACAAAAAAAAAAGAAAAGAAAAGAAAAGAAAGTTTTAAAAAGATGCAAAACAGCACAATATTTAGATTATTTCTCAAAAATAAAAGAAAGGCAGCTATTCCTCAATGTGTAAACAAAACAGTATTTGAAAAAAAACAACTGCAGGTATACTATAGGTAATACTCAGCTTAAAACTGTAGCAATATATAGTTGTGTAATTTCAATAAATATTTCCTGTGATATAAAAAGAGAACTAAAACACAGAAAAACATAGTTGGTCATTGTAAAATATTTTCTTAATATGTTAGGGAGAAAAGTATATATTTCTCACAAATCAATTTCCACTTTTTATTTTAAAATATCTAACACTTAGGATGGGAAAGTAAAGTCATTACCTTTACAGTAAGTAATATTTTTATCTCGTGTATGTTTGTGTTTTATTTCTATGACTCATTTTAGATGTCCAGGTAATGGAAAATGTGTTCAAGACCTGCCAGGAAAGTCCACATGAATGTCTTTGTGAAGTAGCTGCTGCAAGTAGTATCGAAGTGGAGGAAAACGTCAGATTAGCAACAACTTTAAATTTGAGCTCTACACATAATCCAGAGCTGATTAGTAATAACGGTAACAACTTAGGGGTGAGGACTGAGGAGTTCATTAAGTGTCAGAACATGCTTCTGTCTCCTAAGCCTGATGAGATGCATGCTGCATATAGATCTCGTATGTCTCCTGTTCTTAAAAAATCCATTGGATATTCAGAGCATTTTATTCATGATTGTGACAGTCCAAAAGATCTGCAGTATTTATAATTCTGTTCTCCCTGCCCAAGAAATTCTTCAGGGAGGGAGGAAAACTGCTAAATGTACTGTGTGATGAAAAATATTGTACTTAACACCGACCATCACTACACATCCGAAAATGTACACAGGAGAGACTCCTCATACATGCAGTGAATGTGAGAAATCTTTCAGTAATGAAATACGCCCTACAATACCTCAGAGCAAATATCCTGAGATATGTGATGCGTACATCAAGTGTGAAAATTAATTTCTGAGAAGTCAGACCTGAAGCTCCAACCTCGATCTCCAAGAGAAGACAAACCTTATGAATATGAGGAACGTAATAAAATTTCTGCCCAGAATTCAGCTCTCAGCACACATCAGAGATCTCACACAGAAGAGAAATCTTATGAATGGGATAAATGTGGGAAAACTTTTAGACTGAAATCATACCTCACTTTGCACCAGAGAAGACACAGAGAAGAGAAACCTTATGAATGTAACAAATGTGAAAAGTCTTTCACCCAGAAGATACACCTTCGAGTTCATCAAATAACACACATAGGAGAGAAATCTTATAAGTGTAATGAATGTGGAAAGTCTTTCCAAGGGAAGGGAAAACTTCGTGTTCATCAGAGAATACACACAGGAGTGAAACCTTATGAATGCAACCAATGTGTAAAGTCTTTCAGACAGACATCTTCCCTCAAATTGCATCAAAGAACACACACAGGAGAGAAACCTTATGTGTGCAACAAATGTGGAAAGACCTTCAAGTGGAAGTCATATCTTGATGGGCATAATAGAACACACACAGGAGAAAAAACTTATGCATGTAGTGAATGCGGAAAGTCTTTCAAATGGAAGGTAAAACTCCATGTTCATCAGAGAATATACTCAGGAGAAACACCTTATGAGTGTAACATATGTGGAAAGTCCTTCACACAGAAGCCAAACCTCAACATGCATAAGACAATTCAAACAGGAGAAAAACCTTATAAATGTAACCGATGTGGAATGTCTTTCAAATGGAAGTCTTCCCTCAAATTGCATCAGAGACCACACACAGGAGAGAAACTGTACGAGTGCATCAAATGTGGTAAGACCTTCAGATGGAAGTCACATTACAGGAGGCATAACAGAACTCACACGTATTAGAAACCTTAGGAATATAACCAAAGTTGAAAGTCTTTCGTGCAGTATTCACCCTTCAGGAAGCGTAAGAGAGTTCACACATATGAGAAGCCTTAGCAATGTAATAAATAGGAAAGACTTTTTAGTCTGTGGAAGAAAACTCAGCTTGTCTCACAGAACCAACACAAGATCAAACCCTTAATGAATGTAGCAAATGTTCAGTCTTTTCCCCAGAAGGCACAAGTCAAGATTTATCACTAAACACCCACAGGATAGAATCCTATGAATAAAACGAAAGGGAAATTTTTTTGAAGAACTCATAGTTGAGTTTGCATGATACCACACAGACACAGGATAAAAATCATATGAATATAAGAATATGAAAAATCCATCATGAACGCATGACTAAGTATAAAATGCACATAGGAGAGAAAAACCTTATGAATATTACAAATGTGGAAAGTGTTTGACCTGGAAGGCATACTTCTGTGTTCATCACAAACCTGATTCCCATAGAAGAAAAGAAAACTAATGAATAGAACAAATGTGCAATGACTTTTAAGGAGAAGTCAGTCTTCAGTACATTTCAGAACATACACAATAGAGAAATTCTGAGTAATGAAAAACATTTAGCTATATATAGAATCTCTGTATATGGGAGCATTAGGGTAAGTCTTCTAAACAAAGTCAACCTTCAGCAAGCATTAAGAGCACTCACAGAAGAAATAATAGCATGTAGGAAAACCTTTGTCAGAAACCTCTAAAAGCTGACTGTGTGGCTTAGTGGTAGAGTGCTAACCTATCAAGGATGAAGGCCTGGGTTAGATTCCTCAATACTACGTGAAAAGAGCAAGCCAGAAGCAGCACTGTGGTTCAAATGGTAGAGTGCTAACCTTGAGCAAAAGTAGCTCAGGCCCTGAGTTCAAGCCTAAGGATTGGAGAGAGAGAGGGAGAGAGAGAGAGAGAGAGAGAGAGAGAGAGAGAGAGAGAGAGAGAGAGAGAGAGAGAGAGAGAGAGAGAGAGAGAGAAGAGAGAAGAGAGAGAAAGAGAGAGAAACAGGAACTTCTAAATTTTACAGAGATAGAGAAGGAGAGAGAAGGAGACAGAAACTAATTTCTAAACTTTACAGTCTTTCTATTTCCTTACAAATTCGTCTATGTCATTCTTTCTGACAGAAGCACAGAATTCCATTGTGTAAAAATACCATATTTGATCTACTCATCAACTGACGGGCATCTGGATTGGTTCCATACCTTTGCTATGGTAAATAGTGCTGTGATAAATGTTATTGTTCTAGTGAATTTAGTATGTCCTATCTGGACGATTGGCAAGTAGTGAAATTGCTGGATCACAGGGGAGCTCTATGTTTAGTCTTTTTGGGATACTGCCATAGTGCTTTCCATAGTGGTTGAACGAGTTTGCAATCCCACCAGCAGTGTAGTAGTGATCCCTCCTGGCCACATCCCCTCCAGCATACGTTATTAGATTTCTGGATCTTGGCCATTCTAACTGGAGTGAGGAGGAAAAGGGAAAGAGGAACTGAAACTTTCTCTCCTTACAGATGACATGATTCTGTATTTAAAGAACCCTATAGACTCTACTCCGAAGCTGCTTGAGCTGATATAAAACTTTGGTAAGGTAGCAGGGTATAAAATTAACACTAATGTCAACTGCCTTCCTATATGCCAACAAATGAGAGGAATGAGGCAAGAATCAGGATAGCAACTCATTTTGCTATCAAAGAAAATAAAATACCTAGGAATTAACTTGGAATGTAAAGCACCTTTTTGATGGAACTATAAACCCTGGAGAAGGAAATTAACGCAGAACTGAGGAAATGCAAAAACCTATGCTCCTGCTTTGGAAGAAGTAATATTGTAAAAATGGCAATCTTGATAAGGACTATCTACAAATTCAGTGCAATATTCATCGATATCCCAATGTCATTCTTTAAAGAAACAGAAGAGGAAATCCAAAATTTCACTTGGAATAATAAAAGACCCCTTATAGTCTGTCTTCTTGCATGATACATAATGTTTAATCTCACCTTCTCCACCAAAATCTCACCTTTCTCATTGAGACATAGGTGGCCCTGTTTACTAGCAGCAAACGCTCAAACGCACAGTTTCAGGTGTCACCCCTGCCTCTGTTACTGGGTAGATCCAACTCTGTCATCGATTCTGAGGTCTGCTCTGGGAGTCTTGGTCACAAGTTGTTCTGTGGCATCTGCTGCCAGCCTGTGCCTATTTGCTTCCTTTCCTCCAGCAGCCTACAACAGGGAATGAAGTTCTGGCGCTGATGCTCTCCTTCATATGCAGGGCAGGATGAGCCCAACCCTCCCTCATCTTCCTCTTCCAATTTTTGGGAAAAAATGTGCTGGCATAAGTCCTGAGGTGTGGGGCATGGCTGATCCACACTTTTAATCCAGGCTGGTCAGGAGGCTGAGATCTGAGTATGGAAGTTCCAAGACACCTAGAACAGGAAAGTCTGATAGATTCTTACTACCAAAAATAAAAACAGCTGGGAATGGAGTTTGGGCTCAAGTGGTAAAGGGCTAGTCTTGAGTGCAAATGCTTAGTGCCCAGGCCCTAAGTTCAGGCTCCAGCACTGCCAACAACCTCACTTTAGTGAGATTATAGCTTTATCCATGTAGGCACATCTCACTGGAATCTTTGCTGGTAGAGATAGTCTTCATAATTTTGTCTCAAGGTAAAGGTCCTCCTGGAGTAGTACACAAAAGGTGTCATGGAGAGAGGAGCCCCACTTGCTCCAGGTTTGAAGATGGCACAGGTCAAGCCAGCATGGAGTTGGCACATCAGTCTTTTTCCTAGCACCACCTACCAGTGAATGTCAAATGACATTGATTGTTGTGGGATTGTGTGATTGAAGTGCCCCATTAAGGGCAGTGTTAGCACATCCAAACTTGGATACCAGGAATGCTGAAATCTCAAAGCTAACATTTCTGTTAGCTACAGAAATGCTGGTGTGTCTGTTATTCACTAAAAGTTCAGTTGCAAAGATTCTGAAGCTTGATGCCATGTGTTTATTCCATTTAGTAAAATTATTTTAATGCACTGTATAAGTTAAAGCATTTGATAAGGATCAGGGGTAGTGAAAACATTGTTCTTGAATTCAGGTGTCTGGCAGGGTAATGGGGGGGGTGTTGGTGGCTGGGACTATGAAGCTGGAGCTGCTATCAAACCATGGATCATGTTCCTTTTGTCTGGGAGAAATGACTCCAAAGATGAAATTTGAATGGTGAGGAAAAGATGATGATGTACTCAGGAAATTTCTCCTAAACCAATGTTCATGTGGAAGTGGGATGGGGGCTGGGCATATCTGAGGCAGAGCTTAAGGGGGCTTCTCATGGTGTGGAGAATGTTCCTTGCGATTTCAGGCATGCAGCAGGGTGTTTTAGATGGCCATTGTGAGATGGATGGAATAACACTGGAGACAAGATGAATGCTGGGATCCTGCAATGCTCTTGCATGAGTGGCTGGTGGCTCACCTGAAAGAACTAATTATGTCTAAAAAAGAAATCAGGAATTTGTTTTGATTAGATAATACCTGTAATCCGAGGTATATTCAGGATACTGATCTTAGTATTGCGGTTTAAAACCAACCCAGAAAAGGGAAAATGCATGAGACTCTTACTCCCAATTTAGAGCAAGAACAAAGATTGAAGTAGAGCTGTGGCTCAAGAGCTAGAGTGCTACCTTGAGCAAAGAAAAGCTAAGAAAAAGCTCCAGGTCTTGAGTTCAAGGCCAGGAATGAAAGAAGGAAGGTAAAAAAGGGAAGTATGTGAGGAAGGGAAATATATAAATGAAAGAGAGAAGGAACTAGAAATTTAAAACTAGAGAATATTTAAAAGTCATCAGCCTACTACGAAAAGTGTTGGAGTATGGGTTCTATATGTGGTGAACTGGAAGCCCAGCAGTGACTTGTTAACCAAAGAGTCACCATGATGAGCAAAGGATAGAAATCTGCATGAGCCTCTTAGCGGATGGAGTCACAGAAGAGAACCTCAGCTCCCATCCCATAGTTAGAAGTACATAGAGATGGGGAAGTTGGCATCACCTTGATGTCATTGTGTCCATGGAGACTGGAAGCCATGGCTCTGTGAAAGCACACTGTTCTGGTTACTGAGCTGAGAGGCTGAGGAGAGCCAAGTCCTGGTCATGAAGAAATCAGGGTGGCAGCAGAGCAACTCTGCTGCAGTGTGTGCCTGCTTGGCTGTTCTTATTCTGTGGTGGATCAGGCCGGAGCGGGTGATAGTAACTGTTTTGTGGTCACAAGCCCTTCACCAAGAGCTTCCTCTGGGATCCTCATAAGCTACAGGGTGGCTGGGGGTGGGATGTGTGTGTGGTGGAAGTGACAGAGGAATGGACGCATGGCAAGGTGGGTGAAGAGATGAGAGGAATGATGAGAGCCCAGTTCATTTTTTTCCAAGGTTAATGTGTGGGAGGTAGAGAGGCATGATGGAGGAAAGATGGAGGCAGGGGAAGGTGGTGACAGAGTGAGGCCATCTGTAGTGCCAGCCTGGCCATCATCTGAAGCCCATAGGCAGCTTCCTGATCCCTCACTTTGTCCTGCTCCTTGTGGAGGGAATGTCACGTGTACCCAGAGCTAGGGGTGGGGCAATGTTAGTAGCACCTAGAGAACCATTGGCCTCTACCTGGGTGAGGGGTGGTTATGGCTCCCATGCTGGGTGGCCTGATAGCTGTGGAACAGATCTCTCCTTAGCTACCACAGTCAGTGGCTGCTCTCCATCTAGGGTTAGGGCACCTGCTCAGCCATCAGGACACCCCATGCCAGGACAGAGGCCTACAATTCAGATGGCATCACAGGGGTGAAGATGATCTCACCGTAGCCCTAGTTACATGGCTGTCCCTGCATGCAGGACAGGATGAGCTGGGGGAAGATGTTCTCTGTGTTTTTCCACAGCCTATCCCGGCCTCTTCTTGTGTCTGATTAAACCAAGAGAGTACAAGGTTCCCTCTCATAGTCCTGGTTCTTTTTCTTTTACAGTCATGAGGCTTGAACTCAGGTCCTGGGTACTGTCCCTGAGCTCTTTTGCTCAAGGTTGATGCTCTACCATTTGAACCATAGTGCCATTTCCAGCTTTTCTTTTTCATGTGGATCTCTGATATCTCCAGTGCTGTGCCTGCAGGGAGGAACTCACCCCACAGACAGAGCCACCTTTGCCGTGACTGTGACTGCCCACAACCCTCACACCTACTCCTTGCACACCCCTCGACTCCAGTTTTAGGTCCTCTTGGACTGGGTGTCCTTCCTACACTCACAAAGGGTCTACAATTGTCTTCCCAGGGTCCTTTCTTCTGCCAGCCAGAGTACAGACTGTGCACATCTTGACGATCACAGAGCTCAAAGCCAAAGGCTGAGATGCAGAAGGGGGTGA
Source organism: Megascapheus bottae (assembly GCF_031878675.1). Taxonomy (NCBI): domain Eukaryota; kingdom Metazoa; phylum Chordata; class Mammalia; order Rodentia; family Geomyidae; genus Megascapheus; species Megascapheus bottae. The sequence goes on along the minus strand of NW_028327641.1, from coordinate 1,214,753 downwards.
CCCAGTAGCTGCAAAGGGCCCATGGATCATCCTGTGCATCCCCCAGCCTGTGACTTCCCCCACCCCCTTGGCAGGGAAGCGCCATGCCCACATCCTGATCCCTGGTCCCCTCCAATTCCATCTCCCTTGGATTTTGCAGACTGTCTACAATCAGGATCTAAAATTCTATTCATCAGGACAGAAACTCCATGAGACTCTTATCTGCAATAAACTACTGAATGCAAGAAGCTCAAGCTCAGTGACAGCATCCAGGCCTAGCGTTCAAAACCCAGGACCGGCAGAAAAAAGTATCAAAGGACAAGAAGCTGGCCAAAAGTTAGAGGGACTCTATCTTGACCAACAATACAATGGTAAGTTGCACTCAGAAGACTTGCACAAAATCTGGAAATGCCTAAGACCTATCTATGTATGTTTCCTGTTTGTCTGAATACATATGTTTATGCATTTATATATTAGTATAGAGATACAGATCAATACATATGACTATACATATATACATAGCCAGACACTTATGGGTGGGTGGTATACTGTGTGAGAGTTTGTGTTTGTGTTTTGTGGATGGCTATCTCTGTTTAAGAAAGATAGAAAATATGTAAATATCTCTAAAAATCTTGATAAAATATAGAGAGACATAAGCTCTTGAGGGAATCTGAAATGACAAGATTATTCACAGGCACGTTTATCCTTATGGATTCCTCAGCAAGTTTTAATTTTTTTCATTATTTTCTTTCTTTTTTTGAACCAGTGCTAAGGATTTCTCTCAGGGACCAGGTGCTGCCAATTACTAATTTTCTCATGGCTAGTACAAGAGGAACTGAGCCACAGTTCCACTTTTGCCTTATTTATTCGTGCTTAACTGAAGATGAAGATTTCTATCAGTGACTTTCTTTCAGGGGCTGGATTCTAACGAGGATCCCCAGACCTCAGCCTTCTCTATAGCTACAATTAACAATATGAGAACCCAGCACTGGGTTCCAATGCACAGGGCAAGAAATTGAGTGAATCTCTCAACTCCAATTAGCTATAATAAGCTAGAAGTGAAAAACCAGTACCTTTGAGGAAAAGATGCTGAGGGTTATCACACAGGCCCTATGAGTAATCCCTTAACCCTGTACACATGTGTGCATGCACACATTGGCAGATACACACACACAAATGCACACACACAATATCTCAGGCAATACTGTATTTTGAATTAATATCCAAAGATTGGACAACAGGGTAGCAAGTAATAAAATCTGTTTTTCTTGTCTACATTGAGGGAAAGGGATAAGTCACAAGATGCAGAAGCGAAGAATTCAGAGGCAAATGCTGTGAGTGAATAACTTGTAAAAAGCACATTTCTTTTCTTTTCTTTTCTTTTGTTTTGTTTTTTCTGCCATTCCTGTGGCTTGAACTCAGGGCCTGAGCACTGCTCTTGGCTTTTCCCAAGTCTAGCCCTCTGCCACTTGAGCCACATTGCCATATGGATTTTTATATCTGTGTGATATTAAGGACTCAAACCTAGATCTTCATGGATGCTAGGCAAGCACTCTAACGCTGGGCCAAACTCTAAACCCTGATAAAGTATTTATAAATAGTCATAATCATATCAAAATATCCTTTCTCCTACAAAGAATGAACACTTATCTATGTCTGTAAGACTTTTTTTATGTCACCAATGCTTCTGTGATTTTCCCACTTGCATTTTTACAGATGACAGCACAGATATTCATCAGGAAGAAAAATAGATTAGGATACAGAAACCTAACAACGTCCTAGTAGATTGAAGTGAAAAATATGTGCAAGATGGCCTGGGTGTTTCATCTATTTGTAGAGGGCTTGGCTACCACACAAAAAGACTCCGGTTTGATTCTGCAGTACCGTATACATAGAAAACGCTGGAAGTGGTGCTGTGGCTTGGTGGGACAGCTATAGCCTAAAGAAAGCCTAAGAACAATGGTCAGGCTCTGAGGTCAAATCCCAGGGCTAGGAAAAAAATGTGCAAGAGGCAAAATGCAAGCTGAGAAGGCACTGTGAAGCAAAATGTCTTGTGAAGGGTAAGGGGAATAGTGACAGTTAACTTTGGATCTTACATAAGAAAGGCTCCTTGAGCCTGAGACCAGGCTAGCACTTACGCCTAGTTAGTGACTTGGGATTTGAACAAAAAGGTGTGCTGTTTACTACATCCATATGTGAGGTGGGAAGGGAGATTCAGCCTCCAGTATGTCTTTGGGGAGGTCTTCTGTGAGCAAGGAGCTTTGGTCATTGGGCCTTGAAAGGTGACCCTACCTCCCTCACAATGGAACAGAATATGGAACCCTGGTAACTAAGCCACTGTATGTGACAACCAGCTCAAGCCAGCTCCCTTGGCCTGTGGCTCAGGAACCAGAAAGATGTTGCTGTGCTGTTGCCAAAGGTCAGGAGGCTCGCATCTCAGGCATGAGAGATATGGATGTCTCACTTGAAGAAGTAGATGCTGGATCAGTGCCAAGCCAAAATTCCAGTATATCAGGCATTTCTCTAGGAAGAAAGCCAGGAAACTCCAGGGCAACTCAGATGAGGTATATTGAGAGGAAACCTATTTGAACCCATCATCCTGCCCACACACTACAACCTTCTTGTGTGCTTTCAAGTGACTCTACTGAGATTAGAGTGTGTCATTTCCAATCTACTCTATTCCAATTCCTCAGTGTGAAGTGTGGTCCCATTCCTACGTTTGAAATATCCACTGTTTTGCCAACATAGTGTGATGGTAAGTCAGCTCAGACTCTGAATGAGCCTTGTAACCTATGGATCCTAGAGGAAGGCCTGTTGGAGATGCTGCTGACAAAGCTGATCCCTGCCTACCAGAAAGGTGATCGCTTTTATGTGGGAAACTTCCTGCACAATTTCAAATAGTGGAGGACAATGTAGTAGTTGCTGGAAATTCTCTTGAAAAAGTGAGTGTTCCCCCTCCAAACCCAGGTTTGCTCACCCCTCCTGGCCAAGTCTTGGAATACTTGGCTCCTCTCTGAGCCTGTTTGGTTCACTGGGGTGTTCACAGGGGAGCTAAGCATGATACAAGTGCACAAACTACTTTATTATGACTGGGACACCATGCCATTTCACTTCCCTCACAAGCTACTGGAGTCTCAACAGTGTGCTTACTGAGAAGTTGGATTTCAGGCATGAGTAAGTGGCTCCCAACTGCAGCCCTCACCTAGGTGACATCCTAGGAAATCCCATTTCCCAGTAAGAAATGAGGTGTCAGTACTAATGACGGAGGCCTGTGAAATACTGGACTCAGAGGAAAAGCTGGGGGCTGAATCACTTTTGAGCCATCAGGGAGGGATTGTGATAGCTTTGCCTGTTAGAACCTGAAGGCATTTACATCTTGGTCTGTGGTCCAGTGCTGCCACTTGAACCTGAACCCAGGTCTAAATGCCATCCCTTTGGTGTTCAAAAATTAGCACTGTACCATTTGAGTCATAGCTCAAGTTCTGGCTTTTTGCTGCCTAATTGAAGACAAGTGCCTTTAGACTTTTACTGACTAGACTGGCTTTCCACTGTGACCTGCAGAGCTCAGCCTGCTGGGTGGCTAAGATTAGAGGAATGAGCATTTAGTTCTTTATTTAGAGCATTCACTTATTGATTTATTTAGAGCATTTACTTAGTTAATTTAAGGTGTGTTTACTTTGGACAGATGCATAGAGGCCTCTCTCAGAAGCTTCTGGAAGTGGGGTGTAAAAGTCATCCTGTTCTCGAGTGTCTCTTACCCCCCTCCCAGCACATACGTGCACATCTCTGCAGGACAGCCACAGCATTAGAGTCCTGCAAGAAAGGGGCTTTGGTAGAAGGTTCAGGATGGAGAGAGAAGGCTCTCACTTTCCTTGTACCGAATGTGCCCACAGCATCATGTGTTCCATCTATACGATGTGAATGGACTTCTACCCCAGTGATTTCTATGAGTTCAAGAACTGCCACACCCTGACACAACTCAAGCTCTATACGAGGCTCCACATGCCGGCTTTGGACCTGCTCTTCTAGACACATACTTTTTGACCAGCTGGAGGAATGTGCGACCAGTAAGACCAAGAAAAATTAGAAGTCCTGGTGTGGGTGCCTCAGAGCCTGTGAGTAGGAAGCCCATGTGGTCTAGATATTGGTTGGCCCTTACTTCTACAGAGCTTGGCAAAATGCCCTTTATGGGTGGTGTCAGCCAGGTAATGTCTGTCCTCTGAAAGGACTCGGGAATAAGCAATCATTAGGAAGACACTACACCTCCTCAGTGTTCAGTCCAAACTCCAGTTATACAGGTCCCTCCATTAGATCCTCATGGAAGTTGAGTGACACTTCAACTTGCAGGGTCCACCCTGTCCACTCTGTACCTATTTCCATTCTTAGGTTTGGGGCATCGTGGAAGAGCTTATCCTGAACTCCGGATGAAAAACCCACCAATGGAGCTGGTGACTGATGGAGACAGAGAATCATCACTGCACTCCAGAAAGCACGGGCCTTCTGTAGAAATTACCAAACAGGTTTAGAGTCCTGTGGATATACCTTTTGCTCTGAACCCCATGTGTGACACAGTTGAACTTGCAGATACCATGGAGGAAGAAAAAGAGCAGCCAGATTTCCTTCCGTTTCCTTTCACACTCCACCCAGAGTCAGTCCATCTGAGTCAGAGTAACACTCCACTTATTGTGCAAGCTGAAGGGGCACACGCTGGGCTCATGGAAAATGTCCCCATGGGAAGCAGCAAGTGTACTCTCAATACTGGATTCATTGGAGGAAAATGAATCCATCCTCACAGAATATCCAGACCCATCCATCTCACTAAAAGAGACTCAATCTCCATTGGACAAACCAGAATCCATCCCCCTCTTAACTCAGGAAGGACATTCTGTTTCTCATGAGGAAGGAGACCCTTCTGAGGACTCTGAAGTAGAATTACTGTCTGAAGGCAACTTGGAGGCCAGTCTGGATTTAGAGCTTCCCTGTCCCCTTCCTAAAAAGACATCTCTTTATCTTGCTCTCATGATTCTTGTCAAGTATTCATTGTATTTACTTTGCTAACTATTAAACTCTCATTGTTAATATTATGGTGTGCAGTTCTTCAGTCCTTATTATACTGTGTTTTATTTTCCACTTAGAATGTGAGACCTCAGACACATAGGTCCTGGGTGGGCCAAAATCCAGACAGGTCTGGTCCCATAGAAGACAACCTTACTGGATATACAGGGAACTATGAAATGCATGGAATCACCAGGAATCCAGGCCAGGCCTCCATGGAAAGACAAGTCAACTACCAAAGCTTAAGGACAGAGCAGATGCCTGGAAATGTGTTTTGTAAATCGGGAGAAGTGCCAGAGTAACTGTAATATTATGTGGGACTCTGTTCTGTGAGTTCAAGTCTGTTTATATATCCATTGTGCTTTGTACAAATATTTAAAAAAATTAAAACTCCACAATAGCATCAAAAATCTACTTTGGCTTTGAATGTGGCCTAGGTGTAGAGTGCTCGCCTAGTATACAAGAAGACCTTGATTCAATTCCTCGGCACTGCATACTCAGAAAAAGCAGATGGGGCACTGTGGCTCAGGTGTCAGAGTGCCACCCTTGAACAAATGTGGCCAAGGACAGTTCCTGGTCCTTCAGTTCAAGCCCCAGGACTAGCCAAACAAGAAATCATACCATTTTCCACACATTTGGAAATAAATCTGTTTTATCTAACCCTACTTCTTTTTTGCCAGTCCAGGGTGTGTGGCACCAAGCCAAACTACTGGCCCCCAACCTTACTATTTTGAATCCTTTAATTTTTTTACATAATCATATTTCATGCTGTCTGTATTAATACCATAAACAGTATGCTTAGTGTAATAATGTTAAAGGTAAAACATAAGAAATTAATAACTAAAATTCTTTTTTATTAATTTTATAGCATTACTACAATTTTAGGAGAAAAATTACCTAGAATGTTTATTTTAGAGTTCAAGTAATCCATTTTGATAAATATATCAACCTACATCATTTATTTGAACACATTTTAAACTATTTTTTTCAGGAATGAAAATACATATATATTTGTTGTAAATGAAATTTATGACTTGGGGGGAAGGGAAAGAGAAAAGGGGTGAGGGGGTAACAGTGTTTACAAGAAATGTACTCATTACATATGTAACAGCAATCTCTTTGTCTATCACCTTGACAACAAATTTTTTGAAAAGTACAATAAGTTTAAATGTCTACTTTGGGCAGAATTTTTTTTTTTGCCAGTACTGGGCTTAGACTCAGGACCTGAGCACGATCCTTGTTTTTGTTTTTGTTTATTCTTAAGGCGCAAGTTCTATCACATGTGCCACAGCACCACTTTTATCATTTTTATCTATGTTGTGCTGAGGAATTGAACTTGGGTCTTCATTCATGCTCGGCAAGAACTCTTCCACTAGGCTTAACTTATGGCCCCAGTGGGAAGGAAGTTTTCCATAAAATATGTAGGAAATATGTACACTAAGGAAAAGCCATCAAAAATAGAAGAAAAATTATATACTTAGATAACGACATGCCAGTATTATGGCAGATGTCTGTAATTCTAGCTTCAAGAGTGGCCTATTTGGACCGGGAGTTGGCTGGCTGAAGTAAAGTGCTATCCTTGAGCAAGCCCTAGGACAGTGCTCTGCCCATGAGTTGAAGCCATAGGACATGCAAAAAATAATAATTTAATGCCCGTGACTGGTGGCTTACCCTGGTAACCCTACCTACCCTGGAGGATCGAGGTTCAAAGACGGCCCAGGCATAAAAATCTGTGAGATTCTTATTTCCAAATAATCCAGAAAATTCAAAATGACAATGTGCCTCAAGTGGTAGAGCTCTTGCCTTGAGCTGAAGAGCTTAAGGTAAACATCCAGGCCCAGAGTTCAAGCCCCATGAGTGAAAAAAAGAAAAAGAAAAAGAAAGCCCTTATCTAAGGCTGGAGTGCACACTAGTGGTAGTTTGCTTGCCTAGTATGCACAAAGCCCTGTGTTCAATTACTCTGTACCACTTACACCAAAAAAAAAAGCTGGAAATGATCTCAGAAAGTTGGGTTCTGAGGATCACAGTTCAAAGCCAGGCCAGACACTAAAGTCCATGAACCTGTTACTTCCACTTAAGCACCAGAAAACCAGAAGTGACACTGTGGCTCAAGGTGTTTAAGGTTGTAGCCTTGAGCTGAAGAGCCCAGGGACACTGCCCAGGTGCACAATTAAAGTCTTACAACCAAAAGAGAGAGAGAGAGAGAGAGAGAGAGAGAGAGAGAGAGAGAGAGAGAGAGACAGAGACAGAGACAGAGACAGACAGAGAGACAGAGACAGAGAGACAGAGAGACAGAAACAGAGAGAGACAGAGAGACAGAGACAGAGAAAGATAGACAGAGAGAGAGAGACAGACAGGCAGACAGACAGAGACAGAGAGACAGAGACAGAGACATCAAACAGTCAGGCACTGCTGGCTGAAGCGTGTAATTCTAGCTACTGTGGAGGCTGAGATAGGAGTATCTTGGTTCAAAGCCCAAAGCCAGCCTGGACACATAAGTTTGTGAGACTTACATCACCAATTAACTACCAGAAACCAAAAATGGAGCTGTAGAGGAAAAGCGCTAGCCTTGAGCTGAAGAGCTCAGGGACAGTGTCCAGGCCCAAAGTCCAAGCACCATGACGAATCAATACTAAAAAAAAGAAGATAGCTAATAGTAATTGCCGGGAGCAAGAGTGGAATCAAACTGTACTTTGATTTGCATCAGATAATTGCTTGATTGTCTTATTGTTTTTTGGCCTTCTCCTGTTCAATTGATCTGAGATTTACCTTATGAATGTACCCCCCAACAGTTCCCTGATTAACCATCTGGATGTAACACCTGGCAGTGCCCTGGTCTCAAGGAGGGATAAAAACTTTGAGTTGAGAATAAACGGGTGCTGCAGTTTTTGCCTGGGCTGCAGACCTCCCGGACCCGATGTGTTTGTCTCTCTTCTAATTTTTCCAGTCCCTGCCCCCTATTTCATGAACCCCAATTTGCTGCCGGTATGCCCCGGCATCTGGCGCCCGAACAGGGACCCTGAAAATCTGGGACAACGGTGGAGGACCCCGCTGTGGTGTGTAACACAAAGGGAATTGGGTAAATCTAAGTCTGAACTTCAAAAAAAAAATTAGTAGGTTTGAATGTTTCCTATATCTCAAAGGTTTATTGCATTGTCTTAAAGAAAAGCTGGTAAATATTTTTCTAGATCCTGAAATCTGCATTTTATTGCAAGGCATACAGCTGTTTACATTGTAAACATTGTATCCTGTTTAGCACAGAGGTGTTAGGGAATTTGGGATTTATTACTTTAAGTTAAAGTTTGGAAACATGTATTAGAGATCTCAATGTAAAATTGTTCATTAACGTCAGAAACTTTGCCTGTCTGTCTTTTCTTGCAAACTGACACTAGAAATCTGATGGTAAAATGTGGATAATGTGATTAGTATTTTAAAGGAATGTTTAAAGGTTTATCTCCATGCAATTGGTTGTATTTTAAAAAAGGGAAGGAAACTAAATCCAGACTTAGGCTTTTGGTGCACTGATGTCTATAGTTCTTGCATTAGGGAAAAACTGTTATTTGAGTTTAAAAACTGTTGTTGGAGTTTTAGACAGTAATCTAAACTGCAAAAGATCCCCTTTTTTCTAAAAGACAAGAGGAGTGCCTTGGGCCCTAGGGGGCCTGAGGGCAGAAGGAGTTCTTTGTGCCCTTAAAGGTTTTTCAATTGCAAATAAAGGCTAAGGTGTTAATTGTTTAAGCCAGTATCAGTAAAAGTTATTAAGAACATTGGAAATGGGTTTCTAAACAATATTTGAAAGTGAAGTTGTCTTAAATGTTTAAAGAAAGAGAAAAAAGGAAAATTAGGACTACCAAAGTAATTGCTTAATTGCTATTTCAGCTTGCTCTTGTAACTTCCAGCTAGCCCATTGGAGAAGAACAGCAATCCTTATTCAGATGTAACTTTGGCTTTTACCAGGTTCTAGGTAAGCTCATGCTTAGAGACTATTTCTGTGTCGACCACCTTGTTGCTCTAATTGGAGAAACGTGGCCTTTTGTAGGACTCACTGATCTGAAAACTGCAGTTTTGAGCCAGCCCCGGGCAAAGCAAAGTCCCTGTGAGACTGTGGTGTCTAATCTGGCAGCAGAATGCTATTAAGGCAGAGTTGCTTTGGAGCTCGAAGCCGCAGAGTGCTAGCTCTGAGCTGAACAGCTGGGGGACAGCACTCATGCACCAAGCGCAGGACTCACAGGGGCAGAGTGCAAGCCTTGAGCTGGAGAGCTGAGGGACAGTGCCCAGGCCCTGAGTTCAAGTCCAGCAACTAAGCAAGTGAAATGCCAATGGGACATTTATCCCTGTGTGGAGAAACACTACTGGGACCCGATGCAGAAAGCCTCTGCTTGGATGGCAGAGATGGTGTCAGATCTTAGTCACTTGTGCTTGGCCGATCAAATTAATCAGACCCGGGAGGTCATAGAATAGTTTGTAAGCATGCCTTACTAATGCCCGTGCCTTTCATAACTGGGCAGGAACTTGTCAATCTTCTGTGATAGTGGGTAGTTTAAAGCTGTAATTGAGCGAAATTCTTATTTATTTATTTATTTATTTATTTTTGACACCAGCCACAAATTCAGGAAAAGTTTGTGGATCTGAGGCTTGTGTCTCTATTAATCTGTTTAGATCTGACAACTGAAGCATTGTTAAGGTAGCAGAAATTTAGTTCCCCAGACAATCAAGAAAAGGCCTTTGCAAATGGGTGCTATGTAAACTACACTATTGTAGCCGAAGATGGTTTGTGCAGTTGTTAAATGTTAAATATGATCTCCAGTTTGGAGCAAATTATTATTCCTCATATCTAATCCTTGCAATCCCTGATAAAACAGGCTAGGCTTCTTAAGGTCCCTGGTCAAGCACAGAGACAACGCCCTTGAGTCAGCTTGAAGAAGTCACAGAAGCTGAATCTCCGCCCATCAATCCCCTTTAGATGAAGGGACCAGTCATTTTTGGAAAGTGAGACAGGATAATTAGAGAGAATTAGAGATAGTGGAAAGAATAGAAATTGCACTTGTGTTTCTTTTAAAATAAAGACGGGGATATGTCGGGAGCAAGAGTGGAATCAAACTGTACTTTGATTTGCATCAGATAATTGCTTGATTGTCTTATTGTTTTTTGGCCTTCTCCTGTTCAATTGATCTGAGATTTACCATATAAATGTAACCCCAACAGTTCCCTGAATAACCATCTGGATGTAACACCTGGCAGTGCCCTGGTCTCAAGGAGGGATAAAAACTTTGAGTTGAGAATAAATGGGCGCTGCAGTTTTTGCCTGGGCTGCAGACCTCCCGGACCCGATGTGTTTGTCTCTCTTCTAATTTTTCCAGTCCCTGCCCCCTATTTCAGGAACCCCAATTTGCTGCCGGTAGGCCCCGGCAAGTAATGATGAATAATTTTGTGCTGGGAGTTTGGCCTAGTGGTAGAGTGCTTGCCTAGCATGCACGAAGACCTGGGTTCAATTCCTCAATACCACATACATAGAAAAATGCTGGAAGTGGTGCTGAGGCTGAAGTGGTAGAGCCCTAGCCTTGAGAAAATATAAGGACAGTGCTCAGTCCCTGAGTTCAAGCCCAGGACTGGCCAAATCAAAAGGAGTAGAGCACTGGCATTGAACTGAAGATCTGAGGAACAGCCCAGGCACAGAGTTCAAGCACCGCAAACAACAACAACAAAATCTATGAAATGGCAGTGGTGGTTTTAAGCTAAGGAAAAATAGAGTAGAAACTGGTAAAAGACATATTTGTGTGTAAGCAAAGTAGCCAGACTTATGCATTAGAACAAGATAGCAACTTGAAAAAAAATTTTGTTTTCCATCTCACTAGGTCCTGTCTCTTAATTTATTCAAGTAAGTAAAATGCTGGGTTTTATAATCATTGCTCTGAATATTAGAAAATCATAATATCTCTCATTAACCAACAAAGACCAGGAACTGGGGCTTCGTTCAAATGGCAGAGTATCAGGCAAGAGAAGAAAAAATTGAAGTAAGAACTTGAAGTTCTTGATCCAGAACCTGCATAGTAACAGAGCAGCAGCCTGGTGATGGTACCTCACACCTATAATCTTAGCTACTCAGGAGGCTAAGATCTGAGAATCAAAGTTTAAAGCCAGCCAAAGTACCCAGTTAACTGCCAGAAAAACCAGAAGTGGCACTGTGGCTCACAGATTAAAGCACTAGCCTTGAGCTGAAGAGCTCAGGGACAGTGCCCAGGCCCAGAGTTCAAGCCCCACAATTGACAAAAATCAAACAAGCAAACAAAACTCACAAAGAAGCCTGCAGACCACAGTGGTTCTGCAGAGTCTCTTCTCTATGGGGATCAGGAAACACTTCACTTTTTCTGTCTCTTCCCATCTTAACATTCATACTAAAATAAGACTGTGTTGAAAGTTTCAATTTATAAAAATGTTTTTCATGAAGCACCCTGAAATATTCATCGCTTATATCTCAATTGAAGATATTTGATTTGGGGCTGCATTGGTAGAGTGCTAGCCTTGAGCAGAAAAGGTCAGGGATAGAGCTGAAGCACTCAGTTGAAGACCCAGTGCCAACACACAAAAGAAAATATGCACTTTATACATACTTTCTAATTTCTTAATGAATTTTTCAGTCTGTATAAATATAGGGTACATTCCTTGTTACTTAAGTAAGATTGCTCTTTTTTTTTCTTTTTGCCAGTCCTAGGGCTTGGATTCAGGGCGTAGACATTTTCATTGGACTCGCTTGCCCAGGGTGAGTGCTCTGCCTCTTGAGACACAGCGCCACTTCTAGCTTTTTTCTGAGTATGCGGTACCGGTGAATAGAACCTAGGTCTTCATGCATTCTAGGTGAGCACTCTACCATTAGGCTACATTCTCAGGCAGTGAGATTCCTCTTACAGTCATTGTATGTTCACAGAGTTTGATCTCACACACTGTAGGGCCCTGGTTGGCTTTGACCTGTGATCCTAAGCCCTGAGCCTCCTAAGTAGCTGAAATTAAGTTGTGAGCCAGCAAGATGGCTTCCATTCTTTTTTCTACAAAAATATATGTAGTTATCTAAAATATATCTATAGCTGAAAAAAATGAATCTCTCCCAAACAAATCTTCAAAGAAACAACCATCCTATTAAAAGGTGGGCTAAAGACTTAAAAGAGTATTCTCTGAAGAAAAAATTAAAATGGGCTTTAGACACATGAAGAAATGCTCCATATCTCTAGCAATAAGGGAAATGAAAATCAAAACAACTTTGAGATTCCACCTGACTCCAGTCAGAATGGCCATTATCAAAAAATCTAATAAGAGATACTGGTGGGGAAGTGACCAGGGGGGATCACACCTACACTGTTGGTGTGAGTGTAAACTCGTTCAACCACTAGGGAAAGCAGTGTGGTGGTTCCTCAAAAGACTGAACATAGAGCTCCCCTATGATCCAGCAAATCCACTACTTGGCACCTACCCAATTGTCCAGAAAAAAGGACATACTAAAGCCACTAGCACAATGATGCTCATTGCAGCACTATTTACCATAGCAAAGATATGAAACCAACCCAGATGCCACTCAGTAGATGACTGAATCAAGAAGATGTGGTACTTATACACAATGGAATGCTATGCTGCCATCAGAAGGAATGACATCGCCCCATTTGTAAGGAAATGGAAAGACTTGGAAAAATTCATATTAAGTGAAGCAAGCCAGACCCAAAGAAACATAAGCTCAATGGTTTCCCTCATTTGAAATAATTAGTTCACATCTAGGACTCTCCTAGCAGAGGATTACAATAACTCAAAAACCTAGGTATATAAGGTCATATAGGATGAGACTAAATGTAAGGATCTCTAGGATATGGGAACAAGAGCTATATCTTGTGTCATCGTTGCTCTTAATCTTGTGTGATTTTTGTCCTTAATCTACTATGTTATTTCTCATCTCTTATTTTGCCCTTTGTTTAATGTCAGATTGTTACTGTATCTGATTTTATCCCTGGTATATTGTATATATGTTTATTTGTTTATGTCAAATAGGAAAGGGAAGGGGGGAAACAAGATGATTGGGAAGGGGAGGGGAGAGGGAACTGGGGACAAAAACATGTGGAGTGGAATAAATGTGTGAGAAGTAATGCAGTCCACTACCTGTAAATGTAATCGTAACCCTTCTATACATTACGCTGAAAATAAAAAAGAGACTATAAAAATATCTGTAGAAAATGAGGCTGGATGATGGAAAAAACCAGATGCCCTACTATAAAAAATGTGATACACACACACACACACAGACACACACACACACACACACACACACAGACACACACACACACACACTCAATGGAATGATACACAGCCAACCGACAAGATAAAATAATGGCATTCTCGGGGAACTGGATGAAAAGGAAAAAAGTCATATTAAGTGAAGTAAGCCAAACTCAAAGGAACATAGGCCCAAGAGAATCCCTCATTTGTCAAATTCAGTAGAAACCTTGGGCTCTGCTACCAGAGGTTTACAATAGAACAAAATCTAGAGACATCGTGACAAATAGTATGACACTAAATGTAAGGACCTCCAAGATGAAGAAACAAAACTCATATAATGAGTGATTTTTGTCCTTAATGAACTATGTGATCTCTTATCTCTTTTGCTATCCCTTGGTTATATCATATTGTTACAATATTTCACCTTGTTTTCTGATATATTTCATAGGTGTTTGGTTGGTTATTTGAAATTGGATAGGGAAGGGGGGAAATGAACATGAGTGGGGGTAGGGGAAGGGAAATGGGGACCATATCATTACATGGGGTATCAAAGTTTGAGAAGCAATGCACCTTCTATCTGGTGAATATAATGCAACCCTTCTATAAATTACAATAAAAATAAATACATAAAAAGAAGATCTGCACAGAAAAAAATAATAATGGCATTTTTGGGGTAGTGGATGAAATTAGAGTGAATCCTGTTGAGTGAGATAAGTCAAGACCAAGGAACAAAAGGTACATGGTATCCTTAATATATGGATATTAGTTTCAAACAGTAGTAGAGCGATGATTGAATAGTTGATACCCAAAGTTCTGGACATAATGTTGGAGATATAAACATAACTACATAGACATAAAAATCTAGGATAGACTATACACTCTATAGACATGTGTTTTATTATAGATTAATCTGTATCTATGACATACAAAGACTCAGCTTAATTTTTACTATATTCTAAAATTTATGTGCCAGTGATTGTATAGCGATTCCCTTCTTGAATACTTGTTGGTTAAACATGACATTTGAAATATGATGTAAAATTCAATGTTAATAATTTTTTTATAAAAAGAGGCTAGAGGTAAATACTACTAATGTACTTGCTCTAAGTGGTACAGAAATTTTCTTAATGAATCAAGGGGTTTTATTACATCTTTATGCAATTATTTAGTTCTGAGTGTTCTACACTCAATGATACTTCTGGAAAGATGATATAGCTGACTGTGTAGATTGTATGAAGACATACTGGACTAAACGTAGAATAAAGCATGAGTAAGTGGCTGTTAGCTGTCCAGACTCTACTGGAATATGTGGAATGAATTTATTAAGCACAATGCAGGCTCTTAGTCAGATGAGGATCAAGATTATGTGGTCCTATGAGATGAATGAGGAAAGATCAGAAAAATCTACTAAGATATCCAGATATACTTTTGAAACTAAGGTATCTGCAGTCCTTTTTTTTTCTTTCTTGGTGGGGAGCTTGAACTTTGGACCTGGGCAAGGTCTCTTAGTTCTTTTTCCTCAAGGCTAATGCTGTACCAGTTTTAGCCACAACTCCACTTAGTTTTTGGGTGGATAAGTGGAGAGAAGAATCTTACAGTTTTTTTTTTGTTTTCGTTTTTTTGCTTGCAAAGGCTTTGAATCACCTTCTCCCTGGCTAGTAGAAGAATGACAATTATGACCCTCCAGCGCCTGGCTAGTAATTTTTTGAAAATAGGACTTTCTTCCAAATCACATAACTGGTTCCTAGCAAAGTTTTGAAGCCTGACTTAAATGTGACAGATTTTTGTCACTTGGAGACACTCTGTGCTGAACTTTGGAAATCTACCAGCTGAGTCACAGTGGCACTTCCAGTTTTTGTTTATGTGGTGCTGAGGAATGGAATCCACGGTTTCATACATGCTAGGCAAGCTACATTTTCAGCCCAAGGTTTTATGTTTTGTTTTTTCAGTGTTGTTGCTTCTAAGGTACTGTATGATGTTCTTTCATTTTCTTTGCTTTTTACCTCTTTTCTTCTTTTTCCCTTTAGCTTTATTCTCTGTAGTCACTGTGTTGAATTCGGGTACCCTGTGTCTTGTACATTGGTTTATGTGATTTGGGAAAGGGAAAGGGTATAATAAAATGGTAAAAAAAAAACAAAGGAAAAAATGTGTACCAATTGAATAGTGATATGTGGAAAACACTAAATGGAAATGATCTGAACCATCTGGGTGGAGAGGGGGCTGAGGGTAGGTAAACAGAGAAAAATGAGGGAGGGGATAACAATTTTCTTAAGAATGTGTTCATTACTTATGTAACCGTATGCCAACTATATATGGACTTAACAAAAAAAATTAACTTAAAAAAATAATTTAGCTGGGTATGGTGGCTCACACTTGAAATGTAGCTACTCAAGAGGCTGAGATCCAAGGATAGCAGTTCAAAGTCAGCCTGGGCACTGAAGTTCATGTGACTCTTATCTCCAATTAAACACCAGAAACCCAGAAGTGGCCCAATGGCTCAAGGGATAGGGCAGTAGTCTTGAGCTGAAAAGCTCAGTGACAAGACCCAGGTGCAGAATTGCAGTCCCATGACTTGAATGATGAATGATACTAGCCAGGCTGTGTGCGCTCACACTTGGAATCCTATCTACACAGAATCAGGTTTGAATCCAGCCCAAACAAATTGCATGATATTCTGATTTACAGTTCATTACCAAAAATCTGGGAGTGGAGCTGTTGATCAAGTGGTAGAACACTAGCCTGAAGCAAAAAAAGAACATTTAAGGACAGTTCCCAGGCCCTAGGTTAAAGTCCCAGGACGTGCATAAAACAAACAAAATGTGACGCTGAGTCCTCCATCATTTGGTGTTATAGTTCAATATTCTTGATATGCGTCTTAGAAATTAAGTCCCTAGCAAATACTCTCCCCTGAAATTCTGCTTCATAGCTGATTCATAGAATTTCAGCATCATTACTATCACCTTCCAGTTAGCATCGCAGTCTACTACTGAAAATTTGAAGAAAACTTTGAGTAATCCTAATAAATCTGTGTATCATCTGCACACACAACAAATCAGCAGCAGCTATGTTCTACTATTATCTAAATGTATTTAATCCCTTCTTGAGTTAATGAGCCTTAAAGAGTAAAACATATGAAATAGTTATGAAACTAACAGTCACCATTCTTCTACCTAATATTGTAATATAAGTTTATAAATGCAAGGACTATTTTGAAGTGTGCAGAAGATAGCTTCTAATTATAATATTCTCATGAAGTATAGTTTTTAAGAAACATGTTGCTTGCTTTGGGAAAGCAAAGGCAAGGAAAAATGATATAGGTAAGTTCCCTATTTATCAGAAGTAAAATACAATTGGATTTAGATCAACTTCATTCATTCCGTGCTGATGAAAGAAATATTTGCAATTCCTGAGGCCAATCACTTCATTGTGATGCACAATCAGCCAGCTTAGATCAATCTTCCAAAAAAGGAAAGGAACAAATGAGAAGCAATTAAGGTTTCCAAAATGAACCAGGTGGTGGTGGCAGCTCACACTTGTAATTCTATCTACTCAAGGCATGAAATCCAAGGATCTGGATTAAGTCTGTCTGGGATGAAAATATTCCTGTCTGAAACATCATCTCTGTTATCATAGCCCAGCTGATACACTCTGCCCAACAGGTTCCAACCACCAAAGTCCATCTCCTATCTGAAATGCTAGCAAACGTACTCACATATTATTTCCTCTTTGGGAGATAGTTGAAACATGTACCAGAAACATTTCCGTGGCTTCAGAGTGGAAGTGGAAATATATACTCACTAAAAGCCCATCTAGTAAATTACATTCAATCATCTTTCCTCACATCTTGTTAGTTAAATTGAAGAATGAGTGTTTGGATCAGAAACGACGTGTATGAGCATACATGTTGTAAAAGTACTGTAATCCTAGCTACTCAAGATAAGCTGAGACCTGAGGATTCCAGTTCAAAATCAGCCATGCAATAAATTCCATAAGATTTTTACCTCTAATTAACCAGCACAAAACAGAGCGTTGAATTGTGCTTAAAATGCCACAGGCCTAAGCTTTGCATAAAATTGCTAAGGGGTAGCATTCAGGATGCCCACTCTCTCCACTCCTTTTTAACATAGTACAAGAATTCCTAGGCAGTGCAATAAGGCAAGAAGCAAGCATAAATGGGATCCAAGTAGGGAAAGAGGAAATAAAACTATCCCTCTATGCAGATGACATGATTATGTATTTAAAGGATCCTACAGACTCTATTCGCAAGCTCCTTGAGCTGATTCAAAACTTTGGAAGTGCAGCAGGCCATAAAATCAACCTTCACAAATCAACTGCCTTCCTTTACGCCAACAGTGAGAGGAACGAGACAATAATCAGGAAAGAAACTCCTTTCACAATAGCCTCAAAGAAAATAAAGTATCTAGGAATTAGCTTAACTAAGAATGTAAAGGACCGTTTAAATGAAAATTTTAAAACACTAAAAAAGGAAATTAAAGCAGAACAAAGGAAATGCAAAAACTTCCCATGCTCCTGGATTGGAAGAATCAACATTGTGAAAATGACAATCTTGCCCAGGGCTATCTACAAATTCAATGCAATACCCATCAACATCCCAATGTCATTCTTTAAAGAAATAGAAGGGGCAATTCAAAGTTTCATATGGAATAATAAAAGACCCCGTATAGCAAAAATACTTCTTAGCAGAAAGAACAGCGCTGGAGGAATTTCAATTCCAAACTTTAGACTCCATTACAGAGCTAAAATTCCGAAACAGCTTGGGACGGGCACAAGAACAGGCCTGAAGTCCAGTGGAATAGAACTGAGGACCCAGATATAAACCACAGACCTATGGCCACCTAATCTTTGACAAGGGAGCCAAAAAAATAGAATGGAAGAAAGATAGCCTCTTCAACAAGTTGTGCTGGCAGAACTGGTTAAGCACCAGCAGAAAAATAAGTTGGATCCTTCTTTGTCACCTTGCACTAGAATTAACTCCAAATGGATCAAAGACCTGGAGGTAAAAGCTGACACACTGAAAAGTTTACAGGAAGGAATAGGAGATACACTAGGCCTCCTTGGCACAGGTTGAAACTTTCTTAATAAGGACCAAGAATCACAACAAATCAGGGAAAGGCTGGATAAGTGGGACTGCATTAAACTGCAGAGCTTTTGTATGGCAACGGATATAGCTAGTAAACTAATCAGGAAGCCTACAGATTGGGAGAAGATCTTCAACAACCAAACAACGGACAAAGGCCTCATATCTAAAATATATCAACAACTCAAAAAATTGAATCACTCCAAAACTAACCTCCAAAGGAACACCCATCCCATTAAAAAATGGGCCAAAGACTTAAAGAGAGTCTTCTCTAAAGGAGAATCAAAAATGGCCTACAGACACATGAAGAAATGCTCCACATTTCTGGTCATAAAAGAAATGCAAATCAAAACAACTCTAAGATTCCACCTCACTCCAGTTAGAATGGCCAGGATCAGGAAAACGAATGACAACAGATGCTGGAGGGGATGTGGCCAGGAGAGATCACTACTACACTGTTGGTGGGAGTGCAAACTCGTTCAACCACTATGGAAAGCAGTGTGGCAGTGCCTCAAAAGGCTAAACATAGAACTCCCCTATGACCCAGCAATTCCACCACTTGGCATTTACCCAACAATCCAGAAACGAGGGCGTACTAAACCTACTAGCACAACAATGTTCACTGCAGCACTATTCACCATAGCAAAGATATGGAACCAACCAGGATGTCCCTCAGGTGATGAGTGGATCAACAAGTTGTGGTATTTGTACACAATGGAAATCTATGCTGCTGTCAGAAAGAATGACATCGCCCCATTTGTTAGGAAATGGAAAGACTTAGAACAAATCATACTAAGTGAAGTAAGCCAGACTCAAAGGAACTTAGGCTCAGTGGTTTCCCTCATTCGTCATAATCAGTAGAAACCTTGGGCTCTACTAGCAGAGATTTGCCATAGAGCAAAAGGCCATATAATGTGAAGCTAATTGAAAGGACCTCCAGGATAGTGAAACAAAAGCCACATAATGAATGATTGTTGTCCTTAATGTACTATGTTGTCTCTCATCTCCTTTGCTGTCCCTTGGTTATCCCATATTGGTATAGTATCTCACTTTGTTATCTGATATATTGAATTTATTTGTATTTGGATATTTGAAATTTGATAGGGAAGGGGGAAAACCAAGACGGGTGGGGGGTGTGGGGTTGGAGGGAAAAGGGTACCAACACATGTGAAAGGGTATCAATGTATGTGAATTAATTCACCTTCTATCTGGCAAATATCATGTAACCCTTTTACTACTTACAATAAAAAAAATTAAAAAGAAAAGAAAGTTGCAGTGTGTGGAGACGATGATGGGGTCAAATACATTTCTTCTTAGAAATATACCTCATCTGCTTGCCCTGGATTTTCCTGGCCTTCTTCTTAGAGAAAGGCCTGTTATACGGGGTTTGTGGCTTGGCAATGATCTAGCATGTACATCTTCGAGTAAGACATCCACAACTTCCATGCCTGAGACTCGAGTTTCCTGACCTTTGGCAACAGCACAGCAACATCTTTCTTCCTCCTGAGCCACAGGCCAAGTGAGCTGGCTTGAACTGGTTATTAGTTACAGTGGCTTGGTTACCAGGGTTCCATATTCTGTTCCATTGTGAGGGAGGCCTGGTCACCTTTCAGGGCCCAATGACCAAAGCTCCTTGCTCACAGAAGACCTCACCAAAGACATACTGGAGGCTGAATCTCTCCTCCAATCTCACAATATACATGTGGATGTAGTAAACAGCACTCCTTATTTGTCCAATCCCAATGTCTTCCACTAGGCCCAACTACCAGTCTGGTCTCAGGCTCAAGGAGCCATTCTTAGGTAAGATCCAAACTTAAGGGTCAATAAGCCCTCATCCTTTACAAAACAATTGCTTCACAGTGCTTTCTCTGCCTGCATTTTGCCCCTTGTCGAATTTTTTTGTTTTGCTAGTCTCAGGACTTGACCTCAGAGTGTGAACATTGTTCTTGGGATTTCATTTGGCTTTCGCTGTCGCACCGAGCCACAGCACCACTTGCAGCGTTTTCTAGGTATGTGGTAATGAGGAATCAACCTGAGTCTTTTTGCGTGGTAGCCAAGGACTCTACCACTAGGTCAAACACACAGCGCATCTTGCACATATTTTTGACGTCAATCTACTAGGATATTATTAGGTTTCTGTATCCTAATCAATTTTTTCCTGATGATTAGCTTTGCTGTCATGTGTAAAAAATGCAAGAGGGAAAAACACAGAAGAACTAGTGAAATTTAAAAAAAAGCATTACACATAGATAAGTGTTCATTCTTTGTAGGAGAAAGGATATTTTGTTATGATGATATTGACTTTATAATAACTATGTCAGTGTTGAGAGTTTGGCATAGTGGTAGAGTGCTTGTCTAGCATCCATGAAGATCTGGGTTTGATTGCTCAGTATCACATAGATAGAAAATCTAGATGTGGCACTGTGGCTCAAGTGGCAGAGGGCTAGACTTGAGGAAACCCGAGGACAGCGCTCAGGCCCTGAATTCAAGCCCCAAGACTGACAGAAAGATAAAAGAAAATAAAAATGCTTTTTACGAGCTAATTCACTCACAGCATTTACTTCTGAAATCTTCATTTCTGCATCTTGTGAAATACCCCTTTCCCTCAACGTAGACAAGAAAAACAGATCCATCCCATGGTCCACTGTGAGGCCACTGGTTGGGCTAAGAGCTAGTCGTGCAGCAACACATAAGTTTTATTCTAATACTTTCCAAACTTTGTACTCAAATATGCTACCTACTTACCAACTTAGGTCAGTTATCCTTATGCTATACCTTTTCTTCATTACTACAATATTCTTAAATTCCTACGTTAATCCTCTTGTACCTCCCCTGACCTCTCTCATTCTTTTTTTCTATCTCTGGACCTCTGCTGGTCTTTCAACCCTTATTCTGCACGGATGTACACTTGATGGCTGTTGAGCAATATTGTATATGTACGTGGTTAATTATTCTCTAGGCTCAGAGGGACTTAAAGACAATAGAGATTGGATTGAGAGGCTTATTGTTTTGGGTATAAATCGTTTATCAGTGGTTGTATTAGACTGGTCTGTAAGTGCACAAAAAGAAAGAGTGATAATACCAATCAAAACTTGTGAACATCTAGTGTCTGCCAGCTACAGAGGTCTAGGTTGGTTATATCTGAAAAACTATAATCGTATTTAGTAGTAATCTTGCTCCCATTTTCAAATGGGCAGAACAAGAAACTCAAGAAAAATGTCAAATCAAGAAACAACATCCCCCACCCAATGTAAACAGACAATGGAACAGTCACTGGCAAACCTAGAGGAGAGTCTTCCAAGTGCTACACAAATGCAATTGAGAAACATCATTAATGGAAAATGTGAAAATATAAAGAAAGAGATAATGGAGGAAGCCATAGCTGAACAAGAGAAAAGCATAAACAAGGTGATAAGTGAAAAAGAAGAAGCCATAAAAGAGGCCATAAAAAAGGTTTTTCAAAGAAAGATGGATGAATTCATAGAATCCACAAGTAAAAACGTAACCAAACTCCAGCAAATGTCCAAAGAAAATAAAGCTACAAGATCTAAAACATGGATGCAATGCATCAAAAGTGAGCAATTAGAAGCAAGGGCGATGAAAAATAAAGTAGATAACTTTGATAGCAGGTTAGACAATGCAGAGGAGAGAATTTCCGGGGCTGAAGATAATTTAGTTATTATAGAGAAAGAACAGAAAATGAGTCAATCCAAATCTAGGAAAATTGAGAGAGGGCTTCAGGAGGTCCAAGATACAATTAGGAAGCCTAATTTAAGGCTAGCTGGTATTGAGGAGGGCGTGGAGAAAGAGGTCAATGGTATTGGAAATATACTTCAGGGAATCATCTCAGAGAATTTCCCAAATATCCAGACGGGCAGGCCCATCCAGATACGAGAAGCTTTTAGAACCGCAAACAGACCTGACCAGAAAATCACATCCCACTGCCACATTGTGATCCGAACTGGATCAATAGAAACGAAAGAAAAGATGCTAAAGGCAGCCAGGGAAAAGGGACCAGGAAACTATAAAGGCAAACCAATCAGAATAACCCCAGATTTCTCAGCAGAGACCATGCAAGCACGAAGTGACTGGAAGCATATAAGTCATGCCCTTAAATCAAATAACTACCAACCAAGAATATTGTAGCCAGCTAAGCTCTCATTCATAACTGAGGGAACAGTAAAAACATTCCATTCCAGGGAAAAGCTGCAACAATATGTCAAAAAAAAACCAACACTACAGAGAATTCTCAAAGATGCTCTATACATAGAAAACCAAAATAAATGCAATATAGGGAAAGAAATGACACCTAAACAGCATGACATCTAAGGACCACAAGAACTGTCAAGACACAGGCCCTACTAAAAGCTTTTAAAAATGGTAGGAACTAATAAATATCTCTCAATCCCAACTCTCAATATCAATGGACTTAACTCTCCAATTAAACGGCATAGGCTGTCTAGTTGGATCAAAAAGCAAGAGCCATCGTTCTGCTGTCTTCAAGAGACACATCTTACCCCAAAACAATCACCTTTTGAAAGTGAGAGGTTGGAATATACCCTATCAAGCTAACTGCCCCCATAAACAGCCTGGAGTTGCCATACTCATATCAGATACAATAGACTTCAAACTCAAATTAGTAACAAAAGACAAAGAAGGTTACTACATACTACTAAAGGGATCTTTCTTCAGGAAGACATAACGATACTAAATATTTACACACCTAATCCCGGAGCTCCAAACTTCATCAAGCAAACTTTACTTACACTGAAACCATACATAGATCGAAATACAGTGATTGCTGGTGAGTTTAACACACCACTCTCACCTATGGACAGATCAACAAGGCAAAACTCAACACAGAAACCTTAGAACTGAACAACTGTATAGACCAATTAGATCTAACAGACATCTGCAGAATATTCCACCCAGTAATAACACAATATACGATTTTCTCAGCAGCACAAGGAACATTTTCCATAATAGACTACACCTTAGGCCATAAAACAAACCTGGACATATTCAGAAACACTGAAATTATTCCATGCACACTCTCAGACCATAAAGGCATCAAATTGGAGCTGAACACATATCTCCACCAACGAAAACCCTGTAACTCATGGAGACTGAAAAACACATTGTTGAATCAAAAACAATGGGTAATCGAAGAGATCAGAGCAGATATCCAACTGTTTATGAAATTTAACAATAAGAAGCACACAAATATCAACTCCTTAGGGACACAACAAAGGCAGTACTCAGAGGAAAATTTACAGTGCTGAGTGCCTCCAACAGCAAGTTGGAAAAATGGCAAACCAACTAGTTAATGTCTCACTTTAACCTCCTGGAAAAAAGAGCAACAAACTAACCTTAAACCCATTACGAGAAAGCAAATTATTAAAATCAAAGCAGAATTAAATGATTTGGAATAAAAATAACCTATAGAACGAATCAACAAAACAAGGAGTTGGTTCTTTGAAAGAATTAACAAAATTGACAAGCCCTTAGCAAATTTACCAAAAAAAGAAGAGAGCATATCGAAATAAACAAAATCGCAGATGAAAATGGTAATATCACGACAGAAATTACCAAGATCCAGAGTATCATGAGGGAATACTTCTCAAACCTTTACGCCAACAAATTTGAGAATCTAGAAGAAATGGATGAATTCCTAGACAATATTAACATACCCACACTGAACCAAGAAGAGCTAACCCAACTCAACAGGCCTATTTCAAGCTCTGAAATAGAAATGGAAATTAGACAACTTCCACCTAAAAAGAGCCCAGGGCCAGATGGATTCACAGCTGAATTCTATAAGGTCTTCAAAGCAGAGCTCACACCAATACTCCTCAAGCTCTTCAATGAAATTGAAAATGAAGGTTGTTTACAAAACTCATTCTGTGAAGCCAGTATATCCCTCATCCCCAAACCAGACAGAGATTCATCAAAGAAAGAGAACTATAGACCCATTTCTTTGATGAACATCAATGCAAAACTTCTCAACAAAATACTGGCCAACCGTCTACAACAACTCATCAAAAAAATTATACACTATGATCAAAGTAGATTCATCACAGGGAGGCAAAGCTGGTTCAACATACACAAATCAATTAATATAATTCAACACATCAACAGGAGCAAGGACAAAAATCACATGATTGTCTCAATAGATGTGGAAAAGGCATTTGACAAGATCCAATACCCCTTTATGTTAAAAGATGTGGAGAAACTAGGAATCCATGGAACATTTCTCAATGTAATAAAGGCTGTGTATGAGAAACCCACTGCCAGTATTATACTTAATGGTGAAAATCTAAAGCCATTCCCTCTAAAATCAGGAACGAGTCAAGGATGCCCACTCTCTCCACTCCTTTTTAACATAGTACTAGAATTCCTAGGCAGTGCAATAAGGCAAGAAGCAAGCATAAAGGGGATCCAAGTAGGGAAAGAGGAAATAAAACTATCCCTCTTTGCAGATGAGATCATTCTGTATTTAAAGAATCCTATAGACTCTACTCCCAATCTCCTTGAGCTGATTCAAAGCTTTGGAAGAGTAGCAGGCCATAAAATCAACCCTCACAAATCAACTGCCTTCCTTTATGCCAACAGTGAGAGGAATGAGGCAATAATCAGGAAAGAAACTCCTTTCACAATAGCCTCAAAGAAAATAAAGTACCTAGGAATTAGCTTAACTAAGAATGTAAAGGACCGTTTAGATGAAAACTAAAATTGGATCCTTCTTTGTCACCTTGCACTAGAATTAACTTCAAATGGATCAAAGACCTGGAGGTAAAAGCTGACACACTGAAAAGTTTACAGGAAGGAATAGGAGATACACTAGGCCTCCTTGGCACAGGTCGAAACTTTCTTAATAAGGACCAAGAATCACAACAAATCAGAGAAAGGCTGGATAAGTGGGACTGCATTAAACTGCAGAGCTTTTGTATGGCAACGGATATAGCTAGTAAACTAATCAGGAAGCCTACAGAGTGGGAGAAGATCTTCACCAACCAAACAACGGACAAAGGCCTCATATCTAAAATATATCAACAACTCAAAAAATTGAATCACTCCAAAACTAACCTCCAAAGTAACACCCATCCCATTAAAAAATGGGCCAAAGACTTAAAGAGAGTCTTCTCTGAAGAAGAAACGAAAATGACCTATAGACACATGAAGAAATGCTCCACATCTCTGGTCATAAAAGAAATGCAAATCAAAACAACTCTAAGATTCCACCTCACTCCAGTTAGAATGGCCAGGATCAGGAAAACGAATAGTATCTCACTTTGTTATCTAATATAGTGAATTTATTTGTATTTGGATATTTGAAATTTGATAGGGAAGGTGGGAAAACCAAGACGGGAGGGGGGTTTGGGGGGGAGGGAAACAGGTACCAAGACGTGTGAAAGGGTATCAATGTATGTGAATTAATGCACCTTCTATCTGGCCAATATCATGTAACCCTTTTACTAATTACAATAAAAAAATCTAAGAAAAAAAAGAATTATGGAACAAAAGAAAAAGAAAAGGAGAAAAACTTCAGCCAGGGGTCTCCATTCCCCTCTGAATTCCAGGATGAAATGCAAATTCCAGTTGAATTGCTACTTGTTTCTGATCCATTCAGCATTAGCAGCTGGACTTACATATCAGAAAGAAAAAATATAAGGATAGAAATGTATCTCCAAGGTACAGCATGTACTGACTTATGAAAGGCCCTAGGTTCAATCTCTAGCACATCTCCAGCACAGAAGGTTTTTGTTTTTTTTATTTTTTAATTTGAAAAAGGCAATGATGTAAAACATTATACTTGGCTTCTAAATCTAAGTTAAATAGTCAAGATTTGGGCCGAATCAAAAGTTAAAACAAAATACCTAACCTCTGCAGTTAGACCCAATCTTCTAGATGTTTTGTAAAGATAAGGAAAATGTCTAGATAAATACCCTACATGGCGTACAGACACATGAAGAAATGCTCAACATGTCTGGCCATGCAAATCAAATGCAAATCAAAACAACTCTAAGATTCCACCTTGTTCCAATTAGAATGGCCAGGATCAAGAAATCTAATAACAACAGATGCTGGAGGGGATGTGGCCAGAAGGGATCACTACTACACTGTTGGTGGGAGTGCAAACTCCTTCAACCACTATGGAAAAAACAGTATGGCATTCTTCAAAAGACTATACATAGAGCTCCCCTATGAACCAGAAATTCCAGTACTCAGCATTTACCCTGTTGTCTAGAAACAAGGACATACTAAATTCACTAGCACAACAATATTCATTGCAGCACTATTTACCATAGCAAAGATATTGAACCAGTCCAGATGCCCCTCAGTTGATGAGTGGATCAACAAGATGTGGTATTTATACACAACGGTATCCTATGCTGCTGTCAGAAAGAACGACATTGCCCCATTTGTAAAGAAATGGAAAGACTTTGAAAAAATCATATTAAGTGAAGTAAGCCAGACCCAAAGGAACACAGGCTCAATGGTTTGTCTCATTGGTCATTATCAGTAGAAATCTTGGGCTCACCTAACAGAGATTTACAATAGAGTAAAACCTAGATACATAAGGCCATATAATATGATGCTAAATGAAAGAACCTCCAGGATATAGAAACAAAAGCCATATAATGAGTGATGGTTGTCCTTAATGTACTATGTTATCTCTCATCTCTTTTTCTGTCTCTTGGTTAACTCATATTGTTACAGTATTTCACCTGATTGTCTGATATATTGTATACATGCATATTTGGTTATTTGAAATAGGATAGGGAAGGGGGTAAAACAAGATGAGGGTTGGGGGTGGGGAGAGGGAACTGGGGACCAAGACATGAGAAAGGGTATCAAGGTTTGTGAAGTAATGCACCTTCTATCTGGTGAATATAATGTAACCCTTCTATTAATTACAATAAAAATATATTAAAATAAAAAAGAGACACATCTTACCCCAAAACAATCATCTTTTGAAAGTGAGAGGTTGGAATAAACTCTATCAAGCTAACTGCCCCCATAAACAGGCTGGAGTTGCCATCCTCATATCAGATACAATAGACTTCAAACTAAAATTAGTAAGAAAAGACAAAGAAGGTTACTACATAATACTAAAGGGATCTTTCCTCCAGGAAGACATAACGATCCTAAATATTTACACACCCTTTTGAAGATTCTCAAAAGATGGAAGATTCTGCCAGTGTAAGTTAGATTACGGCATTGATATTAAATAATGCAATGAGTAGGGATTTATATTTGAAATATCACTGTTGACAAAATCTAACACACATTTGCTGAGTATTTGCTTTTGATTTCCCAAGAAGTTCAGTACAAGCTAACATGTGTGGCATATATCGACTGGGAGAAATGATTCAGAATATGTGACTATTTGAACAGGAGTCAGTGAAAAGATACAGAAGCAGGATACCCATATTTTGATAATTTGTATCTTTTGCATATTTTGTGTTTGTTATTAATTCCATTTGTAGTGTACATTTCTAGGTAAAAACTTTTAAAATGTTTCCAAACAATTTGTTATTTCAACAGCAAAAAAGACATTTATATGCCTGATAAAATTCACAGAATCGAAATTTTTCCATATTATTTTCTGTTTTTTTTTTTTTTTTTTTGGTGGGTCATAGATCTTGAACTCAGCCTGGGCACTATCCCTGAGCTCTTCAGCTCCAGGCTACCACCTTTCCCTGGAGCCAAGCCCCACTTCTCATTTTCTAAAGGTAAATTGGAGATAAGAGTCTCAGGTCTTTTTGTGCCAGGATGGCTTTAAACCTTGATCCTCAGATCTCAGCCTCCTGAGTAGCTAGGATTATAGAAGTGAGCCACCACCCCATCATGCTCAGCTTTCTGTTTTTTTTAAACAAACCCTTTGGCTGGAACTCGGTCTGAGCACTGTCCTTCAGCTTTCCTCAAGCCTAATGATCTTCTACTTGAGCCACAGCACTACTTCTGGTTTTTTCTGTGTATGTGGTACTGCGGAATTGAACCTTCGTCTTCATACAAGCACTCTACAACTATGCCAAACTCCCAGCCCCTCCACATTAGTTTTTATGATAGATCTTTCCATGCATCTAGGATGGCTAGAAATTCTTCTTGAGTTTCCCAAGATCAGGGAGTATAGGTGTGTCCCATCCTGTGTGGCTACATAACCATTGTTTAGGGTACAGTTCTCTCTTCATTCTACCCATCTAGAGCAATTTTCATCTTCCATGTATAATCATTAAAAATTCAGCTCCTGTTCCTCTCTACTCCATTCTCTGGAACCATCGTGCTTTTTGGCTCTAAGGGTTTGTTGATCCTTGGAAGCTCTGGAAGGGAAAACATACCCTAGCTCTTCCTTTATGACTGCTGTATTTTTAGTTTACTCTAATCAAGATTCATCTGTAAAATATAGTAAAATGTTCTTCCTTTTCAATGCATTCTTTCGCATATTTATATATTTTGATTATTATTAATAGTTGTGAATGGATTCTCCACATATTTGTTCTAGTTTCTGCTTTCTCTTCCATTAGGTAAAAATCTAGAAATAGAAGTGTTGGACCATATTTCTATGTAATTCTATATTTAGTACTTTTTTAGCACTCTCCACGCAATTTTTGATTGTTTTATATTCCTTGCAGAACTATTCCATAGTTCTACTTCTTCTCACTACCTTCCCAGTAATAGTTAGACTTTGAAAGTTGTTTTTTTGTATGCGTGTGTGTGTGTGTTTGTGTGTGTGTATGTGGATCTTTTTGTTTAAAACTATATTTATATTAACATATTTAAAGTAATGATTTCATTGTAATTTTAATTTTTCTCATGACTGTTAATATTGAACTTCTTTCTACATTTGAACTACTATTTCTATATATTCTTTTTAGAAAATCCTCTCCAATCTCCAATTTTTTCCCTTTTTTTTGTGGGGTAGTGGGGGAAGTCATGGGGCTTGGACCTTGGGCCGTGAGCTCTTTAGTTTAAGGCTATTGTCCTACACTGAGTATTGCCCCTCAGTTCTTCTGCTCACAGCTCCCTACCCCTCTTCCCATTATATACAGAACAAAGGTCATTCTCAGTCTTTTTGAAAAAGTAAAACATACAATAAATTTGTAGTATAAAACAGCAAGAAATAAATTTCTTGCCAGGTGCAGTGACTTCTACCTGTAATCCTAGCTACTCAGATATCAGGCTGATATCTAAAGATTTGGTTCAAAGCCAGCCTGGGCATTAGAAAGTCTATGAGACTCTCATCTACAGTTAACCACTAGAATATGGGAAATGGCACTGTGGCTTCATAGGTAGGGTGATAGCCTTGAGTTGAAGACCTCAGGAACAGTGCCCAGGCCCAGGGTTCAAGCCTTACAAATCCCCCAGCCAAAAAAAAGAAAAAAAAGTTTCTTCCCCAAGTGATTATTATGCCAGGCATAGAACATTAACATTCTGGGTGTACTTTACAGTATTATTACTTGATACCCTAAGATTTTGCAATATTCTCACAGTACTAGCATATGTCATCATATAATGTAGTTCCTTTTCAATGGAATAATTCCATTTATAACCTAAATCTACTCCCCCGACTTATTTTTGTCAAAACCAAAATTTCTCTACCATGATATGCCACAGCCATTAAACATTTTATGGTGGGTAATTGGAAAGGAGTCTCATGGAATTTTGTGCCAGGCTGGCTTTGAACCATGGTCCTCATATCTCAGTCTCCTGAGTAGCTAGGATGACAGGCTTGAGCCACCAACACCTGGCTTGCCTTCTTGTTTTTTTGTGGGTCTTGGGACTTGAACTCTGGGCCTAGGCACCATCCCTAAGCTTTTCAGGTCAATATTTCATGTAAGTCTAAACATTTAAATAAAGGATTGAAATTCCAACAAAAGAAAGAATAAAATTCCAGACATGGTGTGTTTATAACTCGGTGCTAATTCTTGATGAAAATGTGCCATTCCAGAAGCTGGTGTCATTTGATGATGTAGCTGTGGATTTCAGCTGGGAGGAGTGGCAGAATCTGGACAATGCTCAGAGGACCCTGTACAGAGATGTAATGCTGGAGACCTACAGCAACCTGGTGTCCTTAGGTGAGCAAAAGTCAAATTCACTTGCAAGGCCAAGTGCCTTGTTATTTTGCAGATACGTGAATGTTTATCAAACTTTCAATACTATTTAAATGAAAGATTCCAGGCCCTGAGAAGTATCATTACTTTCTAAAGAAAACCTAAGGTAATTTTGTACTCATTCTTCAGGATACCTTCAGGATACTTTGACAACAGTTCTAAATTATGTTTCCTCTACTGGAGACGACATTCCAAACTTACACAGTAATTGTAAGTGGATAAACAATCCAGAATAGAATATATATCATTATTGGAAATAGGATCTACAAATCACTAAACAGTGAGTTTATAATGGAAACCTGGCACTAAGTGCAATGTTTCAAGCCTGTAATCTTAAAATATTCAGGAGGAAGAAATCTGAGAATTCTAATTTGAAGCGAGCAATGGCATAAAAATTGCGTTGAAACTCTAGAACTCCAAGTAACCCCACAAAAATGTTAGTGGAGTGTCAAGGGTTTGACTTTGTGGTTGAGTGCTTGCCTACCATGCATGAAGACCTATGCATGTAAATGGAGCTGGGACTCAAACTGGTATTTTTCTAGCCTTGAGCAAGACAGCTAAGTTTATGCCATACAAAATGAATCCAGAGCTGGGTAAAAGTCAACCATGGAGCCAGTGAGAAATGAGAAAAAGGATTTAATAGATAACT
Source organism: Megascapheus bottae (assembly GCF_031878675.1). NCBI lineage: Eukaryota > Metazoa > Chordata > Mammalia > Rodentia > Geomyidae > Megascapheus > Megascapheus bottae. Next base: position 1,183,600 of record NW_028327641.1, on the reverse strand, counting down.
TGTGAGTAGGATGTCTGCGAACTTAAAGCAATGATGACACAGCATCAGCAATAATTCTCTACTGTTTCTAATTTACAGGGCCCTGTGTTCCCAAACCTGTATTAATTGACAAGCTAGAGCACTGTGCAGAACTCTGGATAGGAAATTCCTCTGACAAGAATATCACAGGTGAGTGAATGCATCTTCATATTGATGTTGGAGCCTGAGCCCCATTGGTAAGTTCATGTTGTGATGTACTGAGCAATAACATTCTTAGTTACCCTAAATCCTGTGTGGAACCTATGGAATTCTTTGTGAATGAATCAAGAATCATTTTCTTTTCCCAATCCTATGGTTGGTCTCAGGGCCTGAGCATGGTCCTTGGGTTTTCTCAAGGCAAGCTCTCTACTTCTTGAGTCATAGTACCACTTCTGGCTTTTTCTTTGTATGTAGTACCAAGGAACTGAACCAGGTCTTTGTGCATGCTAGCCCAAACCCCCGGCACCAAGAATCATAGGGTGATATAATGAATTATATGTGGCAGTAGCGTTAAAGTTAGATTTCTCTGTAGAAATCACTGTGAAACAAAATAAAATGAGAAAGCCATGAGCCCATGGCTCATGCCTGTAATCCTAGCTACTTAGGAGGCTGAGATCTGAGAATCAAGGTTCAAAGACTGACCTATCACAAAAACACCTTAGACTCTTCTCTCCAATGAACTAATAGAAAATGAGAAGTGGGGTTGAGGCTAAAGACATAGGGCAGTAGCCTTGAGCTGAAGAGCTCAGGAAAAACAGCCAGGTCTAGAATTCAAGTCCCATGACTGCAAAACAGGAAAGAAAGAAAGAAAGAAAGAAAGAAAGAAAGAAAGAAAGAAAGAAGAAAGAAAGAAGAAAGAAGAAAGAGGGAAGAAAGAGGGAAGGAAGGATAGGAAGAAAGAAAGAAAGAAAGAAAGAAAGAAAGAAAGAAAGAAAGAAAGAAAGAAAGAAAGAAAGAGAGAGAAAGAATGATATTTCATTTCTTTAAAACTAAGACTATAAATGATTGAGCAAACAAGGAATAAGTCAGGGCATTATTCTCTGATAAGGATAATATATTTTGCTGGTAGGAAGAGACTGGTATTCAGAACCAGACCTTTCCACCAGAAATTGAGCCTAGTGATAGAGTGCTTGCCTAGCATGCACAAAGACACAGGTTTGCTACCTTATTACCACATACTTAGAAAAAGCCAGAAGTAATGACTTCATTGGTAGGGTTCTAGTCTTGAGAAAACCCAAGGACAGTGGTTAGGTCCTAAGTTCAAACCCAGGAATGGAAGGAAAAAAACAACAACAAAGTTTCAATCAACATAAGAAAATTAACTAGACAATGAGCTGGAGATTTTCTGGTCTTCCATGGTTCTGAGGGACAGGAGTGTTAGAAAAGGAATTTTTATAAGACTTCAAATGGAAAGAAACAAATTTCAAAATTCCCACAAATACCTAAATTGAGACTTTAGTGAGAAGTTGTAACTGAAGGGATATAGGTGTAAGTCCTTACTCTCAAGAATCGTTCTTGCTTGAATCAAAGGCGAACAGACATATAAACCAAACTTGTGGCCGCTGAATCTAGAAAAAATTCGTGTTCCTCACTTAATGGTTAAAAAGTAAACAGCATTGAAACTGGGTAAGGTAATCCTATCTGCTACTCAGGGCCTGAGACTCTTATCTGTAGTTAACTCTAGAAAACAGGAAGTGGGGCTGTAGCTCAAAGTTAGGGGTTATAGTCTTCTGCTGAAGTGTTCAGGGACAGGGCCGAGGCCTATGAACTACAAAAAAAAGAAAGAAAAGAAAAGAAAGTTTTAAAAAGATGCAAAACAGCACAATATTTAGATTATTTCTCAAAAATAAAAGAAAGGCAGCTATTCCTCAATGTATAAACAAAACAGTATTTGAAAAAAAACAGCTGCAGGTATATTATAGGTAGTACTCAGCTTAAAACTGAGATATAAAAAGAGAATAAAACACAGAAAAACATTATTGGTCATTGTAAAATATCATTTTTTTAATATGTTAGGGAGAAAAGCATATATTTCTCACAAATCAATTTCCACTTTTATATTTTAATTATCTAACACTTAGGATGGGAAAGTAAAGTCATTACCTTTACAGTAAGGAATATTTGTACCTCATGTATGTTTGTGTCTTTTTTTCTATGACTCATTTTAGATGTCCAGGTAATGGAAAATGTGTTCAAGACCTGCCAGGAAAGTCCACATGAATGGCTTTGTGAAGTAGCAGTTGCAAGTAGTATCGAAGTGGAGGAAAACGTGAGATTAGCAACAACTTTAAATTTGAGCGCTACACATAATCCAGAGCTGATTAGTAATAACGGTAACAACTTAGGGGTGAGGACTGAGGAGTTCATTAAGTGTCAGAACATGCTTCTGTCTCCTAAGCCTGATGAGATGCATGCTGCATATAGATCTCGTATGTCTCCTGTTCTTAAAAAATCCATTGGATATTCAGAGCATTTTATTCATGATTGTGACAGTCCAAAAGATCTGCAGTATCATAATTCTGTTCTCCCTGCCCAAGAAATTCTTCAGGGAGGGAGGAAAACTGCTAAATGTACTGTGTGATGAAAAATATTGTACTTAACACCGACCATCACTGCACATCCGAAAATGTACACAGGAGAGACTCCTCATACATGTAGTGAATGTGAGAAATCTTTCAGTAATGAAATACGTTTTACAATACCTCAGAGCAAATATCCTGAGATATGTGATGTGTACATCAAGTGTGAAAATTAATTTCTGAGAAGTCAGACCTGATGCTCCAACCTCGATCTCCAAGAGAAGACAAACCTTATGAATATGAGGAACGTAATAAAATTTCTGCCAAGAATTCACCTCTCAGCACACATCAGAGATCTCACACAGAAGAGAAATCTTATGAATGGGATAAATGTGGGAAGACTTTTAGACTGAAATCATACCTCACTTTGCACCAGAGAAGACACACAGAAGAGAAACCTTATGAATGTAACAAATGTGAAAAGTCTTTCACCCAGAAGATACACCTTCGAGTTCATCAAATAACACACACAGGAGAGAAATCTTATAAGTGTAATGAATGTGGAAAGTCTTTCCAAGGGAAGGGAAAACTTCGTGTTCATCAGAGAATACACACAGGAGTGAAACCTTATGAATGCAACCAATGTGTAAAGTCTTTCAGACAGACATCTTCCCTCAAATTGCATCAAAGAACACACACAGGAGAGAAATCTTATGTGTGCAACAAATGTGGAAAGACCTTCAAGTGGAAGTCATATCTTGATGGGCATAATAGAACACACACAGGAGAAAAAACATATGCATGTAGTGAATGCGGAAAGTCTTTCAAGTGGAAAGTAAAACTCCATGTTCATCAGAGAATATACTCAGGAGAAACACCTTATGAGTGTAACATATGTGGAAAGTCCTTCACACAGAAGCCAAACCTCAACATGCATAAGACAATTCAAACAGGAGAAAAACCTTATGAATGTAACCGATGTGGAATGTCTTTCAAATGGAAGTCTTCCCTCAAATTGCATCAGAGAACACACAGAGGAGAGAAACTGTACGAGTGCATCAAATGTGGTAAGACAACAGAATTCACACATATTAGAAAACTTAGGAATATAACCAAAGTTGAAAGTCTTTCGTGCAGTATTCACCCTTCAGGAAGCGTAAGAGAGTTCACACATATGAGAAGCCTTAGCAATGTAATAAATAGGAAAGACTTTTTAGTCTGTGGAAGAAAACTCAGCTTGTGTCACAGAACCAACACAAGATAAAACCCTTAATGAATGTAGCAAATGTTCAGTCTTTTCCCCAGAAGGCACAAGTCAAGATTTATCACTAAACACCCACAGGATAGAATCCTATGAATAAAATGAAAGGGAAATTTTTTTGAAGAACTCATAGTTGAGTTTCCATGATACCACACAGACACAGGATAAAAATCGTATGAATATAAGAATATGAAAAATCCATCATGAACGCATGACTAAGTATAAAATGCACATAGGAGAGAAAAACCTTATGAATATTACAAATGTGGAAAGTGTTTGACCTGGAAGGCATACTTCTGTGTTCATCACAAACCTGATTCCCATAGAAGAAAGAAAACTAATGAATAGAACAAATGTGCAATGACTTTTAATCAGAAGTCAGTCTTCACTACATTTCAGAACATACACAATAGAGAAATAGAGAAATTCTGAGTAATGAAAAACATTTAGCTATATATAGAATCTCTGTATATGGGAGCATTAGGGTAAGTCTTCTAAACAAAGTCAACCTTCAGCAAGCATTAAGAGCACTCACAGAAGAAATAACAGCATGTAGGAAACCTTTGTCAGAAACCTCTAAAAGCTGACTGTGTGGCTTAGTGGTAGAGTGCTAACTTATGAAGGATGAAGGCCTGGGTTAGATTCCTCAATACTACGTGAAAAGAGCAAGGCAGAAGCAGCACTGCGGTTCAAATGGTAGAGTGCTAACCTTGAGCAAAAGTAGCTCAGGTCCTGAGTTCAAGCCAAAGGATTGGAGAGAGAGAGGGAGAGAGAGAGAGAGAGAGAGAGAGAGAGAGAGAGAGAGAGAGAGAGAGAGAGAGAGAGAGAGAGAGAGAGAGAGACAGAGAGACAGAGAGACAGAGAGAGAGACAGAGAGACAGAGAGACAGAGAGAGAGAGAGAGAGAGAGACAGAGAGACAGAGAGACAGAGAGACAGAGAGACAGAGAGAGAGAAACAGGAACTTCTAAATTTTACAGAGATAGAGAAGAAGAGAGAGAAGGAGACAGAAACTAATTTCTAAATTTACAGTCTTTCTATTTCCTTACAAATTCGTCTATGTCATTCTTTCTGACAGAAGCACAGAATTCCATTGTGTAAAAATACCATATTTGATCTACTCATCAACTGACGGGCATCTGGGTTGGTTCCATACCTTTGCTATAGTAAATAGTGTTGTGATAAATGTTATTGTTCTAGGGAATTTAGTATGTCCTATCTGGACGATTGGCAAGTAGTGAAATTGCTGGATCACAGGGGAGCTCTATGTTTAGTCTTTTTGGGATACTGCCATAGTGTTTTCCATAGTGGTTGAACGAGTTTGCAATCCCACCAGCAGTGTAGTAGTGATCCCTCCTGGCCACATCCCCTCCAGCATACGTTATTAATTTCTGGATCTTGGCCATTCTAACTGGAGTGAGGAGGAAAAGGGAAAGAGGAACTGAAACTTTCTCTCCTTACAGATGACATGATTCTGTATTTAAAGAACCCTATAGACTCTACTCCGAAGCTGCTTGAGCTGATATAAAACTTTGGTAAGGTAGCAGGGTATAAAATTAACCCTCAATGTCAACTGCCTTCCTATATGCCAACAAATGAGAGGAATGAGGCAAGAATCAGGATAGCAACTCATTTTGCTATCAAAGAAAATAAAATACCTAGGAATTAACTTAGAATGTAATGCACCTTTTTGATGGAACTATAAACCCTGGAGAAGGAAATTAACGCAGAACTGAGGAAATGCAAAAACCTATGCTCCTGCTTTGGAAGAAGTAATATTGTAAAAATGGCAATCTTGATAAGGACTATCTACAAATTCAGTGCAATATTCATCAATATCCCAATGTCATTCTTTAAAGAAACAGAAGAGGAAATCCATAATCTCACTCTGAATAAAAAAGACCCCTTATAGTCTGACTTCTTGCATGATACATAATGTTTAATCTCACCTTCTCCACCAAAATCTTACCTTTCTCATTGAGACATAGGTGGCCCTGTTTACTAGCAGCAAAGGCTCAAACGTGCAGTTTCAGGTGTCACCACTGCCTCTGTTACTGGGTAGATCCAACTCTGTCATCGATTCTGAGGTCTGCTCTGGGAGTCTTGGTCACAAGTTGTTCTGTGGCATCTGCTGCCAGCCTGTGCCTATTTGCTTCCTTTCCTCCAGCAGCCTACAACAGGGAATGAAGTTCTGGCGCTGATGCTCTCCTTCATATGCAGGGCAGGATGAGCCCAACCCTCCCTCATCTTCCTCTTCCAATTTTTGGGAAAAATGTGCTGGCATAAGTCCTCAGGTGTGGGGCATGGCTGATCCACACTTTTAATCCAGGCTGGTCAGGAGGCTGAGATCTGAGTATGGAAGTTCCAAGTCACCTAGAACAGGAAAGTCTGATAGATTCTTACTACCAAAAATAAAAACAGCTGGGAATGGAGTTTGGGCTCAAGTGGTAAAGGGCTAGTCTTGAGTACAAATGCTTAGTGCCCAGGCCCTGAGTTCAGGCTCCAGCACTGCCAACAACCTCACTTTAGTGAGATTTTAGCTTTATCCATATAGGCACATCTCACTGGAATCTTTGCTGGTAGAGATAGTCTTCATAATTTTGTCTCAAGGTAAAGGTCCTCCTGGGGTAGTACACAAAAGGTGTCATGGAGAGAGGAGCCCCACTTGCTCCAGGTTTGAAGATGGCATAGGTCAAGCCAGCATGGAGTTGGCACATCAGTCTTTTTCCTAGCACCACCTACCAGTGAATGTCAAATGACATTGATTGTTGTGGGATTGTGTGATTGAAGTGCCCCATTAAGGGCAGTGTTAGCACATCCAAACTTGGATACCAGGAATGCTGAAATCTCAAAGCTAAGATTTCTGTTGGCTTCAGAAATGCTGGTGTGTCTGTTATTCACTAAAAGTTCAGGTGCAAAGATTCTGAAGCTTGATGCCATGTGTTTATTCCATTTAGTAAAATTATTTTAATGCACTGTATAAGTTAAAACATTTGATAAGAGTCAGGGGTAGTGAAAACATTGTTCTTGAATTCAGGTGTCTGGCAGGGTAATGGGGGGGTGTTGGTGGCTGGGTCTATGAAGCTGGAGCTGCTATCAAACCATGGATCATGTTCCTCTTTGTCTGGGAGAAATGACTCCAAAGATGAAATTTGAATGGTGAGGAAAAGATGATGATGTACTCAGGAAATTTCTCCTAAACAAATGCTCATGTGGAAGTGGGATGGGGGCTGGGCATATCTGAGGCAGAGCTTAAGGGGGCTTCTCATGGCGTTGAGAACGTTCCTTGCGACTTCAGGCATGCAGCAGGGTGTTTTAGATGACCATTGTGATGGAATAAGACTGGAGACAAGATGAATGCTGGGATCCTGCAATGCTCTTGCATGAGTGGCTGGTGGCTCACCTGAAAGAACTAATTATGTCTATAAAAGAAATCAGGAATTTGTTTTGATTAGATAATACCTGTAATCCGAGGCATATTCAGGATCCTGATCTTAGTATTGTGGTTTAAAATCAACCCAGCAAAGGGAAAAATGCATGAGACTCTTCCTCCCAGTGTAGAGCAAGAACAAAGATTGAAGTAGAGCTGTGGCTCAAGAGCTAGAGTGTTACCTTGAGCAAAGAAGAGCTAAGAAAAAGCTCCAGGTCTTGAGTTCAAGGCCAGGAATGAAAGAAGGAAGGTAAAAAAAGGGAAGTATGTGAGGAAGGGAAATATATAAATGAAAGAGAGAAGGAACTAGAAATTTAAAACTAGAGAATATTTAAAAGTCATCAGTCCTTCTAAGAAAAGTGTTGGAGTATGGGTTCTATATGTGGTGAACTGGAAGCGCAGCAGTGACTTGTTAACCAAAGAGTCACCATGATGAGCAAAGGATAGAAATCTGCATGAGCCTCTTAGCGGATGGAGTCACAGAAGAGAACCTCAGCTCCCATCCCATAGTTAGAAGTATATAGAGATGGGGAAGTTGGCATCACCTTGATGTCATTGTGTCCATGGAGACTGGAAGCCATGGCTCTGTGAAAGCACAATGTTCTGGTTACTGAGCTGAGAGGCTGAGGAGGGCCAAGTCCTGGCCATGAAGAAATCAGGCTGGCAGCAGAGCAACTGTGCTGCAGTGTGTGACTGCTTGGCTGTTCTTATTCTGTGGTGGATCAGGCCGGAGCAGGTGATAGTAACTGTTTTGTGGTCACAAGCCCTTCACCAAGAGCTTCCTCTGGGATCCTCATAAGCTACAGGGTGGCTGGTGGTGGGATGTGTGTGGGGTGGAAGTGACAGAGGGATGGACGCATGGCAAGGTGGGTGAAGAGATGAGAGGAATGATGAGAGCCCAGTTCATTGGTTTCCAAGGTTAATGTGTGGGAGGTAGAGAGGCATGATGGAGGAAAGATGGAGGCAGGGGAAGGTGGTGACAGAGTGAGGCCATCTGTAGTGCCAGCCTGGCCATCATCTGAAGCCCATAGGCAGCTTCCTGATCCCTCACTTTGTCCTGCTCCTTGTGGAGGGAATGTCACGTGTACCCAGAGCTAGGGGTGGGGCAATGTTAGTAGCACCTGGAGAACCATTGGCCTCTACCTGGGTGAGGGGTGGTTATGGCTCCCATGCTGGGTGGCCTGATAGCTATGGAACAGATCTCTCCTTAGCTACCACAGTCAGTGGCTGCTCTCCATCTAGGGTTAGGGCACCTGCTCAGCCATCAGGACACCCCATGCCAGGACAGAAGCCTACAATTCAGATGGCAGCACAAGGGTGAAGATGATCTCACCGTAGCCCTAGTTACATGGCTGTCCCTGCATGCAGGACAGGATGAGCGGGGGGAAGATGTTCTCTGTGTTTTTCCACAGCCTATCCTGGCCTCTTCTTGTGTCTGATTAGACCAAGAGAGTACCAGGTTCCCTCTCATAGTCCTGGTTCTTTTTCTTTTACAGTCATGAGGCTTGAACTCAGGTCCTGGGTACTGTCCCTGAGCTCTTTTGCTCAAGGTTGATGCTCTACCATTTGAACCATAGTGCCATTTCCAGCTTTTCCTTTTCATGTGGATCTCTGATATCTCCAGTGCTGTACCTGCAGAGAGGCACTCACCCCACAGACAGAGCCACCTCTGCCGTGATTTTGACTGCCCACAACCCTCACACCCACTCCTTGCACACCCCTCGACTCCAGTTTTAGGTCCTCTTGGCCTGGGTGTCCAGCCTACCCCTTCCTACACTCACTAAGAGTCTACAATTGTCTTCCCAGGGTCCTTTCTTCTACCAGCCAGAGTACAGACTGTGCACATCTTGACGATCACAGAGCTCAAAGCCAAAGGCTGAGATGCAGAAGGGGGTGACCCAGTAGCTGCACAGGGCCCATGGATCACCCTGTGCTTCCCCCAGCCTGTGACTTCCCCCACCCACTTGGCAGGGAAGCTCCATGCCCACATCCTGATCCCTGGTCCCCTCCAATTCCATTCTCCCTTGGATTTTGCAGACTGTCTACCATCAGGATCTAAAATTCTATTCATCACTTTATGTCCTTATCACTGATTTGCTACTTTGGCAGGATCTCCCCGTGCCTGGAGAGTGGGCATGTCATGTACTCTCTGTGGAGAAGTTGCCCCAGGAGAAGAAATATGCACTTATGTGAATGTTGGACAGGGCAGGAGGGCTCCCTAGGATCAGAAGCCACAGGAGGGGTGCAGATGGGGGAATGCTAGGGGCCCCAGGGGACAGTGGGAGTTAGGGCACAGTTGGTTCCTTCTGCAGGGTTGACACCGCTTCACAATCCCAACAGAATGTGGTTCACATTACAGATGTCAGAGACAGTGCAGATTGCCAATGGGCGCAGGGGTCACTGTCACCCCCAGATGCTGGCTGCATGCTGGGATGCACGCAGAGATGTTTTCAAGATCAGATAATGAGGATGTTGCAGGGTGTAACCATTCTTTTCTGATGGCTCTCTATCTCTCTTGAGCTTCATCTCTATCTTTGGCTTTTTCTTGGCAGTTAACTGGACATGAGAGTTTCATGGACTTTCCTTTCTGGACTGGCTTCAAACAGAAGCTATGCACAGTTTTCAAACCATACCCTACTGAAGAAGGGAAGCTTGATCTGGTGCTTAACTGGGTTGCACTTTGGCTCCGTTTGCTATGCCTCACGGGAGGGGGCTCATCATTTGTAGACTAAGATCTCATGACCTTCAAAGCCAAATGCTACCTGAAAGTTCAGGGTCCCAGCCTATGTGTTGGGCCAGGGTGAATACATTCTCTGTTATGCTGGGTCATCAACCCATGTTTTAAGCTGGAATTAGGCAGTGCCACATTTGATAAGAACATCTGCCAGAGATTGTCACCTCATGAAAGCAGATTCTAAATTTGTATTCCATTTCCTGTGGTGGAGAAATCCCCTCCAAGTTAGACAGGCTCACATCCACCTGCAGGTCACACTCCTAATGCACCCTTGAGTGTCCTCATGGTATTGGGATCTAAGTTTGTAGGGAATGCTGGTTTAGTCCATGAATTAGCTGGACAAGTGATGAAAAACATGTTGTGGATTAATATGAGAACAATTTAAGAAGCCCTGGAGGAGCACCAACCTGACCCTCTGTGGTGCTATAAATCTGATAGGATGTTCCAGACGATGAAAAAATCACATGGCTTTGTGTTTGGCATCCAGACAAGTGAGTGCATGTCTTAGCTGTCAGCCAATACAGAGGAGGACATGAATAAGTGGGTGGAAAACATCTGTCAGACCCCTGTCTGGGGGCAGGTGGAGAGAACATAGGAAGGTAGATACCATGGCTGTGGTGGGGCCAAAAAAAAGGGTAAAAGAGGCAAAGGAACCAGGTACTGGTAGCTCAAGACTGTCATCCTAGCTACTCAGGAGTTTGAGATCTGAGGATCACAATTCAAAGCCAGCCCAGGACAGAAACTCCATGAGACTCTTATCTGCAATAAACTACTGAATGCAAGAAGCTCAAGCTCAGTGACAGCATCCAGGCCTAGCGTTCAAAACCCAGGACCGGCAGAAAAAAGTATCAAAGGACAAGAAGCTGGCCAAAAGTTAGAGGGACTCTATCTTGACAAACAATACAATGGTAAGTTGCACTCAGAAGACTTGCACAAAATCTGGAAATGCCTGAGACCTATCTATGTATGTTTCCTGTTTGTCTAAATACATATGTTTATGCATTTATATATTAGTATAGAGAGACAGATCAATACATATGACTATACATATATACATAGCCAGACACTTATGGGTGGGTGGTATACTGTGTGAGAGTTTGTGTTTGTGTTTTCTGGATGGCTATCTCTGTTAAAGAAATATAGAAAATATGTAAATATCTTTAAAAAACTTGATAAAATATAGAGAGACATAAGCTCTTGACGGAATCTGAAATGACAAGATTATTCACAGGCACGTTTATCCTTATGGATTACTCAGCAAGTTTTAATTTTTTTCATTATTTTCTTTCTTTTTTTGAACCAGTTCTAAGGATTTCTCTCAGGGACCAGGTGCTGCCAATTACTAATTTTCTCATGGCTGGTACAAGAGAAACTGAGCCACAGTTCCACTTTTGCCTTATTTATTCGTGCTTAACTGAAGATAAAGATTTCTATCCGTGATTTTCTCTCAGGGGCTGGATTCTAACGAGGATCCACAGACCTCAGCCTTCTCTATAGCTACAATTACAATATGAGAACCCAGCATTGGGTTCCAATGCACAGGGCAAGAAATTGAGTGAATCTCTCAACTCCAATTAGCTATAATAAGCTAGAAGTGAAAGACCAATACCTTTGAGGAAAAGATGCTGAGGGTTATCACACAGGCCCTATGAGTAAGCCCTAAACCCTGTAAACATGTGTGCATGCACACATTGGCAGATACACACACACATGCACACACACAATATCTCAGGCAATATTGTATTTTGAATTAATATCTAAAGATTGAACAACAGGATAGCAAGTAATAAAATCTGTTTTTCTTGTCTACATTGCAGGAAAGGGATAAGTCACAAGATGCAGAAGCGAAGAATTCAGAGTCAAATGCTGTGAGTGAATAACTTGTAAAAAGCACATTTTTTTTCTTTTGTTTTTTTTGCCATTCCTGGCGCTTGAACTCAGGGCCTGAGCACTGCTCTTGGCTTTTCCCAATTCTAGCCCTCTGCCACTTGAGCCACATTGCCATATGGATTTTTATATCTGTGTGATATTAAGGACTCAAACCTAGATCTTCATGGATGCTAGGCAAGCACTTTACCACTGGGCCAAACTCTAAACCAGATAAAGTATTTATAAATAGTCATCATCATATCAAAATATCCTTTCTCCTACATAGAATGAACACTTATCTATGTCTGTAAGCCTTTTTTTATGTCACCAATGCTTCTGTGATTTTCCCACTTGCATTTTTACAGATGACAGCATAGATATTCATCAGGAAGAAAAATAGATTAGGATACAGAAACCTAACAACGTCCTAGTAGATTGAAGTGAAAAATATGTGCAAGATGGCCTGGGTGTTCCATCTATCTGTAGAGTGCTTGGCTACCACACAAAAAGACTCCGGTTTGATTCTGCAGTACCATATACATAGAAAACCCTGGAAGTGGTGCTGTGGCTTGGTGGGACAGCTATAGCCTAAAGAAAGCCTAATAACAATGGTCAGGCTCTGAGGTCAAGTCCCAGGACTAGCAAAAAAACGTGCAAGAGGCAAAATGCAAGCTGACAAGGCACTGTGAAGCAAAATGTCTTGTGAAGGGTAAGGGGAATAGTGACAGTTAAGTTTGGATCTTACCTAAGAAAGGCTCCTTGAGCCTGAGACCAGGCTCGCACTCACGCCTAGTTAATGACTTTGGATTTGAACAAAAAGGTGTGCTGTTTACTACATCCATATGTGAGGTGGGAAGGGAGATTCAGCCTCCAGTATGTCTTTGGGGAGGTCTTCTGTGAGCAAGGAGCTTTGGTCATTGGGCCTTGAAAGGGGACCCTACCTCCCTCACAATGGAACAGAATATGGAACCCTGGTAACTAAGCCACTGTATGTGACAACCAGCTCAAGCCAGCTCCCTTGGCCTGTGGCTCAGGAACCAGAAAGATGTTGCTGTGCTGTTGCCAAAGGTCAGGAGGCTCGCATCTCAGGCATGAGAGATATGGATGTCTCACGTGAATAAGTAGATGCAGGATCAGTGCCAAGCCAAAATTCCAGTATATCAGGCATTTCTCTAGGAAGAAAGCCAGGAAACTCCAGGGCAACTCAGATGAGGTATATTGAGAGGAAACCTACTTGAACCCATAATCCTGCCCACACACTACAACCTTCTTGTGTGCTTTCAAGTGACTATACTGAGATTAGAGTGTGTCATTTCCAATCTACTCTATTCCAATTCCTCAGTGTGAAGTGTGGTCCCATTCCTACGTTTGAAATATCCACTGTTTTGCCAACATAGTGTGATGGTAAGTCAGCTCAGACTCTGAATGAGCCTTGTAACCTATGGATCCTAGAGGAAGGCCTGTTGGAGATGCTGCTGACAAAGCTGATCCCTGCCTACCAGAAAGGTGATCGCTTTTATGTGGGAAACTTCCTGCACAATTTCAAATAGTGGAGGACAATGTAGTAGTTGCTGGAAATTCTCTTGAAAAAGTGAGTGTTCCCCCTCCAAACCCAGGTTTGCTCACCCCTCCTGGCCAAGTCTTGTAATACTTGCCTCCACACTGAGCCTGTTTGGTTCACTGCAGTGTTCACAGGGGAGCTAAGCATGATACAAGTGCACAAACTACTTTATTATGACTGGGACACCATGCTATTTCATTTCCCTCACAAGCTACTGGAGTCTCAACAGTGTGCTTACTGAGAAGTTGGATTTCAGGCATGAGTAAGTGGCTCCCAACTGCAGCCCTCACCTAGGTGACATCCTAGGAAATCCCATTTCCCAGTAAGAAATGAGGTGTCAGTACTAATGACGGAGACCTGTGAAATACTGGAGTCAGAGGAAAAGCTGGGGGCTGAATCACTTTTGAGCCATCAGGGAGGGATTGTGATAGCTTTGCCTGTTAGAACCTGAAAGCATTTACATTTTGGTGTGTGGTCCAGTGCTGCCACTTGAACCTGAACCCAGGTCTAAATGCCATCCCTTTGGTGTTCAAAAATTAGCACTGTACCATTTGAGTCATAGGTCAAGTTCTGGCTTTTTGCTGCCTAATTGAACACAAGTGCCTTTAGACTTTTACTGACTAGACTGGCTTTCCACTGTGATCTTCAGAACTCAGCCTGCTGGGTGGCTAAGATTAGAGGAATGAGCATTTAGTTCTTTATTTAGAGCATTCACTTATTGATGTATTTAGAGCATTTACTTAGTTAATTTAAGGTGCGTTTACTTTGGACAGATGCATAGAGGCCTCTCTCAGAAGCTTCTGGAAGTGGGGTGTAAAAGTCATCCTGTTCTCGAGTGTCTCTTACCCCCCTCCCAGCACATAAGTGCACATCTCTGCAGGACAGCCACAGCATTAGAGTCCTGCAAGAAAGGGGCTTTGGTAGAAGGCTCAGGATGGAGAGAGAAGGCTCTCACTTTCCTTGTACCGAATGTGCCCACAGCATCATGTGTTCCATCTATACGATGTGAATGGACTTCTACCCCAGTGATTTCTACGAGTTCAAGAACTGCCACACCCTGACACAACTCAAGCTCTATACGAGGCTCCACATGCTGGCTTTGGACCTGCTCTTCTAGACACATACTTTTTGACCAGCTGGAGGAATGTGCGACCAGTAAGACCAAGAAAAAGTAGAAGTCCTGGTGTGGGTGCCTCAGAGCCTGTGAGTAGGAAGCCCATGTGGTCTAGATATTGGTTGGCCCTTACTTCTACAGAGCTTGCCAAAATGCCCTTTATGGGTGGTGTCAGCCAGGTAATGTCTGTCCTCTGAAAGAACTCGGGAATAAGCACTCATTAGAAAGACCCTTCACCTCCTCAGTGTCCAGTCCAAACTCCAGTTCTACAGGTTCCTCCATTAGATCCTCATGGAAGTTGAGTGACACTTCAACTTGCAGAGTCCACTCTGTCCACTCTGTACCTATTTCCATTCTTAGGTTTGGGGCATCGTGGAAGAGCTTATCCTGAACTCCAGATGAAAAACCCACCAGTGTAGCTGGTGACTGATGGAGACAGAGAATCATCACTGCACTCCAGAAAGCATGGGCCTTCTGTAGAAATTACCAAACAGGTTTAGAGTCCTGTGGATATACCTTTTGCTCTGAACCCCATGTGTGACACAGTTGAACTTGCAGATACTATGGAGGAAGAAAGGAGCAGCCAGATTTCCTTCCGTTTCCTTTCACACTCCACCCAGAGTCAGTCCATCTGAGTCAGAGTAACACTCCACTTATTGTGCAAGCTGAAGGGGCACACGCTGGGCTCATGGAAAATGTCCCCATGGGAAGCAGCAAGTGTACTCTCAATACTGGATTCATTGGAGGAAAATGAATCCATCCTCACAGAATATCCAGACCCATCCATCTCACTAAAAGAGACTCAATCTCCATTTGACAAACCAGAATCCATCCCCCTCTTAACTCAGGAAGGACATTCTGTTTCTCATGAGGAAGGAGACCCTTCTGAGGACTCTGAAGTAGAATTACTGTCTGAAGGCAACTTGGAGGCCAGTCTGGATTTAGAGCTGCCCTGTCCCCTTCCTAAAAGGACATCTCTTTATCTTGCTCTCATGATTCTTGTCAAGTATTCATTGTATTTACTTTACTAACTATTAAACTCTCATTGTTAATATTATGGTGTGCAGTTCTACTATCCTTATTATACTGTGTTTTATTTTCCACTTAGAATGTGAGACCTCAGACACCTAGGTCCTGGGTGGGCCAAAAACCAGACAGGTCTGGTCCCATAGAAGACAACCTTACTGGATATACGTGGAACTATGAAATGCATGGAATCACCAGGAATCCAGGCCAGGCCTCCATGGAAAGACAAGTCAGCTACCAAAGCTTAAGGACAGAGCAGATGCCTGGAAATGTGTTTTGTCAATCGGGAGAAGTGCCAGAGTAACTGTAATATTATGTGGGACTCTGTTCTGTGAGTTCAAGTCTGTTTATATATCCATTGTGCTTTGTACAAATATTTAAGAAAATTAAAACTCCACAATAGCATCAAAAATCTACTTTGGCTTTGAATGTGGCCTAGTTGTAGAGTGCTCGCCTAGTATACAAGAAGACCTTGATTCAATTCCTCGGCACTGTATACACAGAAAAAGCAGATGGGGGACTGTGGCTCTGGTGTCAGAGTGCCACCCTTGAACAAATGTGGCCAAGGACAGTTCCTGGTCCCTCAGTTCAAGCCCCAGGACTAGCCAAACAAGAAATCATACCATTTTCCACACATTTGGAAATAAATCTGTTTTATCTAACCCTACTTCTTTTTTGCCAGTCCAGGGTGTGTGCCACCAAGCCAAACTACTGGCCCCCAACCTTACTATTTTGAATCATTTAATTTTTTTACATAATCTTATTTCATGCTGTCTGTATTAATACCATAAACAGTATGCTTAGTGTAATAATGTTAAAGGTAAAACATAAGAAATTAATAACTAAAATTCCTTTTTTATTAGTTTTATAGCATTACTACAATTTTATGAGAAAAATTACCTAGAATGTTGATTTTAGAGTTCAAGTAATCCATTTTGATAAATATATCAACCTACATCATTTATTTGAACACATTTTAAACTATTTTTTTCAGGAATGAAAATACATATATATTTGTTGTAAATGAAATTTATGACTTGGGGGGAAGGGAAAGAGAAAAGGGGGGAGGGGGTAACAGTGTTTACAAGAAATGTATTCATTACATATGTAACAGCAATCTCTTTGTATATCACCTTGACAACAAATTTTTTGAAAAGTACAATAAGTTTAAAAGTCTCCTTTGGGCAGAATTTTTTTTTGCCAGTACTGGGCTTAGACTCAGGACCTGAGCACGATCCTTGTTTTTGTTTTTGTTTATTCTTAAGGCGCAAGTTCTATCACATGTGCCACAGCACCACTTTTATCTTTTTTATCTATGTTGTGCTGAGGAATTGAACTTGGGTTTTCATTCATGCTCGGCAAGAACTCTTCCACTAGGCTTAACTTATGGCCCCAGTGGGAAGGAAGTTTTCCACAAAATATGTAGGAAATATGTCCACTAAGGAAAAGCCATCAAAAATAGAAGAAAAATTATATACTTAGATAACAACATGCCAGTATTATGGCAGATCTCTGTAATCCTAGATTCAAGAGTGGCCTATTTGGACCGGGAGTTGGCTGGCTGAAGTAAAGTGCTATCCTTGAGCAAGCCCTAGGACAGTGCTCTGGCCATGAGTTGAAGCCATAGGACATGAAAAAAAAATAATCTAATGCCCGTGACTGGTGGCTCACCCTGGTAATCCTAGCTACCCTGGAGGATCGAGGTTCAAAGACGGACCAGGCATAAAAATCTGTGAGAATCTTATTTCCAAATAATCCAGAAAATTCAAAATGACAATGTTCCTCAAGTGGTAGAGCTCTTGCCTTGAGTTGAAGAGCTTAAGGTAAACATCCAGGCCCAGAGTTCAAGCCCCATGAGTGAAAAAAAGAAAAAGAAAAAGAAAGCCCTTATCTAAGGCTGGAGTGCACACTAGTGGTAGTTTGCTTGCCTAGTATGCACAAAGCCCTGTGTTCAATTACTCTGTACCACTTACACCAAAAAAAGAAAGCTGGAAATGATCTCAGAAGGTTGGGTTCTGAGGATCACATTTCAAAGCCAGGCCAGACACTAAAGTCCATGAAACTGTTACTTCCACTTAAGCACCAGAAAACCAGAAGTGACACTGTGGCTCAAGGTGTTTAAGGTTGTAGCCTTGAGCTGAAGAGCCCAGGGACACTGCCCAGGTGCACAATTAAAGTATTACAACCAAAGAGAGAGAGAGAGAGAGAGAGAGAGAGAGAGAGAGAGAGAGAGAGAGAGAGAGAGAGAGAGAGAGAGAGAGAGACAGAGAGAGACAGAGAGACAGAGAGAGACAGAGAGAGACAGAGAGAGAGAGACAGACAGGCAGACAGACAGAGACACAGAGACAGAGACAGAGACATCAAACAGTCAGGGACTGCTGGCTGATGCGTGTAATTCTAGCTACTGTGGAGGCTGAGATTGGAGGATCTTGGTTCAAAGCCCAAAGCCAGCCTGGACACATATGTTTGTGAGACTTACATCACCAATTAACTACCAGAAACCAAAAATGGAGCTGTAGAGGAAGATCGCTAACCTTGAGCTGAACAGCTCAGGGACAGTGTCCAGGCCCAAAGTCCAAGCACCATGATGAATCAATAATAAAAAAGAAGATAGCTAATAGTAATGATGAATAATTTTGGGCTGGGAGTTTGGCCTAGTGGTAGAGTGCTTACCTAGTATGCACGAAGACCTGGGTTCAATTCCTCAATACCACATACATAGAAAAATGCTGGAAGTGGTGCTGAGGCTGAAGTGGTAGAGCCCTAGCCTTGAGAAAATATAAGAACAGTGCTCAGTTGCTGAGTTCAAGCCCAGGACTGGCCAAATCAAAAGTAGTAGAGCACTGGCATTGAACTGAAGATCTGAGGAACAGCCCAGGCACAGAGTTCAAGCACCAAAAACAACAACAACAAAATCTATGAAATGGCAGTGGTGGTTTTAAGCTAAGCAAAAATAGAGTAGAAACTGGTAAAAGACATATTTGTGTGTAAGCAAATTAGCCAGACTTATGCATTAGAAGAGGATAGCAACTTGAAAAAAAATTTTGTTTTCCATCTCACTAGGTCCTGTCTCTTAATTTATTCAAGTAAGTAAAATGCTGGGTTTTATAATCATTGCTCTGAATATTAGAAAATCATAATATCTCTCATTAACCAACAAAGACCAGGAACTGGGGCTTCGTTCAAATGGCAGAGTATCAGGCAAGAGAAGAAAAAATTGAAGTAAGAACTTGAAGTTCTTGATCCAGAACCTGCATAGTAACAGAG
Organism: Megascapheus bottae; assembly: GCF_031878675.1. Taxonomy (NCBI): domain Eukaryota; kingdom Metazoa; phylum Chordata; class Mammalia; order Rodentia; family Geomyidae; genus Megascapheus; species Megascapheus bottae. The sequence goes on along the minus strand of NW_028327641.1, from coordinate 1,164,803 downwards.
CAGCAGCCTGGTGATGGTACCTCACACCTATAATCTTAGCTACTCAGGAGGCTAAGATCTGAGAATCAAAGTTTAAAGCCAGCCAAAGTACCCAGGTAACTGCCAGAAAAACCAGAAGTGGCACTGTGGCTCACAGATTAAAGCACTAGCCTTGAGCTGAAGAGCTCAGGGACAGTGCCCAGGCCCAGAGTTCAAGCCCCACAATTAACAAAAATCAAACAAGCAAACAAAACTCACAAAGAAGCCTGCAGACCACAGTGGTTCTGCTGAGTCTCTTCTCTATGGGGATCAGGAAACATTTCACTTTTTCTGTCTCTTCCCATCTCAACATTCATACTAAAATAAGACTGTGTTGAAAGTTTCAATTTATAAAAATGTTTTTCATGAAGCACCCTGAAATATTCATCGCTTATTTCTCAATTGAAGATATTTGATTTGGGGCTGCATTGGTAGAGTGCTAGCCTTGAGCAGAAAAGGTCAGGGATAGAGCTGAAGCACTCAGTTGAAGACCCAGTGCCAACACACAAAAGAAAATATGCACTTTATACATATTTTCTAATTTCTTAATGAATTGTTCAGTCTGTATAAATATAGGGTACATTCCTTGTTACTTAAGTAAGATTGCTCTTTTTTTTTCTTTTTGCCAGTCCTAGGGCTTGGATTCAGGGCGTAGACATTTTCATTGGACTCGCTTGCCCAAGGTGAGTGCTCCGCCTCTTGAGACACAGCACCACTTCTAGCTTTTTTCTGAGTATGCGGTACCGGTGAATAGAAGCTAGGTCTTCATGCATTCTAGGTGAGCACTCTACCATTAGGCTACATTCCCAGGCAGTCAGATTCCTCTTACAGTCATTGTATGTTCACAGAGTTTGATCTCACACACTGTAGGGCCCTGGTTGGCTTTGACCTGTGATCCTAAGCCCTGAGCCTCCTAAGTAGCTGAAATTAAGTTGTGAGCCAGCATGATGGCTTCCATTCTTTTTTCTACAAAAATATATGTAGTTATCTAAAATATATCTATAGCTGAAAAAAATGAATCTCTCCCAAACAAATTTTCAAAGAAACAACCATCCTATTAAAAGGTGGGCTAAAGACTTAAAAGAGTATTCTCTGAAGAAAAAATTAAAATGGGCTTTAGACACATGAAGAAATGCTCCATATCTCTAGCAATAAGGGAAATGAAAATCAAAACAACTTTGAGATTCCACCTGACTCCAGTCAGAATGGCCATTATCAAAAAATCTAATAAGAGATACTGGTGGGGAAGTGACCAGGGGGGATCACACCTACACTGTTGGTGTGAGTGTAAACTCGTTCAACCACTAGGGAAAGCAGTGTGGTGGTTCCTCAAAAGACTGAACATAGAGCTCCCCTATGATCCAGCAAATCCACTACTTGGCACCTACCCAATTGTCCAGAAAAAAGGACATACTAAAGCCACTAGCACAATGATGCTCATTGCAGCACTATTTACCATAGCAAAGATATGAAACCAACCCAGATGCCACTCAGTAGATGACTGAATCAAGAAGATGTGGTACTTATACACAATGGAATGCTATGCTGCCATCAGAAGGAATGACATCGCCCCATTTGTAAGGAAATGGAAAGACTTGGAAAAATTCATATTAAGTGAGAGCAAGCCAGACCCAAAGAAACATAAGCTCAATGGTTTCCCTCATTTGTAATAATTAGTTCACATCTAGGACTCTCCTAGCAGAGGATTACAATAACTCAAAAACCTAGGTATATAAGGTCATATAGGATGAGACTAAATGTAAGGATCTCTAGGATATGGGAACAAGAGCTATATCTTGTGTCATCGTTGCTCTTAATCTTGTGTGATTTTTGTCCTTAATCTACTATGTTATTTCTCATCTCTTATTTTGCCCTTTGGTTAATGTCAGATTGTTACTGTATCTGATTTTTCCCTGGCATATTGTATATATGTTTATTTGTTTATGTCAAATAGGAAAGGGAAGGGGGGAAACAAGATGATTGGGAAGGGGAGGGGAGAGGGAACTGGGGACAAAAACATGTGGAGTGGAATAAATGTGTGAGAAGTAATGCAGTCCACTACCTGTAAATGTAATCGTAACCCCTCTATACATTACCCTGAAAATAAAAAAGAGACTATAAAAACATCTGTAGAAAATGAGGCTGGATGATGGAAACAACCAGATGCCCTACTACAAAAAATGTGATACACGCACACACACACACACACACACACACACACACACACACACACACACACGCAATGGAATAATGCATAGGCAACCGACAAGATAAAATAATGGCATTCTCGGGGAAGTGGATGAAAAGGAAAAAAATCATATTAAGTGAAGTAAGCCAAACTCAAAGGAACATAGGCCCAAGAGTCTCCCTCATTTATCAGTAGAAACCTTGGGCTCTGCTACCAGAGATTTACAATAGAACAAAATCTAGAGACATCGTGACAAATAGTATGACACTAAATGTAAGGACCTCCAAGGTGAAGAAACAAAACTCATATAATGAGTGATTGTTGTCCTTAATGAACTATGTGATCTCTTATCTCTTTTGCTATCCCTTGGTTATATCATATTGTTACAATATTTCACCTTGTTTTCTGATATATTTCATATGTGCCTACTTGGTTATTTGAAATTGGATAGGGAAGGGGGGAAATGAACATGAGTGGGGGTAGGGGAAGGGAAATGGGGACCATATCATTACATGGGGTATCAAAGTTTGAGAAGTAATGCACCTTCTATCTGGTGAATATAATGTAACCCTTCTATAAATTACAATAAAAATAAATACATAAAAAGAAGATCTGCACAGAAAAAAATGTTAATGGCATTTTTGGGGTAGTGGATGAAATTAGAGTGAATCCGGTTGAGTGAGATAAGTCAAGACCAAGGAACAAAAGGTACATGGTATCCTTAATATATGGATATTAGTTTCAAACAGTAGTAGAGCGATGATTGAATAGTTGATACCCAAAGTTCTGGACATAATTTTGGAGATATAAACATAACTACATAGACATAAAAATCTAGGAGAGACTATACACTCTATAGACATGTGTTTTATTATAGATTAATCTGTATCTATGACACACAAAGACTCAGCTTAACTTTTACTATATTCTAAAATTTATGTGCCAGTGATCGTATAGCGATTCCCTTCTTGAATACTTGTTGGTTAAACATGACATTTGAAATATGATGTAAAATTCAATGTTAATAAATTTTTTTTAAAAAAAGAGGCTAGAGGTAAATACTACTAATGTACTTGCTCTAAGTGGTACAGAAGTTTTCTTAATGAAGGGGTTTTATTACATCTTTATGCAATTATTTTAGTTCTGAGTGTTCTACACTCAATGATACTTCTGGAAAGATGATATAGCTGACTGTGTAGATGGTATGAAGACATACTGGCCTAAACGTAGAATAAAACATTGGTAAGTGGCTGTTAGCTGTCCAGATTCTACTGGAATATGTGGAATGAATTTATTAAGCACAATGCAGGCTCTTAGATCAGGATCAAGATTATGTGGTTCCATGAGATGAAGGAGGAAAGATCAGAAAAATCTACTAAGATATCCAGATATACTTTTGAAACTAAGGTATCTGGACTCCTCTTTTTTTCTTTCTTGGTGGGGAGCTTGAACATTGGACCTGGGCAATGTCTCTTAGATATTTTTCCTCAAGGCTAATGCTGTACCAGCTTTAGCCACAACTCCACTTAGTTTTTGGGTGGATAAGTGGAGAGAAGAATCTTACAGTTTTTTTTGTTTTCGTTTTTTTGCTTGCAAAGGCTTTGAATCACCTTCTCCCTGGCTAGTAGAATGACAATTATGACCCTCCAGCGCCTGGCTAGTGATTTTTGAAAACTGGACTTTCTTCCAAATCACATAACTGGTTCGTAGCAAAGTTTTGAAGCCTGACTTAAATGTGACAGATTTTTGTCACTTGGAGACACTCTGTGCTGAACGTTAGAAATCTACCAGCTGAGTCACAATGGCACTTCCAGTTTTTGTTTATGTGGTGCTGAGGAATGGAATCCAGGGTTTCATACATGCTAGGCAAGCTACATTTTCAGCCCAAGGTTTTATGTTTTGTTTTTTCAGTGTTGTTGCTTCTAAGGTACTGTATGATGTTCTTTCATTTTCTTTGTTTTTCACCTCTTTTCTTCTTTTTCCCTTTAGTTTTATTCTCTTTAGTCACTGTGTTGAATTCGGGTACCCTGTGTCTTGTACATAGGTTTATGTGATTTGGGGAATAGAGAGGGTATAATAAAATGTTAAAAAAAAAACAAAGGAAAAAGGGTGAACCAATTGAACAGTGATACTTGGAAGACACTAAACGGAAATGAACTGAACAATCTGGGTGGAGAGGGGGCTGAGGGTAGGAAAACAGAGAAAAATGAGGGAGGGGATAACAATTTTCTTAAGAAATGTGTTCATTACTTATGTAACCGTATGCCAACTATATATTGACTTAACAAAAAAAATTAACTTAAAAAATAATTTAGCCGGGTATGGTGGCTCACACTTGTAAATGTAACTACTGAAGAGACTGGGATCCAAGGATAGCAGTTCAAAGTCAGCCTGGGCACTGAAGTCCATGTGACTCTTATCTCCAATTAACCACCAGAAACCGAGAAGTGAACCTATGGCTCAAGGGATAGGGCAGTAGTCTTGAGCTGAATAGCTCAGTGACAAGACCCAGGTGCAGAATTGCAGTCCCATGACTTGAATGGTGAATGATACTAGCCAGGCTCTGTGTGCTCACACTTGGAATCCTATCTACACAGAATCAGGTTTGAATCCAGCCCAAACAAATTGCATGATATTCTGATTTACAGTTCATTACCAATAATCTGGAATTGGAGCTGTGGATCAAGTGGTAGAACACTAGCCTGAAGCATAAAAAAACATTTAAGGACAGTTCCCAGGCCCTGGGTTCAAGTCCCAGGACTTGCATAAAATAAACAAAATGTGACGTTGAGTCCTCCATCATTTGGTGTTATAGTTCAATATTCTTGATATGCGTCTTAGAAATTAAGTCCCTAGCAAATACTCTCCCCTGAAATTCTGCTTCATAGCTGATTCATAGAATTTCAGCATCATTACTATCACCTTCCAGTTAGCATAGCAGTCGACTACTGAAAATTTGAAGAAAACTTTTGAGTAATCCTAATAATTCTGTGTATCATCTGCACACACATCAAATCAGCAGCAGCTATGTTCTACTATTATCTAAATGTATTTAATCCCTTCTTGAGTTAATGAGCCTTAAAGAGTAAAACATATGAAATAGTCATGAAACTAACAGTCACCATTCTTCTACCTAATATTGTAATATAAGTTTATAAATGCAAGGGCTATTCTGAAGTGTGCAGAAGATAGCTTCTAATTATGATATTCTCATGAAGTATAGTTTTTAAGAAACAAGTTCCTTGCTTTGGGAAAGCAAAGGCAAGGAAAATGATATAGGTAAGTTCCCTATTTATCAGAAGGAAAATACTATTGTGTTTAGATCAACTTCATTCATTCCGTGCTGATGAAACAAATATTTGCAATTCCTGAGGCCAATCACTTCATTGTGATGCACAATCAGCCAGCTTAGATCAATCTTCCAAAAAAGGAAAGGAACAAATGAGAAGCAATTAAGGTTTCCAAAATCAACCAGTTGGTGGTGGCAGCTCACACTTGTAATTCTATCTACTCAAGGCCTGAAATCCAAGGATCTGGATTAAGTCTGTCTGGGATGAAAATATTCCTGTCTGAAATATCATCTCTGTTATCATAGCCCAGCTGATACACTCTGCCCAACAGGTTCCAAACACTAAAGTCCATCTCCTATCTGAAATACTAGAAAACGTACTCACACATAATTTCCTCTTTGGGAGATAGTTGAAACATGTACCAGAAATATTTCCCTGGCTTCAGAGTGGAAGTGGAAATATATACTCACTAGAAGCCCATCTAGTAAATTACAGTCAATCATCTTTCCTCACATCTTGTTAGTTAAATTGAACAATGAGTGTTTGGATCAGAAGCGATGTGTATGAGCATACAGGTTATAAAAGTACTGTAATCCTAGCTACTCAAGATAAGCTGAGACCTGAGGATTCCAGTTTAAAATCAGCCATGCAATAAATTCCATAAGATTTTTACCTCTAATTAACCAGCAAAAAACAGAGCGCTGAATTGTGCTTAAAATGCCACAGGCCTAAGATTTGCATAAAAGTGCTAAGGGGTAGCATTCAGGATCCCACTCTCTCCACTCCTTTTTAACATAGTACTAGAATTTCTAGGCAGTGCAATAAGGCAAGAAGCAAGCATAAAGAGGATCCAAGTAGAGAAAGAGGAAATAAAACTATCCCTCTTTGCAGATGACATGATTCTGTATTTATAGAATCCTGTAGACACTACTCCCAAGCTCCTTGAGCTGATTCAAAGCTTTGGAAGGGTAGCAGGCCATAAAATCAACCCTCACAAATCAACTGCCTTCCTTTACGCCAACAGTGAGAGGAACGAGGCAATAATCAGGAAAGAAACTCCTTTCACAATAGCCTCAAAGAAAATAAAGTACCTAGGAATTAGCTTAACTAAGAATGTAAAGGACCGTTTAGATGAAAACTTTAAAACACTAAAAAAGGAAATTAAAGCAGAACTAAGGAAATGCAAAAACCTCTCATACTCCTGGATTGGAAGAATCAACATTGTGAAAAAGACAATCTTGCCAAGGGCTAGCTACACATTCAATGCAATACCCAATACCCATCAACATCCCAATGTCATTTTTTAAAGAAATAGAAGAGGCAATTGAAAATTTCATATGCAACAATAAAAGACCTCGTATAGCAAAAACCCTTCTTAGCAGAAAGAACAGCGCTGGAGGAATTTCAATTCCAAACTTTAGACTCTATTACAGAGCTATAATTCTCAAAACAGCTTGGTACTGGCACAAGAACAGGCCTGAAGTCCAATGGAATAGAACTGCGGACCCAGATATTAAACCACAGACCTATGGCCACCTAATCTTTGACAAGGGAGCCAAAAAAATAGAATGGAAGAAAGATAGCCTCTTCAACAAGTTGTGCTGGCAGAACTGGTTAAGCACCTGCAGAAAACTAAAGTTGGATCCTTCTTTGTCACCTTGCACTAGAATTAACTCCAAATGGATCAAAAACCTGGAGGTAAATGCTGACACACTGAAAAGTTTACAGGAAGGAATAGGAGATACGCTAGGCCTTCTTGGCACAGGTCGAAACTTTCTTAATAAGGACCAAGAATCACAACAAATCAGAGAAAGACTGGATAGTGGGACTGCATTATACTGCAGAGCTTTTGTATGGCAACGGATATAGCTAGTAAATTAATCAGGAAGCCTACAGAGTGGGAGAAGATCTTCACCAACCAAACTACGGACAAAGGCCTCATATTTAAAGTATATGAACAACTCAAAAATTTGAATCACTCCAAAACCAACCTCCAAAGTAACACCCATCCCATTAAAAAATGGGCCAAACTTAAAGAGACTCTTCTCTGAAGAAGAAACAAAAATGGCCGATAGACACATGAAGAAATGCTCAACATGGTATCCTTAATATATGGATATTAGTTTCAAACAGTAGTAGAGCGATGAATGAATAGTTGATACCCAAAATTCTGGACATAATTTTGGAGATATAAATATAACTACATAGACATAAAAATCTATGATAGACTATACACTCTATAGACATGTGTTTTATTATAGATTAATCTGTATCTATGACATACAAAGACTCAGCTTAATTTTTACTATATTCTAAAATTAATGTGCCAGTGATTGTATAGCGATTCCCTTCTTGAATACTTGTTGGTTAAACATGACATTTGAAACATGATGTAAAATTCAATGTTAGAAATTTTTTTAAAAAAGAGGCTAGAGGTAAATACCACTAATGCACTTGCTCTAAGTGGTACAGAAATTTTCTTAATGAATCAAGGAGTTTTATTACATCTTTATGCAATTATTTTAGTTCTGAGTGTTCTACACTCAATGCTACTTTTGGAAAGATGATATAGCTGACTGTGTAGATGGTATGAAGACATACTGGCCTAAACGTAGAATAAGCAGTGGTAAGTGGCTGTTCGCTGTCCAGATTCTACTGGAATATGTGGAATGAATTTATTAAGCACAATGCAGGCTCTTAGTCAGATCAGGACCAAGATTATGTGGTTCCATGAGATGAATGAGGAAAGATCAGAAAAATCTACTAAGATATCCAGATATATTTTTGAAACTGTGGTATCTGGACTCCTTTTTTTTTCTTTCTTGGTGGGGAGCTTGAACTTTGGACCTGGGCAAGGTCTCTTAGTTCTTTTTCCTCAAGGCTAATGCTGTACCAGTTTTAGCCACAATTCCACTTAGTTTTTGGGTGGATAAGTGGAGAGAAGAATCTTAGTTTTTTATTGTTTTCGTTTTTTTGCTTGCAAAGGCTTTGAATCACCTTCTCACTGGCTAGTAGAATGACAATTATGACTCTCCAGCGCCTGGCTAGTGATTTTTTGAAAATTGGACTTTCTTCCAAATCACGTAACTGGTTCCTAGCAAAATTTTGAAGCCTGACTTAAATGTGACAGATTTTTGTCACTTGGAGACACTCTGTGCTGAACGTTAGAAATCTACCAGCTGAGTCACAGTGGCACTTTCAGTTTTTTTTTATGTGGTGCTGAGGAATGGAATCCAGGGTTTCATACATGCTAGGCAAGCTACATTTTCAGCCCAAGGTTTTATGTTTTGTTTTTTCAGTGTGGTTGCTTCTAAGGTACTGTATGATGTTCTTTCATTTCCTTTGCTTTTTACCTCTTTTCTTCTTTTTCCCTTTAGTTTTATTCTCTGTAGTCACTGTGTTGAATTCGGGTACCCTGTGTCTTGTACATTGGTTTATGTGATTTGGGAAAGGGAAAGGGTATAATAAAATGGTAAAAAAAAAAAAAACAAAGGAAAAAATGTGTACCAATTGAATAGTGATATTTGTAAGACACTAAACGGAAATGAACTGAACAATCTGGGTGGAGAGGGGGCTGAGGGTAGGAAAACAGAGAAAAATGAGGGAGGGGATAACAATTTTCTTAAGAAATGTGTTCATTACTTATGTAACCGTATGCCAACTATATATTGACTTAACAAAAAAAATTAACTTAAAAAAATAATTTAGCCGGGTATGGTGGCTCACACTTGTAAATGTAGCTACTGAAGAGACTGGGATCCAAGGATAGCAGTTCAAAGTCAGCCTGGGCACTGAAGTCCATGTGACTCTTATCTCCAATTAACCACCAGAAACCCAGAAGTGGCCCTATGGCTCAAGGGATAGAGCAGTAGTCTTGAGCTGAAAAGCTCAGTGACAAGACCCAGGTGCAGAATTGCAGTCCCATGACTTGAATGATGAATGATACTAGCCAGGCTGTTTGCGCTCACACTTGGAATCCTATGTACACAGAATCAGGTTTGAATCCAGCCCAAACAAATTTCATGACATTCTGATTTACAGTTCATTACCAAAAATCTGGAAGTGGAGCTGTGGATCAAGTGGTAGAACACTAGCCTGAAGCAAAAAAAAAACATTTAAGGACAGTTCCCAGGCCCTGGGTTCAAGTCCCAGGACTTGCATAAAACAAAAAAAATGTGACGTTGAGTATTCCATCATTTGGTGATATAGTTCAATATTCTTGATATGCGTCTTAGAAATTAAGTCCCTAGCAAATACTCTCCCCTGAAATTCTGCTTCATAGCTGATTCATAGAATTTCAGCATCATTACTATCACCTTCCAGTTAGCATAGCAGTCTACTTCTGAAAATTTGAAGAAAACTTTTGAGTAATCCTAATAAATCTGTGTATCATCTGCACAACACATCAAATCAGCAGCAGCTATGTTCTACTACTATCTAAATGTATTTAATCCCTTCTTGAGTTAATGAGCCTTAAAGAGTAAAACATATGAAATAGTTATGAAACTAACAGTCACCATTCTTCTACCTAATATTGTAATATAAGTTTATAAATGCAAGAACTATTCTGAAGTGTGCAGAAGATAGCTTCTAATTATAATATTCTCATGAAGTATAGTTTTTAAGAAACATGTTGCTTGCTTTGGGAAAGCAAAGGCAAGGAAAAATGATATAGGTAAGTTCCCTATTTATCAGAAGGAAAATACAATTGGGTTTAGATCAACTTCATTCATTCCGTGCTGATGAAAAAAATATTTGCAATTCCTGAGGCCACCCACTTCATTGTGATGCACAATCAGCCAGCTTAGATCAATCTTCCAAAAAAGGAAAGGAACAAATGAGAAGCAATTAAGGTTTCCAAAATGAACCAGGTGGTGGTGGCAGCTCACACTTGTAATTCTATCTACCCAAGGCCTGAAATCCAAGGATCTGGATTAAGTGTGTCTGGGATGAAAATATTCCTGTCTGAAACATCATCTCTGTTATCACAGCCCAGCTGATACACTCTGCCCAACAGGTTCCAAACACCAAAGTCCATCTCTTATCTGAAATACTAGCAAACGTACTGACACATAATTTCCTCTTTGGGAGTTAGTTGAAACATGTACCAGAAACATTTCCCTGGCTTCAGAGTGGAAGTGGAAATATATACTCACTAGAAGCCCATCTAGTAAATTACAGTCAATCATCTTTCCTCACATCTTGTTAGTTAAATTGAACAATGAGTGTTTGTATGAGAAGCGATATGTATGAGCATACAGGTTGTAAAAGTACTGTAATTCTAGCTACTCAAGATAAGCTCAGACCTGAGGATTCCAGTTCAAAATGAGCCATGCAATAAATTCCACAAGATTTTTACCTCTAATTAACCAGCAAAAAACAGAGCATTCAATTGCGCTTATAATGCCACAGGCCTAAGATTTGCATAAAAGTGCTAAGGAGTAGCATTCAGGATGCCCACTCTCTCCACTCCTTTTTAACATAGAACTAGAATTCCAAGGCAGTGCAATAAGGCAAGAAGCAAGCATAAAGGGGATCCAAGTAGGGAAAGAAGAAATAAAACTATGCCTCTTTGCAGATGACATGATTCTGTATTTAAAGAATCCTATAGACTCTACTCCCAAGGTCCTTGAGCTGATTCAAAGCTTTAGAAGGGCAGCAGGCCATAAAATCAACCTTCACAAATCAACTGCCTTCCTTTACACCAACAGTGAGAGGAACGAGGCAATAATCAGAAAAGAAACTCCTTTTACAATAGCCTCAAAGAAAATAAAGTACCTAGGAATTAGCTTAACTAAGAATGTAAAGGACCGTTTAGATGAAAACTTTAAAACACTAAAAAAGGAAATTAAAGCAGAACTAAGGAAATGGAAAAACCTCCCATGCTCCTGGATTGGAAGAATCAACATTGTGAAAATGACAATCTTGCCAAGGGCTATCTACAAATTCAATGCAATACCCATCAACATCCCAATGTCATTTTTTAAAGAAATAGAAGAGGCAATTGAAAATTTCATACGGAATAATAAAAGACCCAGTATAGCAAAAACCCTTCTTAGCAGAAAGAACAGCGCTGGAGGAATTTCAATTCCAAACTTTAGACTCTATTACAGAGCTATAATTCTCGAAACAGCTTGGTACTGGCACAAGAACAGGCCTGAAGTCCAATGGAATAGAACTGCGGACCCAGATATTAAACCACAGACCTATGGCCACCTAATCTTTGACAAGGGAGCCAAAAAAATAGAATGGAAGAAAGATAGCCTCTTCAACAAGTTGTGCTGGCAGAACTGGTTAAGCACCTGCAGAAAACTAAAGTTGGATCCTTCTTTGTCACCTTGCACTAGAATTAACTCCAAATGGATCAAAGACCTGGACGTAAAAGCTGACACATTGAAAACTCTACAGGAAGAAATAGGAGATACGCTAGACCCCCTTGGCACAGGTCGAAACTTTCTTAATAAGTACCAAGACTCACAACAAATCAGAGTAAGGCTGGATAAGTGGGACTGCATTAAACTGCAGAGCTTCTGTATGGCAACGGATATAGCTAGTAAATTAATCAGGAAGCCTACAGAGTGGGAGAAGATCTTCACCAACCAAACAACGGACAAAGGTCTCATATTTAAAATACATCAACAACTCAAAAAATTGAATCACTCCAAAACCAACCTACAAAGTAACACCCATCCCATTAAAAAATGGGCCAAACTTAAAGAGACTCTTCTCTGAAGAAGAAACAAAAATGGCCTATAGACACGTGAAGAAATGCTCCACATCTCTGGTCATAAAAGAAACGCAAATCAAAACAACTCTAAGATTCCACCTCACTCAGGTTAGAATGCCCAGGATCAGGAAAACGAATGACAACAGATGCTGGAGGGGATGTGGCCAGGAGGGATCATTACTACACTGTTGGTGGGAGTGCAAATTCGTTCAACCACTATGGAAAGCAGTGTGGCAGTGCCTCAAAACGCTAAACATAGAACTCCCCTATGATCCAGCAATTCCACTTCTTGGCATTTACCCAATAATCCAGAAACAAGGGCATACTAAACCCACTAGCACAACAATGTTCATTGCAGCACTATTCACCATAGCAAAGATATGGAACCAACCCAGATGTCCCTCAGTGGATGAGTGGATCAACAAGTTCTGGTATTTGTACACAATGGAATTCTATGCTGCTGTCAGAAATTATAACAGCGCCCCTGGTTAGGAAATGGAAAAACTTAGAACAAATCATATTAAATGAAGTAAGCCAGACTCAAATGAACTTAGGCTCAGTGGTTTCCCTCATTCATCATGATCATTAGAAACCTTGGGCTCTACTAGCAGAGATTTGCAATAGAGCAAAAGGCCATATATAAGGCCATATAATGTGAAGCTAATTGAAAGGACCTCCAGGATATTGAAACAAAAGCCACATAATGAATGATTGTTGTCCTTAATGTACTATGTTGTCTCTCATTTCCTTTGCTGTCCCTTGGTTATCCCATATTGGTATAGTATCTCACTTTGTTATCTGATATATAGAATTTATTTGTATTTGGATATTTGAAATTTGATAGGGAAGAGGGGAAAACCAAGACGGGGGGGGGTGTGGGGTTGGAGGGAAATGGGTAACAAGACATGTGAAAGGGTATCAATGTATGTGAATTAATGCACCTTCTATCTGGCAAATATCATCTAACCCTTTTAATAATTACGATAAAAAATTTAAAAAAAATTTGTAGTGTGTGGAGAGGATGATGGGGTCAAATACATTTCTTCTTAGAAATATACCTCATCTGGTTGCCCTGGATTTTCCTGGCCTTCTTCTTAGAGAAAGGCCTGTTATACTGGATTTGTAGCTTGGCAATGATCTAGCATGTACATCTTCGAGTAAGACATCCACAGCTTCCATGCCTGAGGCTCGAGTTTCCTGACCTTTGGCAACAACACAGCAACATCTTTCTTCCTCCTGAGCCACAGGCCAAGTGAGCTGGCTTGAGTTGGTTGTTAGTTACAGTGGCTTGGTTACTAGGGTTCCATATTCTGTTCCATTGTGAGGGAGGCAGGGTCACCTTTCAGGGCCCAATGACCAAAAATCCTTGCTCACAGAAGACCTCACCAAAGACATACTGGAGGCTGAATCGCTCCTCCAATCTCACAATATACATGTGGATGTAATAAACAGCATACCTTATTTGTCCAATCCCAATGTCTTCCACTAGGCCCAACTACCAGTCTGGTCTCAGGCTCAAGGAGCCTTTCTTAGGTAAGATCCAAACTTAAGGGTCAATATTGCCCTCATCCTTTGCAAAACATTTGCTTCACAGTGCCTTCTCTGCCTGCATTTTGCCCCTTGGCGAATTTTTTTGTTTTTGCTAGTCTTGGGACTGGAACTCAGAGTGTGAACATTGTTCTTGGGCTTTCTTTGGGCTTTAGCTCTCCCACCGAGCCACAGCACCACTTGCAGAGTTTTCTATGTATGTGGTAATGAGGAATCAAACCTGAGTCTTTTTGCGTGGTAGCTAAGGACTCTACCACTAGGTCAAACACACAGGGCATCTTGCACATATTTTTGACGTCAATCTACTAGGATATTATTAGGTTTCTGTATCCTAATCAATTTTTTCCTGATGATTAGCTTTGCTGTCATGTGTAAAAAATGAAAGAGGGAAAAACACAGAAAAATTAGTGAAATTAAAAAAAAGCATTACACACATAGATAAGTGTTCATTCTTTGTAGGAGAAAGGATATCTTTATATGACGATGATGACTTTATAATTACTATGTCAGGGTTGAGAGTTTGGCATAGTGGTAGAGTGCTTGCCTAGCATCCATGAAGATCTGGGTTTGATTGCTCAGTATCACATAGATAGAAAACCTAGATGTGGCACTGTGGCTCAAGTGGCAGAGGGCTAGACTTGAGAAAACCCGAGAACAGTGCTCAGGCCCTGAATTCAAGCCCCAAGACTGGCAGAAAGATAAAAGAAAATAAAAATGCTTTTTACGAACTAATTCTCTCACAGCATTTGCTTCTGAAATCTTCGCTTCTGCATCTTGTGTAATACCCCTTTTACTCAACGTAGACAAGAAAAACCGATACATCCCATGGTCCACTGTGAGGCCACTGGTTGGGCTAAGAGCTAGTCGTGCAGCAACACATAGGTTTTATTCTAATACTTTCCAAACTTTGTTATCAAATATGCTACCTACTTACCAACTTAGGTCAGTTATCCTCATGGTATACCTTTTCTTCACTACTACAATATTCTTACACTCCTACGTTAATCCTCTTGTACCTCCCCTGAACTCTCTCATTCTTTTTTTCTATCTCTGGACCTCTGCTCGTCTTTCAACCCTTATACTGCACAGATCTACACTTGATGGTTGTTGAGCAATATTGTATATGTAGGTGGTTAATTATTCTCTAGGCTCAGAGGGACTTAAAGACAATAGAGATTGGATTGAGAGGCTTATTGTTTTGGGTATAAATCCCTTATCAGTGGTTGTATTAGACTGGTCTGTAAGTGCACAAAAAGAAATAGTGATAATACCAATCAAAACTCATGAGCATCTAGTGTCTGCCAGCTACAGATGTCTAGGTTGGTTATATCTGAAAAACTATAATCGTATTTAGTAGTAATCTTGCTCCCATTTTCAAATGGGCAGAACAAGAAACTCAAGAAAAATGTCAAATCAAGAAACAATATCCCCCACCCAATGTAAACAGACAATGGAACAGTCACTGGCAAACCTAGAGGAGAGTCTTCCAAGTGCTACACAAATGCAATTGATAAACATCATTAATGGAAAATGTGAAAATATAAAGAAACAGATAATGGAGGAAGCCATTGCTGAACAAGAGGAAATCATATACAAGGTGATAAGTGAAAAAGAAGAAGCCATAATGGAGGCCATAATAAAGGTTTTTCAAAGAAAGATCGATGAATTCATAGAATCCACAAATAAAAACGTGACCAAACTCCAGCAAATGTCCAAAGAAAATAAAGCTACTGAGCTACCCACTCAAAAGGAAATCAAGGAGATAAAGAAATCCATACATGATCTAAAACAAGAGATGCAAGGCATCAAAAATGAGCAATTAGAAGCAAGGGAGATGAAAAACTAAGTAGATAGCTTTGATAGCAGGTTAGACAATGCAGAGGAGAGAATTTCCGGGGCTGAAGATAATTTAGTTATTATAGAGAAAGAACAGAAAATGAGTCAATCCAAATCTAGGAAATATGAGAGAGCGCTTCAGGAGGTCCGAAATGCAATTAGGAAGCCTAATTAAGGCTAGTTGGTATTGAGGAATGCATGGAGAAAGAGGTCAATGGTATTGGAAATATACTTCAGGGAATCATCTCATATCAGAGAATTTCCCAAATATCCAGAAGGGCAGGCCCATCCAGATACGAGAAGCTTTTAGAACCCCAAACAGACCTGACCAGAAAAGAACATCCCACCGCCACATTGTGATCCGAACTGGATCAATAGAAACGAAAGAAAAGATCCTAAAGGCAGCCAGGGAAAAGGGATCAGTAACCTATAAAGGCAAACCAATCAGAATAACCCCAGATTTCTCAGCAGAGACCATGCAAGCACGAAGTGACTGGAAACATATATGTCATGCTCTTAAATGAAAAAACTAACAACCAAGAATACTGTGGCCAGCTAAGCTCTCATTCATAACTGAGGGAACAATAAAAACATTCCATTCCAGGGAAAAGCTGCAACAATATGTCGAAACAAAACCAACACTACAGAGAATTCTCAAAAATGCTCTATACATAGAAAACCAAAATAAATGAAATATAGGGAAAGAAATGGCACCTAAACAGCATACCATCTAAGGACCACAAGAACTGTCAAGACACAGGCCCTACTAAAAGCTTTTAAAAATGGTAGAAACTAATAAACATCTCTCAATCCTAACTCTCAATATCAATGGACTTAACTCTCCAATTAAACGGCATAGCCTGTCTAGTTGGATCAAAAAGCAAGAGCCATCGTTCTGCTGTCTTCACGAGACACATCTTACCCCAAAACAATCATCTTTTGAAAGTGAGAGGTTGGAATAAACTCTATCAAGCTAACTGCCCCCATAAACAGGCTGGAGTTGCCATCCTCATATCAGATACAATAGACTTCAAACTAAAATTAGTAAGAAAAGACAAAGAAGGTGACTACATACTACTAAAGGGATCTTTCCTCCAGGAAGACATAACTATCCTAAATATTTACGCACCCAACCCCGAGCTCCAAACTTCATCAAGCAAAGTTTACTTACACTGAAACCATACATAGATCGAAATACAGTGTTTGTTGGTTAGTTTAACACACCACTCTCACCAATGGACAGATCAACAAGGCAAAAACTCAACAGAGAATCCTTAAAACTGAACAACTATATAGACCAACTAGAACTAACAGACATCTGCAGAATATTCCACCCAGTAACAACACAATATACGTTTTTCTCAGCAGCCCATGGAACATTTTCCAAAATAGACCACATCGTAGGCCATAAAACAAACCCGGACAGATTCGGAAACACTGAAATTATTCCATGCACACTCTCAGACTATAAAGGCATCAAATTGGAACTGAACATACATCTCCACCAACGAAAACCCTATAACTCCTGGAGACTGAACAACACATTGTTGATTCAAAAACAATGGGTAATCGAAGAGATCAGAACAGATATCCAACTGTTTATGAAATTTAAAAATAAGGAGCACACAAATATCAACTCCTTAGGGACACAACAAAGGCAGTACTCAGAGGAAAATTTATAGCGCTGAGTGCCTACAACAGCAAGTTGGAAAAATGGCTCACCTTAACCTCTTGGAAAAAGAGCAACAAACCAACCCTAAACCCATTAGGAGAAAGCAAATTATTAAAATCAAAGCAGAATTAAATTATTTGGAATAAAAGAAAACTATAGAACGAATCAAGAAAACAAAGAGTTGGTTCTTTGATAGAATTAACAAAATTGACAAGCCCTTAGCAAATTTACCAAAAAAAAGAAGAGAGCATATCGAAATAAACAAAATCGCAGATGAAAATGGTAATATCACGACAGAAATTACCCAGATCCAGAATATCATGAGGGAATACTTCTCAAACCTTTACGCCAACAAATTTGAGAATCTAGAAGAAATGGATGAATTCCTAGACAATATTAACATACCCACACTGAACCAAGAAGAGCTAACCCAACTCAACAGGCCTATTTCAAGCTCTGAAATAGAAATGGAAATTAGACAACTTCCACTTAAAGAGAGCCCAGGGCCAGATGGATTTCACAGCTGAATTCTGTAAGGTCTTCAAAGCAGAGCTCACACCGATACTCCTCAAGCTCTTCAACGAAATTGAAAATGAAGGTTGTTTACCCAACTCATTCTGTGAAACCAGTATATCCCTCATCCCCAAACCAGACAGAGACTCATCAAAGAAAGAGAACTATAGACCCATTTCTTTGATGAACATCAATGCAAAACTTCTCAACAAAATACTGGCCAACCGTCTACAACAACTCATCAAAAAATTATACACTATGATGAAACTGGATCCATCACAGGGAGGCAAAGCAGGTTCAACATACAGAGATCAATTAATATAATTCAACACATCAACAGGAGCAAGGACAAAAATCACATGATTGTCTCAATAGATGCGGAAAAGGCATTTGACAAGATCCAAAACCCCTTTATGTTAAAAGATGTGGAGAAACTAGGAATCCATGGAACATTTCTCAATGTAATAAAGGATGTGTATGAGAAACCCACTGGTAGTATTATACTTAATGGTGAAAATCTAAAGCCATTCCGTCTAAAAACAGGAATGAGACATGGATGCCCACTCTCTCCACTCTTTTTTAACATAGTACTAGAATTCCTAGGCAGTGCAATAAGGCAAGAAGAAAGCATAAAGGGGATCCAGGTAGGCAAAGAGGAAATAAAACTATCCCTCTTTGCAGATGACATGATTCTGTATTTAAAGAATCCTACAGACTCTACTCCCAAGCTCCTTGAGCTGATTCAAAGCTTTGGAAGGGTAGCAGACCATAAAATCAACCCTCACAAATCAACTGCCTTCCTTTACGCCAACAGTGAGAGGAACGAGGCAATAATCAGGAAAGAAACTCCTTTCACAATAGCCTCAAAGAAAATAAAGTACCTAGGAATTAGCTTAACTAAGAATGTAATGGACGGTTTAGATGAAAACTTTAAAACCCTAAAAAAGGAAATTAAAGCAGAACTAAGGAAATGGAAAAACCTCCCATGCTCCTGGATTGGAAGAATCAACATTGTGAAAATGACAATCTTGCCAAGGGCTAGCTACAAATTCAATGCAATACCCATCAACATCCCAATGTCATTCTTTAAAGAAATAGAAGAGGCAATTCAAAATTTCATATGGAATAATAAAAGACCCTGTATAGCAAAAACACTTCTTAGCAGAAATAACATGAGCTATAATTCTCAAAACAGCCTGGTACTGGCACAAGAACAGGCCTGAAGTCCAATGGAATAGAACTGCGGACCCAGATATTAAACCACAGACCTATGGCCACCTAATCTTTGACAAGGGAGCCAAAAATAATAGAATGGAAGAAAGATAGCCTCTTCAACAAGTTGTGCTGGCAGAACTGGTTAAGCACCTGCAGAAAACTAAAGTTGGATCCTTCTTTGTCACTTTGCACTAGAATTAACTCCAAATGGATCAAAGACCTGGAGGTAAAAGCTGACACACTGAAAAGTTTACAGGAAGGAATAGGAGATACACTAGGCCTCCTTGGCACAGGTCGAAACTTTCTTAATAAGGACCAAGAATCACAACAAATCAGAGAAAGACTGGATAAGTGGGACTGCTTTAAACTGCAGACCTTTTGTATGGCAACGGATATAGCTAGTAAACTAATCAGGAAGCCTACAGAGTGGGAGAAGATCTTCACCAACCAAACAACGGACAAAGGCCTCATATCTAAAATATATCAAGAACTCAAAAAATTGAATCACTCCAAAACTAACCTCCAAAGTAACACCCATCCCATTAAAAAATGGGCCAAAGACTTAAAGAGAGTCTTCTCTGAAGAAGAAACAAAAATGGCCTATAGACACATGAAGAAATGCTCCACATCTCTGGTCATAAAAGAAATGCAAATCAAAACAACTGTAAGATTCCACCTCACTCAAGTTAGAATGGCCAGGATCAGGAAAACGAATGACAACAGATGCTGGAGGGGATGTGGCCAGGAGGGATCACTACTACACTGTTGGTGGGAGTGCAAACTCGTTCAACCACTATGGAAAGCAGTGTGGCAGTGACTCAAAAGGCTAAACATATAACTCCCCTATGACCCAGCAATTCCACTACTTGGCATTTACCCAACAATCCAGAAACAAGGGCATAATACACCCACTAGCACAACAATGTTCATTGCAGCACTATTCACCATAGATATGGAACCAACCCAGATGTCCCTCAGTTGATGAGTGGATCAACAAGTTGTGGTATTTGTACACAATGGAATTCTATGCTGCTGTCAGAAAGAATGACATCACCCCATTTGTTAGGAAATGGAAAGACTTAGAACAAATCATATTAAGTGAAGTAAGCCAGACTCAAAGGAACTTAGGCTCAGTGGTTTCCCTCATTCGTCATAATCAGTAGAAACCTTGGGCTCTACTAGCAGAGATTTGCAATAGAGCAAAAGGCCATATATAAGGCCATATAATGTGAAGCTAATTGAAAGGACCTCCAGGATATTGAAACAAAAGCCATATAATGAATGATTGTTGTCCTTAATGTACTATGTTGTCTCTCATCTCCTTTGCTGTCCCTTGGTTATCCCATATTGGTATAGTATCTCACTTTGTTTTCTGATATATTGAATTTATTTGTATTTGGATATTTGAAATTTGATAGGGAAGGGGGGAAAACCAAGACAGGTGGGGGGTGTGGGGTTGGAGGGAAATTGGTACCAACACATGTGAAAGGGTATCAATGTATGTGAATTAATGCACCTTCTACCTGGCAAATATCATGTAACCCTTTTACTAATTACAATAAAAAATGAAAAAAAAGAAAGTTGTAGTGTGTGGGGAGGATGATGGGGTCAAATACATTTCTTCTTAGCAATTTACCTCATCTGGTTGCCCTGGATTTTCCTGGCCTTCTTCTTAGAGAAAGGCCTGTTATACTGGATTTGTGGCTTGGCAATGATCTAGCATGTACATCTTCGAGTAAGACATCCACAAATTCCATGCCTGAGACTCGAGTTTCCTGACCTTTGGCAACAGCACAGCAACATCTTTCTTCCTCCTGAGCCACAGGCCAAGTGAGCTGGCTTGACCTGGTTGTTAGTTACAGTGGCTTGGTTACCAGGGTTCCATATTCTGTTCCATTGTGTGGGAGGCAGGGTCACCTTTCAGGGCCCAATGACCAAAGATCCTTGCTCACAGAAGACCTCACCAAAGACATACTGGAGGCTGAATCTCTCCTCCAATCTCACAATATACATGTGGATGTAGTTAACAGCACACCTTGTTTGTCCAATCCCTATGTCTTCCACTAGGCCCAACTACCAGTCTGGTCTCAGGCTCAAGGAGCCTTTCTTAGGTAAGATCCAAACTTAAGGGTCCATATTGCCCTCATCTTTTACAAAACATTTGCTTCACAGTGCCTTCTCTGCCTACATTTTGCCCCTTGTCGAATTTTTTTTGTTTTTGCTAGTCTTGGGACTTGAACTCAGAGTGTGAACATTGTTCTTGGGCTTTCTTTAGGCCTTAGCTGTCCCACTGAGCCACAGCACCACTTGCAGGGTTTTTTATGTATGTGGTAATGAGGAATCAAACCTGAGTCTTTTTGCGTGGTAGCCAAGGATTCTACCACTAGGTCAAACACACAGGACATCTTGCACATATTTTTGACGTCAGTCTACTAGGATATTATTAGGTTTCTGCGGCGAGCTCCTAGACCAGCAAGGAAGAACGACCACCACTTGAGGATTCTTCTCAAATCATACTTTATTGGAGAGCCTTTTGATTGAAGGGGGAGCAGGAAGCGAAAGGGCCGAGGCATCAAAAGCAGCAGCTTATATAGGGAACAGGAACACGGGTCGCTCCACCATTGGCTGCCGCCCTACTGCCACAACGAGGTGCCGCGGGATTGGCCAGGGATCATCATGTGATTCACGCATGCGCATAACTTAGGACACGTAGTAGAGCACCGCATTGCCTTAAGTGGAGTCCTTTACCTCTAAGGAGTCAGGAAACGGGCGCCATCTAATGGCGTTTGTCCTGGCTCCCTACAGCTCCCCTTTCTTGTTTTGAGCATCAGGCAAGAGTAGAGGTCTGTTCTCTGAAGAGAATAAGGACAATGCAAGTCCTCCTCTCCAGGCTCTTTCCCAGAGGGTGACCCTCCAGTCCGATGCCCTTTTTTCAGAGGTGGGAAATTTTGGCATCTACCCACATGCAAACAGACGTGCTCTTCTCGAGAAAAGGCATCTCCCTTTTCCCAAGTGCAGTGCATACGCCTCGCATCCTGTTTGCTCCAGATCTTAAGCTGCATACCTGTCCCTCTGCAATGGGATCTTGTCCCCCGGGGTGCAAAGGCTATGCAGAAAAATAGGCTCAATTGCCCATTAAGGCTGAAAGCCATATTTGGGGTGAGGATCCAACTTCCAAGGCGGCTAATGCTTGCGAAAATCATTACCTTATCCCCCTGTGTTTGGGCTTGCAGGCGACAGACCACCCATAGGCAGACCACATATCCTTTTCTTTTCAAGCATACTTAACCAAACTTGGGGGGAGTCATGCATTTCTAATGCTGCAAAAGCTTGTTTTGTAATAGCATTATCTCTTTTACATAGCATCCAACACAAAATCCCCAACCCACACATCATTAATCCCAATAAGGCTAAACTTCCAGCCCATTCTTTTGCCCAGGAGGACGCCTGTAATATCCAATCAGTAATTTACCCGAAAAGAGGCCACATTTACCCTGGTTGAATTAACAATCATAATTTCATATCTCAATTGGCTTGTAAGGTTTTCAAGATCATGTGACCATTGTCCAGTTAACATCTGACCCAACTGCTTTGACAGATTAGCGGTATAAAGGCATTGGCAACGTATAATTGTCCAACTGTCTGTCCATGGGAAGAAAAGGTAACTGCAATGATGAATTGGTCGTGAAAAGATACGGGAAAACACGAGTGTCATGCTTCACAGGCATCGGTATTGGAAAGGTCTTCATCCGCGCCCACAAAATCCTCTCCTGGGCCATCACTGGATCTGCTAGTATTGCCACCAACATGAGAATAATCTTCATCGTCAGTGCCTTTCTCGGGTTCTCCTTCCACCTTTCGTGTCAATCGCAATGGGACCCAAACCGGTGTTTCCTGCTCCTGTGGAAAAACACAAACAGCTCCCCTGGATCTCCTTACTACGGGATCCGGTCCGCACCAAGTATTTGTAATAACATCCTTCCATTTAACCATCTCAGTTATAATTTTAGGGTTTTGGGCAGCATGTCTATCTGCTGCTGACTTATCATCACTATTTAAAATTAAAAAATTTAAAGTAAAAAGTGCAAGGGAAAGTCTTTCCCTGGGAGATGCTCCTTCCGCAATTCCCCCTTTCTGTTTTTGAAGTATTTCTTTTAATTTTTTGTTGGTTCTTTCCACAATTCCTTGTCCTTGCGGATTGTATGGTAACCCTGTTGTATGGGCTACTTGCATTTGCGCACAAAAGGCGCGGAAACCATGAGAAGTATAGGCAGGGCCATTATCAGTTTTTAAGTGAAGGGGTTTTCTCCAGGCCGCCCAGGCTTCTAAACAATGTACTTTTACATGGGAAACCTTTTCTCCTGCCAAGGGCGTGGCATGTACTATGCCAGAATAGGTATCCACTGAGACATGTAAATATTTTAATTTTCCAAATTCCGCTAAATGAGTAACATCCATTTGCCATAGGGCATTTGGTTTTAGGCCTCTAGGGTTTATCCCCACATTAGGAGAGGGGAGAAAAATCACACAAGACTGACAGGCTTTAACAATATTTCGTGCCTCATGTCTGGTTATATTAAATTTTATTCTAAGAGTATTAGCAGGTACATGATATAACTGATGAAAAGTTTTTGCTGATTCTACAGAATCAATAGCTGTCAAAACCATGGCCCTAGTTGCCTGATCTACCTGGGCATTAGCCTTAGCCATGGGACCTGGCAACAAGGTATGAGCTCTCATGTGCCCTATATAAAAGGGATTCTTTCTTGCCAAAATAAGGGATTGAATCTGTAATAATATGTTAGAAACCATGCTGGCCTGCCTAATTGAGGCGGCGACTTCAAGAGAATTAACAGCATTAACAACATATTGTGAATCAGAAAAAAGATTAAAGGGCTCTTCAAATCTTTTAAACACCTCTAGAACCACCAGGCACTCCGTGACCTGGGGAACATCCGGTCGAAAATATAACACGACTGGATTTTGAACTTCCACCACAAAGGCACCCTGGCCAGTTTTTGACCCATCAGTATAAATAGTCAAGGCTGTAGCCAAAGGCTTCTTAGAGGTAATAATAGGAAAATAAACCAAATTTCTCTCTACAAAGGCATGCAGGGGATGCTTGGGATAATGGTTATCAATAATATTGGGAAAGGCACATAATAAAATCGCCCATATATCCACAGTGGCAGCCAAAGTTTCCACCTGATTCCTGGTATAGGGAATAATTAATTTATCGGGTATTTTAGCAAAATGCATCAAACAATACTTTAGGCCCAATAGGGCTTGAGTTGCAACAAGCTCAGGAAAATATTGAACAGTTCTTGCTCCAAGAGAATTACCATGAAGCAACCACAGAGGGCCGTCCTGCCATAAGACCCCTGTAGGATAATTCTTTGTCTTTAAAATACACAACATAAGTAATTGACCTGGATTATAACGACACACTTGAGCCTTAATTATTGCCTTTTCAATCTTTTTTAGGGCCGCAAAAGCCTGTGGGGTAAGTTTTCGTGTAGATGTGACATCCGGGTTACCTTCCAAAATGGAAAATAAAGGCAGTAATTCTGCTCGAGGAATGTTTAAATATCCCCGGATCCAGTTGATGTCTCCCAACAGTTGTTGAAAATCATTGAGTGTCTTTAGGTGGGCAGTTCGAATAGAAATTTTTTGAGGTCGAATAAAGGCAGGAGTAACAATGGCGCCTAAGAATTTTACCACCTTGGATTGTTGTACTTTTCAGGGGCAATAATAAGCCCTCTCTGTTCAAGTAGGGAAACCACCTGTTGATAGGCTCTATGAAGTACCTCAGGAGAGGAAGCAGCTAGCAGGATATCATCCATATAATGAATGATTCTTACCAGGGGAAACTCCTGTCTAACTGACAGCAGGGCCGAATCCACAAACAGTTGACAAATAGTCGGGCTATTAGCCATGCCTTGAGGCAAGACCTTCCACTGATACCGGGCATCTGACTGTTCATGATTAACAGAGGGCAACGTAAAGGCAAAACGTTCTCTATCCTCAGGGCAAAGGGGTATTGAGAAGAAGCAATCTTTAATGTCTAAGGTCAACACAGGCCAATCTCGGGGCAGTGCTGAAAGTAGAGGAAGTCCTCTCTGGACTGGTCCCATGACCTGCATTTGCGCGTTTACTGCCCTTAAGTCATGTAACAATCTCCACTTGCCAGAAGCCCTTTTAATAACAAAAATGGGTGTGTTCCAGGGAGATACAGAGGGCTCAACGTGTCCCAATTTTAACTGTTCCTCAACTAAATTTTTTGCAGCTTCCAATTTTTCTTGTGAAAGGGGCCACTGGGGGACCCACACCGATTTCTGAGTCAACCAGGGTATGGGTACCGCATTATTGATGGAAGCTTTTGTTTCAGTGGCCCCTAGGAAAAACCCAATCCTTTCCTATTAAATTTTGGAGCAGGCTCAACAGGTTCTGGGCGTCCCTGAAGACATCTGCCAAGCCCTTGAGTTGGAACATATCCCTGCTGTTTCATGATGTTTTGACTAACTTCTGAATAATTATTAGTCAGTTTAAGTTTTAATTGTTGTTGCACATCCCGTCCCCAAAGATTAACAGGGACGTCGATTACAAACGGTTGGATTGTTCCTTGTTGGCCTTCTTCAGTTCTCCACACTAACTCTTTAGCACTGACACAGGGAGCATTAGCATATCCAAGTCCTTGTAAAGTTTGAGAAGATTTTTGTAATGGCCACTGCTTGGGCCAGGCCTTTGATTGAATAATGCTCCGATCGGCTCCGGTATCTACCAGGCCAAGAAAGGACTTTCCCTCTATTTGTAGGGATAGCATGGGTCTCTGGTCCAATTCCATCGACAGGCACACAAGATCAATCCCTGTGGAGCCTAAGCCTGTGGCTCCCCTTTCCTTTTGTAGTGAAGGAAGGTTTTCATGTTTTGAAGGTAGAATTAAAAGCTGGGCAATCCTATCTCCCGGGGCTATAGAGATTACTCCGTAAGGGGAGTGGCACAAAACCTTGATTACTCCTGAATAGTCAGAATCTATAACGCCCGGGAAAATTATTAGTCCTTTTAAGGTGGAGGAGGAGCGCCCTAACACCAATCCCACCGTTCCTGTTTCTAATGGTCCAGTTACATTAGTATCCAATATTTGTACTCCCACGGCTGGAGTTAAGACCAATCCGGAGGAGGCACAGAGGTCCAGCCCTGTGGAGCCTGGGGTTGCCCTTCTGGCCGGACTGGCTGCTGTAAGCAGCTGGGAACAGGTGCCGGAGTCTGAAGTGCCCCATAAATTTGTGGGCCCTGGGGACGGGGGCCCCTTATCCCGTTTTTTGGCTCCTGGTCTGCACTAAGAGAAGGAATGGGCTGTCCATTAATATCTTTTACTGACCTGCATTCATTGGCCCAATGTTTTCCCTTCTTGCACCTAGGACATGTTCCTGGCATCTTTTGAACTCCCTGAGGACCCTGGGGAGCAGTTCTGGGACACTGGCGTTTAAAGTGTCCAAGTTGGCCACATTTGAAGCATCCTTTACCTTTAGAGTCCTTGGCCGCTTGGGTGGCTGACAGTACAGTTGCAGCCAGGCCTGCATTAGTTAATGGCCCCCCTATTTCTCTGCAGGCTTTTATCCATGCTTCCAGGCCCTTTTCCTTGACCGGCATAATAGCTCTCTGACATTCCTTTGTACATTGCTCAAAAATAATTTGTTGGACAACTGGAATAAAGGCTTCAAGATTTTCAAAAACGCGCTCCGCCGTTTCGAGCACACGGGCCACAAAATCGGAGAATGGCTCCGTGACAGCTTGAGTAACTTTGGTGAGGCTGCCAGTGACCTGGCCTTTGTTTGGGATTGCCCTCCAGGACTTGTAAAAAACCTCATTTATTTGTTTATAAACATCCCAGGGGAAATTTGTCTGATCGGCAGCCCATTGTCCTTGCCCTAGGAGCATGTCCACAGTCCACTCGGGCCGCCCTTCTTGTACATTTACTCTATATTGAGCCTGAGCTCTGTCCATAACTATAGACCTGAAGTCAAGGAACTGTCCATAATTGAGGCATGTCCGCGCGACCTCATACCAATCATTAGGTGTCATAGCATTAGCAGTTAGTCTTCTAAGCAAGGCAGTGGTATAACTGGCCGTAACTCCATAATTACGTACTGCCTCCATCAAATCCTTTAACTGTTTATAGGAGACTGGTTCAAAGGTCCTCTCCTGGGTAACTGGGTTCTCAAAAACTGGGGACGCAGCTGCCAGGCGGGACCAAGTGCTTCCTTTTATGAAATGACTTTTTCCCGCCGCCACAGGATAGGGCGGGGGCACAGAGGGCATGGTTCTCTCTTGCTTATTTCCTTTAGACACTCCGGCCAGAAGAGGTCGTCGAACTCCATACCTCCCCTCCTCATACCTAGCAGCCGCCTCCTCCAAGCCTTCTCCCTCCTTCGGGTCCTGTTCCTCATCTGAATTGTTAGTCACTTTCTCATCTGAGCTGTTTAATTCCTCATTTGAATCGTTTAACTCCTCATCTCTAGACTCCCTTATTTGTAAATGTTGAAACCTGTCTAGATCCGGGTAAAGCTGCCCGGGGAGCGGCTCCATTGCTCTTATGACTTGGTCCTCCTTATCACCCTCCTGCACGGTATCTTGGTAGGGTGTGTCCACCCTCTGTTCTTTGACATAACGTCTCTTTTCTTTATTTTCTTTCCCTTTTCTTTTTGGCCTACCCTTTTCCTCCCCATTTGATTCTGCCTCGGAGAGACTATCCTGGTGCTTCATCAATGTCCTACTGGCTTCCTTAACAATCTCTGAGTTGCAGTCATAAAACTGGCTAGAAAAACACTGGAACTCTCCTCCCCTTTTGTCGCAATGCAGACAAATGCAACAAAAACACAGCAGCAGCACCCACAAAGGAAGGACAACCGCAAGCACCCAGAATTGTACCCAAAAAAACAGCATACCTGGGGATTTCGGCTGATCAGGCTGATACTTACCGACGTCTCCTCTCTGTATGTCGAGTTCTGAATCCTCCTCGGCCCCTCGCTTGTTGTCCTGTCTTCCCAAGGTCCCGGGTTTCCGGCACCAGTTGCGGCGAGCTCCTCGACCAGCAAGGAAGAACGATCACCACTCGAGGATTCTTCTCAAATCATACTTTATTGGAGAGCCTTTTGATTGAAGGGGGAGCAGGAAGCGAAAGGGCCGAGGCATCAAAAGGAGCAGCTTATATAGGGAACAGGAACACGGGTCGCTCCACCATTGGCTGCCGCCCTACTGCCACAACGAGGTGCCGCGGGATTGGCCAGGGATCATCGTGTGATTCACGGATGCGCATAACTTAGGACACATAGTCGAACACCGCATTGCCTTAAGTGCAGGCGTTTACCTCTAAGGAGTCAGGAAACGGGCGCCATCTAATGGCGTTTGTCCCGGCTCCCTACAGGTTTCTCTATCCTAATCAATTTTTTCCTGATGATTAGCTTTGCTGTCATGTGTAAAAAATGCAAGAGGGAAAAACACAGAAGAATTAATGAAATTTTAAAAAAAAGCATTTCACACATAGATAAGTGTTCATTCTTTGTAGGGGAAAGGATATTTTGATATGATGAGGATGACTTTATAATTACTATGTCAGGGTTGAGAGTTTGGCATAGTGGTAGAGTGCTTACCTAGCATCCATGAAGATCTGGGTTTGATTGCTCAGTATCACATAGATAGAAAATCTAGATGTGGCACTGTGGCTCAAGTGGCAGAGGGCTAGATTTGAGCAAACCCGAGGACAGTGCTCAGGCCCTGAATTCAAGCCCCAAGACTGGCAGAAAGATAAAAGAAAATAAAAATGCTTTTTACGAGCTAATTCACTCACAGCATTTGCTTCTGAAATCTTCGCTTCTGCATCTTGTGTAATACCCCTTTCCCTCAACGTAGACAAGAAAAACAGATCCATCCCATGGTCCACTGTGAGGCCAATGGTTGGGCTAAGAGCTAGTCTTGCAGCAACACATAAGTTTTATTCTAATACTTTCCAAACTTTGTACTCAAATATGCTACCTACTTACCAACTTAGGTCAGTTATCCTTATGCTATACCTTTTCTTCATTACTACAATATTCTTACACTACTACGTTAATCCTCTTGTACCTCCCCTGACCTCTCTCATTCTTTTTTTCTATCTCTGGACCTCTGCTCATCTTTCAACCCTTATACTGGACGGATCTACACTTGATGGCTGTTGAGCAATATTGTATATGTAGGTGGTTAATTATTCTCTAGGCTCAGAGGGACTTAAAGACAATAGAGATTGGATTGAGAGGCTTATTGTTTTGGGTATGAATCGCTTATCAGTGGTTGTATTAGATTGGTCTGTAAGTGCACAAAAAGAAAGAGTGATAATACCAATTGAAACTTGTGAACATCTAGTGTCTGCCAGCTACAGAGTTATAGGTTGGTTATATGTGAAAAACTATAATCGTATTTAGTAGTAATCTTGCTCCCATTTTCAAATGGGCAGAACAAGAAACTCAAGGAAAATGTCAAATCAAGAAACAACATCCCCCCCCAATGTAAACAGACAATGGAACAGTCACTGGCAAACCTAGAGGAGAGTCTTCCAAGTGCTACACAAATGCAATTGATAAACATCATTAATGGAAAATGTGAAAATATAAAGAAAGAGATAATGGAGGAAGCCATAGCTGAACAAGAGGAAATCATAAACAAGGTGATAAGTGAAAAAGAAGAAGCCATAATGGAGGCCATAATAAAGGTTTTTCAAAGAAATATGGATGAATTCATAGAATCCACAAATAAAAAAGTGACCAAACTCCAGCAAATATCCAAAGAAAATAAAGCTACTGAGCTACCCACTCAAAAGGAAATCAAGGAGATAAAGAAATCCATACATGATCTCAAACAAGAGATGCAAGTCATCAAAAATGAGCAATTAGAAGCAAGGGACATGAAAAATAAAGTAGATAGTTTTAATAGCAGGTTAGACAATGCAGAGGAGAGAATTTCCAGGGCTGAAGATAATTTAGTTATTATAGAGAAAGAACAGAAAATGAGTCAATCCAAATCTAGGAAAATTGAGATAGCGCTTCAGGTGGTCCAAGATACAAATAGGAAGCCTAATTTAAGGCTATTTGGTATTGAGGAGGGCATGGAGAAAGAGGTCAATGGTATTGGAAATATACTTCAGGGAATCATCTCAGAGAATTTCCCAAATATCCAGAAGGGCAGGCCCATCCAGATACGAGAAGCTTTTTGAACCCCAAACAGACCTAACCAGAAAAGAACATCCCACTGCCACATTGTGATCCGAACTGGATCAATAGAAATGAAAGAAAAGATCATAAAGGCAGTCAGGGAAAAGGGATCAGCAACGTATAAAGGCAAACCAATCAGAATAACCCCAGATTTCTCAGCAGAGACCATGCAAGCACGAAGTGACTGGAAGCATATATGTCATGCCCTTAAATCAAATAACTAAAAACCAAGAATACTATAGCCAGCTAAGCTCTCATTCATAACTGAGGGAACAATAAAAACATTCCATTCCAGGGAAAAGCTGCAACAATATGTCGAAACAAAACCAACACTACAGAGAATTCTCAAAGATGCTCTATACATTGAAAACCAAAATAAATGCAATATAGGGAAAGAAATGGCACCTAAACTGCATACCATCTAAGGACCACAAGAACTGTCAAGACACAGGCCCTAATAAAAGCTTTTAAAAATGGTAGGAACTAATAAATATCTCTCAATCCTAACTGTCAATATCAATGGACTTAACTCTCCAATTAAACGGCATAGGCTGTCTAGTTGGATCAAAAAGCAAGAGCCATCGTTCTGCTGTCTTCAAGAGACACATCTTACCCAAAAACAATCATCTTTTGAAAGTGAGAGGTTGGCATAAACTCTATCAAGCTAACTGCCCCCATAAACAGGCTGGAGTTGCCATCCTCATATCAGATACAATAGACTTCAAACTAAAATTAGTAAGAAAAGACAAAGAAGGTGACTACATACTACTAAAGGGATCTTTCCTCCAGGAAGACATAACGATCCTAAATATTTACACACCCTTTTGAAGATTCTCAAAAGATTGAAGATTCTGCCAGTGTAATTTAGATTACGGCATTGATATTAAATAATGCAATGAGTAGGGATTTATATTTGAAATATCATTGTTGACAAAATCTAACACACATTTGCTAAGTAGTTGCTTTTGATTTCCCAAGAAGTTCAGTAAAAGCTAACATGTGTGGCATATATCGACTGGGAGAAATGATTCAGAATATGCGACTCATTTGAACAGGAGTCAGTGAAAAGATACAGAAGCAGGATACCCATATTGTGATAATTTGTATCTTTTGCATATTTTTTGTTTGTTATTAATTCCATTTGTAGTGTACCTTTCTAGGTAAAAACTTTTAAAATGTTTCCAAACAATTTGTTATTTCAACAGCAAAAAAGACATTTATATGCCTGATAAAATTCACAGAATCCAAATTTTTCCATATTATTTTTTTTTGGTGGGTCATAGATCTTGAACTCAGCCTGTGCACTATCCCTGAGCTCTTCAGCTCCAGGCTACCACCGTACCCTGGAGCCCAGCCCCACTTCCCATTTTCTAAAGGTAAATTGGAGATAAGAGTCTCACGTCTTTTTGTGCCAGGATGGCTTTAAACCTTGATCCTCAGATCTCAGCTTCCTGAGTAGCTAGGATTATAGAAGTGCGCCACCACCCCATCATGCTCAGCTTTCTGTTTTTTTTTAAATAAGCCCTTTGGCTGGATCTCGGTCTGAGCACTGTACTTCAGCTTTCCTCAAGCCTAGAGCCACAGCACTACTTCTGTTTTTTTCTGTGTATGTGGTACTGCGGAATTGAACCTTCGTCTTCATACAAGCACTCTACAACTATGCCAAACTCCCAGCCCCTCCACATTAGTTTTTATGATAGATCTTTCCATGCATCTAGGATGGCTAGAAATCCTTCTTGAGTTTCCCAAGATCAGGGAGTATAGGTGTGTCCCATCCTGTGTGGCTACATAACCATTGTTTAGGGTACAGTTCTCTCTTCATTCTACCCATCTAGAGCAATTTTCATCTTCCATGTATAATCATTAAACATTCAGCTCCTGTTCCTCTCTACTCCATTCTCTGGAACCATCGTGCTTTTTGGCTCTAAGGGTTTGTTGATCCTTGGAAACTCTGGAAGGGAAAACATACCCTAGGTCTTCCTTTATGACTGCTGTATTTTTAGTTTACTGTAATCAAGATTCATCTGTAAAATATAGTAAAACGTTCTTCCTTTTCAATGCATTGTTTTGCATATTTCTATCTTTTGATTATTATTAATAGATGTGAATGGATTCTCCACATATTTGTTCTAGTCTGCTTTCTCTTCCGTTAGGTACAAATCTAGAAATAGAAGTGTTGGACCATATTTCTATGTAATTCTATATTTAGTACTTTTTTAGCACTCTCCACGCAATTTTTGATTGTTTTATATTCCTTGCAGAACTATTCCAATGTTCTATTTCTTCTCACTAACTTGCCAGTAATAGTTAGACTTTGAAAGTTGTTTTTTTGTATGCGTGTGTGTGTGTGTGTGTGTATGTGGATCTTTTTGTTTAAAACTATATTTATATTAACATATTTAAAGTAATGATTTCATTGTAATTTTAATTTTTCTCATGACTGTTAATATTGAACTTCTTTCTACATTTTGAACTACTATTTCTATATATTCTTTTTAGAAAATCCTCTCCAATCTCCAATTTTTTCCCCTTTTTTTGTGGGGTAGTGGGGAAAGTCATGGGGCTTGGACCTTGGGCCGTGAGCTCTTTAGTTTAAGGCTATTGTCCTACCCTGAGTATTGCCCCTCAGTTCTTCTGCTCACAGCTCCCTACCCCTCTTCCCATTATATACAGAACAAAGGTCATCCTCAGTCTTTTTGAAAAAGTAAAACATACAGAAAATTTGTAGTATAAAACAGCAAGAAATAAATTTCTTGCCAGGTGCAGTGACTTCTACCTGTAATCCTAGCTACTCAGATATCAGGCTGATATCTAAAGATTTGGTTCAAAGCCAGCCTGGGCATTAGAAAGTCTATGAGACTCTCATGTACAGTTAACCACTAGAATATGGGAAATGGCACTGTGGCTTCATAGGTAGGGTGATAGCCTTGAGTTGAAGAGCTCAGGAACAGTGCCCAGTCCCAGAGTTCAAGCCTTACAAATCCCCCAGCCAAAAAAAAGAAAAAAAAGTTTCTTCCCCAAGTGATTATTATGCCAGACATAGAACATTAACATTCTGGGTGTACTTCACAGTATTATTACTTGATACCCTAAGATTTTGCAATATTCTCACAGTACCAGCATATGTCATCATATAATGTAGTTCCTTTTCAATGGAATAATTCCATTTATAACCTAAATCTAATCCCCCGACTTATTTTTGTCGATACCACAATTGCTCTACCATGATATGCCACAAGCCATTAAACATTTTATGGTGGGTAATTGGAAAGGAGTCTCATGGAATTTTGTGCCAGGCTGGCTTTGAACCATGGTCCTCAGATCTCAGTCTCCTGAGTAGCTAGGATGACAGGCGTGAGCCACCAACACCTGGCTTGCCTTTTTATTTTTTTGTGGGTCTTGGGATTTGAACTCTGGGCCTAGGCACCATCCCTAAGCTTTTCAGGTCAATATTTCATGTAAGTCTAAACATTTAAGTAAAGGAATAAAATTCCAAAGAATAAAATTCCAGACATGGTGTGTTTATAACTCGGTGCTAATTACTTGATGAAAATGTGCCATTCCAGAAGCTGGTGTCATTTGATGATGTAGCTGTGAATTTCAGCTGGGAGGAGTTGCAGCATCTGGACCATGCTCAGAGGACCATGTACAGTGATGTAATGCTGGAGACCAACAGCAACCTGATGTCCTTAGGTGAGCAAAAGTCAAATTCACTTGCAAGGCCAAGTGCCTTGTTATTTTGCAGATACGTGAATGTTTATCAAACTTTCAATACTATTTAAATGAAAGATTCCAGGCCCTGAGAAGTATCATTACTTTCTAAAGAAAACCTAAGGTAATTTTGTACTCATTCTTCAGGATACCTTCAGGATACTTTGACAACAGTTCTAAATTACGTTTCCTCTAATGGAGACGACATTCCAAACTTACACCGTAATTGTAAGTGGATAAACAATCCAGAATAGAATATATATCATTATTGGAAATAAGATCTACAAATCACTAAACAGTGAGTTTATAATGGAAACCTGGCACTAGGTGCAATGTTTCATGCCTGTAATCTTAAAATATTCAGGAGGAAGAAATCTAAGAATTCTAATTTGAAGCCAGCAATGGCATAAAAATTGCCATGAAACTCTATAACTCCAAGTAACCCCACAAAAATGTTAGTGGAGTGTCAAGAGTTTGACTTTGTGGTTGAGTGTTTGCCTAGCATGCGTGAAGACCTATGCATGTAAGTGGAGCTGGGACTCAAACTGGTATTTTTCTAGCCTTGAACAAGACAGCTAAGTTTATGCCATACAAAATGAATCCAGAGCTGGGGAAAAGTCAACCATGGAGCCAGTGAGAAATGAGAAAAAAGATTTAATAGATAACTTGTGAGTAGGATATCTGCGAACTTAAAGCAATGATGACACAGCATAAGCAATAATTCTCTACTGTTTCTAATTTACAGGGCCCTGTGTTCCCAAACCTGTATTAATTGACAAGCTAGAGCACTGTGCAGAACTCTGGATAGGAAATTCCTCTGACAAGAATATCACAGGTGAGTGAATGCATCTTCATATTGATGTTGGAGCCTGAGCACCATTAGTAAGTTCATGTTGTGATGTACTGAGCAATAATATTCTTAGTTACCCTAAATCCTGTGTGGAACCTATGGAATTCTTTGTGAATGAATCAAGAATCATTTTCTTTTCCCAATCCTATGCTTGGTCTCAGGGCCTGAGCATGGTCCTTGGGTTTTCTCAAGGCAAGCTCTCTACTTCTTGAGTCATAGCACCACTTCTGGCTTTTTCTTTGTATGTAGTACCAAGGAACTGAACCAGGTCTTTGTGCATGCTAGCCCAAACCCCCGGCACCAAGAATCATAAGGTGATATAATGAATTCTATGTGGCAGTAGAGTTAAAGTTAGATTTCTCTGTAGAAATCACTGTGAAACAAAAAAAATGAGAAAGCCATGAGCCCGTGGCTCATGCCTGTAATCCTAGCTACTTAGGAGGCTGAGATCTGAGGATCAAGGTTCAAAGACTGAACTATCACAAAAACACCTTAGAGTCTTCTCTCCAATAAACCAATAGAAAATGAGAAGTGGGGTTGAGGATAAAGACATAGGGCAGTAGCCTTGAGCTGAAGAGCTCAGGAAGAACAGCCAGGTCTAGAATTCAAGTCCCATGACTGCAAAACAAGAAAGAAAGAAAGAAAGAAAGAAAGAAAGAAAGAAAGAAAGAAAGAAAGAAGAAAGAGGGAAGAAAGAGGGAAGGAAGAAAGAAAGAAAGAAAGATATTTCATTTCTTTAAAACTAAGACTGTAAATGATTGAGCAAACAAGGAATAAGTCAGGGCATTATTCTCTGATAAGGATAATATCTTTTTGCTGGTAGGAAGAGACTGGTATTCAGAACCAGACCTTTCCACCAGAAATTGAGCCTAGTGATAGAGTGCTTGCCTAGCATGCACAAAGACACAGGTTTGATTCCTTATTACCACATACATAGAAAAAGCCAGAAGTAATGGCTTCATTCGTAGGGTTCTAGTCTTGAGAAAGCCCAAGGACAGTGGTTAGGTCCTAAGTTCAAACCCAGGAATGGAAGGAAAAAAAAACAACAAAGTTTCAATCAACATAAGAAAATTAACTAGACAATGAGCTGGAGATTTTCTGGTCTTCCATGGTTCTGAGGGACAGGAGTGTTAGAAAAGGAATTTTTATAAGACTTCAAATGGAAAGAAACAAATTTCAAAATTCCCACAAATACCTAAATTGAGACTTTAGTGAGAAGTTGTAACTGAAGGGATTTAGGTGTAAGTCCTTACTCTCAAGAATCGTTCTTGCTTGGATCAAAGGCAAACAGACATATAAACCAAACTTGTGGCCGCTGAATCTAGAAAAAATTCGTGTTCCTCACTTAATGGTTAATAAGCAAACAGCATTGAAACTGGGTAAGGTAATCCTATCTGCTACTCAGGACCTGAGACTCTTATCTGTAGTTAACTCTAGAAAACAGGAAGTGGGGCTGTAGCTCAAGGATAGGTGTTATAGTCTTCTGCTGAAGTGTTCAGGGACAGGGCCGAGGTCTATGAACTACAAAAAAAAAAGAAAAGAAAAGAAAAGAAAGTTTTAAAAAGATGCAAAACAGCACAATATTTAGATTATTTCTCAAAAATAAAAGAAAGGCAGCTATTCCTCAATGTATAAACAAAACGGTATTTGAAAAAAAAACAGCTGCAGGTATACTATAGGTAGTACTCAGCTTAAAACTGTAGCAATACATAGATGGGTAATTTCAATAAATATTTCCTGTGATATAAAAAGAGAACTAAAACACAGAAAAACATTATTGGTCATTGTAAAATATCATTTTCTTAATATGTTAGGGAGAAAAGCATATATTTCTCACAAATCAATTTCCACTTTTATATATTTTTTAATCAAAAAGCATATTTTATTAATTATTAGCAATCAGGCTTTTATGCACTCATAGCAAATCACTAATAAAGCATGTCACATCAAACACACACATATGTTATGTGTGTATATATAACAAATATATATGTTATGTGAAATTTCAGTATTCACCATTGTGTAGAAAATGATTAAATGAGTAATGGCTTGCCTTACAAAAAATATTCTAGTAAGTAGGTGTATAACACAAATATTCAGCAAAATATTAAGCAAGGGCTGGGAGTTTGGCTTACTGGCAGAATGCTTGCCTAACACACACAAAGACCAGGGTTCGATTCATAGGTACCACATATATAGAAAAGGTGGAAGTGGTGCTGTGGCTCAAGTGGTAGAGCTAGCCTTGAGAAAACCCAAGGACAGTTCCCAGGCCCTGAGTTCTATCCCCAGGACTGGCAAAAGCATTATTAAACAAAATACAATAATATTTATACAGTCAAATTTATAAGGAATGTATTGTTATGAATATTTTTTCACCTCCTGGTAAATTTTTGGAAAATAGGGAAAGTGCTATTTATTCAGATATATAAGCTTATTTCACTTAGCACAGTGTTTTATTGAAGTTATACATATTAGTGGAGTCATAAATTCTTCTAGAAGTGAGTAAAGTTATCCAGGTGTATGAAATCTATCACCAGAAGGATGACAATTGTATATAATTTTATGGCATATTTGAGAGAGTTTGGTGTAAGTGTTGAGGCAATGGCCTCTTAAGTGGTAGTAAGAAACAAAGAAACAGCATCTGATCTACTACCTGACATTTAGTAGCATGGAAAAAGGGGTTAAGGATATATCTACAGATGTATGTTATACCGATATTGCCACAGTTTAACAAATTATAATGAATTTTGGCAAATAATACTAATATTACTACCCATTAATAAAGTAATAAAAATCAGTCTATGAATATTTCACCTATAGTCTGCCCTTGGTTTACTGAATGGCATTCTTCCAAAATAGGACTTAGTGTCTTCCTTTTTAAACGAATGTTTAATTGATTCCTATTCCCATTAGTGTATTGGTGGTGTTTAATGTTGATCATTAGACAAAATAGTGGTTTCTTTGCAACCCTCAAATATCTGACTGGTTTCCTGTGGTAAGGGTATCTCATTTTTTTTTCGGGTCCGGGAGGTCTGCAGCCTAGGTAAAAACTGCAGCCTCGTTTATTGTCAACTCCAGGCTTATATCCCTTCTTGAAACCAGGGAACTTCCAGGTGTTACATTCATATGGTAAATCTCAGGTCATTTAAACAGAATAAGGCCAGAAAACACTAAGACAATAAAGCCATTGTCTGATGCAAATCAAGGTACAGTTTGATTCCACTCTGGCTCCTAACACCATGGTTTGACCCATTGATCACCCTTCCTGAGGGAATCTTCCTAAACTTCTTAACATAAATATGAAAGCCGATACCCCAGCCCTCTCAGATGATAGATGCCTGAAAGGGTTACTCGAACAATAGGCTTGGAGAACCAGACTAGTACCATAAACTCAGAAAACGCTTTGAAACTTCCAGCTAGGGGAGGCCCTGGCCTCTACCCATTACTGCTACATAAGTCCCCCACTCCTGCCCTTATTACACTAAGCTTTATGACTCGACTCATCTCAAGTCGCTATTGTATCCCTCTTCAACTCTCCGTGAAAGTTGATCCGATCTGTTGAGGTTATTTTATGCTCTCATGACTCAGTTTCTTTTTTTTTTCTTTTTGCCAGTCTTTGGGTTTGAACTTAGAGTCTGGGCACTGTCCTTGGACACTTTTTTGCTCAAGGC
Source organism: Megascapheus bottae (assembly GCF_031878675.1). NCBI lineage: Eukaryota > Metazoa > Chordata > Mammalia > Rodentia > Geomyidae > Megascapheus > Megascapheus bottae. Next base: position 1,126,315 of record NW_028327641.1, on the reverse strand, counting down.
TAGCGCCATGTCACTTGAACCACAACACTACTTCTGTTTGTGGTACCAAGGAATAGAACTCAGGGCTTCGTGCATGCTAGGCCTGCACTCTACCACTGGGCTACACTGCTGGCTCCTCAACTTAGTTTCTGAATACACCATACCTCAATTTCTGACAGTTTTGGAGGTTAGTAGATGATATTGAAAGGTGCAGCTGCAGCTGATAAATCTTTAGGGGAATGAAAAGTGCAGCTGCAGCCAATAAAGCATTAGTGAGACCCCGGCTACGGCTGTAACTGCTGTTGCCCAACAAAAGAAGTTAAAAAGCAGCCCCGCAGGATGTTTGGGGATGAGGCTGATAAGGTTGTAAACCCAGATGAAAGGCATGTCCGCCCTCCTCTAGATAAGAGAAAAATTCCACTACTGCCCAAAATAAACTCCTAGCCTTATTTGAAGTTAACCGACCCCTACCCTGTAATTACGCTTCTGCTTCTGTAACCGTGCTTCTGCTACCCATAAATACCCCTCTTCCCCAAGCCTCGGCAAGCGAGTCTTCTAGGAGGCTTTGTCGCCCCCGGGCGCCCGTGTTCCTGAATAAACCTCTTGCTGATTGCATCCGACTGCGTGGACTCGCTGTTCCTTTGGAAGGGGGCTCTGTCTCTGTCTGGAAGACGTCCCGCTGAGTCGGGGGTCTTACATTTGGAGGTTCCACCGAGATAGGAGACCCCCCCACCCAGGGACCACCGACCCACCTCCGGGAGGTAAGCTGGCCAGCAAACTGTTACTGTCTTGTGTCTGTTTTGTCTTATGTTAAGAGCGCCAGCGAATCTGTGACTCGGCCTTGTCAATCTGTATTCTGGCGGACCCGTGGAGGAGTTGACGAGCTCGGACTCCCGACCGCAGCCCCCGGGAGACGTCCCGGAGGCATCTGGGGTCAGATTTCTGACCCATCTGGTATCTGTTTTCGGGGCTTCGCCCCGGTCTGAGGACTCTCTAGTCCATCTGTTTTCGGGGCTTCGCCCTGGTCTGAGGACTCTCTAGTCCATCTGTTTTCGGGGCTTCGCCCCGGTCTGAGGATCTGTGACTCAGCTGTGTCAACGCCCTTCCCCTTTCGGTTTTGCACCGAAGCCGCGCTGCGAAGTGTCTTTCGTTTAGTGTTCGTTTAATTCTGGTGTTTGTTGTGACGGGACTTGGACTTGGACTGAATATTAACATGGGACAGACTGTGACGACCCCCTTAAGCCTTATTTTACAGCACTGGAAGGAGGTCCGGACAATAGCTAGTAATCAGTCTGTGGTAGTCCGGAAAAATCGATGGATGACTCTCTGCTCCTCTGAATGGCCGACCTCCGGAGCCGACTGGCCAGCAGATGGCACCTTTGAACTGTCTGTTATGGATCCTGGGCCCCACGGCCACCCGGACCAGGTCCCTTACATTATCACTTGGGAGGCCTTGGTCACTGACCCCCCACCTTGGGTAAAACCTTTCCTGCCCAGAGCTAAGCCCACTGTTACCCCCTCTGCCCCAGCTCTGCCCCCTCCCCTTCGTCCTTCTCCCACTCCTTCCCCATCTCGTTCTTCCCTATATCCAGTCCTCAGTTCAGGGGACCAGAAGAAACCCGAGAGACCACTCAAGGTTTTGCCCCCTGAAGAAGGAGTATTGGTGGACCTCATGACAGAGGAACCCCCGCCCTATCGAGGGCAGGCCCCCCCTCCCCCAGATATGGGAAAGGAATCTCCACCTCCCCGGGACCCCGCTCCCTCCCCCGTAGCGGGAAGGCTGAGGGGGCGCTGTAACCCTCAAACTGATCAGGCGTCCTCTCAAGCGTTTCCCTTGAGGGTGGGCGCCAATAACCAGTTACAGTACTGGCCTTTTTCTGCCTCAGACTTGTATAACTGGAAGAATAACAATCCCCCTTTCTCCAAGGATCCTTCCCGGCTAATCTCGTTAATAGAATCTATTTTAGTGACCCACCAACCCACATGGGATGATTGCCAACAACTACTGCAGGCACTTTTGACCTCGGAGGAGAGACAGCTCGTCTTCCTGGAAGCCCGGAAAAATGTTCCGGGTGACGATGGGCGTCCTACCCAATTGCCTAATGAAATAAATGCTGCCTTTTCTCTAGAGCGCCCTAACTGGGATTTCACCACCCCCGAAGGTAGGAATCATCTATTCCTTTATCGCCGGTTGCTTATCGCGGGTCTCCAGGGGGCCTCCAAGCGCCCCACCAATTTGGCTCAGGTTAAGCAAGTGACCCAGAAAAGTGAAGAGTCTCCTGCAGCCTTTCTAGAACGTTTAAAGGAGGCATATCGGATATACACTCCATATGACCCTGAGGACCCAGCCTCTAACGTGGCCATGTCCTTCATTTGGCAGTCTGCTCCAGACATCAGGAAAAAGCTAGAGAGACATGATAATCTACAGAATCTGTCTCTCTAGGAACTCCTCAGGGAAGCGGAGCGTATCTATAATAAGCGGGAGACTCAAGAAGAGAGAGAAGAGAGGCTGAGAAGGGAGGCAGAAGAGAGAGAGAATGCCAGGGACCGAAAGAGAAGTAAAGAAATGAGTAAATTACTGGCCACCGTAGTGACAGGGCAGCGGCAGGATGGAAAGGGAGGAGATAGAAGGGGCCCCCGTGGAGTTGAGAAGGACCAATGTGCCTATTGCAAGGAAAAAGGACATTGGGTCCGTGATTGCCCGAAGAAACTCAAAGGATTTCGGAAGCCTCAAACCTCCCTCCTGACCTTAGACAATTAGGGGAGTCCAGGCCGGGAGCCCCCCCCTGAGCCTAGGATAACATTAACTGTAGGGGGGCAGCCGGTCACCTTTTTAGTAGACACTGGAGCCCAGCACTCCGTGCTAACCCGATCTCTGGGCCCACTGAGTGAGAGATCCGCGTGGGTACAAGGAGCCACCGGAGGAAAAAGGTACCGATGGACAACTGACCGGAAAATACAATTGGCAACTGGTAAGGTGACCCACTCCTTTTTACATGTTCCTGATTGCCCGTACCCCCTCCTGGGGAGAGACTTATTAACAAAACTAAAAGCTCAAATCCATTTTGAGGGGAATGGGGCCCGCATTACTGGCCCTCAAGGACAACCCTTATATGTACTGACCCTCAGTGCTGAGGATGAATATAGAATATATGAAACGGAAGTAACTGAGGGAATTCCACCTGTCTCCTGGCTGCAAACCTTTCCCCAAGCATGGGCGGAGACGGGAGGAATGGGACTGGCTAAACATCAAGCGCCCCTTGTCATTATGCTCAAAGCTGGTGCTACCCCCGTTTCCATAAAGCAATATCCAATGTCACAAGAAGCTAAGCTGGGGATAAGACCCCACATTGAGAGACTGCTGGATCAGGGAATATTAGTACCTTGCCAGTCCCCATGGAACACTCCTCTACTGCCAGTCAAAAAGCCAGGGACGAATGATTACCGGCCAGTACAGGATTTAAGAGAAGTGAATAAAAGAGTGGAGGATATTCACCCCACTGTGCCCAACCCATATAATCTACTAAGTGGATTACCTCCAACACACACTTGGTATTCGGTGTTGGACTTAAAGGATGCCTTCTTTTGCCTAAAATTGCACCCTAATAGCCAACCCATCTTTGCCTTTGAATGGAAGGACCCCGAGTCGGGAATCTCGGGGCAATTAACCTGGACTAGATTACCCCAGGGGTTCAAAAACAGCCCTACTCTGTTTGATGAAGCATTGCACCGAGATTTGGCCAGTTTCCGGGTGCAGAATCCTGATTTGATACTCCTCCAGTACGTGGATGACCTCCTGCTAGCAGCAAGGACAGAGCAGGACTGTGAGTCTGGAACTAAGAGACTTTTACAGACTCTGGGGGATCTAGGATACCGGGCCTCTGCCAAAAAGGCCCAACTCTGTTCAAAACAAGTGACCTATCTGGGATACCTGGTGGAGGATGGGCAGAGGTGGCTGACGAAAGCACGAAAACAGGCTATTATCAATATCCCTGTCCCAAGAGGACCAAAGCAGTTAAGAGAGTTTCTAGGCACCGCCGGATTCTGCCGTTTGTGGATCCCAGGTTTTGCCGAGTTAACCGCCCCGCTGTACTCACTCACTAAGACCAGGACTCTTTACACATGGGGGGAGGAACAGCAATTAGCATGTGAAAAAGTAAAAGAAGCCCTATTGCAGGCCCCTACCTTGGGCCTGCCGGATTTAACTAAACCCTTTGAATTATTCGTAGATGAAAAACAAGGGTATGCTAAAGGAGTTTTGACTCAGAAGTTAGGCCCGTGGAAACGGCCGGTGGCCTACCTCTCAAAGAAATTAGACCCAGTAGCCTCCGCATGGCCACCCTGCCTCCGGATGGTGGCAGCCATCGCCACCCTCACTAGAGACTCTAATAAATTAACCATGGGCCAGCCAATAACAATATTGGCCCCACATGCAGTGGAAGCCATAGTAAGGCAACCTCCTGATCGGTGGCTCTCCAACGCTCGAATGACCCATTACCAGGCGATGCTCCTGGACAAGGAGCGGATCCGGTTTGGACCAGTAACTACCCTGAATCCAGCCACTCTTCTACCCCAGCCCGGGGAAGCAGACCCTCATGATTGCTTGCAGATTCTTGCAGAAATACATGGAACTCGGTCTCATTTGACAGACCGTCCCCTCCAGAACGCGGACTTCAATTGGTTCACGGACGGCAGCAGCTTCCTGGAAAACGGGGAACGGAAGGCAGGGGCAGCTGTTACCACGGAGACTGGGGTAATTTGGGCTGAAAGACTGCCACCTGGAACATCGGCTCAGAAAGCAGAACTCATTGCATTGACTAAGGCCCTCCAAATGGCTGAAGGTAAGAGGCTCAACATTTACACGGACAGTCGATATGCCTTTGCTACTGCTCACATCCATGGGGAAATTTATAGAAGAAGGGGCTTGCTGACCTCAGAAGGAAAGGACATAAAGAACAAGGCAGAAATTGTAGCCCTATTGGCTACATGACCAGCACACCTAACACTTGAGCCATACCTCCATCTCTGGCTTTTTTTTGCAATTTTTATTGTAATTAGCAAAAGGGTTACATAATATTTGCCGGATAGAAGGTGCATTAATTCACATACATTGATAGCCTTTTACATGTCTTGGTACCCGTTTCCCTCCCCTCCACACCCCTCACCCGTCTTGATTTTCCCCCCTTCCCTATCAAATTTCAAATATCCAAATACAAATAAATTCAATATATCAGATAACAAAGTGAGATACTATACCAATATGAGATAACCAAGGGACAGCAAAGGAGATGAGAGACAACATAGTACATTAAGGACAACAATCATTCATTATATGCCTTTTGTTTCACTATCCTGGAGGTCCTTTCAATTAGTTTCACATTATATGTCCTTATGTATCAAGATTTTGCTCTATTGCAAATCTCTGCTAGTAGAGCCCAAGGTTTCTACTGATTATGACGAATGAGGGAAACCATTGAGCCTAAGTTCCTTAGAGTCTGGCTTACTTCACTTAATATGATTTTTTCTAAGTCTTTCCATTTCCTAACAAATGGGGCGATGTCATTCTTTCTGACAGCAGCATAGAATTCCATTGTGTACAAATACCACAACTTGTTGATCCACTCATCAACTGAGGGACATCTAGGTTGGTTCCATATCTTTGCTATGGTGAATAGAGCTGCAATGAACATGGTTGTGCTAGTGGGTTTAGTATGTCCTTGTTTCTGGGTGGTTGGGCAAATGCCAAGTAGTGGAATTGCTGGGTCATAGGGGAGTTCTATGTTTAGCCTTTTGAGGCACTGCCACACTGCTTTCCACAGTGATTGAACGAGTTTGCACTCCCACCAACGGTGTAGTAGTGATCCCTCCTGGCCACATCCCCTCCAGCATCTGTTGTTATTCGTTTTCCTGATCCTGGCCATTCTAGCTCGAGTGAGGTGGAATCTTAGAGTTGTTTTGGTTTGCATTTCTTTTATGACCAGAGATGTGGAGCATTTCTTCATGTGTCTATAGGCCATTTTTGTTTCTTCTTCAGGAAGACTCTCTTTAAGTCTTTGGCCCATTTTTTAATGGGATGGTTGTTACTTTGGAGGTTAGTTTTGGAGTGATTCAATTTTGTGAGTTGTTGATATATTTTAGATATGAGGCCTTTGTCCCTTGTTTGGTTGGTGAAGATCTTCTCCCACTCTGTAGGCTTCCTGATTAGTTTACTAGCTATGTCCTTTGCCATACAAAAGCTCTGTAGTTTAATGCAGTCCCACTTATCCAGCCTTTCTCTTATTTGTTGTGATTCTTGGTCCTTATTAAGAAAGTTTCGACCTGTGCCAAGGAGGCCTAGTGTATCTCCTATTTCTTCCTGTAGAGTTTTCAATGTGTCAGCTTTTACGTCCAGGTCTTTGATCCATTTGGAGTTAATTGTAGTGCAAGGTGACAAAGAAGGATCCAGCTTTATTTTTCTGCAGGAGCTTAACCAGTTCTGCCAGCACAACTTGTTGAAGAGGCTATCTTTCTTCCATTCTATTTTTTTGGCTCCCTTGTCAAAGATTAGGTGGCCATAGGTCTGTGCTTTAATATCTGGGTCCTCAGTTCTATTCCATTGGACTTCAGGCCTGTTCTTGTGCCCGTACCAAGCTGTTTTGAGAATTATAGCTCTGTAATAGAGTCTAAAGTTTGGAATTGAAATTCCTCCTGCGCTGTTCTTTCTGATAAGAAGTGTTTTTGCTATACGGGGTCTTTTATTATTCCATATGAAATTTTGGATTGCCTCTTATATTTCTTTAAAGAATGACATTGGGATATTGATGGGTATTGCATTAAATTTGTAGATAGCTCTTGGCAGGATTGTCATTTTCACAATGTTGATTCCTCCAGTCTAGGAGCATGGGAGGTTTTTCCATTTCCTTAGTTCTGCTTTAATTTCCTTTTTTAGGGTTTTAAAGTTTTCGTCAAAAACGTCCTTTACGTTCTTAGTTAAGCTAATTCCTAGGTACTTTATTTTCTTTGAGGCTATTGTGAAAGAAGTTTCTTTCCTGATTATTGCCTCGTTCCTCTCACTGTTGGCATAAAGGAAGGCAGTTGATTTTTGAGGGTTGATTTTATAGCCTGCTACTCTTCCAAAGCTTTGAATCAGCTCAAGGAGCTTGGGAGTAGAGTCTATACGATTCTTTAAATACAGAATCATGTCATCTGCAAAGAGGGATAGTTTTATTTCCTCTTTCCCTACTTCGATCCTCTTTATGCTTGCTTCTTGCCTTATTGCACTGCCTAGGAAATTTAGTACTGTTAGAAAGGAGTGGAGAGAGTGGGCATCCTTGTCTCCTTCCTGATTTTAGAGGGAATGGCTTTAGATTTTCACCATTAAGTGTAATACTAGCAGTAGGTTTCTCATACACAGCCTATATTACATTGAGGAATGTTCCATGGATTCCTAGTTTCTCCAGAGCTTTTAACATAAAAGGGTGTTGGATCTTGTAAAATGCCTTTTCCGCGTCTATTGAGACAATCATGTGATTTTTGTCCTTGCTCCTGTTAATGTGTTGAATTATATTAATTGATTTGCGTATGTTGAACCAGCTTTGCCTCCCTGTGATGAATCCAGTTTGATCATAGTGTATAATTTTTTTGATGAGTTGTTTAGACGGTTGGCCAGTATTTTGTTGAGAAGTTTTGCATCGATGTTCATGAAAGATATAGGTCTATAGTTCTCTTTCTTTGATGAATCTCTGTCTGGTGTGGGGATGTGGGTTATACTGGCTTCATAGAATGAGTTTGGTAAGGAACCTTCATTTTCAATTTCGTTGAAGAGCTTGAGGAATATTGGTGTGAGCTCAGCTTTGAAGACCTTATAGAATTCAGATGTGAATCCATCTGGCCCTGAGCTTTTCTTAGGTGGAAGTTCTCTAATTTCCATTTCTATTTCAGAGCTTGAAATAGGCCTGTTGAGTGGACTTAGTTCTTCTTGGTTCTGCGTGGGTATGTTAATATTGCTAGGAATTCATCCATTTCTTCTAGATTCTCAAATTTTTTGGCATAAAAGTTTGAGAAGTATTCCCTCATTATATTCTGGATCTTGGTATTTTCTGTCGTGATATTACCAATTTCATCTGCGATTTTGTTTATTTCAATATGCTCTCTTCTTTTTTTGGTAAGATTTGCTAAGGGCTTGTCAATTTTGTTAATTCTTTCAAAGAATCAACTCCTTGTTTTGTTGATTCTTTCTATAGTTTTTTTGGATTCCAAATCATTTAATTCTGCTTTGATTGTAATAATTTGCTTTCTCCTAATGGGTTTAGGGTTGGTTTGTTGCTCTTTTTCCAGGAGCTTAAGGTGAGACATTAACTTGTTGGTTTGCAATTTTTCCAACTTGTTGTTGTAGGCACTCAGCGCTATAAATTTTCCTCTGAGTACTGCCTTTGCATTGTCCCAAAGGAGTTGGTATTTTCTGTGCTCCTTACTGTTAAATTTCATAAACTGTTGGTTATCTGTTCTGATCTCTTCGATGACCCATTGGTGATTCAACAAAGTGTTGTTCATTCTCCACGATTTACAGGGTTTTCGTTGGTGGAGATGTGTGTTCAGTTCCAGTTTGATGCCTTTGTGATCTGAGAGTGTGCATGGAATAATTTCTGTGTTTCTGAATCTGTCCAGGTTTTTTTATGGCCTAAGATGTGATCTATTTTGGAAAATGTTCCATGTGCTGCTGAGAAAAACGTATATTGTGTTGTTGCTGGGTGGAATATTCTGCAGATGTCTGTTAGATCTAGTTGGTCTATATAGTTGTTCAGTTCTATGGTTTCTCTGTTGAGTTTTTGCCTTGTTGATCTGTCCATAGGTGAGAGTGGTTTGTTAAAGTCCCCGACAATCACTGTATTTCGATCTATGTATGGTTTCAGTGTAAGTAAAGTTTGCTTGATGAAGTTTGGAGCTCCGGGATTGGGTGTGTAAATACTTAAGATCGTTATGTCTTCCTGGAGTAAAGATCCCTTTAGTAGTATGTAGTAACCTTCTTTGTCTTTTCTTACTAATTTTGGTTTGAAGTCTATTTTATCTGATATGAGGATGGCAACTCCAGCCTTTTTATGGGGGACGTTAGCTTGATAGAGTTTATTCCAACCTCTCACTTTCAAAAGATGCTTGTGTTTTTGGGTAAGATGTGTCTCTTGAAGACAGCAGAACGATGGCTCTTGCTTTTTGATCCAACTAGCCAGCCTATGCGGTTTAATTGGAGAGTTGAGTCCATTGATATTGAGAGTTAGGATTGAGAGATATTTATTAGGTCCTACCATTTTTAAAAGCTTTTTATTGTGCCTGTGTCTTGACAGTTCTTGTGGTCCTTAGGTGGTATGCTGTGTAGGTGCCGTTTCTTTCCCTATATTGCATTTTTTTGGTTTTCTATGTATAGAACATCTTTCAGAATTCTCTGTAGTGTAGGTTTTGTTGCAACATATTGTTGCAGCTTTTCCCTGGAATGGAATGTTTTTATTGTTCCCTCAGTTATGAATGAGAGCTTAGCTGGGTACAGTATTCTTTGTTGGTAGTTATTTGACTTAAGGCATGACATTTATGCTTCCAGTCAGTTCTTGCTTGCATGGTCTCTGCTGAGTAATCTGGGGTTATTCTGATTGGTTTTCCTTTATAGGTTACTGAACTCTTTCCCTGGCTGCCTTTAGGATTCTTTTTTTGGTTTCTACTGATCCAGTTCGGATTAAGATGTGGCGGTGAGATGTTGTTTTCTGGTCAGGTCTGTTTGGGGTTCTAAAAGCTTCTCGTATCTGGATGGGCCTGCCTTTCTGGATATTTGGGAAATTCTCTGATATGATTCCCTGAAGTATATTTCCAATACCATTGACCTCTTTCTCCAGACCCTCCTCAATACCAATTAGTCTTAAATTAGGCTTCCTAATTGTATCTTGGACCTCCTGAAGCGCTCTCTCATTTTTCCTAGATTTGGATTGACTCATTTTCTGTTCTTTCTCTATAATAACTAAATTATCTTCAGCCCCGGAAATTCTCTCCTCTGCATTGTCTAACCTGCTATCAAAGCTATCTACTTTATTTTTCATCTCCCTTGCTACTAATTGCTCATTTTTGATGCCTTGCACCTCTTCTTATAGATAAAGTATGGATTTCTTTATCTCCTTGATTTCCATTTGAGTAGTTAGCTCAGTAGCTTTATTTTCTTTGAACATTTGCTGTAGTTCGGTCACCTTTTTATTTGTTGATTCTATGAATTCATCCATCTTTCTTTGAACAGCCTTTATTATGGCCTCCTTTATGGCTTCTTCTTTTTCACTTATCACCTTGTTTATGGTTTCCTCTTGTTCAGCTATGGCTTCCTCCCTTACCTCTTTCTTTATATTTTCACATTTTTCATTAATGATGCTTATCAATTGCATTTGTACAGCACTTGGAAGACTCTCCTCTAGGTTTGCCAGTGACTGTTCCAGTGGCTGTTTATATTGGGTGGGGGAGGTGGGAGATGTTGTTTCTTGATTTGATATTTTTCTTGAGTTTCTTGTTCTGCCCATTTGAAAATGGGAGCAAGATTAATACTAGACACTATTATAGTTTTTCAGATGTAACCAACCTAGACCTCTGTAGCTGGCAGACTCTAGATGTTCATAAGTTTTGATTGGTGTTATCAGTCTTTCTTTTTGTGCAGTTACCAAGTAGTCTAATTATTCACTGATAAGCGATTTATATCTAAAACAATAAGCCTCTCAATCCAATCTCTATTGTCTTTAAGTCCCTCTGAGCCTAGAGAATAATTAAACACCTAGATATACAATGTTGCTCATCAGCCATCAAGTGTAGATCCATGCAGTATAAGGGTTCAAAGAGGAGCAGAGGTCCAGAGATAGAAAAATAGAATGAGAGAGGTCAGGGGGTAAGTAGGTAGAGTATTTGAGTACAAAGTTTGGAAAGTATTAGAATAAAACTTATCTGTTGCTGCGCGACTAGCTCTTAGCCCAACCAGTGGCCTCACAGTGGACCAGGGATGGATCTGCGAGCTTCCGTCTGAGCGCGGTTGGCGGACGTTTTCCTGTGCTGCTTCCAGGGGCGGCCCCAAGCCAAGGGTCTGGGGATTGAGAGTTTCAGGAGCTCTATGCAGGACCAGCAGGAGGCCTCTCTGTTCCCAGGGGCGGGGCCCAGCTGAGGACTTGGGCTCCAAGGGCGGAGCCGCGCCTTTTTGGTTCTCAGAAAAGGAGCTTGGCTGCTGGTTGGCCCTTCAGATCCCTGCTGTGTTTCCACTGCTTTGTCAGAGTCTGTGACTGTGGTGTCTTGCTCAGGATTCCCAGCTGGAGGATTCCCCGCTTGAGAATTGAGGGGGGGCAGATGCTGGCTCCTATATACCCGCATCCCCTACACACTGTTGTAGGGCAGGGTCTCAGAGCCCTCCACTCTCCAGAACCAGTGCCCTGGGTGAGGAGCCTGGTGGGCGGGTGGGAGCTGGGATATCTCCGCCTCCCCTGGTGGGGTGCTGAGTCTTAGGGTCCCCTCGCTTGTCACTCTCCAGTCAGAGGGCTGGGGGTTGAGCCCGTTGGGTGGGTGGGAGTTGGGACAGCCCCGCCTCCCTTGGTGGGGTGCTGGGTCTTATGGGTAGCCTGCCTGTCAATCTCCAGTCAATGGCCTGAGGGAGGGGGCTGTTGAGGGAAGGGACAGGCTTCTAAATTCCTTGCCCCCCTGCTCCCACCAGTGTTTCTCGGGCGGGGTGTTGGTGTCTGAGTTAAGTTCTATTGCTTGGCACCCGCTCTGCTTTCCCAATGTGTTTGGGGATGCGCTGTATTACTCACGCCTCTGCGTCCGTCTGGTGGTGCTCCACAGTGGTGGGGAGACTTTCACTCCCCTCGGGTCTCCGCCGCCGCCTGTGTTCTGCGTCTGGGCTCTGCTGATGGCTGTTCTGGTTCCCAGTCTGGGTTCTGCTGCTTCCCCCATTCGCTGGCGCGGTTCTGTGCTGGTTTCTGCAGCCATTGGGCTCCCAGCCTGGCGCCCTCCACAGCCGCCGCTTTTTCGTGGATTAGAACCTGTGCCCGCCCCCGCTTTCCCCGCGTGGAGCCTGTGCCCGCTCAAGCCACTTTTCGTGGCTTGGTTGGGCACCAGCTGCCGCTTGTCGCGGCTTTCCGCGGGTTTGGACGAGAGGTGGGGGAGTGGTCCTAGCGTTCCGAATTCTTTGAGAAAGTTGGATGTGAGCTTTATCTGGATTTCTTTTCCGGTTTGAGTCCTTCTCCGTTGCTTTTTGAGTTTGTTGTTGTGGATTTCTTTAGGTAGTTGGCTCGTGGGACTCCCTCGTTCTCTCTTTTTGTCAGAGAAAGGTAGCCAGCGTCCCTATTGTCTCGGCGCCATCTTCCTTTGTTCTCACTTTTATATTTTAAAATATCTAACACTTAGGATGGGAAAGTAAAATCATTACCTTTACAGTAAGGAATATTTGTATTTCATGTATGTTTGTGTCTTTTTTTCTATGACTCAAACAGCATTGAAACTGGGTAAGGTAATCCTATCTGCTACTCAGGACCTGAGACTCTTATCTGTAGTTAACTCTAGAAAACAGGAAGTGGGGCTGTAGCTCAAGGATAGGGGTTATAGTCTTCTGCTGAAGTGTTCAGGGACAGGGCCGAGGCCTATGAACTAAAAAAAAAAAAGAAAAGAAAAGAAAAGAAAGTTTTAAAAAGATGCAAAACAGCCCAATATTTAGATTATTTCTCAAAAATAAAAGAAAGGCAGCTATTCCTCAATGTATAAACAAAACAGTATTTGAAAAAAACAGCTGCAGGTATACTATAGGTAGTACTCAGCTTAAAACTGTAGCAATACATAGTTGGGTAATTTCAATAAATATTTCCTGTGATATAAAAAGAGAACTAAAACACAGAAAAACATTATTGGTCATTGTAAAATATCATTTTCTTAATATGTTAGGGAGAAAAGCATATATTTCTCATAAATCAATTTCCACTTTTATATTTTAAAATATCTAACACTTAGGATGGGAAAGTAAAGTCATTACCTTTACAGTAAGGAATATTTGTATCTCATGTATGTTTGTGTCCTTTTTTCTATGACTCATTTTAGATGTACAGGTAATGGAAAATGTGTTCAAGACCTGCCAGGAAAGTCCACATGAATGTCTTTGTGAAGTAGCAGTTGCAAGTAGTATCGAAGTGGAGGAAAACGTGAGATTAGCAACAACTTTAAATTTGAGCTCTACACATAATCCACAGCTGATTAGTAATAACGGTAACAACTTAGGGGTGAGGACTGAGGAGTTCATTAAGTGTCAGAACATGCTTCTGTCTCCTAAGGCTGATGAGATGCATGCTGCATATAGATCTCGTATGTCTCCTGTTCTTAAAAAATCCATCGGGTATTCAGATCATTTTATTCATGATTGTGACAGTCCAAAAGATCTGCAGTATCATAATTCTGTTCTCCCTGCCCAAGAAATTCTTCAGGGAGGGAGGAAAACTGCTAAATGTACTGTGTGATGAAAAATATTGTACTTAACACCGACCATCACTACACATCCGAAAATGTGCACAGGAGAGACTCCTCATACATGTAATGAATGTGAGAAATCTTTCTGTAATGAAATACGCCTTACAATACCTCAGAGCAAATATCCTGAGATATGTGATGCGTACATCAAGTGTGAAAATTAATTTCTGAGAAGTCAGACCTGACACTCCAACCTCAATCTCCAAGAGAAGACAAACCTTATGAATATGAGGAACGTAATAAAATTTCTGCCCAGAATTCAGCTCTCAGCACACATCAGAGATCTCACACAGAAGAGAAATCTTATGAATTGAATAAATGTGGGAAGACTTTTAGAGTGAAATCATACCTCACTTTGCACCAGAGAAGACACACAGAAGAGAAACCTTATGAATGTAACAAATGTGAAAAGTCTTTCACCCAGAAGATACACCTTCGAGTTCATCAAATAACACACACAGGAGAGAAATCTTATAAGTGTAATGAATGTGGAAAGTTTTTCCAAGGGAAGGGAAAACTTCGTGTTCATCAGAGAATACACACAGGAGTGAAACCTTATGAATATAACCAATGTGTAAAGTCTTTCAGACAGAAATCTTCCCTCAAATTGCATCAAAGAACACACACAGGAGAGAAACCTTATGTGTGCAACAAATGTGGAAAGACCTTCAAGTGGAAGTCATATCTTGATGGGCATAATAGAACACACAGGAGAGAAAACTTATGCATGTAGTGAATGCGGAAAGTCTTTCAAATGGAAGGTAAAACTCCATGTTCATCAGAGAATATACTCAGGAGAAACACCTTATGAGTGTAACATATGTGGAAAGTCCTTCACACAGAAGCCAAACCTCAACATGCATAAGACAATTCAAACATGAGAAAAACCTTATGAATGTAACCGATGTGGAATGTCTTTCAAATGGAAGTCTTCCCTCAAATTGCATCAGAGAACACACACAGGAGAGAAACTGTACGAGTGCATCAAATGTGGTAAGACCTTCAGATGGAAGTCACATTACAGGAGGCATAACAGAATTCACACATATTAGAAACCTTAGGAATATAACCAAAGTTGAAAGTCTTTCGTGCAGTATTCACCCTTCAGGAAGCGTAAGAGAGTTCACACATATGAGAAGCCTTAGCAATGTAATATATAGGAAAGACTTTTTAGTCTGTGGAAGAAAACTCACCTGTGTCACAGAACCAACACAAGATCAAACCCTTAATGAATGTAGCAAATGTTCAGTCTTTTCCCCAGAAGGCACAAGTCAAGATTTATCACTAAACACCCACTGGATAGAATCCGATGAATAAAATGAAAGGGAAATTTTTTTGAAGAACCCATAGTTGAGTTTGCATGGTACCACATAGACACAAGATAAAAATCGTATGAATATAAGAATATGAAAAATCCATCATGAACGCATGACTAAGTGTAAAATGAACATAGGAGAGAAAAACCTTATGAATATTACAAATGTGGAAAGTGTTTGACCTGGAAGGCATACTCCTGTGTTCATCACAAACCTGATTCCCATAGAAGAAAAGAAAACTAATGAATAGAAGAAATGTGCAATGACTTTTAATCAGAAGTCAGTCTTCAGTACATTTCAGAACATACACAATAGAGAAATAGAGAAATTCTGAGTAATGAAAAACATTTAGCTATATATAGAATCTCTGTATATGGGAGCATTAGGGTAAGTCTTCTAAACAAGTCAACCTTCAGCAAGCATTAAGAGGACTCACAGAAGAAATAATAGCATGTAGGAAAACCTTTGTCAGAAACCTCTAAAAGCTGCCTGTGTGGCTTAGTGGTAGAGTGCTAACCTATCAAGGATGAAGGCCTGGGTTAGATTCCTCAATACTACGTGAAAAGAGCAAGCCAGAAGCAGCACTGTGATTCAAAAGGTAGAGTGCTAACCTTGAGCAAAAGTAGCTCAGGCCCTGAGTTAAAGCCTAAGGATTGGAGAGAGAGAGAGAGAGAGAGAGAGAGAGAGAGAGAGAGAGAGAGAGAGAGAGAGAGAGAGAGAGAGAGAGAGAGAAGAGAGAAAAGAGAGAGAAAGAGAGAGAAACAGGAACTTCTACATTTTACAGAGATAGAGAAGGAGAGAGAGGAGACAGAAACTAATTTCTAAACTTTACAGTCTTTCTATTTCCTTACAAATTCGTCTATGTCATTCTTTCTGACAGAAGCACAGAATTCCATTGTGTAAAATACCCTATTTGATCTACTAATCAACTGACGGGCATCTGGGTTGGTTCCATACCTTTGCTATATTAAATAGTGCTGTGATAAATGTTATTGTTCTAGTGAATTTAGTATGTCCTATCTGGACGATTGGCAAGTAGTGAAATTGCTGGATCACAGGGGAGCTCTATGTTTAGTCTTTTTGGGATACTGCCATAGTGCTTTCCATAGTGGTTGAACGAGTTTGCAATCCCACCAGCAGTGTAGTAGTGATCCCTCCTGGCCACATCCCCTCCAGCATACGTTATTAATTTCTGGATCTTGGCCATTCTAACTGGAGTGAGGAGGAAAAGGGAAAGAGGATCTGAAACTTTCTCTCCTTACAGATGACATGATTCTGTATTTAAAGAACCCTATAGACTCTACTCCGAAGCTGCTTGAGCTGATATAAAACTTTGGTAAGGTAGCAGGGTATAAAATTAACCCTCAATGTCAACTGCCTTCCTATATGCCAACAAATGAGAGGAATGAGGCAAGAATCAGGATAGCAACTCATTTTGCTATCAAAGAAAATAAAATACTTAGGTATTAACTTAGAATGTAAAGCACATTTTGATGGAACTATAAACCCTGGAGAAGGAAATTAATACAGAACTGAGGAAATGCAAAAACCTATGCTCCTGGTTTGGAAGAAGTAATATTGTAAAAATGGCAATCTTGATAAGGACTATCTACAAATTCAGTGCAATATTCATCAATATCCCAATGTCATTCTTTAAAGAAACAGAAGAGGAAATCCAAAATTTCACTTGGAATAATAAAAGACCCCTTATAGTCTGTCTTCTTGCATGATACATAATGTTTAATCTCACCTTCTCCACCAAAATCTCACTTTTCTCATTGAGACATAGGTGGCCCTGTTTACTAGCAGCAAAGGCTCAAACGCGCAGTTTCAGGTGTCACCACTGCCTCTGTTACTGGGTAGATCCAACTCTGTCATCGATTCTGAGGTCTGCTCTGGGAGTCTTGGTCACAAGTTGTTCTGTGGCATCTCCTGCCAGTCTGTGCCTATTTGCTTCCTTTTCCTCCAGCAGCCTACAACAGGGAATGAAGTTCTGGCGCTGATGCTCTCCTTCATATGCAGGGCAGGATGAGCCCAACCCTCCCTCATCTTCCTCTTCCAATTTTTGGGAAAAAATGTGCTGGCAGAAGTCCTCAGGTGTGGGGCATGGCTGATCCACACTTTTAATCCAGGCTGGTCAGGAGGCTGAGATCTGAGTATGGAAGTTCCAAGTCACCTAGAAGAGGAAAGTCTGATAGATTCTTACTACCAAAAATAAAAACAGCTGGGAATGGAGTTTGGGCTCAAGTGGTAAAGGGCTAGTCTTGAGTACAAATGCTTAGTGCCCAGGCTCTGAGTTCAGGCTCCAGCACTGCCAACAACCTCACTTTAGTGAGATTTTAGCTTTATCCATATAGGCACATCTCACTGGAATCTTTGCTGGTAGAGATAGTCTTCATAATTTTGTCTCAAGGTAAAGATCCTTCTGGGGTAGTACACAAAAGGTGTCATGGAGAGAGGAGCCCCACTTGCTCCAGGTTTGAAGATGGCATAGGTCAAGCCAGCATGGAGTTGGCACATCAGTCTTTTTCCTAGTACCATCTACCAGTGAATGTCAAATGACATTGATTGTTGTGGGATTGTGTGATTGAAGTGCCCCATTAAGGGCAGTGTTAGCACATCCAAACTTGGATACCAGGAATGCTGAAATCTCAAAGCTAAGTTTTCTGTTGGCTACAGAAATGCTGGTGTGTCTGTTATTCACTAAAAGTTCAGGTGCAAATATTCTGAAGCTTGATGCCATATGTTTATTCCATTTAGTAAAATTATTTTAATGCACTGTATAAGTTAAAACATTTGATAAGAGTCAGGGATAGTGAAAACATTGTTCTTGAATTCAGGTGTCTGGAAGGGTAATGGGGGCGGGTGTTGGCGGCTGGGACTATGAAGCTGGAGCTGCTATCAAACCATGGATCATGTTCCTCTTTGTCTGGGAGAAATGACTCCAAAGATGAAATTTGAATGGTGAGGAAAAGATGATGATGTACTCAGGAAATTTCTCCTAAACTAAAGCTCATGTGGAAGTGGGATGGGGGCTGGGCATATCTGAGGCAGAGCTTAAGGGGGCTTCTCATGGCGTTGAGAACGTTCCTTGCGACTTCAGGCATGCAGCAGGGTGTTTTAGATGGCCATTGTGAGATGGATGTAATAACACTGGAGACAAGATGAATGCTGGGATCCTGCAATGCTCTTGCATGAGTGGCTGGTGCTCACCTGAAAGAACTAATTATGTCTAAAAAAGAAATCAGGAATTTGTTTTGATTAGATAATACCTGTAATCCGAGGCATATTCAGGATCCTGATCTTAGTATTGTGGTTTAAAATCAACCCAGCAAAGGGAAAAATGCATGAGACTCTTCCTCCCAGTTTAGAGCAATAACAAAGATTGAAGTAGAGCTGTGGCTCAAGAGCTAGAGTGCTACCTTGAGCAAAGAAAAGCTAAGAAAAAGCTCCAGGTCTTGAGTTCAAGGCCAGGAATGAAAGAAGGAAGGTAAAAAAAGGGAAGTATGTGAAGAAGGGAAATATATAAATGAAAGAGAGAAGGAACTAGAAATTTAAAACCAGAGAATATTTAAAAGTCATCAGTCCTTCTAAGAAAAGTGTTGGAGTATGGGTTCTATATGTGGTGAACTGGAAGCCCAGCAGTGACTTGTTAACCAAAGAGTCACCATGATGAGCAAAGGATAGAAATCGGCATGAGCCTCTAAGCGGATGGAGTCACAGAAGAGAACCTCAGCTCCCATCCCATAGTTAGAAGTATATAGAGATGGGGAAGTTGGCATCACCTTGATGTCATTGTGTCCATGGAGACTGGAAGCCATGGCTCTGTGAAAGCACAATGTTCTGTTTACTGAGCTGAGAGGCTGAGGAGAGCCAAGTCCTGGCCATGAAGAAATCAGGGCGGCAGCAGAGCAACTCTGCTGCAGTGTGTGCCTGCTTGGCTGTTCTTATTCTGTGGTGGATCAGGCCGGAGCGGGTGATAGTAACTGTTTTGTGGTCACAAGCCCTTCACCAAGAGCTTCCTCTGGGATCCTCATAAGCTACAGGGTGGCTGGTGGTGGGATGTGTGTGGGGTGGAAGTGACAGAGGGATGGACGCATGGCAAGGTGGGTGAAGAGATGACAGGAGTGATGAGAGCCCAGTTCATTGGTTTCCAAGGTTAATGGGTGGGAGGCAGAGAGGTATGATGTAGGAAAGATGGAGGCAGGGGAAGGTGGTGACAGAGTGAGGCCATCTGTATTGGCAGCCTGGCCATCATCTGAAGCCCATAGGCAGCTTCCTGATCCCTCACTTTGTCCTGCTCCTTGTGGAGGGAATGCCACGTGTACCCAGAGCTAGGGGTGGGACAAGGTTAGTAGCACCTGGAGAACCATTGGCCTCTACCTGGGTGAGGGGTGGTTATGGCTCCCATGCTGGGTGGCCTGATAGCTATGGAACATATCTCTCCTTAGCTACCACAGTCAGTGGCTGCTCTCCATCCTGGGTTAGGGCACCTGCTCAGCCATCAGGACACCCCAGGCCAGGACAGAGGCCTACAATTCAGATGGCAGCACAGGGGTGAAGATGATCTCACCGTAGCCCTAGTTACATGGCTGTCCCTGCATGCAGGTCAGGATGAGCTGGGGGAAGATGTTCTCTGTGTTTTTCCACAGCCTATCCCGGCCTCTTCTTGTGTCTGATTAGACCAAGAGAGTACCAGGTTCCCTCTCATAGTCCTGGTTCTTTTTCTTTTACAGTCATGAGGCTTGAACTCAGGTCCTGGGTACTGTCCCTGAGCTCTTTTGCTCAAGGTTGATGCTCTACCATTTGAACCATAGTGCCATTTCCAGCTTTTCCTTTTCATGTGGATCTCTGATATCTCCAGTGCTGTGCCTGCAGGGAGGAACTCACCCCACAGACAGAGCCACCTCTGCCGTGACTGTGACTGCCCACAACCCTCACACCCACTCCTTGCACACCCCTCGACTCCAGTTTTAGCTCCTCTTGGACTGGGTGTCCAGCCTACCCCTTCCTACACTCCCAAAGGGTCTATAATTGTCTTCCCAGGGTCCTTTCTTCTGCCAGCCAGAGTACAGACTATGCACATCTTGACGATCACAGAGCTCAAAGCCAAAGGCTGAGATGCAGAAGGGGGTGACCCAGTAGCTGCACAGGGCCCATGGATCATCCTGTGCATCCCCCAGCCTGTGACTTCCCCCACCCCGTTGACAGGGAAGCTCCATGCCCACATCCTGATCCCTGGTCCCCTCCAATTCCATTCTCCCTTGGATTTTGCAGACTGTCTACCATCAGGATTTAAAATTCTATTCATCACTTTATGTCCTTATCACTGATTTGCTATTTTGGCAGGATCTCCCCGTGCCTGGAGAGTGGGCATGTCATGTACTCTCTGTGGAGAAGTTGCCCCAGGAGAAGAAATATGCACTTCATGTGAGTGTTGGACAGGGCAGGAGGGCTCCCTAGCATGAGAAGCCACAGGAGGGGTGCAGATGGGGGAATGCTAGGGGCCCCAGGGGACAGTGGGAGTTAGGGCACAGTTGGTTCCTTCTGCAGGGTTGACACCGCTTCACAAACCCAAAAGAATGAGGTTCACATTACAGATGTCAGAGACAGTGCAGATTGCCAATGGGCGCAGGGGTCACTGTCACCCCCAGATGCTGGCTGCATGCTGGGATGCACGCAGAGATGTTTTCAAGATCAGATAATGAGGATGTTGCAGGGTGTAACCATTCTTTTCTGATGGCTCTCTACCTCTCTTGAGCTTCATCTCTATCTTTGGCTTTTTCTTGGCAGTTAACTGGAAATGAGAGTTTCATGGACTTTCCTTTCTGGACTGGCTTCAAACAGAAGCTATGCACAGTTTTCAAACCATACCCTACTGAAGAAGGGAAGCTTGATCTGGTGCTTAACTGGGTTGCACTTTGGCTCCGTTTGCTATGCCTCACGGGAGGGGGCTCATCATTTGTAGACTAAGATCTCATGACCTTCAAAGCCAAATGCTACCTGAAAGTTCAGGGTCCCAGCCTATGTGTTGGGCCTGGGTGAATACATTCTCTGTTATGCTGGGTCATCAACCCATGTTTTAAGCTGGAAGTAGGCAGTGCCACATTTGATAAGAACATCTGCCAGAGATTGTCACCTCATGAAAGCAGATTCTAAATTTGTATTCCACTTCAAGTGGTGGAGAAATCCCCTCCAAGTTAGACAGGCTCACATCCACCTGCAGGTCACACTCCTAATGCACCCTTGAGTGTCCTCATGATATTGGGATCTAAGTTTGTAGGGAATGCTGGTTTAGTCCATGAATTAGCTGGACAAGTGATGACAAACGTGTTGTGGATTAATATGAGAACAATTTAAGAAGCCCTGGAGGAGCATCAACCTGACCCTCTGTGGTGCTACAAATCTGATAGGATGTTCCAGACTGAGAAACAATCACATGGCTTTGTGTTTGGCATCCAGACAAGTGAGTGCATGTCTTAGCTGTCAGCCAATACAGAGGAGGACATGAATAAGTGGGTGGAAAGCATCTGTCAGACCCCTGTCTGGGGGCAGGTGGAGAGAACATAGGAAGGTAGATACCATGGCTGTGGTGGGGCCAAAAAAAGGGTAAAAGAGGCAAAGGAACCAGGTACTGGTAGCTCAAGACTGTCATCCTAGCTACTCAGGAGTTTGAGATCTGAGGATCACAATTCAAAGCCAGCCCAGGACAGAAACTCCATGAGACTCTTATCTGCAATAAACTACTGAATGCAAGAAGCTCAAGCTCAGTGACAGCATCCAGGCCTAGCGTTCAAAACCCAGGACCGGCAGAAAAAAGTATCAAAGGACAAGAAGCTGGCCAAAAGTTAGAGGGACTCTATCTTGACAAACAATACAATGGTAAGTTGCACTCAGAAGACTTGCACAAAATCTGGAAATGCCTGAGACCTATCTATGTATGTTTCCTGTTTTTCTAAATACATATGTTTATGCATTTATATATTAGCATAGAGAGACAGATCAATACATATGACTATACATATATACATAGCCAGACACTTATGGGTGGGTGGTATACTGTGTGAGAGTTTGTGTTTGTGTTTTGTGGATGGCTATCTCTGTTTAGGAAAGGTAGAAAATATGTCAATATCTTTAAAAAAACTTGATAAAATATAGAGAGACATAAGCTCTTGAGGGAATCTGAAATGACAAGATTATTCACAGGCACGTTTATCCTTATGGATTCCTCAGCAAGTTTTAATTTTTTTCATTATTTTCTTTCTTTTTTTGAACCAGTGCTAAGGATTTCTCTCAGGGACCAGGTGCTGCCAATTACTAATTTTCTCATGGCTGGTACAAGAGGAACTGAGCCACAGTTCCACTTTTGCCTTATTTATTCGTGCTTAACTGAAGATAAAGATTTCTATCAGTGACTTTCTCTCAGGGGCTGGATTCTAACGAGGATCCCCAGACCTCAGCCTTCTCTATAGCTACAATTAACAATATGAGAACCCAGCACTGGGTTCCAATGCACAGGGCAAGAAATTGAGTGAATCTCTCAACTCCAATTAGCTATAATAAGCTAGAAGTGAAAGACCAATACCTTTGAGGAAAAGATGCTGAGGGTTATCACACAGGCCCTATGAGTAAGCCCTAAACCCTGTACACATGTGTGCATGCACACATTGGCAGATACACACACACATGCACACACACAATATCTCAGGTAATACTGTATTTTGAATTAATATCCAAAGATTAGACAACAGGATAGCAAGTAATAAAATCTGTTTTTCTTGTCTACATTGAGGGAAAGGGATAAGTCACAAGATGCAGAAGCGAAGAATTAAGAGACAAATGCTGTGAGCGAATAACTTGTAAAAAGGACACTTCTTTTCTTTTCTTTTCTTTTGTTTTTTCTGCCATTCCTGGGGCTTGAACTCAGGGCCTGAGCACTGCTCTTGGCTTTTCCCAAGTCTAGCCCTCTGCCACTTGAGCCACATTGCCATATGGATTTTTATATCTGTGTGATATTAAGTACTCAAACCTAGATCTTCATGGATGCTAGGCAAGCACTCTACCACTGGGACAAACTCTAAACCCCGATAAAGTATTTATAAATAGTCATCATCATATCAAAATACCCTTTCTCTTACAAAGAATCAACACTTATCGATGTCTGTAAGACTTTTTTTTATGTCACCAATGCTTCTGTGATTTTCCCACTTGCATTTTTACAGATGACAGCACAGATATTCATCAGGAAGAAAAATAGATTAGGATACAGACACCTAACAACGTCCTAGTAGATTGAAGTGAAAAATATGTGCAAGATGGCCTGGGTGTTTCATCTATTTGTAGAGTGCTTGGCTACCACACAAAAAGACTCCGGTTTGATTCTTCAGTACCATATATATAGAAAACGCTGGAAGTGGTGCTGTGGCTTGGTGGGACAGCTATAGCCTAAAGAAAGCCTAAGAATAATGGTCAGGCTCTGAGGTCAAGTCCCAGGACTAGCAAAAAAATGTTCAAGAGGCAAAATGCAAGCTGAGAAGGCACTGTGAAGCAAAATGTCTTGTGAAGGGTAAGGGGAATAGTGACAGTTAACTTTGGATCTTACATAAGAAAGGCTCCTTGAGCCTGAGACCAGGCTAGCACTTACGCCTAGTTAGTGACTTGGGATTTGAACAAAAAGGTGTGTTGTTTACTACATCCATATGTGAGGTGGGAAGGGAGATTCAGCCTCCAGTATGTCTTTGGGGAGGTCTTCTGTGAGCAAGGAGCTTTGGTCATTGGGCCTTGAAAGGTGACCCTACCTCCCTCACAATGGAATAGAATATGGAACCCTGGTAACTAAGCCACTGTATGTGACAACCAGCTCAAGCCAGCTCCCTTGGCCTGTGGCTCAGGAACCAGAAAGATGTTGCTGTGCTGTTGCCAAAGGTCAGGAGGCTCGCATCTCAGCCATGAGAGATATGGATGTCTCACTTGAAGAAGTAGATGCTGGATCAGTGCCAAGCCAAAATTCCAGTATATCAGGCATTTCTCTAGGAAGAAAGCCAGGAAACTCCAGGGAAACTCAGATGAGGTATATTGAGAGGAAACCTATTTGAACCCATCATCCTGCCCACACACTACAACCTTCTTGTGTGCTTTCAAGTCACTATACTGAGATTAGAGTGTGTCATTTCCAATCTACTCTATTCCAATTCCTCAGTGTGAAGTGTGGTCCCATTCCTACGTTTGAAATATCCACTGTTTTGATAAAATAGTGTGATGGTAAGTCAGTTCAGACTCTGAATGAGCCTTGTAACCTATGGATCCTGGAGGAAGGCCTGTTGGAGATGCTGCTGACAAAGCTGATCCCTGCCTACCAGAAAGGTGATCTCTTTTATGTGGGAAACTTCCTGCACAATTTCAAATAGTGGAGGACAATGTAGGAGTTGCTGGAAATTCTTTTGAAAAAGTGATCACCCCTCCTGTCCAAGTCTTGGATTACTTGGCTCCTCTCTGAGCCTGTTTGGTTCACTGCGGTGTTCACAGGGGTGCTAAGCATGATACAAGTGCACAAACTACTTTATTATGACTGGGACATCATGCCATTTCATTTCCCTCACAAACTACTGGAGTCTCAACAGTGTGCTTACTGAGAAGTTGGATTTCAGGCATGAGTAAGTGGCTCCCAACTGCAGCCCTCACCTAGGTGACATCCTAGGAAATCCTATTTCCCAGTAAGAAATGAGGTGTCAGTACTAATGGCGGAGGCCTGTGAAATACTGGAGTCAGAGGAAAAGCTGGGGGCTGAATCACTTTTGAGCCATTAGGGAGGGATTGTGATAGCTTTGCCTGTTAGAACCTGAAAGCATTTACATTTTGGTGTGTGGTCCAGTGCTGCCACTTGAACCTGAACCCAGGTCTTAATGCCATCCCTTTGGTGTTCAAAAATTAGCACTGTACCGTTTGAGTCATAGGTCAAGTTCTGGCTTTTTGCTGCCTAATTGAAGACAAGTGCATTTAGACTTTTACTGACTAGACTGGCTTTCCACTGTGATCTTCAGAGCTCAGCCTGGTGGGTGGCTAAGATTAGAGGATTGAGCATTTAGGTCTTTATGGAGAGCATTCACTTATTGATTTATTTAGAGCATTTACTTAGTTAATTTAAGGTGCGTTTACTTTGGACAGATGCATAGAGGCCTCTCTCAGAAGCTTCTGGAAGTGGGGTGTAAAAGTCATCCTGTTCTCGAGTGTCTCTTACCCCCCTCCCAGCACATAAGTGCACATCTCTGCAGGACAGCCACAGCATTAGAGTCCTGCAAGAATGGGGCTTTGGTAGAAGGCTCAGGATGTAGAGAGAAGGCTCTCACTTTCCTTGTACCGAATGTGCCCACAGCATCATGTTTTCCATCTATACGATGTGAATGGACTTCTACCCCAGTGATTTCTCTGAGTTCAAGAACTGCCACACCCTGACACAACTCAAGCTCTATATGAGGCTCCAAATGCTGGCTTTGGACCTGCTCTTCTAAACAAATACTTTTTGACCAGCTGGAGGAATGTGCGACCAGTAAGACCAAGAAAAAGTAGAAGTCCTGGTGTGGGTGCCTCAGAGACTGTGAGTAGGAAGCCCATGTGGTCTAGATATTGGTTGGCCCTTACTTCTACAGAGCTTGGCAAAATGCCCTTTATGGGTGGTGTCAGCCAGGTAATGTCTGTCCTCTGAAAGGACTCGGGAATAAGCACTCATTAGAAAGACCCTACACCTCCTCAGAGTTCAGTCCAAACTCCAGTTCTACAGGTTCCTCCATTAGATCCTCATGGCAGTTGAGTGACACTTCAACTTGCAGAGTCCACTCTGTCCACTCTGTACCTATTTCCATTGTTAGGTTTGGGTCATCGTGGAAGAGCTTATCCTGAACTCCGGATGAAAAACCCACCAATGGAGCTGGTGAGTGATGGAGACTGAGAATCATCACTGCACTCCAGAAAGCATGGGCCATCTGTAGAAATTACCAAACAGGTTTAGAGTCCTGTGGATATACCTTTTGCTCTGAACCCCATGTGTGACACAGTTGAACCTGCAGATACTATGGAGGAAGAAAAAGAGCAGCCAGATTTCCTTCCGTTTCCTTTCACACTCCACCCAGAGTCAGTCCATCTGAGTCAGAGTAACACTCCACTTATTGTGCAAGCTGAAGGGGCACACGCTGGTCTCATGGAAAATGTCCCCATGGGAAGCAGCAAGTGTACTCTCAATACTGGATTCATTGGAGGAAAATGAATCCATCCTCACAGAATATCCAGACCCATCCATCTCACTAAAAGAGACTCAATCTCCATTCAACAAACCAGAATCCATCCCCCTCTTAACTCAGGAAGGACATTCTGTTTCTCATGAGGAAGGAGACCCTTCTGAGGACTCTGAAGTAGAATTACTGTCTGAAGGCAACTTGGAGGCCAGTCTGGATTTAGAGCTTCCCTGTCCCCTTCCTAAAAAGACATCTCTTTATCTTGCTCTCATGATTCTTGTCAAGTATTCATTGTATTTACTTTGCTAACTATTAAACTCTCATTGTTAATATTATGGTGTGCAGTTCTTCAGTCCTTATTATACTGTGTTTTATTTTCCACTTAGAATGAGAGACCTCAGACACATAGGTCGTGGGTGGGCCTAAATCCAGACAGGTCTGGTCCCATAGAAGACAACCTTACTGGATATACAGGGAACTATGAAATGCATGGAATCACCAGGTATCCAGGCCAGGCCTCCATGGAAAGACAAGTCAGCTACCAAAGCTTAAGGACAGAGCAGATGCCTGGAAATGTGTTTTGTAAATCGGGAGAAGTGCCAGAGTAACTGTAATATTATGTGGGACTCTGTTCTGTGAGTTCAAGTCTGTTTATATATCCATTGTGCTTTGTACAAATATTTAAGAAAATTAAAACTCCACAATAGCATCAAAAATCTACTTTGGCTTTGAATGTGGCCTAGTTGTAGAGTGCTCGCCTAGTATACAAGAAGACCTTGATTCAATTCCTCGGCACTACATACACAGAAAAAGCAGATGGGGCACTGTGGCTCAGGTGTCACAGTGCCACCCTTGAACAAATGTGGCCAAGGACAGCTCCTGGTCCCTCAGTTCAAGCCCCAGGACTAGCCAAACAAGAAATCATACCATTTTCCACACATTTGGAAATAAATCTGTTTTATCTAACCCTACTTCTTTTTTGCCAGTCCAGGGTGTGTGCCACCAAGCCAAACTACTGGCCCCCAACCTTACTATTTTGAATCATTTAATTTTTTTACATAATCATATTTCATGCTGTCTGTATTAATACCATAAACAGTATGCTTAGTGTAATAATGTTAAAGGTAAAACATAAGAAATTAATAACTAAAATTCCTTTTTTATTAGTTTTATAGCATTACCACAATTTTATGAGCAAAATCACCTAGAATGTTTATTTTAGAGTTCAAGTAATCCATTTTGATAAATATATCAACCTACATCATTTATTTGAACACATTTTAAACTATTTTTTTCAGGAATGAAAATACATATATATATTTGTTGTAAATGAAATTTATGACTTGGGGGGAAGGGAAAGAGAAAAGGGGGAGGGGTAACAGTGTTTACAAGAAATGTACTCATTACATATGTAACAGCAATCTCTTTGTATATCACCTTGACAACAAATTTTCTGAAAAGTACAATAAGTTTAAATGTCTACTTTGGGCAGAATTTTTTTTGCCAGTACTGTGCTTAGACTCAGGACCTGAGCACGATCCTTGTTTTTGTTTTTGTTTATTCTTAAGGCGCAAGTTCTATCACATGTGCCACAGCACCACTTTTATCTTTTTTTATCTATGTTGTGCTGAGGAATTTAACTTGGGTCTTCATTCATGCTCGGCAAGAACTCTTCCACTAGGCTTAACTTATGGCCCCAGTGGGAAGGAAGTTTTCCATAAAATATGTAGGAAATATGTCCACTAAGGAAAAGCCATCAAAAATAGAAGAAAAATTATATACTTAGATAACGACATGCCAGTATTATGGCAGATCTCTGTAATTCTAGCTTCAAGAGTGGCCTATTTGGACCGGGAGTTGGCTGGCTGAAGTAAAGTGCTATCCTTGAGCAAGCCCTAGGACAGTGCTCTGGCCATGAGTTGAAGCCATAGGACATGCAAAAAATAATAATCTAATGCCCATGACTGGTGGCTCACCCTGGTAATCCTAGCTACCCTGGAGGATCGAGGTTCAAAACGGACCAGGCATAAAAATCTGTGAGAATCTTATTTCCAAATAATCCAGAAAATTCAAAATGACAATGTGCCTCAAGTGGTAGAGCTCTTGCCTTGAGCTGAAGAGCTTAAGGTAAACATCCAGGCCCAGAGTTCAAGCCCCATGAGTGAAAAAAAGAAAACGAAAAAGAAAGCCCTTATGTAAGGCTGGAGTGCACACTAGTGGTAGTTTGCTTGCCTAGTATGCACAAAGCCCTGTGTTCAATTACTCTGTACCACTTACACCAAAAAAAAGCTGGAAATGATCTCAGAAGGTTGGGTTCTGAGGACCACAGTTCAAAGCCAGGCCATGTAAGTGTTACTTCCACTTAAGCACCAGAAAACCAGAAGTGACACTGTGGCTCAAGGTGTTTAAGGTTGTAGCCTTGAGCTGAAGAGCCCAGGGACACTGCCCAGGTGCACAATTAAAGTCTTACAACCAAAAGAGAGAGAGAGAGAGAGAGAGAGAGAGAGAGAGAGAGAGAGAGAGAGAGAGAGAGAGAGAGACAGAGAGAGACAGAGACAGAGAGACAGAGACAGAGAGACAGAAACAGAGAGAGACAGAGAGACAGAGACAGAGAAAGATAGACAGAGAGAGACAGAGAGAGAGACAGAGAGAGAGACAGAGAGAGACAGAGAGACAGAGAGAGAGACAGAGAGAGAGACAGACAGACAGGCAGACAGACAGAGACAGACAGAGACAAAGAGACAGGGACAGAGACATCAAACAGTCAGGCACTGGTGGCTGAAGCGTGTAATTCTAGCTACTATGGAGGCTGAGATTGGAGGATCTCGATTCAAAGCCCAAAGCCAGCCTGCACACATATGTTTGTGAGACTTACATCACCAATTAACTACCAGAAACCAAAAATGGAGCTGTAGAGGAAGAGCGCTAGCCTTGAGCTGAAGAGCTCAGGGACAGTGTCCAGGCCCAAAGTCCACGCATCATGACGAATCAATAATAAAAAAAGAAGATAGCTAATAGTAATGATGAATAATTTTGGGCTGGGAGTTTGGCCTAGTGGTAGAGTGCTTGCCTAGCATGCACGAAGTCCTGGGTTTAGTTCCTCAATACCACATACATAGAAAAATGCTGGAAGTGGTGCTGAGGCTGAAGTGGTAGAGCCCTAGCCTTGAGAAAATATAAGGACAGTGCTCAGTCCCTGAGTTCAAGCCCAGGACTGGCCAAATCAAAAGTAGTAGAGTACTGGCATTGAACTGAAGATCTGAGGAACAGCCCAGGCACAGAGTTCAAGCACCGCAAACAACAACAACAAAATCTATGAAATGGCAGTGGTGGTTTTAAGCTAAGCAAAAATAGAGTAGAAACTGGTAAAATACATATTTGTCTGTAAGCAAAATACCCAGACTTATGCATTAGAACAGGATAGCAACTTGAAAAAAAATTTTGTTTTCCATCTCACTAGGTCCTGTCTCTTAATTTATTCAAGTAAGTAAAATGCTGGGTTTTATAATCATTGCTCTGAATATTAGAAAATCATAATATCTCTCATTAACCAACAAAGACCAGGAACTGGGGCTTCGTTCAAATGGCAGAGTATCAGGCAAGAGAAGAAAAAATTGAAGTAAGAACTTGAAGCTCTTGATCCAGAACCCGCATAGTAACAGAGCAGCAGCCTGGTGATGGTACCTCACACCTATAATCTTAGCTACTCAGGAGGCTAAGATCTGAGAATCAAAGTTTAAAGCCAGCCAAAGTACCCAGTTAACTGCCAGAAAAACCAGAAGTGGCACTGTGGCTCACAGAATAAAGCACTAGCCTTGAGCTGAAGAGCTCAGGGACAGTGCCCAGGCCCAGAGTTCAAGCCCCACTATTGACAAAAATCAAACAAGCAAACAAAACTCACAAACAAGCCTGCAGACCACAGTGGTTCTGCTGAGTCTCTTCTCTATTGGGATCAGGAAACATTTCACTTTTTCTGTCTCTTCCCATCTCAACATTCATACTAAAATAAGACTGTGTTGAAAGTTTCAATTTATAAAAATGCTTTTCATGAAGCACCCTGAAATATTCATCGCTTATATCTCAATTGAAGATAGTTGATTTGGGGCTGCATTGGTAGAGTGCTAGCCTTGAGCAGAAAAGGTCAGGGATAGAGCTGAAGCACTCAGTTGAAGATCCAGTGCAAACACACAAGAGAAATTATGCAATTTATACATATTTTCTAATTTCTTAATGAATTTTTCAGTCTGTATAAATATAGGGTACAATCTTAGAGTTGTTTTGATTTGCATTTCTTTTATGACCAGAGATGTTGAGCATTTCTTCATGTGTCTATAGGCCATTTTTGTTTCTTCTTCAGAGAAGACTCTCTTTAAGTCTTTGGCCATTTTTTAATGGCATGGTTGTTACTTTGGAGGTTAGTTTTGGAGTGATTCAATTTTTTGAGTTGTTGATATATTTTAGATAGGAGGCCTTTGTCCGTTGTTTGGTTGGTGAAGAACTTCTCCCACTCTGTAGGCTTCCTGATTAGTTTACTAGCAATGTCCTTTGCCATACAAAAGCTCTGCAGTTTACTGCAGTCCCACTTATCCAGCCTTTCTCTGATTTGTTGTGATTCTTGGTCCTTATTAAGAAAGTTTCAACCTGTGCCAAGGAGGCCTAGTGTATCTCCTATTCCTTCCTGTAAACTTTTCAGTGTGTCAGTTTTACCTCCAGATCTTTGATCCATTTGGAGTTAATTCTAGTGCAAGGTGACAAAGAAGGATCCAACTTTAGTTTTCTGCTGGTGCTTAACCAGTTCTGCCAGCACAACTTGTTGAAGAGGCTGTCTTTCTTCCATTCTATTTTTTTGGCTCCCTTGTCAAAGATTAGGTGGCCATAGGTTTAATATCTGGGTCCTCAGTCCTATTCATTGGTCTTCAAGCCTGTTCTTGTGCCAGTACCAAGCTGTTTTGAGAATTATAGCTCTGTAATAGAGTCTAAAGTTTGGAATTGAAATTCCTCCATATGAAATTTTGGATTGCCTCAGCTAGAGTGGCCAGGATCAGGAAAACGAATGACAACAGGTGCTGGAGGGGATTAGGCCAGGAAGGAACACTATTACACTGCTGGTGGGAGTGCAAACTCGTTCAACCACTGTGGAAAGCAGTGTGGCAGTGCCTCAAAAGCTAAACATAGAACTCCCCTATGACCCAGCAATTCCACTACTTGGCAATTACCCAACCACCTAGAAACAATGACATACTAAACCCACTAGCACAACCATGTTCATTGCAGCTCTATTCACCATAGCAAAGATATGGAACCAACCTATATGTCCCTCAGTTGATGAGTGGATCAACAAGTTGTGGTATTTGTACACAATGGAATTGTATGCTGCTGTCAGAAAGAATGGCATCGGCCCATTTGTTAGGAAATGGAAAGACTTAGAAAAAATCATATTAAGTGAAGTTAGCCAGACTCAACGGAACTTAGTCTCAATGGTTTCCCTCATTCGTCATAATCAGTAGAAACCTTGAGGTCTACTAGCAGAGACTTGCAATAGAGCAAAATCTTGATACATAAGGACATATAATGTGAAACTAATTGAAAGGACATCCAGGATAGTGAAACAAAAGCCATATAATGAATGATTGTTGTCCTTAATGTACTATGTTGTCTCTCATCTCCTTTGCTGTCCCTTGGTTATCTCATATTGGTATAGTATCTCACTTTGTTATCTGATATATTGAATTTATTTGTATTTGGATATTTGAAATTTGATAGGGAAGGGGAGAAAATCAAGACGGGTGGGGGGTGTGGGGGGGAGGGAAACAGGTACCAAGACCTGTGAAAGGCTATCAATGTATGTGAATTAATGCACCATCTATCTGGCAAATATCATGTAAGCCTTTTGCTAATTACTATAAAAAATGCAAAAAAAAAGAAAAGCAGAAAATGGTTCTGTCACTCTAGTGGTATAGCACAAGCCTTGAGAAAGCCCAAGGACAGTGCTCAGGCTCTGAGTTCAAACCCCAGGACTGGCACACAACAAAAAGGGATGAGTAAATGAAGTAAGTCTAGTGTAAATTTGTTATTTATAATTTTCTCTTAAAATTTCTAAAAGATTTTTATTATTGTCACTGAAAAAGTACCCAGATATTTTGATTGCCTAGAGCTGTATATATATGTATATATAATGTACATATATGCATATGTAAATATTCACACACATGTATACCACAATTTTGTCAATGAAAAATGTATGAAAAATAAACTAAAATGAATTTTTTGTTTTTAGGTGGAATGATTCATCTCATATAAATACATTTTAGTGTTTAAACAAAATAAATAAATAAATAAATAAATAAATAAATAAATAAATAAATACAGGGTACATTCCTTGTTACTTAAATAAGATTGCTCTTTTTTTTTTCTTTTTGCCAGTCCTAGGGCTTGGACTCAGGGCCTAGACATTTTCATTTGACTCGCTTGCCCAAGGTGAGTGCTCTGCCTCTTGAGACACAGCGCCACTTCTAGCTTTTTTCTGAGTATGCGGTACCGGTGAATAGAACCTAGGTCTTCATGCATTCTAGGTGAGCACTGTACCATTAGGCTCCCAGGCAGTGAGATTCCTCTTACAGTCATTGTATGTTCACAGAGTTTGATCTCACACACTGTAGGGCCCTGGTTGGCTTTGACCTGTGATCCTAAGCCCTGAGCCTCCTAAGTAGCTGAAATTAAGTTGTGAGCCAGCATGATGGCTTCCATTCTTTTTTCTACAAAAATATATGTAGTTATCTAAAATATATCTGTAGCTGAAAAAAATGAATCTCTCCCAAACAAATCTTCAAAGAAACAACCATCCTATTAAAAGGTGGGCTAAAGACTTAAAAGAGTATTCTCTGAAGAAAAAATTAAAATGGGCTTTAGACACATGAAGAAATGCTCCATATCTCTAGCAATAAGGGAAATGAAAATCAAAACAACTTTGAGATTCCACCTGACTCCAGTCAGAATGGCCATTATCAAAAAATCTAATAAGAGATACTGGTGGGGAAGTGACCAGGGGGGATCACACCTACACAGTTGGTGTGAGTGTAAACTCGTTCAACCACTAGGGAAAGCAGTGTGGTGGTTCCTCAAAAGACTGAACATAGAGCTCCCCTATGATCCAGCAAATCCACTACTTGGCATCTACCCAATTGTCCAGAAAAAAGGACATACTAAAGCCACTAGCACAATGATGCTCATTGCAGCACTATTTACCATAGCAAAGATATGAAACCAACCCAGATGCCACTCAGTAGATGACTGAATCAAGAAGATGTGGTACTTATACACAATGGAATGCTATGCTGCCATCAGAAGGAATGACATCGCCCCATTGGTAAGGAAATGGAAAGACTTGGAAAAATTCATATTAAGTGAAGCAAGCCAGACCCAAAGAAACATAAGCTCAATGGTTTCCCTCATTTGTAATAATTAGTTCACATCTAGGACTCTCCTAGCAGAGGATTACAATAACTCAAAAACCTAGGTATATAAGGTCATATAGGATGAGACTAAATGTAAGGATCTCTAGGATATGGGAACAAGAGCTATATCTTGTGTCATCGTTGCTCTTAATCTTGTGTGATTTTTGTCCTTAACCTACTATGTTATTTCTCATCTCTTATTTTGACCTTTGGTTAATGTCAGATTGTTACTGTATCTGATTTTTTCCCTGGCATATTGTATATATGTTTATCTGTTTATGTCAAATAGGAAAGGGAAGGGGGGAAACAAGATGATTGGGAAGGGGAGGGGAGAGGGAACTGGGGACAAAAACACGTGGAGTGGAATAAATGTGTGAGAAGTAATGCAGTCCACTACCTGTAAATATAATCGTAACCCCTCTATACATTACCCTGAAAATAAAAAAGAGACTATAAAAATATCTGTAGAAAATGAGGCTGGATGATGGAAACAACCAGATGCCCTACTACAAAAAATGTGATACACACACACACACACACACACACACACACACACACACACACACACACAATGGAATGATACATAGCCAACCGACAAGATAAAATAATGGCATTCTTGGGGAAGTGGATGAAAAGGAAAAACATCATATTAAGTGAAGTAAGCCAAACTCAAAGGAACATAGGCCCATGAGTCTCCCTCATTTGTCAAATTCAGTAGAAACCTTGGGCTCTGCTACCAGAGATTTACAATAGAACAAAATCTAGAGACATCGTGACAAATAGTATGACACTAAATGTAAGGACCTCCAACATGAAGAAACAAAACTCATATAATGAGTGATTGTTGTCCTTAATGAACTATGTGATCTCTTATCTCTTTTGCTATCCCTTGGTTATATCATATTGTTACAATATTTCACCTTGTTTTCTGATATATTTCATATGTGCCTAATTGGTTATTTGAAATTGGATAGGGAAGGGGGGAAATGAACATGAGTGGGGGTAGGGGAAGGGAAATGGAGACCATATCATTATATGGGGTATCAAAGTTTGAGAAGTAATGCA
This sequence comes from Megascapheus bottae, assembly GCF_031878675.1. Lineage (NCBI taxonomy): Eukaryota > Metazoa > Chordata > Mammalia > Rodentia > Geomyidae > Megascapheus > Megascapheus bottae. The sequence goes on along the minus strand of NW_028327641.1, from coordinate 1,091,779 downwards.
CCTTCTATCTGGTGAATATAATGTAACCCTTCTATAAATTACATTAAAAATAAATACATAAAAAAAGATCTGCACAGAAAAAATAATAATGGCATTTATGGGGTAGTGGATGAAATTAGAGTGAATCCTGTTGAGTGAGACAAGTCAAGACCAAGGAACAAAAGGTACATGGTATCCTTAATATATGGATATTAGTTTCAAACAGTAGTAGAGCGATGATTGAATAGTTGATACCCAAAGTTCTGGACATAATTTTGGAGATATAAACATAACTACATAGACATAAAAATCTAGGAGAGACTATACACTCTATAGACATGTGTTTTATTATAGATTAATCTGTATGTATGACATACAAAGACTCAGCTTAATTTTTACTATATTCTAAAATTTATGTGCCAGTGATTGTATAGCGATTCCCTTCTTGAATACTTGTTGGTTAAACATGACATTTGAAATATGATGTAAAATTCCATGTTTATAAATTTTTTTAAAAAAAGAGGCTAGAGGTAAATACCACTAATGTACTTGCTCTAAGTGGTACAGAAATTTTCTTAATGAATCAAGGGGTTTTATTACATCTTTATGCAATTATTTTAGTTCTGAGTGTTCTACACTCAATGATACTTCTGGAAAGATGATATAGCTGACTGTGTAGATGGTATGAAGACATACTGGCCTAAACGTAGAATAAAACATTGGTAAGTGGCTGTTAGCTGTCCAGATTCTACTGGAATATGTGGAATGAATTTAGTAAGCACAATGCAGGCTCTTAGTCAGATTAGGATCAAGATTATGTGGTTCCATGAGATGAAGGAGGAAAGATCAGAAAAATCTACTAAGATATCCAGATATACTTTTGAAACTAAGGTATCTGCACTCCTTTTTTTTTCTTTCTTGGTGGGGAGCTTGAACTTTGGACCTGGGCAAGGTCTCTTAGTTCTTTTTCCTCAAGGCTAATGCTGTACCAGTTTTAGCCACAACTCCACTTAGTTTTTGGGTGGATAAGTGGAGAGAAGAATCTTACAGTTTTTTTGCTTTCGTTCTTTTGCTTGCAAAGGCTTGGAATCACCTTCTCCCTGGCTAGTAGAATGACAATTATGACCCTCCAGCGCTTGGCTAGTGATTTTTTGAAAATTGGACTTTCTTCCAAATCACGTAACTGGTTCCTAGAAAAGTTTTGAAGCCTGACTTAAATGTGACAGATTTTTGTCACTTGGAGACACTCTCTGCTGAACGTTAGAAATCTACCAGCTGAGACACAGTGGCACTTCCAGTTTTTGTTTATGAGGTGCTGAGGAATGGAATCCAGGGTTTCATACATGCTAGGCAAGCTACATTTTCAGCCCAAGGTTTTATGTTTTGTTTTTTCAGTGTTGTTGCTTCTAAGGTACTGTATGATGTTCTTTCATTTTCTTTGCTTTTCACCTCTTTTCTTCTTTTTCCCTTTAGTTTTATTCTCTGTAGTCACTGTGTTGAATTCGGGTACCCTGTGTCTTGTACATAGGTTTATGTGATTTGGGGAATGGAGAGGGTATAATAAAATGGTAAAAAAAAAAAACAAAGGAAAAAGGGTGAACCAATTGAACAGTGATACTTGGAAGACACTAAACGGAAATGAACTGAACAATCTGGGTGGAGAGGGGGCTGAGGTTAGGAAAACAGAGAAAAATGAGGAAGGGGATAACAATTTTCTTAAAAAATGTGTGCATTACCTATGTAACCGTATGCCAACTATATATTGACTTAACAAAAAAAATTAACTTAAAAAATAATTTAGCCGGGTATGGTGGCTCACACTTGTAAATGTAGCTACTCAAGAGGCTGGGATCCAAGGATAGCAGTTCAAAGTCAGCCTGGGCACTGAAGTCCATGTGACTCTAATCTCCAATTAACCACCAGAAACCCAGAAGTGCCCCTATGGCTCAAGGGATAGGGCAGTAGTCTTGAGCTGAAAAGCTCAGTGACAAGACCCAGGTGCAGAATTGCAGTCCCATGACTTGAATGATGAATGATACTAGCCAGGCTCTGTGCACTCACACTTGGAATCCTATGTACACAGAATCATGTTTGAATCCAGCCCAAACAAATTGCATGATATTCTGATTTACAGTTCATTAGCAAAAACCTGGAAGTGGAGCTGTGGATCAAGTGGTAGAACACTAGCCTGAACCAAAAAAAAAACATTTAAGGACAGTTGCCAGGCCCTGGGTTCAAGTCCCAGGACTTGCATAAAACAAACAAAATGTGACGCTGAGTCCTCCATCATTTGGTGTTATAGTTCAATATTCTTGATATGCGTCTTAGAAATTACATCCCTAGCAAATACTCTCCCCTGAAATTCTGCTTCATAGCTGATTCATAGAATTTCAGCATCATTACTATCACCTTCCAGTTAGCATAGCAGTCTACTACTGAAAATTTGAAGAAAATTTTGAGTAATCCTAATAAATCTGTGTATCATCTGCACACACATCAAATCAGCAGCAGCTATGTTCTACTATTATCTAAATGTATTTAATCCCTTCTTGAGTTAATGAGCCTTAAAGAGTAAAACATATGAAATAGTTATGAAACTAACAGTCACCATTCTTCTACCTAATATTGTAATATAAGTTTATAAATGCGAGGACTACTCTGATGTGCAGAAGATAGCTTCTAATTATAATATTCTCATGAATTATAGTTTTTAAGAAACATGTTGCTTGCTTTGGGAAAGCAAAGTCAAGGAAAAATGATATAGGTAAGTTCCCTATTTATCAGAAGGAAAATACTATTGGGTTTAGATCAACTTCATTCATTCCGTGCTAATGAAAAAAATATTTGCCATTCCTGAGGCCAATCATTTCATTGTGATGCACAATCAGCCAGCTTAGATCAACCTTCCAAAAAAGGAAAGAAACAAATGAGAAGCAATTAAGGTTTCCAAAATGAACCAGGTTTTGGTGGCAGCTCACACTTGTAATTCTATCTACTCAAGGCCTGAAATCCAAGGATCTGGATTAAGTCTGTCTGGGATGAAAATATTCCTGTCTGAAACATCATCTCTGTTATCACAGCCCAGCTGATATTTTCTGCCCAACAGGTTCCAAACACCAAAGTCCATTTCCTATCTGAAATACTAGCAAATGTACTCACACATTATTTCCTCTTTAGGAGATAGTTGAAACATGTACCAGAAACATTTCCCTGGCTTCAGAGTGGAAGTGGAAATATATACTCACTAGAAGCCCATCTAGTAAATTACAGTCAATCATCTTTCCTCACATCTTGTTAGTAAAATTGAACAATGAGTGTTTGGATCAGAAGCGATGTGTATGAGCATACAGGTTGTAAAAGTACTGTAATCCTAGCTACTCAAGATAAGCTGAGACCTGAGGATTCCAGTTCAAAATCAGCCATGCAATAAATTCCATAAGATTTTTACCTCTAATTAACCAGCAAAAAACAGAGCGTTGAATTGTGCTTAAAACGCCACAGGCCTAAGCTTTGCATAAAAGTGCTAAGGGGTAGCATTCAGGATCCCACTCTCTCCACTCCTTTTTAACATAGTACTAGAAATCTTAGGCAGTGCAATAAGGCAAGAAGCAAGCATAAAGGGGATCCAAGTAGGGAAAGAGGAAATAAAACTATCCCTCTTTGCAGATGACATGATTCTGTATTTAAAGTATCCTATAGACTCTACTCCCAAGCTCCTTGAGCTCATTCAAAGCTTTGGAAGGGAAGCAGGCCATAAAATCAGCCCTCACAAATCAGCTGCCTTCCTTTATGCCAACAATGAGAGGAACGAGGCAATAATCAGGAAAGAAACTCCTTTCACAATAGCCTCAAAGAAAGTAAAGTACCTAGGAATTAGCTTAACTAAGAATGTAAAGGACCGTTTAGATGAAAACTTTAAAACCCTAAAAAAGGAAATTAAAGCAGAACTAAGGAAATGGAAAAAGCTCCCATGCTCCTGGATTGGAAGAATCAACATTGTGAAAATGACAATCTTGCCAAGGGCTATCTACAAATTCAATGCAATACCCATCAACATCCCAATGTCATTCTTTAAAGAAATAGAAGAGGCAATTCAAAATTTCATATGGAATAATAAAAGACCCCGTATGTTGGGAGCCAGAGTGGAATCAAACTGTACCTTGACTTGCATCAGAGGATGGCTATATTGTCTTATTGCTTTCTGGCCCTATTCTATGTAAATGACCTGAGAATTACCATATGAATGTAACACCTGGAGGTTCCCTGGGTGAGGAGGAGGGAAGAAGGGGGAGTGGAAAATAAACGCGGCAGTCTCGGCAGTCTTTGCCTGGACTGCGGACATCCCGGACCCGGTGTGTCTGTCTCTCTTCTTTTTCTTCCTAGTCCTTGTCCCCTATTTCAGGAACCCCAATCTGCGAACCCTGGTTTGCTGCCGGTTGGCCCCGACATCTGGCGCCCGAACAGGGACCCTGAAAATCTGGGACGAAGGTGAAGGACCCCTCCCTGTGGTGAGTAACACGTCCTAGGACTATTAAGAGAGTATAGTCAGGAGTAAAAATTATGGGTCAAGCTAATAGCCATGGGTTATTTCTACCGATCTTAACAGGCCTATTTGAAGCCCACGGAACGTGGGTGGAAAAAGGGGTGCTTCAGTGCTTCCTACAGTTTGTCGAGGAGGCATGCCCGAGGTATATAGAGGAGGAATTCCAAAAAGCCTGGCAGCGGATAGGAAAAAGAATTCAAGATTATTATAATGTATATGGCCCAGAAAAGACCCCAATAGAGGCTACTACTGTATGGAATTAAGTAAGTGAAAACATCGATCCTCTACATGAAAATGCTGAACTTAATCTTGAATTAAGGGAACTTTATGAGTTAAAGGACCCTTCTGAAGAACCTGAGGCTGAGCCATATGCCGCAGCCCAAGAGAGTCTAAGTGAGATCTTGAAAAGGGAACAACAACCAGTAGATATTGAGTATCAGAATTCAGGTTTGAATACCAAGGAGGAAAGTTATGATGAGTCATTGGAGGGCCGGGTGGCTACAATAGAGAAGAAGTTAGAAGAAATGCTACATCTTCTATCAAAAATGGGGACAGAGCAGAGAGCCCCCCGAGAAGTAGGAAAGAAATATGACCCTCAGGCCACTATGGTGTCTGATTCTAAACCTTACCCCTCACACCCACCGCCTCCGGCTGCAGCCTTACAGCCTCAATCCCTTTCTCAACCTTTAGGCAAGCCTAAAGGCCCTAGCAACAAGTCCCTTTTAACAGGCACTACAATCAGGCACAGTGCATCGCAATTAAACCTGACTCAGGCTGCTAGAGAGAGGGAAGGTATTTCAGGGCCTCGATGCTTCCCTAGTTTAGTTGATCATGATGAACAAGTATACCATCAACCTGTTCCTGTTAAACTATTACAGGATTTAAAAAATGCCTGCTCCCAATATGGGCCAACTGCCCCTTTTACTCAAGTAATATTGGAGGCCGCATGTGCTGGTATTGCATGCCCAAATGACTGGAAGCGGCTTGCCAGAGCATGCTTTAGTGCAGGAGAGTACTTATTATGGGAGACAGAGTTCACTGCACAGTGTCGGGCTAAAATTGAAACAAATAGGTCTAAGAACCTGCCTTACACTGTTGATCAGTTGTTAGGAGAGGGAACCTATAAAAACACCGAAGATCAATTGGGTTATGCAAAGGAGGCCTATTTACAAATAAATGCTGCGGCGAGAGAGGCTTGGAAAAAGTTACGCAATTCCAATCGTACAAAAAATCTAGTAGAAGTTAAACAGGGACCGATTGAACCTTATCTAGAATTTTTGTCTCGATTAATGGAGACTGCAGACTGCCTAGTACAAGATGAGAATGCAAGGAAGAGTATAGTTAGACACATAGCCTATGAAAATGCCAACGCCTCCTGTCAGGCGGCTATCAGACCCCATAGGAATAAGGGAGGAATCATGGACTTTATTTCACTGTGTGCTGATATTGGACCCTCCCATGTACAAGGCCTTACTTTAGCCGCCGCTCCTCAAGGAAAGACTGTTACTGAGTCTCTAAAATATAGAGGTCAGCGGCATTCTCGGGATGGTAGACACCCAGGGCGTTGCTTTTCTTGTGGACAAATAGGACATTGGATGACGCAATGCCCACGCCAGGCCAGGCAAAAGAGAGAAAAATCACCTGGCACATGTCCACGCTGTGGTAAAGGGAAGCACTGGGCTAAAGATTGCAAGTCAGCAACAAATCGCAATGGCCGCCCGTATTTGGGAAACTGGAGAAGGGGCCAGCCCCTGGCCCCGCAAAACCATGGGGCAGTCCCTCCCTCTTCTCGGCCACAAGTGCATCTTCTAACAACCCCCCAAGATCAGTCTCCGGCCTCCTCCGTGCCACCCCAGGAAGTGCAGGATTGGACCTCTGTTCCTCCACCTGCTCAGTATTGACCCCAGAGGTGGGGACACAAGCTCTCCCCACGGGGGTCTTCGGCCCCCTTCCCCCGGGAGTGGCTGGATTGCTGTTAGGGCGAAGTAGCTCAGCCCTTAAAGGGATACAGATTACACCTGGCAAAATTGACCAGGATTTTACTGGAGAAATCAAAGTTATGGCCTCTGCCCCGAAACACGTGGTATCGATCCCAGCCGGTCAAAAATTAGCACAATTAATACTTGTGCCTTTACCTCCCGGGGAGACTGCTAATTCCCCATGTGGACAGAGAGGATTTAGATCTTCTGATATCTATTGGGTACAAAGCATAAAACAAGAGAGGCCTGAGATGACTATATTTATACAAGAAAAGCCCTTTAAAGGAATATTAGACACTGGAGCAGATGTGTCTGTGATATCTAAAAAACATTGGCCAGCCCAATGGCCCCTGACAACCTCTATGACTTCCCTACAGGGGGTTGGGCAAGCAACTGACCCACAGCAGAGCAGTGCGATCCTTGTTTGGAGAGATGAGGAAGGGCACTCTGGTCATTTTCAGCCATTTGTCTTGGATCATCTGCCAATTAATTTATGGGGTCGTGATATCATGGAAAAAATGGGAGTGTATATGTTTAGTCCTAGTGCTGCGGTCACTAAGCAGTTACTTGATCAAGGCCTCCTCCCCTTTAGGGGACTAGGCCGAGCAGCACAGGGGGAGCTAGAGCCACTCCAACCCCAGTCTCACCCTACGAGACAAGGATTGGGGTATCCCTTGACGGGAGCTGTCGTTTGCCCTCCCCCTCATGCTGACCCCATAAATTGGCTCTCTGAACAACCAGTATGGGTTGAACAGTGGCCTCTTTCTCTAGAAAAGATCATTGCAGTTCAGCAGCTGGTACAGGAACAGCTGGACTTGGGACATGTGGCCCCTTCTAACTCTCCATGGAATTCTCCAATTTTTGTTATAAAGAAAAAGTCAGGTAAATGGAGGCTGTTACAGGATTTGAGAAAGGTTAACGCGACAATGGAACTGAGGGGGCCCTACAGCCTGGCTTGCCTTCACCCATGGCAATCCCAAAGGATACTTATAAGATTATTATAGATTTGAAGGATTGTTTCTATACTATACCCCTGGCGCCTCAAGACTGCAAGCGCTTTCCCTTCAGCGTCCCCTCTGTTAATTTTAAAGAACCCATGAAGCGATATCACTGGCTTGTGCTCCCACAGGGCATGGCAAATAGCCCAACTTTATGTCAAAGTTTTGTAGCTAGAGCCATTTCTTCCACTCGTGAAAAATTTTCTTCTGTTTATATTGTTCATTATATAGATGACATCTTGTTGGCTTGTTCTGACCCTATCGTCGTACGACAAGCCTTTGGACAACTAAAGCAAGATCTGAGCCTCTTTGGCCTTATAATAGCAGCTGAAAAGGTTCAGGAACACCCCCCTTTTACATATCTAGGCCATATATTAGGCCCACACTATTTTAAAAGCCAAAAAATACAATTAAAAACTTCACACTTAAGAACTCTTCATGATTTTCAGCAATTCTTAGGAGATATAAATTGGCTTCGGCCTTATCTAAAGCTCTCCACAGGAGAGTTAAAACCCCTTTTTGATCTTTTAAAAGGAGATACCAACCCTACATCCTTGCGCGAATTAAATCCTGACGCCAGGAGGGCCATCCAAATTGTAGAAAAGGCAATTTCCCAGCAACAAGTGACCTATCGTGACTATGCTAAACCATGGGGAGTTTACATTTTAGCTACTTCTCACTCCCCAACTGCTGTATTGTGGCAGGATGGCCCACTTTTATGGCTTTATCTACCATCAACACCCGGCAAAGTGCTGACCCCCTACTACGAATTGGTAGCTAATCTGATACATATGTGCCGAGTGGATTCCCGTAAATATTTAGGTCAGGAACCTCATTTTATCTGTGTCCCATATAATCTACAACAACAAGATTGGCTATTCGCCCATTGCGATTCTTGGGCCATTGCTTGGGCCAATTCTACGGGGAAAATTTTGCATCACTACCCGTCTAACAAACTTCTCCAATTTGCTGCGTGTCATACGTTTCTATTTCCTTCCATAGTACAGGCCTCGCCTTTATCTTCTGCTGCTTTGGTATTTACAGATGGATCCTCTAATGGAACGGCTGCTTTGACCATTAATGGGAAAACTCAATCTTGGGTTACGGGTTTTTCCTCCGCCCAAGAGGTGGAATTAGAGGCTGTTTTACAAGCACTCGTCCTGTTACAAGACGAGCCCTTTAACTTATACTCAGACAGTCAATATGTAATTCGTGCTCTTTAAGTCATAGAAACTGTTCCCTTTATTGGAACTACTAACTCCAATATTCAGACTCAATTTCGCCAAGTACAAACTTTGCTTTGTTCTCGCAACCACCCCTGTTTTTTTGGCTTTGTTCGAGCTCACACTAATCTTCCTGGCCCTTTAAGTGAGGGCAATGCGGTTACTGACTCCGCCACCAGAGTTTACTTAACTCAGGTTGAACTTGCTAAGCAGTCACATGCCATCCATCATCAAAACAGTCGAGCCTTGCACCGACAGTTTAAATTATCTGGAGAAGCAGCACGACAAATAGTTAAGACTTGCTCCAACTGTGTCCCTTTTTCACCAGCCCCCCATTTAGGCATAAATCCACGAGGACTGCTTTCTAATCACATTTGGCAGATGGATGTCACACATGTTCCATCATTTGGCCGATTAAAATATGTTCATGTTACTGTAGATACTTATTCTAATTTTATCTTGGCCACCCCCCTTGCTGGGGAAGCCACTAAACATTGTATCTCTCACTGCATTCGATGCTTTGCTGAAATGGGGATTCCCTCGCAAATAAAAACAGATAATGGCCCTGGCTATGCAAGCCGAGCATTTCAATCCTTCTGCCATTCCTATAATATCACTCATATTACAGGCATTCCTTACAATCCTCAAGGTCAAGGCATCGTGGAGAGAGCTAATGGATTATTAAAACATCAAATTGCTAAAATACAGAAAGGAGAGTCATATCCCGCTACCCCTGTGAATATACTTAATCATGCTTTATTTGTTTTAAATTTTTTGAATTTGGATTCAAATAATTTATCTGCTGCTCAGCGATTCTGGGAAAAAAGAGCGCAGCGTCCTTTTGCCTTAGTAAAATGGAAGGATCCCCTAACTGGTGCTTGGCATGGACCCGATCCTGTTCTAACCTGGGGTCGAGGGCATGTATGTGTTTTTTCACAAGGAGAAAATGACGCCCGCTGGCTGCCTGAACGCTGCGTTCGGATCGTGGAGAGTGACAGTGGCCATCCAAGCAGCGACTTACTGGGCCTACACCCCCAACCCTCTAGTGGTGCATCCTGCGACGTGGGAAGGACCTGAGTTATTTGTGCATGTCAATCGGGACTGCTACTGATCCACTTGTTCCACACATTCATATGAGCTGTGTTTCTCCTCCTTTTACTATTATGTAGGGACCTTTTAACATATTTATTGACTCTACACAATTTAATATGTGACATTATTTTGTGTTTACTAGCCCTCTTCTTAATAACCTTTTTTGTAAAAGATGCCCAGGTGAAAAGCAAAGGCCTCCAGAGGTAAGTAGAAGTCGGCCGACCCCCTTGTATGTCTGCGTTTTATTTTATTTTATTTTATTTTATTTTTGTTTGTTTGAAAAGGTGCACTGTGGGCCTAAAACAGAGGCCTGGGTGGTCAAGGGACGCCTTGACCCCCCCTCCCCTTCTGAGTTTCTTGTCGATAACAAGGCATACCTGAGAGTCCCACCAGCAAGACATGTCTAAATCTAAAAATAACTGTTTGGTGAAAACATTCATTTGAGCTCATGTTTTTTGTGTTAAGTGTATCTGATTGAGTTCAATTTTCTTGTTATATGTCAATGTCTGATTATTTAAAAGTCTCCGTTTCTCTGTCTTGTTCGTGTTACATTTTTTTCTTGTCCAGTTTTGTCTTTAAAATTGGTACCATTTCTAAGTATGGATCCTTATGGTTTTTCTGTGCGTACTCAAGCACACATCCTTGTTATTTATTTGAACATTTCTGGGCCTAGCATGGCCGCTCCTCCTTGTCTGCAGTTGTGACAAGCCCTGGAAAAATAAATTCCATCTAAGTTGCCTTGCAAAAAGTTTTGTTTTGAATCTGGTTCTCACCTGTAAGAGTAAAATTGGCAAAACTCTCTTGACACAAACTTCCGGAAAACGAACGGCCAATATTGATTTTGCGCGCTTTATGATCTTTGAGTATGAATGTGTGTGAATGAGTGAGTGAACATATTCAAGGTTAAATTGTCAGCATGCTGTATAAAACAATGGTTGAGCTCATTTGAAACAAAGGCAATTGGGTAAATCTAAGTCTAAACTTCAAAAATTATTATGCTTGAATGTTTCCTATGTCTTAAAAGTATTATTGCATTGTTTTAAAGAAAAACTGGTAAAAAGTATTTTTCTAAAGATCCTGAAATCTGCATTTTAAAAAATCTGGTATTGCAATACATACAGCTGTTTACATTGTAAACATTGTATCTTGTTCAGCACAGAGGTGTTAGGGAATTTGGGATTTATTACTTTAAGTTAAAGTTTGGAAACATGTATTAGAGATTTAAATGTAAAATTGTTCATTAACGTCAGAAATTTTGCCTGTCCTTTCTTGCAAACTGACACTACAAATCTGATGGTAAAATGTGGATAATGTGATTAGTATTTTAAAGGAATGTTTAAAGGTTTATCTCCATGCTATTGGGTGTATTTTAAAAAAGGAGAGGAAACTAAGTCCAGACTTAGACTTTTGGGGCACTGATGTCTATAGTTCTTGAATTAGGGAAAAACTGTTATTTGAGTTTAAACTGTTGTTGGAGTTCTAGACAGTAATCTAAACTGCAAAAGAGCCCTTTTTTCTAAAAGGCAAGAGGAGTGCCTTGAGCCTTAGGGGGCCTGAAGGCAGAAGGAGTTCTTTGTGCCCTTAAAGGTTTTTCAATTGCAAATAAAGGCTAAGGTGTTAATTGTTTAAGCCAGTATCAGTAAAAGTTATTAAGAACATTGGAAATGGGTTTCTAAACAATATTTGAAAGTGAAGTTGTCTTAAATGTTTAAAGAAAGAGAAAAAAGGAAAATTAGGACTACCAAAGTAATTGCTTAATTGCTATTTCAGCTTGCTCTTGTAAGTTACCTTATAGCAACTTCCAGCTAGCCCATGGAGAAGGACAGCAATCCTTATTCAGATGTAACTTTGGCTTTTACCAGGTTCTAGGTAAGCTCATGCTTAGAGACTATTTCTGTGTTGACCACCTTGTTGCTTTAATTGGGAGTAACGTCGCCTTTTGTAGGACTCATTGATCTGAAAGCCACAGCTTTGAGCCTGCCCGGGCAAAGCAAAGTCCCTGTGAGACTATGGTGTCTAATCTGCCAGCAGGATGCTAGGACAGAGTTGTTTTGGAGCTTGAAGTGGCAGAGTGCTAGCTCTGAGCTGAAAAGCTGGGGGGAAGCACTCAAGCACCAAGCTCGGGACTCATAGTGGTAGGGTGCTAGCCTTGAGCTGGAGAGCTGAGAGACAGTACCCAGGCCCCGAGTTCAAGTACAGCAACCAACAAAGTGAAATGCCAATGGCATGTTTATCCCTGTGTGGAGAGACACTACTGGGACACGAAAGCCTCTGCTTGGATGGCAGAGATGGTGTCAGATCTTAGTCACTTGTGCTTGGCCAATCAAATTAATCAGAGCCGGGAGTTCATAGAATAGTTTGTAAGCATGCCTTACTAATGCCCGTGCCTTTCATAACTGGGCAGGAACTTGTCAATCTTCTGTGATAGCGGGTAGTTTAAAGTCCTAATTGAGTAAAATTTTTATTTTTTATTTTTGACACCAGCCACAAATTCAGGAAAAGTTTGTGGATCTGAGGCTTGTGTCTCTATTAATCTGTTTAGATCTGACAACTGAAGCATTGTTAAGGTTGCAGAAATTTAGTTCCCCAGACAATCAAGAAAAATCCTTTGCAAATGGGTGCTAGGTAGGCTGCGCTGTTGTGGCCAAGGATGGTTTGTGCAGTTGTTGAATGTCAAGTATGATCTCTAGTTTGGAGTAGATTGTTGTTCCTGGTGTCTAATCCTTGCAACCCCTTGATAAAACAGGCTGGGCTTCTTAAGGTCCCTGGTCAAGCGCGGAGACGGCGCCCCTGAGTCAGCTTGAAGAAGTCACGGAAGTTGAATCTCCGCCCATCAAATCCCGGTTGGACCAAGGGACCAAAGTCATTTTTGGAAAATGTGACAGGATAAATTAGGGGTATAGAAAAGAGTAAAAATTGCACTTGTGTTTCTTTTAAAAAAAAACAAAAAAAAACGGGGGACATGTTGGGAGCCAGAGTGGAATCAAACTGTACCTTGATTTGGATCAGACGATGGCTATATTGTCTTATTGCTTTCTGGCATTATTCTATGTAAATGACCTGAGAATTACCATATGAATGTAACACCTGGAGATTCCCTGGGTGAGGAGGAGGGAAGAAGGGGGAGTGGAAAATAAACGCAGCAGTCTCGGCAGTCTTTGCCTGGACTGCGGACATCCTGGACCCGGTGTGTCTGTCTCTCTTCTTTTTCTTCCTAGTCCTTGTCCCCTATTTCAGGAACCCCAATCTGCGAACCCTGGTTTGCTGCCGGTTGGCCCCGGCACCCGTATAGCAAAAACACTTCTTACCAGAAAGAACAGCCCTGGAGGAATTTCAATTCCAAACTTTAGACTCTATTACAGAGCAATAATTCTCAAAACAGCTTGGTACTGGCACAAGAACAGGCCTGAAGTCCAATGGAATAGAACTGCGGACCCAGGTATTAAACCACAGACCTATGGCCACCTAATCTTTGACAAGGGAGCCAAAAAAATAGAATGGAAGAAAGATAGCCTCTTCAACAAGTTGTGCTGGCAGAAATGGTTAAGCACCTACAGAACACTAAAGTTGGATCCTTCTTTGTCACCTTGCACTAGAATTAACTCCAAATGGATCAAAGACCTGGAGGTAAAAGCTGACACACTGAAAAGTTTACAGGAAGGAATAGGAGATACACTAGGCCTCCTTGGCACAGGTCGAAACTTTCGTAATAAGGACCAAGAATCACAACAAATCAGAGAAAGGCTGGATAAGTGGGACTACATTAAACTGCAGAGCTTTTGTATGGCAACGGATATAGCTAGTAAACTAATCAGGAAGCCTACAGAGTGGGAGAAGATCTTCACCAACCAAACAATGGACAAAGGCCTCATATCTAAAATATATCAACAACTCAAAAAATTGAATCACTCCAAAACTAACCTCCAAAGTAACACCCATCCCATTAAAAAATGGGCCAAAGACTTAAAGAGAGTCTTCTCTAAAGAAGAAACAAAAATGGCCTATAGACACATGAAGAAATGCTCCACATCTCTGGTCATAAAAGAAATGCAAGTCAAAAGAACTCTAAGATTCCACGTCACTCCAGTTAACATGGCCAGGATCAGAAAAACGAATGACAACAGATGCTGGAGGGGATGTGGCCAGGAGGGATCACTACTACACTGTTGGTGGGAGTGCAAACTCGTTCAACCACTATGGAAAGCAGTGTGGCAGTGCCTCAAAAGTCTAAACATAAACTCCCCTATGACCCAGCAATTCCACTACTTGACATTTACCCAACAATCCAGAAACAAGGGCCCACTAAACCCACTAGCACAACAATGTTCATTGCAGCACTATTCACCATAGCAAAGATATGGAACCAACCCAGATGTCCCTCAGTTGATGAGTGGATCAACAAGTTGTGGTATTTGTACACAATGGAATTCTATGCTGCTGTCAGAAAGTATGACAGCGCCCCTGGTTAGGAAATGGAAAGACTTAGAACAAATCATATGAAATGAAGTAAGCCAGACTCAAAGGAAGTTAGGCTCAGTGGTTTCCACCATTCGTCATAATCAGTAGAAACCTTGGGCTCTACTAGCAGAGATTTGCAATAGAGCAAAAGGCCATATATAAGGCCATATAATGTGAAGCTAATTGAAAGGACCTCCACGATAATGAAACAAAAACCACATAATGAATGATTGTTGTCCTTAATGTACTATATTGTCTCTCATCTCCTTTGCTGTCCCTTGGTTATACCATATTCGTATAGGATCTCACTTTGTTCTCTCTGTTATCTGATATATTGAATTTTTTTTTATTTGGATATTTGGAATTTGATAGGGAAGGGGGGAAAACCAAGATGGGTAGGGGGTGTGCGGTTGGAGGGAAATGGGTACCAAGACATGTGAAAGGGTATCAATGTATGTGAATTAATGCACCTTCTATCTGGCAAATATCATGTAACCCTTTTACTAATTACAATAAAAAAATTAAAAAAAAACTTGTAGTGTGTGGGGAGGATGATGGGGTCAAATACATTTCTTCTTAGAAATATACCTCGTCTGGTTGCCCTGGATTTTCCTGGCCTTCTTCTTAGAGAAAGGCCTGTTATACTGGATTTGTGGCTTGGCAAAGATCTAGCATGTACATCTTCGAGTAAGACATCCACAACTTCCATGCCTGAGACTCGAGTTTCCTGACCTTTGGCAACAGCACAGCAACATCTTTCTTCCTCCTGAGCCACAGGCCAAGTGAGCTGGCTTGTGTTGGTTGTTAGTTACAGTGGCTTGGTTACCAGGGTTCCATATTCTGTTCCATTGTGAGGGAGGCAGGGTCACCTTTCAGGGCCCAATGACCAAAGATCCTTGCTCACAGAAGAACTCACCAAAGACATACTGGAGGCTGAATCTCTCCTCCAATCTCACAATATACATGTGGATGTAGTAAACAGCACACCTTATTTGTCCAATCCCAATGTCTTCCACTAGGCCCAACTACCAGTCTGGTCTCAGGCTCAAGGAGCCTTTCTTAGGTAAGATCCAAACTTAAGGGTCAATATTGCCCTCATCCTTTGCAAAACATTTGCCTCACAGTGCCTTCTCTGCCTGCATTATGCCCCTTGTCGAATTTTTTTTTGTTTTTGCTAGTCTTGTGACTTGACCTCAGAGTGTGAACATTGTTCTTGGGCTTTATTTAGGCTTTAGCTGTCCCACCAAGCCACAGCACGACTTGCAGGGTTTTCTATGTATGTGGTAATGAGAAATAAAACCTGAGCCTTTTTGCGTGGTAGCCAAGGATTCTACCACTAGGTCAAACACACAGGGCATCTTGCACATATTTTTGACTTCAATCTACTAGGATATTATTAGGTTTCTGTATCCTAATCAATTTTTTCCTGATGATTAGCTTTGCTGTCATGTGTAAAAAATGCAAGAGGGAAAAACACAGAAGAATTAGTGAAATTAAAAAAAAGCATTACACACATAGATAAGTGTTCATTCTTTGTAGGAGAAAGGATATTTTGATATGATGATGATGACTTTATAATTACTATGTCAGGGTTGAGAGTTTGGCATAGTGGTAGAGTGATTGCCTAGCATCCATGAAGATCTGGGTTTGATTGCTCAGTATCACATAAATAGAAAATCTAGATGTGGCACTGTGGCTCAAGTGGCAGAGGGCTAGACTTGAGAAAACCCGAGGACAGTGCTCAGGCCCTGAATTCATGCGTCAAGACTGGCAGAAAGATAAAAGAAAATAAAAATGCTTTTTACGAGCTAATTCACTCACAGCATTTTCTTCTGAAATCTTCGCTTCGGCATCTTGTGAAATACCCGTTTCCCTCAACGTAGAAACGAAAAACAGATCCATCCCATGGTCCACTGTGAGGCCACTGGTTCGGCTAAGAGCTAGTCGTGCAGCAACACATAAGTTTTATTCTAATACTTATCAAACTTCGACTCAAATGTGCTACCAACTTACCAACTTAGGTCAGTTATCCTTATGCTATACCTTTTCTTCATGACTACAATATTCTTACACTCCTACGTTAATCCTCTTGTACCTCCCCTGACCTCTCTCATTCTTTTTTTCTATCTCTGGACCACTGTTCATCTTTCAACTCTTATACTGCACGGATCTACACTTGATGGCTGTTGAGCAATATTGTATATGTAGGTGGTTAATTATTCTCTAGGCTCAGAGGGACTTAAAGACAATAGAGATTGGATTGAGAGGCTTATTGTTTTGGGTATAAATCGCTTATCAGTGGTTGTATTAGACTGGTCTGTAAGTGCACAAAAAGAAAGAGTGATAATACCAATCAAAACTTGTGAACATCTAGTGTCTGCCAGCTACAGAGGTCTAGGTTGGTTATATCTGAAAAACTATAATCGTATTTAGTAGTAATCTTGCTCCCATTTTCAAATGGGCAGAACAAGAAACTCAAGAAAAATGTCAAATCAAGAAACAACATCCCCCACTCAATGTAAACAGAGAATGGAACAGTCACTGGCAGACCTAGAGGAGAGTCTTCTAAGTGCTACACAAATGCATTTGATAAACATCACTAATGGAAAATGTGAAAATATAAAGAAAGAGATAATGGAGAAGCCATAGCTGAACAAGAGGAAAGCATAAACAAGGTGATAAGTGAAAAAGAAGAAGCCATAAAGGAGGCCATAATAAAGGTTTTTCCAAGAAAGATGGATGAATTCATAGAATCCACAAGTAAAAACGTGACCAAACTCCAGCAAATGTCCAAAGAACATAAAGCTACTTAGCTAACCACTCAAAAGGAAATCAAGGAGATAAAGAAATCCATACACGATGCAAGGCATCAAAAGTGAGCAATTAGAAGCAAGGGAGATGAAAAATAAACTAGATAGCTTTGATAGCAGGTTAGACAATGCAGAGGAGAGAATTTCCGGGGCTGAAGATAATTTAGGTATTATAGAGAAAGAACAGAAAATGAGTCAATCCATATCTAGGAAATGTGAGAGAGTGCTTCAGGATGTACAAGATACAATTAGGAAGCCTAATTTAAGGCTAGTTGGTATTGAGGAGGGCGTGGAGAAAGAGGTCAATGGTATTGGAAATATACTTCTGGGAATCATCTCAGAGAATTTCCCAAATATCCAGAAGGGCAGGCCCATCCAGATACAAAAAGCTTTTAGAACCCCAAACAGACCTGACCAGAAAAGAACATCCCACGGCCACATTGTGATCCGAACTGGATCAATAGAAACGAAAGGAAAGATCCTAAAGGCAGCCAGGGAAAAGGGATCAGTAACCTATAAAGGCAAACCAATCAGAATAACCCCATATTTCTCAGAAGAGATCATGCGAGCACGAAGTGACTGGAAGCATATCTGTCATGCCCTTAAATCAGATAACTACCAACCAAGAATACTGTAGCCAGCTAAGCTCTCATTCATAACTGAGGGAAAAATAAAAACATTCCATTCCAGGGAAAAGCTGCAACAATATGTCGAAACAAAACCAACACTACAGAGAATTCTCAACGATGCTCTGTATATAGAAAACCAAAATAAACGCAACATAGGGAAAGAAATGGCACATAAACAGCATACCATCTAAGGACCACAATAACTGTCAAGACACAGGCCCTACTAAAAGCTTTTAAAAATGGTAGGAACTAATAAAGATCTCTCAATCCTAACTCTCAATATCAATGGACTCAACTCTCCAATTAAACGGCATAGGCTGTCTAGTTGGATGAAAAAGCAAGAGCCATCGTTCTGCTGTCTTCAAGAGACACATCTTACCCCAAAACAATCATCTTTTGAAAGTGAGAGGTTGGAATAAACTCTATCAAGCTAACTGCCCCCATAAACAGGCTGGAGTTGCCATCCTCATATCAGATACAATTGACTTCAAACTAAAATTAGTAA
Organism: Megascapheus bottae; assembly: GCF_031878675.1. NCBI lineage: Eukaryota > Metazoa > Chordata > Mammalia > Rodentia > Geomyidae > Megascapheus > Megascapheus bottae. The sequence continues at coordinate 1,073,563 of NW_028327641.1, read as the reverse complement.
GAAAAGACAAAGAAGGTGACTACATACTACTAAAGGGTTCTTTCCCCCAGGAAGACATAACGATCCTATATATTTACACACCCTTTTGAATATCCTCAAAAGATGGAAGATTCTGCCAGTGTAAGTTAGATTCCGGCATTGATATTAAATAATGCAATGAGTAGGGATTTATATTTGAAATATCACTGTTGACAAAATCTAACACACATTTGCTTAGTATTTGCTTTTGATTTCCCAAGAAGTTCAGTACAAGCTAACATGTGTGGCATATATCGACTGGGAGAAATGATTCAGAATATGTGACTCATTTGAACAGGAGACAGTGAAAAGATACAGAAGCAGGATACCCATATTGTGATAATTTGTATCTTTTGCATATTTTGTGTTTGTTATTAATTCCATTTGTAGTGTACATTTCTAGGTAAAAACTTTTAAAATGTTTCCAAACAATTTGTTATTTCAACAGCAAAAAAAGACATTTATATGCCTGATAAAATTCACAGAATCCAAATTTTTCCATATTTTTTTTTGGTGAGTCATAGATCGTGAACTCAGCCTCGGCACTATCCCTGAGCTCTTCAGCTCCAGGCTACCACCTTACCCTCGAGCCAAGCCCCACTTCCCATTTTCTAAAGGTAAATTGGAGATAAGAGTTTCACGTCTTTTTGTGCCAGGATGGCTTTAAACCCTGATCCTCAGATCTCAGCCTCCTGCGTAGCTAGGATTATAGAAGTGAGCCACCACCCCATCATGCTCAGCTTTATGGTATTTTTAAACAAGCCCTTTGGCTGGAACTCGGTCTGAGAACTGTCCTTCAGCTTTCCTCAAGCCTAGTGATCTTCTCCTTGAGCCACAGCACTACTTCTGGTTTTTTCTGTGTATGTGGTACTGCGGAATTGAACCTTCGTCTTCATACAAGCACTCTACAACTACGCCAAACTCCCAGAACCTCCACATTAGTTTTTATGATAGATCTTTCCATGCATCTAGGATGGCTTGAAATACTTCTTGAGTTTCCCAAGATAAGGGAGTATAGGTGTGTCCCATCCTGTGTGACTACATAACCATTGTTCAGGGTACAGTTCTCTCTTCATTCTACCCATCTAGAGCAATTTTCATCTTCCATGTATAATCATTAAACATTCAGCTCCTGTTCCTCTCTACTCCATTCTCTGGAACCATCGTGCTTTTTTGGCTCTAAGGGTTTGTTGATCCTTGGAAGCTCTGGAAGGGAAAACATACCCTAGCTCTTCCTTTATGACTGCTGTATTTTTAGTTTACTGTAATCAAGATTCATCTGTAAAATATAGTAAAATGTTCTTCCTTTTCAATGCATTGTTTTGCATATTTCTATCTTTTGATTATTATTAATAGTTGTGAATGGATTCTCCACATATTTGTTCTAGCCTCTGCTTTCTCTTCCGTTAGGTACAAATCTAGAAATAGAAGTGTTGGACCATATTTCTATGTAATTCTATATTTAGTACTTTTTTAGCACTCTCCACGCAATTTTTGATTGTTTTATATTCCTTGCAGTACTATTCCAAAGTTCTACTTCTTCTCACTACCTTCCCAGTAATAGTTAGACTTTGAAAGTTGTTTTTTTGTATGCGTGCGTGAGTGTGTGTGTTTGTGTGTGTGTGTATGTGGATCTTTTTGTTTAAAACTATATTTATATTAACATATTTAAAGTAATGATTTCATTGTAATTTTAATTTTTCTCATGACTGTTAATATTGAACTTCTTTCTACATTTGGACTACTATTTCTATATATTCTTTTTAGAAAATCCTCTCCAAACTCCAATTTTTTTCCCTTTTTTGTGGGGTAGTGGGGAAAGTCATGGGGCTTGGACCTTGGGCCGTGAGCTCTTTAGTTTAAGGCTATTGTCCTACCCTGACTATTGCCCCTCAGTTCTTCTGCTCACATCTCCCTACCCCTCTTCCCATTATATACAGAACAAAGGTCATCCTCAGTCCTTTTGAAAAAGTAAAACATACAGTAAATTTGTAGTATAAAACAGCAAGAAATAAATTTCTTGCCAGGTGCAGTGACTTCTACCTGTAATCCTAGCTACTCAGATATCAGGCTGATATCTAAAGATTTGGTTCAAAGCCAGCCTGGGTATTAGAAAGGCTATGAGACTCTCATCTACAGTTAACCACTAGAATATGGGAAATGGCACTGTGGCTTCATAGGTAGGGTGATAGCCTTGAGTTGAAGAGCTCAGGAACAGTGCCCAGGCCCAGAGTTCAAGCCTTACAAATCCCCCAGCCAAAAAAAGAAAAAAAGTTTCTTCCCCAAGTGACTATTATGCCAGACGTAGAACATTAACATTCTGGGTGTACTTCACAGTATTATTACTTGATACCCTAAGATTTTGCAATATTCTCACAGTACTAGCATATGTCATCATATAATGTAGTTCCTTTTCAATGGAATAATTCCATTTATAACCTAAATCTACTCCCCCGACTTATTTTTATCGATACCACAATTGCTCTACCATGATATGCCACAAGCCATTAAACATTTTATGGTGGGTAATTGAAAAGGAGTCTCATGGAGTTTTGTGCCAGGCTGGCTTTGAACCATGGTCCTCAGATCTCAGTCTCCTGAGTAGCTAGGATGACAGGCGTGAGCCACCAACACCTGGCTTGCCTTTTTATTTTTTTGTGGGTCTTGGGACTTGAACTCTGTGCCTAGGCACCATCCCTAAGCTTTTCAGGTCAATATTTCATGTAAGTCTAAACATTTAAGTAAAGGAATAAAATTCCAACAAAAAAAAGAATGAAATTCCAGACATGGTGTGTTTATAACTCGGTGTTAATTACTTGATGAAAATGTGCCATTCCAGAAGCTGGTGTCATTTGATGATGTAGCTGTGGATTTCAGCTGGGAGGAGTGGCAGCATCTGGACCATGCTCAGAGGACCCTGTACAGAGATGTAATGCTGGAGACCTACAGCAACCTGGTGTCCTTAGGTGAGCAAAAGTCAAATTCATTTGCAAGGCCAAGTGCCTTGTTATTTTGCAGATACGTGAATGTTTATCAAACTTTCAATACTATTTAAATGAAAGATTCCAGGCCCTGAGAAGTATCATTACTTTCTAAAGAAAACCTAAGGTAATTTTCTACTCATTCTTCAGGATACCTTCAGGATACTTTGACAACAGTTCTAAATTATGTTTCTTCTAATGGAGACGACATTCCAAACTTACACAGTAATTGTAAGTGGATAAACAATCCAGAATAGAATATATATCATTATTGGAAATAGGATCTACAAATCACTAAACAGTGAGTTTATAATGGAAACCTGGCACTAGGTGCAATGTTTCATGCCTGTAATCTTAAAATATTCAGGAGGAAGAAATCTAAGAATTCTAATTTGAAGCCAGCAATGGCATAAAAATTGCCATGAAACTCTATAACTCCAAGTAACCCCTCAAAAATGTTAGTGGAATGTCAAGAGTTTGACTTTGTGGTTGAGTGCTTGCCTAGCATGCATGAAGACCTATGCATGTAAGTGGAGCTGGGACTCAAACTGGTATTTTTCTAGCCTTGAGCAAGACAGCTAAGTTTTTGCCATACAAAATGAATCCAGAGCTGGGGAAAAGTCAACCATGGAGCCAATGAGAAATGAGAAAAAAATTTAATAGTTAACTTGTGAGTAGGATGTCTGCGAACTTAAAGCAATGATGACACAGCATAAGCAATAATTCTGTACTGTTTCTAATTTACAGGGCCCTGTGTTCCCAAACCTGTATTAATTGACAAGTTAGAGCACTGTGCAGAACTCTGGATAGGAAATTCCTCTGACAAGAATATCACAGGTGAGTGAATGCATCTTCATATTGATGTTGGAGCCTGAGCCCCATTGGTAAGTTCATGTTGTGATGTACTGAGCAATAATATTCTTAGTTACCCTAAATCCTGTGTGGAACCTGTGGAATTCTTTGTGAATGAATCAAGAATCATTTTCTTTTCCCAATCCTATGCTTGGTCTCTGGGCCCGAGCATGGTCCTTGGGTTTTCTCAAGGCTAGCTCTCTACTTCTTGAGTCATAGCACCACTTCTTGCTTTTTCTTTGTATGTGTTACCAAGGAACTGAACCAGGTCTTTGTGCATGCTAGCCCAAACCCCTGGCACCAAGAATCATAGGGTGATATAATGAATTCTATGTGGCAGTAGAGTTAAAGTTAGATTTCTCTGTAGAAATCACTGTGAAACAAAATAAAATGAGAAAGCCATGAGCCCGTGGCTCATGCCTGTAATCCTAGCTACTTAGGAGGCTGAGATCTGATGATCAAGGTTCAAAGACTGACCTATCACAAAAACACCTTAGACTCTTCTCTCCAATGAACCAATAGAAAATGAGAAGTGGGGTTGAGGCTAAAGACATAGGGCAGTAGCCTTGAGCTGAAGAGCTCAGGAAGAACAGCCAGGTCTAGAATTCAAGTCCCATGACTGCAAAAAAAGAAAGAAAGAAAGAAAGAAAGAAAGAAAGAAAGAAAGAAAGAAAGAAAGAAAGAAAGGAAGAAGAAAGAGGGAAGAAAGAGGGAAGGAAGGAAAGGAAGACAAAAAGAAAGAAAGAAAGAAAGAAAGAAAGAAAGAAAGAAAGAAAGAGAGAAAGAATGATATTTCATTTCTTTAAAACTAAGACTATAAATGATTGAGCAAACAAGGAATGTCAGGGCATTATTCTCTGATAAGGATATCTTTTTGCTGGTAGGAAGAGACTGGTATTCAGAACCAGACCTTTCCACCAGAAATTGAGCCTAGTGGTAGAGTGCTTGCCTAGCATGCACAGAGACACAGGTTTGATTCCTTATTACCACATACATAGAAAAAGCCAGAAGTAATGTCTTCATTGGTAGGGATCTAGTCTTGCGAAAACCCAAGGACAGTGGTTAGGTCCTAAGTTCAAACCCAAGAATGGAAGGAAAAAAAAAACAAAGTTTCAATCAACATAAGAAAATTAACTAGACAATGAGCTGGAGATTTTCTGGTCTTCCATGGTTCTGAGGGACAGGAGTGTTAGAAAAGGAATTTTTATAAGACTTCAAATGGAAAGAAACAAATTTCAAAATTCCCACAAATACCTAAATTGAGACTTTAGTGAGAAGTTGTAACTGAAGGGATTTAGGTGTAAGTCCTTACTCTCAAGAATCGTTCTTGCTTGGATCAAAGGCATACAGACATATAAATCAAACTTGTGGCCGCTGAATCTAGAAAAAATTCGTGTTCCTCACTTAATGGTTAATAAGCAAACAGCATTGAAACTGGGTAAGGTAATCCTATCTGCTACTCAGGACCTGAGACTCTTATCTGTAGTTAACTCTAGAAAACAGGAAGTGGGGCTGTAGCTCAAGGATAGGGGTTATAGTCTTCTGCTGAAGTGTTCAGGGACAGGGCCGAGGCCTATGAACTACAAAAAAAAAAGAAAAGAAAAGAAAAGAAGGTTTTAAAAAGACGCAAAACAGCCCAATATTTAGATTATTTCTCAAAAATAAATGAAAGGTAGCTATTCCTCAATGTATAAACAAAACAGTATTTGAAAAAAAAACACCTGCAGGTATACTATAGGTAGTACTCAGCTTATAACTGTAGCAATACATAGATGGGTAATTTCAATAAATATTTCCTGTGATATAAAAAGAGAACTAAAACACAGAAAAACATTATTGGTCATTGTAAAATATCATTTTCTTAATATGTTAGGGAGAAAAGCATATATTTCTCACAAATCAATTTCCACTTTTATATTTTAAAATATCTAACACTTACGATGGGAAAGTAAAGTCATTACCTTTACAGTAAGGAATATTTGTATCTCATGTATGTTTGTGTCTTTTTTTCTATGACTCATTTTAGATGTCCAGGAAATGGAAAATGTGTTCAAGACCTGCCAGGAAAGTCCACATGAATGTCTTTGTGAAGTAGCAGTTGCAAGTAGTATCGAAGTGGAGGAAAACGTGAGATTAGCAACAACTTTAAATTTGAGCTCTACACATAATCCAGAGCCGATTAGTAATAACGGTAACAACTTAGGGGTGAGGACTGAGGAGTGCATTAAGTGTCAGAACATGCTTCTGTCACCTAAGCCTGATGAGATGCATGCTGCATATAGATCCCGTATGTCTCCTGTTCTTAAAAAATCCATTGGATATTCAGAGCATTTTATTCATGATTGTGACAGTCCAAAAGATCTGCAGTATCATAATTCTGTTCTCCCTGCCCAAGAAATTCTTCAGGGAGGGAGGAAAACTGCTAAATGTACTGTGTGATGAAAAATATTGTACTTAACACCGACCATCACTACACATCCGAAAATGTACACAGGAGAGACTCCTCATACATGTAGTGAATGTGAGAAATCTTCAGTAATGAAATACGCCTTACAATACCTCAGAGCAAATATCCTGAGATATGTGATGCATACATCAAGTGTGAAAATTAATTTCTGAGAAGTCAGTCCTGACACTCCAACCTCGATCTCCAAGAGAAGACAAACCTTATGAATATGAGGAACGTAATAAAAATTTCTGCCCAGAATTCAGCTCTCAGCACACATCAGAGATCTCACACAGAAGAGAAATCTTATGAATGGGATAAATGTGGGAAGACTTTTAGAGTGAAATCATACCTCACTTTGCACCAGAGAAGACACACAGAAGAGAAACCTTATGAATGTAACAAATGTGAAAAGTCTTTCACCCAGAAGATACACCTTCGAGATCATCAAATAACACACACAGGAGAGAAATCTTATAAGTGTAATGAATGTGAAAAGTCTTCCAAGGGAAGGGAAAACTTTGAGTTCATCAGAGAATACACACAGGAGTGAAACCTTATGAATGTAACCAATGTGTAAAGTCTTTCAGACAGAAATCTTCCCTCAAATTGCATTAAAGAACACACACAGGAGAAACACCTTATGTGTGCAACAAATGTGGAAAGACCTTCAAGTGGAAGTCATATCTTGATGGACATAATAAAACACACATATTAGAGAAAACTTAAGCATGTAGTGAATGCGGAAAGTCTTTCAAATGGAAGGTAAAACTCCATGTTCATCAGAGAATATACTCAGGAGAAACACCTTATGAGTGTAACATATGTGGAAAGTCCTTCACACAGAAGCCAAACCTCAACATGCATAAGACAATTCAAACAGGAGAAAAACCTTATGAATGTAACCGATGTGGAATGCCTTTCAAATGGAAGTCTTCCCTCAAATTGCATCAGAGAACACACACAGGAGAGAAACTGTACGAGTGCATCAAATGTGGTAAGACCTTCAGATGGAAGTCACATTACAGGAGGCATAACAGAATTCACACGTATTAGAAACCTTAGGAATATAACCAAAGTTGAAAGTCTTTCGTGCAGTATTCACCCTTCAGGAAGCGTAAGAGAGTTCACACATATGAGAAGCCTTAGCAATGTAATAAATAGGAAAGACTTTTTAGTCTGTGGAAGAAAACTGAGCTTGTGTCACAGAACCAACACAAGATCAAACCCTTAATCAATGTAGCAAATGTTCAGTATTTTTCCCAGATGGCACAAGTCAAGATTTATCACTAAACACCCACAGAATAGAATCCTATGAATAAAATGAAAGGGAAAGTTTTTTGAAGAACTCATAGTTGAGTTTGCATGATACCACACAGACACAGGATAAAAATCGTATGAATATAAGAATATGAAAAATCCATCATGAACGCATGACTAAGTATAAAATGCACATAGGAGAGAAAAACCTTATGAATATTACAAATGTGGAAAGTGTTTGACCTGGAAGGCATACTTCTGTGTGTCAATCACAAACCTGATTCCCATAGAAGAAAAGAAAACTAATGAATAGAAGCAATGTGCAATGACTTTTAATCAGAAGTCAGTCTTCACTACATTTCAGAACATACACAATAGAGAAATTCTGAGTAATGAAAAACATTTAGCTATATATGGAATCTCTGTATATGGGAGCATTAGGGTAAGTCTTCTAAAAAAGTCAACCTTCAGCAAGCATTAAGAGCACTCACAGAAGAAATAATAGCATGTAGGAAAAACTTTGTCAGAAACCTCTAAAAGCTGCCTGTGTGGCTTAGTGGTAGAGTGCTAACCTATCAAGGATGAAGGCCTGGGTTAGATTCCCCAATACTACGTGAAAAGAGCAAGCAGAAGCAGCATTGTGGTTCAAATGGTAGAGTTCTAACCTTGAGCAAAAGTAGCTCAGGCCCTGAGTTCAAGCCTAAGGATTGGAGAGAAAGAGAGAGAGAGAGAGAGAGAGAGAGAGAGAGAGAGAGAGAGAGAGAGAGAGAGAGAGAGAGAGAGAGAGAAAAGAGAGAGAAAGAGAGGGAAACAGGAACTTCTAAATTTTACAGAGATAGAGGAGAGAGAGAGGGAGACAGAAACTAATTTCGAAACTTTACAGTCTTTCTATTTCCTTAGAAATTCTTCTATGTCATTCTTTCTGACAGAAGCACAGAATTCCATTGTGTAAAAATACCATATTTGATCTACTCATCAACTGACGGGCATCTGGGTTGGTTCCATACCTTTGCTATAGTAAATAGTGCTGTGATAAAGGTTATTGTTCTAGTGAATTTAGTATGTCCTATCTGGACGATTGGCAAGTAATGAAATTGCTGGATCACAGGGGAGCTCTATGTTTAGTCTTTTTGGGATACTGCCATAGTGCTTTCCATAGTGGTTGAACGAGTTTGCAATCCCACCAGCAGTGTAATAGTGATCCCTCCTGGCCACATCCCCTCCAGCATACGTTATTAGATTTCTGGATGTTGGCCATTCTAACTGGAGTGAGGAGGAAAAGGGAAAGAGGAACTGAAACTTTCTCTCCTTACAGATGACATGATTCTGTATTTAAAGAACCCTATAGACTCTACTCCGAAGCTGCTTGAGCTGATATAAAACTTTGGTAAGGTAGCAGGGTATAAAATTAACCCTCAATGTCAACTGCCTTCCTATATGCCAACAAATGAGAGGAATGAGGCAAGAATCAGGATAGCAACTCATTTTGCTATCAAAGAAAATAAAATACCTAGGAATTAACTTAGAATGTAAAGCAGGTTTTTGATGGAACTATAAACCCTGGAGAAGGAAATTAACGCAGAACTGAGGAAATGCAAAACCTATGCTCCTGCTTTGTAAGAAGTAATATTGTAAAAATGGCAATCTTGATAAGGACTATCTACAAATTCAGTGCAATATTCATCAATATCCCAATGTCATTCTTTAAAGAAACAGATGAGGAAATCCAAAATTTCACTTGCAATAATAAAAGACCCCTTATAGTCTGCCTTCTTGCATGATACATAATGTTTAATCTCACCTTCTCCACCAAAATCTCACCTTTCTCATTGAGACATAGGTGGCCCTGTTTACCAGCAGCAAAGGCTCAAACGCACAGTTTCAAGTGTCACCACTGCCTCTGTTACTGTGTTGATCCAACAGGGAATGAAGTTCAGGCGCTGATGCTCTCCTTCATATGCAGGGCAGGATGAGCCCAACCCTCCCTCATCTTCCTCTTCCAATTTTTGGGAAAAAATGTGCTGGCATAAGTCCTCAGGTGTGGGGCATGTCTGATCCACACTTTTAATCCAGGCTGGTCAGGACGCTGAGATCTGAGTATGGAAGTTCCAAGTCACCTAGAACAGGAAAGTCTGATAGATTCTTACTACCAAAAATAAAAACAGCTGGGAATGGAGTTTGGGCTCAAGTGGTAAAGGGCTAGTCTTGAGTACAAATGCTTAGTGCCCAGGCCCTGAGTTCAGGCTCCAGCACTGCCAACAACCTCACTTTAGTGAGATTTTAGCTTTATCCATGTAGGCACATCTCACTGGAATCTTTGCTGGTAGAGATAGTCTTCATAATTTTGTCTCAAGGTAAAGGTCCTCCTGGGGTAGTACACAAAAGGTGTCATGGAGAGAGGAGCCCCACTTGCTCCAGGTTTGAAGATGGCATAATTCAAGCCAGCATGGAGTTGGCACATCAGTCTTTTTCCTAGCACCACCTACATGTGAATGTCAAATGACATTGATTGTTGTGGGATTGTGTGATTGAAGTGCCCCATTAAGGGCAGTGTTAGCACATCCAAACTAGGATACCAGGAATGCTGAAATCTCAAAGCTAAGATTTCTGTTGGCTACAGAAATGCTGGTGTGTCTGTTATTCACTAAAAGTTCAGGTGCAAAGATTCTGAAGCTTGATGCCATGTGTTTATTCCATTTAGTAAAATTATTTTAATGCACTCTATAAGTTAAAACATTTGATAAGAGTCAGGGATAGTGAAAACATTGTTCTTGAATTCAGGTGTCTGGCAGGGTAATGGGGGGGCTGTTGGTGGCTGGGACTATGAAGCTGGAGCTGCTATCAAACCATGGATCATGTTCCTCTTTGTCTGGGAGAAATGACTCCAAACATGAAATTCGAATGGTGAGGAAAAGATGATGATGTACTCAGGAAATTTCTCCTAAACAAATGCTCATGTGGAAGTGGGATGGGGGCTGGGCATATCTGAGGCAGAGCTTAAAGGGGCTTCTCGTGGCGTTGAGAACGTTCCTTGCGACTTCAGGCATGCAGCAGGGTGTTTTAGATGGCCATTGTGAGATGGATGGAATAAGACTGGAGACAAGATGAATGCTGGGATCCTGCAATGCTCTTGCATGAGTGGCTCGTGGCTCACCTGAAAGAACTAATTATGTCTAAAAAAGAAATCAGGAATTTGTTTTGATTAGATAATACCTGTAATCCGAGGCATATTCAGGATCCTGATCTTAGTATTGTGGTGTAAAACCAACCCAGCAAAGGGAAAAATGCATGAGACTCTTACTCCCAGTTTAGAGCAAGAACAAAGATTGAAGTAGAGCTGTGGCTCAAGAGCTAGAGTGCTACCTTGAGCAAAGAAAAGCTAAGAAAAAGCTCCAGGTCTTGAGTTCAAGGCCAGGAATGAAAGAAGGAAGGTAAAAAAGGGAAGTATGTGAGGAAGGGAAATATATAAATGAAAGAGAGAAGGAACTAGAAATTTAAAACTAGAGAATATTTAAAAGTCATCAGTCCTTCTAAGAAAAGTGTTGGTGTATGGGTTATATATGTGGTGAACTGGAAGCCCAGCAGTGACTTGTTAACCAAAGAGTCACCATGATGAGCAAAGGATAGAAATCTGCATGAGCCTCTTAGCGGACGGAGTCAAAGAAGAGAACCTCAGCTCCCATCCCATATTTAGAAGTATATAGAGATGGGGAAGTTGGCATCACCTTGATGTCATTGTGTCCATGGAGACTGGAAGCCATGGCTCTGTGAAAGCACAATGTTCTGGTTACTGAGCTGAGAGGCTGAGGAGAGCCAAGTCCTGGCCATGAAGAAATCAGGGTGGCAGCAGAGCAACTCTGCTGCAGTGTGTGCCTGCTTGGCTGTTCTTATTCTGTGGTGGATCAGGCCGGAGCGGGTGATAGTAACTGTTTTGTGGTCACAAGCCCTTCACCAAGAGCTTCCTCTGGGATCCTCATAAGCTACAGGGTGGCTGGTGGTGGGATGTGTGTGGGGTGGAAGTGACAGAGGGATGGACGCATGGCAAGGTGGGTGAAGAGATGAGAGGAATGATGAGAGCCCAGTTCATTAGTTTCCAAGGTTAATGGGTTGGAGGTAGAGAGGCATGAGGGAGGAAAGATGGAGGCAGGGGAAGGTGGTGACAGAGTGAGGCCATCTGTAGTGCCAGCCTGGCCATCATCTGAAGCCCATAGGCAGCTTCCTGATCCCTCACTTTGTCCTGCTCCTTGTGGAGGGAATGTCACGTGTACCCAGTGCTAGGGGTGGGGCAATGTTAGTAGCACCTGGAGAACCATTGGCCTCTACCTGGGTGAGGGGTGGTTATGGCTCCCATGCTGGGTGGCCTGATAGCTATGGAACAGATCTCTCCTTAGCTACCACAGTCAGTGGCTGCTCTCCATCTAGGGTTAGGGCACCTGCTCAGCCATCAGGACACCCCATGCCAGGACAGAGGCCTACAATTCAGATGGCAGCACAGGGGTGAAGATGATCTCACCGTAGCCCTAGTTACATGGCTGTCCCTGCATGCAGGTCAGGATGAGTTGGGGGAAGAGGTTCTCTGTGTTTTTCCACAGCCTATCCCGGCCTCTTCTTGTGTCTGATTAGACCCAGAGAGTACCAGGTTCCCTCTCATAGTCCTGGTTCTTTTTCTTTTACAGTCATGAGGCTTGAACCCAGGTCATGGGTACTGTCCCTGAGCTCTTTTGCTCAAGGTTGATGCTCTACCATTTGAACCATAGTGCCATTTCCAGTTTTTCCTTTTCATGTGGATCTCTGATATCTCCAGTGCTGTGCCTGCAGGGAGGCACTCACCACACAGACAGAGCCACCTCTGCCGTGACTGTGACTGCCCACAACCCTCACACCCACTCCTTGCACACCCCTCGACACCAGTTTTAGCTCCTCTTGGCCTGGGTGTCCAGCCTACCCCTTCCTACACTCAAAAAGGGTCTACAATTGTCTTCCCAAGGTCCTTTCCTCTGCCAGGCAGAGTACAGACTGTGCACTTCTTGACGATCACAGAGCTCAAAGCCAAAGGCTGAGATGCAGAAGGGGGTGACACAGTAGCTGCACAGGGCCCATGCATCATCCTGTGCATCCCACAGCCTGTGACTTCCCCCACCCCGTTGGCAGGGAAGCTCCATGCCCACATCCTGATCCCTGGTCCCCTCCAATTCCATTCTCCCTTGGATTTTGCAGACTGTCTACCATCAGCATCTGAAATTCTATTCATCACTTTATGTCCTTATCACGGATTTGCTACTTTGGCAGGATCTCCCCGTGCCTGGAGAGTGGGCATGTCATGTACTCTCTGTGGAGAAGTTGCCCCAGGAGAAGAAATATGCACTTCATGTGAGTGTTGGACAGGGCAGGAGGGCTCCCTAGGATCAGAAGCCACAGGAGGGGTGCAGATGGGGGAATGCTAGGGGCCCCAGGGGACAGTGGGAGTTAGGGCACAGTTGATTCCTTCTGCAGGGTTGACACCGCTTCACAAACCCAAAAGAAAGAGGTTCACATTACAGATGTCAGAGACAGTGCAGATTGCCAATGGGCGCAGGGGTCACTGTCACCCCCAGATGCTGGCTGCATGCTGGGATGCACGCAGAGATGTTTTCAAGATCAGATAATGAGGATGTTGCAGTTTGTAACCATTCTTTTCAGATGGCTCTCTACCTCTCTTGAGCTTCATCTCTATCTTTGGCTTTTTCTTGGCAGTTAACTGGAAATGAGAGTTTCATGGACTTTCCTTTCTGGACTGGCTTCAAACAGAAGCTATGCACAGTTTTCAAACCATACCCTACTGAAGAAGGGAAGCTTGATCTGGTGCTTAACTGGGTTGCACTTTGGCTCCGTTTGCTATGCCTCACGGGAGGGGGCTCATCATTTGTAGACTAAGATCTCATGACCTTCAAAGCCAAATGCTACCTGAAAGTTCAGGGTCCCAGCCTATGTGTTGGGCCTGGGTGAATACATTCTCTGTTATGCTGGGTCATCAACCCATGTTTTAAGCTGGAAGTAGGCAGTGCCACATTTGATAAGAACATCTGCCAGAGATTGTCACCTCATGAAAGCAGATTCTAAATTTGTATTCCATTTCCTGTGGTGGAGAAATCCCCTCCAAGTTAGACAGGCTCACATCCACCTGCAGGTCACACTCCTAATGCACCCTTGAGTGTCCTCATGGTATTGGGATCTAAGTTTGCAGGGAATGCTGGTTTAGTCCATGAATTAGCTGGACAAGTGATGACAAACGTGTTGTGGATTAATATGAGAACAATTTAAGAAGCCCTGGAGGAGCATCATCCTGACCCTCTGTGGTGCTATAAATATGATAGGATGTTCCAGACTGAGAAACAATCACATGGCTTTGTGTTTGGCATCCAGACAAGTGAGTGCATGTCTTAGCTGTCAGCCAATACAGAGGAGGACATGAATAAGTGGGTGGAAAGCATCTGTCAGACCCCTGTCTGTGGGCAGGTGGAGAGAACATAGGAAGGTAGATACCATGGCTGTGGTGGGGCCAAAAAATGGTAAAAGAGGCAAAGGAACCAGGTACTGGTAGCTCAAGACTGTCATCCTAGCTACTCAGGAGTTTGAGATCTGAGGATCACAATTCAAAGCCAGCCCAGGACAGAAACTCCATGAGACTCTTATCTGCAATAAACTACTGAATGCAAGAAGCTCAAGCTCAGTGACAGCATCCAGGCCTAGCGTTCAAAACCCAGGACCGGCAGAAAAAAGTATCAAAGGACAAGAAGCTGGCCAAAAGTTAGAGGGACTCTATCTTGACAAACAATACAATGGTAAGTTGCACTCAGAAGACTTGCACAAAATCTGGAAATGCCTGAGACCTATCTATGTATGTTTCCTGTTTGTCTAAATACATATGTTTATGCATTTATATATTAGCATAGAGAGACAGATCAATACATATGACTATACATATACACATAGCCAGACACTTATGGGTGTGTGGTATACTGTGTGAGAGTTTGTGTTTGTGTTTTGTGGATGGCTATCTCTGTTTAGGAAAGGTAGAAAATATGTCAATATCTTTAAAAAAACTTGATAAAATATAGAGAGACATAAGCTCTTGAGGGAATCTGAAATGACAAGATTATTCACAGGCACGTTTATCCTTATGGATTCCTCAGCAAGTTTTAAGTTTTTTCATTATTTTCTTTCTTTTTTTGAACCAGTGCTAAGGATTTCTCTCAGGGACCAGGTGCTGCCAATTACTAATTTTCTCATGGCTGGTACAAGAGCCACAGTTCCACTTTTGCCTTATTTATTCCTGCTTCACTGAAGATAAAGATTTCTATCAGTGACTTTCTTTCAGGGGCTGGATTCTAACGAGGATCCCCAGACCTCAGCCTTCTCTATAGCTACAATTAACAATATGAGAACCCAGCACTGGGTTCCAATGCACAGGGCAAGAAATTGAGTGAATCTCTCAACTCCAATTAGCTGTAATAAGCTAGAAGTAAAAGACCAATACCTTTGAGGAAAAGATGCTGAGGGTTATCACACAGGCCCTATGAGTAAGCCGTAAACCCTGTACACATGTGTGCATGCACACATTGGCAGATACACACACACATGCACACACACAATATCTCAGGCAATATTGTATTTTGAATTAATATCCAAAGATTGGACAACAGGATAGCAAGTAATAAAATCTGTTTTTCTTGTCTACATTGAGGGAAAGGGATAAGTCTCAAGATGCAGAAGCGAAGAATTCAGAGGCAAATGCTGTGAGTGAATAACTTGTAAAAAGCACATTTCTTTTCTTTTGTTTTTTCTGCCATTCCTGGGGCTTGAACTCAGGGCCTGAGCACTGCTCTTGGCTTTTCCCAAGTCTAGCCCTCTGCCACTTGAGCCACATTGCCATATGGATTTTTATATCTGTGTGATATTAAGGACTCAAACCTAGATCTTCATGGATGCTAGGCAAGCACTCTACCACTGGGCCAAACTCTAAACCCCGATAAAGTATTTATAAATAGTCATCATCATCATATAAAAATAACCTTTCTCCTACAAAGAATGAACACTTATCTATGTCTGTAAGACTTTTTTATGTCACCAATGCTTCTGTGATTTTCCCACTTGCATTTTTACAGATGACAGCACAGATATTCATCAGGAAGAAAAATAGATTAGGATACAGAAACCTAACAACGTCCTAGTAGATTGAAGTGAAAAATATGTGCAAGATGGCCTGGTATTTCATCTATTTGTAGAGTGCTTGGCTACCACACAAAAAGACTCTGGTTTGATTCTGCAGTACCATATACATAGAAAACTCTGGAAGTGGTGCTGTGGCTTGGTGGGACAGCTATAGCCTAAAGAAAGCCTAAGAACAATGGTCAGGCTCTTAGGTCAAGTCCCAGGACTAGCAAAATAAAATGTCCAAGAGGCAAAATGCAAGCTGAGAAGGCACTGTGAAGCAAAATGTCTTGTGAAGGGTAAGGGGAATAGTGACAGTTAAGTTTGGATCTTACATAAGAAAGGCTCCTTGAGCCTGAGACCAGGCTAGCACTTACGCATAGTTAATGACTTGGGATTTGAACAAAAAGGTGTGCTGTTTACTACATCCATATGTGAGGTGGGAAGGGAGATTCAGCCTCCAGTATGTCTTTGGGGAGGTGTTCTGTGAGCAAGGAGCTTTGGTCATTGGGCCTTGAAAGGTGACCCTACCTCCCTCACAATGGAACAGAATATGGAACCCTGGTAACCAAGCCACTGTATGTGACAACCAGCTCAAGCCAGCTCCCTTGGCCTGTGGCTAAGGAACCAGAAAGATGTTGCTCTGCTGTTGCCAAAGGTCAGGAGGCTCGCATCTCAGGCATGAGAAATATGGATGTCTTACTTGAAGAAGTAGATGCTGGATCAGTGCCAAGCCAAAATTCCAGTATATCAGGCATTTCTCTAGGAAGAAAGCCAGGAAACTCCAGGGCAACTCAGATGAGGTATATTGAGAGGAAACCTATTTGAACCCATCATCCTGCCCACACACTACAACCTTCTTGTGTGCTTTCAAGTGACTATACTGAGATTAGAGTGTTTCATTTCCAATCTACTCTATCCCAATTCCTCAGTGTGAAGTGTGGTCCCATTCCTACGTTTGAAATATCCACTGTTTTGCTAACATAGTGTGATAGTAAGTCAGCTCAGACTCTGAATGAGCCTTGTAACCTATGGATCATGGAGGAAGGCCTGTTGGAGATGCTGCTGACAAAGCTGATACCTGCCTACCAGAAAGGTGATCTCTTTTATGTGGGAAACTTCCTGCACAATTTTCAAATAGTGGAGGACAATGTAGTAGTAGCTGGAAATTCTCTTGAAAAAGTGAGTGTTCCCCCTCCAAACCCAGGTTTGCTCACCCTTCCTGGCCAAGTCTTGGAATACTTGGCTCCTCTCTGAGCCTGTTTGGTTCACTGCGGTGTTCACAGGGGAGCTAAGCATGATACAAGTGCACAAACTACTTTATTATGACTGGGACACCATGCCATTTCATTTCCCTCACAAGCTACTGAAGTGTCAACAGTGTGCTTACTGAGAAGTTGGATTTCAGGCATGAGTAAGTGGCTCCCAACTGCAGCCCTCACCTAGGTGACATCCTAGGAAATCCCATTTCCCAGTAAGAAATGAGGTGTCAATACTAATGGCGGAGGCCTGTGAAATACTGGACTCAGAGGAAAAGCTGGGGGCTGAATCACTTTTGAGCCATCAGGGAAGGATTGTGATAGCTTTGCCTGTTAGAACCTGAAAGCATTAACATCTTGGTCTGTGGTCCAGTGCTGCCACTTGAACCTGAACCCAGGTCTAAATGCCATCCCTTTGGTGTTCAAAAATTAGCACTGTACCATTTGAGTCATAGGTGAAGTTCTGGCTTTTTGCTGCCTAATTGAAGACAAGTGCCTTTAGACTTTTACTGACTAGACTGGCTTTCCACTGTGATCTTCAGAGCTCAGCCTGCTGGGTGGCTAAGATTAGAGGAATGAGCATTTAGTTCTTTATTTAGAGCATTCACTTATTGATTTATTTAGAGCATTTACTTAGTTAATTTAAGGTGCGTTTACTTTGGACAGATGCATAGAGGCCTCTCACAGAAGCTTCTGGAAGTGGGATGTAAAAGTCATCCTGTTCTCGAGTGTCTCTTACCCCCCTCCCAGCACATAAGTGCACATCTCTGCAGGACAGCCACAGCATTAGAGTCCTGTAAGAAAGGGACTTTGGTAGAAGGCTCAGGATGGAGAGAGAAGGCTCCTACTTTCCTTGTACCGAATGTGCCCACAGCATCATGTGTTCCATCTATACGATGTTAATGGACTTCTACCCCAGTGATTTCTACGAGTTCAAGAACTGCCACATCCTGACACAACTCAAGCACTATATGAGGCTCCACATGCCGGCTTTGGACCTGCTCTTCTAGACACATACTTTTTGACCAGCTGGAGGAATGTGCGTCCAGTAAGACCAAGAAAAAGTAGAAGTCCTGGTGTGGGTGCCCCAGAGCCTGTGAGTAGGAAGCCCATGTGATCTAGATATTGGTTGGCCCTTACTTCTTCAGAGCTTGGCAAAATGCCCTTTATGGATGGTGTCAGCCAGGTAATGTCTGTCCTCTGAAAGGACTCGGGAATAAGCACTCATTAGAAAGACCCTACACCTCCTCAGAGTTCAGTCCAAACTCCAGTTCTACAGGTTCCTCCATTAGATCCTCATGGCAGTTGAGTGACACTTCAACTTGCAGAGTCCACTCTGTCCACTCTGTACCTATTTCCATTCTTAGGTTTGGGTCATCCTGGAAGAGCTTATCCTGAACTCGGGATGAAAAACCCACCAATGGAGCTGGTGACTGATGGAGACAGAGAATCATCACTGCACTCCAGAAAGCATGGGCCTTCTGTAGAAATTACCAAACAGGTTTAGAGTCCTGTGGATATACCTTTTGCTCCGAACCCCATGTGTGACACAGTTGAACCTGCAGATACTATGGAGGAAGAAAAAGAGCAGCCAGATTTCCTTCCGTTTCCTTTCACACTCCACCCAGAGTCAGTCCATCTGAGTCAGAGTAACACTCCACTTATTGTGCAAGCTGAAGGGGCACACGTTGGTCTCATGGAAAATGTCCCCATGGGAAGCAGCAAGTCTACTCTCAATACTGGATTCATTGGAAGAAAATGAATTCATCCTCACAGAATATCCAGACCCATCCATCTCACTAAAAGAGACTCAATCTCCAATTGACAAACCAGAATCCATCCCCCTCTTAACTCAGGAAGGACATTCTGTTTCTCATGAGGAAGGAGACCCTTCTGAAGACTCTGAAGTAGAATTACTGTCTGAAGGCAACTTGGAGGCCAGTCTGGATTTAGAGCTTCCCTGTCCCCTTCCTAAAAAGACATCTCTTTATCTTGCTCTCATGATTCTTGTCAAGTATTCATTGTATTTACTTTGCTAACTATTAAACTCTCATTGTTAATATTATGGTGTGCAGTTCTTCAGTCCTTATTATACTGTGTTTTATTTTCCACTTAGAATGTGAGACCTCAGACACCTAGGTCCTGGGTGGGCCAAAAACCAGACAGGTCTGGTCCCATAGAAGACAACCTTACTGGATATACAGGGAACTATGAAATGCATGGAATCACCAGGAATCCAGGCCAGGCCTCCATGGAAAGACAAGTCAGCTACCAAAGCTTAAGGACAGAGCAGATGCCAATGTGTTTTGTCAATCGGGAGAAGTGCCAGAGTAACTGTAATATTATGTGGGAGTCTGTTCTGTGAGTTCAAGTCTGTTTATATATCCATTGTGCTTTGTACAAATATTTAAGAAAATTAAAACTCCACAATAGCATGAAAAATCTACTTTGGCTTTGAATGTGGCCTAGTTGTAGAGTGCTTGCCTAGTATACAAGAAGACCTTGATTCAATTCCTCGGCACTGCATACACAGAAAAAGCAGATGGGGCACTGTGGCTCAGGTGTCACAGTGCCACCCTTGAACAAATGTGGCCAAGGACAGTTCCTTGTCCCTCCGTTCAAGCCCCAGGACTAGCCAAACAAGAAATCATACCATTTTCCACACATTTGGAAATAAATCTGTTTTATCTAACCCTACTTCTCTTTTGCCAGTCCAGGGTGTGTGCCACCAAGCCAAACTACTGGCCCCCAACCTTACTATTTTGAATCATTTAATTTTTTTACATAATCATATTTCATGCTGTCTGTATTAATACCATAAACAGTATGCTTAGTGTAATAATGTTAAAGGTAAAACATAAGAAATTAATAACTAAAATTCCTTTTTTATTAGTTTTATAGCATTACTACAATTTTATGAGAAAAATTACCTAGAATGTTTATTTTAGACTTCAAGTAATCCATTTTGATAAATATATCAACCTACATCATTTATTTGAACACATTTTAAACTATTTTTTTCAGGAATGAAAATACATATATATTTGTTGTAAATGAAATTTATGACTTGGGGGGAAGGGAAAGAGAAAAGGGGGGAGGGGGTAACAGTGTTTACAAGAAATGTACTCATTACATATATAACAGCAATCTCTTTGTATATCACCTTAACAAATTTTTTGAAAAGTAGAATAAGTTTAAATGTCTACTTTGGGCAGAATTTTTTTTGCCATTGCTGGGCTTAGACTCAGGACATGAGCACAATCCTTGTTTTTGATTTTGTTTATTCTTAAGGCGCAAGTTCTATCACATGTGCCACAGCACCACTTGTATCTTTTTTATCTATGTTGTGCTGAGGAATTGAACTTGGGTCTTCATTCATGCTCGGCAAGAACTCTTCCACTAGGCTTAACTTATGGCCCCAGTGGGAAGGAAGTTTTCCATAAAATATGTAGGAAATATGTCCACTCACAAAAGCCATCAAAAATAGAAAAAAAATTATATACTTAGATAACGACATGCCAGTATTATGGCAGATCTCTGTAATTCTAGCTTCAAGAGTGGCCTATTTGGACCGGGAGTTGGCTGGCTGAAGTAAAGTGCTATCCTTGAGCAAGCCCTAGGACAGTTCTCTGGCCATGAGTTGAAGCCATAGGACATGCAAAAAATAATAATGTAATGCCCGTGACTGGTGGCTCACCCTGGTAATCCTAGCTACCCTGGAGGATCGAGGTTCAAAGACGGCCCAGGCATAAAAATCTGTGAGAATCTTATTTCCAAATAATCCAGAAAATTCAAAATGACAATGTGCCTCAAGTGGTAGAGCTCTTGCCTTGAGCTGAAGAGCTTAAGGTAAACATCCAGGGCCAGAGTTCAAGCCCCATGAGTGAAAAAAAGAAAAAGAAAAAGAAAGCCCTTATCTAAGGCTGGAGTGCACACTAGTGGTAGGTTGCTTGCCTAGTATGCACAAAGCCCTGTGTTCAATTACTCTGTACCACTTACACCAAAAAAAAAAGCTGGAAATGATCCCAGAAGGTTGGGTCCTGAGGATCACAGTTCAAAGCCAGGCCAGACACTAAAGTCCATGAAACTGTTACTTCCACTTAAGCACCAGAAAACCAGAAGTGACACTGTGGCTCAAGGTGTTTAAGGTTGTAGCCTTGAGCTGAAGAGCCCAGGGACACTGCCCAGGTGCACAATTAAAGTCTTACAACCAAGAGACAGAGACAGAGAGAGAAAGGAGAGAGAGAGAGAGAGAGAGAGAGAGAGAGAGAGAGAGAGAGAGAGAGAGAAAGAGAGAGACAGAGAGAGACAGAGAGACAGAGACAGAGAGAGAGACAGAGAGACAGAGACAGAGAGAGAGACAGAGAGAGAGACAGACAGGCAGACAGACAGAGACACAGAGACAGAGACAGAGACATCAAACAGTCAGGGACTGCTGGCTGATGCGTGTAATTCTAGCTACTGTGGAGGCTGAGATTGGAGGATCTTGGTTCAAAGCCCAAAGCCAGCCTGGACACATATGTTTCTGAGGCTTACATCACCAATTAACTACCAGAAACCAAAAATGGAGCTGTAGAGGAAGAGCGCTAGCCTTGAGTTGAAGAGCTCAGGGACAGTGTCCAGGCCCAAAGTCCAAGCACCATGATGAATCAATACTAAAAAAAAGAAGATAGCTAATAGTAATGATGAATAATTTTGTGCTGGGAGTTTGGCCTAGTGGTAGAGTGCTTGCCTAGCATGCACGAAGACCTGGGTTCAATTCCTCAATACCACATACATAGAAAAATGCTGGAAGTGGTGCTGAGGCTGAAGTGGTAGAGCCCTAGCCTTGAGAAAATATAAGGACAGTGCTCAGTCCCTGAGTTCAAGCCCAGGACTGGCCAAATCAAAAGTAGTAGAGCACTGGCATTGAACTGAAGATCTGAGGAACAGCCCAGGCACAGGGTTCAAGCACCGCAAACAACAGCAACAAAATCTATGAAATGGCAGTGGTGGTTTTAAGCCAAGCAAAAATACGGTAGAAACTGGTAAAATACATATTTGTGTGTAAGCAAAATAGCCAGACTTATGCATTAGAACAGGATAGCAACTTGAAAAAAATTTTGTTTTCCATCTCACTAGGTCCTGTCTCTTAAATTATTCAAGTAAGTAAAATGCTGGGTTTTATAATCATTGCTCTGAATATTAGAAAATCATAATATCTCTCATTAACCAACAAAGACCAGGAACTGGGGCTTCGTTCAAATGGCAGAGTATCAGGCAAGAGAAGAAAAAATTGAAGTAAGAACTTGAAGTTCTTGATCCAGAACCTGCATAGTAACAGAGCAGCAGCCTGGTGATGGTACCTCACACCTATAATCTTAGCTACTCAGGAGGTTAAGATCTGAGAATCAAAGTTTAAAGCCAGCCAAAGTACCCAGTTAACTGCCAGAAAAACCAGAAGTGGCACTGTGGCTCACAGATTAAAGCACTACCCTTGAGCTGAAGATCTCAGGGACAGTGCCCAGGCCCAGAGTTCAAGCCCCACAATTGACAAAAATCAAACAAGCAAACAAAACTCACAAAGAAGCCTGCAGACCACAGTGGTTCTGCTGAGTCTCTTCTCTATGGGGATCAGGAAGCATTTCACTTTTTCTGTCTCTTCCCATCTCAACATTCATACTAAAATAAAACTGTGTTGAAAGTTTCAATTTATAAAAATGTTTTTCATGAAGCACCCTGAAATATTCATCGCTTATATCTCAATTGAAGATAGTTGATTTGGGGCTGCATTGGTAGAGTGCTAGCCTTGAGCAGAAAAGGTCAGGGATAGAGCTGAAGCACTCAGCTGAAGACCCAGTGCCAACACACAAAAGAAAATATGCACTTTATACATATTTTCTAATTTCTTAATGAATTTTTCAGTCTGTATAAATATAGGGTACATTCCTTGTTACTTAAGTAAGATTGCTCTTTTTTTTTCTTTTTGACAGTCCTAGGGCTTAGACTCAAGGCCTAGACATTTTCATTGGACTCGCTTGCCCAAGGTGAGTGCTCTGCCTCTGGAGACACAGCGCCACTTCTAGCTTTTTTCTGAGTATGCGGTACCGGTGAATAGAACCTAGGTCTTCATGCATTCTAGGTGAGCACTCTACCATTAGGCTACATTGCCAGGCAGTGAGATTCCTCTTACAGTCATTGTATGTTCACAGAGTTTGATCTCACACACTGTAGGGCCCTGGTTGGCTTTGACCTGTGATCCTAAGCCCTGAGCCTCCTAAGTAGCTGAAATTAAGTTGTGAGCCAGCATGATGGCTTCCATTCTTTTTTCTACAAAAATATATGTAGTTATCTAAAATATATCTATAGCTGAAACAAATGAATCTCTCCCAAACAAATCTTCAAAGGAACAACCATCCTATTAAAAGGGGGCTAAAGACTTAAAAGAGTATTCTCTGAAGAAAAAATTAAAATGGGATTTAGACACATGAAGAAATGCTCCATATCTCTAGCAATAAGGGAAATGAAAATCAAAACAACTTTGAGATTCCACCTGACTCCAGTCAGAATGGCCATTATCAAAAAATCTAATAAGAGATACTGGTGGGGAAGTGACCAGGGGGGATCACACCTACACTGTTGGTGTGAGTGTAAACTCGTTCAACCACTAGGGAAAGCAGTGTGGTGGTTCCTCAAAAGACTGAACATAGAGCTCCCCTATGATCCAGCAAATCCACTACTTGGCATCTACCCAATTGTCCAGAAAAAAGGGCATACTAAAGCCACTAGCACAATGATGCTCATTGCAGCACTATTTACCATAGCAAAGATATGAAACCAACCCACATGCCACTCAGTAGATGACTGAATCAAGAAGATGTGGTACTTATACACAATGGAATGCTATGCTGCCATCAGAAGGAATGACATCGCCCCATTTGTAAGGAAATGGAAAGACTTGGAAAAATTCATATTAAGTGAAGCAAGCCAGACCCAAAGAAACATAAGTTCAATGGTTTCCCTCATTTGTAATAATTAGTTCACATCTAGGACTCTCCTAGCAGAGGATTACAATAACTCAAAAACCTAGGTATATAAGGTCATATAGGATGAGACTAAATGAAAGGATCTCTAGGATATGGGAACAAGAGCTATATCTTGTGTCATCGTTGCTCTTAATCTTGTGTGATTTTTATCCTTAATCTACTATGTTATTTCTCATCTCTTATTTTGCCCTTTGGTTAATGTCAGATTGTTACTGTATCTGATTTTTTCCTTGGCATATTGTATATATGTTTATTTGTTTATGTCAAATAGGAAAGGGAAGGGGGGAAACAAGATGATTGGGAAGGGGAGGGGAGAGGGAACTGGGGACAAAAACATGTGGAGTGGAATAAATGTGTGAGACATAATGCAGTCCACTACCTGTAAATGTAATCGTAACCCCTCTATACATTACCCTGAAAATAAAAAAGAGACTATAAAAATATCTGTAGAAAATGAGGCTGGATGTTGGAAACAACCAGATGCCCTACTACAAAAAATGTGATACACGCATACACACACACACACACACACACAAACACACACACACACACACACACACACAATGGAATGACACATAGCCAACCGACAAGATAAAATAATGGCATTCTCGGGGAAGTGGATGAAAAGGAAAAACATCATATTAAGTGAAGTAAGCCAAACTCAAAGGAACATAGGCCCAAGAGTCTCCCTCATTTGTCAAATTCAGTAGAAACCTTGGGCTCTGCTACGAGAGATTTACAATAGAACAGAATCTAGAGACATCGTGACAAATAGTATGACACTAAATGTAAGGACCTTCAAGATAAAGAAACAAAACTCATATAATGAGTGATTGTTGTCCTTAATGAACTATGTGATCTCTTATCTCTTTTCCTATCCCTTGGTTATATCATATTGTTACAATATTTCACCTTGTTTTCTGATATATTTCATATGTGCCTACTTGGTTTTTTGAAATTGGATAGGGAAGGGGGGAAATGAACATGAGTGGGGGCAGGGGAAGGGAAATGGGGACCATATCATTACATGGGGTATCAAAGTTTGAGATGTAATGCACCTTCTATCTGGTGAATATAATGTAACCCTTCTATAAATTACAATAAAAATAAATACATAAAAAGAAGATCTGCACAGAAAAAAATAATAATGGCATTTTTGTGGTAGTGGATGAAATTAGAGTGAATCCTGTTGAGTGAGATATGTCAAGACCAAGGAACAAAAGGTACATGGTATCCTTAATATATGGATATTAGTTTCAAACAGTAGTAGAGCGATGATTGAATAGTTGATACCCAAAGTTCTGGACATAATTTTGGAGATATAAACATAACTACGTAGACATAAAAATCTAGGATGGACTATACACTCTATAGACCTGTGTTTTATTATAGATTAATCTGTGTCTATGACATACAAATACTCAGCTTAATTTTTACTATATTCTAAAATTTATGTGCCAGTGATTCTATAGCGATTCCCTTCTTGAATACTTGTTGGTTAAACATGACATTTGAAATATGATGTAAAATTCAATGTTAATAAATTTTTTTAGAAAAAGTGGCTAGAGGTAAATACCACTAATGTACTTGCTCTAAGTGGTACAGAAATTTTCTTAATGAATCAAGCGGTTTTATTACTTCTTTATGCAATTATTTTACTTCTGAGTGTTCTACACTCAATGCTACTTCTGGAAAGATGATATAGCTGACTGTGTAGATGGTATGAATACATAATGGCCTAAACGTAGAAGAAAGCATTGGTAAGTGGCTGTTAGCTGTCCAGATTCTACTGGAATATGTGGAATGAATTTATTAACCACAATGCAGGCTCTTAGTCAGATCAGGATCAAGATTATGTGGTTCCATGAGATGAATGAGGAAAGATCAGAAAAATCTACTAAGATATCCAGATATACTTTTGAAACTAAGGTATCTGGACTCCTTTTTTTTTCTTTCTTGGTGGGGAGCTTGAACTTTGGACCTGTGCAAGGTCTCTTAGTTCTTTTTCCTCAAGGCTAATGCTGTACCAGTTTTAGCCACAACTCCACTTAGTTTTTGGGTGGATAAGTGGGGAGAAGAATCTTACAGTTTTTTTTGTTTTCGTTTTTTTGCTTGCAAAGACTTTGAATCACCTTCTCCCCGGCTAGCAGAATGACAATTATGACCCTCCAGCGCCTGGCTAGTAATTTTTTGAAAATTGGACTTTCTTCCAAATCACGTAACTGGTTCCTAGCAAAGTTCTGAAGCCTGACTTAAATGTGACAGATTTTTGTCACTTGGAGGCACTCTGTGCTGAACGTTAGAAATCTACCAGCTGAGTCACAGTGGCACTTCCAGTTTTTGTTTATGTGGTGCTGAGGAATGGAATCCAGGGTTTCATACATGCTAGGAAGCTACATTTTCAGCCCAAGGTTTTATGTTTTGTTTTTTCAGTGTTGTTGCTTCTAAGGTACTGTATGATGTTCTTTCATTTTCTTTGCTTTTTACCTCTTTTCTTCTTTTTCCCTTTAGTTTTATTCTCTGTAGTCACTGTGTTGAATTCGGGTACCCTGTGTCTTGTACATAGGTTTATGTGATTTGGGGAATGGAGAGGGTATAATAAAATGGTAAAAGAAAAAAAAAACAAAGGAAAAAGGGTGAACCAATTGAACAGTGATACTTGGAAGACACTAAACGGAAATGAACTGAACAATCTGGGTGGAGAGGGGGCTGAGGGTAGGAAAACAGAGAAAAATGAGGGAGGGGATAACAATTTTCTTAAGAAATGTGTTCATTACTTATGTAACCGTATGCCAACTATATATTGACTTAACAAAAAAATTAACTTAAAAAATAATTTAGCCGGGTATGGTTTCTCACACTTGTAAATGTAGCTACTCAAGAGGCTGGGATCCAAGGATAGCAGTTCAAAGTCAGCCTGGGCACTGAAGTCCATGTGACTCTTATCTCCAATTAACCACCAGAAACCCAGAAGTGGCCCTATGGCTCAAGGGATAGGGCAGTAGTCTTGAGCTGACAAGCTCAGTGACAAGACCCAGGTGCAGAATTGCAGTCCCATGACTTGAATGATGAATGATACTAGCCAGGCTGTGTGCGCTCACACTTGGAATCCTATCTACACAGAATCAGGTTTGAATCCAGCCCAAACAAATTGCATGATATTCTGATTTACAGTTCATTACCAAAAATCTGGAAGTGGAGCTGTGGATCAAGTGGTAGAACACTAGCCTGAAGTAAAAAAAAAAACCTTTAAGGACAGTTCCCAGGCCCTGGGTTCAAGTCCCAGGACTTGCATAAAACAAACAAAATGTGACGCTGAGTCCTCCATCATTTGGTGTTATAGTTCAATATTCTTGATATGCGTCTTAGAAATTAAGTCCCTCTCCCCTGAAATTCTGCTTCATAGCTGATTCATAGAATTTCAGCATCATTACTATCACCTTCCAGTTAGCATAGCAGTCTACTACTGAAAATTGAAGAAAACTTTTG
Organism: Megascapheus bottae; assembly: GCF_031878675.1. NCBI lineage: Eukaryota > Metazoa > Chordata > Mammalia > Rodentia > Geomyidae > Megascapheus > Megascapheus bottae. The sequence continues at coordinate 1,046,043 of NW_028327641.1, read as the reverse complement.
AGTAATCCTAATAAATCTGTGTATCATCTGCACACACATCAAATCAGCAGCAGCTATGTTCTACTATTATCTAAATGTATTTAATCCCTTCTTGAGTTAATGAGCCTTAAAGAGTAAAACATATGAAATAGTTATGAAACTAACAGTCACCATTCTTCTACCCAATACTGTAATATAAGTTTATAAATGCAAGGACTATTCTGAAGTGTGCAGAAGATAGCTTCTAATTATAATATTCTCATGAAGTATTGTTTTTAGGAAACATGTTGCTTGCTTTGGGAAAGCAAAGTCAAGGAAAAATGATATAGGTAAGTTCCCTATTTATCAGAAGGAAAATACTATTGGGTTTAGATCAACTTCATTCATTCCTTGCTGATGAAACAAATATTTGCAACTCCTGAGGCCAATCACTTCATTGTGATGCACAATCAGCCAGCTTAGATCAATCTTCCAAGAAAGGAAAGGAACAAATGAGAAGCAATTAAGGTTTCCAAAATGAACCAGGTTGTGGTGGCAGCTCACACTTGTAATTCTATCTACTCAAGGCCTGAAATACAAGGATCTGGATTAAGTCTGTCTGGGATGAAAATATTCCTGTCTGAAACATCATCTCTGTTATCACAGCCCAGCTGATATATTCTGCCCAACAGGTTCCAAACACCAAAGTCCATTTCCTATCTGAAATACTAGCAAACGTACTCACACATTATTTCCTCTTTAGGAGATAGTTGAAACATGTACCAGAAACATTTCCCTGGCTTCAGAGTGGAAGTGGAAATATATACTCACTAGAAGCCCATCTAGTAAATTACAGGCAATCATCTTTCCTCACATCTTGTTAGTTAAATTGAACAATGAGTGTTTGGATCAGAAGCGATGTGTATGAGCATACAGCTTGTAAAAGTACTGTAATTCTAGCTACTCAAGGTAAGCTGAGACCTGAGGATTCCAGTTCAAAATCAGCCATGCAATAAATTCCATAAGATTTTTACCTCTAATTAACCAGCAAAAAACAGAGCGTTGAATTGTGCTTAAAATGCCACAGGCCTAAGCTTTGCATAAAAGTGCTAAGGGGTAGCATTCAGGATCCCACTCTCTCCACTCCTTTTTAACATAGTACTAGAATTCCTAGGCAGTGCAATAAGGCAAGAAGCAAGCATAAAGGGGATCCAAGTAGGGAAAGAGGAAATAAAACTATCCTTCTTTGCAGATGACATGATTCTGTATTTAAAGAATCCTATAGACTCTACTCCCAAGCTCCTTGAGCTGATTCAAAGCTTTGGAGGGGTAGCAGGCCATAAAATCAACCCTCAAAAATCAACTGCCTTCCTTTACGCCAACAGTGGGAGGAACGAGGCAATAATCAGGAAAGAAACTCCTTTCACAATAGCCTCAAACAAAATAAAGTACCTAGGAATTAGCTTAACTAAGAATGTAAAGGACCGTTTACATGAAAACTTTAAAACCCTAAAAAAGGAAATTAAAGCAGAGATAAGGAAATGGAAAAACCTCCCATGCTCCTGGATTGGAAGAATCAACATTGTGAAAATGACAATCTTGCCAAGGGCTATCTACAAATTCAATGCAATACCCATCAACATCCCAATGTCATTCTTTAAAGAAATAGAAGAGGCAATTCAAAATTTCATATGGAATAATAAAAGACCCCGTATAGCAAAAACACTTCTTAGCAGAAAGAACAGCGCTGGAGGAATTTCAATTCCAAACTTTAGAATCTATTACAGAGCTATAATTCTCAAAACAGCTTGGTACGGGCACAAGAACAGGTCTGAGGTCCAATGGAATAGAACTGCGGACCCAGATATTAAACCACAGACCTATGGCCACCTAATCATTGACAAGGGAGCCAAAAGTAGAATGGAAGAAAGATAGCCTCTTCAACAAGTTGTGCCGGCAGAACCTGTTAAGCACCTGCAGAAAACTAAAGTTGGAACATTCTTTGTCACCTTGCACTAGAATTAACTCCAAAAGGATCAAAGACCTGGAGGTAAAAGCTGACACACTGAAAAGTTTACAATAAGGAATAGGAGATACACTAGGCCTCCTTGCACAGGTCAACACTTTCTAATAACGACCAAGAATCACAACAAATCAGAGAAAGGCTGAATACGTGGGACTGCATTAAACTGCAGAGCTTTTGTATGGCAATGGATATAGCTAGTAAACTAATCAGGAAGCCTACAGAGTGGGAGAAGATCTTCACCAACCAAACAAGGGACAAAGGCCTCATATCTAAAATATATCAACAACTCAAAAAATTGAATCACTCCAAAACTAATCTCCAAAGGAACACCCATCCCATTAAAAATGGGCCAAAGACTTAAAGAGAGTCTTCTCTGAAGAAGAAACAAAAATGGCCTATAGACACATGAAGAAATGCTCCACATCTCTGGTCATAAAAGAAATGCAAATCAAAACAACTCTAAGATTCCACGTCACTCCAGTTAGAATGGCCAGGATCAGAAAAACGAATGACAACAGATGCTGGAGGGGATGTGGCCAGGAAGGATCACTACTACACTGTTGGTGGGAGTGCAAACTCGTTCAACCACTATGGAAAGCAGTGTGGCAGTGCCTCAAAAGGCTAAACATAGAAGTCCCCTATGACCCAGCAATTCCACAACTTGGCATTTACCCAACAATCCAGAAACAAGGGCATAAGAAACCCACTAGGACAACAATGTTCACTGCAGCACTATTAACCATAGCAAAGATATGGAACCAACCCTGATGTCCCTCAGTTGATGAGTGGATCAACAAGTTGTGATATTTGTACACAATGCAATTCTATGCTGCTGTCAGAAAGAATGACATCGCCCCATTTGTTAGGAAATGGCAAGAATAGAACAAATCATATTAAGTGAAGTAAGACAGACTCAAAGGAACTTAGGCTCAGTGGTTTCCCTCATTCGTCATAATCAGTAGAAACCTTTGGCTCTACTAGCAGAGATTTTCCATAGAGCAAAAGGCCATATATAAGGCCATATAATGTGAAGCTAGTTGAAAGGACCTCCAGGGTATTGAAACAAAAGCCACATAATGAATGATTGTTTTCCTTAATGTACTATGTTGTCTCTCATCTCCTTTGCTGTCCCTTGGTTATCCCATATTGGTATAGTATCTCACTTTGTTATCTGATATATTGAATTTATTTGTATTTGGATATTTGAAATTTGATAGGGAAGGGGGGAAAAACAAGACGGGTGGGGGGTGGGGGGTTGGAGAGAAATGGGAACCAAGACATTTGAAAGGGTATCAATGTATGTGAATTAATGCACCTTCTATCTGGCCAATATCATGTAACCCTTTTACTAATTACAATAAAAAAATGAAAAAAAAGAAAGTTGTAGTGTGTGGGGAGGATGATGGGGTCAAATACATTTCTTCTTAGAAATTTACCTCATCTGGTTGCCCTGGATTTTCCTGGCCTTCTTCTTAGAGAAAGGCCTGTTATACTGGATTTGTGGCTTGGCAAAGATCTAGCATGTACATCTTCGAGTAAGACATCCACAACTTCCATGCCTGAGACTCGAGTTTCCTGTCCTTTGGCAACAGCACAGCAACATCTTTCTTCCTCCTGAGCCACAGGCCAAGTGAGCTGGCTTGAGATGGTTGTTAGTTACAGTTGCTTTCGTACCAGGGTTCCATATTCTGTTCCATTGTGAGGGAGGCAGCGTCACCTTTCAGGGCCCAATGACCAAAGATCCTTGCTCACAGAAGACCTCACCAAAGACATACTGGAGGCTGAATCTCTCCTCCAATCTCACAATATACATGTGGATGTAGTAAACAGCACATCTTATTTGTCCAATCCCAATGTCTTCCACTAGGCCCAACTACCAGTCTGGTCTCAGGCTCACGGAGCCTTTCTTAGGTCAGATCCAAACTTACGGGCCAATATTGCCCTCATCCTTTACAAAACATTTGCTTCACAGTGCCTTCTCTGCCTGCACTTTGCCCCTTGTCGAATTTTTTTTGTTTTTGCTAGTCTTGGGACTTGACCTCAGAGTGTGAACATTGATCTTGGGCTTTCTTTAAGCTTTAGCTGTCCCACCGAGCCACAGCCCCACTTGCAGCGTTTTCTATGTATGTGGTAATGAGGAATCAAACCTGAGTCTTTTTGCTTGGTAGCCAAGGACTCTACCACTAGGTCAAACACACAGGGCATCTTGCACATATTTTTGACGTCAATCTACTAGGATATTATTAGGTTTCTGTATCCTAATCAATTTTTTCCTGATGATTAGCTTTGCTGTCATGCTTAAAAAATGCAGGAGGGAAAAACACAGAAGAATTAGTGAAATTAAAAAAAAACATTATGCACATAGATAAGTGTTCATTCTTTGTAGGAGAAAGGATATTTTGATATGATGATGACTTTATAATTACTATGTCAGGGTTGAGAGTTTGGCATAGTGGTAGAGTGCTTGCCTAGCATCCATGAAGATCTGGGTTTGATTGCTCAGTATCACATAGATAGAAAATCTAGATGTGGCACTGTGGCTCAAGTGGCAGAGGGCTAGAGTTGAGAAAACCCGAGGACAGTGCTCAGGCCCTGAATTCAAGCCCCAAGACTGGCAGAAAGATAAAAGAAAATAAAAATGCTTTTTACGAGCTAATTCACTCACAGCATTTGCTTCTGAAATCTTCGCTTCTGCATCTTGTGAAATACCCCTTTCCCTCAACGTAGACAAGAAAAACAGATCCATCCCATGGTCCACTGTGAGGCCACTGGTTCGGCTAAGAGCTAGTCGTGCAGCAACACATAAGTTTTATTCTAATACTTTCCAAACTTTGTACTCAAATATGCTACCTACTTACCAACTTAGGTCAGTTATCCTTATGCTATACCGTTTCTTCATGACTACAATATTCTTACACTCCTACGTTAATCCTCTTGTACCTCCCCTGACCTCTCTCATTATTTTTTCTATCTCTGAGTTTCTGCTCGTCTTTCAACCCTTATACTGCACGGATCTACACTTGGTGGCTGTTGAGCAATATTGTATATGTAGGTGGTTAATTATTCTCTAGGCTCAGAGGGACTTAAAGACAATAGAGTTTGGATTGAGAGGCTTATTGCTTTGGGTATAAATCGTTTATCAGTGGTTGTATAAGACTGGACTGTAAATGCACAAAAAGAAAGAGTGATAATACCAATCAAAACTTGTGAACATCTAGTGTCTGCCAGCTACAGAGGTCTAGGTTGGTTTTATCTGAAAAACTATAATCGTATTTAGTAGTAATCTTGCTCCCATTTTCAAATGGGCAGAACAAGAAACTCAAGAATAATGTCAAACCAAGAAACAACATCCCCCAACCAATGTAAACAGACAATGGAACAGTAACTGGCACACCAAGAGGAGAGTGTTCCAAGTGCACACAAATGCAACTGATAAACATCATTAATGGAAAATGTGAAAATATAAAGTAAGAGATAATGGAGATAGCCATAGCTGAACAAGAGGAAAGCATAAACAAGGTGATAAGTGAAAAAGAAGAAGCCATAAAGGAGGCGATAATAAAGGCTGTTCAAAGAAAGATGGATGAATTCATAGAATCCACAAGTAAAAACGTGACCAAACTCCAGCAAATGTCCAAAGAAAATAAAGCTACTGAGCTAACCACTCAAAAGGAAATCAAGGAGATTAAGAAATCCATACATGATCTAAAACATCAAAAGGCATCAAAAGTGAGCAATTAGAAGCTAGCGAGATGAAAAATAAAGTAGATAGTTTTGATAGCAGGTTAGACAATGCAGAGGAGAGTATTTCCGGGGCTGAAGATAATTTAGGTATTATAGAGAAAGAACAGAAAATGAGTCAATCCAAATCTAGGAAATAAGAGAGAGCACTTCAGGAGGTCCAAGATACAATTAGGAAGCCTAATTTGAGGCTCGTTGCTATTGAGGAGGGCGTGGAGAAAGAGGTCAATGGTATTCGAAATACACTTCAGGGAATCATCTCAGAGAATTTCCCAAATATCCAGAAGGGCAATCCCATCCAGATACAAGAAGCTTTTAGAACCCCAAACATACCTGACCAGAAAAGAACATCCCACCGCCACATTGTGATCCGAACTGGATCAATAGAAACGAAAGGAAAGATCCTAAAGGCAGCCAGGGAAAAGGGATCAGTAACCTATAAAGGCAAACCAATCAGAATAGCAACAGATTTCTCAGCAGAGACCATGCAAGCACGAAGTGACTGGAAGCATATATGTCATGCCCTTAAATCAAATAACTACCAACCAAGAATACTGTAGCCAGCTAAGCTCTCATTCATAACTGAGGGAACAATAAAACATTCCATTCCAGGGAAAAGCTGCAACAATATGTCGAAACAAAACCAACACTACAGAGAATTCTCAACGATTCTCTATACATAGAAAACCAAAATAAATGCAATATAGGAAAGAAATGGCACCTAAACAGCATACAATCTAAGGACCACAAGAACTATCAAGACACAGGCCCTACTAAAAGCTTTTAAAAATGGTAGGAACTAATAAATATCTCTCAATCCTAACTCTCAATATCAATGGACTCAACTCTCCAATTAAACGGCATAGGCTGTCTAGTTGGATGAAAAAGCAAGAGCCATCGTTCTGCTGTCTTCAAGAGACACATCTTACCCCAAAACAATCATCTTTTGAAAGTGAGAGGTTGGAATAAACTCTATCAAGCTAACTGCCCCCATAAACAGGCTGGAGTTGCCATCCTCATATCAGATACAATAGAGTTCAAACTCAAATTAGTAACAAAAGACAAAGAAGGTTACTACATACTACTAAAGGGATCTTTCCTCCAGGAAGACATAACGATCCTAAATATTTACACACCCAATCCCGGAGCTCCAAACTTCATCAAGAAAACTTTACTTACACTGAAACCATACATAGATCGAAATACAGTGATTGTTGGTGAGTTTAACACACCACTCTCACCTATGGACAGATCAACAAGGCAAAAACTCAACAGAGAAACCTTAGAACTGAACAACTATATAGACCAACTAGATCTAACAGACATCTGCAGAATATTCCACCCAGTAACAACACAATATACGTTTTTCTCAGGAGCACATGGAACATTTTCCAAAATGAACCACATCTTAGGCCATAAAACAAACCTGGACAGATTCAGAAACACTGAAATTATTCCATGCAGACTCTCGGGCCATGAAGGGATCAAATTGGAACGAAAACCCTGTAACTCATGGAGACGGAACAACACATTGTTGAATCAAAAACAATGGGTAATCGAAGAGATCAGAACAGATATCCAACTGTTTATGAAATTTAACCATAAGGAGCACGCTAATATCAACTCCTTAGGGACACAAAAAGGGCAGTACTCAGAGGAAAATTTATAGCGCTGAGTGCCTACAACAGCAAGTTGGAAAAATGGCAAACCAACTAGTTAATGTCTCACCTTAACCTCTTGGAAAAAGAGCAACAAACCAACCTTAAACACATTAGGAGAAAGCAAGTTATTAAAATCAAAGCAGAATTAAATGATTTGGAATAAAAAAAACTATAGAAAGAATCAACAAACAAGGACTTGGTTCTTTGAAAGAATTAACAAAATTGACAAGCCCTTAGCAAATCTTACCAAAAAAAGAAGAGAGCATATCGAAATAAACAAAATCGCAGTTGAAAATGTTAATATCACGACAGAAATTACCAAAATCCAAAATATCATAAGGGAATACTTCTCAAACCTTACGCCAACAAATTTGAGAATCTAGAAGAAATGGATGAATTCCTAGACAATATTAACATACCCACACTGAACCAAGGAGAGCTAACCCAACTCAACAGGCCTATTTCAAGCTCTGAAACAGAAATGGAAATTAGACAACTTCCACTTAAAAAGAGCCCAGGGCCAGATGGATTCACAGCTGAATTCTATAAGGTCTTCAAAGCAGAGCTCACACCAATACTCCTCAAACTCTTCAACGAAATTGAAAATGAATGTTCTTTACCAAACTCATTCTGTGAAGCCAGTATATCCCTCATCCCCAAACCAGACAGAGATTCATCAAAGAAAGAGAACTATAGACCCATTTCTTTGATGAACATCGATGCAAAACTTCTCAACAAAATACTGGCCAATCGTCTACAACAACTCATCAAAAAAATTATACACTATGATCAAACTGGATTCATCACAGGGAGGCAAAGCTGGTTCAACATACAAAAATCAAATAATATAATTTGACACATCAACAGGACCAAGGACAAAAATCACATGATTGTCTCAATAGATGCGGAAAAGGCATTTGACAAGATCCAAAACCCCTTTATTTTAAAAGATGTGGAATCAAACCTGAGTCTTTTTGCTTGGTAGGCAAGGACTCTACCACCAGGTGAAACACACAGGGCATCCTCTTGTACCTCCCCTGACCTCTCTCATTCTTTTTTTCTATCTCTGGAACTCTGCTCGTCTTTCAACCCTTATACTGCACTGATCTACACTTGATGGCTGTTGAGCAATATTGTATATGTAGGTGGTTCATTATTCTCTAGGCTCAGAGGGACTTAAAGACAATAGAGATTGTATTGAGAGGCTTATTGTTTTGGGTATAAATCGCTTATCAGTGGTTGTATTAGACTGGTCTGTAAGTGCACAAAAAGAAAGAGTGATAATACCAATCAAAACTTGTGAACATCTAGTGTCTGCCAGCTACAGAGGTCTAGGTTGGTTATATCTGAAAAACTATAATCATATGTAGTAGTAATCTTGCTCCCATTTTCAAATGGGCAGAACAAGAAACTCAAGAAAAATGTCAAATCAAGAAACAACATCCCCCACCCAATGTAAACAGACAATGGAACAGTCACTGGCTCAGCTAGAGGAGAGTTTTCCAAGTGCTACACAAGTGCAATTGATAAAAATCATTAATGGAAAATGTGAAAATATAAAGAAAGAGATAATGGAGGAAGCCATAGCTGAACAAGACGAAAGTAAAAATAAGGTGATAATAAAAGAGAAGAAGCCATAAAGGAGGCCACAACAAAGGTTTTTCAAAGAAAGATGGATGAATTCATAGAATTCACAAGTAAAAACGTGACCAAACTCCAGCAAATGTCCAAAGAAAATAAAGCTACTGAGCTAACCACTCAAAAGGAAATCAAGGAGATAAAGAAATCCATACATGATCTAAACAAGAGATGCAAGGCATCAAAAGTGAGTAATTAGAAGCATGGGAGAAGAAAAATTAAGTAGATAGCTTTGATAGCAGGTTAGACAATGCAGAGGAGAGAATTTCTGGGGCTGAAGATAATTTAGGTATTATAGAGAAAGAACAGAAAATGAGTCAATCCAAATCTAGGAAATATGACAGATCGCTTCAGGAGATCCAAGATACAATTAGGAAGCCTAATTTAAGGGTAGTTGGTATTGAGGAGGGCGTGGAGAAAGAGGTCAATGGTATTGGAAATACACTTCAGGGAATCATCTCAGAAAATTTCCCAAATATCCAGAAGGGCAGGCCCATCCAGATACAAAAAGCTTTTAGAACCCCAAACAGACCTGACCAGAAAAGAACATCCCACCGCCACATTGTGATCCGAACTGGATCAATAGAAACGAAAGGAAAGATCCTAAAGGCAGCCAGGGAAAAGGGATCAGTAACCTATAAAGGCAAACCAATCAGAATAACCCCAGATTTCTCAGCAGAGACCATGCAAGCACGAAGTGACTGGAAGCATATATGTCATGCCCTTAAATCAAATAACTACCAACCAAGAATATTGTAGCCAGCTAAGCTCTCATTCATAACTGAGGGAACAATAAAAACATTCCATTCCAGGGAAAAGCTGCAACAATATGTCAAAACAAAACCAACACTACAGAGAATTCTCAAAGATACTCTATACATAGAAAACCAAAATAAATGCAATATAGGGAAAGAAATGGCACCTAAACAGCATACCATCTAAGGACCACAAGAACTGTCAAGACACAGGCCCTACTAAAAGCTTTTAAAAATGGTAGGAACTAATAAATATCTCTCAATACTAACTCTCAATATCAATGGACTCAACTCTCCAATAAAACGGCATAGGCTGTCTAGTTGGATCAAAAAGCAAGAGCCATCGTTCTGCTGTCTTCAAGAGACACATCTTACCCAAAAACAATCATCTTTTGAAAGTGAGAGGTTGGAATAAACCCTATCAAGCTAACTGCCCCCATAAACAGGATGGAGTTGCCATCCTCATATCAGATACAATAGACTTCAAACTAAAATTAGTAAGAAAAGACAAAGAAGGTTACTACATACTACTAAAGGGATCTTTCCTCCAGCAAGACTTAACGATCCTAAATATTTACACACCAAATCCCGGAGCTCCAAACTTCATCAAGAAAACTTTACTTACACTGAAACCATACATAGATCGAAATACAGTGATTGTTGGTGAGTTTAACACACCACTCTCACCTATGGACAGATCAACGAGGCAAAAACTCAACAGAGAAACCTTAGAACTGAACAACTATATAGACCAACTGGATCTAACATACATCTGCAGAATATTCCACCCAGTAACAACACAATATACATTTTTCTCAGCAGCACATGGAACATTTTCCAAAACAGACCACATCTTAGGCCATAAAACAAACCCGGACAGATTCAGAAACACTGAAATTATTCCATGCACACTCTCAGACCATAACGACATCAAATTGGAACTGAACACACATCTCCACCAACGAACAACCTGTAACACATGGAGACTGAACAACACATTGTTGAATCAAAAACAATGGGTAATCGAAGAGATCAGAACAGATATCCAACTGTTTATGAAATTTTAACAATAAGAGCACACAAATATCAACTCCTTAGGGACACAACAAAGGCAGTACTCAGAGGAAAATTTCTAGTGCTGAGTGCCTACAACAGCAAGTTGGAAAAATGGCAAATCAACTAGTTAATGTCTCACTTTAACCTCCTGGAAAAAGAGCAACAAACCAACCCTAAACCCATTAGGAGAAAGCCAATTATTAAAATCAAAGCAGAATTAAATGATTTGGAATAAAAAAACCTATAGAATCAACAAAACAAGGAGTTGGTTCTTTGAAAGAATTAAAAAAATTGACAACCCCTTAGCAAATCTTACCAAAAAAAAACAAGAGAGCATATCGAAATAAACAAAATCGCAGTTGAAAATGGTAATATCACGACAGAAATTATCAAGATCCAGAATACCATGGGGGAATACTTTTGAAAACTTTACGCCAAGAAATTTGAGAATCTAGAAGAAATGGATGAATTCCTAGACAATATTAACATACCCACACTGAATCAAGAAGAGCTATCCCAACTCAACAGGCGTATTTCAAGCTCTGAAATAGAAATGGAAATTCGACAACTTCCACTTAAAGAGAGCCCAGGGACAGATGGATTCACAGCTCAATTCTATAAGGTCTTCAAAGCAGAGCTCACACCAACACTCCTCAAGCTCTTCAACGAAATTGAAAATGAAGGTTGTTTACCAAACTCATTCTGTGAAGCCAGTATATCCCTCATCCCCAAACCAGACAGAGATTCATCAAAGAAAGAGAACTATAGACCCATTTTTTTGATGAACATCGATGCAAAACTTCCCCACAAAATACTGGCCAACCGTCTACAACAACTCATCAAAAAATTATACACTATGATCAAACTGGATTCATCACAGGGAGGCAAAGCTGGTTCAACATACACAAATCAATTAATATAATTCAACACATCAACAGGAGTAAGGACAAAAATCACATGATCGTCGCAATAGATGCAGAAAAGGCATTTGACAAGATCCAAAACCCCTTTATGTTAAAAGATGTGGAGAATCTAGGACTCCATGGAATATTTCTCAATGTAATGAAGGCTGTGTATGAGAAACCCACTGCTAGTATTATACTTAATGGTGAAAATCTAAAGCCATTCCCTCTAAAATCAGGAACGAGACAAGGATGCCCACTCTCTCCACTCCTTTTTAACATAGTACTAGAATTCCTAGGCAGTGCAATAAGGCAAGAAGCAAGCACAAAGGGGATCCAAGTAGGGAAAGAGGAAATAAAACTATCCCTCTTTGCAGATGACATGATTCTGTATTTAAAGAATCCCATAGACTCTACTCCGAAGCACCTTGAGCTGATTCATAGCTTTGGAAGGGTAGCAGGCCACAAAGTCAACCCTCACAAATCAACTGCCTTCCTTTACGCCAATAGTGAGAAGAATGAGGCAATAATCAGGAAAGAAACTCCTTTCACAATAGCCTCAATGAAAATAAAGTACCTAGGAATTAGCTTAACTAAGAATGTAAAGGACCGTTTAGATGAAAACTTTAAAACCCTAAAAAAGGAAATTAAAGCAGAACTAAGGAAATGGAAAAACCTCCCATGCTCCTGGATTGGAAGAATCAACATTGTGAAAATGACAATCTTGCCAAGGGCTATCTACAAATTCAATGCAATACCCATCAACATCCCAATGTCATTCTTTAAAGAAATAGAAGAGGCAATTCAAAATTTCATATGGAATAATAAAAGACCCCGTAAGCAAAAACACTTCTTAGCAGAAAGAACAGCGCTGGAGGAATTTCAATTCCAAACTTTAGACTCTATTACAGAGCTATAATTCTCAAAACAGCTCGGTACTGGCACAAGAACAGACCTCAAGTCCAATGGAATAGAACTGCGGACCCAGATATTAAACCACAGACCTATGGCCACCTAATCTTTGACAAGGGAGCCAAAAAAATAGAATGGAAGAAAGATAGCCTCTTCAACAAGTTGTGCTGGCAGAAATGGTTAAGCACCTGCAGAAAACTAAAGTTGGATCCTTCTTTGTCACCTTGCACTAGAATTATCTCCAAATGGATCAAAGACCTGGAGGTAAAAGCTGACACACTGAAAAGTTTACAGGAAGGAATAGGAGATACACTAGGCCTCCTTTGCACAGGTCGAAACTTGCTTAATAAGGACCAAGAATCACAACAAATCAGAGGAAGGCTGGATACGTGGGACTGCATTAAACTGCAGAGCTTTCATATGGCAACGGATATAGCTAGTAAACTAATCAGGAAGCCTACAGAGTGGGAGAAGATCTTCACCAACCAAACAACGGACAAAGGCCTCATATCTAAAATATATCAACAACTCAAAAAATTGAATCACTCCAAAACTAACCTCCAAAGTAACACCCATCCCATTAAAAAATGTGCCAAAGACTTAAAGAGAGGCTTCTCTGAAGAAGAAACAAAAATGGCCTATAGACACATGAAGAAATGCTCCACATCTCTGGTCATAAAAGAAATGCAAATCAAAACAACTCTAAGATTCCATCTCACTCCAGTTAGAATGGCCAGGATCAGGAAAACGAATGACAACAGATGCTGGAGGGGATGAGGCCAGGAGGGATCACTACTACACTGTTGGTGGGAGTGCAAACTCGTTCAACCGCTATGGAAAGCAGTGTGGCAGTGCCTCAAAAGGCTAAACATAGAACTCCCCTATGACCCAGCAATGCCAGTACTTGGCATTTACCCAACAATCCATAAACAAGGGCATACTAAACCCACTAGCACAACAATGTTCATTGCAGCGCTATTCACCATAGCAAAGATATGGAACCAACCCAGATGTCCCTCAGTTGATGAGTGGATCAACAAGTTGTGGTATTTTTACACAATGGAATTCTATGCTGCTGTCAGAAAGAATGACATCACCCCATTTGTTAGGATATGGAAAGACTTAGAAAAAATCATATTAAGTGAAGTAAGCCAGACTCAAAGGAACTTAGGTTCAGTGGTTTCCCTCATTCGTCATAACCAGTAGAAACCTTGGGCTCTACTAGCAGAGATTTGCAATAGAGCAAAAGGCCATATATAAGGCCATATAATGTGAAGCTAATTGAAAGGACCTCCAGGATATTGAAACAAAAGCCATATAATGAATGATTTTTGTCCTTAATGTACTATGTTGTCTCTAATCTCCTTTGCTGTCCCTTGGTTATCCCATATTGGTATAGTATCTCACTTTGTTATCTGATATATTGAATTTATTTGTATTTGGATATTTGAAATTTGATAGGGAAGGGGGGAAAACCAAGACGGGTGGGGGTGTGGCGTCGGAGGGAAATGGGTACCAAGACATGTGAAAGGGTATCAATGTATGTGAATTAATGCACCTTCTACCTGGCAAATATCATGTAACCCTTTTACTAATTACAACAAAAAATGAAAAAAAAAGAAAGTTGTAGTGTGTGGGGAGGATGATGGGGTCAAATACATTTCTTCTTACAAATTTACCTCATCTGGTTGCCCTGGATTTTCCTGGCCTTCTTCTTAGAGAAAGGCCTGTTATACTGGATTTGTGGCTTGGCAAAGATCTAGCATGTACATCTTCGAGTAAGACATCCACAACTTCCATGCCTGAGACTCGAGTTTCCTGTCCTTTGGCAACAGCACAGCAACATCTTTCTTCCTCCTGAGCCACAGGCCAAGGGAGCTGGCTTGAGCTGGTTGTTAGTTACAGTGGCTTGGTTACCAGGGTTCCATATTCTGTTCCATTGTGAGGGAGGCAGGGTCACCTTTCAGGGCCCAATGACCAAAGATCCTTGCTCACAGAAGACCTCACCAAAGACATACTGGAGGCTGAATCTCTTCTCCAATCTCACAATATACATGTGGATGTAGTAAACAGCACACCTTATTTGTCCAATCCCAATGTCTTCCACTAGGCCCAACAACCAGTCTGGTCTCAGGCTCAAGGAGCCTTTCTTAGGTAAGATCCAAACTTAAGGGTCAATATTGCCCTCATCCTTTACAAAACATTTGATTCACAGTGCCTTCTCTGCCTGCATTTTGCCCCTTGTTGAATTTTTTTTCTGTTTTTGCTAGTCTTGGGACTTGACCTCAGAGTGTGAACATTGTTCTTGGGCTTTCTTTAGGCTTTAGCTGTCCCACCGAGCCACAGCACCACTTGCAGCGTTTTCTATGTATGTGGTAATGAGGAATCAAACCTGAGTCTTTTTGCTTGGTAGCCAAGGACTCTACCACCAGGTCAAACACACAGGGCATCTTGCACATATTTTTGACGTCAGTCTACTAGGATATTATAAGGTTTCTGTATCCTAATCAATTTTTTCCTGATGATTAGCTTTGCTGTCATGTGTAAAAAATGCAAGAGGGAAAAACACAGAAGAATTAGTGAAATTTAAAGAAAGCATTACACACATAGATAAGTGTTCATTCTTTGTAGGAGAAAGGATATTTTGATATGATGATGATGACTTTATAATTGCTATGTCAGGGTTGAGAGTTTGGCATAGTGGTAGAGTGCTTGCCTAGCATCCATGAAGATCTGGGTTTGATTGCTCAGTATCACATAGATAGAATATCTAGATGTGGCACTGTGGCTCAAGTGGCAGAGGGCTAGTGTTGAGAAAACCCGAGGACAGTGCTTAGGCCCTGAATTCAAGCCCCAAGACTGGCAGAAAGATAAAGAAAATGAAAATGCTTTTTACGAGCTAATTCACTCACAGCATTGGCTTCTGAAATCTTCGCTTCTGCATCTTGTGAAATACCCCTTTCCTTCAACGTAGACAAGAAAAACAGATCCATCCCATGGTCCACTGTGCAGCCCCTGGTTGGGCTAAGAGCTAGTCTTGCAGCAACACATACGTTTTATTCTAATACTTTCCTAACTTTGTACTCAAATATGCTACCTACTTACCAACTTAGGTCAGTTATCCTTATGCTATACCTTTTCTTCATGACTACAACATTCTTACACTCCTACGTTAATCCTCTTGTACCTCCCCTGACCTCTCTCATTCTTTTTTTCTATCTCTGGACCTCTGCTCGTCTTTCAACCCTTATACTGCACGGATCTACACTTGATGGCTGTTGAGCAATATTGTATATGTAGGTGGTTATTTATTCTCTAGGCTCAGAGGGACTTAAAGACAATAGAGATTGGATCGAGAGGCTTATTGTTTTGGGTATAAATCGCTTATCAGTGGTTGTATTAGACTGGTCTGTAAGTGCACAAAAAGAAAGAGTGATAATACCAATCAAAACTTGTGAACATCTAGTGTCTGCCAGCTACAGAGGTCTAGGTTGGTTATATCTGAAAAACTATAATCGTATTTAGTAGTAATCTTGCTCCCATTTTCAAATGGGCAGAACAAGAAACTCAAGAAAAATGTCAAATCAAGAAACAACATCCCCCACCAATGTAAACAGACAATGGAACAGTCACTGGCAAACCTAGAGGAGAGTCTTCCAAGTGCTACACAAATGCAATTGATAAACATCATTACTGGAAAATGTGAAAATATAAAGAGAGAGATAATGGAGGAAGCCATAGCTGAACAAGAGGAAATCATAAACAAGGTGATAAGTGAAAAGGAAGAAGCCATAAAGGAGGCCATAATAAAGGTTTTTCAAAGAAAGATGGATGAATTCATAGAATCGACAAATAAAACGTGACCAAACTCCAGCAAATGTCCAAAGAAAATAAAGCTACTGAGCTAAGCACTCAAAAGGAAATCAAGGAGATAAAGAAATCCATACATGATCTAAAACAAGAGATACAAGGCATAAAAAGTGAGCAATTAGAAGCAAGGGACATGAAAAATAAAGTAGATAGTTTTAATAGCAGGTTAGACAATGCAGAGGAGAGAATTTCCGGGGCTGAAGATAATTTAGTTATTATAGAGAAAGAACAGAAAATGAGTCAATCCAAATCTAAGAAATATGAGATAGCGCTTCAGGAGGTCCAAGATACAATTAGGATGCCTAATTTAAGGCTAGTTGGTATTGAGGAGGGCATGGAGAAAGAGGTCAATGGTATTGGAAATATACTTCAGGGAATCATCTCAGAGAATTTCCCAAATAACCAGAAGGGCAGGCCCATCCAGATACAAAAAGCTTTTAGAACCCCAAACAGACCTGACCAGAAAAGAACATCCCACCGCCACATTGTGATCCGAAGTGGATCAATAGAAACGAAAGGAAAGATCCTAAAGGCAGCCAGGGAAAGGGCATCAGTAACCTATAAAGGCAAACCAATCAGAATAACCCCAGATTTCTCAGCAGAGACCATGCAAGCACAAAGTGACTGGAAGCATATATGTCATGCCCTTAAATCAAATAACTACCAACCAAGAATACTGTAGCCAGCTAAGCTCTCATTCATAACTGAGGGAACAATAAAAACATTCCATTCCAGGGAAAAGCTGCAAAAATATGTCAAAACAAAACCAACACTACAGAGAATTCTCCAAGATGCTCTATACATAGAAAACCAAAATAAATGCAAGATTGGGAAAGAAATGGCACCTAAACAGCATACCATCTAAGGGCCACAAGAACTGTCAAGACACAGGCCCTACTAAAAGCTTTTAAAAATGGTAGGAACTAATAAATATCTCTCAATCCTAACTCTCAATATCAATGGACTTAACTCTCCAATTAAACGGCATAGGCTGTCTAGTTGGATCAAAAAGCAAGAGCCATCGTTCTGCTGTCTTCAAGAGACACATCTTACCCCAAAACAATCATCTTTTGAAAGTGAGAGGTTGGCATAAACTCTATCAAGCTAACTGCCCCCATAAACAGGCTGGATTTGCCATCCTCATATCAGATACAATAGACTTCAAACTAAAATTAGTAAGAAAAGACAAAGAAGGTGACTACATACTACTAAAGGGATCTTTCCTCCAGGAAGACATAACGATCCTAAATATTTACACACACTTTTGAAGATTCTTAAAAGATTGAAGATTCTGCCAGTGTAAGTTAGATTCCGGCATTGATATTAAATAATGCAATGAGTAGGGATTTATATTTGAAATATCACTGTTGACAAAATCTAACACACATTTGCTTAGTATTTGCTTTTGATTTCCCAAGAAGTTCAGTACAAGCTAACATGTGTGGCATATATCGACTGGGAGAAATGATTCAGAATATGTGACTCATTTGAACAGGTGTCAGTGAAAAGATACAGAAGCAGGATACCCATATTGTGATAATTTGTATCTTTTGCATATTTTGTGTTTGTTATTAATTCCATTTGTAGTGTACATTTCTAGGTAAAAACTTTTCACATGTTTCCAAACAATTTGTCATTTCAACAGCAAAAAAAGACATTTATGTGCCTGATAAAATTCACAGACTCCAAATTTTTCCACATTATTATTTTTTTTTTGGTGGGTCATAGATCTTGAACTCAGCCTGGGCACTATCCCTGAGCTCTTCAGCTCCAGGCTACCACCTTACCCTGGAGCCCAGCCCCACTTCCCATTTTCTAAAGGTAAATTGGAGATAAGTGTCTCAGGTCTTTTTGTGCCAGGATGGCTTTAAACCTTGATGCTCAGATCTCAGCCTCCTGAGTAGCTAGGATTATAGAAGTGAGCCACCACCCCATCATGCTCAGCTTTCTGGTTTTTTTAAACAAGCCCTTTGGCTGGAACTCGGTCTGAGCACTGTTCTTCAGCTTTCCTCAAGCCTAGAGATCTTCTACTTGAGCCACAGCACTACTTCTGGTTTTTTCTGTGTATGTGGTACTGCGGAATTGAACGTTCGTCTTCATGCAAGCACTCTACAACTATGCCAAACTCCAAGCCCCTCCACATTAGTTTTTATGATAGATCTTTCCATGCATCTAGGATGGCTAGAAATCCTTCTTGAGTTTCCCAAGTTCAGGGAGTATAGGTGTGTCCCATCCTGTGTGGCTACATAACCATTGTTTAGGGTACAGTTCTCTCTTCATTCTACCTATCTAGAGCAATTTTCATCTTCCATGTATAATCATTAAACATTCAGCTCCTGTTCCTCTCTACACCATTCTCTGGAACCATCGTGTTTTTGGCTCTAAGGATTTGTTGATCCTTGGAAGCTCTGGAAGGGAAAACATACCCTAGCTCTTCCTTTATGCCTGCTGTATTTTTAGTTTACTGTAATCAAGATTCATCTGTAAAATACAGTAAAATGTTCCTCCTTTTCAATGCATTGTTTTGCATATTGCTCTTTTGATTATTATTAATAGTTGTGAATGGATTCTCCACATATTTGTTCTAGTCTGCTTTCTCTTCCGTAAGGTACAAATCTAGAAATAGAAGTATTGGACCATATTTCTATGTAATTCTATATTTAGTACTTTTTAGCACTCTCCAGGCAATTTTTGATTGTTTTATATTCCTTGCAGAACTATTCCAAAGTTCTACTTCTTCTCACTACCTTCCCAGTAATAGTTAGACTTTGAAAGTTGTTTTTTTGTATGCGTGTGTGTGTGTTTGTGTGTGTGTTTGTGTGTGTGTATGTGGATCTTTTTGTTTAAAACTATATTTATATTAACATATTT
The DNA here is from genome assembly GCF_031878675.1 of Megascapheus bottae. Taxonomy (NCBI): domain Eukaryota; kingdom Metazoa; phylum Chordata; class Mammalia; order Rodentia; family Geomyidae; genus Megascapheus; species Megascapheus bottae. The sequence continues at coordinate 1,026,653 of NW_028327641.1, read as the reverse complement.
AAAGTAATGATTTCATTGTAATTTTAATTTTTCTCAAGACTGTTAATATTGAACTTCTTTCTACATTTTGAACTACTATTTCTATATATTCTTTTTAGAAAATCCTCTCCAATCTCCAATTTTTTTCCCTTTTTTTGTAGGGTAGTGGGGAAAGTCATGGGGCTTGGACCTTAGCCCGTGAGCTCTTTACTTTAAGGCTATTGTCCTACCCTGAGTATTGCCCCTCAGTTCTTCTGCTCACAGCTCCCTACCCCTCTTCCCATTATATACAGAACAAAGGTCATCCTCAGTCTTTTTGAAAAAGTAAAACATACAGAAAATTTGTAGTATAAAACAGCAAGAAATAAATTTTTTGCCAGGTGCAGTGTCTTCTACCTGTAATCCTAGCTACTCAGATATCAGGCTGATATCTAAAGATTTGGTTCAAAGCCAGCCTGGGCATTAGAAAGTCTATGAGACTCTCATCTACAGTTAACCACTAGAATATGGGAAATGGCACTGTGGCTTCATAGGTAGGGTGATAGCCTTGAGTTGAAGAGCTCAGGAACAGTGCCCAGGCCCAGGGTTCAAGCCTTACAAATCCCCCAGCCAAAAAAAAGAAAAAAAAGTTTCTTCCCCAAGAGACTATTATGCCAGACATAGAACATTAACATTCTGGGTGTACTTCACAGTATTATTACTTGATACCCTAAGATTTTGCAATATTCTCACAGTACCAGCATATGTCATCATATAATGTAGTTCCTTTTCAATGGAATAATTCCATTTATAACCTAAATCTACTCCCCCGACTTATTTTTGTCGATACCACAATTGCTCTACCATGATATGCCACAAGCCATTAAACATTTTATGGTGAGTAATTGGAAAGGAGTCTCATGGAATTTTGTGCCAGGCTGGCTTTTAACCATGGTCCTCAGATCTCAGTCTCCTGAGTAGCTAGGATGACCGGCGTGAGCCACCAACACCTGTCTTGCCTTTTTATTTTTTTGTGGGTCTTGGGACTTGAACTCTGGGCCTAGGCACCATCCCTAAGCTTTTCAGGTCAATATTTCATGTAAGTCTAAACATTTAAGTAAAGAAATAAAATTCCAACAAAAAAAGAATAAAATTCCAGACATGGTGTGTTTATAACTCGGTGCTAATTACTTGATGAAAATGTGCCATTCCAGAAGCTGTTGTCATTTGATGATGTAGCTGTGGATTTCAGCTGGGAGGAGTGGCAGCATCTGGACAATGCTCAGAGGACCCTGTACAGAGATGTAATGCTGGAGACCTACAGAAACCTGGTGTCCTTAGGTGAGCAAAAGTCAAATTCATTTGCAAGGCCAAGTGCCTTGTTATTTTGCAGATATGTGAATGTTCATCAAACTTTCAATACTATTTAAATGAAAGATTCCAGGCCCTGAAAAGTATCATTACTTTCTAAAGAAAACCTAAGGTAATTTTGTACTCATTCTTCAGGATACCTTCAGGATACTTTGACAACAGTTCTAAATTATGTTTCTTCTAATGGAGACGACATTCCAAACTTACACAGTAATTGTAAGTGGATAAACAATCCAGAATAGAATATATATCATTATTGGAAATAGGATCTACAAATCACTAAACAGTGAGTTTATAATGGAAACCTGGCACTAGGTGCAATGTTTCATGCCTATAATCTTAAAATATTCAGGAGGAAGAAATCTAAGAATTCTAATTTGAAGCCAGCAATGGCATAAAAATTGCCATGAAACTCTATAACTCCAAGTAACCCCTCAAAAATGTTAGTGGAGTGTCAAGAGTTTGACTTTGTGTTTGAGTGCTTGCCTAGCATGCATGAAGACCTATGCATGTAAGTGGAGCTGGGACTCAAACTGGTATTTTTCTAGCCTTGAGCAAGACAGCTAAGTTTATGCCATACAAAATGAATCCAGAGCTGGGGAAAAGTCAACCATGGAGCCAGTGAGAAATGAGAAAAAAGATTTAATAGATAACTTGTGAGTAGGATGTCTGCGAACTTAAAGCAATGGTGATACAGCATAAGCAATAATTCTCTACTGTTTCTAATTTACAGGGCCCTGTGTTCCCAAACCTGTATTAATTGACAAGCTAGAGCACTGTGCAGAACTCTGGATAGGAAATTCCTCTAACAAGAATATCACAGGTGAGTGAATGCATCTTCATATTGATGTTGGAGCCTGAGCACCATTAGTAAGTTCATGTTGTGATGTACTGAGCAATAATATCCCTAGTTACCCTAAATCCTGTGTGGAACCTATGGAATTCTTTGTGAATGAATCAAGAATCATTTTCTTTTCCCAATCCTATGCTTGGTCTCAGGGCCTGAGCATGGTCCTTGGGTTTTCTCAAGGCTAGCTCTCTACTTCTTGAGTCATAGCACCACTTCTGGCTTTTTCTTTGTATGTAGTACCAAGGAACTGAACCAGGTCTTTGTGCATGCTAGCCCAAACCCCCGGCACCAAGAATCATAGGGTGATATAATGAATTCTATGTGGCAGTAGAGTTAAAGTTAGATTTCTCTGTAGAAATCACTGTGAAACAAAATAAAATGAGAAAGCCATGAGCCCGTGGCTCATGCCTGTAATCCTAGCTACTTAGGAGGCTGAGATCTGAGGATCAAGGTTCAAAGACTGACCTATCACAAAAACACCTTAGACTCTTCTGTCCAAAGAACCAATAGAAAATGAGAAGTGGTGTTGATGCTAAAGACATAGGGCAGTAGCCTTGAGCTGAAGAGCTCAGGAAGAACAGCCAGGTCTAGAATTCAAGTCCCATGACTGCAAAACAAGAAAGAAAGGAAGAAAGAAAGAAAGAAAGAAAGAAAGAAAGAAAGAAAGAAAGAAAGAAAGAAAGAAAGGAAGAAAGAAAGGAAGAAAGAAAGAAAGAAGAAAGAAAGAAAGAAAGAAAGAAGAAAGAAAGAAAGAAGAAAGAGGGAACAAAGAGGGAAACGAGAGGAAAGGAAGGGAAGAAAGAAAGAAAGAAAGAAAGAAAGAAAGAAAGAAAGAAAGAAAGAATGATATTTCATTTCTTCAAAACTAAGACTATAAATGATTGAGCAAACAAGGAATAAGTCAGGGCATTATTCTCTGATAAGGATAATATCTTTTTGCTGGTAGGAAGAGACTGGTATTCAGAACCAGACCTTTCCACCAGAAATTGAGCCTAGTGGTAGAGTGCTTGCCTAGCATGCACAAAGACACAGGTTTCATAACTTATTACCACATACATAGAAAAAGCCAGAAGTAATGACTTCATTGGTAGGGTTATAGTCTGGAGAAAACCCAAGGACAGTGGTTAGGTCCTAAGTTCAAACCCAGGAATGGAAGGAAAAAAAAACAACAAAGTTTCAATCAACATAAGAAAATTAACAAGACATTGAGCTGGAGATTTTCTGCTCTTCCATGATTCTGAGGGAGAGGAGTGTTAGAAAAGGAATTTTTATAAGACTTCAAATGGAAAGAAACAAATTTCAAAATTCCCACGAATACCTAAATTGAGACTTTAGTGGGAAGTTGTAACTGAAGGGATTTAGGTGTAAGTCCTTACTCTCAAGAATCGTTCTTGCATGGATCAAAGACAAACAGACATATAAACCAAACTTGTGGCCGCTGAATGTAGAAAAAATTCGTGTTCCTCACTTAATGGTTAATAAGCAAACAGCATTGAAACTGGGTAAGGTAATCCTATCTGCTACTCAGGACCTGAGACTCTTATCTGTAGTTAACACTAGAAAACAGGAAGTGGGGCTGTAGCTCAAGGATAGGGGTTATAGTCTTCTGCTGAAGTGTTCAGGGACAGGGCCGAGGCCTATGAACTACAAAAAAAAAAGAAAAGAAAAGAAAAGAAAGTTTTAAAAAGATGCAAAATAGCACAATATTTAGATTATTTCTCAAAAATAAAAGAAAGGCAGCTATTCCTCAATGTATAAACAAAACAGTATTTGAAAAAAAACAGCTGCAGGTATATTATAGGTAATACTCAGCTTAAAACTGTAGCAATACATAGTTGGGTAATTTCAATAAATATTTCCTGTGATATAAAAAGAGAACTAAAACACAGAAAAACATTATTGGTCATTGTAAAATATATTTTGTTAATATGTTAGGGAGAAGAGCATATATTTCTCACAAATCAATTTCCACTTTTATATTTTAAAATATCTAGCACTTAGGATGGGAAAGTAAAGTCATTACCTTTACAGTAAGGAATATTTGTATCTCATGTATGTTTGTGTCTTTTTTTCTATGACTCATTTTAGATGTCCAGGTAATGGAAAATGTGTTCAAGACCTGCCATGAAAGTCCACATGTATGTCTTTGTGAAGTAGCAGTTGCAAGTAGTATCGAAGTGGAAGAAAACGTGAGATTAGCAACAACTTTAAATTTGAACTCTACACATAATCCAGAGCTCATTAGTAATAACGGTAACAAGTTAGGGGTGAGGACTGAGGAGTTCATTAAGTGTCAGAACATGCTTCTGTCTCCTAAGCCTGATGAGATGCATGCTGCATATAGATCTCGTATGTCTCCTGTTCTTAAAAAATCCATCGGACATTCAGAGCATTTTATTCATGATTGTGACAGTCCAAAAGATCTGCAGTATCATAATTCTGTTCTCCCTGCCCAAGAAATTCTTCATGGAGGGAGGAAAACTGCTAAATGTACTGTGTGATGAAAAATATTGTACTTAACAGCGACCATCACTACACATCCGAAAATGAACACAGGAGAGACTCCTCATACATGCAGTAAATGTGAGAAATCTTTCAGTAATGAAATATGCCTTACAATACCTCAGAGCAAATATCCTGAGATATGTGATGCGTACATCAAGTGTGAAAATTAATTTCTGAGAAGTTAGACCTGACGCTCCAACCTCGATCTCCAAGAGAAGACAAACCTTATGAATATGAGGAACGTAATAAAATTTGTGCCCAGAATTCAGCTCTCAGCACACATCAGAGATCTCATACAGAAGAGAAATCTTATGAATGGAATAAATGTGGGAAGACTTTTAGACTGAAATCATACCTCACTTTGCACCAGAGAAGACACACAGAAGAGAAACATTATGAATGTAACAAATGTGAAAAGTCTTTCACCAGAAGATACACCTTCGAGTTCATCAAATAACACACACAGGAGAGAAACCTTATGTGTGCAACAAGTGTGGAAAGACCTTCAAGTGGAAGTCATATCTTGATAGGCATAATAGAACACACAGAAGAGAGAAAACTTATGCATATAGTGAATGCGGAAAGTCTTTCAAATGGAAGTTAAAACTCCATGATCATCAGAGAATATACTCAGGAGAAACACCTTATGAGTGTAACATATGTGGAAAGTCCTTCACACAGAAGCCAAATCTCAACATGCATAAGACAATTCAAACAGGAGAAAAACCTTATGAATGTAACCGATGTGGAATGTCTTTCAAATGGAAGTCTTCCCTCAAATTGCATCAGAGAACACACACAGGAGAGAAACTGTACGAGTGCATCAAATGTGGTAAGACCTTCAGATGGAAGTCACATTACGGGAGTCATAACAGAATTCACACATATTAGAAACCTTAGGAATATAACCAAAGTTGAAAGTCTTTCGTGCAGTATTCACCCTTCAGGAAGCGTAAGAGAGTTCACACATATGAGAAGCCTTAGCAATGTAATATATAGGAAAGACTTTTTAGTCTGTGGAAGAAAACTCACCTGTGTCACAGAACCAACATAAGATAAACCCTTAATGAATGTAGCAAATGTTCAGTCTTTTCTCCAGAAGGCACAAGTCAAGATTTATCACTAAACACCCACAGGATAGAATCCTATGAATAAAATGAAAGGGAAATTTTTTTGAAGAACTCATATTTGAGTGTGCATGATACCACACAGACACAGGATAAAAATCGTATGAATATAAGAATATGACAAATCCATCATGAACGCATGACTAAGTATAAAATGCACATAGGAGAGAAAAACCTTATGAATATTACAAATGTGGAAAGTGTTTGACCTGGAAGGCATACTTCTGTGTTCATCACAAACCTGATTCCCATAGAAGAAAAGAAAACTAATGAATAGAACAAATGTGCAATGACTTTTAATCAGAAGTCAGTCTTCAGTACATTTCAGAACATACACAATAGAGAAATTCTGAGTAATGAAAAACATTTAGCTATATATAGAATCTCTGTATATGGGAGCATTAGGGTAAGTCTTCTAAACAAAGTCAACCTTCAGCAAGCATTAAGAGCACTCACAGAAGAAATAATAGCATGTAGGAAAACCTTTGTCAGAAACCTCTAAAAGCTGCCTGTGTGGCTTAGTGGTAGAGTGCTAACCTATCAAGGATGAAGGCCTGTGTTAGATTCCTCAATACTACGTGAAAAGAGCAAGCCAGAAGCAGCACTGTGGTTCAAATGGTAGAGTGCTAACCTTGAGCAAAAGTAGCTCAGGCACTGAGTTCAAGACTAAGGATTGGAGAGAGAGAGAGAGAGAGAGAGAGAGAGAGAGAGAGAGAGAGAGAGAGAGAGAGAGAGAGAGAGAGAGAGACAGAGAGAGACAGAGACAGAGACAGAGAGAGACAGAGAGAGACAGAGAGACAGAGAGAGAAACGGGAACTTCTAAATTTTACAGAGATAGAGGAGAGAGAGAAGGAGACAGAAACTAATTTCTAAACTTTACAGTCTTTCTATTTCCTTACAAATTCATCTATGTCATTCTTTCTGACAGAAGCACAGAATTCCATTGTGTAAAAATACCATATTTGATCTACTCATCAACTGACGGGCATCTGGGTTGGTTCCATATCTTTGCTATAATAGATAGTGCTGTGATAAATGTCATTGTTCTAGTGAATTTAGTATGTCCTATCTGGACGATTGGCAAGTAGTGAAATTGCTGGATCACAGGGGAGCTCTATGTTTCGTCTTTTTGGGATACTGCCATAGTGCTTTCCATAGTGGTTGAACGAGTTTGCAATCCCACCAGCAGTGTAGTAGTGATCCCTCCTGGCCACATCTCCTCCAGCATACGTTATTAGATTTCTGGATCTTGGCCATTCTAACTGGAGTGAGGAGGAAAAGGGAAAGAGGAACTGAAACTTTCTCTCCTTACAGATGACATGATTCTATATTTAAAGAACCCTATAGACTCTACTCCGAAGCTGCTTGAGCTGATATAAAACTTTGGTAAGGTAGCAGGGTATAAAATTAACCCTCAATGTCAACTGCCTTCCTATATGCCAACAAATGAGAGGAATGAGGCAAGAATCAGGATAGCAACTCATTTTGCTATCAAAGAAAATAAAATACCTTGGAATTAACTTAGAATGTAAAGCACGTTTTTGATGGAACTATAAACCATGGAGAAGGAAATTAACGCAGAACTGAGGAAATGCAAAAACCTATGCTCCTGCTTTGGAAGAAGTAATATTGTAAAAATGGCAATCTTGATAAGGACTATCTACAAATTCAGTGCAATATTCATCAATATCCCAATGTCATTCTTTAAAGAAACAGAAGAGGAAATCCAAAATTTCACTTGGAATAATAAAAGACCCCTTATAGTCTGTCTTCTTGCATGATACATAATGTTTAATCTCACCTTCTCCACCAAAATCTCACCTTTCTCATTGAGACATAGGTGGCCCTGTTTACTAGCAGCAAACGCTCAAACGCGCAGTTTCAGGTGTCACCACTGCCTCTGTTACTGGGTAGATCCAACTCTGTCATCGATTCTGAGGTCTGCTCTGGGAGTCTTGGTCACAAGTTGTTCTGTGGCATCTGCTGCCAGCCTGTGCCTATTTGCTTCCTTTTCCTCCAGCAGCCTACAACAGGGAATGAAGTTCAGGCGCTGATGCTCTCCTTCATATGCAGGGCAGGATGAGCCCAACCCTCCCTCATCTTCCTCTTCCAATTTTTGGGAAAAATGTGCTGGCAGACGTCCTCAGGTATGGGGCGTGGCTGATCCACACTTTTAATCCAGGCTGGTCAGGAGGCTGAGATCTGAGTATGGAAGTTCCAAGTCACCTAGAACAGGAAAGTCTGATACATTCTTACTACCAAAATAAAAACAGCTGGGAATGGAGTTTGGGCTCAAGTGGTAAAGGGCTAGTCTTGGGTACAAATGCTTAGTGCCCAGGCCCTGAGTTCAGGATCCAGCACTGCCAACAACCTCACTTTAGTGAGATTTTAGCTTTATCCATGTAGGCACATCTCACTGGAATCTTTGCAGGTGTCATGGAGAGAGGAGCACCATTTGCTCCAGGTTTGAAGACGGCATAGGTCAAGCCAGCATGGAGTTGGCACATCAGTCTTTTTCCTAGCACCACACACCAGAGAATGTCAAATGACATTGATAGTTGTGGGATTGTGTGATTGAAGTGCCCCATTAAGGGCAGTGTTAGCACATCCAAACTTGGATACCAGGAATGCTGAAATCTCAAAGCTAAGATTTCTGTTGGCTACAGAAATGCTGGTGTGTCTGTTATTCACTAAAAGTTCAGGTGCAAAGATTCTGAAGCTTGATACCATGTGTTTATTCCATTTAGTAAAATTATTTTAATGCACTGTATAAGTTAAAACATTTCATAAGGGTCAGGGGTAGTGAAAACATTGTTCTTGAATTCAGGTGTCTGGCAGGGTAATGGGGGGTGTTGATGGCTGGGACTATGAAGCTGGAGCTGCTATCAAACCATGGATCATGTTCCTCTCTGTCTGGGAGAAATGACTCCAAAGATGAAATTTGAATGGTGAGGAAAAGATGATGATGTACTCAGGAAATTTCTCCTAAACAAATGCTCATGTGGAAGTGGGATGGGGGCTGGGCATATCTGAGGCAGAGCTTAAGGGGGCTTCTCATGGCGTTGAGAATGTTCCTTGCGATTTCAGGCATGCAGCAGGGTGTTTTAGTTGGCCATTGTGAGATGGATGGAATAAGATTGGAGACAAGATGAATGCTGGGATCCTGCAATGCTCCTGCATGAGTGGCTGGTGGCTCACCTGAAAGAACTAATTATGTCTAAAAAAGAAATCAGGAATTTGTTTTGATTAGATAATACCTGTAATCCGAGGCATATTCAGGATCCTGATCTTAGTATTGTGGTTTAAAACCAACTCAGCAAAGGGAAAAATGCATGAGACTCTTCCTCCCAGTTTAGAGCAAGAACAAAGATTGAAGTAGAGCTGTGGCTCAAGAGCTAGAGTGCTACCTTGAGCAAAGAAAAGCTAAGAAAAAGCTCCAGGTCTTGAGTTCAAGGCCAGGAATGAAAGAAGGAAGGTAAAAAAGGGAAGTATGTGAGGAAGGGAAATATATAAATGAAAGAGAGAAGGAACTAGAAATTTAAAACTAGAGAATATTTAAAAGTCATCAGTCCTTCTAAGAAAAGTGTTGGAGTATGGGTTCTATATGTGTTGAACTGGAAGCCCAGCAGTGACTTGTTAACCAAAGAGTCACCATGATGAGCAAAGGATAGAAATCTGCATGAGCCTCTTAGCGGATGGAGTCACAGAAGAGAACCTCAGCTCCCATCCCATAGTTAGAAGTATATAGAGATGGGGAAGTTGGCATCACCTTGATGTCATTGTGTCCATGGAGACTGGAAGCCATGGCTCTGTGAAAGCACACTGTTCTGGTTACTGAGCTGAGAGGCTGAGGAGAGCCAAGTCCTGGCCATGAAGAAATCAGGGTGGCAGCAGAGCAACTCTGCTGCAGTGTGTGCCTGCTTGGCTGTTCTTATTCTGTGGTGGATCAGGCCGGAGCGGGTGATAGTAACTGTTTTGTGGTCACAAGCCCTTCACCAAGAGCTTCCTCTGGGATCCTCATAAGCTACAGGGTGGCTGGTGGTGGGATGTGTGTGGGGTGGAAGTGACAGAGGGATGGACGCATGGCAAGGTGGGTGAAGAGATGAGAGGAATGATGAGAGCCCAGTTCATTGGTTTCCAAGGTTAATGGGTGGGAAGTAGAGAGGCATGATGGAGGAAAGATGGAGGCAGGGGAAGGTGGTGACAGAGTGAGGCCATCTGTAGTGCCAGCCTGGCCATCAACTGAAGCCCATAGGCAGCTTCCTGATCCCTCACTTTGTCCTGCTCCTTGTGGAGGGAATGTCACGTGTACCCAGAGCTAGGGGTGGGGCAATGTTAGTAGCACCTGGAGAACCACTGTCCTCTACCCGGGTGAGGGGTGGTTATGGCTCCCATGCTGGGTGGCCTGATAGCTATGGAAGAGATCTCTTCTTAGCTACCACAGTCAGTGGCTGCTCTCCATCTAGGGTTAGGGCACCTGCTCAGCCATCAGGACACCCCATGCCAGGACAGAGGCCTACAATTCAGATGGCAGCACAGGGGTGAAGATGATCTCACCGTAGCCCTAGTTACATGGCTGTCCCTGCATGCAGGACAGGATGAGCTGGGGGAAGATGTTCTCTGTGTTTTTCCACAGCCTATCCCGGCCTCTGCTTGTGTCTGATTAGACCAAGAGAGTACCAGGTTCCCTCTCATAGTCCTGGTTCTTTTTCTTTTACAGTCATGAGGCTTGAACTCAGGTCCTGGGTACTGTCCCTGAGCTCTTTTGCTCAAGGTTGATGCTCTACCATTTGAACCATAGTGCCATTTCCAGCTTTTCCTTTTCATGTGGATCTCTGATATGTCCAGTGCTGTGCCTGCAGGGAGGCACTCACCCCACAGACAGAGCAACCTCTGCCGTGACTGTGACTGCCCACAACCCTCACACTCACTCCTTGCACACCCCTCGACTCCAGTTTTAGCTCCTCTTGGACTGGGTGTCCAGCCTACCCCTTCCTACACTCACAAAGGGTCTACAATTGTCTTCCCAGGGTCCTTTCTTCTGCCAGCGAGAGTACAGACTGTGCACATCTTGACGATCACAGAGCTCAAAGCCAAAGGCTGAGATGCAGAAGGGGGTGACCCAGTAGCTGCACAGGGCCCATGGATCATCCTGTGCATCCCCCAGCCTGTGACTTCCCCCACCCCCTTGGCAGGGAAGCTCCATGCCCACATCCTGATCCCTGGTCCCCTCCAATTCCATTCTCCCTTGGATTTTGCAGACTGTCTACCCTCAGGATCTAAAATTCTATTCATCACTTTATGTCCTTATCACTGATTTGCTACTTTGGCAGGATCTCCCCGTGCCTGGAGAGTGGGCATGTCATGTACTCTCTGTGGAGAAGATGCCCCAGGAGAAGAAATATGCACTTCATGTGAGTGTTGGACAGGGCAGGAGGCCTCCCTAGAATCAGAAGCCACAGGAGGGGTGCAGATGGGGGAATGCTAGGGGCCCCAGGGGACAGTGGGCGTTAGGGCACAGTTGGTTCCTTCTGCAGGGTTGACACCGCTTCACAAACCCAACAGAATGAGGTTCACATTACAGATGTCAGAGACAGTGCAGATGGCCAATGGGCGCAGGGGTCACTGTCACCCCCAGATGCTGGCTGCATGCTGGGATGCACGCAGAGATGTTTTCAAGATCAGATAATGAGGATGTTGCAGGGTGTAACCGTTCTTTTCAGATGGCTCTCTACCTCTCTTGAGCTTCATCTCTATCTTTGGCTTTTTCTTGGCAGTTAACTGGAAATGAGAGTTTCATGGACTTTCCTTTCTGGACTGGCTTCAAACAGAAGCTATGCACAGTTTTCAAACCATACCCTACTGAAGAAGGGAAGCTTGATCTGGTGCTTAACTGGGTTGCACTTTGGCTCCGTTTGCTATGCCTCACGGGAGGGGGCTCATCATTTGTAGACTAAGATCTCATGACCTTCAAAGCCAAATGCTACCTGAAAGTTCAGGGTCCCAGCCTATGTGTTGGGCCTGGGTGAATACATTCTCTGTTATGCTGGGTCATCAACCCATGTTTTAAGCTGGAAGTAGGCAGTGCCACATTTGATAAGAACATCTGCCAGAGATTGTCACCTCATGAAAGCAGATTCTAAATTTGTATTCCATTTCCTGTGGTGGAGAAATCCCCTCCAAGTTAGACAGGCTCACATCCCCCTGCAGGTCACACGCCTAATGCACCCTTGAGTGTCCTCATTGTATTGGGATCTAAGTTTGTAGGGAATGCTGGTTTAGTCCATGAATTAGCTGGACAAGTGATGACAAACGTGTTGTGGATTAATATGAGAACAATTTAAGAAGCCCTGGAGGAGCATCAACCTGACCCTCTGTGGTGCTAAAAATCTGATAGGATGTTCCAGACTGAGAAACAATCACATGGCTTTGTGTTTGGCATCCAGACATGTGAGTGCATGTCTTAGCTGTCAGCCAATACAGAGGAGGACATGAATAAGTGGGTGGAAAGCATCTGTCATTCCCCTGTCTGGAGGCAGGTGGAGAGAACATAGGAAGGTAGATACCGTGGCTGTGGTGGGGACAAAAAAAAGGGTAAAAGAGGCAAAGGAACAAGGTACTGGTAGCTCAAGACTGTCATCCTAGCTACTCAGGAGTTTGAGATCTGAGGATCACAATTCAAAGCCAGCCCAGGACAGAAACTCCATGAGACTCTTATCTGCAATAAACTACTGAATGCAAGAAGCTCAAGCTCAATGACAGCATCCAGGCCTAGCGTTCAAAACCCAGGACCGGCAGAAAAAAGTATCAAAGGACAAGAAGCTGGCCAAAAGTTAGAGGGACTCTATCTTGACAAACAATACAATGGTAAGTTGCACTCAGAAGACTTGCACAAAATCTGGAAATGCCTGAGACCTATCTATGTATGTTTCCTGTTTGTCTAAATACATATGTTTATGTATTTATATATTAGTATAGAGAGACAGATCAATACATATGACTATACATATATACATAGCCAGACACTTATGGGTGTGTGGTATACTGTGTGAGAGTTTGTGTTTGTGTTTTGTGGATGGCTATCTCTGTTTAAGAAAGACAGAAAATATGTAAATATCTTTAAAAAAACTTGATAAAATATAGAGAGACATAAGCTCTTGAGGGAATCTGAAATGACAAGATTATTCACAGGCACGTTTATCCTTATGGATTCCTCAGCAAGTTTTAAGTTTTTTCATTATTTTCTTTCTTTTTTTGAACCAGTGCTAAGGATTTCTCTCAGGGACCAGGTGCTGCCAATTACTAATTTTCTCATGGCTGGTACAAGAGGAACTGAGCCACAGTTCCACTTTTGCCTTATTTATTCGTGCTTAACTGAAGATAAAGATTTCTATCAGTGACTTTCTCTCAGGGGCTGGATTCTAACGAGGATCCCCAGACCTCTATAGCTACAATTAACAATATGAGAACCCAGCACTGGGTTCCAATTCACAGGGCAAGAAATTGAGTGAATCTCTCAACTCCAATTAGCTATAATAAGCTAGAAGTGAAAGACCAATACCTTTGAGGAAAAGATGCTGAGGGTTATCACACAGGCCCTATGAGTAAGCCCTAAACCCTGTACACATGTGTGCATGCACACATTGGCAGATACACACACACATGCACACACACAATGTCTCAGGCAATATTGTATTTTGAATTAATATCCAAAGATTGGACAACAGGATAGCAAGTAATAAAATCTGTTTTTCTTGTCTACATTGAGGGAAAGGGATAAGTCACAAGATGCAGAAGCGAAGAATTCAGAGGCAAATGCTGTGAGTGAATAACTTGTAAAAAGCACATTTCTTTTCTTTTCTTTTCTTTTCTTTTCTCTGCCATTCCTGGGGCTTGAACTCAGGGCCTGAGCACTGCTCTTGGTTTTTCCCAAGTCTAGCCCTCTGCCACTTGAGCCATATTGCCATATGGATTTTTATATCTGTGTGATATTAAGGACTCAAACCTAGATCTTCATGGATGCTAGGCAAGCACTCTACCACTGGGCCAAACTCTAAACCCCGATAAAGTGTTTATAAATAGTCATCATCATCATATCAAAATAACCTTTCTCCTGCAAAGAATGAACACTTATCTATGTCTGTAAGACTTTTATTTATGTCACCAATGCTTCTGTGATTTTCCCACTTGCATTTTTACAGATGACAGCCCAGATATTCATCAGGAAGAAAAATAGATTAGGATACAGAAACCTAACAACGTCCTTGTAGATTGAAGTGAAAAATATGTGCAAGATGGCCTGGGTGTTTCATTTATTTGTAGAGTGCTTGGCTACCACACAAAAAGACTCCGGTTTGATTCTGCAGTACCATATACATAGAAAACTCTGGAAGTGGTGCTGTGGCTTGGTGGGACAGCTATAGCCTAAAGAAAGCCTAAGAACAATGGTCAGGTTCTGAGGTCAAGTCCCAGGACTAGCAAAATAAAATGTGCAAGAGGCAAAATGCAAGCTGAGAAGGCACTGTGAAGCAAAATGTCTTGTGAAGGGTAAGGGGAACAGTTAAGTGACAGTTAAGTTTGGATCTTACCTAAGAAAGGCTCCTTGAGCCTGAGACCAGGATAGCACTTACGCCTAGTTAGTGACTTGGGATTTGAACAAAAAGGTGTGCTGTTTACTACATCCATATGTGAGGTGGGAAGGGAGATTCAGCCTCCAGTATGTCTTTGGGGAGGTCTTCTGTGAGCAAGGAGCTTTGGTCATTGGGCCTTGAAAGGTGACCCTACCTCCCTCACAATGGAACAGAATATGGAACCCTGGTAACTAAGCCACTGTATGTGACAACCAGCTCAAGCCAGCTCCCTTGGCCTGTGGCTCAGGAATCAGAAAGATGTTGCTGTGCTGTTGCCAAAGGTCAGGAGGCTCGCATCTCAGGCATGAGAGATATGGATGTCTCACTTGAAGAAGTAGATGCTGGATAAGTGCCAAGCCAAAATTCCAGTATATCAGGCATTTCTCTTGGAAGAAAGCCAGGAAACTCCAGGGCAACTCAGATGAGGTATATTGAGAGGAAACCTATTTGAAAACATCATCCTGCCCACACACTACAACCTTCTTGTGTGCTTTCTAGTGACTATACTGAGATTAGAGTGTGTCATTTCCAATCTACTCTATTCCAATTCCTCAGTGTGAAGTGTGGTCCCATTCCTACGTTTGAAATATCCACTGTTTTGCCAACATAGTGTGATGGTAAGTCAGCTCAGACTCTGAATGAGCCTTGTAACCTATGGATCCTGGAGGAAGGCCTGTTGGAGATGCTGCTGACAAAGCTGATCCCTGCGTATCAGAAAGGTGATCTCTTTTATGTGGGAAACTTCCTGCACAATTTCAAATAGTGGAGGACAATGTAGTAGTAGCTGGAAATTCTCTTGATAAAGTGAGTGTTCCCCCTCCAAACCCAGGTATGCTCACCCCTCCTGGCCAAGTCTTGGAATACTTGGCTCCTCTCTGAGCCTGTTTGGTTCACTGGGGTGTTCACAGGGGAGCTAAGCATGATACAAGTGCACAAACTACTTTATTATGACTGGGACACCATGCCATTTCATTTCCCTCACAAGCTACTGGAGTCTCAACAGTGTGCTTACTGAGAAGTTGGATTTCAGGCATTAGAAAGTGGCTCTCAACTGCAGCCCTCACCTAGGTGACATCCTAGGAAATCCCATTTCCCAGTAAGAAATGAGGTGTCAGTACTAATGGCGGAGGCCTGTGAAATACTGGAGTCAGAGGAAAAGCTGGAGGCTGAATCACTTTTGAGCCATCAGGGAGGGATTGTGCTAGCTTTGCCTGTTAGAACCTGAAAGCATTTACATCTTGGTCTGTGGTCCAGTGCTGCCACTTGAACCTGAACCCAGGTCTAAATGCCATCCCTTTGGTGTACCATTTGAGTCATAGGTCAAGTTCTGGCATTTTGCTGCCTAATTGAAGACAAGTGTCTTTAGACTTTTAATGACTAGACCGGCTTTTCACTGTGAACTTCAGAGCTCAGCCTGCTGGGTGGCTAAGATTAGAGGAATGAGCACTTAGTTCTTTATTTAGAGCATTCACTTATTGATTTATTTAGAGCATTTACTTAGTTAATTTAAGGTGCGTATACTTTGGACAGATGCATACAGGCCTCTCTCAGAAGCTTCTGGAAGTGGGGTGTAAAAGTCATCCTGTTCTCGAGTGTCTCTTACCCCCCCTCCCAGCACATAAGTGCACATCTCTGCAGGACAGCCACAGCATTAGAGTCCTGCAAGAAAGGGGCTTTGGTAGAAGGCTCAGAATGTAGAGAGAAGGCTCTCACTTTCCTTGTACCGAATGTGCCCACAGCATCATGTGTTCCATGTATACGATGTGAATGGATTTCTACCCCAGTGATTTCTACGAGTTCAAGAACTGCCACACCCTGACACAACTCAAGCTCTATATGAGGCTCCACATGCCGGCTTTGGACCTGCTCTTCTAAACACATACTTTTTGACCAGCTGGAGGAATGTGCGACCAGTAAGACCAAGAAAAAGTAGAAGTCCTGGTGTGGGTGCCTCAGAGCCTGTGAGTAGGAAGCCCATGTGGTCTAGATATTGGTTGGCCCTTACTTCTACAGAGCTTGGCAAAATGCCCTTTATGGGTGGTGTCAGCCAAGTAATGTCTGTCCTCTGAAAGGACTCGGGAATAAGCACTCATTAGAAAGACCCTACACCTCCTCAGTGTTCAGTCCAAACTCCAGTTCTACAGGTGCCTCCATTAGATCCTCATGGAAGTTGAGTGACACTTCAACTTGCAGAGTCCACTCTGTCCACTCTGTACCTATTTCCATCCTTAGGTTTGGGGCATCCTGGAAGAGCTTATCCTGAACTCCAGATGAAAAACCCACCAATGGAGCTGGTGACTGATGGAGACAGAGAATCATCACTGCACTCCAGAAAGCATGGGCCTTCTGTAGAAATTGCCAAACAGGTTTAGAGTCCTGTGGATATTCCTTTTGCTCTGAACCCCATGTGTGACACAGTTGAACCTGCAGATACTATGGAGGAAGAAAAAGAGCAGCCAGATTTCCTTCCGTTTCCTTTCACACTCCACCCAGAGTCAGTCCATCTGAGTCAGAGTAACACTCCACTTATTGTGCAAGCTGAAGGGGCACACGCTGGGCTTATGGAAAATGTCCCCATGGGAAGCAGCAAGTGTACTCTCAATACTGGATTCATTGGAGGAAAATGAATCCATCCTCACAGAATATCCAGACCCATCCATCTCACTAAAAGAGACTCAATCTCCATTCGACAAACCAGAATCCATCCCCCTCTTAACTCAGGAAGGACATTCTGTTTCTCATGAGGAAGGAGACCCTTCTGAAGACTCTGAAGTAGAATTACTGTCTGAAGGCAACTTGGAGGCCAGTCTGGATTTAGAGCTTCCCTGTCCCCTTCCTAAAAAGACATCTCTTTATCTTGCTCTCATGATTCTTGTCAAGTATTCATTGTATTTACTTTGCTAACTATTAAACTCTCATTGTTAATATTATGGTGTGCAGTTCTTCAGTCCTTATTATACTGTGTTTTATTTTCCACTTATAATGTGAGACCTCAGACACCTAGGTCCTGGGTGGGCCAAAAGCCAGACAGGTCTGGTCCCATAGAAGACAACCTTACTGGATATACAGGGAACTATGAAATGCATGGAATCACCAGGAATCCAGGCCAGGCCTCCATGGAAAGACAAGTCAGCTACCAAAGCTTAAGGACAGAGCAGATGCCTGGAAATGTGTTTTGTCAATCGGGAGAAGTGCCGAGTAACTGTAATATTATGGGGGACTCTGTTCTGTGAGTTCAAGTCTGTTTATATATCCATTGTGCTTTGTACAAATATTTAAGAAAATTAAAACTCCACAATAGCATCAAAAATCTACTTTGGCTTTGAATGTGGCCTAGTTGTAGAGTACTCGCCTAGTATACAAGAAGACCTTGATTCAATTCCTCAGCACTGCATACACAGAAAAAGCAGATGGGGCACTGTGGCTCAGGTGTCACAGTGCCACCCTTGAACAAATGTGCCAAGGACAGTTCCTGGTCCCTCAGTTCAAGCCCCAGGACTAGCCAAACAAGAAATCATACCATTTTCCACAGATTTGGAAATAAATCTGTTTTATCTAACCCTACTTCTTTTTTGCCAGTCCAGGGTGTGTGCCACCAAGCCAAACTACTGGCCCCCAACCTTACTATTTTGAATCCTTTAATTTTTTTACATAATCATATTTCATGCTGTCTGTATTAATACCATAAACAGTATGCTTAGTGTAATAATGTTAAAGGGAAAACATAAGAAATTAATAACTAAAATTCCTTTTTTATTAGTTTTATAGCATTACTACAATTTTATGAGAAAAATTACCTAGAATGTTTCTTTTAGAGTTCAAGCAGTCCATTTTCATAAATATATCAACCTACATCATTTATTTGAACACATTTTAAACTATTATTTCAGGAATGAAAATACATATATATTTGTTGTAAATGAAATTTATGACTTGGGGGGAAAGGAAAGAGAAAAGGGGGGAGGGGGTAACAGTGTTTACAAGAAATGTACTCATTACATATGTAACAGCAATCTCTTTGTATATCACCTTGACAACAAATTTTTTGAAAAGTACAATAAGTTTAAATGTCTACTTTGGGCAGAATTTTTTTTTGCCAGTACTGGGCTTAGACTCAGGACCTGAGCACGATCCTTGTTTTTGATTTTGTTTATTCTTAAGGCACAAGTTCTATCACATGTGCCACAGCACCACTTTTATCTTTTTTTATCTATGATGTGCTGAGGAATTTAACTTGGGTCTTCATTCATGCTCGGCAAGAACTCTTCCACTAGGCTTAACTTATGGCCCCAGTGGGAAGGAAGTTTTCCATAAAATATGTAGGAAATATGTCCACTAAGGAAAAGCCATCAAAAATAGAAGAAAAATTATATACTTAGATAACGACATGCCAGTATTATGGCAGATCTCTGTAATTCTAGCTTCAAGAGTGGCCTATTTGGACCGGGAGTTGGCTGGCTGAAGTAAAGTGCTATCCTTGAGCAAGCCCTAGGACAGTGCTCTGGCCATGAGTTGAAGCCATAGGACATGCAAAAAATAATAATCCAGAAAATTCAAAATGACAATGTACCTCAAGTGGTAGAGCTCTTGCCTTGAGCTGAAGAGCTTAAGGTAAACATCCAGGCCCAGAGTTCAAGCCCCATGAGTGAAAAAAAGAAAAAGAAAAAGAAAGCCCTTCTCTAAGGCTGGAGTGCACACTAGTGGTAGTTTGCTTGCCTAGTATGCACAAAGCCCTGTGTTCAATTACTCTGTACCACTTACACCAAAAAAAAAAAGCTGGAAATGATCTCAGAAGGTTGGGTTCTGACGATCACAGTTCAAAGCCAGGACAGACACTAAAGTCCATGAAACTGTTACTTCCACTTAAGCACAAGAAAACCAGAAGTGACACTCTGGCTCAAGGTGTTTAAGGTTGTAGCCTTGAGCTGAAGAGCCCAGGGACACTGCCCAGGTGCACAATTAAAGTCTTACAACCAAAAGAGAGAGAAAGAGAGAGAGAGAGAGAGAGAGAGAGAGAGAGAGAGAGAGACAGAGAGAGAGAGAGAGAAAGAGACACAGAGACACAGAGACTGAGAGACAGAGACAGAGACATCAAACAGTCAGGCACTGCTGGCTGAAGCGTGTAATTCTAGCTTCTATGCAGGCTGAGATTGGAGGATCTTGGTTCAAAGCCCAAAGCCAGCCTGGACACATATGTTTGTGAGACTTACATCACCAATTAACTACCAGAAACCAAAAATGGAGCTGTAGAGGAAGAGCACTAGCCTTGAGCTGAAGAGCTCAGGGACAGTGTCCAGGCCCAAAGTCCAAGCACCATGACGAATCAATAATAAAAAAAGAAGATAGCTAATAGTAATGATGAATAATTTCGTGCTGGGAGTTTGGCCTAGTGGTAGAGTGCTTGCCTAGCATGCACGAAGACCTGGGTTCAATTCCTCAATACCACATACATAGAAAAATGCTGGAAGTGGTGCTGAGGCTGAAGTGGTAGAGCCCTAGCCTTGAGAAAATATAAGGACAGTGCTCAGTCCCTGAGTTCAAGCCTAGGACTGGCCAAATCAAAAGTAGTAGAGCACTGGCATTGAACCGAAGATCTGAGGAACAGCCCAGGCACAGAGTTCAAGCACCGCAAACAACAACAACAAAATCTATGAAATGGCAGTGGTGGTTTTAAGCTAAGCAAAAATAGAGTAGAAACTGGTAAAATACATATTTGTGTGTAAGCAAAATAGCCAGACTTATGCATTAGAACAGGATAGCAACTTGAAAAAAATTTTGTTTCCATCTCACTAGGTCCTGTCTCTTAATTTATTCAAGTAAGTAAAATGCTGGGTTTTATAATCATTGCTCTGAATATTAGAAAATCATAATATCTCTCATTAACCAACAAAGACCAGGAACTGGGGCTTCGTTCAAATGGCAGAGTATCAGGCAAGAGAAGAAAAAATTGAAGTAAGAACTTGAACTTCTTGATCCAGAACCTGCATAGTAACAGAGCAGCAGCCTGGTGATGGTACCTCACACCTATAATCTTAGCTACTCAGGAGGCTAAGATCTGAGAATCAAAGTTTAAAGCCAGCCAAAGTACCCAGTTAACTGCCAGAAAAACCAGAAGTGGCACTGTGGCTCACAGATTAAAGCACTAGCCTTGAGCTGAAGAGCTCAGGGACAGTGCCCAGGCCCAGAGTTCAAGCCCTACAATTGACAAAAATCAAACAAGCAAACAAAACTCACAAAGAAGCCTGCAGACCACAGTGGTTCTGCTGAGTCTCTTCTCTATGGGGATCAGGAAACTTTTCACTTTTTCTGTCTCTTCCCATCTCAACATTCATACTAAAATAAGACTGTGTTGAAAGTTTCAATTTATAAAAATGTTTTTCATGAAGCACCCTGAAATATTCATCGCTTATAACTCAATTGAAGATAGTTGATTTGGGGCTGCATTGGTAGAGTGCTAGCCTTGAGCAGAAAAGGTCAGGGAAAGAGCTGAAGCACTCAGTTGAAGACCCAGTGCCAACACACAAAAGAAATTATGCACTTTATACATATTTGCTAATTTCTTAATGAATTTTTCAGTCTGTATAAATATAGGGTACTTCCTTGTTACTTAAGTAAGATTGCTCTTTTTTTTCTTTTGCCAGTCCTAGGGCTTGGACTCAGGGCCTAGACATTTTCGTTGGACTCGCTTGCCCAAGGTGAGTGCTCTGCCTCTTGAGACACAGCTTCACTTCTAGCTTTTTCCTGAGTATTCGGTACCGGTGAATAGAACCTAGGTCTTCATGCATTCTAGGTGAGCACTCTACAAATAGGCTACATTCCCAGGCAGTGAGATTCCTCTTACAGTCATTGTATGTTCACAGAGTTTGATCTCACACACTGTAGGGACCTGGTTGGCTTTGACCTGTGATCCTAAGCCCTGAGCCTCCTAAGCAGCTGAAATTAAGTTGTGAGAGAGCATGATGACTTCCATTCTTTTTTCTTCAAAAATATATGTAGTTATCTAAAATATATCTATAGCTGAAAAAAATGAATCTCTCCCAAACAAATCTTCAAAGAAACAACCATCCTATTAAAAGGTGGGCTAAAGACTTAAAAGAGTATTCTCTGAAGAAAAAATTAAAATGGGCTTTAGACACGTGAAGAAATGCTCCATATCTCTAGCAATAAGGGAAATGAAAATCAAAACAACTTTGAGATTCCACCTGACTCCAGTCAGAATGGCCATTATCAAAGAATCTAATAAGAGATACTGGTGGGGAAGAGACCAGGGGGGATCACACCTACACTGTTGGTGTGAGTGTAAACTCGTTCAACCACTAGGGAAAGCAGTGTGGTGGTTCCTCAAAAGACTGAACATAGAGCTCCCCTGTGATCCAGCAAATCCACTCCTTGGCATCTACCCAATTGTCCAGAAAAAAGGGCATACTAAAGCCACTAGCACAATGATGCTCATTGCAGCATTATTTACCATAGCAAAGATATGAAACCAACCCAGGTGCCACTCAGTAGATGACTGAATCAAGAAGATGTGGTACTTATACACAATGGAATGCTATGCTGCCATCAGAAGGAATGACATCGCCCCATTTCTAAGGAAATGGAAAGACTTGGAAAAATTCATATTAAGTGAGAGCAAGCCAGACCCAAAGAAAGATAAGCTCAATGGTTTCCCTCATTTGTAATAATTAGTTCACATCTAGGACTCTCCTAGCAGAGGATTACAATAACTCAAAAACCTAGGTATATAAGGTCATATAGGATGAGACTAAATGAAAGGATCTCTAGGATATGGGAACAAGAGCTATATCTTGTGTCATCGTTGCTCTTAATCTTGTGTCATTTCTCATCTCTTATTTTGCCCTTTGTTTAATGTCAGATTGTTACTGTATCTGATTTTTTCCCTGGCATATTGTATATATGTTTATTTGTTTATGTCAAATAGGAAAGGGAAGGGGGAAACAAGATGATTGGGAAGGGGAGGGGAGAGGGAACTGGGGACAAAAACAGGTGGAGTGGAATAAATGTGTGAGAAGTAATGCAGTCCACTACCTGTAAATGTAATCGTAACCCCTCTATACATTACCCTGAAAATAAAAAAGAGACTATAAAAATATCTGTAGAAAATGAGGCTGGATGTTGGAAACAACCAGATGCCCTACTACAAAAAATGTGATACACACACACACACACACACACACACACACACACACACACACACAATGGAATGATACATAGCCAACCGACAAGATAAAATAATGGCATTCTCGGGGAAGTGGATGAAAAGGAAAAAAATCATATTAAATGAAGTAAGCCAAACTCAAAGGAACATAGGCCCGAGAGTCTCCCTCATTTGTCAAATTCAGTAGAAACCTTGGGCTCTGCTACCAGAGATTTACAATAGAACAAAATCTAGAGACATCATGACAAATAGTATGACACTAAATGTAAGGACCTCCAAGATAAAGAAACAAAACTCATATAATGAGTGATTGTTGTCCTTAATGAACTATGTGATCTCTTATCTCTTTTCCTATCCCTTGGTTATATCATATTGTTACAATATTTCACCTTGTTTTCTGATATATTTCATATGTGCCTAATTGGTTATTTGAAATTGGATAGGGAAGGGGGGAAATGAACATGAGTGGGGGCAGGGGAAGGGAAATGGGGACCATATCATTACATGGGGTATCAAAATTTGAGAAGTAATGCACGTTCTATCTGGTGAATATAATGTACCCCTTCTATAAATTACAATAAAAATAAATACATAAAAAGAAGATCTGCACCGAAAAAATAATAATGGCATTTTTGGGGTAGTGGATGAAATTAGAGTGAATCCTGTTGAGTGAGATAAGTCAAGACCAAGGAACAAAAGGTACATGGTATCCTTAATATATGGATATTAGTTTCAAACAGTAGTAGAGCGATGACTGAATAGTTGATACCCAAAGTTCAGGACATAATTTTGGAGATATAAACATAACTACATAGACATAAAAATCTAGGATAGACTATACACTCTATAGACATGTGTTTTATTATAGATTAATCTGTATCTATGACATACAAAGACTCAGCTTAATTTTTACTATATTCTAAAATTTATGTGCCAGTGATTGTATAGTGATTCCCTTCTTGAATACTTGTTGGTTAAACATGACATTTGAAATATGATGTAAAATTCCATGTTTATAAATTTTTTTAAAAAAAGAGGCTAGAGGTAAATACCACTAATGTACTTGCTCTAAGTGGTACAGAAATTTTCTTAATGAATCAAGGGGTTTTATTACATCTTTATGCAATTATTTTAGTTCTGAGTGTTCTACACTCAATGCTACTTCTGGAAAGATGATATAGCTGACTGTGTAGATGGTATGAGGACATACTAGCCTAATCGTAGAATAAAGCATTGGTAAGTGGCTGATAGCTGTCCAGATTCTACTGGAATATGTGGAATGAATTTATTAAGCACAATGCAGGCTCTTAGTCAGATTAGGATCAAGATTATGTGGTTCCATGAGATGAATGATAAAAGATCAGAAAAATCTACTAAGATATCCAGATATACTTTGAAACTAAGGTATCTGGACTCCTTTTTTTTTCTTTCTTGGTGGGGAGCTTGAACTTTGGACCTGGGCAAGGTCTCTTAGTTCTTTTTCCTCAAGGCTAATGCTGTACAGTTTTAGCCACAACTCCACTTAGTTTTTGGGTGGATAAGTGGAGAGAAGAATCTTACAGTTTTTTTTGTTTTCATTTTTTTGCTTGCAAAGGCTTTGAATCATCTTCTCCCTGGCTAGTAGAAGAATGACAATTATGACCCTCCAGCGCCTGGCTAGTGATTTTTTGAAAATTGGACTTTCTTCCAAATCATGTAACTGGTTCCTAGCAAAGTTTTGAAGCCTGACTTAAATGTGACAGATTTTTGTCACTTGGAGACACTCTGTGCTGAACGTTAGAAATCTACCAGCTGAGTCACAGTGGCACTTCTAGTTTTTGTTTATGTGGTGCTGAGGAATGGAATCCAAGGTTTCATACATGCTAGGCAAGCTATATTTTCAGCCCAAGGTTTTATGTTTTGTTTTTTCAGTGTTGTTGCTTCTAAGGTACTGTATGATGTTCTTTCATTTTCTTTGCTTTTTACCTCTTTTCTTCTTTTTCCCTTTAGTTTTATTCTCTGTAGTCACTGTGTTGAATTCGGGTACCCTGTGTCTTGTACATAGGTTTATGTGATTTGGGGAATGGAGAGGGTATAATAAAATGGTAAAAGAAAAACAAAGGAAAAAGGGTGAACCAATTGAACAGTGATACTTGGAAGACACTAAATGGAAATGAACGGAACAATCTGGATGGAGAGGGGGCTGAGGGTAGGAAAACAGAGAAAAATGAGGGAGGGGATAACAATTTTCTTAAGGAATGTGTTCATTACTTATGTAACTGTATGCCAACTATATATTGACTTAACAAAAAAAATTATCTTAAAAAATAATTTAGCCTGGTATGGTGGCTCACACTTGTAAATGTAGCTACTCAAGAGGCTGAGATCCAAGGATAGCAGTTCAAAGTCAGCCTGGGCACTGAAGTCCATGTAACTCTTATCTCCAATTAACCACCAGAAACCCAGAAGTGGCCCTATGGCTCAAGGGATAGGGCAGTAATTTTGAGCTGAAAAGCTCAGTGACAAGACCCAGGTGCAGAATTGCAGTCCCATGACTTGAATGATGAATGATACTAGCCAGGCTCTATGCGCTCACACTTGGAATCCTATCTACACAGGATCAGGTTTGAATCCAGCCCAAACAAATTGCATGATATTCTGATTTACAGTTCATTACCAAAAATCTGGAAGTGGAGCTCTGGATCAAGTGGTAGAACACTAGCCTCAAGCAAAAAAAAAAAAAAACACTTAAGGACAGTTCCCAGGCCCTGGGTTCAAGTCCCAGGACTTGCATAAAACAAACAAAATGTGACGCTGAGTCCTCCATCATTTGGTGTTATAGTTCAATATTCTTGATATGCATCTTAGAAATTAAGTCCCTAGAAAATACTCTCCCCTGAAATTCTGCTTCATAGCTGATTCATAAAATTTCAGCATCATTACTATCACCTTCCAGTTAGCATAGCAGTCGACTACTGAAAATTTGAAGAAAACTTTTGAGTAATCCTAATAAATCTGTGTATCATCTGCACACACATCAAATCAGCAGCAGCTATGTTCTACTATTATCTAAATGTATTTAATCCCTTCTTGAGTTAATGAGCCTTAGAGAGTAAAACATATGAAATAGTTATGAAACTAACAGTCACCATTCTTCTACCTAATATTGTAATATAAGTTTATAAATGCAAGGACTATTCTGAAGTGTGCAGAAGATAGCTTCTACTTATAATATTCTCATGAAGTATAGTTTTTAAGAAACATGTTGCTTGCTTTGGGAAAGCAAAGGCAAGGAAAAATGATATAAGTAAGTTCCCTATTTATCAGAAGGAAAATACTATTGGGTTTAGATTTGCAATTCCGGAGGCCAATCACTTCATTGTGATGCACAATCAGCCAGCTTAGATCAATCTTCCAAAAAAGGAAAGGAACAAATGAGAAGCAATTAAGGTTTCCAAAATGAACCAGGTGGTGGTGACAGCTCACACTTGTAATTCTATCTACTCAAGGCCTGAAATCCAAGGACCTGGATTAAGTCTGTCTGGGATGAAAATATTCCTGTCTGAAACATCATCTCTGTTATCACAGCCCAGCTGATTCACTCTGCCCAAAAGGTTCCAAACACCAAATTCCATCTCCTATCTGAAATACTAGCAAACGTACTCACACATTATTTCCTCTTTGGGAGATAGTTGAAACATGTACCAGAAACATTTCCCTGGCTTCAGAGTGGAATTGGAAATATATACTCACTAGAAGCCCATCTAGTAAATTACAGTCAATCATCTTTCCTCACATCTTGTTAGTTAAATTGAACAATGAGTGTTTGGATCAGAAGCGATGAGTATGAGCATATAGGTTGTAAAAGTACTGTAATCCTAGCTACTCAAGATAAGCTGAGACCTGAGGATTCCAGTTCAAAATCAGCCATGCAATAAATTCCATAAGATTTTTACTTCTAATTAACCAGCAAAAAACAGAGCGTTGAATTGAGCTTAAAATGCCACAGGCTTAAGTTTTGCATAAAAGTGCTAAGGGGTAGCATTCAGGATCCCACTCTCTCCACTCCTTTTTAACATAGTACTAGAATTCCTAGGCAGTGCAATAAGGCAAGAAGCAAGCATAAAGGGGATCCAAGAAGGGAAAGAGGAAATAAAACTATCCCTCTTTGCAGATGACATGATTCTGTATTTACAGAGTCCTATAGACTCTACTCCCAAGCTCCTTGAGCTGATTCAAAGCTTTGGAAGGGTAGCAGGCAATAAAATCAACCCTCACAAATCAACTGCCTTCCTTTACGCCAACAGTGAGAGGAACGAGGCAATAATCAGGAAAGAAACTCCTTTCACAATAGCCTCAAAGAAAATAAAGTACCTAGGAATTAGCTTAAATAAGAATGTAAAGGACCGGTTAGATGAAAACTTTAAATCCCTAAAAAAGGAAATTAAAGCAGAACTAAGGAAATGGAAAAACCTCCCACGCTCCTGGATTGGAAGAATCAACATTGTAAAAATGACAATCTTGCCAAGCGCTATCTACAAATTCAATGCAATACCCATCAACATCCCAAAGTCATTCTTTAAAGAAATAGAAGAGGCAATTCAAATTTCATATGGAATAATAAAAGACCCCGCATAACAAAAACACTTCTTAGCCGACAGAACAGCGCTGGAGGAATTTCAATTCCAAACTTTAGACTCTATTACAGAGCTATAATTCTCAAAACAGCTTGGTACGGGCACACGAACCGGCCTGAAGACCAATGGAAGAGAACTGCGGACCCAGATATTAAACCACAGACCTATGGCCACCTAATATTTGACAAGGGAGCCAAAAAAATAGAATGGAAGAAAGATAGCCTCTTCAACAAGTTTTGCTGGCAGAACTGGTTAAGCACCAGGAGAAAACTAAAGTTGGATCCTTCTTTGTCACCTTGCACTAGAATTAGCTCCAAATGGATCAAAGACCTGGAGGTCAAACAAAGACATACTGGAGGCTGAATCTCTCCTCAAATCTCACAATATACATGTGGATGTAGTAAACAGAACACCTTATTTGTCCATTCCCAATGTCTTCCACTAGGCCCAACTACCGGTCTGGTCTCAGGTTCAAGGAGCCTTTCTTAGGTAAGATCCAAACTTAAGGGTCAATATTGCCCCCGTCCTTTACAAAACATTTACTTCTCAGAGACTTCTCTGCCTGCATTTTGCCCCTTGTCGAATTTTTTTTTGTTTTTGATAGTCTTGGGACTTGACCTCAGAGTGTGAACATTGTTCTTGGGATTTCTTTAGGCTTTAGCTGTCACACCGAGCCACAGCACCACTTGCAGCGTTTCCTATGTATGAGGTAATGAGGAATCAAACCTGAGTCTTTTTGCGTGGTAGCCAAGGACTCTACCACTAGGTCAAACACACAGGGCATCTTGCATATATTTTTGACGTCAATCTACTAGGATATTAGGTTACTGTATCCGAATCAATTTTCCTGATGATTAGCTTTGCTGTCATGTGTAAAAAATGCAAGAGGGAAAAACACAGAAGAATTAGTGAAATTTAAAAAAAAGCATTACACACATAGATAAGTGTTCATTCTTTTTAGGAGAAAGGATATTTTGATATGATGATGATGACTTTATAATTTCTATGTCAGGGTTGAAAGTTTGGCATAGTGGTAGAGTGCTTGCCTAGCATCCATGAAGATCTGGGTTTGATTGCTCAGTATCACATAGATAGAAAATATAGACGTGGCACTGTGGCTCAAGTGGCAGAGGGCTAGACTTGAGAAAACCCGAGGACAGTTCTCACGCCCTGAATTCAAGCCCCAAGACTGGCAGAAAGATAAAAGAAAATAAAAATGCTTTTTATGAGCTAATTCACTCACAGCATTGGCTTCTGAAATCTTCGCTTCTGCATCTTGTGAAATACCCCTTTCCCTCAACGTAGACAAGAAAAACAGAACCATCCCATGATCCACTGTGAGGCCACTGGTTGGGCTAAGAGCTAGTCGTGCAGCAACACATAAGTTTTTTTCTAATATTTTCCAAACTTTGTATCAAATATGCTACCTACTTACCAACTTAGGTCAGTTATCCTTATGCTATACCTTTTCTTCATGACTACAATATTCTTACACTCCTACGTTAATCCTCTTGTACCTCCCCTGACCTCTCTCATTCTTTTTTTCTATCTCTGGACCTCTGCTCTACACTTGATGGCTGTTGAGAAATATTGTATATGTAGGTGGTTAATTATTCTCTAGGCTCAGAGGGACTTAAAGACAATAGACATTGGATTGAGAGGCTTATTGTTTTGGGTATAAATCGCTTATCAGTGGTTGTATTAGAGTGGTTTGTAAGTGCACAAAAAGAAAGAGTGATAATACCAATCAAAACTTGTGAACATCTAGTGTCTGCCAGCTACAGAGCTCTAGGTTGGTTATATCTGAAAAACTATAATCGTATTTAGTAGTAATCTTGCTCCCATTTTCAAATGGGCAGAACAAGAAACTGAAGAAAAATGTCAAATCAAGAAACAACATCCCCCAACCAATGTAAACAGACAACGGAACAGTCACTGGCAAACCTAGAGGAGAGACTTCCAAGTGCTACACAAATGCAATTGATAAACATCATCAATGAAAAATGTGAAAATAAAGAAAGAGATAATGGAGGAAGCCATAGCTGAAAAAGAGGAAAGCATAAACAAGGTGATAAGTGAAAAAGAGGAAGCCATAAAGGAGGCCATAATAAAGGTTTTTCAAAGAAAGATGGATGAATTCATAGAATCCACAAATAAGAAGATGACCGAACTCCAGCAAATGTCCAAAGAAAATAAAGCTTCTGAGCTAACCACTCAAAAGGAAATCAAGGAGATAAAGAAATCCATACATGATCTAAAACAAGAGAAGCAACGCATCAAAAGTGAGCAATTAGAAGCAAGGGACATGAAAAATAAAGTAGATAGCTTTGATAGCAGGTTAGACAATGCAGAGGAGAGAATTTCCGGGGTGAAGATAAGTTAGTTATTATAGAGAAAGAACAGAAAATGAGTCAATCCAAATCTACGAAAATTGAGAGAGCGCTTCAGGAGGTACAAGATACAATTACGTAGTGATGAGTGCCTACAACAGCAAGTTGGAAAAATGGCAAACCAACTAGTTAATGTCTCACTTTAACCTCCTGGAAAAAGAGCAACAAACCAACCCTAAACCCATTAGGAGAAAGCAAATTATTAAAATCAAAGCAGAATTAAATGATTTGGAATAAAAAAAACCTATACAAAGAATCAACAAAACAAGGAGATGGTTCTTTGAAAGAATTAACAAAATTGACAAGCCCTTATCAAATCTTACCAAAAAAAGAAGAGAGCATATCGAAATAAACAAAATCGCAGATGAAAATGGTAATATCACGACAGAAATTACCAAGATCCAGAATATCATGAGGGAATACTTCACAAACCTTTATGCCAACAAATTTGAGAATCTAGAAGTAATGGATCAATTCCTAGACAATATTAACATACCCACACTGAACCCAGAAGAGCTAACGCAACTCAACAGGCCTATTTCAAGCTCTGAAACAGAAATGGAAATTAGACAAGTTCCACTTAAAAAGAGCCCAGGGCCAGATGGATTCACATTGAATTCTATAAGTTCTTCAAAGCAGAGCTCACACCAATACTCCTCAAGCTCTTCAACGAAATTGAAAATGAATGTTCTTTACCAAACTCATTCTGTGAAGCCAGTATATCCCTCATCCCCAAACCAGACAGAGATTCATCATAGAAAGAGAACTATAGACCCATTTCTTTGATGAACATCGATGCAAAACTTCTCAACAAAATACTGGCCAACTGTCTACAACAACTCATCAAAAAATTATACACTATGATCAAACTGGATTCATCACAGGGAGGCAAAGCTGGTTCAACATACACAAATCAATTAATATAATTCAACACATCAACAGGAGCAAGGACGAAAATCACATGATTTTCTCAATAAATGCGGAAAAGGCATTTGACAAGATCCAAAACCCCTCTATGTTAAAAGATGTGGAGAAACTAGGACTCCATGGAACATTTTTCAATGTAATAAAGGCTGTGTATGAGAAACCCACTGCTAGTATTATACTTAATGGTGAAAATCTAAAGCCATTCCCTCTAAAATCAGGAACGAGACAAAGATGCCCACTCTTTCCTCTCCTTTCTAACATAGTACTAAATTTCCTAGGCAGTGCAATAAGGCAAGAAGCAAGCATAAAGGGGATCCAAGTAGAGAAAGAGGAAATAAAACTATCCCTCTTTGCAGATGACATGATTCTGTATTTAAAGAATCCTATAGACTCTAGTCCCAAGCTGCTTGAGCTGATTCAAAGCTTTGGAAGGGTAGCAGGCCATAAAATCAACCCTCACAAATCAACTGCGTTCCTTTACGCCAACAGTGAGAGGAACGAGGCAATAATCAGGAAAGAAACTCCTTTCACAATAGCCTCAAACAAAATAAAGTACCTAGGAATTAGCTTAACTAAGAATGTAAAGGACCGTTTAGATGAAAACTTTAAAACCCTAAAAAAGGAAATTAAAGCAGAGATAAGGAAATGGAAAAACCTCCCATGCTCCTGGAATGGAAGAATCAGCATTGTGAAAATGACAATCTTGCCAATGGCTATCTACAAATTCAATGCAATACCCATCAACATCCCAATGTCATTCTTTAAAGAAATAGAAGAGGTAATTCAAAATTTCATATGGAATAATAAAAGACCCCGTAAGCAAAAACACTTCTTAACAGAAAGAACAGCGCTGGAGGAATTTCAATTCCAAACTTTAGACTCTATTACAGAGCTATAATTCTCAAAACAGCTTGGTACTGGCACAAGAACAGGCCTGAAGGCCAATGGAATACAACTGCGGACCCAGATATTAAACCACAGACCTATGGCCACCTAATCTTTGACAAGGGAGCCAAAAAAATAGAATGGAATAAAGATAGCCTCTTCAACAAGTTGTGCTGGCAGAACTGGTTAAGCACCAGCAGAAAACTAAAGTTGGATCCTTCTTTGTCACCTTGCACTAGAATTAAATCCAAATGGATCAAAGACCTGGAGGTAAAACTGACACACTGAAAAGTTTACAGGAAGAAATAGGAGATACACTAGGCCTCCTTGGCACCGGTCGAAACTTTCTTAATAAGGACCAAGAATCACAACAAATCAGAGAAAGGCTGGATACGTGGGACTGCATTAAACTGCAGAGATTTTGTATGGCAACGGATATAGCTAGTAAACTAATCAGGAAGCCTACAGAGTGGGAGAAGATCTTCACCAACCAAACAATGAACAAAGGCCTCATATCTAAAGTATATCAACAACTCAAAAAATTGAATCACTCCAAAACTAACCTCGAAAGTAACAGCCATCACATTAAAAAATGGGCCAAAGACTTAAAGAGAGTCTTCTCTGAAGAAGAAACAAAAATGGCCTATAGACACATGAAGAAATGCTAAACATCTCTGGTCATAAAAGAATTGTATATCAAAAGAACTCTAAGATTTCACCTCACTCCAGTTAGAATGGCCAGGATCAGGAAAACGAATGACAACAGATTCTGGAGGGGATGTGGCCAGGAGGGATCACTACTACACTGTTGGTGGGAGTGCAAACTCGATCAACCACTATGGAAAGCAGTGTGGCAGTGCCTCAAAAGGCTAAACATAGAACTCCCCTATGACCCAGCAATTCCACTACTTGGCATTTACCCAACAATCCAGAAACAAGGGTATACTAAACCCACTAGCACAATAATGTTCATTGCAGCGCTATTCACCATAGCAAAGGTATGGAACCAACCCAGATGTCCCTCAGTTGATGAGTGGATCAACCAGTTGTGGTATTTGTACACAATGGAATTCTATGCTGCTTTCAGAAAGGATGACATCGCCCCATTTGTTAGGATATGGAAAGACTTAGAACAAATCTTATTAAGTGAAGTAAGCCAGACTCAAAGGAACTTAGGCTCAGTGGTTTCCCTCATTCGTCATAATCAATAGAAACCTTGGGCTCTACTAGAAGAGATTTGCAATAGAGCAAAAGGCCATATATAAGGCCATATAATATGAAGCTAATTGAAAGGACCTCCAGGATATTGAAACAAAAGCCATATAATGAATGATTGTTGTCCTTAATGTACTATGTTGTCTCTCATCTCCTTTGCTGTCCCTTGGTTATCCCATATTGGTATTGTACCTCACTTTGTTATCTGATATATTGAATTTATTTGTATTTGGATATTTGAAATTTGATAGGGAAGGGGGGAAAACCAAGACGGGTGGGGGGCGTGGGGTTGCAGGGAAATGGGTACCATGACATGTGAAAGGGTATCAATGTATGTGAATTAATGCACCTTCTATCTGGCAAATATCATGTAACCCTTTTACTAATTACAATAAAAAAATGAAAAAAAAAGTTGTAGTGTTTGGGGAGGATGATGGGGTCAAATAAATTTCATCTTAGAAATTTACCTCATCTGGTTGCCCTGGATTTTCCTGGCCTTCTTCTTAGAGAAAGGCCTGTTATACTGGATTTGTGGCTTGGCAAAGATCTAGCATGTACATCTTCGAGTAAGACATCCACAACTTCCATGCCTGAGACTCGAGTTTCCTGACCTTTGGCAATAGCACAGGAACATCTTTATTCCTCCTGAGCCACAGGCCAAGTGAGCTGGTTTGAGCTGGTTGTTAGTTACAGTGGCTTGGTTACCAGGGTTCCATATTCTGTTCCATTGTGAGGGAGGCAGGGTCACCTTTCAGGGCCCAATGACCAAAGATCCTTCCTCACAGAAGACCTCACCAAGGACATACTGGAGGCTGAATCTCTCCTCCAATCTCACAATATACATGTGGATGTAGTAAACAGCACACCTTATTTGTCCATTCCCAATGTCTTCCACTAGGCCCAACTACCAGTCTGGTCTCAGGCTCAAGGAGCCTTTCTTAGGTAAGATACAAACTTAAGGGTCAATATTGCCCTCATCCTTTAAAAGCATTTGCTTCACAGTGCCTTCTCTGTCTGCATTTTGCCATTTGTCGATTTTTTTTGTTTTTGCTAGGCTTGGGACTTGACCTAAGAGTGTGAACATTGTTCTTGGGCTTTCTTTAGGCTTTAGCTGTCCCACCGAGCCACAGCACCCCTTGCAGCGTTTTCTATGTATGAGGTAATGAGGAATCAAACCTGAGTCTTTTTGCGTGGTAGCCAAGGACTCTACCACTAGCTCAAACACACAGGGCATCTTGCACATATTTTTGACGTCAATCTACTAGGATATTATTAGGTTTCTGTATCCTAATCAATTTTTTCCTGATGATTAGCTTTGCTGTCATGTGTAAAAAATGCAAGAGGGAAAAACACAGAAGAATTAGTGAAATTAAAAAAAAAGCAATACACACATAGATAAGTGTTCATTCTTTGTAGGAGAAAGGTTATTTTGATATGATGATGATGACTTTATAATTACTATGTCAGGGTTGAGAGTTTGGCATAGTGGTAGAGTGCTTGCCTAGCATCCATGAAGATCTGGGTTTGATTGCTCAGTATCACATAGATAGAAAATCTAGATGTGGCACTGTGGCTCAAGTGGCAGAGGGCTAGACTTGAGAAAACCCGAGGACAGTTCTCACGCCCTGAATTCAAGCCCCAAGACTGGCAGAAAGATAAAAGAAAATAAAAATGCTTTTTATGAGCTAATTCACTCACAGCATTGGCTTCTGAAATCTTCGCTTCTGCATCTTGTGAAATACCCCTTTCCCTCAACGTAGACAAGAAAAACAGATCCATCCCATGGTCCACTGTGAGGCCACTGGTTGGGCTAAGAGCTAGTCGTGCAGCAACACATAAGTTTTTTTCTAATACTTTCTAAATTTTGTACTCGAATATGCTACCTACTTACCAACTTAGGTCAGTTATCCTTATGCTATACCTTTTCTTCATGACTACAATATTCTTACACTCCTACGTTAATCCTCTTGTACCTACTCTGACCTCTCTCATTCTTTTTTTCTATCTCTGGACCTCTGCTCGACTTTCAACCCTTATACTGCACGGATCTACACTTGATGGCTGTTGAGCAATATTGTATATGTAGGTGGTTAATTATTCTCTAGGCTCAGAGGGACTTAAAGACAATAGAGATTTGATTGAGAGGCTTATTGTTTTGGGTATAAATCGCTTATCAGTGGTTGTATTAGACTGGTCGGTAAGTGCACAAAAAGAAAGAGTGATAATACCAATCAAAACTTGTGAACATCTAGTGTCTGCCAGCTACAGAGGTCTAGGTTGGTTATATCTGAAAAACTATAATCGTATTTAGTAGTAATCTTGCTTCCCATTTTCAAATGGGCAGAACAAGAAACTGAAGAAAAATGTCAAATCAAGAAACAACATCCCCCACCCAATGTAAACAGACAATGGAACAGTCACTGACAAACCTAGAGGAGAGTCTTCCAAGTGCTACACAAATGCAATTGATAAACATCATTAATGGAAAATGTGAAAATATAAAGAAAGAGATAATGGAGGAAGCCATAGCTGAACAAGAGGAAAGCATAAACAAGGTGATAATGAAAAAGAAGAAGCCATAAAGGAGGCCATAATAAAGGTTTTTCAAAGAAAGATGGATGAATTCATAGAATCCACAAATAAAAACGTGACCAAACTCCAGCAAATGTCCAAAGAAAATAAAGCTACTGAGCTAACCAGTCAAAAGGAAATCAAGGAGATAAAGAAATCCATACATGATCTAAAACAAGAGATGCAAGCCCTCAAAAGTGAGCAATTAGAAGCAAGGGAGATGAAAAATAAAGTAGATAGCTTTGATAGCAGGTGAGACAATGCAGAAGAGAGAATTTCCGGGGCTGAAGATAATTTAGTTATTATAGAGAAAGAACAGAAAATGAGTCAATCCAAATCTAGGAAAATTGAGAGAGCGCTTCAGGAGGTCCAAGATACAATTAGGAAGCCTAATTTAAGGCTAGTTGATATTGAGGAGGGCGTGGATAAAGAGGTCAATGGTATTGGAAATATACTTCAGGGAATCACCTCAGAGAATTCCCCAAATATCCAGAAGGGCAGGCCCATCCAGATACGAGAAGCTTTTAGATTCTCAAACAGACCTTACCAGAAAAGAACATCCCACCGCCACATTGTGATCCGAACTGGATCAATAGAAACGAAAGGAAAGATCCTAAAGGCAGCCTGGGAAAGGGGATCAGTAACCTATAAAGGCAAACCAATCAGAATAACCCCAGATTTCTCAGCAGAGACCATGCAAGCACGAAGTGACTGGAAGCATATATGTCATGCCCTTAAATCAAATAACTACCAACCAAGAATACTGTAGCCAGCTAAGCTCTCATTCATAACTGAGGGAACAATAAAAACATTCCATTCCAGGGAAAAGCTGCAACAATATGTCGAAACCAACACTACAGAGAATTCTCAAAGATGCTCTATACATAGAAAACCAAAATAAATGCAATATAGGGAAAGAAATGGCACCTAAACAGCATACCATCTAAGGACCACAAGAACTGTCAAGACACAGGCCCTACTAAAAGCTTTTAAAAATGGTAGGAACTAATAAATATCTCTCAATCCTAACACTCAATATCAATGGACATAACTCTCCAATTAAACGGCATAGGCTGTCTAGTTGGATCAAAAGCAAGAGCCATCGTTCTGCTGTCTTCAAGAGACACATCTTACCCCAAAACAATCATCTTTTGAAAGTGAGAGGTTGGAATAAACTGTATCAAGCTAACTGCCCCCATAAACAGGCTGGAGTTGCCATCCTCATATCAGATACAATAGACTTCAAACTAAAATTAGTAAGAAAAGACAAAGAAGGTTACTACATACTACTAACGGGATCTTTCCTCCAGGAAGACATAACGATCCTAAATATTTACACACCCAATCCCGGAGCTCCAAACTTCATCAAGCAAACTTTACTTACACTGAAACCATACATAGATCGAAATACAGTGATTGTTGGTGAGTTTAACACACCACTCTCACCTATGGACAGATCAACAAGGCAAAACTCAACAGAGAAACCTGAGAACTGAACAACTATATAGACCAACTAGATCTAACAGACATCTGCAGAATATTCCACCCAGTAACAACACAATATACATTTTTCTCAGCAGCACATGGAACATTTTCCATAATAGACCACATCTTAGGCCATAAAACAAACCTGGACAGATTCAGAAACACTGAAATTATTCCATGCACACTCTCAGACCATAAAGGCATCAAATGGAGCTGAACACATATCTCCACCAACGAAAACCCTGTAACTCATGGAGACTGAACAACACATTGTTGAATCAAAAACACTGGGTATTTGAAGAGATCAAAACAGATATCCAACTGTTTATGAAATTTAACAATAAGGAGCACACAAATATCAACTCCTTAGGGACACAACAAAGGCAGTACTCAGAGGAAAATTTATAGTGCTGAGTGCCCAGAACAGCAAGTTGGAAAAATGTCAAACCAACTAGTTAATGTCTCACTTTAACCTCCTGGAAAAAGAGCAACAAACCAACCCTGAACTCATTAGTAGAAAGCAAATTATTAAAATCAAAGCAGAATTAAATGATTTGGAATAAAAAAAAACCTATAGAAAGAATCAACAAAACAAGGAGTTTGTTCTTTGAAAGAATTAACAAAATTGACAAGCCCTTAGCAAATCTTACCAAAAAAACAAGAGAGCATAGCAAAATAAAAAAAATCGCAGATGAAAATGGTAATATCACGACAGAAATTACCAAGATCCAGAAAATTATGAGGGAATACTTCTCAAACCTTTACGCCAACAAATTTGAGAATCTAGAAGAAATGGATGAATTCCTAGACAATATTAACATACTTACACTGAACCAAGAAGAGCTAACCCAAATCAACAGGCCTATTTCAAGCTCTGAAATAGAAATGGAAATTAGACAACTTCCACTTAAAAAGAGCCCAGGGCCAGATGGATTCACAGGTGATTTCTATAAGGTCTTCAAAGCAGAGCTCACACCAATACTCCTCAAGCTCTTCAACGAAATTGAAAATGAAGGTTGTTTACCAAACTCATTCTGTGAAGCCAGTATATCCCTCATCCCCAAACCAGACAGAGATTCATCAAAGAAAGAGAACTATAGACCCATTTCTTTGATGAACATCGATGCAAAACTTCTCAACAAAATACAGGCCAACCATCTACAACAACTCATCAAAAAAATTATACACTATGATCAAACTGGATTCATCACAGGGAGGCAAAGCTGGTTCAACATACACAAATCAATTAATATAATTCAACACATCAACAGGAGCAAGGACAAAAATCACATGATTTTCTCAATATTGCGGAAAAGGCATTTGACAAGATCCAAAACCCCTTTATGTTAAAAGATGTGGAGAAACTAGGACTCCATGTAACATTTCTCAATGTAATGAAGGCTGTGTATGAGAAACCCACTGGTAGTATTATACTTAATGGTGAAAATCTAAAGCCATTCCCTCTAAAATCAGGAACGAGACAAGGATGCCCACTCTCTCCACTCCTTTTTAAAGTAGTACTAGAATTCCTAGGCAGTGCAATAAGGCAAAAAGCAAGCATAAAGGGGATCCAAGTAGGGAAAGAGGAAATAAAACTATCCCTCTTTGCAGATTGTAGGGAGCCGGGACAAGCGCCATTATAAGATGGCGCCCGTTTCCTGACTCCTTAGAGGTAAACAACTCCATATAAGGCAATGCTGTGCTCGACTACGTGTCCTAAGTTATGCGCATGCTCGAATCACATGATGATCCCTGGCAAATCCCGTGGCACCTCGTTGTGGCAGTAGGGCGGCAGCCAATGGTGGAGCGACCCGTGTTCCTGTTCCCTATATAAGCAGCTGCTTTTTGATGCCCCTCCCTTTCGCTTCCTGCTCCCCCTTCAATCAAAAGGCTCTCCAATAAAGTATGATTTGAGAAGAATCCTCGAGTGTTCGTCGTTCTTCCTCGCTGGTCGAGGAGCTCGCTGCAACTAGTGCCGAGACCCGGGACCCTGGGAAGACAGGACGACAAGCAAGGGGCAGAGGAGGATTCAGGACTCGACATACGGAGAGGAGACGTCGGTAAGTATCAGCCTGATCAGCTGAGATCCCCAGGTATGCTGTTTTTTGGGGTACAATTCTGGGTGCTTGCTGTTGTCCTTCCTTTGCGGGTGCTGCTGGTGTGATTTGTTGCATTTGTCTGCGTTGCGGCAACTCAGAGATTGTTAAGGAAGTCAGTAGGACATTGATGAAGCACCAGGATAGTCTCTCCAAGGCAGAATCAAATGGGGAGGAAAAGGGTAGGCCAAAAAGAAAAGGGAAAGAAAATAAAGAAAAGAGACGTTATGTCAAAGAACAGAAGGTGAACGCACCCTACCAAGATACCGTGCAGGAGGGTGATAAGGAGGACCAAGTCATAAGAGCAATGGAGCCGCTCCCCGGGCAGCTTTACCCGGATCTAGACAGGTTTCAACATTTACAAATAAGGGAGTCTAGAGATGAGGAGCTAAACGATTCAAATGAGGAATTAAACAGCTCAGGTGAGGAAGTGACTAACAATTCAGATGAGGAACAGGACCCGAAAGAGGGAGAAGGCTTGGAGGAGGCGGTTGCTAGGTATGAGGAGGGTAGGTATGGAGTTCGACGACCTCTTCTGGCCGGAGTGTCTAAAGGAAATAAGCAAGAGAGAATCATGCCCTCTGCGCCCCCGCCCTATCCTGTGGCGCTGGGAAATGTCATTTCATAAAAGGAAGCACTTGGTCCCGCCTGGCAGCTGCGTTCCCAGTTTTTGAGAACCCAGTTACCCAGGAGAGGACCTTTGAACCAGTCTCCTATAAACAGTTAAAGGATTTGATGGAGGCAGTACTTAATTATGGAGTTACGGCCAGTTATACCACTGCCTTGCTTAGAAGACTAACTGTTAATGCTATGACACCTAATGAATGGTATGAGGTCGCGCGGACATGCCTCAATCATGGACAGTTCCTTGACTTCAGGTCTATAGTTATGGACAGAGCTCAGGCTCAATATAGAGTAAATGTACAAGAAGGGCGGCCCGAGTGGACCGTGGACATGCTCCTAGGGCAAGGACAATGGGCTGCCGATCAGACAAATTTCCCCTGGGATGTTTATAAACAAATAAATGAGGTTTTTTACAAGTCCTGGAGGGCAATCCCAAACAAAGGCCAGGTCACTGGCAGCCTCACCAAAGTTACTCAAGCTGTCACGGAGCCATTCTCCGATTTTGTGGCCCGTGTGCTCGAAACGGCGGAGCGCGTTTTTGGAAATCTTGAAGTCTTTATGCCACTTGTCCAACAAATTATTTTTGAGCAAAGTACAAAGGAATGTCAGAGAGCTATTGTGCCGGTCAAGGAAAAGGGCCTGGAAGCATGGGTAAAAGCCTGCAGGGAAATAGGGGGGCCATTAACTAATGCAGGCCTGGCTGCAACTGTACTGTCAGCCACCCGAGCGGCCAAGGACTCTAAAGGTAAAGGATGCTTCAAATGTGGCCAACTTGGACACTTTAAACACCAGTGTCCCAGAACTGCTCCCCAGGGTCCTCAGGGAGTTCAAAAGATGTCAGGAACATGTCCTAGGTGCAAGAAGGGAAAACATTGGGCCAATGAATGCAGGTCAGTAAAAGATATTAATGGACAGCCCATTCCTTCTCTTAGTGCAGGCCAGGAGCCAAAAAACGGGACAAGGGGCCCCCGTCCCCAGGGCCCACAAATTTATGGGGCACTTCAGACTCCGGCACTTGTTTCCAGCCTACAGCAGCCAGTTCGGCCAGAAGGGCAACCCCAGGCTCCGCAGGGTTGGACCTCTGTGCCTCCTCCGGATTGGTCTTAACTCCAGCCATGGGAGTACAAATAATGAACTCCAGCCATGGGAGTACAAATATTGGATACTAATGTAACTGGACCATTAGAAAGAGGCACGGTGGGATTGGTGTTAGGGCGCTCCTCCTCCACCTTAAAAGGACTAATAATTTTCCCGGACGTTATAGATTCTGACTATTCAGGAGTAATCAAGGTTTTGTGCCACTCCCCTTACGGAGTAATCTCTATAGCCCCGGGAGATAGGATTGCCCAGCTTTTAATTTTACCTTCAAAACATGAAAACTTTCTTTCACTACAAAAGGAAAGGGGAGCCGCAGGCTTAGGCTCCACAGGGATTGATCTTGTATGCCTGTCGATGGAATTGGACCAGAGACCCATGCTATCCCTACAAATAGAGGGAAAGTCCTTTCTTGGCCTGGTAGATACCGGAGCCGATCGGAGCATTATTCAATCAAAGGCCTGGCCCAAGCAGTGACCATTACAAAAATCTTCTCAAACTTTACAAGGACTTGGATATGCTAATACTCCCTGTGTCAGTGCTAAAGAGTTAGTGTGGAGAACTGAAGAAGGCCAACAGGGGACAATCCAACCGTTTGTAATCGACGTCCCTGTCAATCTTTGGGGACGGGATGTGCAACAACAATTAAAACTTAAACTGACTAATAATTATTCAGAAGTTAGTCAAAACATCATGAAACAGCAGGGATATGTTCCAACTCAAGGGCTTGGCAGATGTCTTCAGGGACGCCCAGAACCCGATGAGCCTGTTGCAAAATTTAATAGGAAAGGATTGGGTTTTTCCTAGGGGCCACTGAAACAAAAGCTTCCAACAATAATGTGGTACCCATACCCTGGTTGACTCAGAAATCGGTGTGGGTCCCCCAGTGGTCCCTTTCACAAGAAAAATTGGAAGCTGCAAAAAATTTAGTTGAGGAACAGTTAAAATTGGGACACGTTGAGCCCTCTGTATCTCCCTGGAACACACCCATTTTTATTATTAAAAAGGCTTCTGGCAAGTGCAGATTGTTACATGACTTAAGGGCAGTAAACGCGCAAATGCAAGTCATGGGACCAGTCCAGAGAGGACTTCCTCTACTTTCGGCGCTGCCCCGAGATTGGCCTGTGTTGAGCTTAGACATTAAAGATTGCTTCTTCTCAATACCCTTTGCCCTGAGGATAGAGAACGTTTTGCCTTTACGTTGCCCTCTGTTAATCATGAACAGCCAGATGTCCGGTATCAGTGGAAGGTCTTGCCGCAAGGCATGGCTAATAGCCCGACTATTTGTCAACTGTTTGTGGATTCGGCCCTGCTGTCAGTTAGACAGGAGTTTCCCCTGGTAAAAATCATTCATTATATGGATGATATCCTGCTAGCTGCTTCCTCTCTTGAGGTACTTCATAGAGCCTATCAATAGGTGGTTTCCCTACTTGAACAGAGAGGGCTTATTATTGCCCCTGATAAAGTACAACAATCCAAGGTGGTAAAATTCTTAGCCGCCATTGTTACTCCTGCCTTTATTCGACCTCAAAAAATTTCTATTCGGACTGCCCACTTAAAAACACTCAATGATTTTCAACAACTGTTGGGAGACATCAACTGGAACCGGGGATATTTAAACATTCCTCGAGCAGAATTACTGCCTTTATTTTCCATTTTGAAAGGTAACCCGGATGTCACATCTACACGAAAACTTACCCCACAGGCTTTTGCGGCCCTAAAAAGGATTGAAGGGGCAATAATTAAGGCTCAAGTGTGTCGTTATAATCCAGGTCAATTACTTATGTTGTGTATTTTAAAGACAAAGAATTATCCTACAGGGGTCTTATGGCAGGACGGCCCTCTGTGGTTGCTTCATGGTAATTCTCTTGGAGCAAGAACTGTTCAATATTTTCCTGAGCTTGTTGCAACTCAAGCCCTATTGGGCCTAAAGTATTGTTGGATGCATTTTGCTAAAATACCCGATAAATTAATTATTCCCTATACCAGGAATCAGGTGGAAACTTTGGCTGCCACTGTGGATATATGGGCAATTTTATTATGTGCCTTTCCCAATATTATTGATAACCATTATCCCAAGCATCCCCTGTTTGCCTTTGTAGAGAGAAATTTGGTTTATTTTCCCATTATTACCTCTAAGAAGCCTTTGGTTACAGCCTTGACTATTTATACTGATGGGTCAAAAACTGGTCAGGGTGCCTTTGTGGTGGAAGGTCAAAATCCAGTCGTGTTATATTTTCTACCGGATGTTCCCCAGGTCACGGAGTGCCTGGTGGTTCTAGAGGTGTATAAAAGATTTGAAGAGCCCTTTAATCTTTTTTCTGATTCACAATATGTTGTTAATGCTGTTATTTCTCTTGAAGTCACCACCTCAATTAGGCAGGCCAGCATGGTTTCTAACATATTATTACAGATTCAATCCCTTATTTTGGCAAGAAAGAATCCCTTTTATATAGGGCACATGAGAGCTCATACCTTGTTGCCAGGTCCCATGGCTAAGGCTAATGCCCAGGTAGATCAGGCAATTAGGGCCATGGTTTTGACAGCTATTGATTCTGTAGAATCAGCAAAAACTTTTCATCAGTTATATCATGTACCTGCTAATACTCTTAGAATAAAATTTAATATAACCAGACATGAGGCATGAAATATTGTTAAAGCCTGTCAGTCTTGTGTGATTTTTCTCCCCTCTACTAATGTGGGGATAAACCCTAGAGGCTTAAAACCAAATGCCCTGTGGCAAATGGATGTTACTCATTTAGCGGAATTTGGAAAATTAAAATATTTACATGTCTCAGTGGATACCTATTCTGGCATAGTACATGCCACGCCCTTGGCAGGAGAAAAGGTTTCCCATGTAAAAGTACATTGTTTAGAAGCCTGGGCGGCCTGGGGAAAACCCCTTCACTTAAAAACTGATAATGGCCCTGCCTATACTTCTCATGGTTTCCGTGCCTTTTGTGCGCAAATGCAAGTAGCCCATACAACAGGATTACCATACAATCCGCAAGGACAAGGAATTGTGGAAAGAACCAACAAAAAATTAAAAGAAATACTTCAAAAACAAAAAGGGGGAATTGCGGAAGGAGCATCTCCCAGGGAAAGACTTTCCCTTGCACTTTTCACTTTAAATTTTTTAATTTTAAATAGTGATGATAAGTCAGCAGCAGATAGACATGCTGCCCAAAACCCTAAAATTATAACTGAGATGGTTAAATGGAAGGATGTTATTACAAATACTTGGTGCGGACCGGATCCCGTAGTAAGGAGATCCAGGGGAGCTGTTTGTGTTTTTCCACAGGAGCAGGAAACACCGGTTTGGGTCCCATTGCAATTGACGCGAAAGGTGGAAGGAGAACCCGAGAAAGGCACTGACGATGAAGATTATTCTCATGTTGGTGGTAATACTAGCAGATCCAGTGATGGCCCAGGAGAGGATTTTGTGGGCGCTGATGAAGACCTTTCCAATACCGATGCCTGTGAAGCATGACGCTCGTGTTTTCCCGTATCTTTTCACGACCAATTCATCATTGCAGTTACCTT
Source organism: Megascapheus bottae (assembly GCF_031878675.1). Classification (NCBI taxonomy): domain Eukaryota; kingdom Metazoa; phylum Chordata; class Mammalia; order Rodentia; family Geomyidae; genus Megascapheus; species Megascapheus bottae. The sequence continues at coordinate 982,586 of NW_028327641.1, read as the reverse complement.
TTCTTCCCATGGACAGACAGTTGGACAATTATACGTTGCCGATGTCTTTATACCGCTAATCTGTCAAGGCAGTTGGGTCAGATGTTAACTGGACAGTGGTCAAATGATTTTGAAAACCTTACAAGCCAATTGAGATATGAAATTATGATTGTTAATTCAACCAGGGTAAATGTGGCCCCTTTTTGGGAAAATTACTGATTGGATATTACAGGCGTCCTCCTGGGTAAAAGAATGGGCTGGAAGTTTAGCCTTATTGGGATTAATGATGTGTGGGTTGGGGATTTTGTGTTGGATGCTATGTAAAATGAGTTATAAATGAAAAAGAGATAATGCTATTATAAAACTAGCTTTTGCAGCATTAGAAATGCATGACTCCCCCCAAGTTTGGTTAAGTATGCTTGAAAAGAAAAGGATGTGTGGTCTGCCTATGGTTGGTCTGTCGCCTGCAAGCCCAAACACAGAGGGATAAGGTAATGATTTTCACAAGCATTAGCCGCCTTGGAAGTTGGATCCTCACCCCAAATATGGCTTTCAGCCTTAAAGGGCAATTGAGCCTTATTTTTCTGCATAGCCTTTGCACCCCGGGGGACAAGATCCCATTGCAAAGGGACAGGTATGCAGCTTAAGATCTGGAGCAAACATGATGCGAGGCGTATGCACTGCACTTGGGAAAAGGGAGATGCCTTTTCTCGAGTAGAGCACGTCTGTTTGCATGTGGGTAGATGCCAAAATTTCCCACCTCTGAAAAAAGGGCATCGGACTGGTGGGTCACCCTCTGGGAAAGAGCCTGGAGAGGAGGCCTTGCATTGTCCTTATTCTCTTCAGAGAACAGACCTCTACTCTTGCCTGATGCTCAAAACAAGAAGGGGGAGCTGTAGGGAGCCAGGACAAACACGATTATAACATGGCGCCCATTTCCTGACTCCTAAGAGGTAAACAACTCCATATAAGGCAATGCGGTGCTCGACTACGTGTCCTAAATTATGCGCATGCGCGAATCACATGATGTTCCCTGGCCAATCCCGCGGCACCTCGTTGTGGCAGTAGGGCGGCAGCCAATGGTGGAGCGACCCGTGTTCTTGTTCCCTATATAAGCAGCTGCTTTTTGATGCATCGCCCCTTTCGTTTCCTGATCCCCCTTCAATCAAAAGGCTCTCAAATAAAGTATGATTTGAGAAGAATCCTCGAGTGGTAGTCGTTCTTCCTCGCTGGTCGAGGAGCTCGCCGCACAGATGACAAGATTCTGTATTTAAAGAATCCTATAGACTCTACTCCCAAGCTCCTTGAGCTGATTCAAAGCTTTGGAAGGGTAGCAGGCCATAAAATCAACCCTCACAAATCAACTGCCTTCCTTTACGCCAACAGTGAGAGGAACGAGGCAATAATCAGGAAAGAAACTCCTTTCACAATAGCCTCAAAGAAAATAAAGTACCTAGGAATTAGCTTAACTAAGAATGTAAAGGACCGTTTAGATGAAAACTTTAAAACCCTAAAAAAGGAAATTAAAGCAGAACTAAAGAAATGGAAAAACCTCCCATGCTCCTGGAATGGAAGAATCAGCATTGTGAAAATGACAATCTTGCCAAGGGCTATCTACAAATTCAGTGCAATACCCATCAACATCCCAATGTCATTCTTTAAAGAAATAGAAGAGGCAATTCAAAATTTCATATGGAATAATAAAAGACCCCGTAAGCAAAACACTTCTTACAAGAAAGAACAGCGCTGGAGGAATTTCAATTCCAAACTTTAGACTCTATTATAGAGCTATAATTCTCAAAACAGCTTGGTACTGGCACAAGAACAGGCCTGAAGTCCAATGGAATAGAACTGCGAACCAAGAGATTAAACCACAGACCTACGGCCACCTAATATTTGACAAGGGAGCCAAAAAAAGAGAAAGGAAGAACGATAGCCTCTTCAACAAGTTGTGCAGGCAGAACTGGTTAAGCACCTGCAGAAAACTAAAGTTGGATCCTTCTTTGTCACCTTGCACTAGAATTAACTCCAAATGGATCAAAGACCTGGAGGAAAAGGTTACACAATAAAAAGTTTATAGGAAGGAATAGGAGATACACTAGGCCTCCTTGGCACAGGTCGAAACTTTCTTAATAAGGACCAAGAATCACAACAAATCAGAGAAAGGCTGGATAAGTGGGACTGCATTAAACTGCAAAGCTTTTGTATGGCAACGGATATAGCTAGTAAACTAATCAGGAAGCCTACAGAGTGGGAGAAGATCTGCTCCAACCAAACAACGGACAAAAGCCTCATATCTAAAATATATCAACAACTCAAAAAATTGAATCACTCCAAAACTAACCTCCAAAGTAACACCCATCCCATTAAAAAATGGGCCAAAGACTTAAAGAGAGTCTTCTCTGAAGAAGAAACAAAAATGGCCTATAGACACATGAAGAAATGCTCCACATCTCTGGTCATAAAAGAAATGCAAATCAAAACAACTCTAAGATTCCACCTCACTCCAGTTAGAATGGCCAGGATCAGGAAAACGAATGACAACAGATGCTGGAGGGGATGTGGCCAGGAGGGATCACTACTACACTGTTGGTGGGAGTGCAAACTCGTTCAACCACTATGGAAAGCAGTGTGGCAGTGCCTCAAAAGGCTAAACATAGAACTCCCCTCTGACCCAGCAATTCCACAACTTGGCATTTACCCAACAATCCAGAAACAAGGGCATAATAAACCCACTAGCACAACAATGTTCATTGCAGCGCTATTCACCATAGCAAAGATATGGAACCAACCCAGATGTCCCTCAGTTGATGAGTGGATCAACAAGTTATGGTATTTGTACACAGTGGAATTCTATGCTGCTGTCACAAAGAATGACATCGCCCCTTTGTTAGGAAACGGAAATACTTAGAACAAATCATATTAAGTGAAGTAAGCCAGACTCAAAGGAACTTAGGCTCAGTGGTTTCCCTCATTCGTCATAATCAATAGAAACCTTGGGCTCTACTAGCAGAGATTTGCAATAGAGCAAAAGGACATATATAAGGCCATGTAATGTGAAGCTAATTGAAAGGACCTCCAGGATATTGAAACAAAAGCCACATAATGAATGATTGTTGTCCTTAATGTACTATGTTGTCTCTCATCTCCTTTGCTGTCCCTTGGTTACCCATAATGGTATAGTATCTCACTTTGTTATCTGATATATTGAATTTATTTGTATTTGGATATTTGAAATTTGATAGGGAAGGGGGGAAAACCAAGAGGGGTGGGGGGTGTGGGGTTGAAGGGAAATGAGTACCAAGACATGTAAAAGGGTATCAATGTATGTGAATTAATGCACTTTCTACCTGGCAAATATCATGTAACCCTTTTACTGATCAAAATAAAAAAAATGAAAAAAAAAGAAAGTTGTAGTGTGTGGGGATGATGATGGGGTCAAATACATTTCTTCTTAGAAATTTACCTCATCTGGTTGCCCTGGATTTTCCTGGCCTTCTTCTTAGAGAAAGGCCTGTTATACTGTATTTGTGGCTTGGCAAAGATCTAGCATCTACATCTTCGAGTAAGACATCCACAACTTCCATGCCTGACACTCGAGTTTCCTGACCTTTGGCAACAGCTCAGCAATGTCTTTCTTCCTCCTGAGCCACAGGCCAAGTGAGCTGGTTTAAGCTGGTTGTTAGTTACACCAGCTTGGTTACCAGTGTTCCATATTCTGTTCCATTGTGAGGGAGGCAGGGTCACCTTTCAGGGCCCAATGACCAAAGATCCTTCCTCACAGAAGACATCACCAAAGACATACTGGAGGCTGAATCTCTCCTCCAATCTCACAATATACATGTGGATGTAGTAAACAGCACACCTTATTTGTCCATTCCCAATGTCTTCCACTAAGCCCAACTACCAGTCTGGTCTCAGGCTCAAGGAGCCTTTCTTAGGTAAAATCCAAACTTAAGGGTCAATATTGCCTTCATCCTTTACAAAACATTTGCTTCACAGTGCCTTCTCTGCCTGCATTTTCCCCTTGTCGAATTTTTTTTTGTTTTTGCTAGTCTTGGGACTTGACCTCAGAGTGTGAACATTGTTCTTGGGCTATCTTTAGGCTTTAGCTGTCCCACCGAGCCACAGCACCACTTGCAGCGTTTTCTATGTATGTGGTAATGAGGAATCTAACCTGAGTCTTTTTGCGTGGTAGCCAAGGACTCTACCACTAGGTCAAACACAGAGGGCATCTTGCACATATTTTTGACGTCAATCTACTAGGATATTATTAGGTTTCTGTATCCTAATCAATTTTTTCCTGATGATTAGCTTTGTTGTCATGTGTAAAAAATGCAAGAGGGAAAAACACAGAAGAATTAGTGAAATTTAAAAAAAAAGCATTACACACATAGGTAAGTGTTCATTCTTTGTAGGAGAAAGGATATTTTGATATGATGATGATGATGATTTTATAATTACTATGTCACGGTTGAGAGTTTGGCATAGTGGTAGAGTGCTTGCCTAGCATCCATGAAGATCTGGGTTTGATTGCTCAGTATCACATAGATAGAAAATCTAGATGTGGCACTGTGGCTCAAGTGGCAGAGGGCTGGACTTGAGAAAACCTGAGGACAGTGCTCAGGTCCTGAATTCCAGCCCCAAGACTGGCAGAAAGATAAAAGAAAATGAAAATGCTTTTTACGAGCTAATTCACTCAAAGCATTGGCTTCTGAAATCTTCGCTTCTGCATCTGGTGAAATACCCCTTTCCCTCAACGTAGACAAGAAAAACAGATCCATCCCATGGTCCACTGTGAGGCCACTGGTTGGGCTAAGACGTAGTCGTGCAGCAACACATAAGTTTTATTCTAATAATTTCCAAACTTTGTACTCAAGTATGCTACCTAGTTACCAACTTAGGTCAGTTATCCTTATGCTATACCTTTTCTTCATGACTACAATATTCTTACACTCCTACGTTAATCCTCTAGTACCTCCCCTGACCACTCTCATTCTTTTTTTCTATCTCTGGACCTCTGCTCGTCTTTCAACCCTTACATTGCACGGATCTACACTTGATGGCTGTTGAGCAATATTGTATATGTAGGTGGTTCATTATTCTCTAGGCTCAGAGGGACTTAAAGACAATAGTGATTGGATTGAGAGGCTTATTGTTTTGGGTATAAATCGCTTATCAGTGGTTGTATTAGACTGGTCGGTAAGTGCACAAAAAGAAAGAGTGATAATACCAATCAAAACTTGTGAACATCTAGTGTCTGCCAGCTACAGAGGTCTAGGTTGGTTATATCTGAAAAACTATAATCGTATTTAGTAGTAATCTTGCTCCCATTTTCAAATGGGCAGAACAAGAAACTGAAGAAAAATGTCAAATCAAGAAACAACATCCCCCACCCAATGTAAACAGACAATGGAACAGTCACTGGCACACCTAGAAGAGAGTCTTCCAAGTGCTACACAAATGCAATTGATAAACATCATTAATGGAAACTTGAAAATATAAAGAAAGAGATAATGGAGGAAGCCATAGCTGAACAAGAGGAAAGCATAAACAAGGTGATAATGAAAAAGAAGAAGCCATAAAGAAGGCCATAATAAAGGTTTTTCAAAGAATGATGGATGAATTCCTAGAATCCACAAATAAAAACGTGACCAAACTCCAGCAAATGTCCAAAGAAAATAAAGCTACTGAGCTAACCACTCGAAAGGAAATCAAGGAGATAAAGAAGTCCATACATGATCTAAAACAAGAGATGCAAGGCATCAAAAGAGAGCAATTAGAAGCAAGGGCGATGAAAAATAAAGTAGATAGCTTTGATAGCAGGTTAGACAATGCAGAGGAGAGAATTTCTGGGGCTGAAGATAATTTAGTTATTATAGAGAAAGAATAGAAAATGAGACAATCCAAATCTAGGAAAATTGAGAGAGCACTTCAGGAGGTCCAAGATACAATTACGTAGCCTAATTTAAGGCTAGCTGGTACTGAGGAGGGCGTGGAGAAAGAGGTCAATGGTATTGGAAATATACTTCAGGGAATCATCTCAGAGAATTTCCCAAATATCCAGAAGGGCAGGCCCATCCAGATACGAGAAGCTTTTAGAACCAAAAAACAGACCTGACCAGAAAAGAACATCCCACCGCCACATTGTGATCCGAACTGGATCAATAGAAACGAAAGAAAAGATCCTAAAGGCAGCCTGGGAAAAGGGATCAGTAACCTATAAAGGCAAACCAATCAGAATAACCCCAGATTTCTCAGCAGAGACCATGCAAGCACGAAGTGACTGGAAGCATATATGTCATGCCCTTAAATCAAATAACTACCAACCAAGAATATTGTAGCCAGCTAAGCTCTCATTCATAACTGAGGGAACAATAAAAACATTCCATTCCAGGGAAAAGCTGCAACAATATGTCAAAACAAAACCAACACTACAGAGAATTCTCAAAGATGCTCTATACATAGAAAACCAAAATAAATGCAATATAGGGAAAGAAATGGCACCTAAACAGCATACCATCTAAGGACCACAAGAACTGTCAAGACACAGGCCCTACTAAAAGCTTTTAAAAATGGTAGGAACTAATAAATATCTCTCAATACTAACTGTCAATATCAATGGACTTAACTCTCCAATTAAACGGCATAGGCTGTCTAGTTGGATCAAAAAGCAAGAGCCATCGTTCTGCTGTCTTCAAGAGACACATCTTACCCAAAAACAATCATCTTTTGAAAGTGAGAGGTTGGAATAAACTCTATCAAGCTAACTGCCCCCATAAACAGGCTGGAGTTGCCATCCTCATATCAGATACAATTTACTTCAAACTAAAATTAGTAAGAAAAGACAAAGAAGGTGACTACATACTACTAAAGGGATCTTTCCTCCAGGAAGACATAACGATGCTAAATATTTACACACCCTTTTGAAGATTCTCAAAAGATTGAAGATTCTGCCAGTGTACGATAGATTCCGTCATTGATATTAAATAATGCAATGAGTGGATTTATATTTGAAATATCACTGTTGACAAAATCTAACACACATTTGCTTAGTATTTGCTATTGGTTTCCCAAGAAGTTCAGTACAAGCTAACATGTGTGGCATATATCGACTGGCAGAAATGATTCAGAATATGTGACTCTTTTGAACAGGAGTCAGTGAAAAGATACAGAAGCAGGATACCCATATTGTGATAATTTGTATCTTTTGCATATTTTGTGTTTGTTATTAATTCCATTTGTAGTGTCATTTCTAGGTAAAAACTTTTCAAATGTTTCCAAACAATTTGTTATTTCAACAGCAAAAAAAGACATTTATATGCCTGATAAAATTCACAGAATCCAAATTTTTCCATATTATTTTTTGTTTTTTGTTTTTTTTGGTGGATCATAGATCTTGAACTCAGCCTGGGCACTATCCCTGAGCTCTTCAGCTCCAGGCTACCACCTTACCCTGGAGCCAAGCCCCACTTCCCATTTTCTAAAGGTAAATTGGAGATAAGAGTCTCATGTCTTTTTGTGCCATGATGGCTTTAAACCTTGATCCTCAGATCTCAGCCTTCTGAGTAGCTAGGATTATAGAAGTAAGCCACCACCCCATCATGCTCAGCTTTCTGTTTTTCTTTTAAACAAGCCCTTTGGCTGGAACTCGGTCTGAGCACTGTTCTTCAGCTTCATCAAGCCTAGTGATCTTCTACTTGAGCCACAGCACTACTTCTGGTTTTTTCTGTGTATGTGGTACTGCGGAATTGAACCTTCGTCTTCATACAAGCACTCTACAACTATGCCAAACTCCCAGCCCCTCCACATTAGTTTTTATGATAGATCTTTCCATGCATCTAGGATGGCTAGAAATCCTTCTTGAGTTTCCCAAGATCAGGGAGTATAGGTGTGTCCCATCCTGAGTGGCTACATAACCATTGTTTAGGGTACAGTTCTCTCTTCATTCTACCCATCTAGAGCAATTTTCATCTTCCATGTATAATCATTAAACATTCAGCTCCCGTTCCTCTCTACTCCATTCTCTGGAACCATCGTGCTTTTTGGCTCTAAGGGTTTGTTGATCCTTGGAAGCTCTGGAAGGGAAAACATACCCTAGCTCTTCCTTTATGACTGCTGTATTTTTAGTTTACTGTAATCAAGATTCATCTGTAAAATATAGTAAAATGTTCTTCCTTTTCAATGCATTGTTTTGCATATTTCTATCTTTTGATTATTATTAATAGTTGTGAATGGATTCTCCACATATTTGTTCTAGTCTCTGCTTTCTCTTCCGTTAGGTACAAATCTAGAAATAGAAGTGTTGGACCATATTTCTATGTAATTCTATATTTAGTACTTTTTTAGCACTCTCCACGCAATTTTTGATTGTTTTATATTTCTTGCAGAACTATTCCAAAGTTCTACTTCTTCTCACTACCTTCCCAGTAATAGTTAGACATTGAAAGTTGTTTTTTTGTATGCGTGTATGTGTGTGTTTGTGTGTGTTTATGTGGATCTTTTTGTTTAAAACTATATTTATATTAACATATTTAAATTAATGATTTCATTGTAATTTTAATTTTTCTCATGACCGTTAATATTGAAATCCTTTCTACATTTTGAACTACTATTTCTATATATTCTTTTTAGAAAATCCTCTCCAATCTCCAATTTTTTCCCTTTTTTGTGGGGTAATGGGGAAAGTCATGGGGCTTGGACCTTGGGCCGTGAGCTCTTTAGTTTAAGGCTATTGTCCTACCCTGAGTATTGCCCCTCAGTTCTTCTGCTCACAGCTCCCTACCCCTCTTCCCATTATATACAGAACAAAGTTCATCCTCAGTCTTTTTGAAAAAGTAAAACATACAGTAAATTTGTAGGTCTTGGGACTTGAACTCTGGGCCTAGGCACCATCCCTAAGCTTTTCAGGTCAATATTTCATCTAAGTCTAAACATTTAAGTAAAGGAATAAAATTCCAACAAAAAAAGAATAAAATTCCAGACATGATGTGTTTATAACTCAGTGAGAATTACTTGATGAAAATGTGCCATTCCAAAAGCTGGTGTCATTTGATGATGTAGCTATGGATTTCAGCTGGGAGGAGTGGCAGCATCTGGACAATGCTCAGAGGACCCTGTACAGAGATGTAATGCTGGAGACCTACAGCAACCTGGTGTCCTTAGGTGAGCAAAAGTCAAATTCACTTGCAAGGCCAAGTGCCTTGTTATTTTGCAGATACGTGAGTGTTTATCAAACTTTCAATACTATTTAAATGAAAGATTCCAGGCCCTGAGAAGTATCATTACTTTCTAAAGAAAACCTAAGGTAATTTTGTACTCATTCTTCAGGATACCTTCAGGATACTTTGACAACAGTTCTAAATTATGTTTCCTCTAATGGAGACGACATTCCAAACTTACACAGTAATTGTAAGTGGATAAACAATCCAGAATAGAATATATATCATTATTGGAAATAGGATCTACAAATCACTAAACAGTGAGTTTATAATGGAAACCTGGCACTAGGTGCAATGTTTCATGCCTGTAATCTTAAAATATTCAGGAGGAAGAAATCTAAGAATTCTAATTTGAAGCCAGCAATGGCATAAAAATTGCCATGAAACTATAACTCCAAGTAACCCCTCAAAACTGTTAGTGGAGTGTCAAGAGTTTGACTTTGTGGTTGAGTGCTTGCCTAGCATGCATGAAGACCTATGCATGTAAGTGGAGCTGGGACTCAAACTGGTATTTTTCTAGCCTTGAGCAAGACAGCTAAGTTTATGCCATACAAAATGAATCCAGAGCTGGGGAAAAGTCAACCATGGAGCCAGTGAGAAATGAGAAAAAGATTTAATAGATAACTTGTGAGTAGGATGTCTGCGAACTTAAAGCAATGATGACACAACATAAGCAATAATTCTCTACTGTTTCTAATTTACAGGGCCCTGTGTTCCCAAACCTGTATTAATTGACAAGCTAGAGCACTGTGCAGAACTCTGGATAGGGAATTCCTCTAACAAGAATATCACAGGTGAGTGAATGCATCTTCATATTGATGTTGGAGCCTGAGCCCCATTGGTAAGTTCATGTTGTGATGTACTGAGCAATAATATTCTTAGTTACCCTAAATTCTGTGTGGAACCTATGGAATTCTTTGTGAATGAATCAAGAATCATTTTCTTTTCCCAATCCTTTGCTTGGTCTCAGGGCCTGAGCATGGTCCTTGGGTTTTCTCAAGGCTAGCTCTCTACTTCTTGAGTCATAGCATCACTTCTCCCTTTTTCTTTGTATGTAGTACTGAACCAGGTCTTTGTGCATGCTAGCCCAAACCCCCGGCACCAAGAATCATAGGGTGATATAATGAATTCTATGTGGCAGTAGAGTTAAAGTTAGATTTCTCTGTAGAAATCACTGTGAAACAAAAAAAAATGAGAAAGCCATGAGCCCGTGGCTCATGCCTGTAATCCTAGCTACTTAGGAGGCTGAGATCTGAGGATCAAGGTTCAAAGACTGACCTATCACAAAAACAACTTAGACTCTTCTCTCCAATGAACCAATAGAAAATGAGAAGTGAGGTTGAGGCTAAAGACATAGGGCAGTAGCCTTGAGCTGAAGAGCTCAGGAAGAACAGCCAGGTCTAGAATTCAAGTCCCATGACTGCAAAACAAGAAAGAAAGAAAGAAAGAAAGAAAGAAAGAAAGAAAGAAAGAAAGAAAGAAAGAAAGAAAGAAAGAAGAAAGAGGGAAGAAAGAGGGAAGGAAGGAAAGGAAGAAAGAAAGAAAGAAAGAAAGAAAGAAAGAAAGAAAGAAAGAAAGAAAGAAAATTCATTTCTTTAAAACTAAGACTATAAATGATTGAGCAAACAAGGAATATGTCCGGGCATTATTCTCTGATAAGGATAATGTCTTTTTGCTGGTAGGAAGAGACTGGTATTCAGAACTAGACCTTTCCCCCAGAAATTGAGCCTAGTGGTAGAGTGCTTGCCTAGCATGCACAAAGACACAGATTTGATTGCTTATTACCACATACATAGAAAAAGCCAGAAGTAATGACTTCATTGGTAGGGTTCTAGTCTGGAGAAAACCCAAGGACAGTAGTTAGGTCCTACGTTCAAATCCAGGAATGGAAGGAAAAAAACAACAACAAAGTTTCAATCAACATAAGAAAATTAACTAGACAATGAGCTGGAGATTTTCTGGTCTTCCATGGTTCTGAGGGACAGGAGTGTTAGAAAAGGAATTTTTATAAGACTTCAAATGGAAAGAAACAAATTTCAAAATTCCCACAAATACCTAAATTGAGACTTTAATGAGAAGTTGTAACTGAAGGGATATAGGTGTAAGTCCTTACTCTCAAGAATCGTTCTTGCTTGGATCAAAGGCAAACAGATATATAAACCAAACTTGTGGCCGCTGAATCTAGAAAAAATTCGTGTTCCTCACTTAATGGTTAAAAAGCAAACAGCACTGAAACTGGGTAAGGTAATCCTATCTGCTACTGAGGACCTGAGACTCTTATCTGTAGTTAACTCTAGAAAACAGGAAGTGGGGCTGTAGCTCAAGGATAGGGGTTATAGTCTTCTGCTGAAGTGTTCAGGGACAGGGCCGAGGCCTATGAACTACAAAAAAAAAAAGGAAAAGAAAAGAAAAGAAGGTTTTAAAAAGATGCAAAACATCACAATATTTAGATTATTTCACAAAAATAAGACAAAGGAAGCTATTCCTCAATGTATAAACAAAACAGTATTTGAAAAAAAAACACCTGCAGGTATATTATAGGTAGTACTCAGCTTAAAACTGTAGCAATACATAGTTGGGTAATTTCAATAAATATTTCCTGTGATATAAAAAGAGAATAAAACACAGAAAAATGTTATTGGTCATTGTAAAATATCATTTTCTTAATATGTTAGGGAGAAAAGCATATATTTCTCATAAATCAATTTCCACATTTATATTTTAAAATATCTAACACTTAGGATGGGAAAGCAAAGTCATTACCTTTACAGTAAGGAATATTTGTATCTCATGTATGTTTGTGTCATTTTTTCTATGAGTCATTTTAGATGTCCAGGTAATGGAAATTGTGTTCAAGACCTGCCAGGAAAGTCCACATGAATGTCTTTGTGAAGTAGCAGTTGCAAGTAGTATCGAAGTGGAGGAAAACGAGAGATTAGCAACAACTTTAAATTTGAGCTCTACACATAATCCAGAGCTGATTAGTAATAACGGTAACAACTTAGGGGTGAGGACTGAGGAGTTCATTAAGTGTCAGAACATGCTTCTGTCTCCTAAGCCTGATGAGATGCATGCTGCATATAGATCTCGTATGTCTCCTCTTCTTAAAAAATCCATCGGATATTCAGAGCATTTTATTCATGATTGTGACAGTCCAAAAGATCTGCAGTATCATAATTCTGTTCTCCCTGCCCAAGAAATTCTTCAGGGAGGGAGGAAAACTGCTAAATGTACTGTGTGATGAAAAATATTGTACTTAACACCGACCATCACTACACATCCGAAAATGTACACAGGAGAGACTCCTCATACATGAAGTGAATGTGAGAAATCTTTCAGTAATGAAATACGCCTTATAGTACCTCAGAGCAAATATCCTGAGATATGTGATGCATACATCAAGTGTGAAAATTAATTTCTGAGAAGTCAGACGTGACGCTCCAACCTCGATCTCCAAGAGAAGACAAACCTTATGAATATGAGGAACGTAATAAAATTTCTGCCCAGAATTCAGCTCTCAGCACACATCAGAGATCTCACACAGAATAGAAATCTTATGAATGGGATAAATGTGGGAAGACTTTTAGAGTGAAATCATACCTCACTTTGCACCAGAGAAGACACACAGAAGAGAAACCTTATGAATGTAACAAATGTGAAAAGTCTTTCACCCAGAAGATACACCTTCGAGTTCATCAAATAACACACACAGGAGAGAAATCTTATAAGTGTAATGAATGTGGAAAGTCTTTCCAAGGGAAGGGAAAACTTCGTGTTCATCAGAGAATACACACAGGAGTGAAACCTTATGAATGTAACCAATGTGTAAAGTCTTTCAGACAGAAATCTTCCCTCAAATTGCATCAAAGAACACACACAGGAGAGAAACCTTATGTGTGCAACAAATGTGGAAAGACCTGCAAGTGGAAGTCATATCTTGATGGGCATAATAGATCACACACAGGAGAAAAAATTTATGCATGTAGTGAATGCGGAAAGTCTTTCAAATGGAAGGTAAAACTCTATGTTCATCAGAGAATATACTCAGGAGAAACACCTTATGAGTGTAACATATGTGGAAAGTCCTTCACACAGAAGCCAAACCTCAACATGCATAAGACAATTCAAACAGGAGAAAAACCTTATGAATGTAACCGATGTGGAATGTCTTTCAAATGGAAGTCTTCCCTCAAATTGCATCAGAGAACACACAGAGGAGAGAAACTGTACGAGTGCATCAAATGTGGTAAGACCTTCAGATGGAAGTCACATTACAGGAGGCATAACAGAATTCACACATATTAGAAACCTTAGGAATATAACCAAAGTTGAAAGTCTTTCGTGCAGTATTCACCCTTCAGGAAGCGTAAGAGAGTTCACACATATGAGAAGCCTTAGCAAAGTAATAAATAGGAAAGACTTTTTACTCTGTGGAAGAAAACTCAGCTTGTGTCACAGAACCAACACAAGATAAAACCTTAATGAATGTAGCAAATGTTCAGTCTTTTCTCCAGAAGGCACAAGTCAAGATTTATCACTAAACACCCACAGGATAGAATCCTATGAATAAAATGAAAGGGAAATTTTTTGAAGAACTCATAGTTGAGTTTGCATGATACCACACAGACACAGGATAAAAATCGTATTAATATAAGAATATGAAAAGATCCATCATGAACGCATGACTAAGTATAAAATGCACATAGGAGAGAAAAACCTTATGAATATTACAAATGTGGAAAGTGTTTGACCTGGAAGGCATACTTCTGTGTTCATCACAAACCTGATTCCCATAGAAGAAAAGAAAACTAATGAATAGAACAAATGTGCAATGACTTTTAATCAGAAGTCAGTCTTCAGTACATTTCAGAACATACACAGTAGAGAAATTCTGAGTAATGAAAAACATTTAGCTATATATAGAATCTCTGTATATGGGAGCACTAGGGTAAGTCTTCTAAACAAAGTCAACCTTCAGCAAGCATTAAGAGCACTCACAGAAGAAATAATAGCATGTAGGAAAAACTTTGTCAGAAACCTCTAAAAGCTGACTGTGTGGCTTAGTGGTAGAGTGCTAACCTATCAAGGATGAAGGCCTGTGTTAGATTCCTCAATACTACGTGAAAAGAGCAAACCAGAAGCAGCACTCTGGTTCAAATGTTAGAGTGCTAACCTTGAGCAAAAGTAGCTCAGGTCCTGAGTTCAAGACTAAGGATAGAAGAGAGAGAGAGAGAGAGAGAGAGAGAGAGAGAGAGAGAGAGAGAGAGAGAGAGAGAGAGAGAGAGAAAGAGAGAGAGAGAGAGAGAGAAAGAGAGAGAGAGAGAAAGAGAGAGAGAGAGAGAGAAAAGAGAGAAAGCGAGAGAAACAGGAACTTCTAAATTTTACAGAGATAGAGAAGGAGAGAGAGAAGGAGACAAAAACTAATTTCTAAACTTTACAGTCTTTCTATTTCCTTACAAATTCCTCTATGTCATTCTTTCTGACAGAAGCACAGAATTCCATTGTGTAAAAGTAACATATTTGATCTACTCATCAACTGATGGGCATCTGGGTTGGTTCCATACCTTTGCTATAGTAAATACTGCTGTGATAAATGTTATTGTTCTAGTGAATTTAGTATGTCCTATCTGGACGATTGGCAAGTAGTGAAATTGCTGGTCACAGGGGAGCTCTATGTTTAGTCTTTTTGGTATACTGCCATTGTGCTTTCCATAGTGGTTGAACGAGTTTGCAATCCCACCAGCAGTGTAGTAGTGATCCCTCCTGGCCACATCCCCTCCAGCATACGTTATTAGATTTCTGGATCTTGGCCATTCTAACTGGAGTGAGGAGGAAAAGGGAAAGAGGAACTGAAACTTTCTCTCCTTACAGATGACATGATTCTGTATATAAAGAACCCTATAGACTCTACTCCGAAGCTGCTTGAGCTGATATAAAACTTTGGTAAGGTAGCAGGGTATAAAATTAACCCTCAATGTCAACTGCCTTCCTATATGCCCACCAATGAGAGGAATGAGGCAAGAATCAGGATAGCAACTCATTTTGCTATCAAAGAAAATAAAGTACCTAGGAATTAACTTAGAATGTAAATCACTTTTTTGATGGAACTATAAACCCTGGAGAAGGAAATGAACGCAGAACTGAGGAAATGCAAAAACCTATGCTCCTGGTTTGGAAGAAGTAATATTGTAAAAATGGCAATCTTGATAAGGACTATCTACAAATTCAGTGCAATATTCATCAATATCCCAATGTCATTCTTTAAAGAAACAGAAGAGGAAATCCAAAATTTCACTTGGAATAATAAAAGACCCCTTATAGTCTGTCTTCTTGCATGATACATAATGTTTAGTCTCACCTTCTCTACCAAAATCTCACCTTTCTCATTGAGACATAGGTGGCCCTGTTTACTAGCAGCAAAGGCTCAAACACGCAGTTTCAGGTGTCACCACTGCCTCTGTTGCTGGGTAGATCCAACTCTGTCATCGATTCTGTGGTCTGCTCTGGGAGTCTTGGTGACAAGTTGTTCTGTGGCATCTGCTGCCAGCCTGTGCCTATTTGCTTCCTTTTCCTCCAGCAGCCTACAACAGGGAATGAAGTTCAGGCGCTGATGCTCTCCTTCATATGCAGGGCAGGATGAGCCCAACCCTCCCTCATCTTCCTCTTCCAATTTTTGGGGAAAAATGTGCTGGCAGAAGTCCTCAGGTGTGGGGCATGGCTGATCCACACTTTTAATCCAGGCTGGTCAGGAGGATGAGATCTGAGTATTGAAGTTCCAAGTCACCTAGAACAGGAAAGTCTGATAGATTCTTACTACCAAAAATAAAAACAGCTGGGAATGGAGTTTGGGCTCAAGTGGTAAAGGGCTAGTCTTGAGTACAAATGCTTAGTGCCCAGGCCCTGAGTTCAGGCTCCAGCACTGCCAACAACCTCACTTTAGTGAGATTTTAGCTTTATCCATGTAGGCACATCTCACTGGAATCTTTGCTGGTAGAGATAGTCTTCATAATTTCGTCTCAAGGTAAAGGTCCTCCTGGGGTAGTACAAAAAAGGTTTCATGGAGAGAGGAGCCCCACTTGCTCCAGGTTTGAAGATGCCATAGGTCAAGCCAGCATGGAGTTGGTACATCAGTCTTTTTCCTGGCACCACCTACAAGTGAATGTCAAATGAAATTGATTGTTGTGGGATTGTGTGATTGAAGTGCCCCATTAAGGGCAGTGTTAGCACATCCAAACTTGGATACCAGGAATGCTGAAATCTCAAAGCTAAGATTTCTGTTGGCTACAGAAATGCTGGTGTGTCTGTTATTCACTAAAAGTTCAGGTGCAAAGATTCTGAAGCTTGATGCCATGTGTTTATTCCATTTAGTAAAATTATTTTAATGCACTGTATAAGTTAAAACATTTGATAAGAGTCAGGGGTAGTGACAACATTGTTCTTGAATTCAGGGGTCTGGCAGGGTAATGGGGGGGGTGTTGGTGGCTGGGACTATGAAGCTGGAGCTGCTATCAAACCATGGATCATGTTCCTCTTTGTCTGGGAGAAATGACTCCAAACATGAAATTCGAATGGTGAGGAAAAGATGATGATGTACTCAGGAAATTTCTCCTAAACAAATGCTCATGTGGAAGTGGGATGGGGGCTGGGCATATCTGAGGCAGAGCTTAAGGGGGCTTCTCGTGGCGTTGAGAACGTTCCTTGCGACTTCAGGCATGCACCAGGGTGCTTTAGATGGCCATTGTGAGATGGATGGAATAAGAGTGGAGACAAGATGAATGCTGGGATCCTGCAATGCTCTTGCATGACTGGCTGGTGGCTCACCTGAAAGAACTAATTATGTCTAAAAAAGAAATCAGGAATTTGTTTTGATTAGATAATACCTGTAATCCGAGGCATATTCAGGATCCTGATCTTAGTATTGTGGTTTAAAACCAACTCAGCAAAGGGAAAAGTGCATGAGACTCTTCCTCCCAGTTTAGAGCAAGAACAAAGATTGAAGTAGAGCTGTGGCTCAAGAGCTATAGTGTTACCTTGAGCAAAGAAAATCTAAGAAAAAGCTCCAGGTCTTGAGTTCAAGGCCAGGAATGAAAGAAGAAAGGTAAAAAAAGGGAAGTATGTGAGGAAGGGAAATATATAAATGAAAGAGAGAAGGAACTAGTCATTTAACACTAGAGAATATTTAAAAGTCATCAGTCCTTCTAAGAAAAGTGTTGGAGTATGGGTTCTATATGTGTTGAACTGGAAGCCCAGCAGTGACTTGTTAACCAAAGAGTCACCATGATGAGCAAAGGATAGAAATCTGCATGAGCCTCTTAGCGGATGGAGTCACAGAAGAGAACCTCAGCTCCCATCCCATAGTTAGAAGTATATAGAGATGGGGAAGTTGGCATCACCTTGATGTCATTGTGTCCATGGAGACTGGAAGCCATGGCTCTGTGAAAGCACACTGTTCTGGTTACTGAGCTGAGAGGCTGAGGAGAGCCAAGTCCTGCCATGAAGAAATCAGGGTGGCAGCAGAGCAACTCTGCTGCAGTGTGTGCCTGCTTGGCTGTTCTTATTCTGTGGTGGATCAGGCCGGAGCAGGTGATAGTAACTGTTTTGTGGTCACAAGCCCTTCACCAAGAGCTTCCTCTGGGATCCTCATAAGCTACAGGGTGGCTGGTGGTGGGATGTGTGTGGGGTGGAAGTGACAGAGGGATGGACGCATGGCAAGGTGGGTGAAGAGATGAGAGGAATGATGAGAGCCCAGTTCATTGGTTTCCAAGGTTAATGGGTGGGAGGTAGAGAGGCATGATGGAGGAAAGATGGAGGCAGGGGAAGGTGGTGACAGAGTGAGGCCATCTGTAGTGCCAGCCTGGCCATCATCTGAACCCCATAGGCAGCTTCCTGATCCATCACTTTGTCCTGCTCCTTGTGGAGGGAATGTCACGTGTACCCAGAGGTAGGGGTGGGACAATGTTAGTAGCACCTGGAGAACCATTGGCCTCTACCTGGGTGAGGGGTGGTTATGGCTCCCATGCTGGGTGGCCTGATAGCTGTGGAACAGATCTCTCTTTAGCTACCACAGTCAGTGGCTGCTCTCCATCTAGGGTTAGGGCACCTGCTCAGCCATCAGGACACCCCATGCCAGGACAGAGGCCTACAATTCAGAGGGCAGCACAGGGGTGAAGATGATCTCACCATAGCCCTAGTTACATGGCTGTCCCTGCATGCAGGACAGGATGAGCTGGAGGAAGATGATCTCTGTGTTTTTCCACAGCCTATCCCGGCCTCTTCTTGTGTCTGATTAGACGCAGACAGTACCAGGTTCCCTCTCATAGTCCTGGTTCTTTTTCTTTTACAGTCATGAGGCATGAACTCAGGTCCTGGGTACTGTCCCTGAGCTCTTTTGCTCAAGGTTGATGCTCTACCATTTGAACCGTAGTGCCATTTCCAGCTTTTCCTTTTCATGTGGATCTTTGATATCTCCAGTGCTGTGCCTGCAGGGAGGCACTCACCCCACAGACAGAGCAACCTCTGCCGTGACTGTGACTGCCCACAACCCTCACACCCACTCCTTGCACACCCCTCTACTCCAGTTTTAGCTCCTCTTGGACTGGGTGTCCAGCCTACCCCTTCCTACACTCAGAAAGGGTCTACAATTGTCTTCCCAGGGTCCTTTCTTCTGCCAGCCAGAATACAGACTGTGCACATCTTGACGATCACAGAGCTCAAAGCCAAAGGCTGAGATGCAGAAGGGGGTGACCCAGTAGCTGCACAGGGCCCATGGATCATCCTGGGAATCCCCCGGCCTGTGACTTCCCCCACCCCCTTGGCAAGGAAGCTCCATGCCCACATCCTGATCCCTGGTCCCCTCCAATTCCATTCTCCCTTGGATTTTGCAGACTGTCTACCATCAGGATCTAAAATTCTATTCATCACTTTATGTCCTTATCACTGATTTGCTACTTTGGCAGGATCTCCCCGTGCCTGGAGAGTGGGCATATCATGTACTCTCTGTGGAGAAGTTGCCCCAGGAGAAGAAATATGCACTTCAAGTTAGTTTTGGACAGGGCAGGAGGGCTCCCTAGGATCAGAAGCCACAGGAGGGGTGCAGATGGGGGAATGCTAGGGGCCCCAGGGGACAGTGGGAGTTAGGGCACAGTTGGTTCCTTTTGCACGGTTGACACCGCTTCACAAACCCAACAGAATGAGGTTCACATTACCGATGTCAGAGACAGTGCAGATTGCCAATGGGCGCAGGGGTCACTGTCACCCCCAGATGCTGGCTGCATGCTGGGATGCACGCAGAGATGTTTTCAAGATCAGATAATGAGGATGTTGCAGGGTGTAACCATTCTTTTCAGATGGCTGTCTACCTCTCTTGAGCTTCATCTCTATCTTTGGCTTTTTCTTGGCAGTTAACTGGAAATGAGAGTTTCATGGACTTTCCTTTCTGGACTGGCTTCAAACAGAAGCTATGCACAGTTTTCAAACCATACCCTACTGAAGAAGGGAAGCTTGATCTGGTGCTTAACTGGGTTGCACTTTGGCTTCGTTTGCTATGCCTCACGGGAGGGGGCTCATCATTTCTAGACTCAGATCTCATGACCTTCAAAGCCAAATGCTACCTGAAAGTTCAGGGTCCCAGCCTATGTGTTGGGCCTGGGTGAATACATTCTCTGTTACGCTGGGTCATCAACCCATGTTTTAAGCTGGAAGTAGGCAGTGCCACATTTGATAAGAACATCTGCCAGAGATTGTCACCTCATGAAAGCAGATTCTAAATTTGTATTCCATTTCCTGTGGTGGAGAAATCCGCTCCAAGTTAGACAGGCTCACATCCCCCTGCAGGTCACACTCCTAATGCACCCTTGAGTGTCCTCATGGTATTGGGATCTAAGTTTGCAGGGAATGCTGGTTTAGTCCATGAATTAGCTGGACAAGTGATGACAAACGTGTTGTGGATTAATATGAGAACGATTTAAGAAGCCCTGGAGGAGCATCAACCTGACTCTCTGTGGTGCTATAAATCTGATAGGATGTTCCAGACTGAGAAACAATCACATGGCTTTGTGTTTGGCATCCAGGCAAGTGAGTGCATGTCTTAGCTGTCAGCCAATACAGAGGAGGACATGAATAAGTGGGTGGAAAGCATCTGTCAGACCCCTGTCTGGGGGCAGGTGGAGAGAACATAGGAAGGTAGATACCATGGCTGTGGTGGGGCCAAAAAAAGGGTAAAAGAGTCAAAGGAACCAGGTACTGGTAGCTCAAGACTGTCATCCTAGCTACTCAGGAGTTTGAGGTCTGAGGATCACAATTCAAAGCCAGCCCAGGACAGAAACTCCATGAGACTCTTATCTGCAATAAACTACTGAATGCAAGAAGCTCAAGCTCAGTGACAGCATCCAGGCCTAGCGTTCAAAACCCAGGACTGGCAGAAAAAAGTATCAAAGGACAAGAAGCTGGCCAAAAGTTAGAGGGACTCTATCTTGACAAACAATACAATGGTAAGTTGCACTCAGAAGACTTGCACAGAATCTGGAAATGCCTGAGACCTATCTATGTATGTTTCCTGTTTTTCTAAATACATATGTTTATGCATTTATATATTAGCATAGAGAGACAGATCAATACATATGACTATACATATATACATAGCCAGACACTTATGGGTGGGTGGTATACTGTGTGAGAGTTTGTGTTTGTGTTTTGTGGATGGCTATCTCTGTTTAGGAAAGGTAGAAAATATGTAAATATCTTTAAAAAAACTTGATAAAATATAGAGAGACATAAGTTCTTGAGGGAATCTGAAATGACAAGATTATTCACAGGCACGTTTATCCTTATGGATTCCTCAGCAAGTTTTAATTTTTTTCATTATTTTCTTTCTTTTTTTGAACCAGTGCTAAGGATTTCTCTCAGGGACCAGGTGCTGCCAATTACTAATTTTCTCATGGCTGGTACAAGAGGAACTGAGCCACAGTTCCACTTTTGCCTTATTTATTCGTGCTTAACTGAAGATAAAGATTTCTATCAGTGACTTTCTTTCAGGGGCTGGATTCTAACGAGGATCCCCAGACCTCAGCCTTCTCTATAGCTACAATTAACAATATGAGAACCCAGCACTGGGTTCCAATGCACAGGGCAAGAAATTGAGTGAATCTCTCAACTCCAATTAACTATAATAAGCTAGAAGTGAAAGACCAATACCTTTGAGGAAAAGATGCTGAGGGTTATCACACAGGCCCTATGAGTAAGCCCTAAACCCTGTACACATGTGTTCATGCACACATTGCAGATAGACACACACACATGCACACACACAATATCTAAGGCAATATTGTATTTTGAATTAATATCCAAAGATTGGACAACAGGATAGCAAGTAATAAAATCTGTTTTTCTTGTCCACATTGAGAGAAAGGGATAAGTCACAAGATGCAGAAGCGAAGAATTCAGAGGCAAATGCTATGAGTGAATAACTTGTAAAAAGCACATTTCTTTTCTTTTCTTTTCTTTTGTTTTTTTCTGCCATTCCTGGGGCTTGAACTCAGGGCCTGAGCACTGCTCTTGGCTTTTCCCAAGTCTAGCCCTCTGCAACTTGAGCCACATTGCCATATGGATTTTTATATCTGTGTGATATTAAGGACTCAAACCTAGATCTTCATGGATGCTAGGCAAGCACTCTACCACTGGGCCAAACTCTAAACCCTGATAAAGTATGTATAAATAGTCATCATCATATCAAAATATCCTTTCTCCTACAAAGAATGAACACTTATCTATGTCTGTAAGACTTTTTTATGTCACCAATGCTTCTGTGATTTTCCCACTTGCATTTTACAGATGACAGCACAGATATTCATCAGGAAGAAAAATAGATTAGGATACAGAAACCTAACAACGTCCTAGTAGATTGAAGTGAAAAATATGTGCAAGATGGCCTGGGTGTTTCATCTATTTGTAGAGTGCTTGGCTACCACACAAAAAGACTCCGGTTTGATTCTGCAGTACCATATACATAGAAAACGCTGGAAGTGGTGCTGTGGCTTGGTGGGACAGCTATAGCCTAAAGAAAGCCTAAGAACAATGGTCAGGCTCTGAGGTCAAGTCCCAGGACTAGCAAAAAAAATGTGCAAGAGGCAAAATGCAAGCTGAGAAGGCACTGTGAAGCAAAATGTCTTGGGAAGGGTAAGGGGAATAGTGACAGTTAAGTTTGGATCTTACCTAAGAAAGGCTCCTTGAGGCTGAGACAAGGCTAGCACTTATGCGTAATTAATGACTTGGGATTTGAACAAAAAGATGTGCTTTTTACTACATCCATATGTGAGGTGGGAAGGGAGATTCAGCCTCCAGTATGTCTTTGGGGAGGTCTTTTGAGAGGAAGGAGCTTTGGTCATTGGGCCTTGAATTGTGACCCTACCTCCCTCACAATGGAACAGAATATGGAACCCTGGTAACTAAGCCACTGTATGTGACAACCAGCTCAAGCCAGCTCCCTTGGCCTGTGGCTCATGATCCAGAAAGATGTTGCTGTGCTGTTGCCAAAGGTCAGGAGGCTTGGATCTCAGGCATGAGAGATATGGATGTCTCACTTGAAGAAGTAGATGCTGGATCAGTGCCAAGCCAAAATTCCAGTATATCAGGCATTTCTCTAGAAAGAAAGCCAGGAAACTCCAGGGAAATTCAGATGAGGTATATTGAGAGGAAACCTATTTGAACCCATCATCCTGCCCACACACTACAACCTTCTTGTGTGCTTTCTAGTGACTATACTGAGATTAGAGTGTGTCATTTCCAATCTACTCTATTCCAATTCCTCAGTGTGAAGTGTGGTCCCATTCCTACGTTTGAAATATCCACTGTTTTGCCAACATAGTGTGATGGTAAGTCAGCTCAGACTCTGAATGAGCCTTGTAACCTATGGATCCTGGAGGAAGGCCTGTTGGAGATGCTGCTGACAAAGCTGATCCCTGCCTACCAGAAAGGTGATCTCTTTTATGTGGGAAACTTCCTGCACAATTTCAAATAGTGGAGGACAATGTAGTAGTTGCTGGAAATTCTCTTGAAAAAGTGAGTGTTCCCCCTCCAAACCCAGGTTTGCTCACCCCTCCTGGCCAAGTCTTGGAATACTTGGCTCCTCTCTGAGCCTGTTTGGTTCACTGCGGTGTTCACAGGGGAGCTAAGCATGATACAAGTGCACAAACTACTTTATTATGACTGGGACACCATGCCATTTCATTTCTCTCACAAGCTACTGGAGTCTCAACAGTGTGCTTACTGAGAAGTTGGATTTCAGGCATGAGTAAGTGGCTCCCAACTGCAGCCCTCACCTAGGTGACATCCTAGGAAATCCCATTTCCCAGTAAGAAATGAGGTGTCAGAACTAATGGCGGAGGCCTGTGAAATACTGGACTCAGAGGAAAAGCTGGGGGCTGAATCACTTTTGAGCCATCAGGCAGGGATTGTGATAGCTTTGCCTGTTAGAACCTGAAAGCATTTACATTTTGGTGTGTGGTCCAGTGCTGCCACTTGAACCTGAACCCAGGTCTAAATGCCATCCCTTTGGTGTTCAAAAATTAGCACTGTACCATTTGAGTCATAGGTCAAGTTCTGGCTTTTTGCTGCCTAATTGAAGACAAGTGCCTTTAGACTTTTACTGACTAGACTGGCTTTCCACTGTGATCTTCAGAGCTCAGCCTGCTGGGTGGCTAAGATTAGAGGAATGAGCATTTAGTTCTTTATTTGGAGCATTCACTTATTGATTTATTTAGAGCATTTACTTAGTCAATTTAACGTGCGTTTACTTTGGACAGATGCATAGAGGCCTCTCTCAGAAGCTTCTGGAAGTGGGGTGTAAAAGTCATCCTTTTCTCGAGTGTCTCTTACCCCCCTCCCAGCACATAAGTGCACATCTCTGCAGGCCAGCCACAGCATTAGAGTCCTGCAAAAAAGGGGCTTTGGTAGAAGGCTCAGGATGGAGAGAGAAGGCTCTCACTTTCCTTGTACCGAATGTGCCCACAGCATCATGTGTTCCATGTATACGATGTGAATGGACTTCTACCCCAGTGATTTCTATGAGTTCAAGAACGGCCACACCCTGACACAACTCAAGCTCTATATGAGACTCCACGTGCCGGCTTTGGACCTGCTCTTCTAAACACATACTTTTTGACCAGCTGGAGGAATGTGCGACCAGTAAGACCAAGAAAAAGCAGAAGTCCTGGTGTGGGTGCCTCAGAGCCTGTGAGTAGGAAGCCCATGTGGTCTAGATATTGGTTGGCCCTTACTTCTACAGAGCTTGGCAAAATGCCCTTTATGGGTGGTGTCAGCCAGGTAATGTCTGTCCTCTGAAAGGACTCGGGAATAAGCACTCATTAGAAAGACCCTTCATCTCCTCAGTGTTCAGTCCAAACTCCATTTCTACAGGTTCCTCCATTAGATCCTCATGGAAGTTGAGTGACACTTCAACTTGCAGAGTCCACTCTGTCCACTCTGTCCCTATTTCCATTCTTAGGTTTGGGTCATCGTGGAAGAGCTTATCCTGAACTCCGGATGAAAAACCCACCAATGGAGCTGGTGACTGATGGAGACTGAGAATCATCACTGCACTCCAGAAAGCATGGGCCATCTGTAGAAATTACCAAACAGGTTTAGAGTCCTGTGGATATACCTTTTGCTCTGAACCCCATGTGTGACACAGTTGAACCTGCAGATACTATGGAGGAAGAAAAAGAGCAGCCAGATTTCCTTCCGTTTCCTTTCACACTCCACCCAGAGTCAGTCCATCTGAGTCAGAGTACCACTCCACTTATTGTGCAAGCTGAAGGGGCACACGCTGGGCTCATGGAAAATGTCCCCATGGGAAGCAGCAAGTGTATTCTCAATACTGGATTCATTGAAGGAAAATGAATCCATCCTCACAGAATATCCTGACCCACCCATCTCACTAAAAGAAACTCAATCTCCATTCGACAAACCAGAATCCATCCCCCTCTTAACTCAGGAAGGACATTCTGTTTCTCATGAGGAAGGAGACCCTTCTGAGGACTCTGAAGTAGAATTACTGTCTGAAGGCAACTTGGAGGCCAGTTTGGATTTAGAGCTTCCCTGTCCCCTTCCTAAAAAGACATCTCTTTATCTTGCTCTCATGATTCTTGTCAAGTATTCATTGTATTTACTTTGCTAACTATTAAACTCTCATTGTAATATTATGGTGTGCAGTTCTTCAGTCCTTATTATACTGTGTTTTATTTTCCACTTAGAATGTGAGACCTCAGACACCTAGGTCCTGGGTGGGCCAAAAACCAGACAGGTCTGGTCCCATAGAAGACAACCTTACTGGATATACAGGGAACTATGAAATGCATGGAATCACCAGGAATCCAGGCCAGGCCTCCATG
Source organism: Megascapheus bottae (assembly GCF_031878675.1). Classification (NCBI taxonomy): domain Eukaryota; kingdom Metazoa; phylum Chordata; class Mammalia; order Rodentia; family Geomyidae; genus Megascapheus; species Megascapheus bottae. The sequence goes on along the minus strand of NW_028327641.1, from coordinate 957,001 downwards.
GAAAGACAAGTCAGCTACCAAAGCTTAAGGACAGAGCAGATGCCTGGAAATATGTTTTGTAAATCGGGAGAAGTGCCGAGTAACTGTAATATTATGGGGGACTCTGTTCTGTGAGTTCAAGTCTGTTTATATATCCATTGTGCTTTGTACAAATATTTAAGAAAATTAAAACTCCACAATAGCATCAAAAATCTACTTTGGCTTTGAATGTGGCCTAGTTGTAGAGTGCTCGCCTAGTATACAAGAAGACCTTGATTCAATTCCTCGGCACTGCATACACAGAAAAAGCAGATGGGGCACTGTGGCTCAGGTGTCACAGTGCCACCCTTGAACAAATGTGGCCAAGGCAGTTCCTGGTCCCTCAGTTCAAGCCCCAGGACTAGCCAAACAAGAAATCATATCATTTTCCACACATTTGGAAATAAATCTGTTTTATCTAACCTTACTTCTTTTTTGCCAGTCCAGGGTGTGTGCCACCAAGCCAAACTACTGGCCCCCAACCTTACTATTTTTAATCATTTAATTTTTTTACATAATCATATTTCATGCTGTCTGTATTAATGCCATAGACAGGATGCTTAGTGTAATAATGTTAAAGGTAAAACATAAGAAATTAATAACTAAAATTCCTTTTTTATTAGTTTTATAGCGTTACTACAATTTTATGAGAAAAATTACTTGGAATGTTTATTTTAGAATTCAAGTAATCCATTTTGATAAATATATCAACCTACATCATTTATTTGAACACATTTTAAACTATTTTTTTCAGGAATGAAAATACATATATATTTGTTGTAAATGAAATTTATGACTTGGGGGAAGGGAAAGAGAACAGGGGGGAGGGGGTAACAGTGTTTACAAGAAATGTACTCATTACATATGTAACAGCAATCTCTTTGTATATCACCCTGACAACAAATTTTTTGAAACGTACAATAAGTTTAAATGTCTACTTTGGGAAGAATTTTTTTTTGCCAGTACTGGGCTTAGACTCAGGACCTGGGCATGATCCTTGTTTTTGTTTTTGTTTATTCTTAAGGCTCAAGTTCTATCACTGTTGGGGCTTAGCCTCCATCTCTGAGGCCTGATTCTGGCTCAGCTGCAATTAAAGGGCTTTGTCTAGGCATTCGGTCTTTTGCATACCTCTCCTAAGGCATCTCTGTGTACGTGACTCGATTGAACCCCCTGCAGTTTCGCGGGTCTAGCAGCAGCTCAAGTCTCCTGAGCTTTCCTGCACCTGTCCTGCCCACTACCTGAAAACCCCACCCAGAACCTTAGTGGTAGCACAGAGGCCCACTTCCTATTGGCTAGCTTCCCAGTGCCCACCTTCTCCTACCCTAACAGTATATAACTAATTGTCTGACGCAATAAAGGAGGAGAGAATCAGAGATCAGCAGAGATCAGCAGAGATCAGCAGTGAGATCTGATGTGCTTTCATGGTTAACACGGCTTCTGACTCAGCGTGGTTTTTTCTTCCCCGGTGATTGGGGGAGGGCTGGGTCTTCGACACTTACCATCTCGCTCGGCTCCCGGGGGACTACAGGCTGGCCCTGTGTGTCCCTCCCCGTTCCCGTGTTGCTGCCCCGGAGAGGAGAGGAGCAACATATCACATGTGCCACAGCACCACTTTTATCTTTTTTTATCTATGTTGTGCTGAGCAATTGAACTTGGGTCTTCATTCATGCTCGGCAAGAACTCTTCCACTAGGCTTAACTTATGGCCCCAGTGGGAAGGAAGTTTTCCATAAAATATGTAGGAAATATGTCCACTAAGGAAAAGCCATCAAAAATAGAAGAAAAATTATATACTTAGATAACGACATGCCAGTATTATGGCAGATCTCTGTAATTCTAGCTTCAAGAGTGGCCTATTTGGACCGGGAGTTGGCTGGCTGAAGTAAAGTGCTATCCTTGAGCAAGCCCTAGGACAGTGCTCTGGCCATGAGTTGAAGCCATAGGACATGCAAAAAATAATAATTTAATGCCCGTGACTGGTGGCTCACCCTGGTAATCCTAGCTACCCTGGAGGATCGAGGTTCAAAGACGGCCCAGGCATAAAAATCTGTGAGAATCTTAATTCCAAATAATCCAGAAAATTCAAAATGACAAAAAATGACAATGTGCCTCAAGTGGTAGAGCTCTTGCCTTGAGCTGAAGAGCTTAAGGTAAACATCCAGGCCCAGAGTTCAAGCCCCATGAGTGAAAAAAAGAAAACGAAAAAGAAAGCACTTATCTAAGGCTGGAGTGCACACTAGTGGTAGTTTGCTTGCCTAGTATGCACAAAGCCCTGTGTTCAATTACTCTGTACCACTTACACCAAAAAAATAAAAAGCTGGAAATGATCTCAGAAGGTTGGGTTCTGCGGATCACAGTTCAAAGCCAGGCCAGACACTAAAGTCCATGAAACTGTTACATCCCCTTAAGCACCAGAAAACCAGAAGTGACACTCTGGCTCATGGTGTTTAAGGTTGTACCCTTGAGCTGAAGAGCCCAGGGACACTGCCCAGGTGCACAATTAAAGTCTTACAACCAAAAGACAGAGAGAGAGAGAGAGAGAGAGAGACAGAGAGAGACAGAGAGAGAGAGAGAGAGAGAGACCGAGAGAGAGAGAGAGAGACAGAGAGAGAGAGAGAGAGAGAGACAGAGACAGAGAGAGAGACAGAGAGAGAGACAGAGAGAGAGAGAGACAGACAGACAGACAGGCAGACAGACAGAGACAGACAGAGACAGAGAGACAGAGACAGAGACATCAAACAGTCAGGCACTGCTGGCTGAAGCGTGTAATTCTAGCTACTATGGAGGCTGAGATTGGAGGATCTTGGTTCAAAGCCCAAAGCCAGCCTGGACACATATGTTTGTGAGACTTACATCACCAATTAACTACCAGAAACCAAAAATGGAGCTGTAGAGGAAGAGCGCTAGCCTTGAGTTGAAGAGCTCAGGGACAGTGTCCAGGCCCAAAGTCCAAGCACCATGACGAATCAATAATAAAAAAAGAAGATAGCTAATAGTAATGATGAATAATTTTGGGCTGGGAGTTTGGCCTAGTGGTAGAGTGCTTGCCTAGCATGCACGAAGACCTGGGTTCAATTCCTCAATACCACATACATAGAAAAATGCTGGAAGTGGTGCTGAGGCTGAAGTGGTAGAGCCCTAGCCTTGAGAAAATATAAGGACAGTGCTCAGTCCCTGAGTTCAAGCCCAGGATTGGCCAAATCAAAAGTAGTAGAGCACTGGCATTGAACTGAAGATCTGAGGAACAGCCCAGGCACAGAGTTCAAGCACCGCAAACAACAACAACAAAATCTATGAAATGGCAGTGGTGGTTTTAAGCTACGCAAAAATAGAGTAGAAACTGGTAAAATACATATTTGTGTGTAAGCAAAATAGCCAGACTTATGCATTAGAAGAGGATAGCAACTTGAAAAAAAATGTTGTTTTCCATCTCACTATGTCCTGTCTCTTAATTTATTCAAGTAAGTAAAATGCTGGGTTTTATAATCATTGCTCTGAATATTAGAAAATCATAATATCTCTCATTAACCAACAAAGACCAGGAACTGGGGCTTCGTTCAAATGGCAGAGTATCAGGCAAGAGAAGAAAAAATTGAAGTAAGAACTTGAAGTCCTTGATGCAGAACCTGCATAGTAACAGAGCAGCAGCCTGGTGATGGTACCTCACACCTATAATCTTAGCTACTCAGGAGGCTAAGATCTGAGAATCAAAGTTTAAAGCCAGCCAAAGTACCCAGTTAACTGCCAGAAAAACCAGAAGTGGCACTGTGGCTCACAGATTAAAGCACTAGCCTTGAGCTGAAGAGCTCAGGGACAGTGCCCAGGCCCAGAGTTCAAGCCCCACAATTGACAAAAATCAAACAAGCAAACAAAACTCACAAAGAAGCCTGCAGACCACAGTGGTTCTGCTGAGTCTCTTCTCTATGGGGATCAGGAAACATTTCACTTTTTCTGTCTCTTCCCATCTCAACATTCATACTAAAATAAGACTGTGTTGAAAGTTTCAATTTATAAAAATGTTTTTCATGAAGCACCCTGAAATATTCATCGCTTATATCTCAATTGAAGATATTTGATTTGGGGCTGCATTGGTAGAGTGCTAGCCTTGAGCAGAAAAGGTCAGGGATAGAGCTGAAGCACTCAGTTGAAGATCCAGTGCCAACACACAAAAGAAAATATGCACTTTATACATATTTTCTAATTTCTTAATGAATTGTTCAGTCTGTATAAATATAGGGTATATTCCTTGTTACTTAAGTAAGATTGCTCTTTTTTTTCTTTTTGCCAGTCCTAGTGCTTGGACTCAGGGCCTAGACATTTTCATTGGACTCGCTGCCCAAGGTGAGTGCTCTGCCTCTTGAGACACAGCACCACTTCTAGCTTTTTTCTGAGTATGCGGTACCGGTGAATAGAACCTAGGTCTTCATGCATTCTAGGTGAGCACTCTACCATTAGGCTACATTCCCAGGCAGTGAGATTCCTCTTACAGTCATTGTATGTTCACAGAGTTTGATCTCACACACTGTAGGGCCCTGGTTGGCTTTGACCTGTGATCCTAAGCCCTGAGCCTCCTAAGTAGCTGAAATTAAGTTGTGAGCCAGCATGATGGCTTCCATTCTTTTTTCTACAAAAATATATGTAGTTATCTAAAATATATCTATCGCTGAAAAAAATGAATCTCTCCCAAACAAATCTTCAAAGAAACAACCATCCTATTAAAAGGTGGGCTAAAGACTTAAAAGAGTATTCTCTGAAGAAAAAATTAAAATGGGCTTTAGACACATGAAGAAATGCTCCATATCTCTAGCAATAAGGGAAATGAAAATCAAAACAACTATGAGATTCCACCTGACTCCAGTCAGAATGGCCATTATCAAAAAATCTAATAAGAGATACTGGTGGGGAAGTGACCAGCGGGGATCACACCTACACTGTTGGTGTGAGTGTAAACTCATTCAACCACTAGGGAAAGCAGTGTGGTGGTTCCTCAAAAGACTGAACATAGAGCTCCCCTATGATCCAGCAAATCCACTACTTGGCACCTACCCAATTGTCCAGAAAAAAGGACATACTAAAGCCACTAGCATAATGATGCTCATTGCAGCACTATTTACCATAGCAAAGATATGAAACCAACCCAGATGCCACTCAGTAGATGACTGAATCAAGAAGATGTGGTACTTATACACAATGGAATGCTATGCTGCCATCAGAAATAATGACATCGCCCATTTGTAAGGAAATGGAAAGACTTGGAAAAATTCATATTAAATGAAGCAAGCCAGACCCAAAGAAACATAAGCTCAATGGTTTCCCTCATTTGTAATCATTAGTTCACATCTAGGACTCTCCTACCAGAGGATTACAATAACTCAAAAACCTAGGTATATAAGGTCATATAAGATGAGACTAAATGTAAGGATCTCTAGGATATGGGAACAAGAGCTATATCTTGTGTCATCGTTGCTCTTAATCTTGTGTGATTTTTGTCCTTAATCTACTATGTTATTTCTCATCTCTTATTTTGCCCTTTGGTTAATGTCAGATTGTTACTGTATCTGATTTTTTCCCTGGCATATTGTATATATGTTTATTTGTTTATGTCAAATAGGAAAGGGAAGGGGGGAAACAAGATGATTGGGAAGGGTAGGGGAGAGGGAACTGGGGACAAAAACATGTGGAGTGGAATAAATGTGTGAGAAGTAATGCAGTCCACTACCTGTAAATGTAATCGTAACCCCTCTATACATTACCCTGAAAATAAAAAAGAGACTATAAAAATATCTGTAGAAAATGAGGCTGGATGATGGAAACAACCAGATGCCCTACTACAAAAAATGTGATACACACACACACACACACACACACACACACAATGGAATGATACATAGCCAACCGACAAGATAACATAATGGCATTCTCGGGGAAGTGGACGAGAAGGAAAAAAATCATATTAAGTGAAGTAAGCCAAACTCAAAGGAACATAGGCCCAAGAGTCTCCCTCTTTTGTCAAATTTAGTAGAAACCTTGGGCTCTGCTACCAGAAATTTACAATAGAACAAAATCTAGAGACATCGTGACAAATAGTATGACACTAAATGTAAGGACCTCGAAGATAAAGAAACAAAACTCATATAATGAGTGATTGTTCTCCTTAATCAACTATGTGATCTCTTATCTCTTTTGCTATCCCTTGTTTATATCATATTGTTATAATATTTCACCTTGTTTTCTGATATATTTCATATGTGCCTAATTGGTTATTTGAAATTCGATAGGGAAGGGGGGAAATGAACATGAGTGGGGGTAGGGGAAGGGAAATGGGGACCATATCATTACATGGGGTATCAAAGTTTGAGCAGTAATGCACCTTCTGTCTGGTGAATATAATGTAACCCTTCTATAAATTACAATAAAAATAAATACATAAAAAGAAGATCTGCACAGAAAAAAATAATAATGGCATTTTTGGGTAGTGGATTAAATTAGAGTGAATCCTGTTGAGTGAGATAAGTCAAGACCAAGGAACAAAAGGTACATGGTATCCTTAATATATGGATATTAGTTTCAAACAGTAGTAGAGCGATGATTGAATAGGTGATACCCAAAGTTCTGGACATAATTTTGGAGATATAAACATAACTACATAGACATAAAAATCTAGGATAGACTATACACTCTATAGACATGTGTTTTATTATAGATTAATCTGTATCTATGACATACAAAGACTCAGCTTAATTTTCACTATGTTCTAAAATCTATATGCCAGTGATTGTATAGTGATTCCCTTCTTGAATACTTGTTGGTTAAACATGACATTTGAAATATGATGTAAAATTCAATGTTAATCAATTTTTTTAAAAAAAAGAGGCTAGAGGTAAATACCATTAATGTACTTGCTCTAAGTGGTACAGAAATTTTCTTAATGAATCAAGGGGTTTTATTACATCTTTATGCAATTATTTTAGTTCTGAGTGTTCTACACTCAATGCTACTTCTGGAAAGATGATATAGCTGACTGTGTAGATGGTATGAAGACATACTGGCCTAAACGTAGAATAAAGCATTGGTAAGTGGCTGTTAGCTGTGCAGATTCTACTGGAATATGTGGAATGAATTTATTAAGCACAATGCAGGCTCTTAGTCAGATCAGGATCAAGATTATGTGGTTCCATGAGATGAATGAGGAAAGATCAGAAAAATCTACTAAGTTATCCAGATATACTTTTGAAACTAAGGTATCTGGACTCCTTTTTTTTTCTTTCTTGGTGGGGAGCTTGAACTTTGGACCTGGGCAAGGTCTCTTAGTTCTTTTTCCTCAAGGCTAATACTGTACCAGTATTAGCCACAACTCCACTTAGTTTTTGGGTGGATAAGTGGAGAGAAGAATCTTACAGTTTTTTTTTGTTTTCGTTTTTTGCTTACAAAGGCTTTGAATCACCTTCTCCCTGGCTAGTAGAATGACAATTATGACCCTCCAGCGCCTGGCTAGTGATTTTTTGAAAATTGGACTTTCTTCCAAATCACGCAACTGGTTCCTAGCAAAGTTTTGAAGACTGACTTAAAAGTGACAGATTTTTGTCACTTGGAGACACTCTGTGCTGAACGTTAGAAATCTACCAGCTGAGTCACACTGGCACTTCTAGTTTTTGTTTATGTGGTGCTGAGGAATGGAATCTAGGGTTTCATACATGCTAGGCAAGCTACATTTTCAGCCCAAGGTTTTATGTTTTGTTTTTTCAGTGTTGTTGCTTCTAAGGTACTGTATGATGTTCTTTCATTTTCTTTGCTTTTTACCTCTTTTCTTCTTTTTCCCTTTAGTTTTATTCTCTGTAGTCACTGTGTTGAATTCGGGTACCATGTGTCTTGTACATAGGTTTATGTGATTTGGGGAATGGAGAGGGTATAATAAAATGGTAAAAGAAAAACAAAGGAAAAAGGGTGAACCAATTGAACAGTGATACTTGGAAGACACTAAACGGAAATGAACTGAACAATCTGGGTGGATAGGGGGCTGAGGGTAGGAAAACAGAGAAAAATGAGGGAGGGGATCAAAATTTTCTTAAGAAATGTGTTCATTACTTATGTAACCGTATGCCAACTATATATTGACTTAACAAAAAAAATTAACTTAAAAAATAATTTAGCCTGGTATGGTGGCTCACACTTGTAAATGTTGCTACTCAAGAGGCTGGGATCCAAGGATAGCAGTTCAAAGTCAGCCTGGGCACTGAAGTCTATGTTACTCTTATCTCCAATTAACCACCAGAAACCCAGAAGTGGCCCTATGGCTCAAGGGATAGAGCAGTAGTCTTGAGCTGAAAAGCTCAGTGACAAGACCCAGGTGCAGAATTACAGTCCCATGACTTGAATGATGAATGATACTAGCCAGGCTCTGTGCGCTCACACTTGGAATCCTATCTACACAGAATCAGGTTTGAATCCAGCCCAAACAAATTGCATGATATTCTGATTTACAGTTCATTACCAAAAATCTGGAAGTGGAGCTGTGGATCAAGTGGTAGAACAATAGCCTGAAGCAAAAAAAAAAAAAACATTTAAGGACAGTTCCCAGGCCCTGGGTTCAAGTCCCAGGACTTGCACAAAACAAACAAAATGTGACGCTGAGTCCTCCATCATTTGGTGTTATAGTTCAATATTCTTGATATGCGTCTTAGAAATTAAGTCCCTAGCAAATAATCTCCCCTGAAATTCCGCTTCATAGCTGATTCATAGAATTTCAGCATCATTACTATCACCTTCCAGTTAGCATAGCAGTCTACTACTGAAAATTTGAAGAAAATTTTGAGTAATCCTAATAAATCTGTGTATCATCTGCACACACATCAAATCAGCAGCAGCTATGTTCTACTATTATCTAAATGTATTTAATCCCTTCTTGAGTTAATGAGCCTTAGAGAGTAAAACATATGAAATAGTTATGAAACTAACAGTCACCATTCTTCTACCTAATATTGTAATATAAGTTTATAAATGCAAGGACTATTCTGAAGTGTGCAGAAGATAGCTTCTAATTATAATATTCTCATGAAGTATAGTTTTTAAGAAACATGTTGCTTGCTTTGGGAAAGCAAAGGCAAGGAAAAATGATATAGGTAAGTTCCCTATTTATCAGAAGGAAAATACTATTGGGTTTAGGTCAACTTCATTCATTCCGTGCTGATGAAACAAATATTTGCAATTCCTGAGGCCAATCACTTCATTGTGATGCACAATCAGCCAGCTTAGATCAATCTTCCAAAAAAGGAAAGGAACAAATGAGAAGCAATTAAGGTTTCCAAAATGAACCAGGTGGTGGTGGCAGCTCACACTTGTAATTCTATCTACTCAAGGCATGAAATCCAAGGATCTGGATTAAGTCTGTCTGGGATGAAAATATTCCTGTCTGAAACATCATCTCTGTTATCATAGCCCAGCTGATACACTCTGCCCAACAGGTTCCAACCACCAAAGTCCATCTCCTATCTGAAATGCTAGCAAACGTACTCACATATTATTTCCTCTTTGGGAGATAGTTGAAACATGTACCAGAAACATTTCCGTGGCTTCAGAGTGGAAGTGGAAATATATACTCACTAAAAGCCCATCTAGTAAATTACATTCAATCATCTTTCCTCACATCTTGTTAGTTAAATTGAAGAATGAGTGTTTGGATCAGAAACGACGTGTATGAGCATACATGTTGTAAAAGTACTGTAATCCTAGCTACTCAAGATAAGCTGAGACCTGAGGATTCCAGTTCAAAATCAGCCATGCAATAAATTCCATAAGATTTTTACCTCTAATTAACCAGCACAAAACAGAGCGTTGAATTGTGCTTAAAATGCCACAGGCCTAAGCTTTGCATAAAATTGCTAAGGGGTAGCATTCAGGATGCCCACTCTCTCCACTCCTTTTTAACATAGTACAAGAATTCCTAGGCAGTGCAATAAGGCAAGAAGCAAGCATAAATGGGATCCAAGTAGGGAAAGAGGAAATAAAACTATCCCTCTATGCAGATGACATGATTATGTATTTAAAGGATCCTACAGACTCTATTCGCAAGCTCCTTGAGCTGATTCAAAGCTTTGGAAGGGTAACAGGCCATAAAATCAACCCTCACAAATGAACTGCCTTCCTTTACGCCAACAGTGAGAGGAACGAGGCAATAATCAGGAAAGAAACTCCTTTCACAATAGCCTCAAAGAAAATAAAGTACCTAGGAATTAGCTTAACTAAGAATGTAAAGGACCGTTTAGATGAAAAGTTTAAAACCCTAAAAAAGGAAATTAAAGCAGAACTAAGGAAATGGAAAAACCCCCCTGCTCCTGGATTGGAAGAATCAACATTGTGAAAATGACAATCTTGCCAAAGGCTATCTACAAATTCAATGCAATACCCATCAACATCCCAATGTCATTCTTTAAAGAAATAGAAGAGGCAATTCAAAATTTCATATGGAATAATAAAAGACCCCGTATAGCAAAAACACTTATTAGCAGAAAGAACAGCGCTGGAGGAATTTCAATTCCAAACTTTAGACTCTATTACAGAGTTATAATTCTCAAAACAGCTTGGTACGGGCACAAGAACAGGCCTGAAGTCCAATGGAATAGAACTACGGACCCAGATATTAAACCAGAGACCTATGGCCACCTAATCTTTGACAAGGGAGCCAAAAAAATAGAATGGAAGAAAGATAGCCTCTTCAACAAGTTGTGCTGGCAGAACTGGTTAAGCACCTGCAGAAAACTAAAGTTGGATCCTTCTTTGTCACCTTGCACTAGAATTAACTCCAAATGGATCAAAGACCTGGAGGTAAAAGCTGACACACTGAAAAGTTTACAGGAAGGAATAGGAGATACACTAGGCTTCCTTGGCACAGGTCGAAACTTTTTTAATAAGGACCAAGAATCACAACAAATCAGAGGAAGGCTGGATAAGTGGGACTGCATTAAACGGCAGAGCTTTTGTATGGCAACGGATATAGCTAGTAAACTAATCAGGAAGCCTACAGAGTGGGAGAAGATCTTCACCAACCAAACAACGGACAAAAGCCTCATATCTAAAATATATCAACAACTCAAAAAATTGAATCACTCCAAAACTAACCTCCAAAGTAATACCCATCCCATTAAAAAATGGGCCTAAGACTTAAAGAGAGTCTTCTCTGAAGAAGAAACAAAAATGGCCTATAGACACATGAAGAAATGCTCCACATCTCTGGTCATAAAAGAAATGCAAATCAAAAGAACTCTAAGATTCCACCTCACTCCAGTTAGAATGGCCAGGATCAGGAAAACGAATGACAACAGATGCTGGAGGGGATGTGGCCAGGAGGGATCACTACTACACTGTTGGTGGGAGTGCAAATTCGTTCAACCACTATGGAAAGCAGTGTGGCAGTGCATCAAAAGGCTAAACATAGAACCTCCCTATAACCCAGCAATTTCACTACTTGGCATTTACCCAACAATCCAGAAACAAAGGCATAGTAAACCCACTAGCACAACAATGTTCATTGCAGCACTATTCACCATAGCAAAGATATGGAACCAACCCAGATGTCCCTCAGTTGATGAGTGGATCAACATCTTGTGGTATTTGTACACAATGGAATTCTATGCTGCTGTCAGAAAGAATGACATCGCCCCTTTTGTTAGGAAATGGAAAGAATTAGAACAAATCATATTAAGTGAAGTAAGCCAGACTCAAAGGAACTTAGGCTCAGTGGTTTCCCTCATTCGTCATAATCAGTAGAAACCTTGGGCTCTACTAGCAGAGATTTGCAATAGAGCAAAAGGCCATATATAAGGCCATATAATGTGAAGCTAATTGAAATAACCTCCAGGATATTGAAACAAAAGCCACATAATGAATGATTGTTGTCCTTAATGTACTATGTTGTCTCTCATCTCCTTTGCTGTCCCTTGGTTATCCCATATTGGTATAGTATCTCACTTTGTTATCTGATATATTGAATTTATTTGTATTTTGATATTTGAAATTTGATAGGGAAGGGGGGAAAACCAAGACGGGTGGGGGGTGTGGTGTTGGAGGGAAATGGGTACCAACACATGTGAAAGGGTATCAATGTATGTGAATTAATGCACCTTCTATCTTGCCAATATCATGTAACCCTTTTACTAATTACAATAAAAAGAATTTTAAAAAAAGGAAAGTTGTAGTGTGTGGGGAGGATGATGGGGTCAAATACATTTCTTCTTAGAAATATACCTCATCTGGTTGCCCTGGATTTTCCTGGCCTTCTTCTGAGAGAAAGGCCTGTTATACTGGATTTGTGGCTTGGCAATGATCTAGCATGTACATCTTCGAGTAAGACAACCACAACTTCCATGCCTGAGACTCGAGTTTCCTGACCTTTGGCAACAGCACAGCAACATCTTTCTTCCTCCTGAGCCACAGGCCAAGTGAGCTGGCTTGAGTTGGTTTTTAGTTACAGTGGCTTGGTTACCAGGGTTCCATATTCTGTTCCATTGTGAGGGAGGCAGGGTCACCTTTCAGGGCCCAATGATCAAAGATCCTTGCTCACAGAAGACCTCACCAAAGACATACTGGAGGCTGAATCTCTCCTCCAATCTCACAATATACATGTGGATGTAGTAAACAGCACTCCTTATTCGTCCAATCCCAATGTCTTCCACTAGGCCCAACTACCAGTCTGGTCTCAGGCTCAAGGAGCCTTTCTTCGGTAAGATCCAAACTTAAGGGTCAATATTGCCCTCATCCTTTACAAAACATTTGCTTCACAGTGCCTTCTCTGCCTGCATTTTGCCCCTTGTCGAATTTTTTTTTGTTTTTGCTAGTCTTGGGACTTGACCTCAGAGTGTGAACATTGTTCTTGGGCTTTCATTTGGCTTTCGCTGTCCCACCGAGCCACAGCACCACTTGGAGCGTTTTCTATGTATGCGGTAATGAGGAATCAACCTGAGTCTTTTTGCGTGATACCCAAGGACTCTACCACTAGGTCAAACACACAGGGCATCTTGCCCATATTTTTGACGTCAATCTACTAGGATATTATTAGGTTTCTGTATCCTAATCAATTTTTTCCTGATGATTAGCTTTGCTGTCATGTGTAAAAAATGCAAGAGGGAAAAACACAGAAGAATTAGTGAAATTAAAAAAAGCATGACAGACATAAATAAGTGTTCATTCTTTGTAGGAGAAAGGATATTTTGATATGATGATGATGATGACTTTATAATTACTATGTCAGGGTTGAGAGTTTGGCATGGTGGTAGAGTGCTGGCCTAGCATCCATGAAGATCTGGGTTTGATTGCTCAGTATCACATAGATAGAAAATCTAGCTGTGGCACTGTGGATCAAGTGGCAGAGGGCTTGACTTGAGAAAACCCGAGGACAGTGCTCAGGCCCTGAATTCAAGCCCCAAGACTGGCAGAAAGATAAAAGAAAATAAAAATGCTTTTTACGAGCTAATTCACTCACAGCATTGGCTTCTGAAATCTTCGCTTCTGCATCTTGTGAAATACCCCTTTCCCTCAACGTAGACAAGAAAAACAGATCCATCCCATGGTCCACTGTGAGGCCACTGGTTGGACTAAGAGCTAGTCGTGCAGCAACACATAAGTTTTATTCTAATACTTTCCAAACTTTGTACTCAAATATGCTAACTACTTACCAACTTAGTTCAGTTATCCTTATGCTATGCCTTTTCTTCATCACTACAATATCCTTACACTCCTACGTTAATCCTCTTGTACCTCCCCTGACCACTCTCATTCTTTTTTTCTATCTCTGGACCTCTGCTGGTCTTTCAACCCTTATACTGCACGGATCTACACTTGATGGCTGTTGAGCAATATTGTATATGTAGGTGGTTAATTATTCTCTAGGCTCAGAGGGATTTAAAGACAATGGAGATTGGATTGAGAGGCTTATTGTTTTGGGTATAAATCGCTTATCAGTGGTTGTATTAGACTGGTCTGTAAGTGCACAAAAAGAAAGAGTGATAATACCAATCAAAACTTGTGAACATCTAGTGTCTGCCAGCTACAGAGGTCTAGGTTGGTTATATCTGAAAAACTATAATCGTATTTAGTAGTAATCTTGCTTCCATTTTCAAATGGGCAGAACAAGAAACTCAAGAAAAATGTCAAATCTAGAAACAACATCCCCCACCCAATGTAAACAGACAATGGAACAGTCACTGGCAAACCTAGAGGAGAGTCTTCCAAGTGCTACACAAATGCAATTGATAAACATCATTAATGGAAAATGTGAAAATATTAAGAAAGAGATAATGGAGGAAGCCATAGCTGAACAAGAGGAAAGCATAAACAAAGTGATAAGTGAAAAATAAGAAGCCATAAAGGAGGCCATAATAAAGGCCTCACAAATCATCTGCCTTCCTTTACGCCAACAGTGAGAGGAACGAGGCAATAATCAGGAAAGAAACTCCTTTCACAATAGCCTCAAAGAAAATAAAGTACCTAGGAATTAGCTTAACTAAGAATGTAAAGGACCGTTTAGATGAAAACTTTAAAACCGGGGGAAGGAAGATGGCGCCGAGACAATAGGGACGCTGCTCAGCTTTCTCTGACAAAAAGAGAGAACCAGGAGTCCCACGAGCCAACTTTCTAAAGAAATCCACGACAACAAACTCAAAAAGCAATGGAGAAGGACTCAAACTGGAAAAGAAATCCAGATAAAGCTCACATCCAACTTTCTCAAAGAATTCGGAACGCGAGGACCCCTCCCCCTCCTCTCGCCCAAAGCCGTGGAAAGTCGCACCAGACCAAGCTGCGAAAAGCTGCTTGAGCTGGCACCGACTCCACGCGGGTAAAGCGGGGGCGGGCACGGGCTCTAATCCACGAAAAGAGGCAGCAGTGGAGGGCACCAGGCTGGGAACCCAAGGGCTGCAGAAACCAGCACAGAACCGGGCCAGCGAATGGCGGATGCAGCCGAACCCAGACGCGGAACCAGACCGCAAGCAGCAGGACCCAGACGCGGAACCAGACAGCAAGCATCGGGACCCAGATGCAGAACACAGGCGGCGGCGAAGACCCTAGGGGAGTGAAAGACTCCCCACCACCGTGGAACACCCGCAGACGGATGCAGAGGCGTGAGTAATACAGCGCGTCCCCAAACACATGGGGAAAGCAGAGCGGGTGCCAAGCAATAGAACTTAACTCAGACCCCAACACCCCGCCCCGAGAAAGACTGGCTGGAGCAGGGGGGCAAGAAATTTAGAATCCTGTCCCTCCCTTCAACAGCCCCCTCCCTCAGGCCATTGACTGGAGATTGACAGGCGGGCTACCCATAAGACCCAGCACCCCATCAAGGGAGGCGGGGCAGTCCCAACTCACACCTGCCCAACGGGCTCAACCCCCAGCCCTCTGACTGGAGAATGACAAGCGGGCGGACCCTAAGACTCAGCACCCCACCAGAGGAGGCGGAGCTGTCCCAGCCCCCACCCGCCCACCAGGCTCCTCACCCAGGCCACTGGATCTGGAGAGCAGAGGGCTTTGAGACCCTGCCTTACAAAAGTGGGTAGGGGGTGCGGGTAAATAGGAGCCAGCATCTGCCCCCCCTCAATTCTCGAGCGGGGCATCCTCCAGCTGGAAACCCTGAGGAAGACACCACCGAGGGCCGCCCCCACAGTCACAGACTCTGACAAAGCAGTGGAAAAACAGCAGGGATCTGAAGGGCCAACCAGCAGCCAAGCTCCCCTTCTGAGAACCAAAAAGGTGCAGCTCCACCCTTGGAGCCCACGCCCCCAGCTGGGCCCCCCCCTGGGAACAGGGGGGCCTCCTGCTGGTCCTGCTGAGAGGTCCTGAAACTCTCAATCCCCAGACCCTTGGCTTGGGGCCGCCCCTGGAAGCAGCACAGGAAAACATCCGCCAACCCAGCTCAGACAGAAGCTCGCAGATCCATCCCAAGGTCCACAGTGAGGCCACTAGTTGGGCTAAGAGCTAGTCGCGCAGCAACACATAAGTTTTATTCTAATACTTTCCAAATACTCTACCTACTTACCCCCTGACCTCTCTCATTCTATTTTTCTATCTCTGGACCTCTGCTCCTCTTTCAACCCTTATACTGCATGGATCTACACTTGATGGCTGTTGAGCAACATTGTATATCTAGGTGTTCAATTATCCTCTAGGCTCAGAGGGACTTAAAGACAATAGAGATTGGATTGAGAGGCTTATTGTTTTGAATATAAATTGCTTGTCAGTGAAAAATTAGACTAGTCGGTAACTGCATGAAAAGAAAGAGTGATAACACCAATCAAAACTCGTGAACATCTAGAGTCTGCCAGCTACAGAGGTCTAGGTTGGTTATATCTGAAAAACTATAATCATGTTTAGTATTAATCTTGCTCCCATTTTCAAATGGGCAGAACAAGAAACTCAAGAAAAATGTCAAATCAAGAAACAACACCTCCCACCTCCCCCACCCAATGTAAACAGCCAATGGAACAGTCACTGGCAAGCCTAGAGGAGAGTCTTCCAAGTGCTGTACAAATGCAATTGATAAGCATCATTAATGAAAAATGTGAAAATATAAAGAAAGAGATAAGGGAGGAAGCCATAGCTGAACAAGAGGAAACCATAAACAAGGTGATAAGTGAAAAAGAAGGAGCCATAAAGGAAGCCATAATAAAGGCTGTTCAAAGAAAGATGGATGAATTCATAGATTCCACAAATAAAAAGGTGACCGAACTTCAGCAAATGTCCAAAGAAAATAAAGCTACTGAGCTAACCACTCAAAAGGAAATCAAGGAGATAAAGAAATCCATACATGATTTAAACAAGAGATGCAAGGCATCAAAAATGAGCAATTAGAAGCAAGGGAGATGAAAAATAAAGCAGATAGCTTTGATAGCAGGTTAGACAATGCAGAGGAGAGAATTTCCGGGGCTGAAGATAATTTAGTTATTATAGAGAAAGAACAGAAAATGAGTCAATCCAAATCTAGGAAATATGAGAGAGCGCTTCAGGAGGTCCAAGATAGAATAAGGAAGCCTAATTTAAGGCTAGTTGGTATTGAGGAGGGCGTGGAGAAAGAGGTCAATGGTATTGGAAATATACTTCAGGGAATCATCCCAGAGAAGTTCACAAATATCCAGAAGGGCAGGCCCATCCAGATACGAAAAGCTTTTAGAACCCCAAACAGACCTGACCAGAAAAGAACATATCACCGCCACATTGTAATCCGAACTGGATCAGTAGAAACCAAAAAACGGATCCTAAAGGCAGCCAGGGAAAAGGGTTCGGTATCCTATAAAGGCAAACCATTCAGAATAACCCCAGATTTCTGTGCAGAGACCATGCAAGCACGAAGTGACTGGGAGCATATATGTCATGCCCTTAAATCAAATAACTACCAACCAAGAATACTGTACCCAGCTAAGCTCTCATTCATAACTGAGGGAACAATAAAAACATTCCATTCCAGGGAAAAGCTGCAACAATATGTCAAAACAAAACCAACACTACAGAGAATTCTCAAAGATGCTCTATACCTAGAAAACCAAAATAAATACAATATAGGGAAAGAAATGGCACCTAAACAGCATACCATCTAAGGACTACAACAACTGTCAAGACACAGGCCCTACTAAAAGCTTTTAAAAATGGTAGGAACTAATACATATCTCTCAATCCTAACTCTTAATATCAATGGACTTAACTCTCCAATTCAACGGCATAGGCTGTCTAGTTGGATCAAAAAGCAAGAGCCATCGTTCTGCTGTCTTCGAGAGACACATCTTGCCCAAGAACAATCATCTTTTGAAAGTGAGAGTTTGGAATAAACTCTATCAAGTTAACTGCCCTCATAAACAGGCTGGAGTTGCCATCCTCATATCAGATACAATAGACTTCAAACTCAAATTAGAAAGAAAAGACAAAGAAGGTTACTACATACTACTAAAGGGATCTTTCCTCCAGGAAGACATAACGATCCTAAATATTTACACAACCAATCCCGGAGCTCCAAACTTCATCAAGCAAACTTTACTTACACTGAAACCATACATAGACTGAAATACAGTGATTGTCGGTGAGTTTAACACACCACTCTCACCTATGGGCAGATCAACAAGGCAAAAACTCAACAGAGAAACCTTAGAACTGAACAACTATATAGACCAACTAGATCTAACAGACATCTGCAGAATATTCCACCCAGCAACAACACAATATACGTTTTTCTCAGCAGCACATGGAACATTTTCCAAAATAGACCACATCTTAGGCCATAAAACAAACCTGGACAGATTCAGAAACACTGAAATTATTCCATGCACACTCTCAGACCATAAAGGCATCAAATTGGAACGAAAACCCTGTAATTTATGGAGACTGAACAAACATTGTTGAATCAAAAACAATGGGTAATCGAAAAGATCAGAACAGATATCCAACTGTTTGTGAAATTTAACAATAAGGAGCACACAAATATCAACTCCTTAGGGACACAACAAAGGCAGTACTCAGAGGAAAATGTATAGCGCTGAGTGCCTACAACAGCAAGTTGGAAAAATGGCAAACCAACAAGTTAATGTCCCACCTTCAGCTCCTGGAAAAAGAGCAACAAACCAACCCTAATCCCAGTAGGAGAAAGCAAACTATTAAAATCAAAGCAGAATTAAATGATTTGGAATCCAAAAAAACTATAGAAAGAATCAACAAAACAAGGAGTTGGTTCTTTGAAAGAATTAACAAAATTGATAAGCCCTTAGCAAATCTTACCAAAAAAAGAAGAGAGCATATCTAAATAAACAAAATCGCACATGAAAATGGTAATATCACGACAGAAATTACCAAGATCCAGAATATCATGAGCGAATACTTCTCAAACCTTTAAGCCAACAAATTTGAGAATCTAGAAGAAATGGATGAATTCCTAGACAATATTAACATAACCACACTGAACCAAGAAGAGCTAACCCAACTCAACAGGCCTATTTCAAGCTCTGAAATAGAAATGGAAATTAGACAACTTCCACTTAAAAAGAGCCCAGGCCCAGATGGATTCACAGCTGAATTCCATAAGGTCTTCAAAGCAGAGCTCATACCAATACTCCTCAAGCTCTTCAACGAAATTGAAAATGAAGGTTTTTTCCCAAACGCATTCTATGAAGCCAGTATAACCCTCATCCCCAAACCAGACAGAGATTCATCAAAGAAAGAGAACTATAGACCTATATCTTTGATGAACATCGATGCAAAACTTGTCAACAAAATACTGGCCAACCGTCTACAACAACTCATCAAAAAAATTATACACTATGATCAAGCTGGATTCATCACAGGGAGGCAAAGCTGGTTCAACATACACAAATCAATTAATATAATTCAACACATCAACAGGAGTAAGGACAAAAATCACATGATCGTCGCAATAGATGCAGAAAAGGCATTTGACAAGATCCAAAACCCCTTTATGTTAAAAGATGTGGAGAAACTAGGACTCCATGGAATATTTCTCAATGTAATGAAGGCTGTGTATGAGAAACCCACTGCTAGTATTATACTTAATGGTGAAAATCTAAAGCCATTCCCTGTAAAATCAGGAACGAGACAAGGATGCCCACTCTCTCCACTACTCTTTGACATAGTACTAATATTCCTAGCCAGTGCAATAAGGCAAGAAGCAAGCATAAAGTGGATCCAAGTAGGGAAAGAGGAAATAAAACTATCCCTCTTTGCAGATGACATGATTCTGTATTTAAAGAATCCTATAGACTCTACTCCCAAGCTCCTTGAGCTGAATTAATGCTTTGCAAGAGTAGCAGGCTATAAAATCAACCCTCAAAAATCAATTGCCTTCCTTTATGCCAACAGTGAGAGGAACGAGGCAATAATCAGGAAAGAAACTCCTTTCACAATAGCCTCAAAGAAAATAAAGTACCTAGGAATTAGCTTAACTAAGAATGTAAAGGACCTTTTTGACGAAAACTTCAAAACCCTAAAAAAGGAAATTAAAGCAGAACTAAGGAAATGGAAAAACCTCCCATGATCCTGGATTGGAAGAATCAACATTGTGAAAATGACAATCTTACCAAGAGCTATCTACAAATTCAATGCAATACCCATCAACATACTAATGTCATTCTTTAAAGAAATAGAAGAGGCAATCCAAAAATTCATATGGAATAATAAAAGATCCCGTATAGCAAAAACACTTCTTAGCAGAAAGAACAGCGCTAGAGGAATTTCAATTCCAAACTTTAGACTCTATTACAGAGCTATAATCCTCAAAACAGCTTGGTACTGGCACAGGAACAGGCCTGAATACCAATGGAATAGAACTGAGGTCCCAGATATTAAACCACAGACCTATGGCCACCTAATCTTTGACAAGGGAGCCAAAAAATAGAATGGAAGAAAGACAGCCTCTTCAACAATTTGTGCTGGCAGAACTGGTTAAGCACCTGCAGAAAACTAAAGCTGAATCCTTCTTTGTCACCTTGCACTAGAATTAACTCGAAATGGATCAAAGACCTGGAGGTAAAAGCTGACACACAGAAAACTCTACAGGAAGGAATAGGCGATACACTAGGCCTCCTTGGCACAAGTCGAAACTTTCTTAATAAGGACGAAGAATCACAACAAATCAGAGAAAGGCTGGATAAGTGGGACTGCATTAAACTCCAGAGCTTTTCTATGGCAAAGGACATAGCTAGTAAACTAATCAGGAAGCCTACAAAGTGGGAGAAGGTCTTCAACAACCAAACAGCGGACAAAGGCCTCATATCTAAAATATATCAACAACTCAAAAAATTGAATCACTTCAAAACTAACCTCCAAAGTAACAACCATCCCATTAAAAAATGGTCCAAAGACTTAAAGAGAGTCTTCTCTGAAGAAGAAACAAAAATGGCCTATAGACACATGAAGAAATGCTAAACATCTCTGGTCCTAAAAGAAATGCAAATCAAAACAAGTCTAAAAATCCACCTCAGACCTGCTAGAATGTCCAGGATCAGGAAAACGAATGACAACAGATGCTGGAGGGGATGTGGCCAGGAGGGATCACTCCTACACTGTTGGTGGGAGTGCAAACTCGTCCAACCACTATGGAAAGCAGTGTGGTAGCGCCTCAAAAGGCTAAACATTGAACTCCCCTATGACCCAGCAATTCCACTACTTGGCATTTACCCAATCATCCAGAAACAAGGACATACTAAACCCACTAGCACAACAATGTTCACTGCAGCACTATTCACCATAGCAAAGATATGGAACCAACATAGATGTCCCTCAGTTGATGACTGGATCAACAAGTTGTGGTATTTGTACACAATGGAATTCTATGCTGCTGTCAGAAAGAATGACATCTCCCCATTTGTTAGGAAATGGAAAGAATTAGAAAAAATCATATTAAGTGAAGTAAGCCAGACTCAAAGGAACTTAGGCTCAATGGTTTCCCTCATTCGTCATAATCAGTAGAAACCTTGCGCTCTACTAGCAGAGATTTGCAATAGAGCAAAATCTTGATACATAAGGACATATAATGGGAAGCTAATTAAAAGGACCTCCAGGATAGGCATATAATGAATGAGTGTTGTCCTTAATGTACTATGTTGTCTCTCATCTCCTTTGCTGTCCCTTGGTTATCCCATATTGGTATAGTATCTCACTTTGTTATCTGATATATTGAATTTATTTGTATTTGGATATTTGAAATTTGATAGGGAAAGGGGGAAACCAAGACGGGTGGGGGGTGTGGGTTTGGAGGGAAATGGGTACCAACACATGTGAAAGGGTATCAATGTATGTGAATTAATGCACCTTCTATCTCGCAAATATCATGTAACCCTTTTACTAATTACAATAAAAAGAATTTTAAAAAAAGGAAAGTTGTAGTGTGTGGGGAGGATGATAGGGTCAAATACATTTCTTGTTAGAAATATACCTCATCTGGTTGCCCTGGATTTTCCTGGCCTTCTTCTGAAAGAAAGGCCTGTTATACTGGATTTGTGGCTTGGCAATGATCTAGCATGTACATCTTCGAGTAAGACAACCACAATTTCCATGCCTGAGACTCGAGTTTCCTGACCTTTGGCAACAGCACAGCAACATCTTTCTTCCTCCTGAGCCACAGGGCAAGTGAGCTGGCTTGAGTTGGTTTTTAGTTACAGTGGCTTGGTTACCAGGGTTCCATATTCTGTTCCATTGTGAGGGAGGCAGGGTCACCTTTCAGGGCCCAATGATCAAAGATCCTTGCTCACAGAAGACCTCACCAAAGACATACTGGAGGCTGAATCTCTCCTCCAATCTCACAATATACATGTGGATGTAGTAAACAGCACTCCTTATTTGTCCAATCCCAATGTCTTCCACTAGGCCTAACTACCAGTCTAGTCTCAGGCTCAAGGAGCCTTTCGTAGGTAGGATCCAAACTTAAGGGTCAATATTGCCCTCATCCTTTACAAAACATTTGCTTCACAGTGCCTTCTCTGCCTGCATTTTGCCCCTTGTCGAAGTTTTTTTTGTTTTTGCTAGTCTTGGGACTTGACCTCAGAGTGTGAACATTGTTCTTGGGTTTCTTTTGGCTTTCGCTGTCCCACCGAGCCACAGCACCACTTGCAGCGTTTTCTATGTATGAGGTAATGAGGAATCAAACATGAGTCTTTTTGCGTGGCAGCCAAGGACTCTACCACTACGTCAAACACACAGGGCATCTTGCCCATATTTTTGACGTCAATCTATTAGGATATTATTAGGTTTCTGTATCCTAATCAATTTTTTCCTGATGATTAGCTTTGTTGTCATGTGTAAAAAATGCAAGAGGGAAAAACACAGAACAATTAGTGAAATTAAAAAAAAGCATGACACACATAGATAAGTGTTCATTCTTTGTAGGAGAAAGGATATTTTGATATGATGATGATGATGACTTTATAATTACTATGTCAGGGTTGAGAGTTTTGCATGGTGGTAGAGTGCTTGCCTAGCATCCATGAAGATCTGGGTTTGATTGCTCAGTATCACATAGATAGAAAATCTAGATGTGGCACTGTGGCTCAAGTGGCAGAGGGCTAGACTTGAGAAAACCCGAGGACAGTGCTCAGGCCCTGAATTCAAGCCCCAAGACTGGCAGAAAGATAAAAGAAAATAAAAATGCTTTTTACAAGCTAATTCACTCACAGCATTGGCTTCTGAAATCTTCGCTTCTGCATCTTGTGAAATACCCCTTTCCCTCAACGTAGACAAGAAAAACAGATCCATCCCATGGTCCACTGTGAGGCCACTGGTTGGGCTAAGAGCTAGTCGTGCAGCAACACATAAGTTTTATTCTAATACTTTCCAAACTTTGTACTCAAATATGCTACCTACTTACCAACTTAGGTCAGTTATCCTTATGCTATACATTTTCTTCATTACTACAATATTCTTCAACTCCTACGTTAATCCTCTAGTACCTCCCCTGACCTCTCTCATTCTTTTTTTCTATCTCTGGACCTCTGCTCGTCTTTCAACCCTTATACTGCACGGATCTACACTTGATGCCTGTTGAGCAATATTGTATATGTAGGTGGTTAATTATTCTCTAGGCGGAGAGGGACTTAAATACAATAGAGATTGGATTGAGAGGCTTATTGTTTTGGGTATAAATCGCTTATCAGTGGTTGTATTAGACTGGTCTGTAAGTGCACAAAAAGAAAGAGTGATAATACCAATCAAAACTTGTGAATATCTACTGTCTGCCAGCAACAGAGGTCTAGGTTGGTTATATCTGAAAAACTATATTCGTATTTAGTAGTAATCTTCCTCCCATTTTCAAATGGGCAGAACAAGAAACTCAAGAAAAATGTCAAATCAAGAAACAACATCCCCCACCCAATGTAAACAGACAATGGAACAGTCACTGGCAAACCTAGAGGAGAGTCTTCCAAGTGCTACACAAATGCAATTGATAAACATCATTACTGGAAAATGTGAAAATATAAAGAAAGAGATAATGGAGGAAGCCATAGCTGAACAAGAGGAAACCATAAACAAGGTGATAAGTGAAAAAGAAGAAGCCATAAGGAGGCCATAATAAAGGTTTTTCAAAGAAAGATGGATGAATTCATAGAATCCACAAATAAAAACGTGACCAAACTCCAGCAAATGTCCAAAGAAAATAAAGCTACTGAGCTAACCACTCAAAAGGAAATCAAGGAGATAAAGAAATCCATACATGATCTAAAACAAGAGATGCAAGGCATCAAAAATGAGCAATTAGAAGCAAGGGAGATGAAAAATAAAGCAGATAGCTTTGATAGCAGGTTAGACAATGCAGAGGAGAGAATTTCCGGGGCTGAAGATAATTTAGGTATTATAGAGAAAGAACAGAAAATGAGTCAATGCGAATCGAGGAAATATGAGAGAGCGCTTCAGGAGGTCCAAGATACAATTAGGAAGCCTAATTTAAGGCTAGTTGGTATTGAGGAGGGCGTGGAGAAAGAGGTCAATTGTATTGGAAATATACTTCAGGGAATCATCTCAGAGAATTTCCCAAATATCCAGAAGGGCAGGCCCATCCAGATACGAAAAGCTTTTAGAAACCCAAACAGACCTAACCAGAAAAGAACATCCCACCGCCACATTGTGATCCGAACTGGATCAATAGAAACGAAAGGAAAGATCCTAAAGCCAGCCAGGTAAAAGGGATCAGTAACCTATAAAGGCAAACCAATCAGAATAACCCCAGATTTCTCAGCAGAGACCAAGCAAGCACGAAGTGACTGGAAGCATATATGTCATGCCCTTAAATCAAATAACTACCAACCAAGAATACTGTAGCCAGCTAAGCTCTCATTCATAACTGAGGGAACAATAAAAACATTCCATTCCAGGGAAAAGCTGCCACAATATGTCAAAACAAACCAACACTACAGAGAATTCTGAAAGATGCTGTATACCTAGAAAACCAAAATAAATGCAATATAGGGAAAGAAATGGCACCTAAACAGCATACCATCTAAGGACCACAAGAACTGTCAAGACACAGGCCCTACTAAAAGCTTTTAAAAATGGTAGGAACTAATACATATCTCTCAATCCTAACTCCCCATATCAATGGACTTAACTCTCCAATTCAACGGCATAGGCTGTCTAGTTGGATCAAAAAGCAAGAGCCATCGTTCTGCTGTCTTCAAGTGACACATCTTACCCAAAAACAATCATCTTTTGAAAGTGAGAGGTTGGAATAAACTCTATCAAGCTAACTGCCCCCATAAACAGGCTGGAGTTGCCATCCTCATATCAGATACAATAGACTTCAAACTCAAATTAGTAACAAAAGACAAAGAAGGTTACTACATACTACTAAAGGATCTTTCCTCCAGGAAGACATAACTATCCTAAATATTTACACACCCAATCCCGGAGCTCCAAACTTCATCAAGCAAACTTTACTTACACTGAAACCATACATAGATCGAAATACAGTGATTGTTGGTGAGTTTAACACACCACTCTCACCTATGGACAGATGAACAAGGCAAAAACTCAACAGAGAAACCTTAGAACTGAACAACTATATAGACCAACTAGATCTAAAAGACATCTGCAGAATATTCCACCCAGTAACAACACAATATACGTTTTTCTCAGCAGCACATGGAACATTTTCCAAAATAGACCACATCTTAGGCCATAAAACAAACCTGGACAGATTCAGAAACACTGAAATTATTCCATGCACACTCTCAGACCATAAAGGCATCAAATTGGAACTGAACACACATCTCCACCAACGAAAACCCTGTAACTCATGGAGACTGAACAACACATTGTTGAATCAAAAACAATGGGTAATCGAAGAGATCAGAACAGATATCCAACTGTTTATGAAATTTAACAATAAGGAGCACACAAATATCAACTCCTTAGGGACACAACAAAGGCAGTACTCAGAGGAAAATTTGTAGCCTCGAGTGCCTACAACAGCAAGTTGGAAAAATGGCAAACCAACTAGTTAAGGTCTCACTTTAACCTCCTGGAAAAAGAGCAACAAACCAACCCTAAACCCATTAGGAGAAAGCAAATTATTAAAATCAAAGCAGAATTAAATGATTTGGAATAAAAAAACTATAGAAGAATCAACAATACAAGGAGTTGGTTCTTTGAAAGAATTAACAAAATTGACAAACCCTTAGCAAATCTGACCAAAAAAACAAGAGAGCATATCGAAATAAACAAAATCGCAGATGAAAATGGTAATATCATGACAGAAGTTACGAAGATCCAGAATATCATGAGGGAATACTTCTCAAACCTTTACGCCAACAAATTTGAGAATCTAGAAGAAATGGATGAATTCCTAGACAATATTAACATATCCACACAGAACCCAGAAGAGCTAACCCAACTCAACAGACCTATTTCAAGCTCTGAAATAGAAATGGAAATTAGACAACTTCCACTTAAAAAGAGCCCAGACCCAGATGGATTCACAGCTGATTCACATGATTGTCTCAATATTGCGGAAAAGGCATTTGACAAGATCCAAAACCCCTTTATGTTAAAAGATGTGGAGAAACTAGGAATCCATGGAACATTTTTCAATGCAATAAAGGCTGTGTATGAGAAACCCACTACTAGTATTATACTTAATGGTGAAAATCTAAAGCCATTCCCTCTAAAATCAGGAACGAGACAAGGATGCCCACTCTCTCCACTCCTTTTTAACATAGTACTAGAATTCCTAGGCAGTGCAATAAGGCAAGAGCAAGCATAAAGGGGATCCAAGTAGCGAAAGAGGAAATAAAACTATCCCTCTTTGCAGATGACATGATTCTGTATTTAAAGGATCCTATACATTCTACTCGCAAGCTCCTTGAGCTGATTTAGCTTTGGAAGGGTAGCAGGCCATAAAATCAACCCTCACAAATCAACTGCCTTCTTTTACACCAACAGTGATAGGAACGAGGAAAGAAACTCCTTTCACAATAGCCTCAATAAAATAAAGTACCTAGGAATTAGCTTAACTAAGAATGTAAAGGACCGTTTAGATGAAAACTTTAAAACCCTAAAAAAGGAAATTAAAGCAGAACTAAGGAAATGGAAAAACCTCCCATGCTCCTGAATTGGAAGAATCAGCATTGTGAAAATGACAATCTTGCCAAGGGCTATCTACAAATTCAATGCAATACCCATCAACATCCCAATGTCATTCTTTAAAGAAATAGAAGAGGCAATTCAAAATTTCATATGGAATAATAAAAGATCCCGTATAGCAAAAACACTACTTAGCTGACAGTACAGCGCTGGAGGAATTTCAATTCCAAACTTTAGACTCTATTACAGAGCTATAATTCTCAAAACAGCTTGGTACTGGCACAAGAACGGGCCTGAACTCCAATGGAATAGAACTGCGGACCCAGATATTAAACCACAGACATATGGCCACCTAATCCTTGACAAGGGAGCCAAAAAAATAGAATGGAAGAAAGATAGCCTCTTCAACAAGTTGTGCAGGCAGAACTGGTTAAGCACCTGCAGAAAACTAATGTTGGATCCTTCTTTATCACCTTGCACTAGAATTAACTCCAAATGGATCAAAGACCTGGAGGTAAAAGCTGACACACTGAAAAGTTTACAGGAAGGAATAGGAGATACACTAGGCCTCCTTGGCACAGGTCGAAACTTTCTTAATAAGGACCAAGAATCACAACAAATCAGAGAAAGGCTGGATAAGTGGGACTGCATTAAAATGCAGAGCTTTTGTATGGCAACGGATATAGCTAGTAAACTAATCAGGAAGCCTACAGAGTGGGAGAAGATCTTCACCAACCAAACAACGGACAAAGGCCTTATATCTAAAATATATCAACAACTCAAAAAATTGAATGACTCCAAAACTAACCTCCAAAGTAACACCCATCCCATTAAAAAATGGGCCAAAGTCTTAAAGAGAATCTTCTCTGAAGAAGAAACAAAAATGGCCTATAGACACATGAAGAAATGCTCCACATCTCTGGTCATAAAAGAAATGCAAATCAAAAGAACTCTAAGATTCCACCTCACTCCAGTTAGAATGGCCAGGATCAGGAAAACGAATGACAACAGATGCTGGAGGGGATGTGGCCAGGAGGGATCACTACTACACTGTTGGTGGGAGTGCAAACTCGTTCAACCACTATGGAAAGCAGTGTGGCAGTGCCTCAAAAGGCTAAACATAGAACTCCCCTATGACCCAGCAATTCCACTACTTGGCCTTTACCCAACAATCCAGAAACAAGGGCATGCTAAACCCACTACCACATCAATGTTCATTGCAGCACTATTCACCATAGCAAAGATATGGAACCGACCCAGATGTCCCTCAGTTGATGAGTGGATCTACAAGTTGTGGTATTTGTACACAATGGAATTCTATGCTGCTGTCAGAAAGAATGACATCGCCCCATTTGTTAGGAAATGGAAAGACTTAGAATAAATCATATTAAGTGAAGTAAGCCAGACTCAAAGGAACTTAGGCTCAGTGGTTTCCCTCATTCGTCATAATCAGTAGAAACCTTGGGCTCTACTAGCAGAGATTTGCAATAGAGCAAAAGGCCATATATAAGGCCATATAATGTGAAGCTAATTGAAAGAACCTCCAGGATATTGACACAAAAGCCACATAATGAATGATTGTTGTCCTTAATGTACTATGTTGTCTCTCATCTCCTTTGCTGTCCCTTGGTTATCCCATATTGGTATAGTATCTCACTTTGTTATCTGATATATTGAATTTATTTGTATTTGGATATTTGAAATTTGATAGAGAAGGGGGGAAAACCAAGACGGGTGGGGGGTGTGGGGTTGGAGGGAAATGGGTACCAACACATGTGAAAGGGTATCAATGTATGTGAATTAATGCACCTTCTATCTGGCAAATATCATGTAACCCTTTTACTAATTACAATAAAAAGAATTTAAAAAAAAAGAAAGTTGAAGTGTGTGGGGAGGATGATGGGGTCAAATACATTTCTTCTTAGAAATATACCTTATCTGGTTGCCCTGGATTTTCCTGGCCTTCTTCTGAAAGAAAGGCCTGTTATACTGGATTTGT
This sequence comes from Megascapheus bottae, assembly GCF_031878675.1. Taxonomy (NCBI): domain Eukaryota; kingdom Metazoa; phylum Chordata; class Mammalia; order Rodentia; family Geomyidae; genus Megascapheus; species Megascapheus bottae. Next base: position 927,937 of record NW_028327641.1, on the reverse strand, counting down.
GGCTTGGCAATGATCTAGCATGTACATCTTCGAGTAAGACAACCACAACTTCCATGCCTGAGACTCGAGTTTCCTGACCTTTGGCAACAGCACAGCAACATCTTTCTTCCTCCTGAGCAACAGGCCAAGTGAGCTGGCTTGAGTTGGTTGTTAGTTACAGTGGCTTGGTTACCAGGGTTCCATATTCTTTTCCATTGTGAGGGAGGCAGGGTCACCTTTCAGGGCCCAATGACCAAAGATCCTTGCTCACAGAAGACCTCACCAAAGACATACTGGAGGCTGAATCTCTCCTCCAATCTCACAATATACATGTGGATGTAGTAAACAGCACTCCTTATTTGTCCAATCCCAATGTCTTCCACTAGGCCCAACTACCAGTCTGGTCTCAGGCTCAAGGAGCCTTTCTTAGGTAAGATCCAAACTTAAGGGTCAATATTGCCCTCATCCTTTACAAAACATTTGCTTCACAGTGCCATCTCTGCCTGCATTTTGCCCCTTGTCGAATTTTTTTTTGTTTTTGCTAGTCTTGGGACTTGACCTCAGAGTGTGAACATTGTTCTTGGGCTTTCATTTGGCTTTCGCTGTCCCACCGAGCCACAGCACCACTTGCAGCGTTTTCTATGTATGTGGTAATGAGGAATCAAACCTGAGTCTTTTTGCGTGGTAGCCAAGGACTCTACCACTGCGTCAAACACACAGGGCATCTTGCCCATATTTTTGACGTCAATCCACTAGGATATTATTAGGTTTCTGTGTCCTAATCAATTTTTTCCTGATGAGTAGCTTTGTTGTCATGTGTAAAAAATGCAAGAGGGAAAAACACAGAAGAATTAGTGAAATTAAAAAAAAGCATGACACACATAGATAAGTGTTCATTCCTGGTAGGAGAAACGATATTTTGATATGATGATGATGACTTTATAATTTCTATGTCAGGGTTGAGAGTTTGGCATAGTTGTAGAGTGCTTGCCTAGCATCCATGAAGATCTGGGTTTGATTGCTCAGTATCACATAGATAGATAATCTAGATGTGGCACTGTGGCTCAAGTGGCAGAGGGCTAGACTTGAGAAAACCCAAGGACAGTGCTCAGGCCCTGAATTCAAGCCCCAAGACTGGCAGAAAGATAAAAGAAAATAAAAATGCTTTTTACGAGCTAATTCACTCACAGCATTTGCTTCTGAAATATTCGCTTCTGCATCTTGTGAAATACCCCTTTCCCTCAACGTAGACAAGAAAAACAGATCCATCCCATGGTCCACAGTGAGGCCACTGGTTGGGTTAAGAGCTAGTCGTGCAGCAACACATAAGTTTTATTCTAATACTTTCCAAACTTTGTACTCAAATATGCTACCTACTTACCAACTTAGGTCAGTTATCCTTATGCTATACATTTTCTTCATTACTACAATATTCTTCAACTCCTACGTTAATCCTCTAGTACCTCCCCTGACCTCTCTCATTCTTTTTTTCTATCTCTGGACCTCTGCTCGTCTTTCAACCCTTATACTGCACTGATCTACACTTGATGCCTGTTGAGCAATACTGTATATGTAGGTGGTTAATTATTCTCTAGGCTCACAGGGACTTAAAGACAATAGAGATTGGATTGAGAGGCTTATTGTTTTGGGTATAAATCGCTTATCAGTGGTTGTATTAGACTGGTCTGTAAGTGCTCAAAAGGAAAGAGTTATAATACCAATCAAAACTTGTGAACATCTAGTGTCTGCCAGCTACAGCGGTCTAGGTTGGTTATATCTGAAAAACTATAATCATATTTAGTAGTAATCTTGCTCCCATTTTCAAATGGGCAGAACAAGAAACTCAAGAAAAATGTCAAATCAAGAAACAACATCCCCCACCAATGTAAACAGACAATGGAACAGTCACTGGCAAACCTAGAGGAGAGTCTTCCAAGTGCTACACAAATGCAATTGATAAACATCACTAATGGAGTATGTGAAAATATAAAGAAAGAGATAATGGAGGAAGCCATAGCTGAACAAGAGGAAACCATAAACAAGGTGATAAGTGAAAAAGAAGAAGCCATAAGGAGGCCATAATAAAGGTTTTTCAAAGAAAGATGGATGAATTCATAGAATCCACAAATAAAAACGTGACCAAACTCCAGCAAATGTCCAAAGAAAATAAAGCTACTGAGCTAACCACTCAAAAGGAAATCAAGGAGATAAAGAAATCCATACATGATCTAAAACAAGAGATGCAAGGCATCAAAAATGAGCAATTAGAAGCAAGGGAGATGAAAAATATACTAGATAGCTTTGATAGCAGGTTAGACAATGCAGAGGAGAGAATTTCCGGGGCTGAAGATAATTTAGTTATTATAGAGAAAGAACAGAAAATGAGTCAATCCAAATCTAGGGAATATGAGAGAGCGCTTCAGGAGGTCCAAGATACAATTAGGAAGCCTAATTTAAGGCTAGTTGGTATTGAGGAGGGCGTGGAGAAAGAGGTCAATGGTATTGGAAATATACTTCAGGGAATCATCCCAGAGAATTTCACAAATATCCAGAAGGGCCTCCCATACAGATACGAGAAGCTTTTAGAACCCCAAACAGACCTGACCAGAAAAGAACATCCCACCGCCACATTGTGATCCGAACTCCATCAATAGAAATGAAAGGAAAGATTCTAAAGGCAGCCAGGGAAAAGGGATCAGTAACCTATAAAGGCAAACCAATCAGAATAACCCCAGATTTCTCAGCAGAGACCATGCAAGCACGAAGTGACTGGAAGCATATATGTCATGCCCTTAAATCAAATAACTACCAACCAAGAATACTGTAGCCAGCTAAGCTCTCATTCATAACTGAGGGAACAATAAAAACATTCCATTACAGGGAAAAGCTGCCACAATATGTCAAAACAAACCAACACTACAGAGAATTCTCAAAGATGCTCTATACCTAGAAAACCAAAATAAATGCAATATAGGGAAAGAAATGGCACCTAAACAGCATACCATCTAAGGACCACAAGAACTGTCAAGACACAGGCCCTACTAAAAGCTTTTAAAAATGGTAGGAACTAATAAATATCTGTCAATCCTAACTCTCAATATCAATGGACTTAACTCTCCAATTCAACGGCATAGGCTGTCTAGTTGGATCAAAAAGCAAGAGCCATCGTTCTGCTGTCTTCAAGTGACACATCTTACCCAAGAACAATCATCTTTTGAAAGTGAGAGGTTGGAATAAACTCTATCAAGCTAACTGCCCCCATAAACAGGATGGAGTTGCCATCCTCATATCAGATACAATAGACTTCAAACTAAAATTAGTAAGAAAAGACAAAGAAGTTTACTACATACTACTAAAGGGATCTTTCCTCCAGGAAGACATAATTATCCTAAATATTTACACACCCAATCCCGGAGCTCCAAACTTCATCAAGCAAACTTTACTTACACTGAAACCATACATAGATCGAAATACAGTGATTGTTGGTGAGTTTAACACACCACTCTCACCTATGGACAGATGAACAAGGCAAAAACTCAACAGAGAAACCTTAGAACTGAACAACTATATAGACCAACTAGATCTAACAGACATCTGCAGAATATTCCACCCAGTAACAACACAATATACGTTTTTCTCAGCAGCACATGGAACATTTTCCAAAATAGACCACATCTTAGGCCATAAAACAAACCTGGACAGATTCAGAAACACTGAAATTATTCCATGCACACTCTCAGACCATAAAGGCATCAAATTGGAACTGAACACACATCTCCACCAACGAAAACCCTGTAACTCATGGAGACTGAACAACACATTGTTGAATCAAAAACAATGGGTAATCGAAGAGATCAGAACAGATATCCAACAGTTTATGAAATTTAACAATAAGGAGCACACAAATATCAACTCCTTAGGGACACAACAAAGGCAGTACTCAGAGGAAAATTTGTAGCCTCGAGTGCCTACAACAGCAAGTTGGAAAAATGGCAAACCAACTAGTTAAGGTCTCACTTTAACCTCCTGGAAAAAGAGCAACAAACCAACCCTAAACCCATTAGGAGAAAGCAAATTATTAAAATCAAAGCAGAATTAAATGATTTGGAGTAAAAAAACTATAGAAGAATCAACAATACAAGGAGTTGGTTCTTTGAAAGAATTAACAAAATTGACAAACCCTTAGCAAATCTTACCAAAAAAACAAGAGAGCATATCGAAATAAACAAAATCGCAGATGAAAATGGTAATATCATGACAGAAGTTACGAAGATCCAGAATATCATGAGGGAATACTTCTCAAACCTTTACGCCAACAAATTTGAGAATCTAGAAGAAATGGATGAATTCCTAGACAATATTAACATACCCACACTGAACCCAGAAGAGCTAACCCAACTCAACAGGCCTATTTCAAGCTCTGAAATAGAAATGGAAATTAGACAACTTCCACTTAAAAAGAGCCCAGACCCAGATGGATTCACAGCTGATTCACATGATTGTATCAATATTGCGGAAAAGGCATTTGACAAGATCCAAAACCCATTTATGTTAAAAGATGTGGAGAAACTAGGAATCCATGGAACATTTCTCAATGTAATAAAGGCTGTGTATGAGAAACCCACTGCCAGTATTATACTTAATGGTGAAAATCTAAAGCCATTCCCTCTAAAATCAGGAACGAGACAAGGATGCCCACTCTATCCACTCCTTTTTAACATAGTACTAGAATTCCTAGGCATTGCAATAAGGCAAGAAGCAAGCATAAAGGGGATCCAAGTAGGGAAAGAGGAAATAAAACTATCCCTCTTTGTAGATGACATGATTCTGTATTTAAAGGATCCTATACACTCTACTCGCAAGCTCCTTGAGCTGATTCAAAGCTTTGGAAGGGTAGCAGGCCATAAAATCAACCCTCACAAATCAACTGCCTTCCTTTACGCCAACAGTGAGAGGAACGAGGCAATAATCAGGAAAGAAACTCCTTTCACAATAGCCTCAAAAAAAATAAAGTACCTAGGAATTAGCTTAACTAAGAATGTAAAGGACCGTTTAGATGAAAACTTTAAAACGCTAGAAAAGGAAATTAAAGCAGAACTAAGGAAATGGAAAAACCTCCCATGCTCCTGGATTGGAAGAATCAGGATTGTGAAAATGACAATCTTGCCAAGGGCTATCTACAAATTCAATGCAATACCCATCAACATCCCAATGTCATTCTTTAAAGAAATAGAAGAGGCAATTCAAAATTTCATATGGAATAATAAAAGACCTCGTATAGCAAAAACACTTCTTGGCTGACAGTACAGCGCTGGAGGAATTTCAATACCAAACTTTAGACTCTATTACAGAGCTATAATTCTCAAAACAGCTTGGTACTGGCACATGAACGGGCCTGAAGTCCAATGGAATAGAAATGCGGACCCAGATGTTAAACCACAGACATATGGCCACCTAATCTTTGACAAGGGAGCCAAAAAAATAGAATGGAAGAAAGATAGCCTCTTCAACAAGTTGTGCAGGCAGAACAGGTTAAGCACCTGCAGAAAACTAAAGTTGGATCCTTCTTTATCACCTTGCACTAGAATTAACTCCAAATGGATCAAAGACCTGGAGGTAAAAGCTGACACACTGAAAAGTTTACAGGAAGGAATAGGAGATACACTAGGCCTCCTTGGCACAGGTCGAAACTTTCTTAATAAGGACCAAGAATCACAACAAATCAGAGAAAGGCTGGATAGGTGGGACTGCATTAAACTGCAGAGCTTTTGTATGGCAAAGGATATAGCTAGTAAACTAATCAGGAAGCCTACAGAGTGGGAGAAGATCTTCACCAACCAAACAACGGACAAAGGCCTCATATCTAAAATATATCAACAACTCAAAAAATTTAATGACTCCAAAACTGACCGCCAAAGTAACACCCATCCCATTAAAAAATGGGCCAAAGTCTGAAAGAGAGTCTTCTCTGAAGAAGAAACAAAAATGGCCTATAGACACATGAAGAAATGCTCCACATCTCTGGTCATAAAAGAAATGCAAATCAAAACAACTCTAAGATTCCACCTCACTCCAGTTAGAATGGCCAGGATCAGGAAAACGAATGACAACAGATGCTGGAGGGGATGTGGCCAGGAGGGATCACTACTACACTGTTGGTGGGAGTGCAAACTCGTTCAACCACTATGGAAAGCAGTGTGGCAGTGCCTCAAAAGGCTAAACATAGAACTCCCCTCTGACCCAGCAATTCCACTACTTGGCATTTACCCAACAATCCAGAAACAAGGGCATGCTAAACCCATTACCACATCAATGTTCATTGCAGCACTATTCACCATAGCAAAGATATGGAACCGACCCAGATGTCCCTCAGTTGATGAGTGGATCTACAAGTTGTGGTATTTGTACACAATGGAATTCTATGCTGCTGTCAGAAAGAATGACATCGCCCCATTTGTTAGGAAATGGAAAGACTTAGAACAAATCATATTAAGTGAAGTAAGCCAGACTCAAAGGAACTTAGGCTCAGTGGTTTCCCTCATTCGTCATAATCAGTAGAAACCTTGAGCTCTACTAGCAGAGATTTGCAATAGAGCAAAAGGCCATATATAAGGCCATATAATGTGAAGCTAATTGAAAGAACCTCCAGGATATTGACACAAAAGCCACATAATGAATGATTGTTGTCCTTAATGTACTATGTTGTCTCTCATCTCTTTTGCTGTCCCTTGGTTATCCCATATTGGTATAGTATCTCACTTTGTTATCTGATATATTGAATTTATTTGTATTTGGATATTTGAAATTTGATAGGGAAGGGGGGAAAACCAAGACGGGTGGGGGGTGTGGGGTTGGAGGGAAATGGGTACCAACACATGTGAAAGGGTATCAATGTATGTGAATTAATGCACCTTCTATCTGGCAAATATCATGTAAGCCTTTTACTAATTACAATAAAAAGAATTTAAAAAAAAAGAAAGTTGTAGTGTGTGGGGAGGATGATGGGGTCAAATACATTTCTTCTTAGAAATATACCTCATCTGGTTGCCCTGGATTTTCCTGGCCTTCTTCTGAGAGAAAGGCCTGTTATACTGGATTTGTGGCTTGGCAATGATCTAGCATGTACATCTTCGAGTAAGACAACCACAACTTCCATGCCTGAGACTTGAGATTCCTGACCTTTGGAAACAGCACAGCAACATCTTTCTTCCTCCTGAGCCACAGGCCAAGTGAGCTGGCTTGTGTTAGTTGTTAGTTACAGTGGCTTGGTTACCAGGGTTCCATATTCTGTTCCATTGTGAGGGAGGCAGGGTCACCTTTCAGGGCCCAATGACCAAAGATCCTTGCTCAAAGAAGACCTCACCAAAGACATACTGGAGGCTGAATCTCTGCTCCAATCTCACAATATACATGTGGATGTAGTAAACAGCACTCCTTATTTGTCCAATCCCAATGTCTTCCACTAGGCCCAACTACCAGTCTGGTCTCAGGCTCAAGGAGCCTTTCTTAGGTAAGATCCAAACTTAAGGGTCAATATTGCCCTCATCCTTTACAAAACATTTGCTTCACAGTGCCATCTCTGCCTGCATTTTGCCCTTGTCGAATTTTTTTTTGTTTTTGCTAGTCTTGGGACTTGTCCTCAGAGTGTGAACATTGTTCTTGGGCTTTCATTTGGCTTTCGCTGTCCCACCGAGCCACAGCACCACTTGCAGCGTTTTCTATGTATGTGGTAATGAGGAATCAAACCTGAGTCTTTTTCCGTGGTAGCCAAGGACTCTACCACTAGGTCAAACACACAGGGCATCTTGCCCTTATTTTTGACGTCAATCTACTAGGATATTATTAGGTTTCTGTATCCTAATCAATTTTTTTCCTGATGATTAGCTTTGTTGTCATGTGTAAAAATGCAAGAGGGAAAAACACAGAAGAATTAGTGAAATTAAAAAAAAGCATGACACACATAGATAAGTGTTCATTCTTTGTAGGAGAAAGGATATTTTGATATGATGATGATGATGATGATGATGACTTTATAATTACTATGTCAGGGTTGAGAGTTTGGCATAGTGGTAGAGTGCTTGCCTAGCATCCATGAAGATCTGGGTTTGATTGCTCAGTATCACATAGATAGAAAATCTAGATGTGGCACTGTGGCTCAAGTGGCAGAGGGCTAGCCTTGAGAAAACCAGAGGACAGTGCTCAGGCCCTGAATTCAAGCCCCAAGACTGGCAGAAAGATAAAAGAAAATAAAAATGCTTTTTATGAGCTAATTCACTTACAGCATTTGCTTCTGAAATATTCGCTTCTGCATCTTGTGAAATACCCCTTTCCCTCAACGTAGACAAGAAAAACAGATCCATCCCATGGTCCACTGTGAGGCCACTGGTTGGGTTAAGAGCTAGTCGTGCAGCAACACATAAGTTTTATTCTAATACTTTCCAAACTTTGTACCCAAATATGCTACCTACTTACCAACTTAGGTCAGTTATCCTTATGCTATACATTTTCTTCATTACTACTATATTCTTACACTCCTACGTTAATCCTCTAGTACCTCCCCTGACCTCTCTCATTCTTTTTTTCTATCTCTGGACCTCTGCTCGTCTTTCAACCCTTATACTGCACGGATCTACACTTGATGGCTGTTGAGCAATATTGTATATGTAGGTGGTTAATTATTCTCTAGGCTCAGAGGGACGTAAAGACAATAGAGATTGGATTGAGAGGCTTATTGTTTTGGGTATAAATCGCTTATAAGTGGTTGTATTAGACTGGTCTGTAAGTGCACAAAAAGAAAGAGTGATAATACCAATCAAAACTTGTGAACATGTAGTGTCTGGCAGCTACAGAGGTCTAGGTTGGTTATATCTGAAAAACTATAATTGTATTTAGTAGTAATCTTGCTCCCATTTTCAAATGGGCAGAACAAGAAACTCAAGAAAAATGTCAAATCAAGAAACAACATCCCCCACCCAATGTAAACAGACAATGGAACAGTCACTGGCAAACCTAGAGGAGAGTTTTCAAAGTGCTACACAAATGCAATTGATAAACATCATTAATGGAAAATGTGAAATTATAAAGAAAGAGATAATGAAGGAAGCCATAGTTGAACAAGACGAAACCATAAACAAGGTGATAAGTGAAAAAGAAGAAGCCATAAGGAGGCCATAATAAAAGTTTTTGAAAGAAAGATGGATGAATTCATAGAATCCACAAGTAAAAACGTAACCAAACTCCAGCAAATGTCCAAAGAAAATAAAGCTACTGAGCTAACCACTCAAAAGGAAATCAAGGAGATAAAGTAATCCATACATGATCTAAAACAAGAGATGCAAGGCATCAAAAATGAGCAATTAGAAGCAAGGGAGATGAAAAATATACTAGATAGCTTTGATAGCAGGTTAGACAATGCAGAGGAGAGAATTTCCGGGGCTGAAGATAATTTAGTTATCATAAAGAACAGAAAATCAGTCAATCCAAATCTAGGAAATATGAGAGAGCGCTTCAGGAGGTCCAAGATACAAATAGGAAGCCTAATTTAAGGCTACGTGGTATTGAGGAGGGCGTGAAGATAGAGGTCAATGGTATTGGAAATATACTTCAGGGAATCATCCCAGAGAATTTCCCAAATATCCAGAAGGGCAGGCCCATACAGATACGAGAAGCTTTTAGAACCCCAAACAGACCTGAGCAGAAAAGAACATACCACCGCCACACTGTGATCCGAACTGGATCAATAGAAATGAAAGAAAAGATCCTAAAGGCAGCCAGGGAAAAGGGATCAGTAACCTATAAAGGCAAACCAATCAGAATAACCCCAGATTTCTCAGCAGAGACCAAGCAAGCACGAAGTGACTGGAAGCATATATGTCATGCCCTTAAATCAAATAACTACCAACCAAGAATACTGTAGCCAGCTAAGCTCTCATTCATAACTGAGGGAACAATAAAAACATTCCATTCCAGGGAAAAGCTGTAACAATATGTCAAAACAAAACCAACACTACAGAGAATTCTCAAAGATGCTCTATACCTAGAAAACCAAAATAAATGCAACATAGGGAAAGAAATGGCACCTAAACAGCATACCATGTAAGGACCACAAGAACTGTCAAGATACAGGCCCTACTAAAAGCTTTTCAAAATAGTAGGAACTAATAAATATCTCTCAATCCTAACTTTCAATATCAATGGATTTAACTCTCCAATTCAACGGCATAGGCTGTCTAGTTGGATCAAAAAGCAAGAGCCATCGTTCTGCTGTCTTCAAGAGACACATCTTACCCAAAACAATCATCTTTTGAAAGTGAGAGGTTGGAATAAACTCTATCAAGCTAACTGCCCCCATAAACAGGCCGGAGTTGCCATCCTCATATCAGATACAATAGACTTCAAACTAAAATTAGTAAGAAAAGACAAAGAAGGTGACTACATACTACTAAAGGGATCTTTCCTCCAGGAAGACATAACTATCCTAAATATTTACACACCCTTTTGAAGATTCTCAAAAGATTGAAGATTCTGCCAGTGTAAGTTAGATTCCGGCATTGATATTAAATAATGTAATGAGTAGGGATTTATATTTGAAATATCACTGTTGACAAAATCTAACACACATTTGCTTTTGATTTCCCAAGAAGTTCAGTACAAGCTAACATGTGTGGCATATATCGACTGGGAGAAATGATTCAGAATATGAGACTCATTTGAACAGGAGTCAGTGAAAAGATACAGAAGCAGTATACCCATATTGCGATAATTTGTATCTTTTGCATATTTTGTGTTTGTTATTAATTCCATTTGTAGTGTACATTTCTAGGTAAAAACTTTTAAAATGTTTCCAAACAATTTGTTATTTCAACAGCAAAAAAAGACATTTTTATGCCTGATAAAATTCACAGAATCCAAATTTTTCCATATTATTTTTTGTTGTTGTTTTTTGGTGGGTCATAGATCTTGAACTCAGCCTGGACACTATCCCTGAGCTCTTCAGCTCCAGGCTACCACCTTACCCTGGAGCCAAGCCCCACTTCCCATTTTCTAAAGGTAAATTGGAGATAAGAGTCTCAGGTCTTTTTGTGCCAGGATGGCTTTAAACCTTGATCCTCAGATCTCAGCCTCCTGAGTAGCTAGGATTATAGAAGTGAGCCACCACCCCATCATGCTCAGCTTTCTGTTTTTTTTTAAACAAGCCCTTTTGCTGGAACTCGGTCTGAGCACTGTCCTTCAGCTTTCCTCAAGCCTAGAGATCTTCTACTTGAGCCACAGCACTACTTCTGGTTTTTTCTGTGCATGTGGTACTGCGGAATTGAACCTTCGTCTTCATACAAGCACTCTACAACTATGCCAAACTCCCAGCCCCTCCACATTAGTTTTTATGATAGATCTTTCCATGCATCTAGGATGGCTAGAAATCCTTCTTGAGTTTCCCAAGATCAGGGAGTATAGGTGTGTCCCATCCTGTGTGGCTACATAACCATTGTTTAGGGTACAGTTCTCTCTTCATTCTACCCATCTAGAGCAATTTTCATCTTCCATGTATAATCATTAAACATTCAGCTCCTGTTCCTCTCTTCTCCATTCTCTGGAACCATCGTGCTTTTTGGCTCTAAGGGTTTGTTGATCCTTGGAAGCTCTGGAAGGGAAAACATACCCTAGCTCTTCCTTTATGACTGCTGTATTTTTAGTTTACTGTAATCAAGATTCATCTGTAATATATAGTAAAATGTACTTCCTTCTCAATGCATTGTTTTGCATATTTCTATCTTTTGATTATTATTAATAGTTGTGAATGGATTCTCCACATATTTGTTCTAGTCTATGCTTTCTCTTCAGTTAGGTACAAATCTAGAAATAGAAGTGTTGGAGCATATTTCTATGTAATTCTATATTTAGTACTTTTTTAGCACTCTCCACGCAATTTTTCATTGTTTTATATTCCTTGCAGAACTATTCCAAAGTTCTACTTCTTCTCACTACCTTCCCAGTAATAGTTAGACTTTGAAAGTTGTTTTTTGTATGCGTGTGTGTGTGTGTGTTTGTGTGTGTGTATGTGGATCTTTTTGTTTAAAACTATATTTATATTAACATATTTAAAGTAATGATTTCATTGTAATTTTAATTTTTCTCATGACTGTTAATATTGAACTTCTTTCTACATTTTGAACTACTATTTCTATATATTCTTTTTAGAAAATCCTCTCCAATCTCCAATTTTTTCCCTTTTTTTTGGGGTGTGGGGAAAGTCATGGGGCTTGGACCTTGGGCCGTGAGCTCTTTAGTTTAAGGCTATTGTCCTACCCTGAGTATTGCCCCTCAGTTCTTCTTCTCACAGCTCCCTACCCCTCTTCCCATTATATACAGAACAAAGGTCATCCTCAGTCTTTTTGAAAAAGTAAAACATACAGTAAATTTGTAGAATAAAACAGCAAGAAATAAATTTCTTGCTAGGTGCAGTGACTTCTACCTGTAATCCTAGCTACTCAGATATCAGGCTGATATCTAAAGATTTGGTTCAAAGCCAGCCTGGGCATTAGAATGTCTATGAGACTCTCATCTACAGTTAACCACTAGAATATGGGAAATGGCACTGTGGCTTCATAGGTAGGGTGATAGCCTTGAGTTGAAGAGCTCAGGAACAGTGCCCAGGCCCAGAGTTCAAGCCTTACAAATCCCCCAGCCAAAAAAAAGAAAAAAAAGTTTCTTCCCCAAGTGATTATTATGGCAGACATAGAATATTAACATTCTGGGTGTACTTCACAGTATTCTTACTTGATACCCTAAGATTTTGCAATATTCTCACAGTACCAGCATATGTCATCATATAACGTAGTTCCTTTTCAATGGAATAATTCCAATTATAACCTAAATCTACTCCCCCGACTTATTTTTGTCGATACCACAATTGCTCTACCATGATATGCCACAAGCCATTAAACATTTTATGGTGGGTAATTGGAAAGGAGTCTCATGGAATTTTGTGCCAGGCTGGCTTTGAACCATGGTCCTCAGATCTCAGTCTCCTGAGTAGCTAGGATGACAGGCGTGAGCCACCAACACCTGGCTTGCCTTTTTATTTTTTTGTGGGTCTTGGGACTTGAACTTTGGGCCTAGGCACCATCCCTAAGCTTTTCAGGTCAATATTTCATGTAAGCCTAAACATTTAAGTAAAGGAATAAAATTCCAATAAAAAAAGAATAAAATTCCAGACATGGTGTGTTTATAACTCAGTGCTAATTACTTGATGAAAATGTGCCATTCCAGAAGCTGGTGTCATTTGATGATGTAGCTGTGGATTTCAGCTGGGAGGAGTGGCAGCATCTGGACAATGCTCAGAGGACCCTGAACAGAGATGTAATGCTGGAGACCTACAGCAACCTGGTGTCCTTAGGTGAGCAAAAGTCAAATTCACTTGCAAGGCCAAGTGCCTTGTTATTTTGCAGATACGTGAATGTTTATCAAACTTTCAATACTATTTAAATGAAAGATTCCAGGCCCTGAGAAGTATCATTACTTTCTAAAGAAAACCTAAGGCAATTTTGTACTCATTCTTCAGGATACCTTCAGGATACTTTGACAACAGTTCTAAATTATGTTTCCTCTAATGGAGATGACATTCCAAACTTACACCGTAATTGTAAGTGGATAAACAATCCAGAATAGAATATATATCATTATTGGAAATAGGATCTACAAATCACTAAACAGTGAGTTTATAATGGAAACCTGGCACTAGGTGCAATGTTTCATGCCTGTAATCTTAAAATATTCAGGAGGAAGAAATCTAAGAATTCTAATTTGAAGCCAGCAATGGCATAAAAATTGCCATGAAACTCTATAACTCCAAGTAACCCCTCAAAAATATTAGTGGAGTGTCAAGAGTTTGACTTTGTGGTTGAGTGCTTGCCTAGCATGCATGAAGACCTATGCATGTAAGTGGAGCTGGGACTCAAACTGGTATTTTTCTTGCCTTGAGCAAGACATCTAAGTTTATGCCATACAAAATGAATCCAGAGCTGGGGAAAAGTCAACCATGGAGCCAGTGGGAAATGAGAAAAAATTTAATAGATAACTTGTGAGTAGGATGTCTGCGAACTTAAAGCAATGATGACACAGCATAAGCAATAATTCTCCACTGTTTCTAATTTACAGGGCCCTGTGTTCCCAAACCTGTATTAATTGACAAGCTAGAGCACTGTGCAGAACTCTGGATAGGAAATTCCTCTGACAAGAATATCACAGGTGAGTGAATGCATCTTCATATTGATGTTGGAGCCTGAGCCCCATTGGTAAGTTCATGTTGTGATGTACTGAGCAATAATATTCTTAGTTACCCTAAATCCTGTGTGGAACCTATGGAATTCTTTGTGAATGAATCAAGAATCATTTTCTTTTCCCAATCCTATGCTTTGTCTCAGGGCCTGAGCATGGTCCTTGGGTTTTCTCAAGGCTAGCTCTCTACTTCTTGAGTCATAGCACCACTTCTGGCTTTTTCTTTGTATGTAGTACCAAGGAACTGAACCAGGTCTTTGTGCATGCTAGCCCAAACCCCCGGCACCAAGAATCATAGGGTGATATAATGAATTCTATGTGGCAGTAGAGTTAAAGTTAGATTTCTCTGTAGAAATCACTGTGAAACAAAAAAAAATGAGAAAGCCATGAGCCCGTGGCTCATGCCTGTAATCCTAGCTACTTAGGAGGCTGAGATCTGAGGATCAAGGTTCAAAGACTGACCTATCACAAAAACACCTTAGTCTCTTCTGTCCAATGAACCAATAGAAAATGAGAAGTGGGGTTGAGGCTAAAGACATAGGGCAGTAGCCTTGAGCTGAAGAGCTCAGGAAGAACAGCCAGGACTAGAATTCAAGTCCCATGACTGCAAAACAAGAAAGGAAGGAAGAAAAAAAGAAAGAAAGTAAGAAAGAAAGAAAGAAAGAAAGAAAGAAAGAAAGAAAGAAAGAAATAAGAGGGAAGAAAGAGGGAAGGAAGGAAAGGAAGGAAGGGAGAAAGAAAGAAAGAAAGAAAGAAAGAAAGAAAGAAAGAAAGAAAGAAAGAAAGAAAGAATGATATTTCATTTCTTTAAAATTAACACTATAAATGATTGAGCAAGCAAGGAATAAGTCAGGGCATTATTCTCTGATAAGGATAATATCTTTTTGCTGGTAGGAAGAGACTGGTATTCAGAACCAGACCTTTCCACCAGAAATTGAGCCTAGTGGTAGAGTGCTTGCCTAGCATGCACAAAGACACAGGTTTGATTCCTTATTACCACATACATAGAAAAAGCCAGAAGTAATGACTTCATTGGTAGGGTTCTAGTCTGGAGAAAACCCAAGACAGTGGTTAGGTCCTAAGTTCAAACCCAGGAATGGAAGGGAAAAAAAACAACAAAGTTTCAATCAGCATAAGAAAATTAACTAGACAATGAGCTGGAGATTTTCTGGTCTTCCATGGTTCTGAGGGACAGGAGTGTTAGAAAAGGAATTTTTATAAGACTTCAAATGGAAAGAAACAAATTTCAAAATTCCCACAAATACCTAAATTGAGACTTTATTGAGAAGTTGTAACTGAAAGGATATAGGTGTAAGTTCTTACTCTCAAGAATAGTTCTTGCTTGGATCAAAGGCAAACACATATAAACCAAACTTGTGCACGCTGAATCTAGAAAAAATTCGTGTTCCTCACTTAATGGTTAATAAGCAAACAGCATTGAAACTGGGTAAGGTAATCCTATCTGCTACTCAGGACCTGAGACTCTTATCTGTAATTAACTCTAGAAAACAGGAAGTGGGGCTCTGGCTCAAGGATAGGGTTTATAGTCTTCTGCTGAAGTGTTCAGGGACAGGGCCAAGGCCTATGAACTACAAAAAAAAAAAGAAAAGAAAGGAAAAGAAAGTTTTAAAAAGATGCAAAACAGCACAATATTTAGATTATTTCTCAAAAATAAAAGAAAGGCAGCTATTCCTCAATGTATAAACAAAACAGTATTTGAAAAAAAACAGCTGCAGGTATACTATAGGTACTACTCAGCTTAAAACTGTAGCAATACATAGTTGGGTAATTTCAATAAATATTTCCTGTGATATAAAAAGAGAACTAAAACACAGAAAAACATTATTGGTCATTGTAAAATATCATTTTCTTAATATGTTAGGGAGAAAAGCATATATTTCTCACAAATCAATTTCCACTTTTATATTTTAAAATATCTAACACTTCGGATGGGAAAGTAAAGTCATTACCTTTACAGTAAGGAATATTTGTATCACAAGTATGTTTGTGTCTTTTTTCTATGACTCATTTTAGATGTCCAGGTAATGGAAAATGTGTTCAAGACCTGCCAGGAAAGTCCACATGAATGTCTTTGTGAAGTAGCAGTTGCAAGTAGTATCGAAGTGGAGGAAAACGTGAGATTAGCAACAACTTTAAATTTGAGCTCTACACATAATCCAGAGCTGATTAGTAATAACGGTAACAACATAGGGGTGAGGACTGAGGAGTCCATTAAGTGTCAGAACATGCTTCTGTCTCCTAAGCCTGATGAGATGCATGCTGAATATAGATCTCGTATGTCTCCTGTTCTTAAAAAATCCATCGGATATTCAGAGCATTTTATTCATGATTGTGACAGTCCAAAAGATCTGCAGTATCATAATTCTGTTCTCCCTGCCCAAGAAATTCTTCAGGGAGGGAGGAAAACTGCTAAATGTACTGTGTGATGAAAAATATTGTACTTAACACCGACCATCACTACACATCCGAAAAGGTACAGAGGAGAGACTCCTCATACATGTAGTGAATGTGAGAAATCTTTCAGTAATGAAATATGCCTTACAATACCTCAGAGCAAATATCCTGAGATATGTGTTGCGTACATCAAGTGTGAAAATTAATTTCTGAGAAGTCAGACCTGACGCTCCAACCTCGATCTCCAAGAGAAGACAAACCTTATGAATATGAAGAACGTAATAAAATTTCTGCCCAGAATTCAGCTCTCAGCACACATCAGAGATCTCACACAGAAGAGAAATCTTATGAATGGGATAAATGTGGGATGACTTTTAGACTGAAATCATACCTCACGTTGCACCAGAGAAGGCACGTAGAATGTAACAAATGTGAAAAGTCTTTCACCCAGAAGATACACCTTCGAGTTCATCAAATAACACACACAGGAGAGAAATCTTATAAGTGTAATGAATGTGGAAAGTCTTTCCAAGGGAAGGGAAAACTTCATGTTCATCAGAGAATACACACAGGAGTGAAACCTTATGAATGTAACCAATGTGTAAAGTCTTTCAGACAGAAATCTTCCCTCAAATTGCATCAAAGGACACACACACAGGAGAGAAACCTTATGTGTGCTCCAAATGTGCAAAGACCTTCAAGTGGAAGTCATATCTTGATGGGCATAATAGAACACACAGAGGAGAGAAAACTTATGCATGTAGTGAATGCGGAAAGTCTTTCAAATGGAAGGTAAAACTCCATGTTCATCAGAGAATATACTCAGGAGAAACACCTTATGAGTGTAACATATGTGGAAAGTCCTTCACACCGGAGCCAAAACTCAACATGCATAAGACAATTCAAACAGGAGAAAAACCTTATGAATGTAACCGATGTGGAATGTCTTTCAAATGGAAGTCTTCCCTCAAATTGCATCAGAGAACACACACAGGAGGGAAACTGTACGACTGCATCAAATGTGGTAAGACCTTCAGATGGAAGTCACATTACAGGAGGCATAACAGAATTCACACATATTAGAAACCTTAGGAATATAACCAAAGTTGAAAGTCTTTCGTGCAGTATTCACCCTTCAGGAAGCGTAAGAGAGTTCACACATATGAGAAGCCTTAGCAATGTAATAAATAGAAAAGACTTTTTAGTCTGTGGAAGAAAACTCAGCTTGTGTCACAGAACCAACACAAGATAAAACCCTTAATGAATGTAGCAAATGTTCAGTCTTTTCCCCAGAAGGCACAAGTCAAGATTTATCACTAAACACCCACAGGATACAATCCGATGAATAAAATGAAAGGGAAATTTTTTTGAAGAACTCATAGTTGAGTTTGCATGATACCACACAGACACAGGATAAAAATCGTATGAATATAAGAATATGAAAAATCCATCATGAACGCATGACTAAGTATAAAATGCACATAGGAGAGAAAAACCTTATGAATATTACAAATGTGGAAAGTGTTTGACCTGGAAGGCATACTTCTGTGTTCATAACAAACCTGATTCCAATAGAAGAAAAGACAACTAATGAATAGAACAAATGTGCAATGACTTTTAATCAGAAGTCAGTCTTCAGTACATTTCAGAACATACACAATAGAGAAATACTGAGTAATGAAAAACATTTAGCTATATAGAGAATCTCTGTATATGGGAGCATTAGGGTAAGTCTTCTAAACAAATCAACCTTCAGCAAGCATTAAGAGCACTCACAGAAGAAATAATAGCATGTAGGAAAACCTTTGTCAGAAACCTCTAAAAGCTGACTGTGTGGCTTAGTGGTAGAGTGCTAACCTATCAAGGATGAAGGCCTATGTTAGATTCCTCAATACTACGTGAAAAGAGCAAGGCAGAAGCAGCACTGTGGTTCAAATGGTAGAGTGCTAACCTTGAGCAAAAGTAGCGCAGGCCCTGAGTTCAAGCCTAAGGATTGGAGAGAGAGAGAGAGAGAGAGAGAGAGAGAGAGAGAGAGAGAGAGAGAGAGAGAGAGAGAGAGAGAGAGAGAAAGAAAGAGAGAGAGAAAGAGAGAGAGAAAAGAGAGAGAAAGAGAGAGAAACAGGAACTTCTAAAATTTACAGAGATAGAGAAGGAGAGAGAGGAGACAGAAACTAATTTCTAAACTTTACAGTCTTTCTATTTCCTTACAAATTCGTCTATGTTATTCTTTCTGACAGAAGCACAGAATTCCATTGTGTAAAAATACCATATTTGATCTGCTCATCAACTGACGGGCATCTGGGTTGGTTCCATACCTTTGCTATAGTAAATAGTGCTGTGATAAATGTTATTGTTCTAGTGAATTTAGTATGTCCTATCTGGACGATTGGCAAGCAGTGAAATTGCTGGATCACAGGGGAGCTCTATGTTTCGTCTTTTTGGGATACTGCCATAGTGCTTTCCATAGTGGTTGAACGAGTTTGCAATCCCACCAGCAGTGTAGTAGTGATCCCTCCTGGCCACATCCCCTCCAGCATACGTTATTAGATTTCTGGATCTTGGCCATTCTAACTGGAGTGAGGAGGAAAAGGGAAAGAGGAACTGAAACTTTCTCTCCTTACAGATGACATGATTCCGTATTTAAGAACCTATAGACTCTACTCCGAAGCTGCTTGAGCTGATATAAAACTTTGGTAAGGTAGCAGGGTATAAAATTAACCCTCAATGTCAACTGCCTTCCTATATGCCAACAAATGAGAGGAATGAGGCAAGAATCAGGATAGCAACTCATTTTGCTATCTGCCGGGGCCAACCGGCAGCAAACCAGGGTTCGTAGATTGGGATTCCTGAAATCTGGGGCAAGGACTAGGAAAAAAATAGAAGAGAGAAAAACAGATGTGGTTCAGGAGGGCTACAGCCCAAATCAGGAGCCACAGCTTAAGAAGCCTGTAGCCCAAGACTGTAGCCCAGTTTATTTCCAGTTCTCAATCTTAAATACACTTCTTTAAACTAGGGAACTGCCAGGGGCTACATTCGTACAAACAGTGTCAAGTCTGAAATAGGTTGAATGAGAAGCTATCAAGTCCCAAACAGGTTAAATGAGAAGCTATTGACACAGCCCAAAATCATGATAAGAGCTTACTTCCTTGTGTACTCAATTGTGCGGGTCCAAGGTCACTGACCCCACAGTCACGGTCACTGATCCCACAGTCAGTCCCCAACATCTCCCCCGTCTTTATTTTAAAAGAAACACAAGTGCAATTTTTTTACTCTTTTCTATACCCCTAATTTATCCTGTCACATTTTCCAAAAATGACTTTGGTCCCTTGGTCTAAGGGGGATTGATGGGCGGAGATTCAACTTTTGTGACTTCTTCAAGCTGACTCAGGGTTGTTGTCTCTGTGCTTGACCAGGGACCTTAAGAAGCCTAGCCTGTTTTATCAAGGGGTTGCAAGGATTAGATATTAGGAACAATAATTTACTCCACACTAGAGATCATATTTGACATTTAACAGCTGCACAAACCATCTTTGGCTACAATAGTGTAGCTTACATAGCACCCATTTGCAAAGGCTTTTTCTTGATTGTCTGGGGAACTAAATTTCTGCAACCTTAAACAATGCATTAGTTGTCAGATCCACAAACTTTCCTGAATTTGTGGCTGGAGTCAAATCAAACTTTACTCAGTTAGAACTTTAAACTACCACTATCACAGATGATTGACAAGTTCCTGCCCAGTTATGGAAGGCACGGGCATTAGTAAGGCATGCTTACAAACTATTCTATGACCTCCCGGCTCTGATTAATATTGAATGGCCAAGCACGAGTGACTCTAGTATCTGACACCATCTCTGCCATCCACGCAGAGGCTTTCTGCATCTGGATACTTCATTGTCCCAGTAGTGTCTCTCCACACAGGGATAAACATCCCATGGGCATTTCACTTGCTTGGTTGCTGGACTTGAACTCGGGGTCTGGGTACTGTCCCTCAGCTCTCCAGCTCAAGGCTAGCACTCTGCCACTTTGAGCTCCAAAGCAACTCTGCCTCAATTAGCACTCTGCTGCCAGATTAGACACCACAGTCCCACAGGGACTTTGCTTTGCCCGGGGTTGGCTCAGAACTGCAGTTTTCAGATCAGTGAGTCCTACAAAAGGCCACGTTACTCCAATTAAAGCAACAAGGTGGTCAACACAGAAATAGTCTCTAAGCATGAGCTTACCTAGAACCTGGTAAAAGCCAAAGTTACATCTGAATAAGGATTGCTGTTCTTCTCCATGGGCTAGCTGGAAGTTACTTTGGTAGTCCTGATTTTCCTTTTTTCTCTTTCTTAAAACATTTAAGACAACTTCACTTTCAAATATTATTCAGAAACCCATTTCTAATATTCTTTAAAACGTTTACACTTTTTAACTTAAACACTTAACATTTTAGTCTTCATTTGCATTTGAAAAACCTTTAAGGGCTCAAGGCACTCCCTTTTCTCCAGGTCTCCTTGGGCTCAAGGAACGCCCTTTGCCTTCAGGCCTCCTTTTAGAAGAGGCATTTTTTTTTTGCAGTTTAGATTACTGTCTAAAACTCCAACAACAGTTTAAACTCAAATAACAGTTTTTCCCTAATGCAAGAACTAGACATCAGTGCACCAAAAGTCTAAGTCTGGACTTAGTTTCCTTCCTTTTTCTAAGGTACATCCAATTGCAATCCAGTAACATGAAACCAAATCATACAGAGATAAACCTTTAAACATTCCTTTAAGATACTAATCACATTATCCACATTTTACCATTAGATTTCTAGTGTCAGTTTGCAAAAAAAGACAGACAGACAAAGTTTCTGACGTTAATGAACAATTTTACATTTAAATCTCTAATACATGTCTCCAAACTTTAACTTAAAGTAATAAATCCCAAATTCCCTAACACCTCTGTGCTAAACAGGATACAATGTTTACAATGTAAACAGCTGTATGCCTTGCAATAAAATGCAGATTTCAGGATCTAGAAAAATATTTACCTGATTTTCTTTAAGACAACACAATAATTCTTTGAGACATTGTAAAACATTCAAACCTAATATTTTTGTTGAAGTTTTAAGCTTAGATTACCCAATTGTCTTTGTGTTTAAGTATAAATTTATCCATTGTTTTATACAGCATGCTGACAATTTAACCTTGAACATGTTCACTCACTCATTCACACACATTCATACCCAAAGATCATAAAGCGCGCAAAATTAATATCGGCCGTTCAATTTCCGGAAGTTTGTGTCAAGAGAGTTTTGCCAATTTTACTCTTACAGATGAGAACCAGGTTCAAAACAAAACTTTTTGCAAGGCAACTTAGCTGGAATTTATTTTTCCAGGGCTTGTTACAACTGCAGACATGGGGGAGCGGCCATGCTAGGCCCAGAAATGTTCAAAAAAATAACAAGGATGTGTGCTTGAGTACGCACAGAAAAACCATACGGATCCATACTTAGAAATGGTACCAATTTTAAAGACAAAACTGGACAAGGAAAAATATGTAACATGAACAAGACAGAGAAACGGAGACTTTTAAATAATCAGACATTGACATATAACAAGAAAATTGGACTCAGTCAGATACACTTAACACAAAAAACATGAGCTCAAATGAATGTTTTCACCAAACAGTTATTTTTAGATTTAGACATGTCTTGCTGGTGGGACTCTCAGGTATGCCTTGTTATTGACAAGAAACTCAGAAGGGGAGGGGGGGTCAAGGCGTCCCTTGACCACCCAGCCTCTGTTTTAGGCCCACAGTGCACGTTTTCAAACAAACAAACAAAAATAAAATAAAATAAAATAAAACTCAGACATACAGGGGGGTCGGCCGACTTCTACTTACCTCTGGAGGCCTTTGCTTTTCACCTGGGCATATTTTACAAAAAAGGTTATTAAGAAGAGGGATGGTAAAGACAAAATAATGTCACATATTAAATTGTGTAGAGTCAATGAATATGTTAAAAGGTCCCTACATAATAGTAAAAGGAGGAGAAACACAGCTCATATGAATGTGTGGAACAAGTGGATCAGTAGCAGTCCCGATTGACATGCACAAATAACTCAGGTCCTTCCCACGTCGCAGGATGCACCACTGGAGGGTTGGAGGTGTAGGCCCAGTGAGTCGCTGCTTGGATGGCCACTGTCACTCTCCACGATCCGAACGCAGCGTTCAGGCAGCCAGCGGGCATCATTTTCTCCTTGTGAAAAAACATGTACATGCCCTCGACCCCAGGTTAGAACAGGATCGGGTCCATGCCAAGCACCAGTTAGGGGATCCTTCCACTTTACTAAGGCAAAAGCACGCTGCTCTCTTTTTTCCCAGAATCGCTGAGCAGCAGATAAATTATTTGAATCCAAATTCAAAAAATTTAAAACAAATAAAGCATGATTAAGTATATTCACAGGGGTAGTGGGATACGACTCTCCTTTCTGTATTTTAGCAATTTGATGTTTTAATAATCCATTAGCTCTCTCCAAGATACCCTAATCCTTGTCTCTGTGAGTGAGACTGGGGTTGGAGAGGCTCTGGCTCCCCTGTGCTGCTTGGCCTAGTCCCCTAAAGGGGAGGAGGCCTTGATCAAGTAACTGCTTAGTGACCACAGCACTAGGACTAAACATATACACTCCCATTTTTTCCATGATATCACGACCCCATAAATTAATTGGCAGATGATCCAGGACGAATGGCTGAAAATGACCAGAGTGCCCTTCCTCATCTCTCCAAGTAAGAATCGCACTGCTCTGCTGTGGGTCAGTTGCATACCCCATCCCCTGTAGGGAAGTCATAGAGGTTGTCAGGGGCCATTGGGCTGGCCAATGTTTTTTAGATATCACAGACACATCTGCTCCAGTGTCTAATATTCCTTTAAAGGGCTTTTCTTGTATAAATATAGTCATCTCGGGCCTCTCTTGTTTTATGCTTTGTACCCAATAGATATCAGAAGATCTAAATCCTCTCTGTCCACATGGGGAATTAGCAGTCTCCCCGGGAGGTAAAGGCACAAGTATTAGTTGTGCTAATTTTTGACCGGCAGGGATCGATACCACGTGTTTCGGGGCAGAGGCCATAACTTTGATTTCTCCAGTAAAATCCTGGTCAATTTTGCCAGGTGTAATCTGTATCCCTTTAAGGGCTGAGCTACTTCGCCCTAACTGCAATCCAGCCACTCCCAGGGGAAGGGGGCCGAAGACCCCCGTGGGGAGAGCATGTGTCCCCATCTCTGGGGTCAATACTGAGCAGGTGGAGGAACAGAGGTCCAATCCTGCACTGCCTGGGGTGGCATGGAGGAGGCTGGAGACTGACCTTGGGGGGTTGTTAGAAGATGCACTTGTGGCCGAGAAAAGGGAGGGACTGCCCCATGGTTTTGCGGGGCCAGGGGCTGGCCCCTTCTCCAGTTTCCCAAAAAATGGGCGGCCATTGCGATTTGTTGCTGACTTGCAATCTTTAGCCCAGTGCTTCCCTTTACCACAGCGTGGACATGTGCTAGGTGATTTTTCTCTCTTTTGCCTGGCTTGGCGTGGGCATTGCGTCATTCAATGTCCTATTTGTCCACAAGAAAAGCAACGCCCTAGGGGTCTAGCATCCCGAGAATGCCGCTGACCTCTATATTTTAGAAACTCAGTAACAGTCTTTCCTTGAGGAGCGGCGGCTAAGGTAAGGCCTTGTGCATGGGAGGGTCCAATATCAGCACACAGTGAAATAAAGTCTGTGATTTCTCCCTTATTCCTATGGGGTCTGATAGCCGCCTGACAGGCGGCATTGGCATTTTCATAGGCTATGTGTCTAACTATAATCCTCCTTGCGTTCTCATCTTGTACTAGGCAGTCTGCAGTCTCCATTAATCGAGACAAAAATTCTAGATAAGGTTCATTCGGTCCCTGTTTAACTTCTGCTAGATTTTTTGTACTATTGGAATTGCGTAACCTTTTCCAAGCCTCTCTCCCCGCAGCATTTATTTGCAAATAGGCCTCCTTTGCATAACCCAATTGATCTTCCTTGTTTTTATAGGTTCCCTCTCCTAACAACTGATCAACAGTGTAAGGCAGGTTCTTAGACCTATTTGTTTCAATTTTAGCCCGACACTGTGCAGTGAACTCTGTCTCCCATAATAAGTACTCTCCTGCACTAAGGCATGCTCTGGCAAGCCGCTTCGAGTCATTTGGGCATGCAATACCAGCACACGCGGCCTCCAATATTACTTGAGTAAAAGGGGCAGTTGGCCCATATTGGGAGCAGGCACTCTTTAAATCCTGTAACAGTTTAACAGGAACAAGTTGATGATATACTTGTTCATCATGATCAACTAAACTAGGGAAGCATCGAGGCCCTGAAATATCTTCCCTCTCTCTAGCAGCCTGAGTCAGGTTTAATTGCGATGCACTGTGCCTGGTTGTAGTGCCTGTTAAAAGGGACTTGTTGCTAGGGCCTTTAGGCTTGCCTAAAGGTTGAAAAAGGGATTGAGGCTGTAAGGCTGCAGCCGGAGGCGGTGGGAGTGAGGGGTAAGGTTTAGAATCAGACACCATAGTGGCCTGAGGGTCATCTTTCTTTCCTACTTCTGGGGGGGCTCTCTGCTCCATCCCCATTTTCAATAGAGAATGTAGCATTTCTTCTAACTTCTTCTCTATCGTAGCCATCCGGCCCTCCATTGACTCATCATAACTTTCCTCCTTGATATTCAAACCTGAATTCTGATACTCAAAATCTACTGGTTGTTGTTCCCTTTTCAAGATCTCACTTAGACTCTCTTGGGCTGCGGCATATGGCTCAGCCTTAGCGTTTTCAGAAGGGTCCTTTAATTCATAAAGTTCCCTTAATTCAAGATTAAGTTCAGCATTCTCATGTTGAGGATCTATGCATTCACTTACTAAATTCCATACATCAATAGCCTCTACTGGGGTCTTTTCGGGGCCATATACATTATAATATTCTTGAATTCTTTTTCCTATCCGCTGCCAGGTTTTTTGGAATTCCTCCTCTATAAACCTTGGGCATGCCTCCTTGACAAACTGTAGGAAGTTCTGAAGCACCCCTTTTTCCACCCACGTTCCGTGGGCTTCAATTAGGCCTGTTAAGATCGTTAGAAATAACCTATGGCTATTAACTTGACCCATAATTTTTACTCCTGACTATACACTCTCTTAAGATCCTCTCTTAATAGTCCTACGATGTGTTACTCACCACAGGGAGGGGTCCTTCACCTTCGTCCCAGATTTTCAGGGTCCCTGTTCGGGCGCCAGATGCCGGGGCCAACCGGCAGCAAACCAGGGTTCACAAATTGGGATTCCTGAAATAGGGGGCAAGGACTAGGAAAAAATAGAAGAGAGACAAACAGATGGGGTTCAGGAGGGCTACAGCCCAAATCAGGAACCACAGCTTAAGAAGCCTGTAGCCCAAGACCATAGCCCGGTTTATTTCCAGTTCTCAATCTTAAATACACTTCTTTAAACTAGGGAACTGCCAGGGGCTACATTCGTACAAACAGTATCAAGTCTGAAATAGGTTGAATGAGAAGCTATCAAGTCCCAAACAGGTTAAATGAGAAGCTATTGACACAGCCCAAAATCATGATAAGAGCTTACTTCCTTGTGTACTCAATTGTGCGGGTCCAAGGTCACTGACCCCACAGTCACGGTGACTGACCCCACAGTCAGTCCCCAACAGCTATCAAAGAAAATAAAATACCTAGGAATTAAATTAGAATGTAAAGCACCTTTTTGATGGAACTATAAACCCTGGAGAAGGAAATTAACGCAGAACTGTGGAAATGCAAAAACCTATGCTCCTGCTTTGGAAGAAGTAATATTGTAAAAATGGCAATCTTGATAAGGACTATCTACAAATTCAGTGCAATATTCATCAATATCCCAATGTCATTCTTTAAAGAAACAGAAGAGGAAATCCAAAATTTCACTTGGAATAATAAAAGACCCCTTATAGTCTGTCTTCTTGCATGATACATAATGTTTAATCTCACCTTCTCCACCAAAATCTCACCTTTCTCATTGAGACATAGGTGGCCCTGTTTACTAGCAGCAAAGGATCAAACGCGCAGTTTCAGGTGTCACCACTACCTCAGTTACTGGGTAGATCCAACTCTGTCATCGATTCTGAGGTCTGCTCTGGGAGTCTTGGTCACAAGTTGTTCTGTGGCATCTGCTGCCAGCCTGTGCCTATTTGCTTCCTTTTCCTCCAGCAGCCTACAACAGGGAATGAAGTTCAGGCGCTGATGCTCTCCTTCATATGCAGGGCAGGATGAGCCCAACCCTCCCTCATCTTCCTCTTCCAATTTTTGGGGAAAAATGTGCTGGCAGAAGTCCTCAGGTGTGGGGCATGGCTGATCCACACTTTTAATCCAGGCTGGTCAGGAGGCTGAGATCTGAGTATGGAAGTTCCAAGTCACGTAGAACAGGAAAATCTGATAGATTCTTACTACCAAAAATAAAAACAGCTGGGAATGGAGTTTGGGCTCAAGTGGTAAAGGGCTAGTCTTGAGTACAAATGCTTAGTGCCCAGGCCCTGAGTTCAGGCTCCAGCACTGCCAACAACCTCACTTCAGTGAGATTTTAGCTTTATCCATGTAGGCACATCTCACTAGAATCTTTGCTGGTAGAGATAGTCTTCATAATTTTGTCTAAGGTAAAGGTCCTCCTGGGGTAGTACACAAAAGGTGTCATGGAGAGAGGAGTCCCACTTGCTCCAGGTTTGAAGATGCCATAGTTCAATCCAGCATGGAGTTGGCACATCAGTCTTTTTCCTAGCACCACCTACCAGTGAATGTCAAATGACATTGATTGTTGTGGGATTGTGTGATTGAAGTGCCCCATTAAGGGCAGTGTTAGCACATCCAAACTTGGATACCAGGAATGCTGAAATCTCAAAGCTAAGATTTCTGTTGGCTACAGAAATGCTGGTGTGTCTGTTATTCACTAAAAGTTCAGGTGCAAAGATTCTGAAGCTTGATGCCATGTGTTTATTCCATTTAGTAAAATTATTTTAATGCACTGTATAAGTTAAAACATTTGATAAGGGTCAGGGGTAGTGAAAACATTGTTCTTGAATTCAGGTGTCTGGCAGGGTAATGGGGGGGTGTTGGTGGTGGGACTATGAAGCTGGAGCTGCTATCAAACCATGGATCATGTTCCTCTTTGTCTGGGAGAAATGACTCCAAAGATGAAATTTGAATGGTGAGGAAAAGATGATGATGTACTCAGGAAATTTCTCCTAAACAAATGCTCATGTGGAAGTGGGATGGGGGATGGGCATATCTGAGGAAGAGCTTAAGGGGGCTTTTCATGGCGTTGAGAACGTTCCTTGCGACTTCAGGCATGCAGCAGGGTGTTTTAGATGGCCATTGTGAGATGGATGGTATAAGATTGGAGACAAGATGAATGCTGGGATCCTGCAATGCTCTTGCATGAGTGGCTGGTGGCTCACCTGAAAGAACTAATTATGTCTAAAAAAGAAATCCTGAATTTGTTTTGATTAGATAATACCTGTAATCCGAGGCATATTCAGGATCCTGATCTTAGTATTGTGGTTTAAAACCAACCCAGCAAAGGGAAAAATGCATGAGACTCTTCCTCCCAGTTTAGAGCAAGAACAAAGATTGAAGTAGAGCTGTGGCTCAAGAGCTAGAGTGCTACCTAGAGCAAAGAAAAGCTAAGAAAAAGCTCCAGATCTTGAGTTCAAGGCCAGGAATGAAAGAAGCAAGGTAAAAAAGGGAAGTATGTGAGGAAGGGAAATATATAAATGAAAGAGAGAAGGAACTAGACATTTAAAACTAGAGAATATTTAAAAGTCATCAGTCCTTCTAAGAAAAGTGTTGGAGTATGAGTTCTATATGTGGTGAACTGGAAGCCCATCAGTGACTTGTTAACCAAAGAGTCACCATGATGAGCAAAGGATAGAAATCTGCATGAGCCTCTTAGCGGATGGAGTCACAGAAGAGAACCTCAGCTCCCATCCCATAGTTAGAAGTATATAGAGATGGGGAAGTTGGCATCACCTTGATGTCATTGTGTCCATGGAGACTGGAAGCCATGGCTCTGTGAAAGCACAATGTTCTGGTTACTGAGCTGAGAGGCTGAGAAGAGCCAAGTCCTGGCCATGAAGAAATCAGGGTGGCAGCAGAGCAACTCTGCTGCAGTGTGTGCCTGCTTTGCTGTTCTTATTCTGTGGTGGATCAGGCCGGAGCGGGTGATAGTAACTGTTTTGTGGTCACAAGCCCTTCATCAAGAGCTTCCTCTGGGATCCTCATAAGCTACAGGGTGGCTGGTGGTGGGATGTGTGTGGGGTGGAAGTGAGAGAGGGATGGACGCATGGCAAGGTGGGTGAAGAGATGAGAGAAATGATGAGAGCCCAGTTCATTGGTTTCCAAGGTTAATGTGTGGGAGGTAGAGAGGCATGATGGAGGAAAGATGGTGACAGAGTGAGGCCATCTGTAGTGCCAGCCTGGCCATCATCTGAAGCCCATAGGCAGCTACCTGATCCCTCACTTTGTCCTGCTCCTTGTGGAGGGAATGTCACGTGTACCCAGAGCTAGGGGTGGGGCAATGTTAGTAGCACCTGGAGAACCATTGGCCTCTACCTGGGTGAGGGGTGGTTATGGCTCCCATGCTGGGTGGCCTGATAGGTATGGAACAGATCTCTCCTTAGCTACCACAGTCAGTGGCTGCTCTCCATCTAGGGTTAGGGCACCTGCTCAGCCATCAGGACACCGCATGCCAGGACAGAGGCCTACAATTCAGATGGCAGCACAGGGGTGAAGATGATCTCACCGTAGCCCTAGTTACATGGCTGTCCCTGCATGCAGGACAGGATGAGCTGGGGGAAGATGTTCTCTGTGTTTTTCCACAGCCTATCCCGGCCTCTTCTTGTGTCTGATTAGACCAAGAGAGTACCAGGTTCCCTCTCATAGTCCTGGTTCTTTTTCTTTTACAGTCATGAGGCTTGAACTCAGGTCCTGGGTACTGTCCCTGAGATCTTTTGCTCAAAGTTGATGCTCTACCATTTGAACCATAGTGCCATTTCCAGCTTTTCCTTTTCATGTGGATCTCTGATATCTCCAGTGCTGTGCCTGCAGGGAGGCAATCACCCCACAGACAGAGCTACCTCTGCCGTGACTGTGACAGCCTACAACCCTCACACCCACTCCTTGCACACCCCTCGACTCCAGTTTTAGCTCCTCTTGGACTGGGAGTCCAGCCTACCCCTTCCTACACTCACAAAGGGTCTACAATTGTCTTCCCAGGGTCCTTTTTTCTGCCAGCCACAGTACAGACTGTGCACATCTTGACGATCACAGAGCTCAAAGCCAAAGGCTGAGATGCAGAAGGGGGTGACCCAGTAGCTGCACAGGGCCCATGGATCATCCTGTGCATCCCCCAGCCTGTGACATCCCCCACCCCCTTGGCAGGGAAGCTCCATGCCCACATCCTGATCCCTGGTCCCCTCCAATTCCATTCTCCCTTGGATTTTGCAGACTGTCTACCATCAGGATTTAAAATTCTATTCATCACTTTATGTCCTTATCACTGATTTGCTATTTTGGCAGGATCTCCCCGTGCCTGGAGAGTGGCCATGTCATGTACTCTCTGTGGAGAAGTTGCCCCAGGAGAAGAAATATGCACTTCATGTTAGTGTTGGACAGGGCAGGAGGGCTCTCTAGGATCAGAAGCCACAGGAGGGGTGCAGATGGGGGAATGCTATGGGCCCCAGGGGACAGTGGGAGTTAGGGCACAGTTGGTTCCTTCTGCAGAGTTGACACCGCTTCACAAACCCAACAGAATGAGGTTCACATTACAGATGTCAGAGACAGTGCAGATTGCCAATGGGCGCAGGGGTCACTGTCACCCCCAGATGCTGGCTGCATGCTGGGATGTACGCAGAGATGTTTTCAAGATCTGATAATGAGGATGTTGCAGGGTGTAACCATTATTTTCAGATGGCTCTCTACCTCTCTTGAGCTTCATCTCCATCTTTGGCTTTTTCTTGGCAGTTAACTGGAAATGAGAGTTTCATGGACTTTCCTTTCTGGACTGGCTTCAAACAGAAGCTATGCACAGTTTTCAAACCATACCCTACTGAAGAAGGGAAGCTTGATCTGGTCCTTAACTGGGTTGCACTTTGGCTCCGTTTGCTATGCCTCACGGGAGGGGGCTCATCATTTGTAGACTCAGATCTCATGACCTTCAAAGCCAAATGCTACCTGAAAGTTCAGGGTCCCAGCCTATGTGTTGGGCCTGGGTGAATACATTCTCTGTTATGCTGGGTCATCAACCCATGTTTTAAGCTGGAAGTAGGCAGTGCCACATTTGATAAGAACATCTGCCAGAGATTGTCACCTCATGAAAGCAGATTCTAAATTTGTATTCCATTTCCTGTGGTGGAGAAATCCCCTCCAAGTTAGACAGGCTCATATGCCCCTGCAGGTCACACTCCTAATGCACCGTTGAGTGTCCTCATGGTATTGGGATCTAAGTTTGTAGTCCATGAATTAGCTGGACAAGTGATGACCAACGTGTTGTGGATTAATATGAGAACAATTTAAGAAGCCCTGGAGGAGCATCAACCTGACCCTCTGTGGTGCTATAAATCTGATAGGATGTTCCAGACTGAGAAATAATCACATGGCTTTGTGTTTGGCATCCAGACAAGTGAGTGCATGTCTTAGCTGTCAGCCAATACAGAGGAGGACATGAATAAGTGGGTGGAAAGCATCTGTCAGACCCTTGTCTGGGGGCAGGTGGAGAGAACATAGGAAGGTAGATATCATGGCTGTGGTGGGGCCAAAAAAAAGGGTAAAAGAGGCAAAGGAACCAGGTACTGGTAGCTCAAAACTGTCATCCTAGCTACTCAGGAGTTTGAGATCTGAGGATCACAATTCAAAGCCAGCCCAGGACAGAAACTCCATGAGACTCTTATCTGCAATAAACTACTGAATGCAAGAAGCTCAAGCTCAGTGACAGCATCCAGGCCTAGCGTTCAAAATCCAGGACTGGCAAAAAAAGTATCAAAGGACAAGAAGCTGGTCAAAAGTTAGAGGGACTCTATCTTCACAAACAATACAATGGTAAGTTGCACTCAGAAGAATTGCACAAAATCTGGAAATGCCTGAGACCTATCTATGTATGTTTCCTGTTTGTCTAAATACATATGTTTATGCATTTATATATTAGTATAGAGAGACAGATCAATACATATGACTATACATATATACATAGCCAGACACTTATGGGTGGGTGGTATACTGTGTGAGAGTTTGTGTTTGTGTTTTGTGGATGGCTATCTCTGTTTAAGAAAGATAGAAAATATGTAAATATCTTTAAAAACACTTGATAAAATATAGAGAGACATAAGCTCTTGAGGGAATCTGAAATGACAAGATTATTCACAGGCACGTTTATCCTTATGGATTCCTCAGCAAGTTTTAAGTTTTTTCATTATTTTCTTTCTTTTTTTCAACCAGTGCTAAGGATTTCTCTCAGGGACCAGGTGCTGCCAATTACTAATTTTCTCATGGCTGGTACAAGAGGAACTGAGCCACAGTTCCACTTTTGCATTATTTATTTGTGCTGAACTGAAGATAAAGATTTCTATCAGTGACTTTCTCTCAGGGGCTGGATTCTAACGAGGATCCCCAGACCTCAGCCTTCTCTATAGCTACAATTAACAATATGAGAACCCAGCACTGGGTTCCAATGCACAGGGAAAGAAATTGAGTGAATCTCTCAACTCCAATTAGCTATAATAAGCTAGAAGTGAAAGACCAATACCTTTGAGGAAAAGATGCAAAGGGTTATCACACAGGCCCTATGAGTAAGCCCTAAACCCTGTACACATGTGTGCATGCCCACATTGGCAGATACACACACAAATGCACACACACAATATCTCAGGCAATATTGTATTTTGAATTAATATCCAAAGATTGGACAACAGGATAGCAAGTAATAAAATCTGTTTTTCTTGTCTACATTGAGGGAAAGGGATATGTCACAAGATGCAGAAGCGAAGAATTCAGAGGCAAATGCTGTGAGTAAATAACTTGTAAAAAGCACATTTCTTTTCTTTTCTTTTCTTTTCTTTTCTTTTCTTTTCTTTTCTTTTCTTTTCCTTTTTTCTGCCATTCCTGGTTCTTGAACTCAGGGCCTGAGCATTGCTCTTGGCTTTTCCCAAGTCTAGCCCTGTGCCACTTGAGCCACATTGCCATATGGATTTTTATATCTGTGTGATATTAAGGACTCAAACCTAGATATTCATGGATGCTAGGCAAGCACTCTACCACTGGGCCAAACTCTAAACCCTGATAAAGTATTTATCAATAGTCATCATCATCATATCAAAATATCCTTTCTCCTACAAAGAATGAACACTTATCTATGTCTGTAAGACTTTTGTTTATGTCACCAATGCTTCTGTGATTTTCCCACTTGCATTTTTACAGATGACAGCACAGATATTCATCAGGAAGAAAAAGAGATTAGGATACAGAAACCTAACAACGTCCTAGTAGATTGAAGTGAAAAATATATGCAAGATGGCCTGGGTGTTTCATCTATTTGTAGAGTGCTTGGCTACCACACAAAAAGACTCCAGTTTGATTCTGCAGTACCATATACATAGAAAACGCTGGAAGTGGTGCTGTGGTTTGGTGGGATAGCTATAGCCTAAAGAAAGCCTAAGAACAATGGTCAGGCTCTGAGGTCAAGTCCCAGGACTAGCAAAAAAAATGTGCAAGAGGCAAAATGCAAGCTGAGAAGGCACTGTGAAGCAAAATGTCTTGTGTAGGGTAAGGGGAATAGTAACAGTTAAGCTTGGATCTTACCTAAGAAAGGCTCCTTGAACCTGAGACCAGGCTAGCACTTGCGCCTAGTTAGTGACTTGGGATTTGAACAAAAAGGTGTGCTGTTTACTACATCCATATGTGAGGTGGGAAGGGAGATTCAGCCTCCAGTATGTCTTTGCGGAGGTCTTCTGTGAGCAAGGAGCTTTGGTCATTGGGCCTTGAAAGGTGACCCTACGTCCCTCACAATGGAACAGAATATGGAACCCTGGTAACCAAGCTACTGTATGTGACAACCAGCTCAAGCCAGCTCCCTTGGCCTGTGGCTCAGGAACCAGAAAGATGTTGCTGTGCTGTTGTCAAAGGTCAGGAGGCTCACATCTCAGGCATGAGAGATATGGATGTCTCATTTGAAGAAGTAGATGCTGGATCAGTGCCAAGCCAAAATTCCAGTATATCAGGCATTTCTCTAGGAAGAAAGCCAGGAAACTCCAGGGCAACTCAGATGAGGTATATTGAGAGGAAACCTATTTGAACCCATCATCCTGCCCACACACTACAACCTTCTTGTGTGCTTTCAAGTGACTCTACTGAGATTAGAGTGTGTCATTTCCAATCTACTCTATTCCAATTCTTCAGTGTGAAGTGTGGTCCCATTCCTATGTTTGAAATATCCACTGTTTTGCCAACACAGTGTGACGGTAAGTCAGCTCAGACTCTGAATGAGCCTTGTAACCTATGGATCCTGGAGGAAGGCCTGTTGGAGATGCTGCTGACAAAGCTGATCCCTGCCTACCAGCAAGGTGATCTCTTTTATGTGGGAAACTTCCTGCACAATTTCAAATAGTGGAGGACAATGTAGTAGTTGCTGGAAATTCTCTTGAAAAGTGAGTGTTCCCCCTCCAAACCCAGGTTTGATCACCCCTCCTGTCCAAGTCTTGGAATACTTGGCTCCTCTCTGAGCCTGTTTGGTTCACTGCGGTGTTCACAGGGAGCTAAGCATGATACAAGTGCACAAACTACTTTATTATGACTGGGACACCATGCCATTTCATTTCCCTCACTAGCTACTGGAGTCTCAACAGTGTGCTTACTGAGAAGTTGGATTTCAGGCATGAGTAAGTGGCTCCCAACTGCAGCCCTCACCTAGGTGACATCCTAGGAAATCCCATTTCCCAGTAAGAAATGAGGTGTCAGTACTAATGGCGGAGGCCTGTGAAATACTGGAGTGAGAGGAAAAGCTGGGGGCTGAATCACTTTTGAGCCATCAGGGAGGGATTGTGATAGCTTTGCCTGTTAGAACCTGAAAGCATTTACATTTTGGTGTGTGGTCCAGTGCTGCCACTTGAACCTGAACCCAGGTCTAAATGCCATCCCTTTGGTGTTCAAAAATTAGCACTGTACCATGTGAGTCATAGGTCAAGTTCTGGCTTTTTGCTGCCTAATTGAAGACAAGTGCCTTTAGATTTTACTGACTAGACTGGATTTCCACTGTGATCTTCAGAGCTCAGCCTGCTGGGTGGCTAAGATTAGAGGAATGAGCATTTAGTTCTTTATTTAGAGCATTCACTTATTGATTTATTTAGAGCATTTACTTAGTTAATTTAAGGTGCGTTTACTTTGGACAGATGCATAGAGTCCTCTCTCAGAAGCTTCTGGAAGTGGGGTTTAAAAGTTATCCTGTTCTCGAGTGTCTCGGACCCCCCTCCGAGCACATAAGTGCACATCTCTGCAGGACAGCCACAGCATTAGAGTCCTGCAAGGAAGGGGCTTTGGTAGAAGGCTCAGGATGGAGAGAGAAGGCTCTCACTATCCTTATACCGAATGTGCCCACAGCATCATGTGTTTCATCTATACGATGTTAATGGAGTTCTACCCCAGTGATTTCTCCGAGTTCAAGAACTGCCACACCCTGACACAACTCAAGCTCTATATGAGGCTCCACATGCAGGCTTTGGACCTGCTCTTCTAAACGCATACTTTTTGACCAGCTTGAGGAATGTGCGACCAGTAAGACCAAGAATAAGTAGAAGTCCTGGTGTGGGTGCCTCAGAGCCTGTGAGTAGGAAGCCCATGTGGTCTAGATATTGGTTGGCCCTTACTTCTACAGAGCTTGGCAAAATGCCCTTTATGGGTGGTGTCAGCCAGGTAATGTCTGTCCTCTGAAAGGACTCGGGAATAAGCACTCATTAGAAAGACCCTACACCTCCTCAGTGTTCAGTCCAAACTCCAGTTCTACAGGTTCCTCCATTAGATCCTCATGGCAGTTGAGTGACACTTCAACTTACAGAGTCCACTCTGTCCACTCTGTACCTATTTCCATTCTTAGGTTTGGGGCATCGTGGAAGAGCTTATCCTGAACTCCGGATGAAAAACCCACCAATGGAGCTGGTGACTGATGGAGACAGAGAATCATCACTGCACTCCAGAAAGCATGGGCCTTCTGTAGAAATTACCAAACAGGTTTAGAGTCCTGTGGATATACCTTTTGCTCTGAACCCCATGTGTGACACAGTTGAACCTGCAGATACTATGGAGGAAGAAAAAGAGCAGCCAGATTTCCTTCCGTTTCCTTTCACACTCCACCCAGAGTCAGTCCATCTGAGTCAGAGTACCACTCCACTTATTGTGCAAGCTGAAGGGGCACACGCTGGGCTCATGGAAAATGTCCCCATGGGAAGCAGCAAGTGTACTCTCAATACTGGATTCATTGGAGGAAAATGAATCCATCCTCACAGAATATCCAGATCCATCCATCTCACTAAAAGAGACTCAATCTCCATTCGACAAACCAGAATCCATCCCCCTCTTAACTCAGGAAGGACATTCTGTTTCTCATGAGGAAGGAGACCCTTCTGAGGATTCTGAAGTAGAATTACTGTCTGAAGGCAACTTGGAGGCCAGTCTGGATTTAGAGCTTCCCTGTCCTCTTCTTAAAAGACATCTCTTTATCTTGCTCTCATGATTCTTGTCAAGTATTCATTGTATTTACTTTGCGAAACATAAGAAATTAATAACTAAAATTCCTTTTTATTAGTTTTATAGCATTACTACAATTTTAGGAGAAAATTACCTAGAATGTTTATTTTAGAGTTCAAGTAATCCATTTTGATAAATATATCAACCTACATCATTTATTTGAACACATTTTAAACTATTTTTTTCAGGAATGAAAATACATATATATTTGTTGTAAATGAAATTTATGACTTGGGGGGAAGGGAAAGAGAAAAGGGGGGAGGGGGTAACAGTGTTTACAAGAAATGTACTCATTACATATGTAACAGCAATCTCTTTGTATATCACTTGACAACAAATTTTTTGAAAAGTACAATAAGTTTAAATGTCTACTTTG
The DNA here is from genome assembly GCF_031878675.1 of Megascapheus bottae. Classification (NCBI taxonomy): domain Eukaryota; kingdom Metazoa; phylum Chordata; class Mammalia; order Rodentia; family Geomyidae; genus Megascapheus; species Megascapheus bottae. The sequence goes on along the minus strand of NW_028327641.1, from coordinate 891,107 downwards.
GGCAGAATTTTTTTTTGCCAGTACTGTGCTTAGACTCAGGACCTGAGCACGATCCTTGTTTTTGTTTTTGTTTATTCTTAAGGCACAAGTTCTATCACATGTGCCACAGCACCACTTTTATCTTTTTTTATCTATGTTGTGCTGAGGAATTGAACTTGGGTCTTCATTCATGCTCGGCAAGAACTCTTCCACTAGGCTTAACTTATGGCCCCAGTGGGAAGGAAGTTTTCCATAAAATATGTAGGAAATATGTCCACTAAGGAAAAGCCATCAAAAATAGAAGAAAAATTATATACTTAGATAACGACATGCCAGTATTATGGCAGATCTCTGTAATTCTAGCTTCAAGAGTGGCCTATTTGGACCGGGAGTTGGCTGGCTGAAGTAAAGTACTATCCTTGAGCAAGCCCTAGGACAGTGCTCTGGCCATGAGTTGAAGCCATAGGACATGCAAAAAATAATAATTTAATGCCCGTGACTGGTGGCTCACCCTGGTAACCCTAGCTACCCTGGAGGATCGAGGTTCAAAGACGGCCCAGGCATAAAAATCTGTGAGAATCTTATTTCCAAATAATCCAGAAAATTCAAAATGACAAAAAATGACAATGTGCCTCAAGTGGTAGAGCTCTTTCCTTGAGCTGAAGAGCTTAAGGTAAACATCCAGGCCCAGAGTTCAAGCCCCATGAGTGAAAAAAAGAAAACGAAAAAGAAAGCCCTTATGTAAGGCTGGAGTGCACTAGTGGTAGTTTGCTTGCCTAGTATGCACAAAGCCCTGTGTTCAATTACTCTGTACCACTTACACCAAAAAAAAAAAGCTGGAAATGATCTCAGAAGGTTGGGTTCTGAGGATCACAGTTCAAAGCCAGGCCAGACACTAAAGTCCATGAAACTGTTACTTCCACTTAATCACCAGAAAACCAGAAGTGACACTGTGGATCAAGGTGCTTAAGGTTGTAGCCTTGAGCTGAAGAGCCCAGGGACACTGCCCAGGTGCACAATTAAAGTCTTACAACCAAAGGAGAGAGAGAGAGAGAGAGAGAGAGAGAGAGAGAGAGAGAGAGAGAGAGAGAGAGAGAGAGAGACTGAGAGAAACAGAGAGAGACAGAGACACAGAGAGACAGAGAGAGAGACAGAGAGAGAGACAGAGAGAGAGACAGACAGGCAGGCAGACAGACAGAGACAGAGACAGAGAGACAGATTCAGAGACATCAAACAGTCAGGCACTGCTGGCTGAAGCGTGTAATTCTAGCTACTATGGAGGCTGACTTTGGAGGATCTTGGTTCAAAGCCCAAAGCCAGCCTGGGTACATATGTTTGTGACACTTACATCACCAATTAACTACCAGAAACCAAAAATGGAGCTGTAGAGGAAGAGCGTTAGCCTTGAGCTGAAGAGCTCAGGGACAGTGTCCAGGCCCAAAGTCCAAGCACCATGACGAATCAATAATAAAAAAAGAAGATAGCTAATAGTAATGATGAATAATTTTGGGCTGGGAGTTTGGCCTAGTGGTAGAGTGCTTGCCTAGCATGCACGAAGACCTGGGTTCAATTCCTCAATACCACATACATAGAAAAATGCTGGAAGTGGTGCTGAGGCTGAAGTGGTAGAGCCCTAGCCTTGAGAAAATATAAGGACAGTGCTCAGTCCCTGAGTTCAAGCACAGGACTGGCCAAATCAAAAGTAGTAGAGCACTGGCATTGAACTGAAGATCTGAGGAACAGCCCAGGCACAGAGTTCAAGCACCGCAAACAACAACAACAAAATCTATGAAATGGCAGTGGTGGTTTTAAGCCAAGCAAAAATAGAGTAGAAACTGGTAAAATACATATTTGTGAGTAAGCAAAATAGCCAGACTTATGCATTAGAACAGGATAGCAACTTGAAAAAAAATTTTGTTTTCCATCTCACTAGGTCCTGTCTCTTAATTTATTCAAGTAAGTAAAATGCTGGGTTTTATAATCATTGCTCTGAATATTAGAAAATCATAATATCTCTCATTAACCAACAAAGACCAGGAACTGGGGCTTCGTTCAAATGGCCGAGTATCAGGCAAGAGAAGAAAAAATTGAAGTAAGAACTTGAAGTTCTTGATCCAGAACCTGCATAGTAACAGAGCAGCAGCCTGGTGATGGTACCTCACACCTATAATCTTAGCTACTCAGGAGGCTAAGATCTGAGAATCAAAGTTTAAAGCCAGCCAAAGTACCCAGTTAACTGCCAGAAAAACCAGAAGTGGCACTGTGGCTCACAGATTAAAGCACTAGCCTTGAGCTGAAGAGCTCAGGGACAGTGCCCAGGCCCAGAGTTCAAGCCCCACAATTGACAAAAATCAAACAAGCAAACAAAACTCACAAAGAAGCCTGCAGACCATAGTGGTTCTGCTGAGTCTCTTCTCTATGGGGATCAGGAAACATTTCACTTTTTCTGTCTCATCCCATCTCAGCATTCATACTAAAATAAGACTGTGCTGAAAGTCAATTTATAAAAATGTTTTTCATGAAGCACCCTGAAATATTCATCGCTTATATCTCAATTGAAGATAGTTGATTTGGGGCTGCATTGGTAGAGTGCTAGCCTTGAGCAGAAAAGGTCAGGGATAGAGCTGAAGCACTCAGTTGAAGACCCAGTGCCAACTCACAAAAGAAATTATGCACTTTATACATATTTTCTAATTTCTTAATGAATTTTTCAGTCTGTATAAATATAGGGTACAATCTTAGAGTTGTTTTGATTTGCATTTCTTTTATGACCAGAGATGTTGAGCATTTCTTCATGTGTCTATAGGCCATTTTTGTTTCTTCTTCAGGAAGACTCTCTTTAAGTCTTTGGCCCATTTTTTAATGGGATGGTTGTTACTTTGGAGGTTAGTTTTGGAGTGATTCAATTTTGTGAGTTGTTGATATATTTTAGATAGGAGGCCTTTGTCCGTTGTTTGGTTGGTGAAGATCTTCTCCCACTCTGTAGGCTTCCTGATTAGTTTACTAGCTATGTCCTTTGCCATACAAAAGCTCTGCAGTTTACTGCAGTCCCACTTATCCAGCCTTTCTCTGATTTGTTGTGATTCTTGGTCCTTATTAAGAAAGTTTCGACCTGTGCCAAGGAGGCCTAGTGTATCTCCTATTACTTCCTGTAGAGTTTTCAATGTGTCAGCTTTTACCTCCAGGTCTTTGATCCATTTGGAGTTAATTCTAGTGCAAGGTGACAAGGAAGGATCCAGCTTTAGTATTCTGCAGGTGCTTAACCAGTTGTGCCAGCACAACTTTTTGAAGAGGCTGTCTTTCTTCCATTCTATTTTTTTGTCTCCCTTGTCAAAGATTAGGTGGCCATAGGTCTGTGGTTTAATATCTGGGTCCTCAGTTCTATTCCATTGGTCTTCAGGCCTGTTCTTGTGCCAGTACAAAGCTGTTTTGAGAATTATAGCTCCGTAATAGAGTCTAAAGTTTGGAATTGAAATTCCTCCAGCGCTGTTCTTTCTGCTAAGAAGTGTTTTTGCTTTTCGGGGTCTTTTATTATTCCATATGAAATTTTGAATTGCCTCAGCCAGAATGGCCAGGATCAGGAAAACGAATGACAACAGATGCTAGAGGGGATGTGGCCAGGAGGTATCAGTACTACACTGTTGGTGGGAGTGCAAACTCGTTCAACCACTGTGGAAAGCAGTGTGGCAGTGCCTCAAAGGCTATGGAAATGGAAAGACTTAGAAAAAATCATATTTAGTGAAGTAAGCCAGACTCAAAGGAACTTAGGCTCAATGGTTTCCCTCATTCGTCATAATCAGTAGAAACCTTGGGCTCTACTAGCAGAGACTTGCAATATAGCAAAATCTTGATACATAGGGACATATAATGTGAAACTAATTGAAAGGACCTCCAGGATAGTGAAACAAAAGCCATATAATGAATGATTGTTGTCCTTAATGTACTATGTTGTCTCTCATCTCCTTTGCTGTCCCTTGGTTACCTCATATTGGTATAGTATCTCACTTTGTTATCTGATATATTGAATTTATTTGTATTTGGATATTTGACATTTGATAGGTAAGGGGGGAAAATCAAGACGGGTGGGGGGTGTGGGGGGGGGAGGGAAAAGGGTACCAAGACATGTGAAAGGCTATCAATGTATGTGAATTAATGCACCTTCTGTCTCGCAAATATCATGTAACCCTTTTGCTAATTACAATAAAAAAATGCAAAAAAAAGAAAAAAGGAAAGCAGAAAATAGTTCTGTCACTCTAGTGGTATAGCACAAGCCTTGAGAAAGACAACGGACAGTGCTCAGGCTCTGAGTTCAAACCCCAGGACTGGCACACAATAAAAAGGGATGAGTAAATGGAGTAAGTCTAGTGTAAATTTGTTATGTATAATTTTCTCTTAAAATTTCTAAAAGATTTTTATTATTGTCACTGAAAAAGTACCCAGATATTTTGATTGCCTAGAGCTGTATATATATATATGTATATATAATGTACGTATATGCATATGTAAATATTCACACACATGTATACCACAATTTTGTCAATGAAAAATGTATGAAAAGTAAACTAAAATGAATTTTTTGTTTTTAGGATTGAATGATTCATCTCATATAGATACATTTTAGTGTTTAAACAAAAAAATATATAAATAAATAAATAAACATAGGGTACATTCCTTGTTACTTAAGTAAGATTGCTGTTTTTTTTCTTTTTGTCAGTCCTAGGGCTTGGACTCAGGGCCTAGACATTTTCATTGGACTCGCTTGCCCAAGGTGAGTGCTCTGCCTCTTGAGACACAGCACCACTTCTAGCTTTTTTCTGAGTATGCGGTACCGGTGAATAGAACCTAGGTCTTCATGCATTCTAGGTGAACACTCTACCATTAGGCTACATTCCCAGGCAGTGAGATTCCTCTTACAGTCATTGTATGTTCACAGAGTTTGATCTCACACACTTTAGGGCCCTGGTTGGATTTGACCTGTGATCCTAAGCCCTGAGCCTCCTAAGTAGCTGAAATTAAGTTGTGAGCCAGCATGATGGCTTCCATTCTTTTTTCTACAAAAATATATGTAGTTATCTAAAATATATCTATAGCTGAAAAACATGAATCTCTCCCAAACAAATCTTCAAAGAAACAACCATCCTATTAAAAGGTGGGCTAAAGACTTAAAAGAGTATTCTCTGAAGAAAAAATTAAAATGGGCTTTAGACACATGAAGAAATGCTCCATATCTCTAGCAATAAGGAAAATGAAAATCAAAACAACTTTGAGATTCCACCTGACTCCAGTCAGAATGGCCATTATCAAGAAATCTAATAAGAGATACTGGTGGGGAAGTGACCAGGGGGGATCACACCTACACTGTTGGTGTGAGTGTAAACTCATTCAACCAATAAGGAAAGCAGTGTGGTGGTTCCTCAAAAGACTGAACATAGAGCTCCCCTATGATCCAGCAAATCCACTACTTGGCATCTACCCAATTGTCCAGAAAAAAGGGCATACTAAAGCCACTAGCACAATGATGCTCATTGCAGCACTATTTACCATAGCAAAGATATGAAACCAACCCAGATGCCACTCAGTAGATGACTGAATCAAGAAGATGTGGTACTTATACACAATGGAATGCTATGCTGCCATCAGAAGGAATGACATCGCCCCATTTGTAAGGAAATGGAAAGACTTGGAAAAATTCATATTAAGTGAAGCAAGCCAGACCAAAAGAAACATAAGCTCAATGGTTTCCCTCATTTGTAATAATTAGTTCACATCTAGGACTCTCCTAGCAGAGGATTACAATAACTCAAAAACCTAGGTATATAAGGTCATATAGGATGAGTCTAAATGAAAGGACCTCCAGGATATGGGAACAAGAGCTATATCTTGTGTCATCGTTGCTCTTAATCTTGTGTGATTTTTGTCCTTAAGCTACTATGTTATTTCTCATCTCTTATTTTGCCCTTTGGTTAATGTCAGATTGTTACTGTATCTGATTTTTTCCTTGGCATATTGTATATATGTTTATTTGTTTATGTCAAATAGGAAAGGGAAGGGGGGAAACGAGATGATTGGGAAGGGGAGGGGAGAGGGAACTGGGGACAAAAACATGTGGAGTGGAATAAATGTGTGAGAAGTAATGCAGTCCACTACCTGTAAATCTAATCGTAACTCCTCTATACATTACCCTGAAAATAAAAAAGAGACTATAAAAATATCTGTAGAAAATAAGGCTGGATGATGGAAACAACCAGATGCCCTACTACAAAAAAATGTGATACACACACACACACACACACACACACACACACACACACACACACAATGGAATGATATATAGCCAACCGACAAGATAAAATAATTGCATTCTCGGGGAAGTGGATGAAAAGGAAAAACATCATATTAAGTGAAGTAAGCCAAACTCAAAGGAACATAGGCCCAAGAGTCTCCCTCATTTGTCAAATTCAGTAGAAACCTTGGGTTCTGCTACCAGAGATTTACAATAGAACAAAATCTAGAGACATCATGACAAATAGTATGACACTAAATGTAAGGACCTCCAAGATAAAGAAACAAAACTCATATAATGAGTGATTGTTGTCCTTAATGAACTATGTGATCTCTTATCTCTTTTGCTATCCCTTGGTTATATCATATTGTTACAATATTTCACCTTGTTTTCTGATATATTTCATATGTGTCTAATTGGTTATTTGAAATTGGATAGGGAAGGGGGGAAATGAACATGAGTGGGGGTAGGGGAAGGGAAATGGGGACCATATCATTACATGGGGTATCAAAGTTTGAGAAGTATTGCACCTTCTATCTGGTGAATATAATGTAATCCTTCTATAAATTACAATAAAAATAAATACATAAAAAGAAGATCTGCACAGAAAAAAATAATAATGGCATTTTTGGGGTAGTGGATGAAATTAGAGTGAATCCTGTTGAGTGAGATAAGTCAAGACCAAGGAAAAAAAGGTACATGGTATCCTTAATATATGGATATTAGTTTCAAACAGTAGTAGAGCGATGATTGAATAGTTGATACCCAAAGTTCTGGACATAATTTTGGAGATATAAACATAACGACTTAGACATAAAAATGTAGGATGGACTATACACTCTATAGACATGTGTTTTATTATAGATTAATCTGTATCTATGACATACAAAGACTCAGCTTAATTTTTATTATATTCTAAAATTTATGTGCCAGTGATTGTATAGCGATTCCCTTCTTGAATACTTGTTGGTTAAACAAAAACATATGAAATATGATGTAAAATTCAATGTTAATAAATTTTTTTAAAGAAAGAGGCTAGAGGTAAATAACACTAATGTACTTGCTCTAAGTGGTACAGAAATTTTCTTAACGAATCAAGGAGTTTTATTACATCTTTATGCAATTATTTTAGTTCTGAGTGTTCTACACTCAATGATACTTCTGGAAAGATGATATAGGTGACTTTGTAGATGGTATGAAGACATACTGGCCTAAACGTAGAATAAAGCATTGTTAAGTGCCTGTTAGCTGTCCAGATTCTACTGGAATATGTGGAATGAATTTATTAAGCACAATGCAGGTTCTTAGTCAGGTCAGGATCAAGATTATGTGGTTCCATGAGATGAATGAGGAAAGATCAGAAAAATCTACTAAGATATCCAGATATACTTTTGAAACTAAGGTATCTGGACTCCTTTTTTTTCTTGGTGGGGAGCTTGAACTTTGGACCTGGGCAAGGTCTCTTAGTTCTTTTTCCTCAAGGCTAATGCTGTACAGTTTTAGCCACAACTCCACTTAGTTTTTGGGTGGATAAGTGGAGAGAAGAATCTTGCAGTTTTTCTTGTTTTTGTTTTTTTGCTTGCAAAGGCTTTGAATCACCTTCTCCCTGGCTAGTAGAATGACAATTATGACCCTCCAGCGCCTGGCTAGTGATTTTTTGAAAATTGGACTTTCTTCCAAATCACGTAACTGGTTCCCAGCAAAGTTTTGAAGCCTGACTTAAATGTGACAGATTTTTGTCACTTGGAGACACTCTGTGCTGAACGTTAGAAATCTACCAGCTGAGACACAGTGGCACTTCCAGTTTTTGTTTATGTGGTGCTGAGGAATGGAATCCAGGGTTTCATACATGCTAGGCAAGCTACATTTTCAGCCCAAGGTTTTATGTTTTGTTTTTTCAGTGTAGTTGCTTCTAAGGTACTGCATGATGTTCTTTCATTTTCTTTGCTTTTTACCTCTTTTCTTCTTTTTCCCTTTAGTTTTATTCTCTGTAGTCACTGTGTTTAATTCGGGTACCCTGTGTCTTGTACATAGGTTTATGTGATTTGGGGAATGGAGAGGGTATAATAAAATGGTAAAAAAAAAAAAAGGAAAAAGGGTGAACCAATTGAACAGTGATACTTGGAAGACATTAAACGGAAATGAACTGAACAATCTGGGAGGAGAGGGGGCTGAGGGTAGGAAAACAGAGAAAAATGAGGGAGGGGATAACAATTTTCTTAAGAAATGTGTTCATTACTTATGTAACCGTATGCCAACTATATATTGACTTAACAAAAAAATTAACTTAAAAAATAATTTAGCCGGGTATGGTGGCTCACACTTGTAAATGTAGCTACTCAAGAGGCTGGGATCCAAGGATAGAAGTTCAAAGTCAGCCTGGGCACTGAAGTCCCTGTGACTCTTATCTCCAATTAACCACCAGAAACCCAGAAGTGTCCCTATGGCTCAAGGGATAGGGCAGTAGTCTTGAGCTGAAAAGCTCAGTGACAAGACCCAGGTGCAGAATTACAGTCCCATGACTTGAATGATGAATGATACTAGCCAGGCTCTGTGCGCTCACACTTGGAATCCTATCTACACAGAATCAGGTTTGAATCCAGCCCAAACAAATTGCATGATATTCTGATTTACAGTTCATTACCAAAAATCTGGAAGTGGAGCTGTGGATCAAGTGGTAGAACACTAGCCTGAAGTAAAAAAAAACATTTAAGGACAGTTCCCAGCCCCGGGTTCAAGTCCCAGGACTTGCATAAAACAAACAAAATGTGACGCTGAGTCCTCCATCATTTGGTGTTATAGTTCAATATTCTTGATATGCGTCTTAGAAATTAAGTCCCTAGCAAATACTCTCCCCTGAAATTCTGCTTCATATCTGATTCATAGAATTTCAGCATCATTACTATCACCTTCCAGTTAGCATAGCAGTCTACTACTGAAAATTTGAAGAAAACTTTTGAGTAATCCTAATAAATCTGTGTATCATCTGCACACACATCAAATCAGCAGCAGCTATGTTCTACTATTATCTAAATGTATTTAATCCCTTCTTGAGTTAATGAGCCTTAAAGAGTAAAACATATGAAATAGTTATGAAACTAACAGTCACCATTCTTCTACCTAATATTGTAATATAAGTTTATAAATGCAAGGACTATTCTGAAGTGTGCAGAAGATAGCTTCTAATTATAATATTCTCATGAAGTATAGTTTTTAGGAAACATGTTGCTTGCTTTGGGAAAGCAAAGGCAAGGAAAAATGATATAGGTAAGTTCCCTTTTTATCAGAAGTAAAATACAATTGGGTTTAGGTCAACTTCATTCATTCCGTGCTGATGAAACAAATATTTGCAATTCATGAGGCCAGTCACTTCATTGTGATGCACAATCAGCCAGCTTAGATCAATCTTCCAAAAAAGGAAAGGAACAAATGAGAAGCAATTAAGGTTTCCAAAATGAACCAGGTGGTGGTGGCAGCTCACACTTGTAATTCTATCTACTCAAGGCCTGAAATCCAAGGATCTGGATTAAGTCTGTCTGGGATGAAAATATTCCTGTCTGAAACATCATCTCTGTTATCACAGCCTAGCTGATACACTCTGCCCAACAGGTTCCAAACACCAAAGTCCATTTCCTATCTGAAATACTAGCAAACGTACTCACACATTATTTCCTCTTTAGGAGATAGTTGAAACATGTACCAGAAACATTTCCCTGGATTCAGAGTGGAAGTGGAAATATATACTCACTAGAAGCCCATCTAGTAAATTACAGTCAATCATCTTTCCTCACATCTTGTTAGTTAAATTGAACAATGAGTGTTTGGATCAGAAGCGATGTGTATGAGCATACAGCTTGTAAAAGTACTGTAATACTAGCTACTCAAGATAAGCTGAGACCTGAGGATTCCAGTTCAAAATCAGCCATGCAATAAATTCCATAAGATTTTTACCTCTAATTAACCAGCAAAAAACACAGCGTTAAATTGTGCTTAAAATGCCACAGGCCTAAGCTTTGCATAAAAGTGCTAAGGGGTAGCATTCAGGATCCCACTCTCTCCACTCCTTTTTAACATAGTACTAGAATTCCTAGGCAGTGCAATAAGGCAAGAAGCAAGCATACAGGGGATCCAAGTAGGGAAAGAGGAAATAAAACTATCCCTCTTTGCAGATGACATGATTCTGTATTTAAAGAATCCTATAGACTCTACTCCCAAGCTCCTTGAGCTGATTGAAAGCTTTGGAAGGGTAGCAGGCCATAAAATCAACCCTCACAAATCAACTGCCTTCCTTTACGCCAACAGTGAGAGGAATGAGGCAATAATCAGGAAAGAAACTCCTTTCACAATAGCCTCAAAGAAAGTAAAGTACCTAGGAATTAGCTTAACTAAGAATGTAAAGGACCGTTTAGATTAAAACTTTAAAACCCTAAAAAAGGAAATTAAAGCAGAACTAAGGAAATGGAAAAACCTCCCATGCTCCTGGATTGGAAGAATCAACATTGTGAAAATGACAGTCTTGCCAAGGGCTATCTACAAATTCATGCAAAACCCATCAACATCCCAATGTCATTTTTTAAAGAAATAGAAGAGGCAATTCAAAATTTCATATGGAATAATAAAAGACCCCGTATAGCAAAAACACTTCTTAGCAGAAAGAACAGCGCTGGAGGAATTTCAATTCCAAACTTTAGACTCTATTACAGAGCTATAATTCTCAAACAGCTTGGTACGGGCACAAGAATAGGCGTGAAGTCCAATGGAATAGAACTGCGGACCCAGATATTAAACCACAAACCTATGGCCACCTAATCTTTGACAAGGGAGCCAAAAAAATAGAATGGAAGAAAGATAGCCTCTTCAACAAGTTCTGCTGGCAGAACTGGTTAAGCACCAGCAGAAAACTAAAGTTGGATCCTTCTTTGTCACCTTGCACTAGAATTAACTCCAAATGGATCAAAGACCTGGAGGTAAAAGCTGACACACTAAAGTTTACAGGAAGGAATAGGAGATATACTCGGCCTCCTTGGCACAGGTCGAAACTTGCTTAATAAGGACCAAGAATCACAACAAATCAGAGAAAGCCTGGATAAGTGGGACTGCATTAAACTGCAGAGCTTTTGTATGGCAACGGATATAGCCAGTAAACTGATCAGGAAGCCTACAGAGTGGGAGAAGATCTTCACCAACCAAACAACGGACAAAGGCCTCATATCTAAAATATATCAACAACTCAAAAAATTGAATCACTCCAAAACTAACCTCCAAAGTAACACCCATCCCATTAAAAAATGGGCCAAAGACTTAAAGAGAGTCTTCTCTGAAGAAGAAACAAAAATGGCCTATAGACACATGAAGAAATGCTCAACATCTCTGGTCATAAAAGAAATGCAAATCAAAACAACTCTAAGATTCCACCTCACTCCAGTTAGTATGGCCAGGATCAGGAAAACGAATGACAACAGATGCTGAAGGGGATGTGGCCAGGAGGGATCACTACTACAATGTTGGTGGGAGTGCAAACTCATTCAACCACTATGGAAAGCAGTGTGGCAGTGCCTCAAAACGCTAAACATAGAACTCTCCTATGACCCAGCAATTCCACTATATGGCATTTACCTAACAATCCAGAAACAAGTGCATACTAAACCCACTAGCACAACAATGTTCATTGCAGCACTATTCACCATAGCAAAGATATGGAACCAACCCAGATGTCCCTCAGTTGATGACTGGATCAACAAGTTGTGGTATTTGTACACAATGGAATTCTATGCTGCTGTCAGAAAGAATGACATCACCCCATTTGTTAGGAAATGGAAAGACTTTGAACAAATCATATTAAGTGAAGTAAGCCAGACTCAAAGGAACTTAGGCTCAGTGGTTTCCCTCATTCGTCATAATCAGTAGAAACCTTGGGCTCTACTAGCAGAGATTTGCAATAGAGCAAAAGGCCATATATAAGGCCATATAATGTGAAGCTAATTGAAAGGACCTCCAGGATATTGAAACAAAAGCCATATAATGAATGATTGTTGTCCTTAATGTACTATGTTGTCTCTCATCTCCTTTGCTGTCCCTTGGTTATCCCATATTGGTATAGTATCTCAATTTGTTTTCTGATATATTGAATTTATTTGTATTTGGATATTTGAAATTTGATAGGGAAGGGGGGAAAACCAAGACATGTGGGGGGTGTGGGGTTGGAGGGAAATGGGTACCAACACATGTGAAAGGGTATCAATGTATGTGAATTAATGCACCTTCTATCTTGCAAATATCTTGTAACCCTTTTACTAATTACAATAAAAAAATGAAAAAAAAAGAAAGTTGTAGTGTGTGGGGAGGATGATGGGGTCAAATACATTTCTTCTTAGCAATTTACCTCATCTGGTTGCCCTGGATTTTCCTGGCCTTCTTCTTAGAGAAAGGCCTGTTATACTGGATTTGTGGCTTGGCAATGATCTAGCATGTACATCTTCGAGTAAGACATCCACAACTTACATGCCTGAGACTCGAGTTTCCTGACCTTTGGCAACAGCACAGCTACATCTTTCTTCCTCCTGAGCCACAGGCCAAGAGAGCTGGTTTGAGCTGGTTGTTAGTTACAGTGGCTTGGTTACCAGGGTTCCATATTCTTTTCCATTGTGTGGGAGGCAGGGTCAGCTTTCAGGGCCCAATGACCAAAGATCCTTGCTCACAGAAGACCTCACCAAAGACATAATGGAGGCTGAATCTCTCCTCCAATCCCACAATATACATGTGGATGTAGTAAACAGCACACCTTATTTGTCCAATCCCAATGTCTTCCACTAGGCCCAACTACCAGTCTGCTCTCAGGCTCAAGGAGCCTTTCTTAGGTAAGATCCAAACTTAAGGGTCCATATTGCCCTCATCTTTTACAAAACATTTGCTTCACAGTGCCTTCTCTGCCTACATTTTGCCCCTTGTCGAATTTTTTTTTTGTTTTTGCTAGTCTTGGGACTTGAACTCAGAGTGTGAACATTGTTCTTGGGCTTTCTTTAGGCCTTAGCTGTCCCACTGAGCCACAGCACCACTTGCAGGGTTTTCTATGTATGTGGTAATGAGGAATCAAACCTGAGTCTTTTTGCGTGGTAGCCAAGGATTCTACCACTAGGTCAAACACACAGGACATCTTGCACATATTTTTGACGTCAATCTACTACGATATTATTAGGTTTCTGCGGCGAGCTCCTCGACCAGCGAGGAAGAACGACCACCACTCGAGGATTCTTCTCAAAATCATACTTTATTGGAGAGCCTTTTGATTGAAGGGGGAGCAGGAAGCGAAAGGGCCGAGGCATCAAAAGCAGCAGCTTATATAGGGAACAGGAACACGGGTCGCTCCACCATTGGCTGCCGCCCTACTGCCACAACGAGGTGCCGCGGGATTGGCCAGGGATTATCATGTGATTCACGCATGCGCATAACTTAGGACACGTAGTCGAGCACCGCATTGCCTTAAGTGGAGTCGTTTACCTCTAAGGAGTCAGGAAACGGGCGCCATCTAATGGCGTTTGTCCCAGCTCCCTACAGCTCCCCTTTCTTGTTTTGAGCATCAGGCAAGAGTAGAGGCCTGTTCTCTGAAGAGAATAAGGACAATGCAAGGCCTCCTCTCCAGGCTCTTTCCCAGAGGGTGACCCTCCAGTCCGATGCCCTTTTTTCAGAGGTGGGAAATTTTGGCATCTACCCACATGCAAACAGACGTGCTCTTCTTGAGAAAAGGCATCTCCCTTTTCCCAAGTGCAGTGCATACACCTCGCATCCTGTTTGCTCCAGATCTTAAGCTGCATACCTGTCCCTCTGCAATGGGATCTTGTCCCCCGGGGTGCAAAGGCTATGCAGAAAAATAGGCTCAATTGCCCTTTAAGGCTGAAAGCCATATTTGGGGTGAGGATCCAACTTCCAAGGCGGCTAATGCTTGCGAAAATCATTACCTTATCCTTCTGTGTTTGGGCTTGCAGGCTACAGACCAACCATAGGCAGACCACATATCCTTTTTTTTTCAAGCATACTTAACCAAACTTGGGGGGAGTCATGCATTTCTAATGCTGCAAAAGCTTGTTTTATAATAGCATTATCTCTTTTACATACATCCAACACAAAATCCCCAACCCACACATCATTAATCCCAATAAGGCTAAACTTCCAGCCCATTCTTTTGCACAGGAGGACGCCTGTAATATCCAATCAGTAATTTTCCCGAAAAGAGGCCACATTTACCCTGGTTGAATTAACAATCATAATTTCATATCTCAATTGGGTTGTAAGGTTTTCAAGATCATGTGACCATTGTCCAGTTAACATCTGACCCAACTGCTTTGACAGATTAGCGGTATAAAGGCATTGGCAACGTATAATTGTCCAACTGTCTGTCCATGGGAAGAAAAGGTAACTGCAATGATGAATTGGTCGTGAAAAGATACGGGAAAACACGAGTGTCATGCTTCACAGGCATCGGTATTGGAAAGGTCTTCATCCGCGCCCACAAAATCCTCTCCTGGGCCAGCACTGGATCTGCTAGTATTGCCACCAACATGAGAATAATCTTCATCGTCAGTGCCTTTCTCGGGTTCTCCTTCCACCTTTCGCGTCAATCGCAACGGGAACCAAAGCCGTGTTTCCTGCTCCTGTGGAAAAACACAAACAGCTCCCCTGGATCTCTTTACTACGGGATCCGGTCCGCACCAATTATTTGTAATAACATCCTTCCATTTAACCATCTCAGTTATAATTTTAGGGTTTGGGGCAGCATGTCTATCTGCTGCTGACTTATCATCACTATTTAAAATTAAAAAATTTAAAGTAAAAAGTGCAAGGGAAAGTCTTTCCCTGGGAGATGCTCCTTCCGCAATTCCCCCTTTCTGTTTTTGAAGTATTTCTTTTAATTTTTGTTGGTTCTTTCCACAATTCCTTGTCCTTGCGGATTGTATGGTAACCCTGTTGTATGGGCTACTTGCATTTGCGCACAAAAGGCGCGGAAACCATGAGAAGTATAGGCAGGGCCATTATCAGTTTTTAAGTGAAGGGGTTTTCCCCAGGCCGCCCAGGCTTCTAAACAATGTACTTTTACATGGGAAACCTTTTCTCCTGCCAAGGGCGTGGCATGTACTATGCCAGAATAGGTATCCACTGAGACATGTAAATATTTTAATTTTCCAAATTCCGCTAAATGAGTAACATCCATTTGCCATAGGGCATTTGGTTTTAGGCCTCTAGGGTTTATCCCCACATTAGTAGAGGGGAGAAAAATCACACAAGACTGACAGGCTTTAACAATATTTCATGCCTCATGTCTGGTTATATTAAATTTTATTCTAAGAGTATTAGCAGGTACATGATATAACTGATGAAAAGTTTTTGCTGATTCTACAGAATCAATAGCTGTCAAAACCATGGCCCTAGTTGCCTGATCTACCTGGGTATTAGCCTTAGCCATGGGACCTGGCAACAAGGTATGAGCTCTCATGTGCCCTATATAAAAGGGATTCTTTCTTGCCAAAATAAGGGATTGAATCTGTAATAATATGTTAGAAACCATGCTGGCCTGCCTAATTGAGGCGGCGACTTAAAGAGAATTAACAGCATTAACAACATATTGTGAATCAGAAAAAAGACTAAAGGGCTCTTCAAATCTTTTATACACCTCTAGAACCACCAGGCACTCCGTGACCTGGGGAACATCCGGTCGAAAATATAACACGACTGGATTTTGACCTTCCACCACAAAGGCACCCTGGCCAGTTTTTGACCCATCAGTATAAATAGTCAAGGCTGTAGCCAAAGGCTTCTTAGAGGTAATAATAGGAAAATAAACCAAATTTCTCTCTACAAAGGCAAGCAGGGGATGCTTGGGATAATGGTTATCAATAATATTGGGAAAGGCACATAATAAAATCGCCCATATATCCACAGTGGCAGCCAAAGTTTCCACCTGATTCCTGGTATAGGGAATAATTAATTTATTGGGTATTTTAGCAAAATGCATCAAACAATACTTTAGGCCCAATAGGGCTTGAGTTGCAACAAGCTCAGGAAAATATTGAACAGTTCTTGCTCCAAGAGAATTACCATGAAGCAACCACAGAGGGCCGTCCTGCCATAAGACCCCTGTAGGATAATTCTTTGTCTTTAAAATACACAACATAAGTAATTGACCTGGATTATAACGACACACTTGAGCCTTAATTATTGCCTTTTCAATCTTTTTTAGGGCCGCAAAAGCCTGTGGGGTAAGTTTTCGTGTAGATGTGACATCCGGGTTACCTTCCAAAATGGAAAATAAAGGCAGTAATTCTGCTCGAGGAATGTTTAAATATCCCCGGATCCAGTTGATGTCTCCCAACAGTTGTTGAAAATCATTGAGTGTCTTTAGGTGGGCAGTTCGAATAGAAATTTTTTGAGGTCGAATAAAGGCAGGAGTAACAATGGCGCCTAAGAATTTTACCACCTTGGATTGTTGTACTTTTCAGGGGCAATAATAAGCCCTCTCTGTTCAAGTAGGGAAACCACCTGTTGATAGGCTCTATGAAGTACCTCAGGAGAGGAAGCAGCTAGCAGGATATCATCCATATAATGAATGATTCTTACCAGGGGAAACTCCTGTCTAACTGACAGCAGGGCCGAATCCACAAACAGTTGACAAATAGTCGGGCTATTAGCCATGCCTTGAGGCAAGACCTTCCACTGATACCGGGCATCTGACTGTTCATGATTAACAGAGGGCAACGTAAAGGCAAAACGTTCTCTATCCTCAGGGCAAAGGGGTATTGAGAAGAAGCAATCTTTAATGTCTAAGGTCAACACAGGCCAATCTCGGGGCAGTGCTGAAAGTAGAGGAAGTCCTCTCTGGACTGGTCCCATGACCTGCATTTGCGCGTTTACTGCCCTTAAGTCATGTAACAATCTCCACTTGCCAGAAGCCCTTTTAATAACAAAAATGGGTGTGTTCCAGGGAGATACAGAGGGCTCAACGTGTCCCAATTTTAACTGTTCCTCAACTAAATTTTTTGCAGCTTCCAATTTTTCTTGTGAAAGGGGCCACTGGGGGACCCACACCGATTTCTGAGTCAACCAGGGTATGGGTACCGCATTATTGATGGAAGCTTTTGTTTCAGTGGCCCCTAGGAAAAACCCAATCCTTTCCTATTAAATTTTGGAGCAGGCTCAACGGGTTCTGGGCGTCCCTGAAGACATCTGCCAAGCCCTGGAGTTGGAACATATCCCTGCTGTTTCATGATGTTTTGACTAACTTCTGAATAATTATTAGTCAGTTTAAGTTTTAATTGTTGTTGCACATCCTGTCCCCAAAGATTAACAGGGACGTCGATTACAAACGGTTGGATTGTTCCCTGTTGGCCTTCTTCAGTTCTCCACACTAACTCTTTAGCACTGACACAGGGAGCATTAGCATATCCAAGTCCTTGTAAAGTTTGAGAAGATTTTTGTAATGGCCACTGCTTGGGCCAGGCCTTTGATTGAATAATGCTCCGATCGGCTCCGGTATCTACCAGGCCAAGAAAGGACTTTCCCTCTATTTGTAGGGATAGCATGGGTCTCTGGTCCAATTCCATCGACAGGCACACAAGATCAATCCCTGTGGAGCCTAAGCCTGTGGCTCCCCTTTCCTTTTGTAGTGAAGGAAGGTTTTCATGTTTTGAAGGTAGAATTAAAAGCTGGGCAATCCTATCTCCCGGGGCTATAGAGATTACTCCGTAAGGGGAGTGGCACAAAACCTTGATTACTCCTGAATAGTCAGAATCTATAACGCCCGGGAAAATTATTAGTCCTCTTAAGGTGGAGGAGGAGCGCCCTAACACCAATCCCACCGTGCCTGTTTCTAATGGTCCAGTTACATTAGTATCCAATATTTGTACTCCCATGGCTGGAGTTAAGACCAATCCGGAGGAGGCACAGAGGTCCAGCCCTGCGGACCCTGGGGTTGCCCCTCTGGCCGGACTGGCTGCTGTAAGCAGCTGGGAACAGGTGCCGGAGTCTGAAGTGCCCCATAAATTTGTGGGCCCTGGGGACGGGGGCCCCTTGTCCCGTTTTTTGGCTCCTGGTCTGCACTAAGAGAAGGAATGGGCTGTCCATTAATATCTTTTACTGACCTGCATTCATTGGCCCAATGCTTTCCCTTCTTGCACCTAGGACATGTTCCTGGCATCTTTTGAACTCCCTGAGGACCCTGGGGAGCAGTTCTGGGACACTGGTGTTTAAAGTGTCCAAGTTGGCCACATTTGAAGCATCCTTTACATTTAGAGTCCTTGGCCGCTTGGGTGGCTGACAGTACAGCTGCAGCCAGGCCTGCATTAGTTAATGGCCCCCCTATTTCTCTGCAGGCTTTTATCCATGCTTCCAGGCCCTTTTCCTTGACCGGCATAATAGCTCTCTGACATTCCTTTGTACATTGCTCAAAAATAATTTGTTGGACAACTGGCATAAAGGCTTCAAGATTTTCAAAAACGCGCTCCGCCGTTTCGAGCACACGGGCCACAAAATCGGAGAATGGCTCCGTGACAGCTTGAGTAACTTTGGTGAGGCTGCCAGTGACCTGGCCTTTGTTTGGGATTGCCCTCCAGGACTTGTAAAAAACCTCATTTATTTGTTTATAAACATCCCAGGGGAAATTTGTCTGATCGGCAGCCCATTGTCCTTGCCCTAGGAGCATGTCCACGGTCCACTCGGGCCGCCCTTCTTGTACATTTACTCTATATTGAGCCTGAGCTCTGTCCATAACTATGGACCTGAAGTCAAGGAACTGTCCATGATTGAGGCATGTCCGCGCGACCTCATACCAATCATTAGGTGTCATAGCATTAACAGTTAGTCTTCTAAGCAAGGCAGTGGTATAACTGGCCGTAACTCCATAATTACGTACTGCCTCCATCAAATCCTTTAACTGTTTATAGGAGACTGGTTCAAAGGTCCTCTCCTGGGTAACTGGGTTCTCAAAAACTGGGGACGCAGCTGCCAGGTGGGACCAAGTGCTTCCTTTTATGAAATGACTTTTTCCCACCGCCACAGGATAGGGCGGGGGCGCAGAGGGCATGGTTCTCTCTTGCTTATTTCCTTTAGACACTCCGGCCAGAAGAGGTCGTCGAACTCCATACCTACCCTCCTCATACCTAGCAGCCGCCTCGCCTCCTCCAAGCCTTCTCCCTCCTTCGGGTCCTGTTCCTCATCTGAATTGTTAGTCACTTCCTCATCTGAGCTGTTTAATTCCTCATTTGAATCGTTTAGCTCCTCATCTCTAGACTCCCTTATTTGTAAATGTTGAAACCTGTCTAGATCCGGGTAAAGCTGCCCCGGGAGCGGCTCCATTACTCTTATGACTTGGTCCTCCTTATCACCCTCCTGCACGGTATCTTGGTAGGGTGTGTCCACCCTCTGTTCTTTGACATAAGGTCTCTTTTCTTTATTTTCTTTCCCTTTTATTTTGGCCTACCCATTTCCTCCCCATTTGATTCTACCTCGGAGAGACTATCCTGGTGCTTCATCAATGTCCTACTGGCTTCCTTAACAATCTCTGAGTTGCAGTCATAAAACTGGCTAGAAAAACACTGGAACTCTCCTCCCCTTTTGTCGCAACGCAGACAAATGCAACAAAAACACACCAGCAGCACCCACAAAGGAAGGACAACAGCAAGCACCCAGAATTGTACCCAAAAAAACAGCATACCTGGGGATCTCAGCTGATCAGGCTGATACTTACCGACGTCTCCTCTCTGTATGTCGAGTTCTGAATCCTCCTCGGCCCCTCGCTTATTGTCCTGTCTTCCCAAGGTCCCGGGTTTCCGGCACCAGTTGCAGCGAGCTCCTCGACCAGCAAGGAAGAACGACCACCACTCAAGGATTCTTCTCAAATCATAATTTATTGGAGAGCCTTTTGATTGAAGGGGGAGCAGGAAGCGAAAGGGCCGAGGCATCAAAAGCAGCCGCTTATATAGGGAACAGGAACACGGGTTGCTCCACCATTGGCTGCCGCCCTACTGTCACAACGAGGTGCCGCGGGATTGGCCAGGGATCATCATGTGATTCACGCATGCACATAACTTAGGACACGTAGTCGAGCACCGCATTGCCTTAAGTGGAGTCGTTTACCTCTAAGGAGTCAGGAAACGGGCGCAATCTAATGGCGTTTGTCCCGGCTCCCTACAGGTTTCTCTATCCTAATCAATTTTTTCCTGATGATTAGCTTTGCTGTCATGTGTAAAAAATGCAAGAGGGAAAAACACAGAAGAATTAGTGAAATTTTAAAAAAAGCATTACACACATAGATAAGTGTTCATTCTTTGTAGGGGAAAGGATATTTTGATATGATGATGATGACTTTATAATTACTAAGTTAGGGTTGAGAGTTTGGCATAGTGGTAGAGTGCTTACCTAGCATCCATGAAGATCTGGGTTTGATTGCTCAGTATCACATAGATAGAAAATCTAGATGTGGCACTGTGGCTCAAGTGGCAGAGGGCTAGATTTGAGCAAACCCGAGGACAGTGCTCAGGCCCTGAATTCAAGCCCCAAGACTGGCAGAAAGATAAAAGAAAATGAAAATGCTTTTTATGAGCTAATTCATTCACAGCATTTGCTTCTGAAATATTCGCTTCTGCATCTTGTGAAATACCCCTTTCCCTCAACGTAGACAAGAAAAACAGATCCATCCCATGGTCCACTGTGAGGCCAATGGTTGGGCTAAGAGCTAGTCTTGCAGAAACATATAAGTTTTATTCTAATACTTTCCAAACTTTGTACTCAAATATGCTACCTACTTACCAACTTAGGTCAGTTATCCTTATGCTATACCTTTTCTTCATTACTACATTATTCTTACACTCCTACGTTAATACTCTTATACCTCCCCTGACCTCTCTCATTCTTTTTTTCTATCTCTGGACCTCTGCTCGTATTTCAACCCTTATACTGCACAGATCTACACTTGATGGCTGTTGAGCAATATTGTATATGTAGGTGGTTCATTATTCTCTAGGCTCGGAGGGACTTAAAGACAATAGAGATTGGATTGAGAGGCTTATTGTTTTGGGTATGAATCGCTTATCAGTGGTTGTATTAGATTGGTCTGTAAGTGCACAAAAAGAAAGAGTGATAATACCAATTAAAACTTGTGAACATCTAGTGTCTGCCAGCTACAGAGTTATAGGTTGGTTATATCTGAAAAACTATAATCGTATTTAGTAGTAATCTTTCTCCCATTATCAAATGGGCAGAACAAGAAACTCAAGAAAAATGTCAAATCAAGAAACAACATCCCCCCCCAATGTAAACAGACAATGGAACAGTCACTGGCAAACCTAGAGGAGAGTCTTCCAAGTGCTACACAAATGCAATTGATAAACATCATTAATGGAAAATGTGAAAATATAAAGAAAGAGATAATGGAGGAAGCCATAGCTGAACAAGAGGAAATCATAAACAAGGTGATAAGTGAAAAAGAAGAAGCCATAAGGAGGCCATAATAAAGGTTTTTCAAAGAAAGATGGATGAATTCATAGAATCCACAAATAAAAACGTGACCAAACTCCAGCAAATGTCCAAAGAAAATAAAGCTACTGAGCTAAGCACTCAAAAGGAAATCAAGGAGATAAAGAAATCCATACATGATCTAAAACAAGAGATGCAAGGCATCAAAAATGAGCAATTAGAAGCAAGGGATATGAAAAATAAAGTAGATAGTTTTAATAGCAGGTTAGACAATGCAGAGGAGAGAATTTCCGGGGCTGAAGATAATTTAGTTATTATAGAGAAAGAACAGAAAATGAGTCAATCCAAATCTAGGAAATATGAGATAGCGCTTCAGGTGGTCCAAGATACAATTAGGAAGCCTAATTTAAGGCTAGTTGGTATTGAGGAGGGCGTGGAGAAAGAGGTCAATGGTATTGGAAATATACTTCAGGGAATCATCTCAGAGAATTTCCCAGATATCCAGAAGGGCAGGCCCATCCAGATACGAGAAGCTTTTAGAACCCCAAACAGACCTGACCAGAAAAGAACATCCCACCGCCACATTGTGATCCGAAGTGGATCAATAGAAACGAAAGGAAAGATCCTAAAGGCAGCCAGGGAAAAGGGATCAGAAATGTATAAAGGCAAACCAATCAGAATAACCCCAGATTTCTCAGCAGAGACCATGCAAGCACGAAGTGACTGGAAGCATATATGTCATGCCCTTAAATCAAATAACTAAAAACCAAGAATACTATAGCCAGCTAAGCTCTCATTCATAACTGAGGGAACAATAAAAACATTCCATTCCAGGGAAAAGCTGCAACAATGTGTCGAAAAAAAATCAACACTACAGTGAATTCTCAAAGATGCTCTATACATAGAAAACCAAAATAAATGCAATATAGGGAAAGAAATGGCACCTAAACTGCATACCATCTAAGGACCACAAGAACTGTCAAGACACAGGCCCTAATAAAAGCTTTTAAAAATGGTAGGAACTAATAAATATCTCTCAATCCTAACTCTCAATATCAATGGACTTAACTCTCCAATTCAACGGCATAGGCTGTCTAGTTGGATCAAAAAGCAAGAGCCATCATTCTGCTGTCTTCAAGAGACACATCTTACCCCAAAACAATCATCTTTTGAAAGTGAGAGGTTGGCATAAACTCTATCAAGCTAACTGCCCCCATAAACAGGCTGGAGTTGCCATCCTCATATCAGATACAATAGACTTCAAACTAAAATTAGTAAGAAAAGACAAAGAAGGTGACTACATACTACTAAAGGGATCTTTCCTCCAGGAAGACATAACGATCCTAAATATTTACACACCCTTTTGAAGATTCTCAAAAGATTGAAGATTCTGCCAGTGTAAGTTAGATTCCAGCATTGATATTAAATAATGCAATGAGTAGGGATTTATATTTGAAATATCACTGTTGACAAAATCTAACTCACATTTGCTAAGTATTTGCTTTTGATTTCCCAAGAAGTCCAGTACAAGCTAACATGTGTGGCATATATCGACTGGGAGAAATGATTCAGAATATGTGACTCATTTGAACAGGAGTCAGTGAAAAGATACAGAAGCAGGATACCCATATTGTGATAATTTGTATCTTTTGCATATTTTGTGTTTGTTATTCATTCCATTTGTAGTGTACATTTCTAGGTAAAACCTTTTCAAATGTTTCCAAACAATTTGTTATTTCAACAGCAAAAAAAGACATTTATATGCCTGATAAAATTCACAGAATCCAAATTTTTCCATATTATTTTTTGTTTTTTGTGTTTTTTTTTTGGTGTGTCATAGATCTTGAACTCAGCCTGGGCACTATCCCTGAGCTCTTCAGCTCCAGGCTACCACCTTACCCTGGAGCCCAGCCCCACTTCCCATTTTGTAAAGGTAAATTGGAGATAAGAGTCTCAGCTCTTTTTGTGCCAGGATGGCTTTAAACCCTGATCCTCAGATCTCAGCCTCCTGAGTAGCTAGGATTATAGAAGTGAGCCACCACCCCATCATGCTCAGCTTTCTGGTTTTTTTTAAACAAGCCCTTTGGCTGGAACTCGGTCTGAGCACTGTCCTTCAGCTTTTCTCAAGCCTAGTGATCTTCTACTTGAGCCACAGCACTACTTCTGTTTTTTTCTGTGTATGTTGTATTGCGGAATTGAACCTTCGTCTTCATACAAGCACTCTACAACTATGCCAAACTCCCACCCCTCCACATTAGTTTTTATGATAGATCTTTCCATGCATCTAGGATGGCTAGAAATCCTTCTTGAGTTTCCCAAGATCAGGGAGTATAGGTGTGTCCCATCCTGTGTGGCTACATAACCATTGTTTAGGGTACAGTTCTCTCTTCATTCTACCCATCTAGAGCAATTTTCATCTTCCATGTATAATCATTAAACATTCAGCTCCTGTTCCTCTCTACTCCATTCTCTGGAACCATCGTGCTTTTTGGCTCTAAGGGTTGTTGATCCTTGGAAGCTCTGGAAGGGAAAACATACCCTAGCTCTTCCTTTATGACTGCTGTATTTTTAGTTTACTGTAATCAAGATTCATCTGTAAAATATAGTAAAATGTTCTTCCTTTTCAATGCATTGTTTTGCATATTTCTATCTTTTGATTATTATTAATAGTTGTGAATGGATTCTCCACATATTTG
The DNA here is from genome assembly GCF_031878675.1 of Megascapheus bottae. Classification (NCBI taxonomy): domain Eukaryota; kingdom Metazoa; phylum Chordata; class Mammalia; order Rodentia; family Geomyidae; genus Megascapheus; species Megascapheus bottae. Next base: position 866,690 of record NW_028327641.1, on the reverse strand, counting down.
TTCTAGTCTGCTTTCTCTTCCGTTAGGTACAAATCTAGAAATAGAAGTGTTGGACCATATTTCTATGTAATTCTATATTTAGTACTTTTTTAGCACTCTCCACGCAATTTTTGATTGTTTTATATTCCTTGCAGAACTATTCCAAAGTTCTACTTCTTCTCACTACCTTCCCAGTAATAGTTAGACTTTGAAAGTTGTTTTTTTGTATGCGTGTGTGTGTGTCTGTGTGTGTTTGTGTGTGTGTATGTGGATCTTTTTGTTTAAAACTATATTTATATTAACATATTTAAAGCAATGATTTCATTGTAATTTTAATTTTTCTCATGACTGTTAATATTGAACTTCTTTCTACATTTTGAACTACTATTTCTATATATTCTTTTTAGAAAATCCTCTCCAAACTCCAATTTTTTTCCCTTTTTTTGTGGGGTAGTGGGGAAAGTCATGGGGCTTGGACCTTGGGCCATGAGCTCTTTAGTTTAAGGCTATTGTCCTACCCTGAGTATTGCCCCTCAGTTCTTCCTCTCACAGCTCCCTAACCCTCTTCCCATTATATACAGAACAAAGGTCATCCTCAGTCTTTTTGAAAAAGTAAAACATACAGTAAATTTGTAGTATAAAACAGCAAGAAATAAATTTCTTGCCAGGTGCAGTGACTTCTACCTGTAATCCTAGCTACTCAGATATCAGGCTGATATCTAAAGATTTGGTTCAAAGCCAGCCTGGGCATTAGAAAGTCTATGAGACTCTCATCTACAGTTAACCACTAGAATATGGGAAATGGCACTGTGGCTTCATAGGTAGGGTGATAGCCTTGAGTTGAAGAGCTCAGGAACAGTGCCCAGGCCCAGGGTTCAAGCCTTACAAATCCCCCAGCCAAAAAAAAGAAAAAAAAGTTTCTTCCCCAAGTGATTATTATGCCAGACATAGAACATTAACATTCTGGGTGTACTTCACAGTATTATTACTTGATACCCTTAGATTTTGCAATATTCTCACAGTACCAGCATATGTCATCATATAATGTAGTTCCTTTTCAATGGAATAATTCCATTTATAACCTAAATCTACTACCCCGACTTATTTTTGTCGATACCACAATTGCTCTACCATGATATGCCACAAGCCATTAAACATTTTATGGTGGGTAATTGGAAAGGAGTCTCATGGAATTTTGTGCCAGGCTGGCTTTGAACCATGGTCCTCAGATCTCAGTCTCCTGATTAGCTAGGATGACAGGCGTGAGCCACCAACACCTGGCTTGCCTTTTTATTTTTTTGTGGGTCTTGGGACTTGAACTCTGGGCCTAGGCACCATCCGTAAGCTTTTCAGGTCTATATTTCATGTAAGTCTAAACATTTAAGTAAAGGAATAAAATTCCAACAAAGAAAGAATAAAATTCCAGACATGGTGTGTTTATAACTCAGTGCTAATTACTTGATGCAAATGTGCCATTCCAGAAGCTGGTGTCATTTGATGATGTAGCTGTGGATTTCAGCTGGGAGGAGTGGCAGCATCTGGACAATGCTCAGAGGACCCTGTACAGAGATGTAATGCTGGAGACCTACAGCAACCTGGTGTCCTTAGGTGAGCAAAAGTCAAATTCACTTGCAAGGCCAAGTGCCTTGTTATTTTGCAGATACGTGAATGTTTATCAAACTTTCAATACTATTTAAATGAAAGATTCCAGGCCCTGAGAAGTATCATTACTTTCTAAAGAAAACCTAAGGTAATTTTGTACTCATTCTTCAGGATACCTTCAGGATACTTTGACAACAGTTCTAAATTATGTTTCCTCTAATGGAGACGACATTCCAAACTTACACAGTAATTGTAAGTGGATAAACAATCCAGAATAGAATATATATCATTATTGGAAATAGGATCTACAAATCACTAAACAGTGAGTTTATAATGGAAACCTGGCACTAGGTGCAATGTTTCATGCCTGTAATCTTAAAATATTCAGGAGGAAGAAATCTAAGAATTCTAATTTGAAGCCAGCAATGGAATAAAAATTGCCATGAAACCCTATAACTCCAAGTAACCCCTCAAAAATGTTAATGGAGTGTCAAGAGTTTGACTTTGTGGTTGAGTGCTTGCCTAGCATGCATGAAGACCTATGCATGAAAGTGGAGCTGGGACTCAAACTGGTATTTTTCTAGCCTTGAGCAAGACAGCTAAGTTTATGCCACACAAAATGAATCCAGAGCTGGGGAAAAGTCAACCATGGAGCCAGTGAGAAATGAGAAAAAGGATTTAATAGATAACTTGTGAGTAAGATGTCTGCGAACTTAAAGCAATGATGACACAGCATAAGCAATAATTCTCTACTCTTTCTAATTTACAGGGCCCTGTGTTCCAAAACCTGTATTAATTGACAAGCTAGAGCAATGTGCAGAACTCTGGATAAGAAATTCCTCTGACAAGAATATCACAGGTGAGTGAATGCATCTTCATATTGATGTTGGAGCCTGAGCCCCATTGGTAAGTTCATGTTGTGATGTACTGAGCAATAATATTCTTAGTTACCCTAAATCCTGTGTGGAGCCTATGGAATTCTTTGTGAATGAATCAAGAATCATTTTCTTTTCCCAATCCTATGGTTGGTCTCAGGGCCTGAGCATGGTCCTTTGGTTTTCTCAAGGCAAGCTCTCTACTTCTTGAGTCATAGCACCACTTCTGGCTTTTTCTTTGTATGTAGTACCAAGGAACTCAACCAGGTCTTTGTGCATGCTAGCCCAAACCCCCGGCACCAAGAATCATAAGGTGATATAATGAATTCTATGTGGCAGTAGAGTTAAAGTTATATTTCTCTGTAGAAATCACTGTGAAACAAAAAAAAATGAGAAAGCCATGAGCCCGTGGCTCATGCCTGTAATCCTAGCTACTTAGGAGGCTGAGATCTGAGGACCAAGGTTCAAAGACTGACCTATCACAAAAACACCTTAGACTCTTCTCTCCAATGAACTAATAGAAAATGAGAAGTGGGGTTGAGGCTAAAGACATAGGGCAGTAGCCTTGAGCTGAAGAGCTCAGGAAGAACAGTCAGGTCTAGAATTCAAGTCCCATGACTGCAAAACAAGAAAGAAAGAAAGAAAGAAAGAAAGAAAGAAAGAAAGAAAGAAAGAAAGAAAGATATTTCATTTGTTTAAAACTAAGACTATAAATGATTGAGCAAACAAGGAATAAGTCAGGGCATTATTCTCTGATAAGGATAATATCTTTTTGCTGGTAGGAAGAGACTGGTATTCAGAACCAGACCTTTCCACCAGAAATTGAGCCTAGTGGTAGAGTGCTTCCCTAGCATGCACAAAGACACAGGTTTGATTCCTTATCACCACATACATAGAAAAAGCCAGAAGTAATGACTTCATTGGTAGGGTTCTAGTCTGGAGAAAACCCAAGGACAGTGGTTAGGTCCTAAGTTCAAACCCAGGAATGGAAGGAAAAAAAAACAACAAAGTTTCAATCAACATAAGAAAATTAACTAGACAATGAGCTAGAGATTTTCTGGTCTTCCATGGTTCTGAGGGACAGGAGTGTTAGAAAAGGAATTTTTATAAGACTTCAAATGGAAAGAAACAAATTTCAAAATTCCCACAAATACCTAAACTGAGACTTTAGTGAGAAGTTGTAACTGAAGGGATTTAGGTGTAAGTCCTTACTCTCAAGAATCGTTCTTGCTTGGATCAAAGGCAAAGAGACATATAAACCAAACTTGTGGCCGCTGAATCTAGAAAAAATTCGTATTCCTCACTTAATGGTTAATAAGCAAACAGCATTGAAACTGGGTAAGGTAATCCTATCTGCTACTCAGGACCTGACACTCTTATCTGTAGTTAACTCTAGAAAACAGGAAGTGGGGCTGTAGCTCAAGGATAGGGGTTATAGTCTTCTGCTGAAGTGTTCAGGGACAGGGCCGAGGCCGATGAACTACAAAAAAAAAGAAAAGAAAAGAAAAGAATGTTTTAAATAAATGCAAAACAGCACAATATTTAGATTATTTCTCAAAAATAAAAGAAAGGCAGCTATTCCTCAATGTATAAACAAAACGGTATTTGAAAAAAAACAGCTGCAGGTATACTATAGGTAGTACTCAGCTAAAACTGTAGCAATACATAGATGGGAAATTTCAATAAATATTTCCTGTGATATAAAAAGAGAACTAAAACACAGAAAAACCTTATTGGTCATTGTAAAATATCATTTTCTTAATATGTTAGGGAGAAAAGCATATATTTCTCACAAATCAATTTCCACTTTTATATATTTTTTTAATCAAAAAGCATATTTTATTAATTATTAGCAATCAGGCTTTTATGCACTCATAGCAAATCACTAATAAAGCATGTCACATCAAACACACACGTATGTTATGTGTGTTTCTATAACAAATATATATGTTATGTGAAATTTCACTATTCACCATTGTGTAGGAAATGATTAAATGAGTAATGGCTTGCCTGACAAAAAATATTCTAGTAAGTAGGTGTATAACACAAATATTCAGCAAAATCTTAAGCAAGGGCTGGGAGTTTGGCTTACTGGCAGAATGCTTGCCTAACACACACAAAGACCAGGGTTCGATTCATAGGTACCACATATATAGAAATGGTGGAAGTGGTGCTGTGGCTCAAGTGGTAGAGCTAGCCTTGAGAAAACCCAAGGACAGTTCCCAGGCCCTGAGTTCTAGCCCCAGGACTGGCAAAAGCATTATTAAACAAAATACAATAATATTTATACAGTCAAATTTATAAGGAATGTATTATTATGAATATTTTTTCACCTCCTGGTAAATTATTGGAAAATAGGGAAAGTGCTATTTATTCAGATATATAAGCTTATTTCACTTAGCACTGTGTTTTATTGAAGTTATACATATTAGTGGAGTCATAAATTCTTCTAGAAGTGAGTAAAGTTATCCAGGTGTATGAAATCTATCACCAGAAGGATGACAATTGTATATAATTTTATGGCATATTTGAGAGAGTTTGGTGTAAGTGTTGAGGCAATGGCCTCTTAAGTGGTAGTAAGAAACAAAGAAACAGCATCTGATCTACTACCTGACATTTAGTAGCATGGAAAAAGGGGTTAAGGATATATCTACAGATGTATGTTATACCGATATTGCCACAGTTTAACAAATTATAATGAATTTTGGCAAATAATACTAATATTACCACCCATTAATAAAGTAATAAAAATCAGTCTATGAATATTTCACCTATAGTCTGCCCTTGGTTTACTGAATGGCATTCTTTCAAAATAGGACTTAGTGTCTTCCTTTTTAAATGAATGTTTAATTGATTCCTATTCCCATTAGTGTATTGGTGGTGTTTAATGTTGATCATTAGACAAAATAGTGGTTTCTTTGCAACCCTCAAATATCTGACTGGTTTCCTGTGGTAAGGGTATCTCATTTTTTTTTCGGGTCCGGGAGGTCTGCAGCCTAGGTAAAAACTGCAGCCTCGTTTATTGTCAACTCCAGGCTTATATCCCTTCTTGAAACCGGGGAACTTCCAGGTGTTACATTCATATGGTAAATCTCAGGTCATTTAAACAGAATAAGGCCAGAAAACACTAAGACAATAAAGCCATTGTCTGATGCAAATCAAGGTACAGTTTGATTCCACTCTGGCTCCTAACACCATGGTTTCACCCATTGATCACCCTTCCTGAGGGAATCTTCCTAAACTTCTTAACGTAAATATGAAAGCCGATACCCCAGCCCTCTCAGATGATAGATGCCTGAAAGGGTTGCTCGAACAATAGGCTTGGAGAACCAGACTAGTACCATAAACTCAGAAAACGCTTTGAAACTTCCAGCTAGGGGAGGCCCTGGCCTCTACCCATTACTGCTACATAAGTCCCCCACTCCTGCCCTTATTACACTAAGCTTTATGACTCGACTCATCTCAAGTCGCTATTGTATCCCTCTTCAACGCTCCGTGAAAGTTGATCCGATCTGTTGAGGTTATTTTATGCTCTCATGATTCAGTTTCTTTTTTTTCTTTTTGCCAGTCTTTGGGCTTGAACTTAGAGTCTGGGCACTGTCCTTGGACACTTTTTTGCTCAAGGCTAGCGCCATGTCACTTGAACCACAACATTACTTGTGTTTGTGGTACCAAGGAATAGAACTCAGGGCTTCGTGCTTGCTAGGCCTGCACTCTACCACTGGGCTACACTGCTGGCTAATCAACTTAGTTTCTGAATACACCATACCTCAATTTCAGACAGTTTTTGAGGTTAGTAGATGATATGAGTGTCATCATTTTATTTGTCTAGGCTGCCTTTGAGCCATGATCCTTAAATCTCAAACTCAGCCATCATAGGTGGGTACACAGTTTCTTGGCCATGTACATCTGGTTTCCCTTACCTTTTCCACTCATGACCAGCACACCTAACACTTGAGCCATACCTCCATCTCTGGCTTTTTTTTGCATTTTTTATTGTAATTAGCAAAAGGGTTACATGATATTTGCCAGATAGAAGGTGCATTAATTCACATACATTGATAGCCTTTTACATGTCTTGGTTCCCGTTTCCCTCCCCCCCCACACCTCCCACCCGTCTTGATTTTCCCCCCTTCCCTATCAAATTTCAAATATCCAAATACAAAGAAATTCAATATGTCAGATAACAAAGTGAGATACTATACCAATATGAGATAACCAAGGGACAGCAAAGGAGATGAGAGACAACATAGTACATTAAGGACAACAATCATTCATTATATGCCTTTTGTTCCACTATCCTGGAGGTCCTTTCAATTAGTTTCACATTATATGTCCTTATGTATCAAGATTTTGCTCTATTGCAAATCTCTGCTAGTAGAGCCAAAGGTTTCTACTGATTATGACGAATAAGGGAAACCATTGAGAGTAAGTTCCTTTGAGTCTGGCTTACTTCACTTAATATGATTTTTTCTAAGTCTTTCCATTTCCTAACAAATGGGGCAATGTCATTCTTTCTGACAGCAGCATAGAATTCCATTGTGTACAAATACCACAACTTGTTGATCCAGTCATCAACTGAGGGACATCTAGGTTGGTTCCATATCTTTGCTATGGTGAATAGTGCTACAATGAACATGGATGTGCTAGTGGGTTTAGTATGTCATCGTTTCTAGGTGGTTGGGTAATTGCCAAGTAGTGGAATTGCTGGGTCATAGGGGAGTTCTATGTTTAGCCTTTTGAGGCACTGCCACACTGCTTTCCACAGTGGTTGAACGAGTTTGCACTCCCACCAACGGTGTAGTAGTGATCCCTCCTGGCCACATCCCCTCCAGCATCTGTTGTCATTCGTTTTCCTGATCCTGGCCATTCTAGCTGGAGTGAGGTGGAATCGTAGAGTTGTTTTGATTTGCATTTCTTTTATGACCAGAGATGTTGAGCATTTCTTCATGTGTCTATAGGCCATTTTTGTTTCTTCTTCAGAGAAGACTCTAAGTCTTTGGCCCATTTTTTAATGGGATGGTTGTTACTTTGGAGGTTAGTTTTGGAGTGATTCAATTTTTTGAGTTGTTGATATATTTTAGATATGAGGCCTTTGTCCGTCGTTTGGTTGGTGAAGATCTTCTCCACTCTGTAGGCTTCCTGATTAGTTTACTAGCTATGTCCTTTGCCATACAAAAGCTCTGCAGTTTAATGCAGTCCCACTTATCCAGCCTTTCTCTGATTTGTTGTGATTCTTGGTCCTTATTAAGAAACTTTCGACCTGTGCCAAGGAGGCCTAGTGTATCTCCTATTTCTTCCTGTAGAGTTTTCAGTGTGTCAGCTTTTACCTCCAGGTCTTTGATCCATTTGGAGTTAATTCTAGTGCAAGGTGACAAAGAAGGATCCACCTTTATTTTTCTGCAGGTGCTTAACCAGCATAACTTGTTGAAGAGGCTGTCTTTCTTCCATTCTATTTTTTTGGCTCCCTTGTCAAAGATTAGGTGGCCATAGGTCTGTGGTTTAATATCTGGGTCCGCAGTTCTATTCCATTGGTCTTCAGGCCTGTTCTTGTGCCAGTACCAAGCTGTTTCGAGAATTATAGCTCTGTAATAGAGTCTAAAGTTTGGAATTGAAATTCCTCCTGCGCTGTTCTTTCTGCTAAGAAGTGTTTTTGCTATACGGGGTCTTTTATTATTCCATATGAAATTTTGCATTGCCTCTTCTATTTCTTTAAAGAATGACATTGGGATATTGATGGGTATTGCATTAAATTTGTAGATAGCTCTTGGCAGGATTATCATTTTCACAATGTTGATTCTTCCAATCCAGGAGCATGGGAGGTTTTTCCATTTCCTTAGTTCTGCTTTAATTTCCTTTTTTAGGGTTTTAAAGTTTTCGTCAAAAAGGTCCTTTACATTCTTAGTTAAGCTAATTCCTAGGTTTGAGGCTATTGTGAAAGGAGTTTCTTTCCTGATTATTGCCTCGTTCCTCTCACTGTTGGCATCAAGGAAGGCAGTTGATTTTTGAGGGTTGATTTTATAGCCTGCTACTCTTCCAAAGCTTTGAATCAGCTCAAGGAGCTTGGGAATAGAGTCTATAGGATTCTTTAAATACAGAATCATGTCATCTGCAAAGAGGGATAGTTTTATTTCCTCTTTCCCTACTTGGATCCCCTTTATGCTTTATGTGATGAATCCAGTTTGATCATAGTGTATTATTTTTTTGATGAGTTGTTTAGACGGTTGGCCAGTATTTTGTTGAGAAGTTTTACATCGACGTTCATTAAAGATATAGGTCTATAGTTCTCTTTCTTTGATGAATCTCTGTCTGGTGTGGGGATGTGGGTTATACTGGCTTCATAGAATGAGTTTGGTAAGGAACCTTCATTTTCAATTTCGTTGAAGAGCTTGAGGAATATTGGTGTGAGCTCTGCTTTGAAGACCTTATAGAATTCAGCTGTGAATCCATCTGGCCCTGGGCTTTTCTTAGGTGGAAATTCTCTAATTGCCATTTCTATTTCAGAGCTTGAAATAGGCCTGTTGAGTTGGCTTAGTTCTTCTTGGTTCAGCGTGGGTATGTTAATATTGGCTAGGAATTCATCCATTTCTTCTAGATTCTCAAATTTGTTGGCATAAAAGTTTGAGAAGTATTCCCTCATGATATTCTGGATCTTGGTATTTTCTGTCGTGATATTACCAATTTCAAAAAGCCGCGCCTTTTTTGTTCTCAGAAAGGGAGCTTGGCTGCTGGTCGGCCCTCCAGATCCCTGATGTGTTTCCGCTGCTGTGTCAGAGTCTGTGACTGGGGGGAGGGGGCCCTCGGTGATGTCTTGCTCAGGATTCCCAGCTGGAGGATGCCCCGCTTGAGAATTGAGGGGGGGCAGATGCTGGCTCCTATATACCCGCATCCCCTACCCACTGTTGTAGGGCAGTGTCTCAGAGCCCTCCACTCTCCAGAACCAGTGCCCTCGGTGAGGAGCCTGGTGGGCGGGTGGGAGCTGGGACATCTCCGCCTCCTCTGGTGGCGTGCTGAGTCTTAGGGTCCGCTCGCTTGTCAGTCTCCAGTCAGAGGGCTGGGGGTTGAGCCCGTTGGGCGGGTGTGAGTTGGGACAGCCCCGCCTCCCTTGGTGGGTGCTGGGTCTTATGGGTAGCCTGCCTGTCAATCTCCAGTCTATGGCCTGAGGGAGGGGGCTGTTGAGGGAAGGGACAGGCTTCTAAATTCCTTGCCCCCCTGCTCCCACCAGTGTTTCTCGGGCGGGGTGTTGGTGTCTGAGTTAAGTTCTATTGCTTGGCACCCTCTCTGCTTTCCCGATGTGTTTGGGGATGCGCTGTATTACTCACGCCTCTGCGTCCGTCTGGTGGTGCTCCACAGTGGTGGGGAGTCTTTCACTCCCCTCGGGTCTCCGCTGCCGCCTGTGTTCTGCGTCTGGGCTCCGCTGCTTGCTGTTCTGGTTCCGCGTCTGGGTTCCGCTGCTTTCGCCCTTCGCTGGCGCGGTTCTGTGCTGGTTTCTGCAGCCGTTGGGCTCCCAGCCTGGCGCCCTCCACTGCCGCCGCTTTTTCGTGGATTAGAACCGGTGCCTGCCCCCGCTTTCCCCGCGTGGAGCAGGTGCCCGCTCAAGCCTCTTTTCGTGACTTGGTCGGGCACCAGCTGCCGCTTGTCGCGGCTTTCCGCGGGTTTGGACGAGAGGTGGGGGAGGGGTCCTCGCGTTCTGAATTCTTTGAGAAAGTTGGATGTGAGCTTTATCTGGATTTCTTTTCCGGTTTGAGTCCTTCTCCGTTGCTTTTTGAGTTTGTTGTTGTGGATTTCTTTAGGTAGTTGGCTCATGGGACTCCCTTGTTCTCTCTTTTTGTCAGAGAAAGGTAGGCAGCGTCCCTATTGTCTCGGCGCCATCTTCCTTTGTTCCCACTTTTATATTTTAAAATATCTAACACTTAGGATGGGAAAGTAAAATCATTACCTTTACAGTAAGGAATATTTGTATCTCATGTATGTTTGTGTCTTTTTTTCTATGACTCAAACAGCATTGAAACTGGGTAAGGTAATCCTATCTGCTACTCAGGACCTGACACTCTTATCTGTAGTTAACTCTAGAAAACAGGAAGTGGGGCTGTAGCTCAAGGATAGGGGTTATAGTCTTCTGCTGAAGTGTTCAGGGACAGGGCCGAGGCCTATGAACTACAAAAAAGAAAAGAAAAGACAAGAAAAGAAAGTTTTAAAAAGATGCAAAACAGCACCATATTTAGATTATTATTCAAAAATAAAAGAAAGGCAGCTATTCCTCAATGTATAAACAAAACAGTATTTGAAAAAAAACAGCTGCAGGTATACTATAGGTAGTACTCAGCTTAAAACTGTAGCAATACATAGTTGGGTAATTTCAATAAATATTTCCTGTGATATAAAAAGAGAACTAAAACACAGAGAAACATTGTTGGTCATTGTAAAATATCATTTTCTTAATATGTTAGGGAGAAAAGCATATATTTCTCACAAATCAATTTCCACTTTTTATTTTAAAATATCTAACACTTAGGATGGGAAAGTAAAGTCATTACCTTTACAGTAAGGAATATTTGTATCTCATGTGTGTTTGTGTCTTTTTTTCTATGACTCATTTTAGATGCCAGGTAATGGAAAATGTGTTCAAGACCTGCCAGGAAAGTCCACATGAATGTCTTTGTGAAGTAGCAGTTGCAAGTAGTATCGAAGTGGAGGAAAACGTGAGATTAGCAACAACTTTAAATTTGAGCTCTGCACATAATCCAGAGCTGATTAGTAATAACGGTAACAACTTAGGGGTGAGGACTGAGGAGTTCATTAAGTGTCAGAACATGCTTCTGTCTCCTAAGCCTGATGAGATGCATGCTGAATATAGATCTCGTATGTCTCCTGTTCTTAAAAAATCCATCGGATATTCAGAGCATTTTATTCATGATTGTGACAGTCCAAAAGATCTGCAGTATCATAATTCTGTTCTCCCTGCCCAAGAAATTCTTCAGGGAGGGAGGAAAACTGCTAAATGTACTGTGTGATGAAAAATATTGTACTTAACACCGACCATCACTACACATCTGAAAATGTACACAGGAGAGACTCCTCATACATGTAGTGAATGTGAGAAATCTTTCAGTAATGAAAAACGCCTTACAATACCTCAGAGCAAATATCCTGAGATATGTGATGCGTACATCAAGTGTGAAAATTAATTTCTGAGAAGTCAGACCTGACGCTCCAACCTCGATCTCCAAGAGAAGACAAACCTTATGAATATGAGGAACGTAAAAAAATTTCTGCCCAGAATTCAGCTCTCAGCACACATCAGAGATCTCACACAGAAGAGAAATCTTATGAATTGGATAAATGTGGGAAGACTTTTAGAGTGAAATCATACCTCACTTTGCACCAGAGAAGACACACAGAAGAGAAACCTTATCAATGTAACAAATGTGAAAAGTCTTTCACCCAGAAGATACACCTTCGAGTTCATCAAATAACACACACAGGAGAGAAATCTTATAAGTGTAATGAATGTGGAAAGTTTTTCCAAGGGTAGAGAAAACTTCGTGTTCATCAGAGAATACACACAGGAGTGAAACCTTATGAATGTAACCAATGTGTAAAGTCTTTCAGACAGAAATCTTCCCTCAAATTGCATCAAAGAACACACACAGGAGAGAAACCTTATGTGTGCAACAAATGTGGAAAGACCTTCAAGTGGAAGTCATATCTTGATGGGCATAATAGAACACACACAGGAGAGAAAACTTATGCATGTAGTGAATGCGGAAAGTCTTTCAAATGGAAGGTAAAACTCCATGTTCATCAGAGAATATACTCAGGAGAAACACCTTATGAGTGTAACATATGTGGAAAGTCCTTCACACAGAAGCCAAACCTCAACATGCATAAGACAATTCAAACAGGAGAAAAAACTTATGAATGTAACCGATGTGGAATGTCTTTCAAATGGAAGTCTTCCCTCAAATTGCATCAGAGAACACACACAGGAGAGAAACTGTACGAGTGCATCAAATGTGGTAAGACAACAGAATTCACACATATTAGAAACCTTAGGAATATAACCAAAGTTGAAAGTCTTTCGTGCAGTATTCACCCTTCAGGAAGCGTAAGAGAGTTCACACATGTGAGAAGCCTTAGCAATGTAATAAATAGGAAAGACTTTTTAGTCTGTGGAAGAAAACTCAGCTTGTGTCACAGAACCAACACAAGATAAAACCCTTAATGAATGTAGCAAATGTTCAGTCTTTCCCCAGAAGGCACAAGTCAAGATTTATCACTAAACACCCACAGGATAGAATCCTATGAACAAAATGAAAGGGAAATTTTTTTGAAGAACTCATAGTTGAGTTTGCATGATACCACACAGACACAGGATAAAAATCGTATGAATATAAGAATATGAAAAATCCATCATGAACGAATGACTAAGTATAAAATGCACATAGGAGAGAAAAACCTTATGAATATTACAAATGTGGAAAGTGTTTGACCTGGAAGGCATACTTCTGTGTTCATCACAAACCTGATTCCCATAGAAGAAAAAAACTAATGAATAGAAGAAATGTGCAATGACTTTTAATCAGAAGTCAGTCTTCAGTACATTTCAGAACATACACAATAGAGAAATAGAGAAATTCTGAGTAATGAAAAACATTTAGCTATATATAGAATCTCTGTATATGGGAGCATTAGGGTAAGTCTTCTAAACAAAGTCAACTTTCAGCAAGCATTAAGAGCACTCACAGAAGAAATAATAGCATGTAGGAAAACCTTTGTCAGAAACCTCTAAAAGCTGACTGTGTGGCTTAATGGTAGGGTGCTCACCTATCAAGGATGAAGGCCTGGGTTAGATTCCTCAATACTACGTGAAAAGAGCAAGCCAGAAGCAGCACTGTGGTTCAAATGGTAGAGTGCTAACCTTGAGCAAAAGTAGCTCAGGCCCTGAGTTCAAGCCTAAGGATTGAGAGAGAGAGAGAGAGAAAGAGAAAGAGAGAGAGAGAGAGAGAGAGAGAGAGAGAGAGAGAGAGAGAGAGAGAGAGAGAGAGAGAGAGAGAGAGAGAGAAACAGGAACTTCTAAATTTTACAGAGATAGAGAAGGAGACAGACAAGGAGACAGAAACTAATTTTGAAACTTTACAGTCTTTCTATTTCCTTACAAATTCGTCTATATCATTCTTTCTGACAGAAGCACAGAATTCCATTGTCTAAAAATACCATATTTGATCTACTCATCAACTGACGGGCATCTGGGTTGGTTCCATACCTTTGCTATAGTAAATAGTGCTGTGATAAATGTTATTGTTCTAGTGAATTTAGTATGTCCTATCTGGACGATTGGCAAGTAGTGAAATTGCTGGATCACAGGGGAGCTCTATGTTTAGTCTTTTTGGGATACTGCCATAGTGCTTTCCATAGTGGTTGAACGAGTTTGCAATCCCACCAGCAGTGTAGTAGTGATCCCTCCTGGCCACATCCCCTCCAGCATACGTTACTAGATTTCTGGATGTTGGCCATTCTAACTGGAGTGAGGAGGAAAAGGGAAAGAGGAACTGAAACTTTCTCTCCTTACAGATGACATGATTCTGTATTTAAAGAACCCTATAAACTCTACCCCGAAGCTGCTTGAGCTGATATAAAACTTTGGTAAGGTAGCAGGGTATAAAATTAACCCTCAATGTCAACTGCCTTCCTATATGCCAACAAATGAGAGGAATGAGGCAAGAATCAGGATAGCAACTCATTTTGCTATCAAAGAAAATAAAATACCTAGGAATTAACTTAGAATGTAAAGCACCTTTTTGATGGAACTATAAACCCTGGAGAAGGAAATTAACACAGAACTGAGGAAATGCAAAAACCTATGCTCCTGGTTTGGAAGAAGTAGTATTGTAAAAATGGCAATCTTGATAAGGACTATCTACAAATTCAGTGCAATATTCATCAATATCCCAATGTCATTCTTTAAAGAAACAGAAGAGGAAATCCAAAATTTCACTTGGAATAATAAAAGACCCCTTATAGTCTGTCTTCTTGCATGATACATAATGTTTAATCTCACCTTCTCCACCAAAATCTCACGTTTCTCATTGAGACATAGGTGGCCCTGTTTACTAGCAGCAAAGGCTCAAACGCGCAGTTTCAGGTGTCACCACTGCCTCTGTTACTGGGTAGATCCAACTCTGTCATCGATTCTGAGGTCTGCTCTGGGAGTCTTGGTCACAAGTTGTTCTGTGGCATCTGCTGCCAGCCTGTGCCTATTTGCTTCCTTTCCTCCAGCAGCCTACAACAGGGAATGAAGTTCAGGCGCTGATGCTCTCCTTCATATGCAGGGCAGGATGAGCCCAACCCTCCCTCATCTTCCTCTTCCAATTTTTGGGAAAAATGTGCTGGCAGAAGTCCTCAGGTGTGGGGCATGGCTGATCCACACTTTTAATCCAGGCTGGTCAGGAGGCTGAGATCTGAGTATGGAAGTTCCAAGTCACCTAGAACAGGAAAGTCTGATAGATTCTTACTACCAAAAATAAAAACAGCTGGGAATGGAGTTTTGGCTCAAGTGGTTAAGGGCTAGTCCTGAGTACAAATGCTTAGTGCCCAGGCCCTGAGTTCAGGCTCCAGCACTGCCAACAACCTCACTTTAGTGAGATTTTAGCTTTATCCATGTAGGCACATCTCACTGGAATCTTTGCTGGTAGAGATAGTCTTCATAATTTTGTCTCAAGGTAAAGGTCCTCCTGGGGTAGTACACAAAAGGTGTCATGGAGAGAGGAGCCCCACTTGCTCCATGTGTGAAGATGGCATAGGTGAAGCCAGCATGGAGTTGGCACATCAGTCTTTTTCCTAGCACCACCTACCAGTAAATGTCAAATGACATTGATTGTTGTGGGATTGTGTGATTGAAGTGCCCCATTAAGGGCAGTGTTAGCACATCCAAACTTGGATACCAGGAATGCTGAAATCTCAAAGCTAAGATTTCTGTTGGCTTCAGAAATGCTGGTGTGTCTGTTATTCACTAAAAGTTCAGGTGCAAAGATTCTGAAGCTTGATGCCATGTGTTTATTCCATTTAGTAAAATTATTTTAATGCACTGTATAAGTTAAAACATTTGATAAGAGTCAGGGGTAGTGAAAACATTGTTCTTGAATTCAGGTGTCTGGCAGGGTAATGGGGGGGTGTTGGTGGCTGGGACTATGAAGCTGGAGCTGCTATCAAACCATGGATCATGTTCCTCTTTGTCTGGGAGAAATGACTCCAAAGATGAAATTTGAATGGTGAGGAAAAGATGATGATGTACTCAGGAAATTTCTCCTAAACAAATGCTCATGTGGAAGTGGGATGGGGGCTGGGCATATCTGAGGCACAGCTTAAGGGGGCTTGTCATGGCGTTGAGAACATTCCTTGCGACTTCAGGCATGCAGCAGGATGTTTTAGATGGCCATTGCGAGATGGATGGAATAAGACTGGAGACAAGATGAATGCTGGGATCTTGCAATGCTCTTGCATAAGTGGCTGGTGGCTCACCTGAAAGAACTAATTATGTCTAAAAAAGAAATCAGGAATTTGTTTTGATTAGATAATACCTGTAATCCGAGGCATATTCAGGATCCTGATCTTAGTATTGTGGTTTAAAACCAACCCAGCAAAGGGAAAAACGCATGAGACTCTTACTCCCAGTTTAGAGCAAGAACAAAGATTGAAGTAGAGCTGTGGCTCAAGAGCTAGAGTGCTACCTTGACCAAAGAAAAGCTAAGAAAAAGCTCCAGGTCTTGAATTCAAGGCCAGGAATGAAAGAAGGAAGGTAAAAAAAGGGAAGTATGTGAGGAAGGGAAATATATAAATGAAAGAGAGAAGGAACTAGAAATTTAAAACTAGAGAATATTTAAAAGTCATCAGTCCTTCTAAGAAAAGTGTTGGAGTATGGGTTGTATATGTGGTGAACTGGAAGCCCAGCAGTGACTTGTTAACCAAAGAGTCACCATGATGAGCAAAGGATAGAAATCTGCATGAGCCTCTTAGCGGATGGAGTCACAGAAGAGAACCTCAGCTCCTATCCCATAGTTAGAAGTGAATAGAGATGGGGAAGTTGGCATCACCTTGATGTCATTGTGTCCATGGAGACTGGAAGCCATGGCTCTGTGAAAGCACAATGTTTTGGTTACTGAGCTGAGAGGCTGAGGAGAGCCAAATCCTGGCCATGAAGAAATCAGGGTGGCAGCAGAGCAACTCTGCTGCAGTGTGTGCCTGCTTGGCTGTTCTTATTCTGTGGTGGATCAGGCCGGAGCGGGTGATAGTAACTGTTTTGTGGTCACAAGCCCTTCACCAAGAGCTTCCTCTGGGATCCTCATAAGCTACAGGGTGGCTGGTGGTGGGATGTGTGTGGGGTGGAAGTGACAGAGGGATGGATGCATTGCAAGGTGGGTGAAGAGATGAGAGAAATGATGAGAGCCCAGTTTATTGGTTTCCAAGGTTAATGGGTGGGAGGTAGAGAGACATGATGGAGCAAAGATGGAGGCAGGGGAAGGTGGTGACGGAGTGAGGCCATCTGTAGTGCCAGCCTGGCCATCATTGAAGCCCATAGGCAGCTTCCTGATTCCTCACTTTGTCCTGCTCCTTGTGGAGGGAATGTCACGTGTACCCAGAGCTAGGGGTGGGGCAATGTTAGTAGCACCTGGAGAACCACTGGCCTCTACCTGGGTGAGGGGTGGTTATGGCTCCCATGCTGGGTGGCCTGATAGCTATGAAACAGATCTGTCCTTAGCTACCACAGTCAGTGGCTGCTCTCCATCTGGGGTTAGGGCACCTGCTCAGCCATCAGGACACCCCATGCCAGGACAGAGGTTTACAATACAGATGGCAGCACAGGGGTGAAGATGATCTCACCGTAGCCCTAGTTACATGGCTGTCCCTGCATGCAGGACAGGATGAGCTGGGGGAAGATATTCTCTGTGTTTTTCCACAGCCTATCCCGGCCTCTTCTTGTGTTTGATTAGACCAAGAGAGTATCAGGTTCCCTCTCATAGTCCTGGTTCTTTTTCTTTTACAGTCATGAGGCTTGAACTCAGGTCCTGGGTACTGTCCCTGAGCTCTTTTTCTCAAGGTTGATGCTCTACCATTTGAACCATAGTGCCATTTCCAGCTTTTCCTTTTCATGTGGATCTCTGATATCTCCAGTGCTGTGCCTGCAGGGAGGCACTCACCCCACAGACAGAGCAGCCTCTGCCGTGACTGTGACTGCCCACAACCCTCACACCCACTCCTTGCACACCCCTCGACTTCAGTTTTAGCTCCTCTTCGACTGGGTGTCCAGCCTACCCCTTCCTACACTCACAAAGGGTCTACAATTGTCTTCCCAGGGTCCTTTTTTCTGCCAGCCAGATACAGACTGTGCACATCTTGACGATCACAGAGCTCAAAGCCAAAGGCTGAGATGCAGAAGGGGGTGACCCAGTAGCTGCAAAGGGCCCATGGATCATCCTGTGCATCCCCCAGCCTGTGACTTCCCCCACCCCCTTGGCAGGGAAGCTCCATGCCCACATCCTGATCCCTGGTCCCCTCCAATTCCATTCTCCCTTGGATTTTGCAGACTGTCTACCATCAGGATCTAAAATTCTATTCATCACTTTATGTCCTTATCACTGATTTGCTACTTTGGCAGGATCTCCCCGTGCCTGGAGAGTGGGCATGTCATGTACTCTCTGTGGAGAAGTTGCCCCAGGAGAAGAAATATGCACTTCATGTGAGTGTTGGACAGGGCAGGAGGGCTCCTTAGGATCAGAAGCCACAGGATGGGTGAAGATGGGGGAATGCTAGGGCCCCCAGGGGACAGTGGGAGTTAGGGCACAGTTGGTTCCTTCTGCAGGGTTGACACCGCTTCACAAACCCAACAGAATGAGGTTCACATTACAGATGTCAGAGACAGTGCAGATTGCCAATGGGCGCAGGTGTCTCTGTCACCCCCAGATGCTGGCTGCATGCTGGGATGTACGCAGAGATGTTTTCAAGATCAGATAATGAGGATGTTGCAGGGTGTAACCATTCTTTTCAGATGGCTCTCTACCTCTCTTGAGCTTCATCTCTATATTTGGCTTTTTCTTGGCAGTTAACTGGAAATGAGAGTTTCATGGACTTTCCTTTCTGGACTGGCTTCAAACAGAAGCTATGCACAGTTTTCAAACCATACCCTACTGAAGAAGGGAAGCTTGATCTGGTGCTTAACTGGGTTGCACTTTGGCTCTGTTTGCTATGCCTCACGGGAGGGGGCTCATCATTTGTAGACTAACATCTCATGACCTTCAAAGCCCAGCCTATGTGTTGGGCCTGGGTGAATACATTCTCTGTTATGCTGGGTCCTCAACCCAAGTTTTAAGCTGGAATTTGGCAGTGCCACATTTGATAAGAACATCTGCCAGAGATTGTCCCCTCATGAAAGCAGATTCTAAATTTGTATTCCATTTCAAGTGGTGGAGAAATCCCCTCCAAGTTAGACAGGCTCACATCCACGTGCAGGTCACACTCCTAATGCACCCTTGAGTGTCCTCGTGGTATTGGGATCTAAGTTTGTAGGGAATGCTGGTTTAGTCCATGAATTAGCTGGACAAGTGATGACCAACGTGTTGTGGATTAATATGAGAACAATTTAAGAAGCCCTGGAGGAACATCAACTTGACCCTCTGTGGTGCTATAAATGTGATAGGATGTTCCAGACTGAGAAATAATCACATGGCTTTGTGTTTGGCATCCAGACAAGTGAGTGCATGTCTTAGCTGTCAGCCAATACAGAGGAGGACATGAATAAGTGGGTGGAAAGCATCTGTCAGACCCCTGTCTGGGGGCAGGTGGAGAGAACATAGGAAGGTAGATACCATGGCTGTGGTGGGGCCAAAAAAAAGGGTAAGAGAGGCAAAGGAACCAGGTACTGGTAGCTCAAGACTGTCATCCTAGCTACTCAGGAGTTTGAGATCTGAGGATCACAATTCAAAGCCAGCCCAGGACAGAAACTCCATGACACTCTTATCTGCAATAAACTACTGAATGCAAGAAGCTCAGGCTCAGTGTCAGCATCCAGGCCTAGCGTTCAAAACCCAGAACCGGCAGAAAAAAGTATCAAAGGACAAGAAGCTGGCCAAAAGTTAGAGGGACTCCATCTTGACAAACAATACAATGGTAAGTTGCACTCAGAAGACTTGCACAACATCTGGAAATGCCTGAGACCTATCTATGTATGTTTCCTGTTTGTCTAAATACATATGTTTATGCATTTATACATTAGTATAGAGAGACAGATCAATACATATGACTATACATATATACATAGCCAGACACTTATGGGTGGGTGGTATACTGTGTGAGAGTTTGTGTTTGTGTTTTGTGGATGGCTATCTCTGTTTAAGAAAGATAGAAAATATGTAAATATCTTTAAAAAAAACTTGATAAAATATAGAGAGACATAAGCTCTTGAGGGAATCTGAAATGACAAGATTATTCACAGGCACGTTTATCCTTATGGATTCCTCAGCAAGTTTTAAGTTTTTTCATTATTTTCTTTCTTTTTTTGAACCAGTGCTAAGGATTTCTCTCAGGGACCAGGTGCTGCCAATTACTAATTTTCTCATGGCTGGTACAAGAGGAACTGAGCCACAGTTCCACTTTTGCCTTATTATTCGTGCTTAACTGAAGATAAAGATTTCTATCAGTGACTTTCTCTCAGGGGCTGGATTCTAACGAGGATCCCCAGACCTCAGCCTTCTCTATAGCTACAATTAACAATATGAGAACCCAGCACTGGGTTCCAATGCACAGGGCAAGAAATTGAGTGAATCTCTCAACTCCAATTAGCTATAATAAGCTAGAAGTGAAAGACCAATACCTTTGAGGAAAAGATGCTGAGGGTTATCACACAGGCCCTATGAGTAAGCCCTAAACCCTGTACACATGTGTGCATGCACACATTGGCAGATACACACACATATGCACACACACTATATCTCAGGCAATACTGTATTTTGAATTAATATCCAAAGATTGGACAACAGGATAGCAAGTAATAAAATCTGTTTTTCTTGTCTACATTGAGGGAAAGGGATAAGTCACAAGATGCAGAAGCGAAGAATTCAGAGGCAAATGCTGTGAGTGAATAACTTGTAAAAAGCACATTTCTTTTCTTTTCTTTTCTTTTGTTTTTTTCTGCCATTCCTGGGGCTTGAACTCAGGGCCTGAGCACTGCTCTTGGCTTTTCCCAAGTCTAGCCCTCTGCCACTTGAGCCACATTGCCATATGGATTTTTATATCTGTGTGATATTAAGGACTCAAACCTAGATCTTCATGGATGCTAGGCAAGCACTCTACCACTGGGACAAACTCTAAACCCTGATAAAGTATTTATAAATAGTCATCATCATATCAAAATATCCTTTCTCCTACAAAGAATGAACACTTATTGATGCCTGTAAGACTTTTTTTTATGTCACCAATGCTTCTGTGATTTTCCCACTTGCATTTTTACAGATGACAGCACAGATATTCATCAGGAAGAAAAATAGATTAGGATACAGAAACCTAACAACGTCCTAGTAGATTGAAGTGAAAAATATGTGCAAGATGGCCTGGGTGTTTCATCTATTTGTAGAGTGTTTGGCTACCACACAAAAAGACTCCAGTTTGATTCTGCAGTACCATATACCTAGGAAACGCTGGAAGTGGTGCTGTGGCTTGGTGGGACAACTATAGCCTAAAGAAAGCCTAAGAACAATGGTCAGGCTCTGAGGTCAAGTCCCAGGACTAGCAAAAAAAATGTGCAAGAGGCAAAATGCAAGCTGAGAAGGCACTGTGAAGCAAAATGTCTTGTGAAGGGTAAGGGGAATAGTGACAGTTAAGTTTGGATCTTACATAAGAAAGGCTACTTGAGCCTGAGACTAGGGTAGCACTTACGCCTAGTTAATGACTTGGGATTTGAACAAAAAGGTGTGCTGTTTACTACATCCATATGTGAGGTGGGAAGGGAGATTCAGCCTCCAGTATGTCTTTGGGGAGGTCTTCTGTGAGCAAGGAGCTTTGGTCATTGGGCCTTGAAAGGTGACCCTACCTCCCTCACAATGGAACAGAATATGGAACCCTGGTAACCAAGCCACTGTATGTGACAACCAGCTCAAGCCAGCTCCCTTGGCCTGTGGCTCAGGAACCAGAAAGATGTTGCTGTGCTGTTGCCAAAGGTCAGGAGGCTCGCATCTCAGGCATGAGAGATATGGATGACTCACTTGAAGAAGTAGATGATAAATACATCAACCTACATCATTTATTTGAACACATTTTAAACTATTCTTTTCAGGAATGAAAATACATATGTATTTGTTGTAAATGAAATTTATGACTTGGGGGGAAGGGAAAGAGAAAATGGGGTAGGGGGTAACAGTGTTTACAAGTAATGTACTCATTACATATGTAACAGCAATCTCTATGTCTATCATATTGACAACAAATTTTTTGAAAAGTACAATAAGTTTAAATGTCTACTTTGGGCAGAATTTTTTTTTACCAGTACTTGGCTTAGACTCAGGACATGAGCACGATCCTTGTTTTTGTTTTTGTTTATTCTTAAGGCGCAAGTTCTATCACATGTGCCACAGCACCACTTTTATCTTTTTTATCTATGTTGTGCTCAGGAATTGAACTTGAGTCTTCATTCATGCTCGTCAAGAACTCTTCCACTAGGCTTAACTTATGGCCCCAATGGGAAGGAAGTTTTCCATAAAATATGTAGGAAATATGTCCACTAAGGAAAAGCCATCAAAAATAGAAGAAAAATTATATACTTAGATAACGACATGCCAGTATTATGGCAGATCTCTGTAATTCTAGCTTCAAGAGTGGCCTATTTGGACCGGGAGTTGGCTGGCTGAAGTAAAGTGCTATCCTTGAGCAAGCCATAGGACAGTGCTCTGGCCATGAGTTGAAGCCATAGGACATGCAATAATAATAATTTAATGCCCGTGACTGGTGGCTCACCCTGGTAATCCTAGCTACCCTGGAGGATCGAGGTTCAAAGACGGCCCAGGTATAAAAATCTGTGAGAATCTTATTTCCAAATAATCCAGAAAATTCAAAATGACAATGTGCCTCAAGTGGTAGAGCTCTTGCCTTGAGCTGAAGAGCCTAAGGTAAACATCCAGGCCCAGAGTTCATGCCCCAGGAGAGAAAAAAAGAAAACGAAAAAGAAAGCCCTTATCTAAGGCTGGAGTGCACACTAGTGGTAGTTTGCTTGCCTAGTATGCACAAAGCCCTGTGTTCAATTACTCTGTACCACTTACACCAAAAAAAAAAGCTGGAAATGATCTCAGAAGGTTGGGTTCTGAGGATCACAGTTCAAAGCCAGGCCAGACACTAAAGTCCATGAAACTGTTACTTCCACTTAAGCACCAGAAAACCAGAAGTGACACTGAGGCTCAAGGTGCTTAAGGTTGTAGCCTTGAGCTGTAGAGCCCAGGGACACTGCCCAGGTGCACAATTAAAGTCTTACAACGAAAAGAGAGAGAGAGAGAGAGAGAGAGAGAGAGAGAGAGAGAGAGAGAGAGAGAGAGAGAGAGAGACAGAGAGAGAGACAGAGACAGAGAGACAGAGAGAGAGACAGAGACAGAGAGAGACAGAGAGAGAGAGAGACAGACAGGCAGACAGACAGAGACACCGAGACAGAGACAGAGACATCAAACAGTCAGGCACTGCTGGCTGATGCGTGTAATTCTAGCTACTGTGGAGGCTGAGATTTGAGGATCTTGGTTCAAAGCCCAAAGCCAGCCTGGACACATATGTTTGTGAGACTTACATCACCAATTAACTACCAGAAACCAAAAATGGAGCTGTAGAGGAAGAGCGCTAGCCTTGAGCTGAAGAGCTCAGGGACAGTGTCCAGGCCCAAAGTCCAAGCACCATGACGAATCAATAATAAAAAAAGAAGATAGCTAATAGTAATGATGAATAATTTTGGGCTGGGAGTTTGGCCTAGTGGTAGAGTGCTTGCCTAGCATGCACGAAGACCTGGGTTCAATTCCTCAATACCACATACATAGAAAAATGCTGGAAGTGGTGCTGAGGCTGAAGTGGTAGAGCCCTAGCCTTGA
This sequence comes from Megascapheus bottae, assembly GCF_031878675.1. Lineage (NCBI taxonomy): Eukaryota > Metazoa > Chordata > Mammalia > Rodentia > Geomyidae > Megascapheus > Megascapheus bottae. The sequence continues at coordinate 843,124 of NW_028327641.1, read as the reverse complement.
GAAAATATAAGGACAGTGCTCAGTCCCTGAGTTCAAGACCAGGACTGGCCAAATCAAAAGTAGTAGAGCACTGGCATTGAACTGAAGATCTGAGGAACAGCCCAGGCACAGAGTTCAAGCACCGCAAACAACAACAACAAAATCTATGAAATGGCAGTGGTGGTTTTAAGATAAGCAAAAATAGAGTAGAAACTGGTAAAAGACATATTTGTGTGTAAGCAAAATAGCCAGACTTATGCATTAGAAGAGGATAGCAACTTGAAAAAAAATTTTGTTTTCCATCTCACTAGGTCCTGTCTCTTAATTTATTCAGGTACGTAAAATGCTGGGTTTTATAATCATTGCTCTGAATATTAGAAAATCATAATATCTCTCATTAACCAACAAAGACCAGGAACTGGGGCTTCGTTCAAATGGCAGAGTATCAGGCAAGAGAAGAAAAAATTGAAGTAAGAACTTGAAGTTCTTGATCCAGAACCTGCATAGTAACAGAGCAGCAGCCTGGTGATGGTACCTCACACCTATAATCTTAGCTACTCAGGAGGCTAAGATCTGAGAATCAAAGTTTAAAGCCAGCCAAAGTACCCAGTTAACTGCCAGAAAAACCAGAAGTGGCACTGTGGCTCACAGATTAAAGCACTAGCCTTGAGCTGAAGAGCTCAGGGACAGTGCCCAGGCCCAGAGTTCAAGCCCCACAATTGACAAAAATCAAACAAGCAAACAAAACTCACAAAGAAGCCTGCAGACCACAGTGGTTCTGCTGAGTCTCTTCTCTATGGGGATCAGGAAACATTTCACTTTTTCTGTCTCTTCCCATCTCAACAGTCATACTAAAATAAGACTGTGTTGAAAGTTTCAATTTATAAAAATGTTTTTCATGAAGCACCCTGAAATATTCAACGCTTATATCTCAATTGAAGTTAGTTGATTTGGGGCTTCATTGGTAGAGTGCTAGCCTTGAGCAGAAAAGGTCAGGGATAGAGCTGAAGCACTCAGGTGAAGACCCAGTGCCAACACACAAAAGAAAATATGCACTTTATACATATTTTCTAATTTCTTAATGAATTTTTCAGTCTGTATAAATATAGGGTACATTCCTTGTTACTTAAGTAAGATTGCTCTTTTTTTTCTTTTTGCCAGTCCTAGGGCTTGGATTCAGGGCGTAGACATTTTCATTGGACTCGCTTGCCCAAAGTGAGTGCCCTGCCTCTTGAGACACAGCGCCACTTCTAGCTTTTTTTGTGAGTATGCGGTACCGGTGAATAGAACCTAGGTCTTCATGCATTCTAGGTGAGCACTCTACCATTAGGCTACATTCCCAGGCAGTGAGATTCCTCTTACAGTCATTGTATGTTCACAGAGTTTGATCTCACACACTGTAGGGCCCTGTTTGGCTTTGACTTGTGATCCTAAGCCCTGAGCCTCCTAAGTAGCTGAAATTAAGTTGTGAGCCAGCATGATGGCTTCCATTCTTTTTTCTACAAAAATATATGTAGTTATCTAAAATATATCTATAGCTGAAAAAAATGAATCTCTTCCAAACAAATCTTCAAAGAAACAACCATCCTATTAAAAGGTGGGCTAAAGAATTAAAAGTGTATTCTCTGAAGAAAAAATTAAAATGGGCTTTAGACACATGAAGAAATGCTCCATATCTCTAGCAATAAGGGAAATGAAAATCAAAACAACTTTGAGATTCCACCTGACTCCAGTCAGAATGGCCATTATCAAAAAATCTAATAAGAGATACTGGTGGGGAAGTGACCAGGGGGGATCACACCTACACTGTTGGTGTGAGTGTAAACTCGTTCAACCACTAGGGAAAGCAGTGTGGTGGTTCCTCAAAAGACTGAACATAGAGCTCCCCTATGATCCAGCAAATCCACTACTTGGCACCTACCCAATTGTCCAGAAAAAAGGGCATACTAAAGCCACTAGCACAATGATGCTCATTGCAGCACTATTTACCATAGCAAAGATATGAAACCAACCCAGATGCCACTCAGTAGATGACTGAATCAAGAAGATGTGGTACTTAAACAGAATGGAATGCTATGCTGCCATCAGAAGGAATGACATCGCCCCATTTGTAAGGAAATGGAAAGACTTGGAAAAATTCATATTAAGTGAAGCAAGCCAGACCCAAAGAAACATAAGCTCAATGGTTTCCCTCATTTGTATTAATTAGTTCACATCTAGGACTCTCCTACCAGAGGATTACAATAACTCAAAAACCTAGGTATATAAGGTCATATAGGATGAGACTAAATGTAAGGATCTCTAGGATATGGGAACAAGAGCTATATCTTGTGTCATCGTTGCTCTTAATCTTGTGTGATTTTTGACCTTAATCTACTATGTTATTTCTCATCTCTTATTTTGCCCTTTGGTTAATGTCAGATTGTTACTGTATCTGATTTTTTCCCTGGCATATTGTATATATGTTTATTTGTTTATGTCAAATAGGAAAGGGAAGGGGGGAAACAAGATGATTGGGAAGGGGAGGGGAGAGGAAACTGGGGACAAAAACATGTGGAGTGGAATAAATGTGTGAGAAGTAATGCAGTCCACTACCTGTAAATGTAATCGTAACCCCTCTATACATTACCCTGAAAATAAAAAAGAGACTATAAAAATATCTGTAGAAAATGAGGCTGCATGATGGAAACAACCAGATGCCCTACTACAAAAAATGTGATACACAGACACACACACACACACACACACACACACACACAATGGAATGATACATAGCCAACCGACAAGATAAAATAATGGCATTCTCGGGGAACTGGAGGAAAAGGAAAAAAATCATAAGTGGTACAGAAATTTTCTTAATGAATCAAGGAGTTTTATTACATCTTTATGCAATTATTTTAGTTCGGAGTGTTCTACACTCAATGCTACTTCTGGAAAGATGATATAGCTGACTGTGTAGATGGTATGAAGACATACTGGCCTAAACGTAGAATAAAGCATTGGTAAGTGGCTGTTAGCTGTCTAGATTCTACTGGAATATGTGGAATGAATTTATTAAGCACAATGCAGGCTCCTAGTCAGATCAGGATCAAGATTATGTGGTTCCATGAGATGAATGAGGAAAGATCAGAAAAATCTACTAAGATATCCAGATATACTTTGGAAACTAAGGTATCTGCACTCCTTTTTTTTTCTTTCTTGGTGGGGAGCTTGAACTTTGGACCTGGGCAAGGTCTCTTAGTTCTTTTTCCTCAAGGCTAATGCTGTACCAGTTTTAGCCACAACTCCACTTAGTTTTTGGGTGGATAAGTGGAGAGAAGAATCTTACAGTTTTTTTGTTTTCGTTTTTTTGCTTGCAAAGGCTTTGAATCACCTTCTCCCTGGCTAGTAGAAGAATGACAATTATGACCCTCCAGCGACTGGCTAGTGATTTTTTGAAAATTGGACTTTCTTCCAAATCACGTATCTGGTTCCTAGCAAAGTTTTGAGGCCTGACTTAAATGTGACAGATTTTTGTCACTTGGAGACACTCTGTGCTGAACGTTAGAAATCTACCAGCTGAGTCACAGTGGCACTTACAGTTTTTGTTTATGTGTGCTGAGGAATGGAATCCAGGGTTTCATACATGCTAGGCAAGCTACATTTTCAGCCCAAGGTTTTATGTTTTGTTTTTTCAGTGTTGTTGCTTCTAAGGTACTGTATGATGTTCCCTCATTTTCTTTGCTTTTTACCTCTTTTCTTCTATTTCCCTTTAGCTTTATTCTCTGTAGTCACTGTGTTGAATTCGGGTACCCTGTGTCTTGTACATAGGTTTATGTGATTTGGGAAAGGGAAAGGGTATAATAAAATGGTAAAAAAAAAACAAAGGAAAAAATGTGTACCAATTGAATAGTGATATTTACAAGACACTAAACGGAAATGAACTGAACAATCTGGGTGGAGAGGGGGCTGAGGGTAGGAAAACAGAGAAAAATGAGGGAGGGGATAACAATTTTCTTAAGAAATGTGTTCATTACTTATGTAACCGTATGCCAACTATATATTGACTTAACAAAAAAAATTAACTTAAAAAAATAATTTAGCCGGGTATGGTGGCTCACACTTGTAAATGTAGCTACTCAAGAGGCTGGGATCCAAGGATAGAAGTTCAAAGTCAGCCTGGGCACTGAAGTTCATGTGACTCTTATCTCCAATTAACCACCGGAAACCCAGAAGTGGCCCTATGGCTCAAGGGATAGGGCAGTAGTCTTGAGCTGAAAAGCTCAGTGACAAGACCTAGGTGCAGAATTGCAGTCCCATGACTTGAATGATGAATGATACTAGCCAGGCTCTGTGCGCTCACACTTGGAATCCTATGTACACAGAATCAGGTTTGAATCCAGCCCAAAAAATTGCATGATACTCTGATTTACAGTTCATTACCAAAAATCTGGGAGTGGAGCTGTGGATCAAGTGGTAGAACACTAGCCAGAAGCAAGAAAAAAAAACATTTTAGGACAGTTACCAGTCCCTGGGTTCAAGTCCCAGGACTTGCATAAAACAAACAAAATGTGACGCTGAGTCCTCCATCATTTGGTGTTATAGTTCAATATTCTTGATATGCGTCTTAGAAATTAAGTCCCTAGCAAATACTCTCCCCTGAAATTCTGCTTCATAGCTGATTCATAGAATTTCAGCATCATTACTATCACCTTCCAGTTAGCATAGCAGTCTACTACTGAAAATTTAAAGAAAACTTTTGAGTAATCCTAATAAATCTGTGTATCATCTGCACACACATCAAATCAGCAGCAGCTATGTTCTACTATTATCTAAATGTATTTAATCCCTTCTTGAGTTAATGAGCCTTAAGGAGTAAAACATATGAAATAGTTATGAAACTAACAGTCACCATTCTTCTACCTAATATTGTAATATAAGTTTATAAATGCAAGGACTATTCTGAAGTGCAGAATATAGCTTCTAATTATAATATTCTCAAGAAGTATAGTTTTTAATAAACATGTTGCTTGCTTTGGGAAAGCAAAGGAAAGGAAAAATGATATAGGTAAGTTCCCTATTTATCAGAAGGAAAATACTATTATTCGGTTTAGATCAACTTCACTCATTCCGTGCTGATGAAACAAATATTTGCAATTCCTGAGGCCAATCACTTCATTGTGATGTACAATCAGCCAGCTTAGATCAATCTTCCAAAAAAGGAAAGGAACAAATGAGAAGCAATTAAGGTTTCCAAAATGAACCAGGTGGTGGTGGCAGCTCACACTTGCAATTCTATCTACTCAAGGCCTGAAATCCAAGGATCTGGATTAAGTTTGTCTGGGATGAAAATATTCCTGTCTGAAACATCATCTCTGTTATCACAGCCCAGCTGATACACTCTGCCCAACAGATTCCAAACACCAAACTCCATCTCTTATCTGAAATACTAGCAAACGTACTCACACATAATTTCCTCTTTGGGAGATAGTTGAAACATGTACCAGAAACATTTCCCTGGCTTCAGAGTGGAAGTGGAAATATATACTCACTAGAAGCCCATCTAGTAAATAACAGTCAATCATCTTTCCTCACATCTTGTTAGTTAAATTGAACAATGAGTGCTTGGATCAGAAGGGATGTGTATGAGCATACAGGTTGTAAAATACTGTAATCCTAGCTACTCAAGATAAGCTGAGACCTGAGGATTCCAGTTCAAAATCAGCCATGCAATAAATTCCATACGATTTTTACCTCTAATAAACCAGCGAAAAACAGAGCGTTGAATTGTGCTTAAAATGCCACAGGCCTAAGATTTGCATAAAAGTGCTAAGGGGTAGCATTCAGGATGCCCACTCTCTCCTCTCCTTTTTAACATAGTACTAGAATTACTAGGCAGTGCAATAAGGAAAGAAGCAAGCATAAAGGGGATCCAAGTAGGGAAAGAAGAAATAAAACTATCCCTCTCTGCAGATGACATGATTCTGTATTTAAAGAATCCTATACAGTCTACTCCCAATCTCCTTGAGCTGATTCAAAGCTTTGGAGGGACAGCAGGCCATAAAATCAACCCTCACAAATCAACTGCCTTCCTTTATGCCAACAGTGAGAGGAACGAGGCAATAATCAGGAAAGAAACTCCTTTCATAACAGCCTCAAACAAAATAAAGTACCTAGGAATTAGCTTAACTAAGAATGTAAAGGACCGTTTAGATGAAAACTTTAAAACCCTAAAGAAGGAAATTAAAGCAGATATAAGGAAATGGAAAAACCTCCCATGCTCCTGGATTGGAAGAATCAACATTGTGAAAATGGCAATCTTGCCAAGGGCTATCTACAAATTCAATGCAATACCCATCAACATCCCAATGTCATTCTTTAAAGAAATACAAGAGGCAATTCAAAATTTCATATGGAATAATAAAAGACCCCGTATAGCAAAAACACTTCTTAGCAGAAAGAACAGCGCTGGAGGAATTTCAATTCCAATCTTTAGATTCTATTACAGAGCTACAATTCTCAAAACAGCTTAGTACTGGCACAAGAACAGGCCTGAAGTCCAATGGAATAGAACTGAACCACTTGCAGCGTTTTCTTTGTATGTGGTAATGAGGAATCAAACCTGAGTCTTTTTGCGTGGTAGCCAAGGACTCTACCACTAGGTCAAGCACACAGGGCTTCTTGAACATATTTTTGACCACAAACTACTAGGGTATTATTAGGTTTCTGTAACCTAATCAATTTTTTCCTGATGATTAGCTTTGCTGTCATGTGTAAAAAATGCAAGAGGGAAAAACACAGAAGAATTAGTGAAATTTAAAAAAAAGCATTACACACATAGATAAGTGTTCATTCTTTGTAGGAGAAAGGATATTTTGATATGATGATGATGACTTTATAATTACTATGACAGGGTTGAGAGTTTGGCATAGTCGTAGAGTGCTTGCCTAGCATCCATGAAGATCTGGGTTTGATTGCTCAGTATCACATAGATATGGCACTGTGGCTCCAGTGGCAGAGGGCTAGACTTGAGAAAACCCGAGGACAGTGCTCAGGCCCTGAATTCAAGCCCCAAGACTGGCAGAAAGATAACAGAAAATGAAAATGCTTTGTACGAGCTAATTCACTCACAGCATTTGCTTCTGAAATCTTCACTTCTGCATCTTGTGAAATACCCCTTTCCCTCAACGTAGACAAGAAAAACAGATCCATCCCACGGTCCACTGTGAGGCCACTGGTTGGGCTAAGAGCTAGTCGTGCAGCAACACATAAGTTTTATTCTAATACTTTCATACTTTGTACTCAAATATGCTACCTACTTACCAACTTAGGTCAGTTATCCTTATGCTATACCTTTTCTTTATTACTACAATATTCTTACACTCCTACGTTAATGCTGTTGTACCTCCCCTGAGCTCTCTCATTCTTTTTTTCTATCTCTTGACCTCTGCTCGTCTTTCAACCCTTATACTGCACGGATCTACACTTGATGGCTGTTGAGCAATATTGTATGTGTAGGTGGTTAATTATTTTCTAGGCTCAGAGGGACTTAAAGACAATAGAGATTGGATTGAGAGGCTTATTGTTTTGGGTATAAATCCCTTTTCAGTGGTTGTATTAGACTGGTCTGTAAGTGCACAAAAAGAAAGAGTGATAATACCAATCAAAACTTGTGAACATCTAATGTCTGCCAGCTACAGAAGTCCAGGTTGGTTATATCTGAAAAACTGGATCAATAGAAACGAAAGAAAAGATCGTAAAGGCAGCCAGGGAAAAGGGATCAGTAACCTATAAAGGCAAACCAATCAGAATAACCCTAGATTTCTCAGCAGAGACCATGCAAGCACGAAGTGACTGGAAGCATATATGTCATGCCCTTAAATCAAATAACTACCAACCAAGAATAATGTAGCCAGCTAAGCTCTCATTCATAACTGAGGGAACAATAAAAACATTCCATTCCAGGGAAAAGCTGCAACAATATGTCGAAACAAAACCAACACTACAGAGAATTCTCAAAGATGCTCTATACATAGAAAACCAAAATAAATGCAATATAGGGAAAGAAATGGCACCTAAACAGCATACCATCTAAGGACCACAAGAACTGTCAAGACACAGGCCCTACTAAAAGCTTTTAAAAATGGTAGGAACTAATAAATATCTCTCCATCCTAACTCTCAATATCAATGGACTTAACTCTCCAATTAAACGGCATAGGCTGTCTAGTTGGATCAAAAAGCAAGAGCCATCATTCTGCTGTTTTCAAGAGACACATCTTACCCAAAAACAATCATCTTTTGAAAGTGAGAGGTTGGAATAAACTCTATCAAGCTAACTGCCCCCATAAACAGGCTGGAGTTGCCATCCTCATATCAGATACAACAGACTTCAAACTAAAATTAGTAAGAAAAGACAAAGAAGGTGACTACATAGTACTAAAGGGATCTTTCCTCCAGGAAGACATAACGATCCTAAATATTTACACACCCTTTTGAAGATTCTCAAAAGACTGAAGATTCTGCCAGTGTAAGTTAGATTCCGGCATTGATATTAAATAATGCAATGAGTAGGGATTTATATTTGAAATATCACTGTTGACAAAATCTAACACAGATTTGCTTAGTATTTGCTTTTGATTTCCCAAGAAGTTCAGTACAAGCTAACATGTGTGGCATATATCGATTGGGAGAAATGATTCAGAATATGTGACTCATTTGAACAGGAGTCAGTGAAAAGATACAGAAGCAGGATACCCATATTGTGATAATTTGTATCTTTTGCATATTTTGTGTTTGTTATTCATTCCATTTGCAGTGTACATTTCTAGGTAAAAACATTTAAAATGTTTCCAAACAATTTGTTATTTCAACAGCAAAAAAAGACATTTATATGCCTGATAAAATTCACAGAATCCAAATTTTTCCATATTATTTTTTTTTGGTGGATCATAGATCGTGAACTCAGCCTGGGAACTATACCTGAGCTCTTCAGCTCCAGGCTACCACCTTACCCTGGAGCCAAGCCCCACTTCCCATTTTCTAAAGGTAAATTGGAGATAAGAATCTCACGTCTTTTTGTGCCAGGATGGCTTTAAACCCTGATCCTCAGATCTCAGCCTCCTGAGTAGCTAGGATTATAGAAGTGAGCCACCACCCCATCATGCTCAGCTTTCTGGTTTTTTTTTAAACAAGCCCTTTGGCTGGAACTCGGTCTGAGCACTGTCCTTCAGCTTTCCTCAAGCCTAGTGATTTCTACTTGAGCCACAGCATTACTTCTAGTTTTTTCTGTGTATGTTGTACTGCGGAATTGAACCTTCGTCTTCATACAAGCACTCTACAACTATGCCAAACTGCCAGCCCCTCCACATTAGTTTTTATGATAGATCTTTCCATACATCTAGGATGGCTAAAAATCCTTCTTGAGTTTCCCAAGATCAAGGAGGATAGGTGTGTCCCATCCTGTGTGGCTACATAACCATTGTTTAGGGTACAGTTCTCTCTTCATTCTACCCATCTAGAGCAATTTTCATCTTCCATGTATAATCATTAAACATTCAGCTCCTGTTCCTCTCCACTCCATTCTCTGGAACCATCGTGCTTTTTGGCTCTAAGGGTTTGTTGATCCTTGGAAGCTCTGGAAGGGAAAACATACCCTAGCTCTTCCTTTATGACTGCTGTATTTTTAGTTTACTGTAATCAAGATTCATCTGTAAAATAGAGTAAAATGTTCTTCCTTTTCAATGCATTGTTTTGCATATTTCTATCTTTTGATTATTATTAATAGTTGTGAATGGATTCTCCACATATTTGTTCTAGTCTGCTTTCTCTTCCGTTAGGTACAAATCTAGAAATAGAAGTGTTGGACCATATTTCTATGTAATTCTATATTTAGTACTTTTTTAGCACTCTCCACGCAATTTTTGATTGTTTTATATTCCTTGCAGAACTATTCCAAAGTTCTACTTCTTCTCACTACCTTGCCAGTAATAGTTAGACTTTGAAAGTTGTTTTTTTGTATGCGTGTGTGTGTGTGTGTGTGTGTGTGTATGTGGATCTTTTTGTTTAAAACTATATTTATATTAACATACTTAAAGTAATGATTTCATTGTAATTTTAATTTTTCTCATGACTGTTAATATTGAACTTCTTTCTACATTTTGAACTACTATTTCTATATATTCTTTTTAGAAAATCCTCTCCAATCTCCAATTTTTTCCCTTTTTTTGTGGGGTAGTGGGGAAAGTCATGGGGCTTGGACCTTGGGCCGTGAGCTCTTTAGTTTAAGGCTATTGTCCTACCCTGAGTATTGCCCCTCAGTTCTTCTGCTCACAGCTCCCTACCCCTCTTCCCATTATATACAGAACAAAGGTCATCCTCAGTCTTTTTGAAAAAGTAAAACATACAGTAAATTTGTAGTATAAAACAGCAAGAAATAAATTTCTTGCCAGGTGCAGTGACTTCTACCTGTAATCCTAGCTACTCAGATATCAGGCTGATATCTAAAGATTTGGTTCAAAGCCAGCCTGGGCATTAGAAAGTCTATGAGACTCTCATCTACAGTTAACCACTAGAATATGGGAAATGGCACTGTGGCTTCATAGGTAGGGTGATAGCCTTGAGTTGAAGAGCTCAGGAACAGTGCCCAGGCGCAGAGTTCAAGCCTTACAAATCCCCCAGCCAAAAAAAAGAAAAAAAGTTTCTTCCCCAAGTGACTATTATGCCAGACATAGAACATTAACATTCTGGGTGTACTTCACAGTATTATTACTTGATACCCTAAGATTTTGCAATATTCCCACAGTACCAGCATATGTCATCATAAATGTAGTTCCTTTTCAATGGAATAATTCCATTTATAACCTAAATCTACTCCCCCGAATTATTTTTGTCAATACCACAATTGCTCTACCATGATATGCCACAAGCCATTAAACATTTTATGGTGGGTAATTGGAAAGGAGTCTCATGGAATTTTGTGCCAGGCTGGCTTTGAACCATGGTCCTCAGATCTCAGTCTCCTGAGTAGCTAGGATGACAGGCGTGAGCCACCAACACCTGGCTTGCCTTTTTATTTTTTTGTGGGTCTTGAGACTTGAACTCTGGGCCTAGGCACCATCCCTAAGCTTTTCAGGTCAATATTTCATGTAAGCCTGAACATTTAAGTAAAGGAATAAAATTCCAACAAAAAAGAATAAAATTCCAGACATGGTGTGTTTATAACTCAGTGCTAATTACTTGATGAAAATGTGCCATTCCAGAAGCTGGTGTCATTTGATGATGTAGCTGTGGATTTCAGCTGGGAGGAGTGCAGCATCTGGACCATGCTCAGAGGACCCTGTACAGAGATGTAATGCTGGAGACCTACAGCAACCTGGTGTCCTTAGGTGAGCAAAAGTCAAATTCACTTGCAAGGCCAAGTGCCTTGTTATTTTGCAGATACGTGAATGTTTATCAAACTTTCAATACTGTATAAATGAAAGATTCCAGGCGCTGAGAAATATCATTACTTTCTAAAGAAAACCTAAGTTAATTTTGTACTCATTCTTCAGGATACCTTCAGGATACTTTGACAACAGTTCTAAATTATGTTTCCTCTAATGGAGACGACATTCCAAACTTACACAGTAATTGTAAGTGGATAAACAATCCAGAATAGAATATATATCATTATTGGAAATAGGATCTACAAATCACTAAACAGTGAGTTTATAATGGAAACCTGGCACTAGGTGCAATGTTTCATGCCTGTAATCTTAAAATATTCAGGAGGAAGAAATCTAAGAATTCTAATTTGAAGCCAGCAATGGCATAAAAATTGCCATGAAACTCTATAACTCCAAGTAACCCCTCAAAAATGTTAGTGGAATGTCAAGAGTTTGACTTTGTGGTTGAGTGCTTGCCTAGCATGCATGAAGACCTATGCATGTAAGTGGAGCTGGGACTCAAACTGGTATTTTTCTAGCCTTGAGCAAGACAGCTAAGTTTATGCCGTACAAAATGAATCCAGAGCTGGGGAAAAGTCAACCATGGAGCCAATGAGAAATGAGAAAAAAGATTTAATAGATAACTTGTGAGTAGGATGTCTGCGAACTTAAAGCAATGATGACACAGCATAAGCAATAATTCTCTACTGTTTCTAATTTACAGGGCCCTGTGTTCCCAAACCTGTATTAATTGACAAGCTAGAGCACTGTGCAGAACTCTGGATAGGAAATTCCTCTGACAAGAATATTACAGGTGAGTGAATGCATCTTCATATTGATGTTGGAGCCTGAGCCCCATTGGTAAGTTCATGTTGTGATGTACTGAGCAATAATATTCTTAGTTACCCTAAATCCTGTGTGGAACCTATGGAATTCTTTGTGAATGAATCAAGAATCATTTTCTTTTCCCAATCCTATGCTTGGTCTCAGGGCCTGAGCATGGTCCTTGGGTTTTCTCAAGCTAGCTCTCTACTTCTTGAGTCATAGCACCACTTCTGACTTTTTCATTGTATGTGTTACCAAGGAACTGAACCAGGTCTTTGTGCATGCTAGCCCAAACCCCTGGCACCAAGAATCATAGGGTGATATAATGAATTCTATGTGGCAGTAGAGTTAAAGTTAGATTTCTCTGTAGAAATCACTGTGAAACAAAAAAAAATGAGAAAGCCATGAGCCCGTGGCTCATGCCTGTAATCCTAGCTACTTAGGAGGCTGAGATCTGAGGATCAAGGTTCAAAGACTGACCTATCACAAAAACACCTTAAACTCTTCTCTCCAATGAACCAATAGAAAATGAGAAGTGGGGTTGAGGCTAAAGACATAGGGCAGTAGCCTTGAGCTGAAGAGCTCAGGAAGAACAGCCAGTTCTAGAATTCAAGTCCCATGACTGCAAAACAAGAAAGAAAGAAAGAAAGAAAGAAAGAAAGAAAGAAAGAAAGAAAGAAAGAAAGAAAGAAAAAGAAAGAAAGAAAGAAAGGAAGGAAGGAAGGAAGGAAGAAGAAAGAGGGAAGAAAGAGGGAAGGAAGGAAAGGAAGACAAAAAGAACCAAAGAAAGAAAGAAGGAAAGAAAGAAAGAAAGAAAGAAAGAATGATATTTCATTTCTTTAAAACTAAGACTATAAATGATTGAGCAAACAAGGAATAAGTCAGGGCATTATTCTCTGATAAGGATATCTTTTTGCTGGTAGGAAAAGACTGGTATTCAGAACCAGACCTTTCCACCAGAAATTGAGCCTAGTGGTAGAGTGCTTCCCTAGCATGCACAAAGACACAGGTTTGATTCCTTATCACCACATACATAGAAAAAGCCAGAAGTAATGACTTCATTGGTAGGGATCTAGTCTTGAGAAAACCCAAGGACAGTGGTTAGGTCCTAAGTTCAAACCCAGGAATGGAAAGAAAAAAAAACAACAAAGTTTCAATCAACATAAGAAAATTAACTAGACAATGAGCTTGAGATTTTCTGGTCTTCCATGGTTCTGAGGGACAGGAGTGTTAGAAAAGGAATTTTTATAAGACTTCAAATGGAAAGAAACAAATTTCAAAATTCCCACAAATACCTAAATTGAGACTTTAGTGAGAAGTTGTAACTGAAGGGATTTAGGTGTAAGTCCTTACTCTCAAGAATCGTTCTTGCTTGGATCAAAGGCAAACAGACATATAAACCAAACTTGTGGCCGCTGAATCTAGAAAAATTCATGTTCCTCACTTAATGGTTAATAAGCAAACAGCATTGAAACTGGGTAAGGTAATCCTATCTGCTACTCAGGACCTGAGACTCTTATCTGTAGTTAACTCTAGAAAACAGGAAGTGGGGCTGTAGCTCAAGAATAGAGGTTATAGTTTTCTGCTGAAGTGTTCAGGGACAGGGCCGATGCCTATGAACTACAAAAAAAAAAAGAAAAGAAAAGAAAAGAAGGTTTTAAAAAGACGAAAAACAGCCCAATATTTAGATTATTTCTCAAACATAAAAGAAAGGCAGCTATTCCTCAATGTATAAACAAAACAGTATTTGAAAAAACAGCTGCAGTTATACTATAGGTAGTACTCAGCTTAAAACTGTAGCAATACATAGATGGATAATTTCAATAAATATTTCCTGTGATATAACAAGAGAACTAAAACACAGAAAAACATTATTGGTCATTGTAAAATATCATTTTCTTAATATGTTAGGGAGAAAAGCATATATTTCTCACAAATCAATTTCCACTTTTATATTTTAAAATATCTAACACTTAGGATGGGAAAGTAAAGTCATTACCTTTACAGTAATAAATATTTGTATCTCATGTATGTTTGTGTCTTTTTTTGTATGACTCATTTTAGATGCCAGGTAATGGAAAATGTGTTCAAGACCTGCCAGGAAAGTCCACATGAATGTCTTTGTGAAGTAGCAGTTGCAAGTAGTATCGAAGTGGAGGAAAACGTGAGATTAGCAACAACTTTAAATTTGAGCTCTACACATAATCCAGAGCTGATTAGTAATAACGGTAACAACTTAGGGGTGAGGACTGAGGAGTTCATTAAGTGTCAGAACATGCTTCTGTCTCCTAAGCCTGATGAGATGCATGCTGCATATAGATCTCGTATGTCTCCTGTTCTTAAAAAATCCATCGGATATTCAGAGCATTTTATTCATGATTGTGACAGTCCAAAAGATCTGCAGTATCATAATTCTGTTCTCCCTGCCCAAGAAATTCTTCAGGGAGGGAGGAAAACTGCTAAATGTACTGTGTGATGAAAAATATTGTACTTAACACTGACCATCACTACACATCCGAAAATGTACACAGGAGAGACTCCTCATACATGTAGTGAATGTGAGAAATCTTTCAGTAATGAAATACGCCTTACAATACCTCAGAGCAAATATCCTGAGATATGTGATGCGTACATCAAGTGTGAAAATTAATTTCTGAGAAGTCAGACCTGACGCTCCAACCTCGATCTCCAAGAGAAGACAAACCTAATGAATATGAGGAACGTAATAAAATTTCTGCCCAGAATTCAGCTCTCAGCACACATCAGAGATCTCACACAGAAGAGAAATCTTATGAATGGGATAAATGTGGGAAGACTTTTAGACTGAAATCATACCTCACTTTGCACCAGAGAAGACACACAGAAGAGAAACCTTATGAATGTAACAAATGTGAAAAGTCTTTCACCCAGAAGATACACCTTCGAGTTCATCAAATAACACACACAGGAGAGAAATCTTATAAGTGTAATGAATGTGGAAATCTTTCCAAGGGAAGGGAAAACTTCGTGTTCATCAGAGAATACACACAGGAGTGAAACCTTATGAATGTAACCAATGTGTAAAGTCTTTCAGACAGAAATCTTCCCTCAAATTGCATCAAAGAACACACACAGGAGAGAAACCTTATGTGTGCAACAAATGTGGAAAGACCTTCAAGTGGAAGTCATATCTTGATGGGCATAATAGAACAAACACAGGAGAGAAAACTTATGCATGTAGTGAATGCGGAAAGTCTTTCAAATGGATGGTAAAACTCCATGTTCATCAGAGAATATACTCAGGAGAAACACCTTATGAGTGTAACATATGTGGAAAGTCCTTCACACAGAAGCCAAACCTCAACATGCATAAGACAATTCAAACAGGAGAAAAACCTTATGAATGTAACCGATGTGGAATGTCTTTCAAATGGAAGTCTTCCCTCAAATTGCATCAGAGAACACACACAGGAGGGAAACTGTACGAGTGCATCAAATGTGGTAAGACCTTCAGATGGAAGTCACATTACAGGAGGCATAACAGAATTCACACATATTAGAAACCTTAGGAATATAACCAAAGTTGAAAGTCTTTCGTGCAGTATTCACCCTTCAGGAAGCGTAAGAGAGTTCACACATATGAGAAGCCTTAGCAATGCAATAAATAGGAAAGACTTTTTAGTCTGTGGAAGAAAACTCAGCTTGTGTCACAGAACCAACACAAGATGAAACCCTTAATGAATGTAGCAAATGTTCAGTCTTTTCCCCAGAAGGCACAAGTCAAGATTTATCACTAAACACCCACAGGATAGAATCCTATGAATAAAATGAAAGGGAAATTTTTTGAAGAACTCATAGTTGAGTTTGCATGATACCACACAGACACAGGATAAAAATCGTATGAATATAAGAATATGAAAAATCCATCATGAACTCATGACTAAGTATAAAATGCACGTAGGAGAGAAAAAACGTTTTAATATTACAAATGTGGAAAGTGTTTGACCTGGAAGGCATACTTCTGTGTTCATCACAAACCTGATTCCCATAGAAGGAAACTAATGAATAGAAGAAATGTGCAATGACTTTTAATCAGAAGTCAGTCTTCAGTACATTTCAGAACATACACAATAGAAAAATTCTGAGTAATGAAAAACATTTAGCTATATATAGAATCTCTGTATATGGGAGCATTAGGGTAAGTCTTCTAAGCAAAGTCAACCTTCAGTAAGCATTAAGAGCACTCACAGAAGTAATAATAGCATGTAGGAAAAACGTTGTCAGAAACCTCTAAAAGCTGACTGTGTGGCTGAGTGGTAGAGTGCTAACCTATCAAGGCTGAAGGCCTGGGTTAGATTCCTCAATACTACGTGAAAAGAGCAAGGCAGAAGCAGCACTGTGGTTCAAATGGTAGAGTGCCAAACTTGAGCAAAAGTAGCTCAGGCCCTGAGTTCAAGCCTAAGGATTGGAGAGAGAGAGAGAGAGAGAGAGAGAGAGAGAGAGAGAGAGAGAGAGAGAGAGAGAGAGAGAGAGAGAGAGAGAGAGAGAGAGAGAGAGAGAGAGAGAGAGAAAAGAGACAGAAAGAGAGAGAAAGAGAGAAACAGGAACTTCTAAATTTTACAGAGATAGAGAAGGAGAGAGAGAAGGAGACAGAAACTAATTTCTAAACTTTACAGTCTTTCTATTTCCTTAGAAATTCGTCTATGTCATTCTTTCTGACAGAAGCACAGAATTCCATTGTCTAAAAATACCATATTTGATCTACTCATCAACTGACGGGCATCTGGATTGGTTCCATACCTTTGCTATAGTAAATAGTGCTGTGATAAATGTTATTGTTCTAGTGAATTTAGTATGTCCTATCTGGACGATTGGCAAGTAGTGAAATTGCTGGTCACTGGGGAGCTCTATGTTTAGTCTTTTTGGGATACTGCCATAGTGCTTTCCATAGTGGTTGAACGAGTGTGCAATCCCACCAGCAGTGTAGTAGTGATCCCTCCTGGCCACATCCCCTCCAGCATACGTTATTAGATTTCTGGATGTTGGCCATTCTAACTGGAGTGAGGAGGAAAAGGGAAAGAGGAACTGAAACTTTCTCTCCTTACAGATGACATGATTCTGTATTTAAAGAACCCTATAGACTCTACTCCGAAGCTGCTTGAGCTGATATAAAACTTTGGTAACGTAGCAGGGTATAAAATTAACCCTCAATGTCAACTGCCTTCCTATATGCCAACAAATGAGAGGAATGAGGCAAGAATCAGGATAGCAACTCATTTTGCTATCAAAGAAAATAAAATACCTAGGAATTAACTTAGAATGTAAAGCACCTTTTTGATGGAACTATAAACCCTGGAGAAGGAAATTAACGCAGAACTGAGGAAATGCAAAAACCTATGCTCCTGCTTTGGAAGAAGTAATATTGTAAAAATGGCAATCTTGATAAGGACTATCTACAAATTCAGTGCAATATTCATCAATATCCCAATGTCATTCTTTAAAGAAACAGAAGAGGAAATCCATAATCTCACTCTGAATAAAAAAAGACCCCTTATAGTCTGATTTCTTGCATGATACATAATGTTTAATCTCACCTTCTCCACCAAAATCTCACCTTTCTCATTGAGACATAGGTGGCCCTGTTTACTAACAGCAAAGGCTCAAACGCGCAGTTTCAGGTGTCACCACTGCCTCTGTTACTGGGTAGATCCAACTCTGTCATCGATTCTGAGGTCTGCTCTGGGAGTCTTGGTCACAAGTTGTTCTGTGGCATCTGCTGCCAGCCTGTGCCTATTTGCTTCCTTTTCCTCCAGCAGCCTACAACAGGGAATGAAGTTCAGGCGCTGATCCTCTCCTTCATATGCAGGGCAGGATGAGCCCAACCCTCCCTCATCTTCCTCTTCCAATTTTTGGGAAAAAATGTGCTGGCAGAAGTCCTCAGGTGTGGGGCATGGCTGATCCACACTTTTAATCCAGGCTGGTCAGGAGGCTGAGATCTCAGTATGGAAGTTCCAAGTCACCTAGAACAGGAAAGTCTGATAGATTCTTACTACCAAAAATAAAAACAGCTGGGAATGGAGTTTTGGCTCAAGTGGTAAAGGGCTAGTCTTGAGTACAAATGCTTAGTGCCCAGGCCCTGAGTTCAGGCTCCAGCACGGCCAACAACCTCACTTTAGTGAGATTATAGCTTTATCCATGTAGGCACATCTCACTGGTAGAGATAGTCTTCATAATTTTGTCTCAAGGTAAAGGTCCTCCTGGGGTAGTACACAAAAGGTGTCATGGAGAGAGGAGCCCCACTTGCTCCAGGTTTGAAGATGGCATAGGTCAAGCCAGCATGGAATTGGCACATCAGTCTTTTTCCTAGCACCACCTACCAGTGAATGTCAAATGACATTGATTCTTGTGGGATTGTGAGACTGAAGTACCCCATTAAGGGCAGTGTTAGCACATCCAAACTTGGATACCAGGAATGCTGAAATCTCAAAGCTAAGATTTCTGTTGGCTACTGAAATGCTGGTGTGTCTGTTATTCACTAAAAGTTCAGGTGCAAAGATTCTGAATCTTGAGGCCATGTGTTTATTCCATTTAGTAAAATTATTTTAATGCACTGTATAAGTTAAAACATTTGATAAGAGTCAGGGGTAGTGAAAACATTGTTCTTGAATTCAGGTGTCTGGCAGGGTAATGGGGGGGTGTTGGTGGCTGGGACTATGAAGCTGGAGCTGCTATCAAACCATGGATCATGTTCATCTATGTCTGGGAGAAATGACTCCAAAGATGAAATTTGAATGGTGAGGAAAAGATGATGATGTACTCAGGAAATTTCTCCTAAACAAATGCTCATGTGGAAGTGGGATGGGGGCTGGGCATATCTGAGGCACAGCTTAAGGGGGCTTCTCATGGTGTGGAGAACGTTCCTTGCGATTTCAGGCATGCAGCAGGGTGTTTTAGATGGCCATTGTGAGATGGATGGAATAAGACTGGAGACAAGATGAATGCTGGGATCCTGCAATGCTCTTGCATGAGTGGCTGGTGGCTCACCTGAAAGAACTAATTATGTCTAAAAAAGAAATCAGGAATTTGTTTTGATTAGATAATACCTGTAATCCGAGGCATATTCAGGATCCTGATCTTAGTATTGTGGTTTAAAACCAACCCAGCAAAGGGAAAAATGCATGAGACTCTTACTACCAGTTTAGAGCAAGAACAAAGATTGAAGTAGAGCTGTGGCTCAAGAGCTAGAGTGCTACCTTGAGCAAAGAAAAGCTAAGAAAAAGCTCCAGGTGTTGAGTTCAAGGCCAGGAATGAAAGAAGGAAGGTAAAAAAAGGGAAGTATGTGAGGAAGGGAAATATATAAATGAAAGAGAGAAGGAACTAGAAATTTGAAACCAGAGAATATTTAAAAGTCATCAGTCCTTCTAAGAAAAGTGTTGGAGTATGGGTTGTATATGTGGTGAACTGGAAGCCCAGCAGTGACTTGTTAACCAAAGAGTCACCATGATGAGCAAAGGATAGAAATCTGCATGAGCCTCTTAGCAGATGGAGTCACAGAAGAGAACCTCAGCTCCCATCCCACAGTTAGAAGTATATAGAGATGGGGAAGTTGGCATCACATTGATGTCATTGTGTCCGTGGAGACTGGAAGCCATGGCTCTGTGAAAGCACAATGTTCTGCTTACTGAGCTGAGAGGCTGAGGAGAGCCAAGTCCTGGCCATGAAGAAATCAGGGTGGCAGCAGAGCAACTCTGCTGCAGTATGTGCCTGCTTGGCTGTTCTTATTCTGTGGTGGATCAGGCCGGAGCGGGTGTTAGTAACTGTTTTGTGGTCACAAGCCCTTCACCAAGAACTTCCTCTGGGATCCTCATAAGCTACAGGGTGGCTGGTGGTGGGATGTGTGTGGGGTGGAAGTGACAGAGGGATGGACGCATGGCAAGGTGGGTGAAGAGATGAGAGGAATGATGAGAGCCCAGTTCATTGGTTTCCAAGGTTAATGGGTGGGAGGTAGAGAGGCATGATGGAGGAAAGATGGTGACAGAGTGAGGCCATCTGTAGTGCCAGCCTGGCCATCATCTGAAGCCCATAGGCAGCTTCCTGATCCCTCACTTTGTCCAGATCCTTGTGGAGGGAATGTCACGTGTGTCCAGAGCTAGGGGTGGGGCAATGTTAGTAGCACCTGGAGAACCATTGGCCTCTACCTGGGTGAGGGGTGGTTCTGGCTCCCATGCTGGGTGGCCTGATAGCTATGGAACAGATCTCTCCTTAGCTACCACAGTCAGTGCTGCTCTCCATCTAAGGTTAGAACACCTGCTCAGCCATCAGGACACCCCATGCCAGGACAGAGGCCTACAATTCAGATGGCAGCACAGGTGTGAAGATGATCTCACCGTAGCCCTAGTTACATGGCTGTCCCTGCATGCAGGACAGGATGAGCTGGGGGAAGATGTTCTCTGTGTTTTTCCACAGCCTATCCCGGCCTCTTCTTGTGTCTGATTAGACCAAGAGAGTACCAGGTTCCCTCTCATAGTCTTGCTTCTTTTTGTTTTACAGTCATGAGGCTTGAACTCAGGTCCTGGGTACTGTCCCTGAGTTCTTTTGCTCAAGGTTGATGCTCTACCATTTGAACCATAGTGCCATTTTCAGCTTTTCCTTTTCATGTTGATCTCCGATATCTCCAGTGCTGTGCCTGCAGGGAGGCACTCACCCCACAGACAGAGCAGCCTCTGCCGTGACTGTGACTGCCCACAACCCTCACACCCACTCCTTGCACACCCCTCGACTCCAGTTTTAGCTCCTCTTGGACTGGGTGTCCAGCCTACCCCTTCCTACACTCACAAAGGGTCTACAATTGTCTTCCCAGGGTCCTTTCTTCTGCCAGCCAGATACAGACTGTGCACATCTTGATGATCACAGAGCTCAAAGCCAAAGGCTGAGATGCAGAATGGGGTGACCCAGTAGCTGCACAGGGCTCATGGATCATCCTGTGCATCCCCCAGGCTGTGACATCCCCCACCCCCTTGGCAAGGAAGCTCCATGCCCACATCCTGATCCCTGGTCCCCTCCAATTCCATTCTCCCTTGGATTTTGCAGACTGTCTACCATCAGGATCTAAAATTCTATTCATCACTTTATGTCCTTATCACTGATTTGCTACTTTGGCAGGATCTCCCCGTGCCTGGAGAGTGGGCATGTCATGTACTCTCTGTGGAGAAGTTGCCCCAGGAGAAGAAATATGCACTTCATGTGAGTGTTGGACAGGGCAGGAGGGCTCCCTAGGATCAGAAGCCACAGGAGGGGTGCAGATGGGGGAATGCTAGGGGCCCCAGGGGACAGTGGGAGTTAGGGCACAGTTGATTCCTTCTGCAGGGTTGACACCGCTTCACAAACCCAACAGAATGAGGTTCACATTACAGATATCAGAGACAGTGCAGATTGCCAATGGGCCCAGGGGTCACTGTCACCCCCAGATGCTGGCTGCATACTGGGATGCACGCAGAGATGTTTTCAAGATCAGATAATGAGGATGTTGCAGGGTGTAACCATTCTTTTCAGATGGCTCTCTACCTTTCTTGAGCTTCATCTCTATCTTTGGCTTTTTCTTGGCAGTTAACTGGAAATGAGAGTTTCATGGACTTTCCTTTCTGGACTGGCTTCAAACAGAAGCTATGCACAGTTTTCAAACCATACCCTACTGAAGAAGGGAAGCTTGATCTGGTGCTTAAATGGGTTGCACTTTGGCTCCGTTTGCTATGCCTCACGGGAGGGGGCTCATCATTTGTAGACTAAGATCTCATGACCTTCAAAGCCAAATACTACCTGAATGTTCATGGTCCCAGCCTATGTGTTGGGCCTGGGTGAATACATTCTCTGTTATGCTGGGTCAACAACCCATGTTTTAAGCTGGAAGTAGGCAGTGCCACATTTGATAAGAACATCTGCCAGAGATTGTCACCTCATGAAAGCAGATTCTAAATTTGTATTCCATTTCCTGTGGTGGAGAAATCCCCTCCAAGTTAGACAGGCTCACATCCACCTGCAGGTCACACTCCTAATGCACCCTTGAGTGTCCTCATGGTATTGGGATCTAAGTTTGTAGGGAATGCTGGTTTAGTCCATGAATTAGCTGGACAAGTGATGACAAACGTGTTGTGGATTAATATGAGAACAATTTAAGAAGCCCTGGAGGAGCATCAACCTGACCCTCTGTGGTGCTATAAATCTGATAGGATGTTCCAGACTGAGAAACAATCACATGGCTTTGTGTTTGGCATCCAGACAAGTGAGTGCATGTCTTAGCTGTCAGCCAATACAGAGGAGGACATGAATAAGTGGGTGGAGAGCATCTGTCAGACACCTGTCTGGGGGCAGGTGGAGAGAACATAGGAAGGTAGATACCATGGCTGTGGTGGGGCCAAAAAAATGGTAAAAGAGTCAAAGGAACCAGGTACTGGTAGCTCAAGACTGTCATCTAGCTACTCAGGAGTTTGAGGTCTGAGGATCACAATTCAAAGCCAGCCCAGAACAGAAATTCCATGAGACTCTTATCTTCAATAAACTACTGAATTCAAGAAGCTCAAGCTCAGTGACAGCATACAGACCTTGTGTTCAAAACCCAGGACTGGCAGAAAAAAGTATCAAAGGACAAGAAGCTGGCCAAAAGTTAGAGGGACTCTATCTTGACAAACAATACAATGGTAAGTTGCACTCAGAAGACTTGCACAAAATCTGGAAATGCCTGAGACCTATCTATGTATGTTTCCTGTTTGTCTAAATACATATGTTTATGCATTTATATATTAGTATAGAGAGACAGATCAATACATATGACTATACATATATACATAGCCAGACACTTATGGGTGGGTGGTATACTGTGTGAGAGTTTGTGTTTGTGTTTTGTGGATGGCTATCTCTGTTTAGGAAAGATAGAAAATATGTAAATATCTTTAAAAAAACTTCATAAAATATAGAGAGACATAAGCTCTTGAGGGAATCTGAAATGACAATATTATTCACAGGCACGTTTACCCTTATGGATCCTCAGCAAGTTTTAAGTTTTTTCATTATTTTCTTTCTTTTTTTCAACCAGTGCTAAGGATTTCTCTCAGGGACCAGGTGCTGCCAATTACTAATTTTCTCATGGCTGGTACAAGAGGAACTGAGCCACAGTTCCACTTTTGCCTATTTATTCGTGCTTAACTGCAGATAAAGATTTCTATCAGTGACTTTCTCTCAGGGGCTGGATTCTAACGAGGATCCCCAGACCTCAGCCTTCTCTATAGCTACAATTAACAATATGAGAACCCAGCACTGGGTTCCAATGCACAGGGCAAGAAATTGAGTGAATCTCTCAACTCCAATTAGCTATAATAAGCTAGAAGTGAAAGACCAATACCTTTGAGGAAAAGATGCTGAGGGTTATCACACAGGCCCTATGAGTAAGCCCTAAACCCTGTACACATGTGTGCATGCACACATTGGCAGACACACACAGACATGCACACACACAATATCTCAGGCAATATTGTATTTTGAATTAATATCCAAAGATTGGACAACAGGATAGCAAGTAATAAAATCTATTTTTCTTGTCTACATTGAGGGAAAGGGATAAGTCACAAGATGCAGAAGCGAAGAATTCAGAGGCAAATGCTGTGAGTGAATAACTTGTAAAAAGCACATTTCTTTTCTTTTCTTTTCTTTTGTTTTCTCTGCCATTCCTGGGGCTTGAACTCAGGGCCTGAGCACTGCTCTTGGCTTTTCCCAAGTCTAGCCCTCTGCCACTTGAGCCACATTGCCATATGGATTTTTATATCTGTGTGATATTAAGGACTCAAACCTAGATCTTCATGGATGCTAGGCAAGCACTCTACCACTGGGACAAACTCTAAACCCGATAAAGTATTTATAAATAGTCATCATCATCATATCAAAATATCCTTTCTCCTACAAAGAATGAACACTTATCTATGTCTGTAAGACTTTTTTTTATGTCACCAATGGTTCTGTGATTTTCCCACTTGCATTTTTCAGATGACAGCACAGATATTCATCAGGAAGAAAAATAGATTAGGATACAGAAACCTAACAACGTCCTAGTAGATTGAAGTGAAAAATATGTGCAAGATGGCCTGGGTGTTTCATCTATTTGTAGAGTGCTTGGCTACCACACAAAAAGACTCCGTTTTGATTCTGCAGTACCATATACATAGAAAACGCTGGAAGTGGTGCTGTGGCTTGGTGGGACAGCTATAGCCTAAAGAAAGCCTAAGAACAATGGTCAGGCTCTGAGGTCAAGTCCCAGGACTAGCAAAAAAATGTGCAAGAGGCAAAATGCAAGCTGAGAAGGCACTGTGAAGCAAAATGTCTTGTGAAGGGTAAGGGGAATAGTGACAGTTAAGTTTGGATCTTACATAAGAAAGACTCCTTGAGCCTGAAACCAGGTTAGCACTTACGCCTAGTTAATGACTTGGGATTTGAACAAAAAGGTGTGCTGTTTACTACATCCATATGTGAGGTGGGAAGGGAGATTCAGGCTCCAGTATGTCTTTGGGGAGGTCTTTTGAGAGCAAGGAGCTTTGGTCATTGGGCCTTGAAAGGTGACCCTACCTCCCTCACAATGGAACAGAATATGGAACCCTGGTAAGTAAGCCACTGTATGTGACAACCAGCTCAAGCCAGCTCCCTTGGCCTGTGGCTCAGGAACCAGAAAGATGTTGCTGTGCTGTTGCCAAAGGTCAGGAGGCTCGCATCTCAGGCAGGAGAGATATGGATGTCTCACTTGAAGAAGTAGATGCTGGATCAGTGCCAAGCCAAAATTCCAGTATATCAGGCATTTCTCTAGGAAGAAAGCCAGGAAACTCCAGGGCAACTCAGATGAGGTATATTGAGAGGAAACCTATTTGAACCCATCATCCTGCCCACACACTACAACCTTCTTGTGTGCTTTCAAGTGACTATACTGAGATTAGAGTGTGTCATTTCCAATCTACTCTATTCCAATTCCTCAGTGTGAAGTGTGGTCCCATTCCTACGTTTGAAATATCCACTGTTTTGCCAACATAGTGTGATGGTAAGTCAGCTCACACTCTGAATGAGCCTTATAACCCATGGATCCTGGAGGAAGGCATGTTGGAGATGTTGCTGACAAAGCTGATACCTGCCTACCAGAAAGGTGATCTCTTTTATGTGGGAAACTTCCTGCACAATATCAAATAGTGGAGGACAATGTAGTAGTTGCTGGAAATTCTCTTGAAAAAGTGAGTGTTCCCCCTCCAAACCCAGGTTTGCTCACCCCTCCTGGCCAAGTCTTGGAATACTTGGCTCCTCTCTGAGCCTGTTTTGTTCACTGGGGTGTTCACAGGGGAGCTAAGCATGATACAAGTGCACAAACTACTTTATTATGACTGGGACACCATGCCATTTCATTTCCCTCACAAACTACTGGAGTCTCAACAGTGTGCTTACTGAGAAGTTGGATTTCAGGCATGAGTAAGTGGCTCCCAACTGCAGCCCTCACCTAGGTGACATCCTAGGAAATCCCATTTCCCAGTAAGAAGTGAGGTGTCAGTACTAATGGCGGAGGCCTGTGAAATACTGGAGTCAGAGGAAAAGCTGGGGGCTGAATCCCTTTTGAGCCATCAGGGAGGGATTGTGATAGCTTTGCCTGTTAGAACCTGAAAGCATTTACATTTTGGTGTGTGGTCCAGTGCTGCCACTTGAACCTGAACCCAGGTCTGAATGCCATCCCTTGGGTGTTAAAATTAGCACTGTACCATTTGAGTCATAGGTCAAGTTCTGGCTTTTTGCTGCCTAATTGAAGACAAGTGCCTTTAGACTTTTACTGACTAGACTGGCTTTCCACTGTGATCTTCAGAGCTCAGCCTGCTGGGTGGCTAAGGTAAGAGGAATGAGCATTTAGTTCTTTATTTAGAGCACTCACTTATTGATTTATTTAGAGCATTAAAGGTGCGTTTACTTTGGACAGATGCATAGAGGCCTCTCAGAAGCTTCTGGAAGTGGGGTGTAAAAGTCATCCTGTTCTCGAGTGTCTCTTACCCCCCCTCCCAGCACATAAGTGCACATCTCTGCAGGACAGCCACAGCATTAGAGTCCTGCAAGAAAGGGGCTTTGGTAGAAGGCTCAGGATGGAGAGAGAAGGCTCTCACTTTCCTTGTACCGAATGTGCCCACAGCATCATGTGTTCCATCTATACGATGTGAATGGACTTCTACCCCAGTGATTTCTACGAGTTCAAGAACTGCCACACCCTGACACAACTCAAGCTCTATCTGAGGCTCCACATGCCGGCTTTGGACCTGCACTTCTAAACACATATTTTTGACCAGCTGGAGGAATGTGCGACCAGTAAGACCAAGAAAAAGTAGAAGTCCTGGTGTGGGTGCCTCAGAGCCTGTGAGTAGGAAGCCCATGTGGTCTAGATATTGGTTGGCCCTTACTTCTACAGAGCTTGGCCAAATGCCCTTTATGGATGGTGTCAGCCAGGTAATGTCTGTCCTCTGAAAGGACTCGGGAATAAGCACTCATTAGAAAGACCCTACACCTCCTCAGTGTTCAGTCCAAACTCCAGTTCTACAGATTCCTCCATTAGATCCTCATGGAAGTTGAGTGACACTTCAACTTGCAGAGTCCACTCTGTCCACTCTGTACCTATTTCCATTCTTAGGTTTGGGGCATCGTGGAAGAGCTTATCCTGAACTCCGGATGAAAAACCCACCAATGGAGCTGGTGACTGATGGAGACAGAGAATCATCACTGCACTCCAGAAAGCATGGGCCTTCTGTAGAAATTACCAAACAGGTTTAGAGTCCTGTGGATATACCTTTTGCTCTGAACCCCATGTGTGACACAGTTGAACCTGCAGATACTATGGAGGAAGAAAAAGAGCAGCCAGATTTCCTTCCATTTCCTTTCACACTCCACCCAGAGTCAGTCCATCTGAGTCAGAGTAACACTCCACTTATTGTGCAAGCTGAAGGGGCACACGCTGGGCTCATGGAAAATGTCCCCATGGGAAGCAGCAAGTGTACTCTCAATACTGGATTCATTGGAGGAAAATGAATCCATCCTCACAGAATATCCAGACCCATCCATCTCACTAAAAGAGACTCAATCTCCATTCGACAAACCAGAATCCATCCCCCTCTTAACTCAGGAAGGACATTCTGTTTCTCATGAGGAAGGAGACCCTTCTGAGGACTCTGAAGTAGAATTACTGTCTGAAGGCAACTTGGAGGCCAGTCTGGATTTAGAGCTTCCCTGTCCCCTTCCTAAAAAGACATCTCTTTACCTTGCTCTCATGATTCTTGTCAAGTATTCATTGTATTTACTTTGCTAACTATTAAACTCTCATTGTTAATATTATGGTGTGCAGATCTTCAGTCCTTATTATACTGTGTTTTATTTTCCACTTATAATGGGAGACCTCAGACACATAGGTCCTGGGTGGGCCAAAAACCCGACAGGTCTGGTCCCATAGAAGACAACCTTACTGGATATACAGGGAACTATGAAATGCATGGAATCACCAGGAATCCAGGCCAGGCGTCCATGGAAAGTCAAGTCAGCTACCAAAGCTTAAGGACAGAGCAGATGCCTGGAAATGTGTTTTGTCAATCGGGAGATGTGCCAGAGTAACTGTAATATTATGGGGGACTCTGTTCTGTGAGTTCAAGTCTCTTTATATATCCATTGTGCTTTGTACAAATATTTAAGAAAATTAAAACTCCACAATAGCATCAAAAATCTACTTTGGCTTTGAATGTGGCCTAGTTGTAGAGTGCTCGCCTAGTATACAAGAAGACCTTGATTCAATTCCTAGGCACTGCACACACAGAAAAAGCAGATGGGGCACTGTGGCTCAGGTGTCACAGTGCCAGCCTTGAACAAATGTGGCCAAGGACAGTTCCTGGTCCCTCAGTTCAAGCCCTAGGACTAGCCAAACAAGAAATCATACCATTTTCCACACATTTGGAAATAAATCTGTTTTATCTAACCCTACTTCTTTTTTGCCAGTCCAGGGTGTGTGCCACCAAGCCAAACTACTGGCCCCCAACCTTACTATTTTGAATCATTTAATTTTTTTACATAATCGTATTTCATGCTGTCTGTATTAATACCATAAACAGTATGCTTAGTGTAATAATGTTAAAGGTAAAACATAAGAAATTAATAACCAAAATTCCTTTTTTATTAGTTTTATAGCATTTCAATTTTAGGAGAAAAATTACCTAGAATTTTTGTTTTAGAGTTCAAGTAATCCATTTTGATAAATATATCAACCTACATCATTTATTTGAACACATTTTAAACTATTTTTTCAAGAATGAAAATACATATATATTTGTTGTAAATGAAATTTATGACTTGGGAGGAAGGGAAAGAGAAAAGGGGGCAGGGGGTAACAGTGTTTACAAGAAATGTACTCATTACATATGTAACAGCAATCTCTTTGTATATCACCTTGACAACAATTTTTTGAAAAGTACAATATGTTTAAATGTCTACTTTGGGCAGAATTTTTTTTGCCAGTACTGTGCTTAGACTCAGGACCTGAGTACGATGTTGTTTTTGTTTTTGTTTATTCTTAAGGCACAAGTTTTATCACATGTGCCACAGCACCACTTTTATCTTTTTTTATCTATGTTGTGCTGAGGAATTGAACTTGGGTCTTCATTCATGCTCGGCAAGAACTCTTCCACTAGGCTTAACTTATGGCCCCAGTGGGAAGGAAGTTTTCCATAAAATATATAGGAAATATATACACTAAGGAAAAGCCATCAAAAATAGAAGAAAAATTATATACTTAGATAACGTCATGCCAGTATTATGGCAGATCTCTGTAATTCTAGCTTCAAGAGTGGCCTATTTGGACTAGGAGTTGGCTGGCTGAAGTAAAGTGCTATCCTTGAGCAAGCCCTAGGACAGTGCTCTGGCCATGAGTTGAAGCCATAGGACATGCAAAAAATAATAATTTAATGCCCGTGAATGGTGGCTCACCCTGGTAACCCTAGCTACCCTGGAGGATCGAGGTTCAAAGACGGACCAGGCAAAAAAATCTGTGAGAATCTTATTTCCAAATAATCCAGAAAATTCAAAATGACAATGTGCCTCAAGTGGTAGAGCTCTTGCCTTGAGCTGAAGAGCTTAAGGTAAACATCCAGGCCCAGAGTTCAAGCCCCATGAGTGAAAAAAAGAAAACGAAAAAGAAAGCCCTTATCTAAGGCTGGAGTGCACACTAGTGGTAGTTTGCTTGCCTAGTATGCACAAAGCCCTGTGTTCAATTACTCTGTACCACTTACACCAAAAAAAAGCTGGAAATGATCTCAGAAGGTTGGGTTCTGAGGATCACAGTTCAAAGCCAGGCCAGACACTAAAGTCCATGAAACTGTTACTTCCACTTAAGCACCAGAAAACCAGAAGTGACACTGTGGCTCAAGGTGTTTAAGGTTGTAGCCTTGAGATGAAGAGCCCAGGGACACTGCCCAGGTGCACAATTAAAGTCTTACAACCAAAGAGAGAGAGAGAGAGAGAGAGAGAGAGAGAGAGAGAGAGAGAGAGAGAGAGAGAGAGAGAGAGAGAAAGAGAGAGACAAAGAGAGAGAGAGACAGAGAGAGAGAGACAGAGACAGAGAGAGAGACAGACAGACAGACAGACAGGCTGACAGACAGAGACAGACAGAGACAGAGAGACAGAGCCAGAGACATCAAACAGTCAGGCACTGCTGGCTGAAGCGTGTAATTCTAGCTTCTATGCAGGCTGAGATTGGAGGATCTTGGTTCAAAGCCCAAAGCCAGCCTGGACACATATGTTTGTGAGACTTACATCACCAATTAACTACCAGAAACCAAAAATGGAGCTGTAGAGGAAGAGCGCTAGCCTTGAGCTGAAGAGCTCAGGGACAGTGTCCAGGCCCAAAGTCCAAGCACCATGAAGAATCAATAATAAAAAAGAAGATAGCTAATAGTAATGATGAATAATTTTGGGCTGGGAGTTTGGCCTAGTGGTAGAGTGCTTGCCTAGCATGCACGAAGACCTGGGTTCAATTCCTCAATACCACATACATAGAAAAATGCTGGAAGTGGTGCTGAGGCTGAAGTGGTAGAGCCCTAGCCTTGAGAAAATATAAGGACAGTGCTCAGTCCCTGAGTTCAAGCCCAGGACTGGCCAAATCAAAAGTAGTAGAGCACTGGCATTGAACTGAAGATCTGAGGAACAGCCCAGGCACAGAGTTCAAGCACTGCAAACAACAACAAAATCTATGAAATGGCAGTGGTGGTTTTAAGCTAAGCAAAAATAGAGTAGAAACTGGTAAAAGACATATTTGTGTGTAAGCAAAATAGCCAGACTTATGCATTAGAAGAGGATAGCAACTTGAAAAAAAATTGTGTTTTCCATTTCACTAGGTCCTGTCTCTTAATATATTCAAGTAAGTAAAATGCTGGGTTTTATAATCATTGCTCTGAATATTAGAAAATCATAATACCTCTTATTAAACAACAAAGACCAGGAACTGGGGCTTCGTTCAAATGGCCGAGTATCAGGCAAGAGAAGAAAAAATTGAAGTAAGAACTTGAAGTTCTTGATCCAGAACCTGCATAGTAACAGAGCAGCAGCCTGGTGATGGTACCGCACACCTATAATCTTAGCTACTCTGGAGGCAAAGATCTGAGAATCAAAGATTAAAGACAGCCAAAGTACCCAGTTAACTGCCAGAAAAACCAGAAGTGGCACTGTGGCTCACAGATTAAAGCACTAGCCTTGAGCTGAAGAGCTCAGGGACAGTGCCCAGGCCCAGAGTTCAAGCCCTACAATTGACAAAAATCAAACAAGCAAACAAAACTCACAAAGAAGCCTGCAGACCACAGTGGTTCTGCTGAGTCTCTTCTCTATGGGGATCAGGAAACATTTCACTTTTTCTGTCTCTTCCCATCTCAACATTCATACTAAAATAAGACTGTGTTGAAAGTTTCAATTTATAAAAATGTTTCTCATGAAGCACCCTGAAATATTCATCGCTTATATCTCAATTGAAGATAGTTGATTTGGGGCTGCATTGGTAGAGTGCTAGCCTTGAGCAGAAAAGGTCATTGATAAAGCTGAAGCACACAGTTGAAGACCCAGTGCCAACACACAAAAGAAATTATGCACTTTATACATATTTTCTAATTTCTTAATAAATTTTTCAGTCTGCATAAATATAGGGTACAATCTTAGAATTGTTTTGATTTGCATTTCTTTTATGACCAGATGTTGAGCATTTCTTCATGTGTCTATAGGCCATTTTTGTTTCTTCTTCAGAGAAGACTCTCTTTAAATCTTTGGCCCATTTTTTAATGGGATGGTTGTTACTTTGGAGGTTAGTTTTGGAGTGATTCAATTTTTTGAGTTGTTGATATATTTTAGATATGAGGCCTTTGTCCGTTGTTTGGTTGGTGAAGATCTTCTCCCACTCTGTTGGCTTCCTGATTAGTTTACTAGCTATGTCCTTTGCCATACAAAAGCTGTGCAGTTTACTGCAGTCCCACTTATCCAGCCTTTCTCTGATTTGTTGTGATTCTTGGTCCTTATTAAGAAAGTTTCGACCTGTGCCAAGGAGGCCTAGTGTATCTCCTATTCCTTCCTGTAAACTTTTCAGTGTGTCAATTTTACCTCCAGATCTTTGATCCATTTGGAGTTAATTCTAGTGCAAGGTGACAAAGAAGGATCCAACTTTAGTTTTCTGCAGGTGCTTAACCAGTTCTGCCAGCACAACTTGTTGAAGAGGCTGTCTTTTTTCCATTCTATTTTTTTGGCTCCCTTGTCAAAGATTAGGTGGCCATAGGTTTAATATCTGGGTCCTCAGTTCTATTCCATTGGACTTCAGGCCTGTTCTTGTGCCAGTACTAAGCTGTTTTGAGAATTATAGCTCTGTAATAGAGTCTAAAGTTTGGAATTGAAATTCCTCCAGCGCTGTTCTTTCTGCTAAGAAGTGTTTTTGCTATACGGGGTCTTTTATTATTCCATATGATATTTTGGATTGCCTCAGCTAGAATGTCTATGATCAGGAAAACAAATGACAACAGATGCTGGAGGGGATGTGGCCAGGAGGGATCACTACTACACTCTTGGTGGGAGTGCAAACTCGTTCATCACTGTGTTAAGCAGTGTGGCAGTGCCTCAAAAGGCTAAACATAGAACTCCCCTATGACCCAGCAATTCCACTACTTGGCATTTACCCAACCACCCAGAAACAAGGACATACTAAACCCACTAGCACACCCATGTTCATTGCAGCACTATTCACCATAGCAAAGATATGGGACCAACCTAGATGTCCCTCAGTTGATGACTGGATCAACAAGTTGTGGTATTTGTACACAATGGAATTCTATGCTGCTGTCAGAAAGAATGACATCACCCCATTTGTTAGGAAATGGAAAGACTTAGAAAAAATCATATTAAGTGAAGTAAGCCAGACTCAAAGGAACTTAGGCTCAATGGTTTCCCTCATTCGTCATAATCAGTAGAAACCTTGGGCTCTACTAGCAGAGACTTGCAATAGAGCAAAATCTTGATATATAAGGACATATAATGTGAAACTAATTGAAAGGACCTCCAGGATAGTGAAACAAAAGGCATATAATGAATGATTGTTGTACTTCATGTACTATGTTGTCTCTCATCTCCTTTGCTGTCCCTTGGTTATCTCATATTGGTATAGTATCTCACTTTTTTATGTGATATATTGAATTTATTTGTATTTGGATATTTGAAATTTGATAGGAAAGGGGGTAAAATCAATACAGGTGGCGGGTGTTGGGGCTAGGGAAACGGGTACCAAGACATGTGAAAGGCTATCAATGTATGTGAATTAATGCACCTTCTATCTGGCAAATATCATGTAACCCTTTTGCTAATTACAATGAAAAATGCAAAAAAAAAAGAAAAGCAGAAAATGGTTCTGTCACTCTAGTGGTATAGCACAAGCCTTGAGAAAGCCCAAGGACAGTGCTCAGGCTCTGAGTTCAAACCCCAGGACTGGCACACAATAAAAAGGGATGAGTAAATGGAATAAGTCTAGTGTAAATTTGTTACGTATCATTTTCTCTTAAATTTCTAAAACATTTTTATTATTGTCACTGAAAAAGTACCCATATATTTTGATTGCCTAGAGCTGTATGTATATATGTATATATAATGTACATATATGCATATGTAAATATTCACACACATGTATACCACAATTTTGTCAATGAAAAATGTATGAACAGTAAACTAAAATGAATTTTTTGTTTTTAGGTGGAATGATTCATCTCATATAAATACATTTTAGTGTTTAAACAAAATAAATATAGGGTACATTCCTTGTTACTTAAGTAAGATTGCTCTTTTTTTTCTTTTTGCCAGTCCTAGGGCTTGGACTCAGGGCCTAGACATTTTCGTTGGACTCGCTTGCCCAAGGTGAGTAATCTGCCTCTTGAGACACAGCGCCACTTCTAGCTTTTTTCTGAGTATGCGGTACCGGTGAATAGAACCTAGGTCTTCATGCATTCTAGGTGAGCACTCTACCATTAGGCTACATTCCCAGGCAGTGAGATTCCTCTTACAGTCATTGTATGTTCACAGAGTTTGATCTCACACACTGTAGGGCCCTGTTTGGCTTTGACTTGTGATCCTAAGCCCTGAGCCTCCTAAGTAGCTGAAATTAAGTTGTGAGCCAGCATGATGGCTTCCATTCTTTTTTCTACAAAAATATATGTAGTTATCTAAAATATATCTATAGCTGAAAAAAATGAATCTCTCCCAAACAAATCTTCAAAGAAACAACCATCCTATTAAAAGGGAGCTAAAGACTTAAAAGAGTATTCTCTGAAGAAAAAATTAAAATGGGCTTTAGACACATGAAGAAATGCTCCATATCTCTAGCAATAAGGGAAATGAAAATCACAACAACTTTGAGATTCCACCTGACTTCAGTCAGAATGGCCATTATCAAAAAATCTAATAAGAGATACTGGTGGGGAAGTGACCAGGGGGGATCACACCTACACTGTTGGTGTGAGTGTAAACTCGTTCAACCACTAGGGAAAGCAGTGTGGTGGTTCCTCAAAAGACTGAACATAGAGCTCCCCTATGATCCAGCAAATCCACTACTTGGCATCTACCCAATTGTCCAGAAAAAAGGGCATACTAAAGCCACTAGCACAATGATGCTCATTGCAGCACTATTTACCATAGCAAAGATATGAAACCAACCCAGATGCCACTCAGTAGATGACTGAATCAAGAAGATGTGGTACTTATACACAATGGAATGCTATGCTGCCATCAGAAAGAATGACATCGCCCCATTTGTAAGGAAATGGAAAGACTTGGAAAAATTCATATTAAGTGAAGCAAGCCAGACCCAAACAAACATAAGCTCAATGGTTTCCCTCATTTGTAATAATTAGTTCACATCTAGGACTCTCCTAGCAGAGGATTACAATAACTCAAAAACCTAGGTATATAAGGTCATATAGGATGAGACTAAATGAAAGGACCTCCAGGATATGGGAACAAGAGCTATATCTTGTGTCATCGTTGCTCTTAATCTTGTGTGATTTTTGTCCTTAAGCTACTATGTTATTTCTCATCTCTTATTTTGCCCTTTGGTTAATGTCAGATTGTTACTGTATCTGATTTTTTCCGTGGCATATTGTATATATGTTTATTTGTTTATGTCAAATAGGAAAGGGAAGGGGGAAACAAGATGATTGGGAAAGGGAGGGGAGAGGGAACTGGGGACAAAAACATGTGGAGTGGAATAAATGTGTGAGAAGTAATGCAGTCCACTACCTGTAAATGTAATCGTAACCCCTCTATACATTACCCTGAAAATAAAAAAGAGACTATAAAAAATATCTGTAGAAAATGAGGCTGGATGATGGAAACAACCAGATGCCCTACTACAAAAAATGTGATATACAGACACACACACACACACACACACACACACACACACACACACACACAATGGAATGATACATAGCCAACCGACAAGATAAAATAATGGCATTCTCGGGGAAGTGGATGAAAAGGAAAAAAATTATATTAAGTGAAGTAAGCCAAACTCAAAGGAACATAGGCCCAAGAGTCTCCCTCATTTGACAAATTCAGTAGAAACCTTGGGCTCTGCTACCAGAGATTTACAATAGAAGAAAATCTAGAGACATCATGACAAATAGTATGACACTACATGTAAGGACCTCCAAGATAAAGAAACAAAACTCATATAATGAGTGATTGTTGTCCTTAATGAACTATGTGATCTCTTATCTCTTTTGCTATCCCTGGGTTATATCATATTGGTACAACATGTCACCTTGTTTTCTGATATATTTCATATGTGTCTAATTGGTTATTTGAAATTAGATAGGGAAGGGGGGAAATGAACATCAGTGGGGGGAGGAGAAGGGAAATGGGGACCATATCATTACATGGGGTATCAAAGTTTGAGAAGTAATGCACCGTCTATCTGGTGAATATAATGTAACCCTTCTATAAATTACAATAAAAATAAATACATAAAAAGAAGATCTGCACAGAAAAAAATAATAATGGCATTTTTGGGGTAGTGGATGAAATTAGAGTGAATCCTGTTGAGTGAGATAAGTCAAGACCAAGGAACAAAAGGTACATGGTATCCTTAATATATGGATATTAGTTTCAAACAGTAGTAGAGCAATGATTGAATAGTTGATACCCAATGTCTGGACGTAATTTTGGAGATATAAACATAACTACATAGACATAAAAATCTAGGATAGACTATACACTCTATAGACATGTGTTTTATTATAGATTAATCTGTATCTATGACATACAAAGACTCAGCTTAATTTTTACTATATTCTAAAATTTATGTGCCAGTGATTGTATAGCGATTCCCTTCTTCAATACTAGTTGGTTAAACATGACATTTGAAATATGATGTAAAATTCAATGTTAGAAATTTTTTCAAAAAAGAGGCTAGAGGTAAATACCACTAATGCACTTGCTCTAAGTGGTACAGAAATTTTCTTAATGAATCAAGGAGTTTTATTACATCTTTATGCAATTATTTTAGTTCTGAGTGTTCTACACTCAATGCTACTTCTGGAAAGATGATATAGCTGACTGTGTAGATGGTACGAAGACATACTGGCCTAAACGTAGAATAAAGCAGTGGTAAGTGGCTGTTAACTGTCCAGATTCTACTGGAATATGTGGAATGAATTTATTATGCACAATGCAGGCTCTTAGTCAGATCAGGATCAAGATTATGTGGTTCCATGAGATGAATGAGGAAAGATCAGAAAAATCTACTAAGATATCCAGATATACTTTTGAAACTAAGGTATCTGGACTCCTTTTTTTTTCTTTCTTGGTGGGGAGCTTGAACTTTGGACCTGGGCAAGGTCTCTTAGTTCTTTTTCCTCAAGGCTAATGCTGTACCAGTTTTAGCCACAACTCCACTTAGTTTTTGGGTGGATAAGTGGAGAGAAGAATCTTAGTTTTTTTTTGTTTTTGTTTTTTTGCTTGCAAAGGCTTTGAATCACCTTCTCCCTGGCTAGTAGAATGACAATTATGACCCTCCAGCGACTGGCTAGTGATTTTTTGAAAATTGGACTTTCTTCCAAATCACGTAACTGGTTCCTAGCAAAATTTTGAAGCCTGACTTAAATGTGACAGATTTTTGTCACTTGGAGACACTCTGTGCTGAACGTTAGACATCTACCAGCTGCGTCACAGTGGCACTTCCAGTTTTTGTTTATGTGGTGCTGAGGAAGGGAATCCAGGGTTTCATACATGCTAGGCAAGCTACATTTTCAGCCCAAGGTTTTATGTTTTGTTTTTTCAGTGTTGTTGCTTCTAAGGTACTGTATGATGTTCTTTCATTTTCTTTCCTTTTTACCTCTTTTCTTCTTTTTCCCTTCAGTTTTATTCTCTGTAGTCACTGTGTTGAATTCGGGTACCCTGTGTCTTGTACATACGTTTATGTGATTTGGGAAATGGAAAGGGTATAATAAAATGGTAAAAAAAAAAGCCAAAGGAGAAAATGAGTACCAATTGAATAGTGATATTGGTAAGACACTAACCGGAAATGAACTGAACAATCTGGGTGGAGAGGGGGCTGAGGGTAGGAAAACAGAGAAAAATGAGGGAGGGGATAACAATTTTCTTAAGAAATGTGTTCATTACTTATGTAACCGTATGCCAACTATATATTGACTTAACTAAAAAAATTAACTTAAAAAATAATTTAGCCGGGTATGGTGGCTCACACTTGTAAATGTAGCTACTCAAGAGGCTGGGATCCAAGGATAGCAGTTCAAAGTCAGCCTGGGCACTGAAGTCCATGTGACTCTTATCTCCAATTAACCACCAGAAACCCAGAAGTGGCCCTATGGCTCAAGGGATAGGGCCTTAGTCTTGAGTTGAAAGGTCAGTGACAAGACCCAGGTGCAGAATTGCAGTCCTATGACTTGAATGATGAATGATACTAGCCAGGCTCTGTGCGCTCACACTTGGAATCCTATCTACACAGAATCAGGTTTGAATCTAGCCCAAACAAATTGCATGACATTCTGATTTACAGTTCATTACCAAAAATCTGGAAGTGGAGCTGTGGATCAAGTGGTAGAACACTAGCCTGAAGCAAAAAAAAAAACATTTAAGGACAGTTCCCAGGCCCTGGGTTCAAGTCCCAGGACTTGCATAAAACAAACAAAATGTGACGCTGAGTCCTCCATCATTTGGTGATATAGTTCAATATTCTTGATATGCGTCTTAGAAATTAAGTCCCTAGCAAATACTCTCCCCTGAAATTCTGCTTCATAGCTGATTCATAGAATTTCAGCATCATTACTATCACCTTCCAGTTAGCATAGCAGTCGACTACTGAAAATTTGAAGAAAAGTTTTGAGTAATCCTAATAAATCTGTGTATCATCTGCACACACATCAAATCAGCAGCAGCTATGTTCTATTATTATCTAAATGTATTTAATCCCTTCTTGAGTTAATGAGCCTTAAAGAGTAAAACATATGAAATAGTTATGAAACTAACAGTCACCATTCTTGTACCTAATATTGTAATATAAGTTTATAAATGCAAGGACTATTCTGAAGTGTGCAGAAGATAGCTTCTAATTATAATATTCTCATGAAGTATAGTTTTTAAGAAACATGTTGCTTGCTTTGGGAAAGCAAAGGCAAGGAAAAATGATATAGGCAAGTTCCCTATTTATCAGAAGGAAAATACTATTGGGTTTAGATCAACTTCACTCATTCCGTGCTGATCAAACAAATATTTGCAATTCCTGAGGCCAATCAGATCATTGTGATGCACAATCAGCCAGCTTAGATCAATCTTCCAAAAAAGGAAAGGAACAAATGAGAAGCAATTAAGGTTTCCAAAATGAACCAGGTGGTGGTGGCAGCTCACACTTGTAATTCTATCTACTCAAGGCCTGAAATCCAATGATCTGGATTAAGTCTGTCTGGGATGGAAATATTCCTGTCTGAAACATCATCTCTGTTATCATAGCCCAGCTGATACACTCTGCCCAACAGGTTCCAAACACCAAAGTCCATCTCTTATCTGAAATACTAGCAAACGTACTCACACATAATTTCCTCTTTGGGAGATAGTTGAAACATGTACCAGAAACATTTCCCTGGCTTCAGAGTGGAAGTGGAAATACATACTCACGAGAAGCACATCTAGTAAATTACAGTCAATCATCTTTCCTCACATCTTGTTAGTTAAATTGAACAATGAGTGTTTGGATCAGAAGCGATGTGTATGAGCATACAGGTTGTAAAATACTGTAATCCTAGCTACTCAAGATAAGCTCAGACCTCAGGATTCCAGTTCAAAATGAGCCATGCAATAAATTCCATAAGATTTTTACCTCTAATTAACCAGCAAAAAACAGAGCATTGAATTGTGCTTAAAATGCCACAGGCCTAAGATTTGCATAAAAGTGCTAAGGAGTAGCATTCAGGATGCGCACTCTCTCCACTCCTTTTTAACATAGTACTAGAATTCCTAGGCAGTGCAATAAGGCAAGAAGCAAGCATAAAAGGGATCCAAGTAGGGAAAGAAGAAATAAAACTATGCCTCTTTGCAGATGACATGATTCTGTATTTAAAGAATCCTATAGACTCTACTCCCAAGCTCCTTGAGCTGATTCAAAGCTTTGGAAGGGGAGCAGGCCATAAAATCAACCCTCACAAATGAACTGCCTTCCTTTACGCCCACAGTGAGAGGAACGAGGCAATAATCAGGAAAGAAACTCCTTTCACAATAGCCTCAAAGAAAATAAAGTACCTAGGAATTAGCTTAACTAAGAATGTAAAGGACTGTTTAGATGAAAAATTTAAAACCCTAAAAAAGGAAATTAAAGCAGAACTAAGGAAATGGAAAAAGCTCCCATGCTCCTTGATTGGAAGAATCAACATTGTGAAAATGACAATCTTGCCAAGGGCTATCTACAAATTCAATGCAATACCCATCAACATCCCAATGTCATTCTTTAAAGAACTAGAAGAGGCAATTCAAAATTTCATATGGAATAACAAAAGACCCCGTATAGCAAAAACAATTCTTAGCAGAATGAACAGTCTGGAGGAATTTTAATTCCAAACTTTAGACTCTATTACAGAGATATAATTCTCAAAACAGCTTGGTACTGGCACAAGATCAGGCCTGAAGTCCAATGGAATAGAACTGCGGACCCAGATATTAAATCACAGACATATGGCCACCTAATCTTTGA
The DNA here is from genome assembly GCF_031878675.1 of Megascapheus bottae. Classification (NCBI taxonomy): domain Eukaryota; kingdom Metazoa; phylum Chordata; class Mammalia; order Rodentia; family Geomyidae; genus Megascapheus; species Megascapheus bottae. Next base: position 803,132 of record NW_028327641.1, on the reverse strand, counting down.
CAAGGGAGCCAAAAAAAATAGAATGGAAGGAAGATAGCCCCTCCAACAAGTTGTGCTGGCAGAACTGGTTAAGCACCTGCAGAAAACTAAAGTTGGATCCTCCTTTGTCACCTTGCACTAGAATTAACTCCAAATGGATCAAAGACCTGGAGGTAAAAGCTGACACACTGAAAAGTTTACAGGAAGGAATAGGAGATATACTAGGCCTCCTTGGCACAGGTCGAAACTTTCTTGAAACGGACCAAGAATCACAACAACTCAGAGAAAGGCTGCATAAGTGGGACTGCATTAAACTGCAGAGCTTTTGTATGGCAACGGATATAGCTAGTAAACTAATCAGGAAGCCAACAGAGTGGGAGAAGATCTTCACCAACCAAACAACGGACAAAGGCCTCATATCTAACATATATCAACAACTCAAAACATTGAATCACTCCAAAACTAACCTCCAAAGTAACACCCATCCCATTAAAAAATGGGCCAAAGACTTAAAGAGAGTCTTCTCTGAAGAAGAAACAAAAATGGCCTATAGACACATGAAGAAATGCTCCACATCTCTGGTCATAAAGAAATGCAAATCAAAACAGCTCTAAGATTCCACCTCACTCAAGTTAGAATGGCCAGGAGCAGGAAAACGAATGACAACAGATGCTGGAGGGGATGTGGCCAGGAGGGATCACTACTACATGTTGGTGGGAGTGCAAACTCGTTCAACCACTATGGAAAGCAGTGTGCCAGTGCCTCAAAAGGCGAAACATAGAACTCCCCTATGACCCAGCAATTACACTGCTTGGCATTTACCCAACAATCCAGAAACAAGGGCATACTAAACCCAGTAGCACAACAATGTTCATTGCAGCACTATTCACCATAGCAAAGATATGGAACCATCCCAGATGTCCCTCAGTTGATGAGTGGATCAACCAGTTGTGGTATTTGTAAAAAATGGAATTCTATGCTGATGTCAGAAAGTATGACATCGCCCCATTTGTTAGGAAATGGAAAGACTTAGAACAAATCATATTAAGTGAAGTAAGCCAGACTCAAAGGAACTTAGGCTCAGTGGTTTCCCTCATTCGTCATAATCAGTAGAAAACTTTGGCTCTATTAGCAGAGATTTGCAATAGAGCAAAAGGCCATATATAAGGCCCTATAATGTGAAGCTAATTGAAAGGACCTCCAGGATATTGAAACAAAAGCCATAAAATGAATGATTGTTGTCCTTAATGTACTATGTTGTCTCTCATCTCCTTTGCTATCCCTTGGTTATCCCATATTGGTATAGTATCTCACTTTGTGATTTGATATATTGAATTTATTTGTATTTGGATATTTGAAATTTGATAGGGAACGGGGGAAAACCAAAACGGATGGGGGGGTGTGGGGTTGGAGTGAAATGGGTACCAAGACATGTGAAATGGTATCAATGTATGTGAATTAATGCACCTTCTATCTGGCAAATATCATGTAACCCTTTTACTAATTACAATAAAAAAATTAAAAAAAACAGAAAGTTGTAGTTTGAGGGGAGGATGATGGGGTCAAATACATTTCTTCTTAGAAATATACCTCATCTGATTGCCCTGGATTTTCCTGGCCTTCTTCTTAGAGAAAGGCCTGTTATACTGGATTTGTGACTTGGCAATGAGCTAGCATGTACATCTTCGAGTAAGACATCCACAACTTCCATGTCTGAGACTCGAGTTCCCTGACCTTTGGCAACAGCACAGCAACATCTTTCTTCCTCCTGAGCCACAGGCCAAATGAGCTGGCTTGAGTTGGTTATTAGTTACAGTGTCTTGGTTACCAGGGTTCCATATTCTGTTCCATTGTGAGGGAGGCAGGGTCACCTTTCAGGGCCCAATGACCAAAGATCCTTGTTCACAGAAGACCTCACCAAAGACATACTGGAGGCTGAATCTCTCCTCCAATCTCACAATATACATGTGGGTGTAGTAAACAGCACACCTTATTTGTCCAATCCCAATGTCTTCCACTAGTCCCAACTACCAGTCTGGTCTCAGGCTCAAGGAGCCTATCTTCGGTAAGATCCAAACTTAAGGGTCCATATTGCCCTCATCCTTTACAAAACAATTGCTTCACAGTGCCTTCTCTGCCTGCATTTTGCCCCTTGTATGATTTTTTTTGTTTTTGCTAGTCTTGGGACTTGACCTCAGAGTGTGAACATTGTTCTTGGGCTTTCTTTAGGCTTTAGCTGTCCCACCGAGCCACAGCACCACTTGCAGCGTTTTCTATGTATGTGGTAATGAGGAATCAAACCTGAGTCTTTTTGCGTGGTAGCCAAGGACTCTACCTCTAGGTCAAACACACAGGGCATCTTGCACATATTTTTTACGTCAATCTACTAGGATATAATTAGGTTTCTGTATCCTAAACAATTTTTCCTGATGATTAGCTTTGCTCTCATGTGTAAAAAATGCAAGTCGGAAAAACACAGAAAAATTAGTGAAATTAAAAAAAAAGCATTACACGCATAGATAAGTGTTCATTCTTTGTAGGAGAAAGGATATTTTGATATGATGATGATGACTTTATAATTACTATGTCAGCATGAGAAACCCACTGCCAGTATTATACTTAATGGTGAAAATCTAAAGCCATTCCCTCTAAAATCAAGAACGAGACAAGGATGCCCACTCTCTCCACTCTTTTTTAACATAGTACTAGAATTTCTAGGCAGTGCAATAAGGCAAGAAGCAAGCTTAAAGGGGATCCAAGTAGGGAAAGAGGAAATAAAACTATCCCTGTTTGCAGATGACATGATTCTGTATATAAAGAATCCTATAGACTCTACTCCCAAGCTCTTTGAGCTGATTCAAAGCTTTGGAAGGGTCGTAGGCCATAAAATCAAGCCACACAAATCAACTGCCTTCCTTTACGCCAACAGTGAGAGGAACGAGGCAATATTCAGGAAAGAAACTCCTTTCGCAATAGCGTCAAAGAAAATAAAGTACCTAGGAATTAGCTTAACTAAGAATGTAAAGGACCGTTTAGATGAAAACTTTAAAACCCTAAAAAAGGAAATTAAAGCAGAACTAAGGAAATGGAAAATCCTCCCATGCTCCTGGATTGGAAGAATCAACATTGTGAAAATGACAATCTTGCCAAGGGCTATCTACAAATTCAATGCAATACCCATCAACATCCCAATGTCATTCTTTAAAGAAATAGAAGAGGCAATTCAAAATTTCATATGGAATAATAAAAGACCCCGTATAGCAAAAACACTTCTTAGCAGAAAGAACATAGAGCTATAACTCTCAAAACAGCTTGGTACTGGCACAAGAACAGGCCTGAAGTCCAATGGAATAGAACTGCGGACCCAGATATTAAACCACAGACCTATGGCCACCTAATCTTTGACAAGGGAGCCAAAAAAATAGAATGGAAGAAAGATAGCCTCTTCAACAAGTTTTGCTGGCAGAACTGGTTAAGCACCTGCAGAAAACTAAAGTTGGATCCTTCTTTGTCACCTTGCACTAGAATTAACTCCAAATGGATCAAAGACATGGAGGTAAAACTGACACACTGAAAAGTTTACAGGAAGGAATAGGAGATACACTAGGACTCCTTGGCACAGGTCGAAACTTTCTTAATAAGGACCAAGAATCACAAAAAATCAGAGAAAGACTGAATAAGTGGGACTGCTTTAAACTGCAGAGCTTTTGTATGGCATCGGATATAGCTAGTAAACTAATCAGGAAGCCTACAGATTGGGAGAAGATCTTCAGCAACCAAACAACGGACAAAAGCCTCATATCTAAAATATATCAACAACTCAAAAAATTGAATCACTCCAAAACTAACCTCCAAAGTAACACCCATCCCATTAAAAAATGGGCCAAAGACTTAAAGAGAGTCTTCTCTGAAGAAGAAACAAAAATGGCCTATAGACACAGGAAGAAATGCTCCCCATCTCTGGTCATAATAGAAATGCAAACCAAAACAACTCTAAGAATCCACCTCACTGCAGTTAGAATGGCCAGGGTCAGGAAAACGAATGACAACAGATGCTGGAGGGGATGTGGCCAGGAGGGATCACTACTACACTGTTGGTGGGAGTGCAAACTCGTTCAACCACTATGGAAAGCAGTGTGCCAGTGCCTCAAAAGGCGAAACATAGAACTCCCCTATGACCCAGCAATTACACTGCTTGGCATTTACCCAACAATCCAGAAACAAGGGCATACTAAACCCACTAGCACAACAATGTTCATTGCAGCACTATTCACCATAGCAAAGATTTGGAACCAACCCAGATGTCCCTCATTGATGCGTGGATCAACCAGTTGTGGTATTTGTAAAAAATGGAATTCTATGCTGCTGTCATAAAGAATGACATTGCCCCATTTGTTAGGAAATGGAAAGACTTAGAACAAATCATATTAAGTGAAGTAAGCCAGTCTCAAAGGAACTTAGGCTCAGTGGTTTCCCTCATTCGTCATAATCAGTAGAAACCTTGGGCTCTACTAGCAGAGAGTTGCAATAGAGCAAAATGCCATATATAAGACCCTATAATGTGAAGCTAATTGAAAGGACCTCCAGGATATTGAAACAAAAGCCATATAATGAATGATTGTTGTCCTTAATGTACTATGTTGTCTCTCATCTCCTTTGCTGTCCCTTGGTTATCCCATATTGGTATAGTATCTCACTTTGTTATCTGATATATTGAATTTATTTGTATTTGGATATTTGAAATTTGATAGGGAAGGGGGGAAAACCAAGACAGGTGGGGGGTGTGGGTTTGGAGGGAAATGGGTACCAACACATGTGAAAGGGTATCAATGTATGTGAATTAATGCACCTTCTACCTGGCAAATATCATGCAACCCTTTTACTAAATACAATAAAAAAAGGAAAAAAAAAGAAAGTTGTAGTGTGTGGGGAGGATGATGGAGTCAAATACATTTCTTCTTAGAAATTTACCTCATCTGGTTGCCCTGGATTTTCCTGGCCTTCTTTTAGAGAAAGGCCTGTTATACTGGATTTGTGGCTTGGCAATGATCTAGCATGTACATCTTCGAGTAAGACATCCACAACTTCCATGCCTGAGACTCGAGTTTCCAGACCTTTGGCAACAGCACAGCAACATCTTTCTTCCTCCTGAGCCACAGGCCAAGTGAGCTGGCTTGAGCTGGTTGTTAGTTACAGTGGCTTGGTTACCAGGGTTCCATATTCTGTTCCATTGTGAGGGAGGCAGGGTCACCTTTCAGGGCCCAATGACCAAAGATCCTTGCTCACAGAAGACCTCACCAAAGACATACTGGAAGCTGAATCTCTCCTCCAATCTCACAATATACATGTGGATGTAGTAAACAGCACACCTTATTTGTCCAATCCCAATGTCTTCCCCTAGGCCCAACTACCAGTCTGCTCTCACGCTCAAGGAGCCTTTCTTAGGTAAAATCCAAAATTAAGGGTCAATATTGCCCTCATCCTTTACAAAACAATTGCTTCACAGTGCCTTCTCTGCCTGCATTTTGCCCCTTGTCGAATTTTTTTTTGTTTTTGCTAGTCTTGGGACTGGACCTCAGAGTGTGAACATTGTTCTTGGGCTTTCTTTAGGCGTTAGCTGTCCCACTGAGCCACAGCACCGCATGCAGGGTTTTCTATGTATGTGGTAATGAGGAATCAAACCTGAGTCTTTTTGGGTGGTAGCCAAGTACTCTACCACTAGGTCAAACACACAGGGCATCTTTCACATATTTTTGACGTCAGTCTACTAGGATATTATTAGGTTTCACTATCCTAATCAATTTTTCCTGATGATTAGCTTTGCTGTCATGTGTAAAAAATGCAAGAGGGAAAAACACAGAAGAATTATTGAAATTTAAAAAAAAGCATTACACACATAGATAAGTGTTCATTCTTTGTAGGAGAAAGGATATTTTGATATGATGATGATGACTTTATAATTACTATGTCAGGGTTGAGAGTTTGGCATAGTGGTAGAGTGCTTGCCTAGCATCCATGAAGATCTGGGTTTGATTGCTCAGTATCACATAGATAGAAAATCTAGATGTGGCACTGTGGCTCCAGTGGCAGAGGGCTAGACTTGAGAAAACCCGAAGACAGTGTTCAGTCCCTGAATTCAAGCCCCAAGCCTGGCAGAAAGATAAAAGAAAATAAAAATGCTTTTTACGAGCTAATTCACTCACAGCATTTGCTTCTGAAATCTTCGCTTCTGCATCTTGTGAAATACCCCTTTCCCTCAATGTAGACAAGAAAAACAGATCCATCCCATGGTCCACTGTGAGGCCAATGGTTGGGCTAAGAGCTAGTCTTGCAGCAACATATAAGTTTTATTCTAATACTTTCCAAACTTTGTACTCAAATATGCTACCTACTTACCAACTTAGGTCAGTTATCCTTATGCTATACATTTTCTTCATTACTACAATATTCTTAAACTCCTACGTTTATCCTCTTGTACCTCCCCTGACCTCTCTCATTCTTTTTTTCTATCTCTGGACCTCTGCTCGTCTTTCAACCCTTATACTGCACGGATCTACACTTGATGGCTGTTGAGCAATATTGTATATGTAGGTGGTTAATTATTCTCTAGGCTCAGAGGAACTTAAAGACAATAGAGATTGGATTGAGAGGCTTATTGTTTTGGGTATGAATAACTTATCAGTGGTTGTATTAGATTGGTCTGTAAGTGCACAAAAAGAAAGGGTGATAATACCAATCAAAACGTGTGAACATCTAGTGTCTACCAGCTACAGAGGTCTAGGTTGGTTATATCTGAAAAATTATAATCGTATTTAGTTGTAATCTTGGTCCCATTTTCAAATGGGCAGAACAAGAAACTCAAGAAAAATGTCAAATCAAGAAACAACATCCCCTACCCAATGTAAACAGACAATGGAACAGTCACTGGCAAACCTAGAGGAGAGTCTTCCAAGTGCTACACAAATGCAATTGATAAACATCGTTAATGGAAAATGTGAAAATATAAAGAAAGAGATAATGGAGGAAGCCATAGCTGAACAAGAGGAAATCATAAACAAGGTGATAAGTGAAAAAGAAGAAGCCATAATGGAGGCCATAATAAAGGTTTTCCAAAGAAAGATGGATGAATTCATAGAATCCACAAATAAAAACGTGACCAAACTCCAGCAAATGTCCAAAGAAAATAAAGCTACTGAGCTACCCACTCAAAAGGAAATCAAGGAGATAAAGAAATCCATACATGATCTAAAACAAGAGATGCAAGGCATCAAAAATGAGCAATTAGAAGCAAGGGACATGAAAAATAAAGTAGGTAGTTTCAATAGCTGGTTAGACAATGCAGAGGAGAGAATTTCCGGGGCTGAAGATAATTTAGTTATTATAGAGAAAGAACAGAAAATGAGTCAATCCAAATCTAGGAAATAAGAGAGAGCGCTTCAGGTGGTCCAAGATACAATTAGGAAGCCTAATTTAAGGCTAGTTGGTATTGAGGAGGGCGTGGAGAAAGAGGTCAATGGTATTGGAAATATACTTCAGGGAATCATCTCAGAGAATTTCCCAAATATCCAGAAGGGCAGGCCCATCCAGATACGAGAAGCTTTTAGAACACCAAACAGACCTGACCAGAAAAGAACATCCCAGCGCCACATTGTGATCCGAACTGGATCAATAGAAACGAAAGGAAAGATCCTAAAGCCAGCCAGGGAAAAGGGATCAGTAACCTATAAAGGCAAACCAATCAGAATAACCCCAGATTTCTCAGCAGAGACCATGCAAGCACGAAGTGACTGGAAGCATATATGTCATGCCCTTAAATCAAATAACTACCAACCAAGAATACTATAGCCAGCTAAGCTCTCATTCATAACTGAGGGAACAATAAAAACATTCCATTCCAGGGAAAAGCTGCAACAATATGTCGAAACAAAACCAACACTACAGAGAATTCTCAAAGATGCTCTATACATAGGAAACCAAAATAAATGCAATATAGGGAAAGAAATGGCACCTAAACAGCATACCATCTAAGGACCACAAGAACTGTCAAGACACAGGCCCTACTAAAAGCTTTTAAAAATGGTAGGAACTAATAAATATCTCTCAATCCTAACTCTCAATATCAATGGACTTAACTCTCCAATTAAACGGCATAGGCTGTCTAGTTGGATCAAAAAGCAAGAGCCATCGTTCTGCTGTCTTCAAGAGACACATCTTACCCCAAAACAATCATCTTTTGAAAGTGAGAATTTGGAATAAACTCTATCAAGCTAACTGCCCCCATAAACAGCCTGGAGTTGCCATCCTCATATCAGATACAATAGACTTCAAACTAAAATTAGTAAGAAAAGACAAAGAAGGTTACTACATACTACTAAAGGGATCTTTCCTCCAGGAAGACATAATGATCCTAAATATTTACACACACTTTTGAAGATTCTCAAAAGATTGAAGATTCTGCCAGTGTAAGTTAGATTCCGGCATTGATATTAAATAATGCAATGAGTAGGGATTTATATTTGAAATATCACTGTTGACAAAATCTAACTCACATTTGTATCTTTTGCATATTTTGTGTTTGTTATTCATTCCATTTGTAGTGTACATTTCTAGGTAAAAACTTTTCAAATGTTTCCAAACAATTTGTTATTTCAACAGCAAAAAAAGACATTTATATGCCTGATAAAATTCACAGAATCCAAATTTTTCCATATTATTTTTTGTTTTTTGTGGTTTTTTAGGTGGGTCATAGATCTTGAACTCAGCCTTGGCACTATCCCTGAGCTCTTCAGCTCCAGGCTACCACCTTACCCTGGAGCCCAGCCCCACTTCCCATTTTCTAAAGGTAAATTGGAGATAAGAGTCTCAGCTCTTTTTGTGCCAGGATGGCTTTAAACTCAGATCCTCAGATCTCAGCCTCCTGAGTAGCTAGGATTATAGAAGTGAGCCACCACCCCATCATGCTCAGCTTTCTGGTTTTTTTTTAAACAAGCCCTTTGGCTGGAACTCGGTCTGAGCACTGTCCTTCAGCTTTCCTCAAGCCTAGTGATCTTCTACCTGGGCCACAGCACTACTTCTGTTTTTTTTCTGTGTATGTGGTACTGTGGAATTGAACCTTCGTCTTCATACAAGCACTCTACAACTACGCCAAACTCCCAGCCCCTCCACATTAGTTTTTATGATAGATCTTTCCATGCATCTAGGATGGCTAGAAATCCTTCTTGAGTTTCCCAAGATCAGGGAGTATAGGTGTGTCCCATCCTGTGTGGCTACATAACCATTGTTTAGGGTACAGTTCTCTCTTCATTCTACCCATCTAGAGCAATTTTCATCTTCCATGTATAATCATTAAACATTCAGCTCCCGTTCCTCTCTACTCCATTCTCTGGAACCATCGTGCTTTTTGGCTCTAAGGGTTTGTTGATCCTTGGAAGCTCTGGAAGGGAAAACATACCCTAGCTCTTCCTTTATGACTGCTGTATTTTTAGTTTACTGTAATCAAGATTCATCTGTAAAATATAGTAAAATGTTCTTCCTTTTCAATGCATTGTTTTGCATATTTCTATCTTTTGATTATTATTAATAGTTGTGAATGGATTCTCCACATATTTGTTCTAGTCTGCTTTCTCTTCCGTTAGGTACAAATCTAGAAATAGAAGTGTTGGACCATATTTCTATGTAATTCTATATTTAGTACTTTTTTAGCACTCTCCACGCAATTTTTGATTGTTTTATATTCCTTGCAGAACTATTCCAAAGTTCTACTTCTTCTCACTACCTTGCCAGTAATAGTTAGACTTTGAAAGTTGTTTTTTTGTATACGTATGTGTGTGTGTGTGTGTGTGTGTGTGTATGTGAATCTTTTTGTTTAAAACTATATTTATATTAACATATTTAAAGTAATGATTTCATTGTAATTTTAATTTTTCTCATGACTTTTTAATATTGAACTTCTTTCTACATTTTGAACTACTATTTCTATATATTCTTTTTAGAAAATCCTCTCCAATCTCCAATTTTTTTTCCCTTTTTTTGTGGGATAGTGGGGAAAGTCATGGGGCTTGGACCTTGGGCCGTGAGCTCTTTAGTTTAAGGCTATTGTCCTACCCTGAGTATTGCCCCTCATTTCTTCTTCTCACAGCTCCCTACCCCTCTTCCCATTATATACAGAACAAAGGTCATCCTCAGTCTTTTTGAAAAAGTAAAACATACAGTAAATTTGTAGTATAAAACAGCAAGAAATAAATTTCTTGCCAGGTGCAGTGACTTCTACCTGTAATCCTAGCTACTCAAATATCAGGCTGATATCTAAAGATTTGGTTCAAAGCCAGCCTGGGCATTAGAAAGTCTATGAGACTCTTATCTACAGTTAACCACTAGAATATGGGAAATGGCACTGTGGCTTCATAGGTAGGGTGATAGCCTTGAGTTGAAGAGCTCAGAAACAGTGCCCAGGCCCAGGGTTCAAGCCTTACAAATCCCCCAGCCAAAAAAAAGAAAAAAAAGTTTCTTCACTAAGTGATTATTATGCCAGACATAGAACATTAACATTCTGGGTGTACTTCACAGTATTATTACATGATACCCTTAGATTTTGCAAATATTCTCACAGTACCAGCATATGTCATCATATAATGTAGTTCCTTTTCAATGGAATAATTCCATTTATAACCTAAATCTACTACCCCGACTTATTTTTGTCGATACCACAATTGCTCTACCATGATATGCCACAAGCCATTAAACATTTTATGGTGGGTAATTGGAAAGGAGTCTCATGGAATTTTGTGCCAGGCTGGCTTTGAACCATGGTCCTCAGATCTCAGTCTCCTGAGTAGCTAGGATGACAGGCGTGAGCCACCAACACCTGGCTTGCCTTTTTATTTTTTTGTGGGTCTTGGGACTTGAACTCTGTGCCTAGGCACCATCCCTAAGCTTTTCAGGTCAATATTTCATGTAAGTCTAAACATTTAAGTAAAGGAATAAAATTCCAACAAAGAAAGAATAAAATTCCAGACATGGTGTGTTTATAACTCAGTGCTAATTACTTGATGAAAATGTGCCATTCCAGAAGCTGGTGTCATTTGATGATGTAGCTGTGGATTTCAGCTGGGAGGAGTGGCAGCATCTGGACAATGCTCAGAGGACCCTGTACAGAGATGTAATGCTGGAGACCTACAGCAACCTGGTGTCCTTAGGTGAGCAAAAGTCAAATTCACTTGCAAGGCCAAGTGCCTTGTTATTTTGCAGATACGTGAATGTTTATCAAACTTTCTATACTATTTAAATGAAAGATTCCAGGCCCTGAGAAGTATCATTACTTTCTAAAGAAAACCTAAGGTAATTTTGTACTCATTCTTCAGGATACTTTCAGGATACTTTGACAACAGTTCTAAATTATGTTTCCTCTAATGGAGACGACATTCCAAACTTACACAGTAATTGTAAGTGGATAAACAATCCAGAATAGAATATATATCATTATTGGAAATAGGATCTACAAATCACTAAACAGTGAGTTTATAATGGAAACCTGGCACTAGGTGCAATGTTTCATGCCTGTAATCTTAAAATATTCAGGAGGAAGAAATCTAAGAATTCTAATTTGAAGCCAGCAATGGCATAAAAATTGCCATGAAACTCTATAACTCCAAGTAACCCCTCAAAAATGTTAGTGGAGTGTCAAGAGTTTGACTTTGTGGTTGAGTGCTTGCCTAGCATGCATGAAGACCTATGCATGTAAGTGGAGCTGGGACTCAAACTGGTATTTTTCTAGCCTTGAGCAAGATAGATAAGTTTATGCCACACAAAATGAATCCAGAGCTGGAGAATAGTTAACCATGGAGCCAGTGAGAAATGAGAAAAAAGATTTAATAGATAACTTGTGAGTAGGATGTCTGCGAACTTAAAGCAATGATGACACAGCATAAGCAATAATTCTCTACTGTTTCTAATTTACAGGGCCCTGTGTTCCAAAAGCTGTATTAATTGACAAGCTAGAGCAATGTGCAGAACTCTGGATAAGAAATTCCTCTGACAAGAATATCACAGGTGAGTGAATGCATCTTCATATTGATGTTGGAGCCTGAGCCCCATTGGTAAGTACATGTTGTGATGTACTGAGCAATAATATTCTTAGTTACCCTAAATCGTGTGTGGAGCCTATGGAATTCTTTGTGAATGAATCAAGAATCATTTTCTTTTCCCAATCCTATGGTTGGTCTCAGAGCCTGAGCATGGTCCTTTGGTTTTCTCAAGGCAAGCTCTCTACTTCTTGAGTCATAGCACCACTTCTGGCTTTTTCTTTGTATGTAGTACCAAGGAACTGAACCAGGTCTTTGTGCATGCTAGCCCAAACCCCCGGCACCAAGAATCATAGGGTGATATAATGAATTCTATGTGGCAGTAGAGTTAAAGTTAGAGTTCTCTGTAGAAATCACTGTGAAACAAAATAAAATGAGAAAGCCATGAGCCCGTGGCTCATGCCTGTAATCCTAGCTACTTAGGAGGCTGAGATCTGAGGATCAAGGTTCAAAGACTGACCTATCACAAAAACACCTTAGACTCTTCTCTCCAATGAACTAATAGAAAATGAGAAGTGGGGTTGAGGCTAAAGACATAGGGCAGTAGCCTTGAGCTGAAGAGCTCAGGAAGAACAGCCAGGTCTAGAATTCAAGTCCCATGACTGCAAAACAAGAAAGAAAGAAAGAAAGAAAGAAAGAAAGAAAGAAAGAAAGAAAGAAAGAAGAAAGAGGGAAGAAAGAGGGAAGGAAGGAAAGGAAGAAAGAAAGAAAGAAAGAAAGAAAGAAAGAAAGAAAGAAAGAAAGAAAGAAAAAAAGAAAAAAAGAAAGAAAGAAAGATATTTCATTTGTTTAAAACTAAGACTATAAATGATTGAGCAAACAAGGAATAAGTCAGGGCATTATTCTCTGATAAGGATAATATCTTTTTGCTGGTAGGAAGAGACTGGTATTCAGAACCAGACCTTTCCACCAGAAATTGAGCCTAGTGGTAGAGTGCTTCCCTAGCATGCACAAAGACACAGGTTTGATTCCTTATCACCACATACATAGAAAAAGCCAGAAGTAATGACTTCATTCGTAGGGTTCTAGTCTTGAAAAAACCCAAGGACAGTGGTTAGGTCCTAAGTTCAAACCCAGGAATGGAAGGAAAAAAACAACAACAAAGTTTCAATCAACATAAGAAAATTAACTAGACAATGAGCTGGAGATTTTCTGGTCTTCCATGGTTCTGAGGGACAGGAGTGTTAGAAAAGGAATTTTTATAAGACTTCAAATGGAAAGAAACAAATTTCAAAATTCCCACAAATACCTAAATTGAGACTTTAGTGAGAAGTTGTAACTGAAGGGATTTAGGTGTAAGTCCTTACTCTCAAGAATCGTTCTTACTTGGATCAAAGGCAAACAGACATATAAACCAAACTTGTGGCCGCTGAATCTAGAAAAAATTCGTGTTCCTCACTTAATGGTTAATAAGCAAACAGCATTGAAACTGGGTAAGGTAATCCTATCTGCTACTCAGGACCTGAGACTCTTATCTGTAGTTAACTCTAGAAAACAGGAAGTGGGGCTGTAGCTCAAGGATAGGGGTTATAGTCTTCTGCTGAAGTGTTCAGGGACAGGGCCGAGGCCGATGAACTACAAAAAAAAAGAAAAGAAAAGAAAAGAAAGTTTTAAATAGATGCAAAACAGCACAATATTTAGATTATTTCTCAAAAATAAAAGAAAGGCAGCTATTCCTCAATGTATAAACAAAACGGTATTTGAAAAAAAACAGCTGCAGGTATACTATAGGTAGTACTCAGCTTAAAACTGTAGCAATACATAGATGGGAAATTTCAATAAATATTTCCTGTGATATAAAAAGAGAACTAAAACACAGAAAAACCTTATTGGTCATTGTAAAATATCATTTTCTTAATATGTTAGGGAGAAAAGCATATATTTCTCACAAATCAATTACCACTTTTATATATTTTTTAATCAAAAAGCATATTTTATTAATTATTAGCAATCAGGCTTTTATGCACTCATAGCAAATCACTAATAAAGCATGTCACATCAAACACACACATATGTTATATGTGTATCTATAACAAATATATATGTTATGTGAAATTTCACTATTCACCATTGTGTAGAAAATGATTAAATGTGTAATGGCTTGCCTGACAAAAAATATTCTAGTAAGTAGGTGTATAACACAAATATTCAGCAAAATCTTAAGCAAGGGCTGGGAGTTTGGCTTACTGGCAGAATGCTTGCCTAACACACACAAAAACCAGGGTTCGATTCATAGGTACCACATATATAGAAAAGGTGGAAGTGGTGCTGTGGCTCAAGTGGTAGAGCTAGCCTTGAGAAAACCCAAGGACAGTTCCCAGGCCCTGAGTTCTAGCCCCAAGACTGGCAAAAGATTATTAAACAAAATACAATAATATTTATACAGTCAAATTTATAAGGAATGTATTATTATGAATATTTTTTCACCTCCTGGTAAATTATTGGAAAATAGGGAAAGTGCTATTTATTCAGATATATAAGCTTATTTCACTTAGCACAGTGTTTTATTGAAGTTATACATATTAGTGGAGTCATAAATTCTTCTAGAAGTGAGTAAAGTTATCCAGGTGTATGAAATCTATCACCAGAAGGATGATAATTGTATATACTTTTATGGCATATTTGAGAGAGTTTGGTGTAAGTGTTGAGGCAATGGCCTCTTAAGTGGTAGTAAGAAACAAAGAAACAGCATCTGATCTACTACCTGACATTTAGTAGCATGGAAAAAGGGGTTAAGGATATATCTACAGATGTATTGAAAGATCCCAGGTCAGAACCATAGTGCTGTCATCTTAAAAGTTTAACTCATGCTTTTGCTAACTAAGGAAAGGTGGCAAGTTGGCCATAGATTAAGGGAGCTGGCAAGCAACTTGTTCACTCACACCTCAAAGCAGTGATGCTGTGAGGTGCAGGGGAGAGGCTGACAGTCAGGGTTTACACAGTCTCCTCAAAGGCAAGTGTCACAGATTTACACCCATCAGGTGGTCGGATGAGATAAGATGGGGATTGGGGAGCTTCCCAGGCTGGTGGAAACCAACGGGAAGTTCTCAGACGCCGGGTCCCATTCAACTGTCAGAGAGTAGTTTTATGGTTTGGGAAACTAATGTTATACAATGCTATACGTGCAGTCTAATTTTGACACCAAATAGGTTGGTTCCTGGAGCTTCTGGACATCTGTGTGAACAATGGCTGACTAGGGCTCAGAAGTTCCTGTTTGTGCAGCCTCTGGGTCCTTGGAGATTTTTTATTCTGCTTACTGATGGGGAATGGTTTTGGGTCTGGGGGTAGTTATTTTTCATCTCTATACCCTGGGCAGCTTACATGGACAACAAGACGGCTGCTGCTTCAGAATGAGGGCGCTTTTTAATAGTATGTAAGCACGCCTTACTAATACCTGTATCTCTCATAACTGGGCAGGAACTTGTGTAAAACCTGACCCTACCCCTTCCCCATGGTAGTAGCTTTTTACAAGCTTAGCCCATGTCTTGATTGTTCTGTTCTCTGTAACGTCCCGTTTGCTCTGCTATCTGTAGTCGACAACTAGCCGGCAATAGCACCATCCAGGCCTTGAAAGGAGCTAATTTTATAACAGAACAAGGGTCATTCTCCCAGGACCGCGGACCCATTGGAATGTGCTACTCAGCGTGAAGACCCTGCTAGCCCATATTGTTAAGGAGTAGACTTTTGTGCCTGACCAAGCGATTTCTGGCCTCTGTATAAAATATACTTTGCTAAGAAAATTATATTATTGCTAGATCACTTACCCCACCCTCTCCCCTTGGTAAATAGGTAGTAGCCTCACAAGCTAATCTGCAGCTGGCCACCCTACCTCACAAACAACAGGTGCTACCTCAGATAAGGGTCGCATCCCCTAGTCCACATCCTGTTGACCAGTCTCTGCAGCTGGCCATCCTACCTCAGATAAGGGTCGCCTCCCCACACAAAGGACATATTTCCCACCGGGCCCTGTCTGAGAGATTAATGGTCAAAATGTATAACTTGTTTCCCAAAGATTGGCTGCCTGCGTGCAGACCTCACTGGAATATTTTAAACTTATTGGCTGTAAAAGCGAGGACTCTGTTACAACGGACTGTAGGACTGTATAAAAAGTCACTCTCGAGACAGATCGGGGCTCTCAGCCACTGACCCGAACCTCACGGATCTCGAGGTCACGTGTACCTGAGAAGCCCGAGCATATGCCCGAATAAAATCCTCTTGCCTATTGCATCCAGTGGTCCCTGTGTGCGTCCTTGGGTGCGGGTCTCCGCGGGTCTTTCAGTATGTTATACCGATATTGCCACAGTTTAACAAATTATAATGAATTTTGGCAAATAATACTAATATTACCACCCATTAATAAAGTAATAAAAATCAGTCTATGAATATTTCACCTATAGTCTGCCCTTGGTTTACTGAATGGCATTCTTCCAAAATAGGACTTAGTGCCTTCCTTTTTAAATGAATGTTTAATTGATTCCTATTCCCATTAGTGTATTGGTGGTGTTTAATGTTGATCATTAGACAAAATAGTGGTTTCTTTGCAACCCTCAAATATCTGACTGGTTTCCTGTGGTAAGGGTATCTCATTTTTTTTTCGGGTCCGGGAGGTCTGCAGCCTAGGTAAAAACTGCAGCCTCGTTTATTGTCAACTCCAGGCTTATATCCCTTCTTGAAACCGGGGAACTTCCAGGTGTTACATTCATATGGTAAATCTCAGGTCATTTAAGCAGAATAAGGCCAGAAAACACTAAGACAATAAAGCCATTGTCTGATGCAAATCAAGGTACAGTTTGATTCCACTCTGGCTCCTAACACCATGGTTTCACCCATTGATCACCCTTCCTGAGGGAATCTTCCTAAACTTCTTAACATAAATATGAAAGCCGATACCCCAGCCCTCTCAGATGATAGATGCCTGAAAGGGTTACTCGAACAATAGGCTTGGAGAACCAGACTAGTACCATAAACTCAGAAAACGCTTTGAAACTTCCAGCTAGGGGAGGCTCTGGCCTCTACCCATTACTGCTACATAAGTCCCCCACTCCTGCCCTTATTACACTGAGCTTTATGACTCGATTCATCTCAAGTCACTATTGTATCCCTCTTCAACGCTCCGTGAAAGTTGATCCGATCTGTTGAGGTTATTTTATGCTCTCATGACTCAGTTTCTTTTTTTTTCTTTTTGCCAGTCTTTGGGCTTGAACTTAGAGTCTGGGCACTGTCCTTGGACACTTTTTTCCTCAAGGCTAGCGCCATGTCACTTGAACCACAACACTACTTCTGATTGTGGTACCAAGGAATAGAACTCAGGGCTTCGTGCATGCTAGGCCTGCACTCTACCACTGGGCTACACTGCTGGCTAATCAACTTAGTTTCTGAATACACCATACCTCAATTTCAGACAGTTTTGGAGGTTAGTAGATGATATGAGTGTCATCATTTTATTTGTCTAGGCTGCCTTTGAGCCATGATCCTTAAATCTCAAACTCAGCCATCATAGGTGGGTACACAGTTTCTTGGCCATGTACATCTGGTTTCCCTTACCTTTTCCACTCATGACCAGCACACCTAACACTTGAGCCATACCTCCATCTCTGGCTTTTTTTGCATTTTTTTATTGTAATTAGCAAAAGGGTTACATGATATTTGCCAGATAGAAGGTGCATTAATTCACATACATTGATAGCCTTTTACATGTCTTGGTTCCCGTTTCCCTCCGCCCCCACACCTCCCACCCGTCTTGATTTTTCCCCCTTCCCTATCAAATTTCAAATATCCAAATACAAATAAATTCAATATATCAGATAACAAAGTGAGATACTATACCAATATGAGATAACCAAGGGACAGCAAAGGAGATGAGAGACAACATAGTACATTAAGGACAACAATCATTCATTATATGCCTTTTGTTTCACTGTCCTGGAGGTCCTTTCAATTAGTTTCACATTATATGTCCTTATGTATCAAGATTTTGCTCTATTGCAAATCTCTGCTAGTAGAGCCAAAGGTTTCTACTGATTATGACGAATAAGGGAAACCATTGAGCCTAAGTTCCTTTGAGTCTGGCTTACTTCACTTAATATGATTTTTTCTAAGTCTTTCCATTTCCTAACAAATGGGGCAATGTCATTCTTTCTGACAGCAGCATAGAATTCCATTGTGTACAAATACCTCAACTTGTTGATCCACTCATCAACTGAGGGACATCTAGGTTGGTTCCATATCTTTGCTATGGTGAATAGTGCTGCAATGAACATGGATTTGCTAGTGGGTTTAGTATGTCATTGTTTCTAGGTCGTTGGGTAAATGCCAAGTAGTGGAATTGCTGGGTCATAGGGGAGTTCTATGTTTAGCCTTTTGAGGCACTGCCACACTGCTTTCCATAGTGGTTGAATGAGTTTGCACTCCCACCAACGGTGTAGTAGTGATCCCTCCTGGCCACATCCCCTCCAGCATCTGTTGTCAATCGTTTTCCTGATCCTGGCCATTCTAGCTGGAGTGAGGTGGAATCGTAGAGTTGTTTTGATTTGCATTTCTTTTATGACCAGAGATGTTGAGCATTTCTTCATGTGTCTATAGGCCATTTTTGTTTCTTCTTCAGAGAAGACTCTAAGTCTTTGGCCCATTTTCTAATGGGATGGTTGTTACTTTGGAGGTTAGTTTTGGAGTGATTCAATTTTTTGAGTTGTTGATATATTTTAGATATGAGGCCTTTGTCCGTTGTTTGGTTGGTGAAGATCTTCTCCACTCTGTAGGCTTCCTGATTAGTTTACTAGCTATGTCCTTTGCCATACAAAAGCTCTGCAGTTTAATGCAGTCCCACTTATCCAGCCTTTCTCTGATTTGTTGTGATTCTTGGTCCTTATTAAGAAACTTTCGACCTGTGCCAAGGAGGCCTAGTGTATCTCCTATTTCTTCCTGTAGAGTTTTCAGTGTGTCTGCTTTTACCTCCATGACTTTGATCCATTTGGAGTTAATTCTAGTGCAAGGTGACAAAGAAGGATCCAACTTTAATTTTCTGCTGGTGCTTAACCAGTTCTGCCAGCACAACTTGTTGAAGAGGCTATCTTTCTTCCATTCTATTTTTTTGGCTCCCTTGTCAAAGATTAGGTGGCCATAGGTCTGTGGTTTAATATCTGGGTCCTCAGTTCTATTCCATTGGTCTTCAGGCCTGTTCTTGTGCCAGTACCAATCTGTTTCGAGAATTATAGCTCTGTAATAGAGTCTAAAGTTTGGAATTGAAATTCCTCCTGCGCTGTTCTTTCTGCTAAGAAGTGTTTTTGCTATACGGGGTCTTTTATTATTCCATATGAAATTTTGCATTGCCTCTTCTATTTCTTTAAAGAATGACATTGGGATATTGATGGGTATTGCATTAAATTTGTAGATAGCCCTTGGCAGGATTGTCATTTTCACAATGTTGATTCTTCCAATCCAGGAGCATGGGAGGTTTTTCCATTTCCTTAGTTCTGCTTTAATTTCCTTTTTTAGGGTTTTAAAGTTTTCGTCAAAAAGGTCCTTTACATTCTTAGTTAAGCTAATTCCTAGATACTTTATTTTGTTTGAGGCTATTGTGAAAGGAGTTTCTTTCCTGATTATTGCCTCGTTCCTCTCACTGTTGGCATAAAGGAAGGCAGTTGATTTTTGACCGTTGATTTTATAGCCTGCTACTCTTCCAAAGCTTTGAATGAGCTCAAGGAGCTTGGGAGTAGAGTCTATAGGATTCTTTAAATACAGAATCATGTCATCTGCAAAGAGGGATAGTTTTATTTCCTCTTTCCCTACTTGGATCCCCTTTATGCTTGCTTCTTGCCTTATTGCACTGGCTAGGAATTCTAGTACTATGTTAAAGAGTAGTGGAGAGAGTGGGCATCCTTGTCTCGTTCCTGATTTTAGAGGGAATGGCTTTAGATTTTCACCATTAAGTGTAATACTAGCAGTAGGTTTCTCATACACAGCCTTTATTACATTGAGGAATGTTCCATGGATTCCTAGTTTCTCCAGAGCTTTTAAAATTAAGGGGTGTTGGATCTTGTAAAATGCCTTTTCCGCGTCTATTGAGACAATCATGTGATTTTTGTCCTTGCTCCTGTTGATGTGTTGAATTATATTAATTGATTTGTGTATGTTGAACGAGCTTTGCCTCCCTGCGATGAATCCAGTTTGATCATAGTGTATAATTTTTTTGATGAGTTGTTTAGACGGTTGGCCAGTATTTTGTTGAGAAGTTTTACATCGACGTTCATTAAAGATTTAGGTCTATAGTTCTCTTTCTTTGATGAATCTCTGTCTGGTGTGGGGATGTGGGTTATACTGGCTTCATAGAATGAGTTTGGTAAGGAACCTTCATTTTCAATTTCGTTGAAGAGCTTGAGGAATATTGGTGTGAGCTCTGCTTTGAAGACCTTATAGAATTCAGCTGTGAATCCATCTGGCCGTGGGCTTCTCTTAGGTGGAAGTTCTCTAATTGCCATTTCTATTTCAGAGCTTGAAATAGGCCTGTTGAGTTGGCTTAGTTCTTCTTGGTTCAGCGTGGATATGTTAATATTGGCTAGGAATTCATCCATTTCTTCTAGATTCCCAAATTTGTTGGCATAAAAGTTTGAGAAGTAATCCCTCATGATATTCTGGATCTTGGTATTTTCTTTCGTGATATTACCAATTTCATCTGCGATTTTGTTTAGTTTGATATGCTCTCTTCTTTTTTTGGTAAGATTTGCTAAGGGCTTGTCAATTTTGTTAATTCTTTCAAAGAACCAACTCCTTGTTTTGTTGATTCTTTCTATAGTTTTTTTGGATTCCAAATCATTTAATTCTGCTTTGATTTTAATAATTTGCTTTCTTCTACTGGGATTAGGGTTGGTTTGTTGCTCTTTTTCCAGGAGCTTAAGGTGAGACATTAACTTGTTGGTTTGCAATTTTTCCAACTTGTTGTTGTAGGCACTCAGCGCTATCAATTTTCCTCTGAGTACTGCCTTTGCTGTGTCCCAAAGGAGTTGGTATTTAGTGTGCTCCTTACTGTTAAATTTCATAAACTGTTGGATATCTGTTCTGATCTCTTCGATGACCAATTGGTGATTCAACAAAGTGTTGTTCAGTCTCCATGAGTTACAGGGTTTTCGTTGGTGGAGATGTGTGTTCAGTTCCAGTTTGATGCCTTTGTGGTCTGAGAGTGTGCTTGGAATAATTTCTTTGTTTCTGAATCTGTTCAGGTTTTTTTATGGCCTAAGATGTGATCTATTTTGGAAAATGTTCCATGTGCTGCTGAGAGAAACGTATATTGTGTTGTTGCTGGGTGGAATATTCTGCAGATGTCTGTTAGATCTAGTTGGTCTATATAGTTGTTCAGTTCTAAGGTTTCTCTGTTGAGTTTTTGCCTTGTTGATCTGTCCATAGGTGAGAGTGGTGTGTTAAAGTCCCCGACAATCACTGTATTTCGATCTATGTATGGTTTCAGTGTAAGTAAAGTTTGCTTGATGAAGTTTGGAGCTCCAGGATTGGGTGTGTAAATATTTAAGATCGTTATGTCTTCCTGGAGGAAAGATCCCTTTAGTAGTATGTAGTAACCTTCTTTGTCTTTTCTTACTAATTTTGGTTTGAAGTCTATTTTATCTGATATGAGGATGGCAACTCCAGCCTTTTTATGGGGGCCGTTAGCTTGATAGATTTTATTCCATCCTCTCACTTTCAAAAGATGCTTGTGTTTTTGGGTAAGATGTGTCTCTTGAAGACAGCAGAACGATGGCTCTTGCTTTTTGATCCAACTAGCCAGCCTATGCCTTTTAATTGGAGAGTTGAGTCCATTGATATTGAGAGTTAGGATTGAGAGATATTTATTAGGTCCTACCATTTTTAAAAGCTTTTTTTTGGGCCTGTGTCTTGACAGTTCTTGTGGTCCTTAGGTGGTATGCTGTGTAGGTGCCATTTCTTTCCCTATATTGCATTTATTTTGGTTTTCTATGTATAGAACATCTTTCAGAATTCTCTGTAGTGTTGGTTTTGTTGCAACATATTGTTGCAGCTTTTCCCTGGAATGGAATGTTTTTATTGTTCCCTCAGTTATGAATGAGAGCTTAGCTGGGTACAGTATTCTTTGTTGGTAGTTATTTGACTTAAGGCATGACATATATGCTTCCAGTCAGTTCTTGCTTGCATGGTCTCTGCTGAGTAATCTGGGGTTATTCTGATTGGTTTTCCTTTATAGGTTACTGAACTCTTTTCCCTTGCTACCTTTAGGATCCTTTTTTTGGTTTCTACTGATCCAGTTCGGATTAAGATGTGGGGGTGAGATGTTCTTTTCTGGTCAGGTCTGTTTGGGGTTCTAAAAGCTTCTCGTATCTGGATGGGCCTGCCCTTCTGGATATCTGGGAAATTCTCTGAGATGATTCCCTGAAGTATATTTCCAATACCATTGACCTCTTTCTCCAGACCCTCCTCAATACCAATTAGTCTTAAATTAGGCTTCCTAATTGTATCTTGGACCTCCTGAAGCGCTCTCTCATTTTTCCTAGATTTGGATTGACTCATTTTCTTTTCTTTCTCTATAATAACTAAATTATCTTCAGCCGCGGAAATTCTCTCCTCTGCATTGTCTAACCTGCTATCAAAGCTATCTACTTTATTTTTCATCTCCCTTGCTACTAATTGCTCATTTTTGATGCCTTCCATCTCTTCTCTTAGATAAAGTATGAATTTCTTTATCTCCTTGATTTCCATTTGAGTAGTTAGCTCAGTAGCTTTATTTTCTTTGAACATTTGCTGTAGTTCGGTCACCTTTTTATTTGTGGATTCTATGAATTCATCCATCTTTCTTTGAACAGCCTTTATTATGGCCTCCTTTATGGCTTCTTCTTTTTCACTTATCACCTTGTTTATGGTTTCCTCTTGTTCAGCTATGGCTTCCTTCCTTACCTCTTTCTTTATATTTTCACATTTTTCATTAATGATGTTTATCAATTGCATTTGTACAGCACTTGGAAGACTCTCCTCTAGGTTTGGCAGTGACTGTTCCAGTGGCTGTTTATATTGGGTGGGGGAGGTGGGAGATGTTGTTTCTTGATTTGACATTTTTCTTGAGTTTCTTGTTCTGCCCATTTGAAAATGGGAGCAAGATTAATACTAGACACTATTATAGTTTTTCAGATGTAACCAACCTAGACCTCTGTAGCTGGCAGACTCTAGATGTTCATAAGTTTTGATTGGTGTTATCACTCTTTCTTTTTGTACAGTTACCGAGTAGTCTAATTATTCACTGATAAGCGATTTATATCTAAAACAATAAGCTTCTCAATCCAATCTCTATTGTCTTTAAGTCCCTCTGAGCCTAGAGAATAATTAAACACCTAGATATACAATGTTGCTCATCAGCCATCAAGTGTAGATCCATGCAGTATAAGGGTTCAAAGAAGAGCAGAGGTCCAGAGATAGAAAAATAGAATGAGAGAGGTCAGGGGGTAAGTAGGTAGAGTATTTGAGTACAAAGTTTGGAAAGTATTAGAATAAAACTTATGTGGTGCTGCGCGACTAGCTCTTAGCCCAACCATTGGCCTCACAGTGGACCAGGATTGGATCTGCGAGCTTCCGTCTGAGCGCTGGTGGCGGACGTTTTCCTGTGCTGCTTCCAGGGGCGGCCCCAAGCCAAGGGTCTGGGGATTGAGAGTTTCAGAAGCTCTAGGCAGGACCAGCAGGAGGCCCCTCTGTTCCCAGGGGCGGGGCCCAGCTGGGGACTTGGGCTCCAAGGGCAGAGCAGCGCCTTTTTGGTTCTCAGAAAGGGAGCTTGGCTCCTGGTCGGCCCTCCAGATCCCTGCTGTGTTTCCCCTGCTGTGTCAGAGTCTGTGACTGGAGGGGGGCCCTCGGTGATATCTTGCTCAGGATTCCCAGCTGGAGGATGCCCCACTTCAGAATTGAGGGGGGGCAGATGCTGGCTCCTATATACCCGCATCCCCTACCCACTGTTGTAGGGCAGGGTCTCAGAGCCCTCCACTCTCCAGAACCAGTGCCCTGGGTGAGGAGCCTGGTGGGCGGGTGGGAGCTGGGACATCTCCGCCTCCTCTGGTGGGGTGCTGAGTCTTAGGGTCCGCTCGCTTGTCAGTCTCCAGTCAGAGGGCTGGGGGTTGAGCCCGTTGGGCGGGTGGGAGTTGGGACAGCCCCGCCTCCCTTGGTGGGTGCTGGGTCTTATGGGTAGCCTGCCTGTCAATCTCCAGTCAATGGCCTGAGGGAGGGGGCTGTTGAGGGAAGGGACAGGCTTCTAAATTCCTTGCTCCCCTGCTCCCACCAGTGTTTCTCGTGCGGGTGTTGGTGTCTGAGTTAAGTTCTATTGCTTGGCACCCGCTCTGCTTTCCCGATGTGTTTGGGGATGCGCTGTATTACTCACGCCTCTGCGTCCGTCTGGTGGTGCTCCACAGTGGTGGGGAGTCTTTCACTCCCCTCGGGTCTCTGCTGCTGCCTGTGTTCTGCGTCTGGGCTCCGCTGCTTGCTGTTCTGGTTCAGTGTCTGGGTTCCGCTGCTTTCGCCCTTCGCTGGCGCGGTTCTCTGCTGGTTTCTG
Source organism: Megascapheus bottae (assembly GCF_031878675.1). Classification (NCBI taxonomy): domain Eukaryota; kingdom Metazoa; phylum Chordata; class Mammalia; order Rodentia; family Geomyidae; genus Megascapheus; species Megascapheus bottae. The sequence goes on along the minus strand of NW_028327641.1, from coordinate 778,526 downwards.
CAGCCGTTGGGCTCCCAGCCTGGCGCCCTCCACAGCCGCCGCTTTTTCGTGGATTAGAACCGGTGCCTGCCCCCGCTTTCCCCGCGTGGAGCAGGTGCCCGCTCAAGCCACTTTTCGTGGCTTGGTCGGGCACCAGCTGCCGCTTGTCGTGGCTTTCCGCGGGTTTGGACGAGAGGTGGGGGAGGGGTCCTCGCGTTCCGAATTCTTGAGAAACTTGGATGTGAGCTTTATCTGGATTTCTTTTCCGGTTTGAGTCCTTCTCCGTTGCTTTTTGAGTTTGTTGTTGTGGATTTCTTTAGGTAGTTGGCTCATGGGACTCCCTTGTTCACTCTTTTTGTCAGAGAAAGGTAGGCAGCGTCCCTATTGTCTCGGCGCCATCTTCCTTTGTTCCCACTTTTATATTTTAAAATATCTAACACTTAGGATGGGAAAGTAAAATCATTACCTTTACAGTAAGGAATATTTGTATCTCATGTATGTTTGTGTCTTTTTTTCTATGACTCAAACAGCATTGAAACTGGGTAAGGTAATCCTATCTGCTACTCAGGACCTGAGACTCTTATCTGTAGTGAACTCTAGAAAACAGGAAGTGCGGCTGTAGCTCAAGGATAGGGGTTATAGTCTTCTGCTGAAGTGTTCAGGGACAGGGCCGAGGCCTATGAACTACAAAAAAAAAAGAAAAGAAAAGAAAAGAAAGTTTTAAATAGATGCAAAACAGCACAATATTTAGATTATTTCTCAAAAATAAAAGAAAGGCAGCTATTCCTCAATGTATAAACAAAACGGTATTTGAAAAAAAAACAGCTGCAGGTATACTATAGGTAGTACTCAGCTTAAAACTGTAGCAATACATAGTTGGGTCATTTCAATAAATATTTCCTGTGATATAAAAAGAGAACTAAAACACAGAGAAACATTGTTGGTCATTGTAAAATATCATTTTCTTAATATGTTAGGGAGAAAAGCATATATTTCTCACAAATCAATTTCCACTTTTTATTTTAAAATATCTAACACTTAGGATGGGAAAGTAAAGTCATTACCTTTACAGTAAGGAACATTTGTATCTCATGTGTGTTTGTGTCTTTTTTTCTATGACTCATTTTAGATGCCAGGTAATGGAAAATGTGTTCAAGACCTGCCAGGAAAGTCCACATGAATGTCTTTGTGAAGTAGCAGTTGCAAGTAGTATCGAAGTGGAGGAAAACGTGAGATTAGCAACAACTTTAAATTTGAGCTCTACACATAATCCAGAGCTGATTAGTAATAACGGTAACAACTTAGGGGTGAGGACTGAGGAGTTCATTAAGTGTCAGAACATGCTTCTGTCTCCTAAGCCTGATGAGATGCATGCTGCATATAGATCTCGTATGTCTCCTGTTCTTAAAAAATCCATCGGATATTCAGAGCATTTTACTCATGATTGTGACAGTCCAAAAACATCTGCAGTATCATAATTCTGTTCTCCCTGCCCAAGAAATTCTTCAGGGAGGGAGGAAAACTGCTAAATGTACTGTGTGATGAAAAATATTGTACTTAACACCGACCATCACTACACATCCGAAAATGTACACAGGAGAGACTCCTCATACATGTAGTGAATGTGAGAAATCTTTCAGTAATGAAATATGCCTTACAATACCTCAGAGCAAATATCCTGAGATATGTGATGCGTACATCAAGTGTGAAAATTAATTTCTGAGAAGTCAGATCTGACGCTCCAACCTCGATCTCCAAGAGAAGACAAACCTTGTAAATATGAGGAACGTAATAAAATTTCTGCCCAGAATTCAGCTCTCAGCACACATCAGAGATCTCACACAGAAGAGAAATCTTATGAATGGGATAAATGTGGGAAGACTTTTAGACTGAAATCATACCTCATTTTGCACCAGAGAAGACACACAGAAGAGAAACTTTATGAATTTAATAAATGTGAAAAGTCTTTCACCCAGAAGATACACATTCGAGTTCATCAAATAACACACACAGGAGAGAAATCTTATAAGTGTAATGAATGTGGAAAGTGTTTCCATGGGAAGGGAAAACTTCGTGTTCATCAGAGAATACACACAGGAGTGAAACCTTATGAATGTAAAAAATGTGTAAAGTCTTTCAGACAGAAATCTTCCCTCAAATTGCATCAAAGAACACACACAGGAGAGAAACTTTATGTGTGCAACAAATGTGGAAAGATCTTCAAGTGGAAGTCATATCTTGATGGGCATAATAGAACACACACAGGAGAGAAAACTTATGCATGTAGTGAATGTGGAAAGTCTTTCAAATGGAAGGTAAAACTCCATGTTCATCAGAGAATATACTCAGGATAAACACCTTATGAGTGTAACATATGTGGAAAGTCCTTCACACAGAAGCCAAACCTCAACATGCATAAGACAATTCAAACAGGAGAAAAACCTTATGAATGTAACCGATGTGGAATGTCTTTCAAATGGAAGTCTTCCCTCAGATTGCATCAGAGAACACACACAGGAGAGAAACTGTACGAGTGCATCAAATGTGGTAAGACAACAGAATTCACACATATTAGAAACCTTAGGAATATAAGCAAAGTTGAAAGTCTTTCGTGCAGTATTCACCCTTCAGGAAGCGTAAGAGAGTTCACACATATGAGAAGCCTTAGCAATGTAATAAATAGGAAAGACTTTTTAGTCTGTGGAAGAAAACTCAGCTTGTGTCACAGAACCAACACAAGATAAAACCCTTAATGAATGTAGCAAATGTTCAGTCTTTTCCCCAGAAGGCACAAGTCAAGATTTATCACTAAACACCCACAGGATAGAATCCGATGAATGAAATGAAAGGGAAATTTTTTTGAAGAACTCATAGTTGAGTTTGCATGATACCACATAGACACAGGATAAAAATCGTATGAATATAAGAATATGAAAAAATCCATCATGAACGCATGACTAAGTATAAAATGCACATAGGAGAGAAAAACCTTATGAATATTACAAATGTGGAAAGTGTTTGACCTGGAAGGCATACTTCTGTGTTCATCACAAACCTGATTCCCATAGAAGAAAAGAAAACTAATGAATAGAACAAATGTGCAATGACTTTTAATCAGAAGTCAGTCTTCAGTACATTTCAGAACATACACAATAGAGAAATAGAGAAATTCTGAGTAATGAAAAACATTTAGCTATATATAGAATCTCTGTATATGGGAGCATTAGGGTAGGTCTTCTAAACAAAGTCAACCTTCAGCAAGCATTAAGAGCACTCACAGAAGAAATAATAGCATGTAGGAAAACCTTTGTCAGAAACCTCTAAAAGCTGACTGTGTGGCTTAGTGGTAGAGTGCTAATCTATCAAGGATGAAGGCCTGGGTTAGATTCCTCAATACTACGGGAAAAGACCAAGCCAGAAGCAGCACTGTGGTTCAAATGGTAGAGTGCTAACCTTGAGCAAATGTAGCTCAGGCCCTGATTTCAAGCCTAAGGATTGGAGAGAGACAGAGAGAAAGAGAGAGAGAGAGAGAGAGAGAGAGAGAGAGAGAGAGAGAGAGAGAGAGAGAGAGAGAGAGAGAGAGGGAGAGAAACAGGAACTTCTAAATTTTACAGAGATAGAGAAGGAGAGAGAGAAGGAGACAGAAACTAATTTCTAAACTTTACAGTCTTTCTATTTCCTTACAAATTCGTCTATGTCATTCTTGTTGACAGAAGCACAGAATTCCATTGTGTAAAAATACCGTATTTGATCTACTCATCAACTGACGGGCATCTGGGTTGGTTCCATACCTTTGCTATAGTAAATAGTGCTGTGATAAAGGTTATTGTTCTAGTGAATTTAGTATGTCCTATCTGGACGATTGGCAAGTAGTGAAATTGCTGGATCACAGGAGAGCTCTATGTTTAGTCTTTTTGGGATACTGCCATAGTGCTTTCCATAGTGGTTGCATGAGTTTGCAATCCCACCAGCAGTGTGGTAGTGATCCCTCCTGGACACATCCCCTCCAGCATACATTATTAGATTTCTGGATCTTGTCCATTCTAACTGCAGTGAGGAGGAAAAGGGAAAGAGGAACTGAAACTTTCTCTCCTTACAGATGATATGATTCTGTATTTAAAGAACCCTATAGACTCTACTCCGAAGCTGCTTCAGCTGATATAAAACTTTGGTAAGGTAGCAGGGTATAAAATTAACCCTCAATGTCAACTGCCTTCCTATATGCCAACAAATGAGAGGAATGAGGCAAGAATCAGGATAGCAACTCATTTTGCTATCAAAGAAAATAAAATACCTAGGAATTACCTTAGAATGTAAAGCACCTTTTTGATGGAACTATAAACCCTGGAGAAGGAAATTAACGCAGAACTGAGGAAATGCAAAAACCTATGCTCCTGCTTTGGAAGAAGTAATATTGTAAAAATGGCAATCTTGATAAGGACTATCTACAAATTCAGTGCAATATTCATCAATATCCCAATGTCATTCTTTAAAGAAACAGAAGAGGAAATCCAAAATTTCACTTGGAATAATAAAAGACCCCTTATAGTCTGTCTTCTTGCATGATACATAATGTTTAATCTCACCTTCTCCACCAAAATCTCACCTTTCTCATTGAGACATAGGTGGCCCTGTTTACTAGCAGCAAAGGCTCAAACGCGCAGTTTCAGGTGTCACCACTGCCTCTGTTACTGGGTAGATCCAACTTTGTCATCGATTCTGAGGTCTGCTCTGGGAGTCTTGGTCACAAGTTGTTCTGTGGCATCTGCTGCCAGCCTGTGCCTATTTGCTTCCTTTCCTCCAGCAGCCTACAACAGGGAATGAAGTTCAGGCGCTGATCCTCTCCTTCATATGCAGGGCAGGATGAGCCCAACCCTCCCTGATGTTCCTCTTCCAATTTTTGGGAAAAAATGTGCTGGCAGAAGTCCTCAGGTGTGGGGCATGGCTGATCCACACTTTTAATCCAGGCTGGTCAGGAGGCTGAGATCTGAGTATGGAAGTTCAAAGTCACCTAGAACAGGAAAGTCTGCTAGATTCTTACTACCAAAAATAAAAAACAGCTGGGAATGGAGTTTGGGCTCAAGTGGTAAAGGGCTAGTCTTGAGTACAAATGCTTAGTGCCCAGTCCCTGAGTTCAGGCTCCAGCACTGCTAACAACCTCACTTTAGTGAGATTTTAGCTTTATCCATGTAGGCACATCTCACTGGAATCTTTGCTGGTAGAGATAGTCTTCATAATTTTGTCTCAAGGTAAAGGTCCTCCTGGGGTAGTACACAAAAGGTGTCATGGAGAGAGGAGCCCCACTTGTTCCTGGTTTGAAGATGGCATAGGTCAAGCCAGCATGGAGTTGGCACATCAGTCTTTTTCCTAGCACCACCTACCAGTGAATGTCAAATGACATTGATTGTTGTGGGATTGTGTGATTGAAGTGCCCCATTAAGGGCAGTGTTAGCACATCCAAACTTGGATACCAGGAAGGCTGAAATCTCAAAGCTAAGATTTCTGTTGGCTACAGAAATGCTGGTGTGTCTGTTATTCACTAAAAGTTCAGGTGCAAAGATTCTGAAGCTTGATGCCATGTATTTATTCCATTTAGTAAAATTATTTTAATGCACTGTACAAGTTAAAACATTTGATAAGAGTCAGGGGTAGTGAAAACATTGTTCTTGAATTCAGGTGTCTGGCAGGGTAATGGGGGGGTGTTGGTGGCTGGGACTATGAAGCTGGAGCTGGTATCAAACCATGGATCATGTTCCTCTTTGTCTGGGAGAAATGACTCCAAAGATGAAATTTGAATGGTGAGGAAAAGATGATGATGTACTCAGGAAATTTCTCCTAAACAAATGCTCATGTGGAAGTGGGATGGGGGCTGGGCATATCTGAGGCACAGCTTAAGGGGGCTTCTCATGGCGTTCAGAACGTTCCTTGCGACTTCGGGCATGCAGCAGGGTGTTTTAGATGGCCATTGTGAGATGGATGGAATAAGACTGGAGACAAGATGAATGCTGGGATCCTGCAATGCTCTTGCATGAGTGGCTGGTGGCTCACCTGAAAGAACTAATTATGTCTAAAAAAGAAATCAGGAATTTGTTTTGATTAGATAATACCTGTAATCCGAGGCATATTCAGTATCCTGATCTTAGTATTGTGGTTTAAAACCAACCCAGCAAAGGGAAAAATGCATGAGACTCTTACTCCCAGTTTAGAGCAAGAACAAAGATTGAAGTAGAGCTGTGGCTCAAGAGCTAGAGTGCTACCTTGAGCAAAGAAAAGCTAAGAAAAAGCTCCAGGTCTTAAGTTCAAGGCCAGGAATGAAAGAAGGAAGGTAAAAAAGGGAAGTATGTGAGGAAGGGAAATATATAAATGAAAGAGAGAAGGAACTAGAAATTTAAAACTAGAGAATATTTAAAAGTCATCAGTCCTTCTAAGAAAAGTGTTGGAGTATGAGTTCTATATGTGGTGAACTGGAAGCCCAGCAGTGACTTGTTAACCAAAGAGTCACCATGATGAGCAAAGGATAGAAATCTGCATGAGCCTCTTAGCGGATGGAGTCACAGAAGAGAACCTCAGCTCCCATCCCATAGTTAGAAGTACATAGAGATGGGGAAGTTGGCATCACCTTGATGTCATTGTATCCATGGAGACTGGAAGCCATGGCTCTGTGAAAGCACAATGTTCTGCTTACTGAGCTGAGAGGCTGAGGAGAGCCAAGTCCTGGCCATGAAGAAATCAGGGTGGCAGCAGGGCAACACTGCTGCAGTGTGTGCCTGCTTGTCTGTTCTTATTCTGTGGTGGATCAGGCCGGAGCGGGTGATAGTAACTGTTTTGTGGTCACAAGCCCTTCACCAAGAGCTTCCTCTGGGATCCTCATAAGCTACAGGGTGGCTGGTGCTGGGATGTGTGTGGGGTGGAAGTGACAGAGGGATGGACGCATGGCAAGGTGGGTGAAGAGATGAGAGGAATGATGAGAGCCCAGTTCATTGGTTTCCAAGGTTAATGGGTGGGAGGTAGAGAGGCATGATGGAGGAAAGATGGAGGCAGGGGAAGGTGGTGACAGAGTGAGGCCATCTGTAGTGCCAGCCTGGCCATCATCTGAAGCCCATAGGCAGCTTCCTGATCCCTCACTTTGTCCTGCTCCTTGTGGAGGGAATGTCACGTGTACCCAGAGCTAGGGGTGGGGCAATGTTAGTAGCACTTGGAGAACCATTTGCCTCTACCTGGGTGAGGGGTGGTTATGGCTCCCATGCTGGGTGGCCTTATAGCTATGGAACAGATCTCTCCTTAGCTACCACAGTCAGTGGCTGTTCTCCATCTAGGTTTAAGGCACCTGCTCAGCCATCAGGACACCCCATGCCAGGACAGAGGCCTACAATTCAGGCCTAAAATGGCAGCACAGGGGTGAAGATGATCTCACCGTAGCCCTAGTTACATGGCTGTCCCTGCATGCAGGACAGGATGATCTGGGGGAAGATGTTCTCTGTGTTTTCCACAGCCTATCCCGGCCTCTTCTTGTGTCCTATTAAACCCAGACAGTACCAGGTTCCCTCTCATAGTCCTGGTTCTTTTTCTTTTACAGTCATGAGGCTTGAACTCAGGTCCTGGGTACGGTCCCTGAGCTCTTTTGCTCAAGGTTGATGCTCTACCATTTAAACCATAGTGCCATTTCCAGCTTTTAGTTTTCATGTGGATCTCTGATATCTCCAGTGCTGTGCCTGCAGGGAGGCACTCATCCCACAGACAGAGCAACCTCTGCCGTGACTGTGACTGCCTACAACCCTCACACCCACTCCTTGCACACCCCTCGACTCCAGTTTTAGCTCCTCTTGGACTGGGTGTCCAGCCTACCCCTTCCTACACTCACAAAGGGTCTACAATTGTCTTCCCAGGGTCCTTTCTTCTGCCAGCCAGATACAGACTGTGCACATCTTGACGATCACAGAGCTCAAAGCCAAAGGCTGAGATGCAGAAGGGGGTGACCCAGTAGCTGCACAGGGCCCATGGATCATCCTGTGCATCCCCCTGCCTGTGAATTCCCCCACCCGTTGGCAGGGAAGCTCCATGCCCACATCCTGATCCCTGGTCCCCTCCAATTCCATTCTCCCTTGGATTTTGCAGACTGTCTACCATCAGGATCTAAAACTCTATTCATCACTTTAGTCCTTATCACTGATTTGCTACTTTGGCAGGATCTCCCCGTGCCTGGAGAGTGGGCATGTCATGTACTCTCTGTGGAGAGGTTGCCCCAGGAGAAGAAATATGCACTTCATGTGAGTGTTGGACAGGGCAGGAGGGCTCCCTAGGATCAGAAGCCACAGGAGGGGTGCAGATGGGGGAATGCTAGGGGCCCCAGGGGACAGAGGGAGTTAGGGCACAGTTGGTTCCTTCTGCAGGGTTGACACCGCTTCACAAACCCAACAGAATGAGGTTCACATTACAGATGTCAGAGACAGTGCAGATTGCCAATGGGCGCAGGGGTCACTGTCACCCCCAGATGCTGGCTGCATGCTGGGATGCACGCAGAGATGTTTTCAAGATCAGATAATGAGGATGTTGCTGGGTGTATCCATTCTTTTCAGATGGCTCTCTACCTCTCTTGAGCTTCATCTCTATCTTTGGCTTTTTTTGGCAATTAACTGGAAATGAGAGTTTCATGGACTTTCATTTCTGGACTGGCTTCAAACAGAAGCTATGCACAGTTTTCAAACCATACCCTACTGAAGAAGGGAAGCTTGATCTGGTGCTTAACTGGGTTGCACTTTGGCTCCGTTTGCTATGCCTCATGGGAAGGTGCTCATCATTTGTAGACTAAGATCTCATGACCTTCAAAGCCAAATGCTACCTGAAAGTTCAGGGTCCCAGCCTATGTGTTGGGCCTGGGTGAATACATTCTCTGTTATGCTGGGTCATCAACCCATGTTTTAAGCTGGAAGTAGGCAGTGCCACATTTGATAAGAATATCTGCCAGAGATTGTCACCTCATGAAAGCAGATTCTAAATTTGTATTCCATTTCCTGTGGTGGAGAAATCCCCTCCAAGTTAGACAGGCTCACATCCACCTGCAGGTCACACTCCTAATGCACCCTTGAGTGTCCTCATGGTATTGGGATCTAAGTTTGTAGGGAATGCTGGTTTAGTCCATGAATTAGCTGGACAAATGACGACAAACGTGTTGTGGATTAATATGAGAACAATTTAAGGAGCCCTGGAGGAACATCAACCTGACCCCCTGTGGTGCTATAAATCTGATAGGATGTTCCAGACTGAGAAACAATCACATGGCTTTGTGTTTGGCATCCAGACAAGTGAGTGCATGTCTTAGCTGTCAGCCAATACAGAGGAGGACATGAATAAGTGGTGGAAAGCATCTGTCAGACCCCTTTCTGGGGGCAGGTGGAGAGAACATAGGAAGGTAGATACCATGGCTGTGGTGGGGCCAAAAAAAAAGGGTAAAAGAGGCAAAGGAACCAGGTACTGGTAGCTCAAGACTGTCATCCTAGCTACTCAGGAGTTTGAGATCTGAGGATCACAATTCAAAGCCAGCCCAGGACAGAAACTCCATGAGACTCTTATCTGGAATAAACTACTGAATGCAAGAAGCTCAAGCTTAGTGACGGCATCCAGGCCTAGCGTTCAAAACCCAGGACTGGCAGAAAAAAGTATCAAAGGACAAGAAGCTGGCCAAAAGTTAGAGGGGCTCTATCTTGACAAACAATACAATGGTAAGTTGCACTCAGAAGACTTGCACAAAATCTGGAAATTCCTGAGACCTATCTATGTATGTTTCCTGTTTGTCTAAATACATATATTTATGCATTTATATATTAGTATAGAGAGACAGATCAATACATATGTCTATACATATATACATAGCCAGACACTTATGGGTGGGTGGTATACTGTGTGAGAGTTTGTGTTTGTGTTTTGTGGATGGCTATCTCTGTTTAGGAAAGATAGAAAATATGTAAATATCTTTAAAAAAAACTTGATAAAATATAGAGAGACATAAGCTCTTGAGGGAATCTGAAATGACAAGATTATTCACAGGCACGTTTATCCTTATGGATTCCTCAGCAAGTTTTAATTTTTTTTCATTATTTTCTTTCTTTTTTAAACCAGTGCTAATGATTTCTCTCAGGGACCAGTTGCTGCCAATTACTAATTTTCTCATGGCTGGTAAAAGAGGAACTGAGCCACACTTCCACTTTTGCCTTATTTATTCGTGCTTAACTGAAGACAAAGATTTCTATCAGTGACTTTCTCTCAGGGGCTGGATTCTAACGAGGATCCCCAGACCTCAGCCTTCTCTATAGCTACAATTAACAATATGAGAACACAGCACTGGGTTCCAATGCACAGGGCAAGAAATTAAGTGAGTCTCTCAACTCCAATTAGCTATAATAAGCTAGAAGTGAAAGACCAATACCTTTGAGGAAAAGATGCTGAGGGTTATCACACAGGCCCTATGAGTAAGCCCTAAACCCTGTACCCATGTGTGCATGCAAACATTGCAGATACACACACACATGCACACACACAATATCTCAGGCAATATTGTATTTTGAATTAATATCCAAAGATTGGACAACAGGATAGCAAGTAATAAAATCTGTTTTTCTTGTCTACATTGAGAGATAGGGATAAGTCACAAGATGCAGAAGCGAAGAATTCAGAGGCAAATGCTGTGAGTGAATAACTTGTAAAAAGCACATTTCTTTTCTTTTCTTTTCTTTTGTTTTTTTTCTGCCATTCCTGGGGCTTGAACTCAGGGCCTGAGCACTGCTCTTGGCTTTTCCCAAGTCTAGCCCTCTGCAACTTGAGCCACATTGCCATATGGATTTTTATATCTGTGTGATATTAAGGACTCAAACCTAGATCTTCATGGATGCTAGGCAAGCACTCTACCACTGGGCCAAACTCTAAACCCTGATAAAGTATGTATAAATAGTCATCATCATCATATCAAAATATCCTTTCTCCTACAAAGAATGAATACTTATCTATGTCTGTAAGACTTTTTTTATGTCACCAATGCTTCTGTGATTTTCCCACATGCATTTTATAGATGACAGCACAGATATTCATCAGGAAGAAAAATAGAATAGGATACAGAAACCTAACAACGTCCTAGTACATTGAAGTGAAAAATATGTGCAAGATGGTCTGGGTGTTTCATCTATTTGTAGAGTGCTTGGCTACCACACAAAAAGACTCCGGTTTGATTCTGCAGTGCCATATACATAGAAAACGCTGGAAGTGGTGCTGTGGCTTGGTGGGACAGCTATAGCCTAAAGAAAGCCTAAGAACTCAGTCTCCATTCGACAAACCAGAATCCATCCCCCTCAACTCAGGAAGGACATTCTGTTTCTCATGAGGAAGGAGACCCTTCTGAGGACTCTGAAGTAGAATTACTGCCTGAAGGCAACTTGGAGGCTAGTCTGGATTTAGAGCTTCCCTGTCCCCTTCCTAAAAAGACATCTCTTTATCTTGCTCTCATGATTCTTGTGTAGTATTCATTGTATTTACTTTGCTAACTATTAAACTCTCATTGTTAATATTATGGTGTGCAGTTCTTCAGTCTTTATTATACTGTGTTTTATTTTCCACTTATAATGTGAGACCTCAGACACCTAGGTCCTGGGTGGGCCAAAAACCAGACAGGTCTGGTCCCATAGAAGACAACCTTACTGGATATACAGGGAACTATGAAATGCATGGAATCACCAGGAATCCAGGCCAGGCCTCCATGGAAAGACAAGTCAGCTACCAAAGCTTAAGGACAGAGCAGATGCCTGGAAATGTGTTTTGTCAATCGGGAGAAGTGCCAGAGTAACTGTAATATTATGGGGGACTCTGTTCTGTGAGTTCAAGTCTGTTTATATATCCATTGTGCTTTGTACAAATATTTAAGAAAATTAAAACTCCACAATAGCATCAAAAATCTACTTTGGCTTTGAATGTGGCCTAGTTGTAGAGTGCTCGCCTAGTATACAGGAAGACCTTGATTCAATTCCTCGGCACTGCATACACAGAAAAAGCATATGGGGCACTGTGGCTCAGGTGTCAGAGTGCCACCCTTGAACAAATGTGGCCAAGGCAGTTCCTGGTCCCTCAGTTCAAGCCCCAGGACTAGCCAAACAAGAAATCATACCATTTTCCACACATTTGGAAATAAATCTGTTTTATCTAACCCTACTTCTTTTTTGCCAGTCCAGGGTGTGTGCCACCAAGCGAAACTACTGGCCCCCAACCTTACTATTTTTAACCATTTAATTTATTGCATAATCATATTTCATGCTGTCTGTATTAATACCATAAACAGTATGCTTAGTGTAATAATGTTAAAGGTAAAACATAAGAAATTAATAACTAAAATTCCTTTTTATTAGTTTTATAGCATTACTACAATTTTATGAGAAAAATTACCTGGAATGTTTATTTTAGAGTTCAAGTAATCCATTTTGATAAATATATCAACCTACATCATTTATTTGAACACATTTTAAACTATTTTTTTCAGGAATGAAAATACATATATATTTGTTGTAAATGAAATTTATGACTTGTGGGGAAGGGAAAGAGAACATGGGGGAGGGGTAACAGTGTTTACAAGAAATGTACTCATTACATATGTAACAGCAATCTCTTTGTATATCACTTTGACAACAAATTTTTTGAAACGTACAATAAGTTTAAATGTCTACTTTGGGAAGAATTTTTTTTTGCCAGTACTGGGCTTAGACTCAGGACCTGAGCACTATCCTTGTTTTTGTTTTTGTTTATTCTTAAGGCTCAAGTTCTATCACTGTTGGGGCCTAGCCTCCATCTCTGAGGCCTGATTCTGGCTTAGCTGCAATTAAAGGGCTTTGTCTAGGCATTCGGTCTTTTGCATACCTCTCCTAAGGCATCTCTGTGTATGTGACTCGATTGAACCCCCTGCAGTTTCGCGGGTCTAGCAGCAGCTCAAGTCTCGCGCGCTTTCCTGCACCCGTCCTGCCCACTACCTGAAAGCCCCACCCAGACCATTAGTGGTAGCACAGAGGCCCTCTTCCTATTGGCTAGCTTCCCAGTGCCCACCTCCTACCCTAACAGTATATAACTAATTGTCTGACGCAATAAAGGAGGAGAGCATCAGAGATCAGCAGAGATCAGCAGAGATCAGCAGAGAGATCTGATGCGCTTTCATGGTTAACACTGCTTCTGACTCAGCGTGGTTTTTTCTTCCCCGGTGATTGGGGGAGGGCTGGGTCTTCGACACTTACCATCTCGCTCGGCTCCCGGGGGACTACAGGCTGGCCCTGTGTGTCCCTCGCCATTCCCGTGTTGCTGCCCCGGAGAGGAGAGGAGCAACATATCACATGTGCCACAACACCACTTTTATCTTTTTTATCTATGTTGTGCTGAGGAATTGAACTTGGGTCTTCATGCTCGGCAAGAACTCTTCCACTAGGCTTAACTTATGGCCCCAGTGGGAAGGAAGTTTTCCATAAAATATGTAGGAAATATGTCCACTAAGGAAAAGCCATCAAAAATAGAAGAAAAATTATATACTTAGATAACGACATGCCAGTATTATGGCAGATCTCTGTAATTCTAGCTTCAAGAGTGGCCTATTTGGACCGGGAGTTGGCTGGCTGAAGTAAAGTGCTATCCTTGAGCAAGCCATAGGACAGTGCTCTGGCCATGAGTTGAAGCCATAGGACATGAAAAAATAATAATTTAATGCCCGTGACTGGTGGCTCACCCTGGTAACCCTAGCTACCCTGGAGGATCGAGGTTCAAAGACGGCCCAGGCATAAAAATCTGTGAGAATCTTATTTCCAAATAATCCAGAAAATTCAAAATGACAATGTGCCTCAAGTGGTAGAGCTCTTGCCTTGAGCTGAAGAGCTTACGGTAAACATTCAGGCCCAGAGTTCAAGCCCCATGAGTGAAAACAAGAAAAAGAAAAAGAAAGCCCTTATCTAAGGCTGGAGTGCACACTAGTGGAGGTTTGCTTGCCTAGTATGCACAAAGCCCTGTGTTCAATTACTCTGTACCACTTACACCAAAAAATAATGTGGAAATGATCTCAGAAGGTTGGGTTCTGAGGATCACAGTTCAAAGCCAGGCCAGACACTAAAGTCCATGTAACTGTTACTTCCACTTAAGCACCAGAAAACCAGAAGTGACACTGTGGCTCCAGGTGTTTAAGGTTGTAGCCTTGAGCTGAAGAGCCCAGGGACACTGCCCAGGTGCACAATTAAAGTCTTACAACCAAAAGAGAGAGAGAGAGAGAGAGAGAGAGAGAGAGAGAGAGAGAGAGAGAGAGAGAGAGAGAGAGAGAGACAGAGAGAGAGAGAGAGAGAGAGACAGAGAGAGAGAGACAGAGAGAGAGACAGAGAGAGAGACAGAGAGACAGAGAGAGAGACAGAGATAGAGACAGAGAGAGAGAGACAGACAGGCAGACAGACAGAGACAGACAGAGACAGAGAGACAGAGAGAGACATCAAACAGTCAGGCACTGCTGGCTGAAGCGTGTAATTCTAGCTACTATGGAGGATGAGATTGGAGGATCTTGGTTCAAAGCCCAAAGCCAGCCTGGACACATATGTTTGTGAGACTTACATCACCAATTAACTACCAGAAACCAAAAATGGAGCTGTAGAGGAAGAGCGCTAGCCTTGAGCTGAAGAGCTCAGGGACAGTGTCCAGGCCCAAAGTCCAAGCACCATGACGAATCAATAATAAAAAAAAGAAGATAGCTAATAGTAATGATGAATAATTTTGGGCTGGGAGTTTGGCCTAGTGGTAGAGTGCTTGCCTAGCATGCACAAAGACCTGGGTTCAATTCCTCAATACCACATACATAGAAAAATGCTGGAAGTGGTGCTGAGGCTGAAGTGGTAGAGCCCTAGCCTTGAGAAAATATAAGGACAGTGCTCAGTCCCTGAGTTCAAGCCCAGGATTGGCCAAATCAAAAGTAGTAGAGCACTGGCATTGAACTGAAGATCTGAGGAACAGCCCAGGCACAGAGTTCAAGCACCGCAAACAACAACAACAAAATCTATGAAATGGCAGTGGTGCTTTTAACCTAAGCAAAAATAGAGTAGAAACTGGTAAAATACATATTTGTGTGTAAGCAAAATAGCCAGACTTATGCATTAGAACAGGATAGCAACTTGAAAAAAAAATTGTGTTTTCCATCTCACTAGGTCCTGTCTCTTAATTTATTCAAGTAAGTAAAATGCTGGGTTTTATAATCATTGCTCTGGATATTAGAAAATCATAATATCTCTCATTAACCAACAAAGACCAGGAACTGGGGCTTCGTCCAAATGGCAGAGTATCAGGCAATAGAAGATAAAATTAAAGTGAGAACTTGAAGCTCTTGATCCAGCTCCTGCATAGTAACAGAGCAGCAGCCTGGTGATGGTACCTCACACCTATAATCTTAGCTACTCAGGAGGCTAAGATCTGAGAATCAAAGTTTAAAGCCAGCCAAAGTACCCAGTTAACTGCCAGGAAAACCAGAAGTGGCACTGTGGCTCACAGATTAAAGCACTAGCCTTGAGCTGAAGAGCTCAGGGACAGTGCCCTGGCCCAGAGTTCAAGCCCCACAATTGACAAAAATCAAACAAGCAAACAAAACTCACAAAGAAGCCTGCAGACCACAGTGGTTGTTCTGAGTCTCTTCTCTATGGGGATCAGGAAACATTTCACTTTTTCTGTCTCTTCCCATCTCAACATTCATACTAAAATAAGACTGTGTTGAAAGTTTCAATTTATAAAAATGCTTTTCATGAAGCACCCTGAAATATTCATCGCTTATATCTCAATTGAAGATAGTTGATTTGGGGCTGCATTGGTAGAGTGCTAGCCTTGAGCAGAAAAGGTCAGGGATAGAGCTGAAGCACTCAGTTGAAGACCCAGTGCCAACACACAAAAGAAATTATGCACTTTATACATATTTTCTAATTTCTTAATAAATTTTTCAGTCTGTATGAATATAGGGTACAATCTTAGAGTTGTTTTGATTTGCATTTCTTTTATGACCAGAGATGTTGAGCATTTCTTCATGTGTCTATATGCCATTTTTGTTTCTTCTTCAGAGAAGACTCTCTTTAAGTCTTTGGCCCATTTTTTAATGGGATGGTTATTAATATGGAGGTTAGTTTTGGAGTGATTCAATTTTTTGAGTTGTTGATATATTTTAGATATGAGGCCTTTGTCCGTTGTTTGGTTGGTGAAGATCTTCTCCCACTCTGTAGGCTTCCTGATTAGTTCACTAGTTATATCCTTTGCCATAGAAAAGCTCTGCAGTTTACTGCAGTCCACTTATCCAGCCTTTCTCTGATTTGTTGTGATTCTTGGTCCTTATTAAGAAAGTTTCGACCTGTGCCAAGGAGGCCTAGTGTATCTCCTATTCCTTCCTGTAAACTTTTCAGTGTGTCAGTTTTACCTCCAGATCTTTGATCCATTTGGGGTTAATTCTAGTGCAAGGTGACAAAGAAGGATCCAACTTTAGTTTTCTGCTGGTGCTTAACCATTTCGGCCAGCACAACTTGTTGAAGGGGGTGTCTTTCTTCCATTCTATTTTTTTGGCTCCCTTGTCAAAGATTAGGTGGCCATAGGTTTAATATCTGGGTCCTCAGTCCTATTCATTGGTCTTCAGGCCTGTTCTTGTGCCAGTACCAAGCTGTTTTGAGAATTATAGCTCTGTAATAGAGTCTAAAGTTTGGAATTGAAATTCCTCCATATGAAATTTTGGATTGCCTCAGCTAGAATGGCCAGGATCAGGAAAACGAATGACAACAGATGCTGGAGGGGATGTAGCCAGGAGGGAACACTATTACACTGTTGGTGGGAGTGCAAACTCGTTCAACCACTGTGGAAAGCAGTGTGGCAGTGCCTCAAAAGCTAAACATAGAACTCCCCTATGACCCAGCAATTCCACTACTTGGCATTTACCCAACCACCCAGAAACAAGGACATACTAAACCCACTAGCACAACCATGTTCATGGCAGCTCTATTCACCATAGCAAAGATATGGAACAAACCTATATGTCCCTCAGTTGATGAGTGGGTCAACAAGTTGTGGTATTTGTACACAATGGAATTCTATGCTGCTCTCAGAAAGAATGACATCGCCCCATTTTTTAGGAAATGGAAAGACTTAGAAAAAATCATATTAAGTGAAGTAAGCCGGACTCAAAGGAACTTAGGCTCAATGGTTTCCCTCATTCGCCATAATCAGTAGAAACCTTGGGCTCTACTAGCAGAGACTTTCAATAGAGCAAAATCTTGATACATAAGGACATATAATGTGAAACTAATTGAAAGGACCTCCAGGATAGTGAAACAAAAGCCATATAATGAATGATTGTTGTCCTAAATGTACTATGTTGTCTCTCATCTCCTTTGCTGTCCCTTGGTTATCTCATATTGGTATAGTATCTCACTTTGTTATCTGATATATTGAATTTATTTGTATTTGGATATTTGAAATTTGATAGGGAAGGGGGGAAAATCAAGACGGGTGGGGGGTGTGGGGGGAGGGAAACGGGTACCAACAAATGTGAAATGCTATCAATGTATGTGAATTAATGCACCGTCTATCTGCCAAATATCATGTAAGCCTTTTGCTAATTACAATAAAAAATGCAAAAAAAAAAACAGAAAATGGTTCTGTCATTCTAGTGGTATAGCACAAGCCTTGAGAAAGTCCAAGGACAGTGCTCAGGCTCTGAGTTCAAAACACAGGACTGGCCACAATAAAAAGGGATGAGTAAATGGAGTAAGTCTAGTGTAAATTTGTTATTTATAATTTTCTCCTAAAATTTCTAAAAGATTTTTATTATTGTCACTGAAAAAGTACCCAGATATTTTGATTGCCTAGAGCTGTATATATATATGTATATATAATGTACATATATGCATATGTAAATATTCACACACATGTATACCACAATTTTGTCAATGAAAAATGTATGAAAAGTAAACTAAAATGAATTTTTTGTTTTTAGGTGGAATGATTCATCTCATATAAATACATTTTAGTGTTTAAACAAAATAAATAAATAAATAAATAAATATAGGGTACATTCCTTGTTACTTAAGTAAGATTGCTCTTTTTTATTCTTTTTGCCAGTCCTAGGGCTTGGACTCAGGGCCTAGACATTTTCATTGGACTCGCTTGCCCAAGGTGAGTGCTCTGCCTCTTGAGACACAGCGCCACTTCTAGCTTTTTTTGAGTATGCGGTACCGGTGAATAGAACCTAGGTCTTCATGCATTCTAGGTGAGCACTCTAACATTAGGCTACATTCCCAGGCAGTGAGATTCCTCTTACAGTCATTGTATGTTCACAGAGTTTGATCTCACACACTGTAGGGCCCTGGTTGGCTTTGACCTGTGATCCTAAGCCCTGAGCCTCCTAAGTAGCTGAAATTAAGTTGTGAGCCAGCATGATGGCTTCCATTCTTTTTTCTACAAAAATATATGTAGTTATCTAAAATATATCTGTAGCTGAAAAAAATGAATCTCTCCCAAACAAATCCTCAAAGAAACAACCATCCTATTAAAAGGTGGGCTAAAGACTTAAAAGAGTATTCTCTGAAGAAAAAATTAAAATGGGCTTTAGACACATGAAGAAATGCTCCATATCTCTAGCAATAAGGGAAATGAAAATCAAAACAACTTTGAGATTCCACCTGACTCCAGTCAGAATGGCCATTATCAAAAAATCTAATAAGAGATACTGGTGGGGAAGTGACCAGGGGGGATCACACCTACACTGTTGGTGTGAGTGTAAACTCGTTCAACCACTAGGGAAAGCAGTGTGGTGGTTCCTCAAAAGACTGAACATAGAGCTCCCCTATGATCCAGCAAATCCACTACTTGGCATCTACCCAATTGTTCAGAAAAAAGGGCATACTAAAGCCACTAGCACAATGATGCTCATTGCAGCACTATTTACCATAGCAAAGATATGAAACCAACCCAGATGCCACTCAGTAGATGACTGAATCAAGAAGATGTGGTACTTATACACAATGGAATGCTATGCTGCCATCAGAAGGAATGACATCGCCCCATTTGTAAGGAAATGGAAAGACTTGGAAAAATTCATATTAAGTGAAGCAAGCCAGACCCAAAGAAACATAAGCTCAATGGTTTCCCTCATTTGTAATAATTAGTTCACATCTAGGACTCTCCTAGCAGAGGATTACAATAACTCAAAAACCTACGTATATAAGGTCATATAGGATGAGACTAAATGTAAGGATCTCTAGGATATGGGAACAAGAGCTATATCTTGTGTCATCGTTGCTCTTAATCTTGTGTGATTTTTGTCCTTAATCTATTATGTTATTTCTCATCTCTTATTTTGCCCTTTGGTTAATGTCAGATTGTTACTGTATCTGATTTTTTCCCTGGCATATTGTATATATGTTTATTTGTTTATGTCAAATAGTAAAGGGAAGGGGGGAAACAAGATGATTGGGAAGGGGAGGGGAGAGGGAACTGGGGACAAAAACATGTGGAGTGGAATAAATGTGTGAGAAGTAATGCAGTCCACTACCTGTAAATGTAATTGTAACCCCTCTATACATTACCCTGAAAATAAAAAAGAGACTATAAAAATATCTGTAGAAAATGAGGCTGGATGATGGAAACAACCAGATGCCCTACTACAAAAACTGTGATACACAGAAACACACACACACACACACACACACACACACAATGGAATGATACATAGCCAACCGACAAGATAAAATAATGCCATTCTCGGGGAATTGGATGAAAAGGAAAAAAATCATATTAAGTGAAGTAAGCCAAACTCAAAGGAACATAGGCCCAAGAGTCTCCCTCATTTGTCAAATTCAGTAGAAACCTTGGGCTCTGCTACCAGAGATTTACAATAGAACAAAATCTAGAGACATCGTGACAAATAGTATGACACTAAATGTAAGGACCTCCAAGATGAAGAAACAAAACTCATATAATGAGTGATTGTTGTCCTTAATGAACTATGTGATCTCTTATCTCTTTTGCTATCCCTTGGTTATATCATATTGTTACAATATTTCACCTTGTTTTCTGATATATTTCATATGTGCCTAATTGGTTATTAGAAATTGGATATGGAAGGGGGGAAATGAACATGAGTGGGAGTAGGGGAAGGGAAATGGGGACCATATCATTACATGGGGTATCAAAGTTTGAGAAGTAATGCACCTTCTATCTGGTGAATATAATGTAACCCTTCTATAAATTACAATAGAAATAAATACATAAAAAGAAGATCTGCACAGAAAAAATAATAATGGCATTTTTGGGGTAGTGGATGAAATTAGAGTGAATCCTGTTGAGTGAGATATGTCAAGAACAAGGAACAAGAGGTACATGGTATCCTTAATATATGGATATTAGTTTCAAACAGTAGTAGAGCGATGATTGAATAGTTGATACCCAATGTCTGGACATAATTTTGGAGATATGAACATAACTACATAGACATAAAAATCTAGGATAGACTATACACTCTATAGACATGTGTTTTATTATAGATTAATCTGTATCTATGACATACAAAGACTCAGCTTAATTTTTACTATATTCTAAAATTTATGTGCCAGTGATTGTATAGCGATTCCCTTCTTGAATACTTGTTGGTTAAACATGACATTTGAAATATGATGTAAAATTCAATGTTAATAATTTTTTTAAAAAAAAGAGGCTAGAGGTAAATACCACTAATGTACTTGCTCTAAGTGGTACAGAAATTTTCTTAATGAATCAAGGGGTTTTATTACATCTTTATGCAATTATTTTAGTTCTGAGTGTTCTACACTCAATGCTACTTCTGGAAAGATGATATAGCTGACTGTGTAGATGGTATGAAGACATACTGGCCTAAACGTAGAATAAAGCATTGGTAAGTGGCTGTTAGGTGTCCAGATTCTACTGGAATATGTGGAATGAATTTATTAAGCACAATGCAGGCTCTTAGTCAGGTCAGGATCAAGATTATGTGGTTCCATGAGATGAATGAGGAAAGATCAGAAAAATCTACTAAGATATCCAGATATACTTTTGAAACTAAGGTATCTGGACTCCTTTTTTTTTCTTTCTTGGTGGGGAGTTTGAACTTTGGACCTGGGCAAGGTCTCTTAGTTCTTTTTCCTCAAGGCTAATGCTGTACCAGTTTTAGCCACAACTCCACTTAGTTTTTGGGTGGATAAGTGGAGAGAAGGATCTTACAGTATTTTTTTGTTTTCGTTTTTTTGCTTGCAAAGGCTTTGAATCACCTTCTCCCTGGCTAGTATAATGACGATTATGACCCTCCAGCGCCTGGCTAGTGATTTTTTGAAAATTGGACTTTCTTCCAAATCACGTAACTGGTTCCTAGCAAAGTTCTGAAGCCTGACTTAAATGTGACAGATTTTTGTCACTTGGAGACACTCTGTGCTGAACGTTAGAAATCTACCAGCTGAGTCACAGTGGCACTTCCAGTTTTTGTTTATGAGGTGCTGAGGAATGGAATCCAGGGTTTCATACATGCTAGGCAAGCTACATTTTCAGCCCAAGGTTTTATGTTTTGTTTTTTCAGTGTTGTTGTTTCTGAGGTACTGTATGATGTTCTTTCATTTTCTTTGCTTTTTACCTCTTTTCTTCTTTTTCCCTTTAGTTTTATTCTCTGTAGTCACTGTGTTGAATTCGGGTACCCTGTGTCTTGTACATAGGTTTATGTGATTTGGGGAATGGAGAGGGTATAATAAAATAGTAAAAAAAAAAACAAAGGAAAAAGGGTGAACCAATTGAACAGTGATACTTGGAAGACACTAAACGGAAATGAACTGAACAATCTGGGTGGAGAGGGGGCTGAGGGTAGGAAAACAGAGAAAAATGAGGGAGGGGATAACAATTTTCTTAAGAAATGTGTTCATTACTTATGTAACCGTATGCCAACTATATATTGACTTAAAAAAATTAACTTAAAAAATAATTTAGCCTGGTATGGTGGCTCACACTTGTAAATGTAGCTACTCAAGAGGCTGGGATCCAAGGATAGCAGTTCAAAGTCAGCCTGGGCACTGAAGTCCATGTGACTCTAATGTCCAATTAACCACCAGAAACCCAGAAGTGGCCCTATGGCTCAAGGGATAGGGCAGTAGTCTTGAGCTGAAAAGCTCAGTGACAAGACCTAGGTGCAGAATTGCAGTCCCATGACTTGAATGATGAATGATACTAGCCAGGCTCTGTGCGCTCACACTTGGAATCCTATCTACACAGAATCAGGTTTGAATCCAGCCCAAACAAATTGCATGATATTCTGATTTACAGTTCATTACCAAAAATCTGGAAGTGGAGCTGTGGATTAAGTGGTAGAACAGTAGCCTGAAGCAAAAAAAAAACATTTAAGGACAGTTCCCAGGCCCTGGGTTCAAGTCCCAGGACTTGCATAAAACAAACAAAATGTGACGCTGAGTCCTCCATCATTTGGTGTTATAGTTCAATATTCTTGATATGCGTCTTAGAAATTAAGTCCCTAGCAAATACTCTCCCCTGAAATTCTGCTTCATAGCTGATTCATAGAATTTCAGCATCATTACTATCACCTTCCAGTTAGCATAGCAGTCGACTACTGAAAATTTGAAGAAAACTTTTGAGTAATCCTAATAAATCTGTGTATCATCTGCACAAACATCAAATCAGCAGCAGCTATGTTCTACTATTATCTAAATGTATTTAATCCCTTCTTGAGTTAATGAGCCTTAAAGAGTAAAACATATGTAGTAGTTATGAAATTAACAGTCAACATTCTTCTACCTAATATTGTAATATAAGTTTATAAATGCAAGGACTATTCTGAAGTGTGCAGAAAATAGCTTCTAATTATAATATTCTCATGAAGTATAGTTTTTAAGAAACATGTTGCTTGCTTTGGGAAAGCAAAGGCAAGGAAAAATGATATAAGTAAGTTCCCTATTTATCAGAAGGAAAATACTATTGGGTTTAGATCAACTTCATTCATTCCGTGCTGATGAAACAAATATTTGCAATTCCTGAGGCCAATCACTTCATTGTGATGCACAATCAGCAAGCTTAGCTCAATCTTCCAAAAAAGGAAAGGAACAAATGAGAAGCAATTAAGGTTTCCAAAATGAACCAGGTGGTGGTGGCAGCTCACACTTGTAATTCTATCTACTCAAGGCCTGAAATCCAAGGATGTGGATTAAGTCTGTCTGGGATGAAAATATTCCTGTCTGAAACATCATCTCTGTTATCACAGCCCAGCTGATACACTCTGCCCAACAGGTTCCAAACACCAAAGTCCATTTCCTATCTGAAATACTAGCAAACGTACTCACACATAATTTCCTCTTTGGGAGATACTTGAAACATGTACCAGAAACATTTCCCTGGCTTCAGAGTGGAAGTGGAAATATATACTCACTAGAAGCCCATCTAGTAAATTACAGTCAATCATCTTTCCTCACATCTTGTTAGTTAAATTGAACAATGAGTGTTTGGATCAGAAGCGATGTGTATGAGCATACAGGTTGTAAAAGTACTGTAATCCTAGCTACTCAAGATAAGCTGAGACCTGAGGATTCCAGTTCAAAATCAGCCATGCAATGAATTCCATAAGATTTTTACCTCTAATTAACCAGCAAAAAACAGAGCGTTGTTTTGTGCTTAAAATGAAACAGGCCTAAGCTTTGCATAAAAGTGCTAAAGGGTAGCATTCAGGATCCCACTCTCTCCACTCCTTTTTAACATAATACTGGAATTCCTAGGCAGTGCAATAAGGCAAGGTGAACACATTTCTCAATGTAATAAAGGCTGTGTATGAGAAACCCACTGCTAGTATTATACTTAATGGTGAAAATCTAAAGCCATTCCCTCTAAAATCAGGAACGAGACAAAAATGCCCACTCTCTCCACTCCTTTCTAACATAGTACTATATTTCCTAGGCAGTGCAATAAGGCAAGAAGCAAGCACAAATGGGATCCAAGTAGGGAAAGAGGAAATAAAACTATCCCTCACTGCAGATGACATGATTCTGTATTTAAAGAATCCTATACACTCTAGTCCCAAGCTCCTTGAGCTGATTCAAAGCTTTGGAAGTGTAGCAGGCCATAAAATCAACCCTCACAAATCAACTGCCTTCCTTTACGCCAACCGTGAGAGGAACGAGGCAACAATCAGCAAAGAAACTCCTTTCACCATAGCCTCAAAGAAAGTAAACTACCTAGAAATTAGCTTAACTAAGAATGTAAAGGACCGTTTAGATGAAAAATTTAAAACCCTAAAAAAGGAAATTAAAGCAGGGCACAAGAACAGGCCTGAAGTCCAATGGAATAGAACTGCGGACCCAGATATTAAACCACAGACCTATGGCCACCTAATCTTTGACAAGGGAGCCAAAAAAATAGAATGAAAGAAAGATATCCTCTTTAACGATTTGTGCTGGCAGAACTGGTTAAGCACCTGCAGAACACTAAAGTTGGAACCTTCTTTGTCACCTTGCACTAGAATTAACTCCAAATGGATCAAAGACCTGGAGGTAAAAGCTGACACACTGAAAAGTTTACAGGAAGGAATAGGAGATACACTAGGCCTCCTTGGCACAGGTCGAAACTTTCTTAATAAGGACCAAGAATCACAACAAATCAGAGAAAGGCTGGATAAGTGGGACTGCATTAAACAGCAGAGCTTTTGTATGGCAACGGATATAGCTAGTAAACTAATCAGGAAGCCTACAGAGTGGGAGAAGATCTTCACCAACCAAACAACGGACAAAGGCCTCATATCTAAAATATATCAACAACTCAAAAAATTGAATCACTCCAAAACTAACCTCCAAAGGTACACCCATCCCATTAAAAATGGGCCAAAGACTTAAAGAGAGTCTTCTCTAAAGAAGAAACAAAAATGTCCTATAGACACATGAAGAAATGCTCAACATCTCTGGTCATAAAAGAAATGCAAATCAAAAGAACTCTAAGATTCCACCTCACTCCAGTTAGAATGGCCAGGATCAAGAAAACGAATGACAACAGATGCTGGAGGGGATGTGGCCAGGAGGGATCACTACTACACTGTTGGTAAGAGTGCAAACTCGTTCAACCACTATGGAAAGCAGTGTGGCAGTGCCTCAAAAGGCTAAACATAGAACTCCCCTATGACCCAGCAATTCCACTACTTGGCATTTACCCAACAATCCAGAAACAAGGGCCTAGTAAACCCACTAGCACAACAATGTTCATTGCAGCACTATTCACCATAGCAAAGATATGGAACCAACCCAGATGTCCCTCAGTTGATGAGTGGATCAACACGTTGTGGTATTTGTACACAATGGAATTCTATGCTGCTGTCAGAAAGTATGACAGCGCCTCTGGATAGGAAATGGAAAGACTTAGAACAAATCATATGAAATGAAATAAGCCAGACTCAAAGGAAGTTAGGCTCAGTGGTTTCCACCATTCGTCATAATCAGTAGAAACCTTGGGCTCTACTAGCAGAGATTTGCAATAGAGCAAAAGGCCATATATAAGGCCATATAATGTGAAGCTAATTGAAAGGACCTCCAGGATATTGAAACAAAAAGCACATAATGAATGATTGTTGTCCCTAATGTACTATGTTGTCTCTCATCTCCTTTGCTGTCCCTTGGTTATCCCATATTGGTATAGGATCTCACTTTGTTCTCTCTCTTTGTTATCTGATATATTGAATTTTTTTTATTTGGATATTTGAAATTTGATAGGGAAGGGGGGAAAACCAAGACGGGTGGGGGGTGTGGGGTTGGAGCGAAATGGGTACCAAGACATGTGAAAGGGTATCAATGTATGTGAATTAATGCACCTTCTATCTGGCAAATATCATGTAACCCTTTTACAAATTACAATAAAAAAATAAAAAAAAAACTTGTAGTGTGTGGGGAGGATGATGGGGTCAAATACATTTCTTCTTAGAAATATCCCTCATCTGGTTGCCCTGGATTTTCCTGGCCTTCTTCTTAGAGAAAGGCCTGTTATACTGGATTTGTGGCTTGGCAATGATCTAGCATGTACATCTTCGAGTAAGACATCCACAACTTCCATGCCTGAGACTCGAGTTTCCTGACCTTTGGCAACAGCACAGCAACATCTTTCTTCCTTCTGAGCCACAGGCCAAGTGAGCTGGCTTGTGTTGGTTGTTAGTTACAGTGGCTTGGTTACCAGGGTTCCATATTCTGTTCCATTGTGAGGGAGGCAGGGTCACCTTTCAGGACCCAATGACGAAAGATCCTTGCTAACAGAAGACCTCACCAAAGACATACTGGAGGCTGAATCTCTCCTCCAATCTCACAATATACCTGTGGATGTAGTAAACAGCACACCTTATTTGTCCAATCCCAATGTCTTCCACTAGGCCCAACTACCAGTCTGGTCTCAGGCTCAAGGAGCCTTTCTTAGGTAAGATCCAAACTTAAGGGTCAATATTGCCCTCATCCTTTGCAAAACATTTGCTTCACAGTGCTTTCTCTGCCTGCATTATGCCCCTTGTCGAATTTTTTTTGTTTTTGCTAGTCTTGGGACTTGACCTCAGAGTGTGAACATTGTTCTTGGGCTTTATTTAGGCTTTAGCTGTCCCACCAAGCCACAGCACCACTTGCAGCGTTTTCTAGGTATGTGGTAATGAGGAATAAAACCTGAGCCTTTTTGCGTGGTAGTCAAGGACTCTACCACTAGGTCAAACACACAGGGCATCTTGCACATATTTTTGACATCAATCTACTAGGATATTATTAGGTTTCTGTATTATAATCAGTTTTTTCCTGATGATTAGCTTTGCTGTCATGTGTAAAAAATGCAAGAGGGAAAAACACAGAAGAATTAGTGAAATTAACAAAAAAGCATTACACACATAGATAAGTGTTCATTCTTTGTAGGAGAAAGGATATTTTGATAGGATGATGATGACTTTATAATTACTATGTCAGGGTTGAGAGTTTGGCATAGTGGTAGAGTGATTGCCTAGCATCCATGAAGATCTGGGTTTGATTGCTCAGTATCACATAGATAGAAAATCTAGATGTGGCACTGTGGCTCAAGTGGCAGAGGGCTAGACTTGAGAAAACGCGAGGACAGTGCTCAGGCCCTGAATTCAAGCCCCAAGACTGGCAGAAAGATAAAAGAAAATAAAAATGCTTTTTACGAGCTGATTCACTCACAGCATTTGCTTCTGAAATCTTCCCTTCTGCATCTTGTGAAATACCCCTTTCCCTCAACGTAGACAAGAAAAACAGATCCATCCCATGGTCCACTGTGAGGCCACTGGTTGGGCTAAGAGCTAGTCGTGCAGCAACACATAAGTTTTATTCTAATACTTTCCAAACTTTGTACTCAAATATGCTACCTACTTACCAACTTAGGTCAGTTATCCTTATGCTATACCTTTTCTTCATTACTACAATATTCTTACACTCCTACGTTAATCCTGTTGTACCTCCCCTGACCTCTCTCATTCTTTTTTTCTATCTCTGGACCTCTGCTCGCCTTTTAACCCTTATACTGCACAGATCTACACTTGATGGCTGTTGAGCAATATTGTATATGTAGGTGGTTAATTATTCTCTAGGCTCAGAGGGACTTAAAGACAATAGAGATTGGATTGAGAGGCTTATTGTTTTGGGTGTAAATTGCTTATCATTGGTTGTATTAGACTGGTCTGTAAGTGCACAAAAAGAAAGAGTGATAATACCAATCAAAACTTGTGAACATCTAGTGTCTGCCAGCTACAGAGGTCTAGTTTGGTTATATCTGAAAAACTATAATCGTATTTAGTAGTAATCTTGCTCCCATTTTCAAATGGGCAGAACAAGACACTCAAGAAAAATGTCAAATCAAGAAACAACATCCCCCACCCAATGTAAACAGACAATGGAACAGTCACTGGCAGACCTAGAGGAGAGTCTTCTAAGTGCTACACAAATGAAATTGATAAACATCACTAATGGAAAATGTGAAAATATAAAGAAAGAGATAATGGAGGAAGCCATAGCTGAACAAGAGGAAAGCATAAACAAGGTGATAAGTGAAAAAGAAGAAGCCATAAAGGAGGCCATAAGAAAGGTTTTTCAAAGAAACATGGATGAATTCATAGAATCCACAAGTAAAAACGTGACCAAACTCTAGCAAATGTCTAAAGAAAATAAAGCTACTGAGCTAACCACTCAAAAGGAAATCAAGGAGATAAAGAAAACCATACACGATCTAAAACAAGAGATGCAAGGCATCAAAAGTGAGCAATGAGAAGCAAGGGAGATGAAAAATAAACTAGATAGCTTTGATAGCAGGTTAGACAATGCAGAGGAGAGAATTTCCGGGGCTGAAGATTATTTAGGTATTATAGAGAAAGAACAGAAAATGAGTCAATCCATATCTAGGAAATGTGAGAGAGTGCTTCAGGATGTACAAGATACAATTAGGAAGCCTAATTTAAGGCTAGGTGGTATTGAGGAGGGCGTGGAGAAAGAGGTCAATGGTATTGGAAATATACTTCAGGGAATCATCTCAGAGAATTTCCCAAATATCCAGAAGGGCAGGCCCATCCAGATACGAGAAGCTTTTAGAACCCCAAACAGACCTGACCAGAAAAGTACATCCCACCGCCACATTGTGATCCGAAGTGGATCAATAGAAACGAAAGGAAAGATCCTAAAGGCAGCCAGGGAAAAGGGATCAGTAACCTATAAAGGCAAACCAATCAGAATAACCCCAGATTTCTCAGCAGAGACCATGCAAGCACGAAGTGTCTGGAAGCATATATGTCATGCCCTTAAATCAAATAACTACCAACCAAGAATACTGTAGCCAGCTAAGCTCTCATTCATAACTGAGGGAACAATAAAAACATTCCATTCCAGGGAAAAGCTGCAACAATATGTCGAAACAAAACCAACACTACAGAGAATTCTCAAAGATGCTCTATACATAGAAAACCAAAATAAACACAACATAGGGAAAGAAATGGCACCTAAACAGCATACCATCTAAGGACCACAATAACTGTCAAGACAGAGGCCCTACTAAAAGCTTTTAAAAATGGTAGGAACTAATAAATATCTCTCAATCCTAACTCTCAATATCAATGGACTTAACTCTCCAATTAAACGGCAAAGGCTGTCTAGTTGGATCAAAAAGCAAGAGCCATCGTTTTGCTGTCTTCAAGAGACACATCTTACCCCAAAACAATCATCTTTTGAAAGTGAGAGGTTGGAATAAACTCTATCAAGCTAACTGCCCCCATAAACAGGCTGGAGTTGCCATCCTCATATCAGATACAATAGACTTCAAACTAAAATTAGTAAGAAAAGACAAAGAAGGTTACTACATACTACTAAAGGGATCTTTCCCCCAGGAAGACATAACGATCCTAAATATTTACACACCCTTTTGAAGATTCTCAAAAGATTGAAGATTCTGCCAGTGTAAGTTAGATTCCGGCATTGATATTAAATAATGCAATGAGTAGGGATTTATATTTGAGATATCACTGTTGACAAAATCTAACACACATTTGCTTAGTATTTGCTTTTGATTTCCCAAGCAGTTCAGTACAAGCTAACATGTGTGGCATATATCGACTGGGAGAAATGATTCAGAATATGTGACTCATCTGAACAGGAGTCAGTGAAAAGATACAGAAGCAGGATACCCATATTGTGATCATTTGTATCTTTTGCATATTTTGTGTTTGGTATTAATTCCATTTGTAGGGTACATTTCTAGGTAAAAACTTTTAAAATGTTTCCAAACAATTTGTTATTTCAACAGCAAAAAAAGACATTTATATGCCTGATAAAATTCACAGAATGCAAGTTTTTCCATATTATTGTTTTTTTGTTTTTTTTTTTTTGGTGAGTCATAGATCGTGAACTCAGCCTGGGCACTATCCCTGAGCTCTTCAGCTCCAGGCTACCACCTTACCCTCGAGCCAAGCCCCACTTCCCATTTTCTCAAGGTAAATTGGAGATAAGAGTCTCACGTCTTTTCGTGCCAGGATGGCTTTACACCCTGATCCTCAGATCTCAGCCTCCTGAGTAGCTAGGATTATAGAAGTGAGCCACCACCCCATCATGCTCAGCTTTCTGGTTTTTTTTTAAACAAGCCCTTTGGCTGGAACTCGGTCTGAGCACTGTCCTTCAGCTTTCCTCAAGCCTAGTGATCTTCTACTTGAGCCACAGCACTACTTCTGATTTTTTCTGTGTATGTGGTATTGCGGAATTGAACCTTCGTCTTCATACAAGCACTCTACAACTAAGCCAAACTCCCAGCCCCTCCACATTAGTTTTTATGATAGATCTTTCCATGCATCTAGGATGGCTAGAAATCCTTCTTGAGTTTCCCAAGATCAGGGAGTATAGGTGTGCCCCATCCTGTGTGGCTACATAACCATTGTTAGGGGACAGTTCTCTCTTCATTCTACCCATCTAGAGCAATTTTCATCTTCCATGTATAATCATTAATCATTCAGCTCCCGTTCCTCTCTACTCCATTCTCTGGAACCATCGTGCTTTTTGGCTCTAAGGGTTTGTTGATCCTTGGAAGCTCTGGAAGGGAAAACATACCCTAGCTCTTCCTTTATGCCTGCTGTATTTTTAGTTTACTGTAATCAAGATTCATCTGTAAAATATAGTAAAATGTTCTTCCTTTTCAATGCATTGTTTTGCATATTTCTATCTTTTGATTATTATTAATAGTTGTGAATGGATTCTCCACATATTTGTTCTAGTCTGCTTTCTCTTCCGTTAGGTACAAATCTAGAAATAGAAGTGTTGGATCATATTTCTATGTAATTCTATATTTAGTACTATTTTAGCACTCTCCACGCAATTTTTGATTGTTTTATATTCCTTGCAGAACTATTCCAAAGTGCTACTTCTTCTCCCTACCTTCCCAGTAATAGTTAGACTTTGAAAGTTGTTTTTTTGTATGCGTGCGTGTGTGTGTGTGTGTGTGTGTGTGTGTGTGTGTATGTGGATCTTTTTGTTTAAAACTATATTTATATTAACATATTTAAAGTAATGATTTCATTGTAATTTTAATTTTTTCATGACTGTTAATACAGAACTTCTTTCTACATTTTGAACTACTATTTCTACATATTCTTTTTAGAAAATCCTCTCCAATCTCCAATTTTTTTCCCTTTTTTTGTGGGGTAGTGGGAAAAGTCATGGGGCTTGGACCTTGGGCAGTGAGCTCTTTAGTTTAAGGCTATTGTCCTACCCTGAGTATTGCCCCTCAGTTCTTCTGCTCACAGCTCCCTACCCCTCTTCCCATTATATACAGAACAAAGGTCATCCTCAGTCTTTTTGAAAAAGTAAGACATACAGTAAATTTGTAGTATAAAACAGCAAGAAATAAATTTCTTGCCAGGTGCAGTGACTTCTACCTGTAATCCTAGCTACTCAGATATCAGGCTGATATCTAAAGATTTGGTTCAAAGCCAGCCTGGGCATTAGAAAGTCTATGAGACTCTCATCTACAGTTAACCACTAGAATATGGGAAATGGCACTGTGGCTTCATATGTAGGGTGATAGCCTTGAGTTGAAGAGCTCAGGAACAGTGCCCAGGCCCAGAGTTCAAGCCTTACAAATCCCCCAGCCAAAAAATAGAAAAAAAGTTTCTTCCCCAAGTGACTATTATGCCAGACATAGAACATTAACATTCTGGGTGTACTTCACAGTATTATTACTTGATACCCTAAGATTTGGCAATATTCTCACAGTACCTGCATATGTCATCATATAACGAAGTTCCTTTTCAATGGAATAATTCCGCTTATAACCTAAATCTACTCCCCCGACTTATTTTTGTCGATACCACAATTGCTCTACCATGATATGCCACAAGCCATTAAACATTTTATGGTGGGTAATTGGAAAGGAGTCTCATGGAATTTTGTGCCAGGCTGGCTTTGAACCATGGTCCTCAGATCGCAGTCTCCTGAGTAGCTAGGATGACAGGCGTGAGCCACCAACACCTGCCTTGCCTTTTTATTTTTTTGTGGGTCTTGGGACTTGAACTCTGGGCCTAGGCACCATCCCTAAGCTTTTCAGGTCAATATTTCATCTAAGCCTAAACATTTAAGTAAAGGAATAAAATTCCAACAAAAAAGAATAAAATTCCAGAAATGGTGTGTTTATAACTCGGTGTTAATTACTTGATGAAAATGTGCCATTCCAGAAGCTGGTGTCATTTGATGATGTAGCTGTGGATTTCAGCTGGGAGGAGTGGCAGCATCTGGACAATGCTCAGAGGACCCTGTACAGAGATGTAATGCTGGAGACCTACAGCAACCTGGTGTCCTTAGGTGAGCAAAAGTCAAATTCACTTGCAAGGCCAAGTGCCTTGTTATTTTGCAGATACGTGAATGTTTATCTACTTTCAATACTATTTAAATGAAAGATTCCAGGCCCTGAGAAGTTTCATTACTTTCTAAAGAAAACCTAAGGTAATTTTGTACTCATTCTTCAGGATACCTTCAGGATACTTTGACAACAGTTCTAAATTATGTTTCCTCTAATGGAGACGACATTCCAAACTTACACAGTAATTGTAAGTGGATAAACAATCCAGAATAGAATATATATCATTATTGGAAATAGGATCTACAAATCACTAAACAGTGAGTTTATAATGGAAACCTGGCACTAGGTGCAATGTTTCATGCCTGTAATCTTAAAATATTCAGGAGGAAGAAATCTAAGAATTCTAATTTGAAGCCAGCAATGGCATAAAAATTGCCATGAAACTCTATAACTCCAAGTAACCCCTCAAAACTGTTAGTGGAGTGTCAAGAGTTTGACTTTGTGGTTGAGTGCTTGCCTAGCATGCATGAAGACCTATGCATGTAAGTGGAGCTGGGACTCAAACTGGTATTTTTCTAGCCTTGAAAAAGACAGCTAAGTTTATGCCGTACAAAATGAATCCAGAGCTGGGGAAAAGTCAACCATGGAGCCAGTGCGAAATGAGAAAAACATTTAATAGATAACTTGTGAGTAGGATGTCTGTGAACTTAAAGCAATGATGACACAGCATAAGCAATAATTCTCTACTGTTTCTAATTTACAGGGCCCTGTGTTCCCAAACCTGTATTAATTGACAAGCTAGAGCACTGTGCAGAACTCTGGATAGGAAATTCCTCTGACAAGAATATCACAGGTGAGTGAATGCATCTTCATATTGATGTTGGAGCATGAGCCCCATTGGTAAGTTCATGTTGTGATGTACTGAGCAATAATATTCTTAGTTACCCTAAATCCTGTGGGGAACCTATGGAAATCTTTGTGAATGAATCAAGAATCATTTTCTTTTCCCAATCCTATGCTTGGTCTCAGGGCCTGAGCATGGTCCTTGGGTTTTCTCAAGGCTAGCTCTCTACTTCTTGAGTCATAGCACCACTTCTCCCTTTTTCTTTGTATGTAGTACCAAGGAACTGAACCAGGTCTTTGTGCATGCTAGCCCAAACCCCCGGCACCAAGAATCATAGGGTGATATAATGAATTCTATGTGGCAGTAGAGTTAAAGTTATATTTCTCTGTAGAAATCACTGTGAAACAAAAAAAATGAGAAAGCCATGAGCCCGTGGCTCATGCCTGTAATCCTAGCTACTTAGGAGGCTGAGATCTGAGGATCAAGGTTCAAAGACTGACCTATCACAAAAACACCTTAGACTCTTCTCTCCAATGAACCAATAGAAAATGTGAAGTGGGGTTGAGGATAAAGACATAGGGCAGTAGCCTTGAGCTGAAGAGCTCAGGAAGAACAGCCAGGTCTAGAATTCAAGTCCCATGACTGCAAAACAAGAAAGAAAGAAAGAAAGAAAGAAAGAAAGAAAGAAAGAAAGAAAGAAAGAAAGAAAGAAGAGGGAAGAAAGAGGGAAGGAAGGAAAGGAAGGAAGGAAGGAAGGAAGGAAGGAAGGA
Source organism: Megascapheus bottae (assembly GCF_031878675.1). Classification (NCBI taxonomy): domain Eukaryota; kingdom Metazoa; phylum Chordata; class Mammalia; order Rodentia; family Geomyidae; genus Megascapheus; species Megascapheus bottae. Next base: position 744,578 of record NW_028327641.1, on the reverse strand, counting down.
AGAAAGAAAGAAAGAAAGAAAGAATGATATTTCATTTCTTTAAAAGTAAGACTATAAATGATTGAGCAAACAAGGAATAAGTCAGGGCATTATTCTCTGATAAGGATAATATCTTTTTGCTGGTAGGAAGAGACTGGTATTCAGAACCAGACCTTTCCACCAGAAATTGAGCCTAGTGGTAGAGTGCTTGCCTAGCATGCACAAAGACACAGGTTTGATTCCTTATTACCGCATAAATAGAAAAAGCCAGAAGTAATGACTTCATTGGTAGGGTTCTAGTCTTGAGAAAACCCAAGGACAGTGGTTAGGTCCTAAGTTCAAACCAAGGAATGGAAGGGAAAAAAAAAACAACAAAGTTTCAATCAGCATAAAAAAATTAACTAGACAATGAGCTGGAGATTTTCTGGTCTTCCATGGTTCTGAGGGACAGGAGTGTTAGAAAAGGAATTTTTATAAGACTTCAAAGGGAAAGAAACAAATTTCAAAATTCCCACAAATACCTAAATTGAGACTTTAGTGAGAAGTTGTAACTGAAGGGATATAGGTGTAAGTCGTTACTCTCAAGAATCGTTCTTGCTTGGATCAAAGGCAAACAGACATATAAACCAATCTTGTGGCCGCTGAATCTAGAAAAAATTCGTGTTCCTCACTTAATGGTTAATAAGCAAACAGCATTGAAACTGGGTAAGGTAATCCTATCTGCTACTCAGGACCTGAGACTCTTATCTGTAGTTAACTCTAGAAAACAGGAAGTGGGGCTGTGGCTCAAGGATAGGGTTTATAGTCTTTTGCTGAAGTGTTCAGGGACAGGGCCGATGCCTATGAACTACAAAAAAAAAGAAAAGAAAAGAAAAGAAAGTTTTAAAAAGATGCAAAACAGCACAATATTTAGATTATTTCACAAAAATAAGACAAAGGCAGCTATTCCTCAATGTATAAACACAACAGTATTTGAAAAAAAAACAGCTGCAGGTATAGTATAGGTAGTACTCAACTTAAAACTGTAGCAATACATAGTTGTGTAATTTCAATAAATATTTCCTGTGATAAAAAAGAGAACTAAAACACAGAAAAACATTATTGGTCATTGTAAAATATCATTTTCTTAATATGTTAGGGAGAAAAGCATATTTTTCTCACAAATCAATTTCCACTTTTATATTTTAAAATATCTAACACTTAGGATGGGAAAGTAAAGTCATTACCTTTACAGTAAGGTATATTTGTATCTCATGTATGTTTGTGTCTTTTTTTCTATGACTCATTTTAGATGTCCAGGTAATGGAAAATGTGTTCAAGACCTGCCAGGAAAGTGCACATGAATGTCTTTGTGAAGTAGCAGTTGCAAGTAGTATCGAAGTGGAGGAAAACGTGAGATTAGCAACAACTTTAAATTTGAGCTCTACACATAATCCAGAGCTGATTAGTAATAACGGTAACAACTTAGGGGTGAGGACTGAGGAGTTCATTAAGTGTCAGAACATGCTTCTGTCTCCTAAGCCTGATGAGATGCATGCTGCATATAAATCTCGTATGTCTCCTGGTCTTAAAAAATCCATCGGACATTCAGAGCATTTTATTCATGATTGTGACAGTCCAAAAGATCTGCAGTATCATAATTCTGTTCTCCCTGCCCAAGAAATTCTCCGGGGAGGGAGGAAAATTGCTAAATGTACTGTGTGATGAAAAATATTGTACTTAACACCGACCATCACTACACATCCGAAAATGTACACAGGAGAGACTCCTCATACATGTAGTGAATGTGAGAAATCTTTCAGTAATGAAATACGCCTTACAATACCTCAGAGCAAATATCCTGAGATATGTGATGCGTACATCAAGTGTGAAAATTAATTTCTGAGAAGTCAGACCTGACGCTCCAACCTCGATCTCCAAGAGAAGACAAACCTTATGAATATGAGGAACGTAATAAAATTTCTGCCCAGAATTCACCTCTCAGCACACATCAGAGATCTCACACAGAAGAGAAATCTTATGAATGGGATAAATGTGGGAACACTTTTAGACTGAAATCATACCTCACTTTGCACCAGAGAAGACACACAGAAGAGAAAATTTATGAATGTAACAAATGTGAAAAGTCTTTCACCCAGAAGATACACCTTCGAGTTCATCAAATAACACACACAGGAGAGAAATCTTATAAGTGTAATGAATGTGGAAAGTCTTTCCAAGGGAAGGGAAAACTTCGTGTTCATCAGAGAATACACACAGGAGTGAAATCTTATGAATGTAAACAATGTGTAAAGTCTTTCAGACAGAAATCTTCCCTCAAATTGCATCAAAGAACACACACAGGAGAGAAACCTTATGTGTGCAACAAATGTGGAAAGACCTTGAAGTGGAAGTCATATCTTGATGGGCATAATAGAACACACACAGGAGAGAAAACTTATGCATGTAGTGAATGCGGAAAGTCTTTCAAATGGATGGTAAAACTCCATGTTCATCAGAGAATATACTCAGGAGAAACACCTTATGAGTGTAACATATGTGGAAAGTCCTTCACACAGAAGCCAAACCTCAACATGCATAAGACAATTCAAACAGGAGAAAAACCTTATGAATGTAACCGATGTGGAATGTCTTTCAAATGGAAGTCTTCCCTCAAATTGCATCAGAGAACACACAGAGGAGAGAAACTGTATGAGTGCATCAAATGTGGTAAGACCTTCAGATGGAAGTCACATTACAGGAGGCATAACAGAATTCACACATATTAGAAACCTTAGGAATATAACCAAAGTTGAAAGTCTTTCGTGCAGTATTCACCCTTCAGGAAGCGTAAGAGAGTTCACACATATGAGAAGCCTTAGCAATGTAATAAATAGGAAAGACTTTTTAGTCTGTGGAAGAAAACTCAGCTTGTGTCACAGAACCAACACAAGATAAAACCCTTAATGAATGTAGCAAATGTTCAGTCTTTTCCCCAGAAGGCACAAGTCAAGATTTATCACTAAACACCCACAGGATAGAATCCGATGAATAAAATGAAAGGGAAATTTTTTTGAAGAACTCATAGTTGAGTTTGCATGATACCACACAGACACAGGATAAAAATCATATGAATATAAGAATATGAAAAATCCATCATGAACACATGACTAAGTATAAAATGCACATAGGAGAGAAAAAACTTATGAATATTACAAAGGTGGAAAGTGTTTGACCTGGAAGGCATACTTCTGTGTTCATCACAAACCTGATTCCCATAGAAGAAAAGAAAACTAATGAATAGAACAAATATGCAATGACTTATAATCAGAAGTCAGTCTTCAGTACATTTCAGAACATACACAATAGAGAAATTCTGAGTAATGAAAAACATTTAGCTATATATAGAATCTCTGTATATGGGAGCATTAGGGTAAGTCTTCTAAACAAAGTCAACCTTCAGCAAGCATTAAGAGCACTCACAGAAGTAATAATAGCATGTAGGAAAACCTTTGTCAGAAACTTCTAAAAGCTGCCTGTGTGGCTTAGTGGTAGAGTGCTAACCTATCAAGGATGAAGGCCTGGGTTAGATTCCTCAATACTACGTGAAAAGAGCAAGCCAGAAGCAGCACTCTGGTTCAAATGGTAGAGTGCTAACCTTGAGCAAAAGCAGCTCAGGCACTGAGTTCAAGCCTAAGGATTGGGGAAAGAGAGAGAGAGAGAGAGAGAGAGAGAGAGAGAGAGAGAGAGAGAGAGAGAGAGAGAGAGAGAGAGAGAGAGAGAGAGAGAGAGAAAGAGAGAGAGAGAAAAGAGAGAGAAAGAGAGAGAAACAGGAACTTCTAAATTTTACAGAGATAGAGAAGGAGAGAGAGAAGGAGACAGAAACTAATTTCTAAACTTTACAGTCTTTCTATTTCCTTACAAATTCGTCTATGTCATTCTTTCTGACAGAAGCACAGAATTCCATTGTGTAAAAATACCATATTTGATCTACTCATCGACTGACGGGCATCTGGTTTGGTTCCCATACCTTTGCTATAGCAAATAGTGCTGTGATAAATGTTATTGTTCTAGTGAATTTAGTATGTCCTATCTGGACGATTGGCAAGTAGTGAAATTGCTGGATCACAGGAGAGCTCTATGTTTAGTCTTTTTGGGATACTGCCATAGTGCTTTCCATAGTGGTTGAACGAGGAATTGTTTGCAATCCCACCAGCAGTGTAGTAGTGATCCCTCCTGGCCACATCCCCTCCAGCATACGTTATTAGATTTCTGGATCTTGGCCATTCTAACTGGAGTGAGGAGGAAAAGGGAAAGAGGAACTGAAACTTTCTCTCCTTACAGATGACATGATTCTGTATTTAAAGAACCCTATAGACTCTACTCCGAAGCTGCTTGAGCTGATATAAAACTTTGGCAAGGTAGAAGGGTATAAAATTAACCCTCAATGTCAACTGCCTTTCTATATGCCAACAAGTGAGAGGAATGAGGCAAGAATCAGGATAGCAACTCATTTTGATATCAAAGAAAATAAAATACCTAGGAATTAACTTAGAATGTAAAGCACCTTTTTGATGGAACTATCAACCCGGGGAAGGAAATTAACGCAGAATTGAGGAAATGCAAAAACCTATGCTCCTGCTTTGGAAGAAGTAATATTGTAAAAATGGCAATCTTGATAAGGACTATCTACAAATTCAGTGCAATATTCATCAATATCCCAATGTCATTCTTTAAAGAAACAGAAGAGGAAATCCAAAATTTCACTTGGAATAATAAAAGACCCCTTATAGTCTGTCTTCTTGCATGATACATAATGTTTAATCTCACCTTCTCCACCAAAATCTCACCTTTCTCATTGAGACATAGGTGGCCCTGTTTACTAGCAGCAAAGGCTCAAACGCGCAGTTTCAGGTGTCACCACTGCCTCTGTTACTGGGTAGATCCAACTCTGTCATCGATTCTGAGGTCTGCTCTGGGAGTCTTGGTCACAAGTTGTTCTGTGGCATCTGCTGCCAGCCTGTGCCTATTTGCTTCCTTTTCCTCCAGCAGCCTACAACAGGGAATGAAGTTCAGGCGCTGATGCTCTCCTTCATATGCAGGGCAGGATGAGCCCAATCCTCCCTCATCTTCCTCTTCCAATTTTTGGGAAAAAATGTGCTGGCAGAAGTCCTCAGGTGTGGGGCATGGCTGATCCACACTTTTAATCCAGGCTGGTCAGGAGGCTGAGATCTGAGTATGGAAGTTCCAAGTCACCTAGAACAGGAAAGTCTGATAGATTCTTACTACCAAAAATAAAAACAGCTGGGAATGGAGTTTGGGCTCAAGTGGTAAAGGGCTAGTCTTGAGTACAAATGCTTAGTGCCCAGGCCCTGAGTTCAGGCTCCAGCACTGCCAACAACCTCACTTTAGTGAGATTTTAGTTTTATCTATGTAGGCACATCTCACTGGAATCTTTGGTGGGAGAGATAGTCTTCATAATTTTGTCTCAAGGTAAAGGTCCTCCTGGGGTAGTACACAAAAGGTGTCATGGAGAGAGGAGCCCCACTTGCTCCAGGTTTGAAGATGGCATAGGTGAAGCCAGCATGGAGTTGGCACATCAGTCTTTTTCCTAGCACCACCTACAAGTGAATGTCAAATGACATTGATTGTTGTGGGATTGTGTGATTGAAGTGCCCCATTAAGGGCAGTGTTAGCACATCCAAACTTGGATACCAGGAATGCTGAAATCTCAAAGCTAAGATATCTGTTGGCTACAGAAATGCTGGTGTGTCTGTTATTCACTAAAAGTTCAGGTGCAAAGATTCTGAAGCTTGATGCCATGTGTTTATTCCATTTAGTAAAATTATTTTAATGCACTGTATAAGTTAAAACATTTGATAAGAGTCAGGGGTAGTGAAAACATTGTTCTTGAATTCAGGTGTCTGGCAGGGTAATGGGGGGGTGTTGGTGGCTGGGACTATGAAGCTGGAGCTGCTATCAAACCATGGATCATGTTCCTCTTTGTCTGGGAGAAATGACTCCAAAGATGAAATTTGAATGGTGAGGAAAAGATGATGATGTACTCAGGAAATTTCTCCTAAACAAATGCTTATGTGGAAGTGGGATGGGGGCTGGGCATATCTGAGGCAGAGCTTAAGGGGGCTTCTCATGGCTTTGAGAACGTTCCTTGCGACTTCAGGCATGCAGCAGGGTGTTTTAGATGGCCATTGTGAGATGGATGGAATAAGAGTGGAGACAAGATGAATGCTGGGATCCTGCAATGCTCTTGCATGAGTGGCTGGTGGCTCACCTGAAAGAACTAATTATGTCTAAAAAAGAAATCAGGAATTTGTTTTGATTAGATAATACCTGTAATCCGAGGCATATTCAGGATCCTGATCTTAGTATTGTGGTTTAAAACCAACCCAGCAAAGGGAAAAGTGCATGAGACTCTTACTCCCAGTTTAGAGCAAGAACAAAGATTGAAGTAGAGCTGTGGCTCAAGAGCTAGAGTGCTACCTTGAGCAAAGAAAAGCTAAGAAAAAGCTCCAGGTCTTGAGTTCAAGGCCAGGAATGAAAGAAGGAAGGTAAAAAAGGGAAGTATGTGAGGAAGGGAAATATATAAATGAAAGAGAGAAGGAACTAGAAATTTGAAACCAGAGAATATTTAAAAGTCATCAGTCCTTCTAAGAAAAGTGTTGGAGTATGGGTTGTATATGTGGTGAACCGGAAGCCCAGCAGTGACTTGTTAACCAAAGAGTCACCATGATGAGCAAAGGATAGAAATCTGCATGAGCCTCTTAGCGGATGGAGTCACAGAAGAGAACCTCAGCTCCCATCCCATAGTTAGAAGTATATAGAGATGGGGAAGTTGGCATCACCTTGATGTCATTGTGTCCATGGAGACTGGAAGCCATGGCTCTGTGAAAGCACAATGTTCTGGTTACTGAGCTGAGAGGCTGAGGAGAGCCAAGTCCTGGCCATGAAGAAATCAGGGTGGCAGCAGAGCAACTCTGCTGCAGTGTGTGCCTGCTTGGCTGTTCTTATTCTGTGGTGGATCAGGCCGGAGCGGGTGATAGTAACTGTTTTGTGGTCACAAGCCCTTCACCAAGAGCTTCCTCTGGGATCCTCATAAGCTACAGGGTGGCTGGTGGTGGGATGTGTGTGGGGTGGAAGTGACAGAGGGATGGACGCATGGCAAGGTGGGTGAAGAGATGAGAGGAATGATGAGAGCCCAGTTCATTGGTTTCCAAGGTTAATGGGTGGGAGGTAGAGAGGAATGATGGAGGAAAGATGGAGGCAGGGGAAAGTGGTGACAGAGTGAGATCATCTGTAGTGCCAGCCTGGCCATCATCTGAAGCCCATAGGCAGCTTCCTGATCCCTCACTTTGTCCTGCTCCTTGTGGAGGGAATGTCACGTGTACCCAGAGCTAGGGGTGGGGCAATGTTAGTAGCACCTGGAGAACCATTGGCCTCTACCTGGGTGAGGGGTGGTTATGGCTCCCATGCTGGGTGGCCTTATAGCTATGGAACAGATCTCTCCTTAGCTACCACAGTCAGTGGCTGCTCTCCATCTAGGGTTAGGGCACCTGCTCAGCCATCAGGACACCCCATGCCAGGACAGAGGCCTACAATTCAGATGGCAGCACAGGGGTGAAGATGATCTCACCGTAGCCCTAGTTACATGGCTGTCCCTGCATGCAGGACTGGATGAGATGGGGGAAGATGTTCTCTGTGTTTTTCCACAGCCTATCCCGGCCTCTTCTTGTGTCTGATTAGACCCAGAGAGTACCAGGTTCCCTCTCATAGTCCTGGTTCTTTTTCTTTTACAGTCATGAGGCTTGAACTCAGGTCCTGCGTACTGTCCCTGAGCTCTTTTGCTCAAGGTTGATGCTCTAACATTTGAACCATAGTGCCATTTCCAGCTTTTCCTTTTCATGTGGATCTCTGATATCTCCAGTGCCGTGCCTGCAGGGAGGCACTCACCCCACAGACAGAGCCACCTCTGCCGTGACTGTGACTGCCCACAACCCTCACACCCACTCCTTGCACAACCCTCGACTCCAGTTTTAGCTTCTCTTGGACTGGGTGTCCAGCCTACCCCTTCCTACACTCACAAAGGGTCTACAATTGTCTTCCTAAGGTCCTTTCTTCTGCCAGCCAGAGTACAGACTGTGCACATCTTGACGATCACAGAGCTCAAAGCCAAAGGCTGAGATGCAGAAGGGGGTGACCCAGTAGCTGCACAGGGCCCATGGATCATCCTGTGCCTCCCCCAGCCTGTGACTTCCCCCACCCCCTTGGCAGGGAAGCTCCATGCCCACATCCTGATCCCTGGTCCCCTCCAATTCCATTCTCCCTTGGATTTTGCAGACTGTCTACCATCAGGATCTAAAATTCTATTCATCACTTTATGTCCTTATCACTGATTTGCTACTTTGGCAGGATCTTCCCGTGCCTGGAGAGTGGGCATGTCATGTACTCTCTGTGGAGAAGTTGCCCCAGGAGAAGAAATATGCACTTCATGTGAGTGTTGGACAGGGCAGGAGGGCTCCCTAGGATCAGAAGCCACAGGAGGGGTGCAGATGGGGGAATGCTAGGGGCCCCAGGGGACAGTGGGAGTTAGGGCACAGTTGGTTCCTTCTGCAGGGTTGACACCGCTTCACAAACCCAACAGAATGAGGTTCACATTACAGATGTCAGAGACAGTGCAGATTGCCAATGGGCGCAGGGGTCACTGTCACCCCCAGATGCTGGCTGCATGCTGGGATGCACGCAGAGATGGTTTCAAGATCAGATAATGAGGATGTTGCAGGGTGTAACCATTCTTTTCAGATGGCTCTCTACCTCTCTTGAGCTTCATCTCTATCTTTGGCTTTTTCTTGGCAGTTAACTGGAAATGAGAGTTTCATGGACTTTCCTTTCTGGACTGGCTTCAAAAAGAAGCTATGCACAGTTTTCAAACCATACCCTACTGAAGAAGGGAAGCTTGATCTGGTGCTTAACTGGGTTGCACTTTGGCTCCGTTTGCTATGCCTCACGGGAGGGGGGCTCATCATTTGTAGACTAAGATCTCATGACCTTCAAAGCCAAATGCTACCTGAAATTTCAGGGTCCCAGCCTATGTGTTGGGCCTGGGTGAATACATTCTCTGTTATGCTGGGTCATCAACCCATGTTTTAAGCTGGAAGTAGGCAGTGTCACATTAGATAAGAACATCTGCCAGAGATTGTCCCCTCATGAAAGCAGATTCTAAATTTGTATTCCATTTCCTGTGGTGGAGAAATCACCTCCAAGTTAGACAAGGTCATATCCACCTGCAGGTCACACTACTAATGCACCCTTGAGTGTCCTCATGGTATTGGGATCTAAGTTTGTAGTCCATGAATTAGCTGGACAAGTGATGACAAACGTGTTGTGGATTAATATGAGAACAATTTAAGAAGCCCTGGAGGAGCATCAACCTGACCCTCTGTGGTGCTATAAATCTGATAGGATGTTCCAGACTGAGAAACAATCACATGGCTTTGTGTTTGGCATCCAGACAAGTGAGTGCATGTCTTAGCTGTCAGCCAATACAGAGGAGGACATGAATAAGTGGGTGGAAAGCATCTGTCAGACCCCTGTCTGGGGGCAGGTGGAGAGAACATAGGAAGGTAGATACCATGGCTGTGGTGGGGCCAAAAAAAAGGGTAAAAGAGGCAAAGGAACCAGGTACTGGTAGCTCAGGACTCTCATCCTAGCTACTCAGGAGTTTGAGATCAGAGGATCACAATTCAAAGCCAGCCCAAGACAGAAACTCCATGAGACTCTTATCTGCAATAAACTACTGAATGCAAGAAGCTCAAGCTCAGTGACAGCATCCAGGCCTAGCGTTCAAAACCCAGGACTGGCAAAAAAGTATCAAAGGACAAGAAGCTGGCCAAAAGTTAGTGGGACTCTATCTTGACAAACAATACAATGGTAAGTTGCACTCAGAAGACTTGCACAAAATCTGGAAATGCCTGAGACCTATCTATGTATTTTTCCTGTTTGTCTAAATACATATGTTTATGCATTTATATATTAGTATAGAGAGACAGATCAATACATATGACTATACATATATACATAGCCAGACACTTATGGGTGGGTGGTATACTGTGTGAGAGTTTGTGTTTGTGTTTTGTGGATGGCTATCTCTGTTTAGGAAAGATAGAAAATATGTAAATATCTTTTAAAAAACTTGATAAAATATAGAGAGACATAAGCTCCTGAGGGTATCTGAAATGACAAGATTATTCACAGGCACGTTTATCCTTATGGATTCCTCAGCAAGTTTTAAATTTTTTCATTATTTTCTTTCTTTTTTTGAACCAGTGCTAAGGATTTCTCTCAGGGACCAGGTGCTGCCAATTACTAATTTTCTCATGGCTGGTACAAGAGGAACTGAGCCACAGTTCCACTTTTGCCTTATTTATTCGTGCTTAACTGAAGATAAAGATTTCTATCAGTGACTTTCTCTCAGGGGCTGGATTCTAACGAGGATCCCCAGACCTCAGCCTTCTCTATAGCTACAATTAACAATATGAGAACCCAGCACTGGGTTCCAATGCACAGGGCAAGAAATTGAGTGAATCTCTCAACTCCTATTAGCTATAATAAGCTAGAAGTGAAAGACCAATACCTTTGAGGAAAAGATGCTGAGGGTTATCACACAGGCCCTATGAGTAAGCCCTAAACCCTGTACACATATGTGCATGCACACATTGGCAGATACACACACAAATGCACACACACAATATCTCAGGCAATATTGTATTTTGAATTAATATCCAAAGATTGGACAACAGGATAGCAAGTAATAAAATCTGTTTTTCTTGCCTACATTGAGGGAAAGGGATAAATCACAAGATGCAGAAGCGAAGAATTCAGAGGCAAATGCTGTGAGTAAATAACTTGTAAAAAGCACATTTCTTTTCTTTTCTTTTCTTTTGTTTTTTCTGCCATTCCTGGGGCTTGAACTCAGGGCCTGAGCATTGCTCTTGGCTTTTCCCAAGTCTAGCCCTCTGCCACTTGAGCCACATTGCCATATGGATTTTTATATCTGTGTGATATTAAGGACTCAAACCTAGATCTTCATGGATGCTAGGCAAGCACTCTACCATTGGGCCAAACTCTAAACCCTGATAACCTATTTATCAATAGTCATCATCATCATATCAAAATATCCTTTCTCCTACAAAGAATGAACACTTATCTATGTCTGTAAGACTTTTTTTTATGTCACCAATGCTTCTGTGATTTTCCCACTTGCATTTTTACAGATGACAGCCCAGATATTCATCAGGAAGAAAAATAGATTAGGATACAGAAACCTAACAACGGCCTAGTAGATTGAAGTGAAAAATATGTGCAAGATGGCCTGGGTGTTTCATCTATTTGTAGAGTGCTTGGCTACCACACAAAAAGACTCCGGTTTGATTCTTCAGTACCATATACATAGAAAACGCTGGAAGTGGTGCTGTGGCTTGGTGGGACAATATAGCCTAAAGAAAGCCTAAGAACAATGGTCAGGTTCTGAGATCAAGTCCCAGGACTAGCAAAAAACATGTGCAAGAGGCAAAATGCAAGCTGAGAAGGCACTGTGAAGCAAAATATCTTGTGAAGGGTAAGGGGAATAGTGACAGTTAAGTTTGGATCTTACCTAAGAAAGGCTCCTTGAGCCTGAGACCAGACTAACACTTATGCCTAGTTAATGACTTGGGATTTGAACAAAAAGGTGTGCTGTTTACTACATCCATATGTGAGGTGGGAAGGGAGATTCAGCCTCCAGTATGTCTTTGGGGAGGTCTTCTGTGAGCAAGGAGCTTTGGTCATTGGGCCTTGAAAGGTGACCCTACCTCCCTCACAATGGAACAGAATATGGAATCCTGGTAACCAAGCCACTGTATGTGACAACCAGCTCAAGCCAGCTCCCTTGGCCTGTGGCTCAGGAACCAGAAAGATGTTGCTGTGCTGTTGCCAAAGGTCAGGAGGCTCGCATCTCAGGCATGAGAGATATGGATGTCTGACTTGAAGAAGTAGATGCTGGATCAATGCCAACCCAAAATTCCAGTATATCAGGCATTTCTCTAGGAAGAAAGCCAGGAAACTCCAGGGCAACTCAGATGAGGTATATTGAGAGGAAACCTATTTGAACCCATCATCCTGCCCACACACTACAACCTTCTTGTGTGCTTTCAAGTGACTATACTGAGATTAGAGTGTGTCATTTCCAATCTACTCTATTCCAATTCCTCAGTGTGAAGTGTGGTCCCATTCCTACGTTTGAAATATCCACTGTTTTGCCAACATAGTGTGATGGTAAGTCAGCTCAGACTCTGAATGAGCCTTGTAACCTATGGATCCTGGAGGAAGGCCTGTTGGAGATGCTGCTGACAGAGCTGATCCCTGCCTACCAGAAAGGTGATCTCTTTTATGTGGGAAACTTCCTGCACAATTTCAAATAGTGGAGGACAATGCAGTAGTTGCTGGAAATTCTCTTGAAAAAGTGAGTGTTCCCCCTCCAAACCCAGGTTTGATCAGCCCTCCTGGTCAAGTCTTGGAATACTTGGCTCCTCTCTGAGCCTGTTTGGTTTACTGCGGTGTTCACAGGGGAGCTAAGCATGATACAAGTGCACAAACTACTTTATTATGACTGGGACACCATGCCATTTCATTTCCCTCACAAGCTACTAGAGTCTCAACAGTGTGCTTACTGAGAAGGTGGATTTCAGGCATGAGTAAGTGGCTCCCAACTGCAGCCATCACCTAGGTGACATCCTAGGAAATCCCATTTCCCAGTAAGAAATGAGGTGTCAGTACTAATGGCGGAGGCCTGTGAAATACTGGAGTCAGAGGAAAAGCTGGGGGCTGAATCACTTTTGAGCCATCAGGCAGGGATTGTGATAGCTTTGCCTGTTAGAACCTGAAAGCATTTACATTTTGGTGTGTGTCAGTGCTGCCACTTGAACCTGAACCCAGGTCTAAATGCCATCCCTTTGGTGTTCAAAAATTAGCACTGTACCATTTGAGTCATAGGTCAAGTTCTGGCTTTTTCCTGCCTAATTGAAGACAAGTGCCTTTAGACTTTTACTGACTAGACTGGCTTTCCACTGTGATCTTCAGAGCTCAGCCTGCTGGGTGGCTAAGATTAGAGGAATGAGCATTTAGTTCTTTATTTAGAGCATTTCCTTATTGATTTATTTAGAGCATTTACTTAGTTAATTTTACGTGCGTTTACTTAGGGCAGATGCATAGAGGCCTCTCTCAGAAGCTTCTGGAAGTGGGGTGTAAAAGTCATCCTGTTCTCGAGTGTCTCTTACCCCCCTCCCAGCACATAAGTGCACATCTCTGCAGAACAGCCACAGCATTAGAGTCCTTCAAGAATGGGGCTTTGGTAGAAGGCTCAGGACGGAGAGAGAAGGCTCTCACTTTCCTTGTACCGAATGTGCCCACAGCATCATGTGTTTCATCTATACGATGTGAATGGACTTCTACCCCAGTGATTTCTACGAGTTCAAGAACTGCCACACCCTGACACAACTCAAGCTCTATATGAGGCTCCACGTGCCGGCTTTGGACCTGCTCTTCTAAACACATACTTTTTGACCAGCTGGAGGAATGTGCGACCAGTAAGACCAAGAAAAAGTAGAAGTCCTGGTGTGGGTGCCTCAGAGCCTGTGAGTAGGAAGCCCATGTGGTCTAGATATTGGTTGGCCCTTACTTCTACAGAGCTTGGCAAAATGCCCTTTATGGGTGGTGTCAGCCAGGTAATGTCTGTCCTCTGATAGGACTCGGGAATTAGCACTCATTAGAAAGACCCTACACCTCCTCAGTGTTCAGTCCAAACTCCAGTTCTACAGGTTCCTCCATTAGATCCTCATGGAAGTTGAGTGACACTTCAACTTGCAGAGTCCACTCTGTCCAATCTGTACCTATTTCCATTCTTAGGTTTGGGTCATCGTGGAAGAGCTTATCCTAAACTCCGGATGAAAACCCACCAATGGAGCTGGTGACTGATGGAGACTGAGAATCATCACTGCACTCCAGAAAGCATGGGCCTTCTGTAGAAATTACCAAACAGGTTTAGAGTCGTCCTGTGGATATACCTTTTGCTCTGAACCCCATGTGTGACACAGTTGAACCTGCAGATACTATGGAGGAAGAAAAAGAGCAGCCAGATTTCCTTCCGTTTCCTTTCACACTCCACCCAGAGTCAGTCCATCTGAGTCAGAGTAACACACCACTTATTGTGCAAGCTGAAGGGGCACACGCTGGGCTCATGGAAAATGTCCCCATGGGAAGCAGCAAGTGTACTCTCAATACTGGATTCATTGGAGGAAAATGAATCCATCCTCACAGAATATCCAAACCCATCCATCTCACTAAAAGAGACTCAATCTCCATTCGACAAACCAGAATCCATCCCCCTCTTAACTCAGGAAGGACATTCTGTTTCTCATGAGGAAGGAGACTCTTCTGAGGACTCTGAAGTAGAATTACTGTCTGAAGGCAAATTGGAGGCCAGTCTGGATTTAGAGCTTCCCTTTACCCTTCTTAAAAGACATCTCTTTATCTTGCTCTCATGATTCTTGTCAAGTATTCATTGTATTTACTTTGCTAAACATACGAAATTAAGAAATAAAATTCCTTTTTTATTAGTTTTATAGCATTACTACAATTTTATGAGAAAAATTACCTAGAATGTTTATTTTAGAGTTCAAGTAATCCATTTTGATAAATATATCAACCTACATCATTTATTTGAACACATTTTAAACTATTTTTTTCAGGAATGAAAATACATATATATTTGTTGTAAATGAAATTTATGACTTGGGGGGAAGGGAAAGAGAAAAGGGGGGAGGGGGTAACAGTGTTTACAAGAAATGTACTCATTACATATGTAACAGCAATCTCTTTGTATATCACCTTGACAACAAATTTTTGAAAAGTACAATATGTTTAAATGTCTACTTTGGGCAGAATTTTTTTTGTCAGTAATGTGTTAGACTCAGGACCTGAGCACGATCCTTGTTTTTGTTTTTGTTTATTCTTAAGGCGCAAGTTCTATCACATGTGCCACAGCACCACTTTTATCTTTTTTTATCTATGTTGTGCTGAGGAATTGAACTTGGGTCTTCATTCATGCTCGGCAAGAACTCTTCCACTAGGCTTAAATTATGGCCCCAGTGGGAAGGAAGTTTTCCATAAAATATGTAGGAAATATGTACACTAAGGAAAAGCCATCGAAAAGAGTAGAAAAATTATATACTTAGATAACGACATGCCCGTATTATGGCAGATCTCTGTAATTCTAGCTTCAAGAGTGGCCTATTTGGACCGGGAGTTGGCTGGCTGAAGTAAAGTGCTATCCTTGAGCAAGCCCTAGTACAGTGCTCTGGCCATGAGTTGAAGCCATAGGATATGGAAAAAATAATAATTTAATGCCCGTGACTGGTGGCTCACCCTGGTAACCCTAGCTACCCTGGAGGATCGAGGTTCAAAGACGGACCAGGCATAAAAATCTGTGAGAATCTTATTTCCAAATAATCCAGAAAATTCAAAATGACAATGTGCCTCAAGTGGTAGAGCTCTTGCCTTGAGCTGAAGAGCTTAAGGTAAACATCCAGGCCCAGAGTTCAAGCCCCATGAGTGAAAAAAGAAAAAGAAAAAGAAAGCCCTTATCTAAGGCTGGAGTGCACACTAGTGGTAGTCTGCTTGCCTAGTATGCACAAAGCCCTGTGTTCAATTACTCTGTACCACTTACCCCAAAAGAAAAGCTGGAAATGATCTCAGAAGGTTGGGTTCTGAGGATCACAGTTCAAAGCCAGGCCAGACACTAAAGTCCATGAAACTGTTACTTCCACTTAATCACCAGAAAACCAGAAGTGACAATGTGGCTCAAGGTGTTTAAGGTTGTAGCCTTGAGCTGAAGAGCCCAGGGACACTGCCCAGGTGCACAATTAAACTCTTACAACCAAAAGAGAGAGACAGAGAGAGAGAGAGAGAGAGAGAGAGAGAGAGAGAGAGAGAGAGAGACAGAGAGACAGAGACAGAGACAGAGACAGAGAGACAGACAGAGAGAGAGACAGAGAGAGAGACAGAGAGACAGAGACAGAGACATCAAACAGTCAGGCACTGCTGGCTGAAGCATGTAATTCTAGGTACTGTGGAGGCTGAGATTTGAGGATCTTGGTTCAAAGCCCAAAGCCAGCCTGGACACATATGTTTGTGAGACTTACATCACCAATTAACCACCAGAAACCAAAAATGGAGCTGTAGAGGAAGAGCGCTAGCCTTGAGCTGAAGAGCTCAGGGACAGTGTCCAGGCCCAAATTCCAAGCACCATGACGAATCAATAATAAAAAAAGAAGATAGTAATGATGAATAATTTTGGGCTGGGAGTTGGCCTAGTGGTAGAGTGCTTGCCTAGCATGCACAAAGATGTGGGTTCAATTCCTCAATACCACATACATAGAAAAATGCTGGAAATGGTGCTGAGGCTGAAGTGGTAGAGCCCTAGCCTTGAGAAAATATAAGGACAGTGCTCAGTCCCTGAGTTCAAGCACAGGACTGGCCAAATCAATAGTAGTAGAGCACTGGCATTGAACAGAAGATCTGAGGAACAGCCCAGGCACAGAGTTCAAGCACCGCAAACAACAACAACAAAATCTATGAAATGGCCTTGGTGGTTTTAAGCTAAGCAAAAATAGAGTAGAAACTGGTAAAATACATATTTGTGTGTAAGCAAAATAGCCAAACTTATGCATTAGAACAGGATAGCAACTTGAAAAAAAATTGTGTTTTCCATCTCACTAGTCCTGTCTCTTAATTGATTCAAGTAAGTAAAATGCTGGGTTTTATAATCATTGCTCTGAATATTAGAAAATCATAATATCTCTCATTAACCAACAAAGACCAGGAACTGGGGCTTCGTTCAAATGGCAGAGTATCAGGCAAGAGAAGAAAAAATTGAGGTAAGAACTTGAAGTTCTTGTTCCAGAACCTGCATAGTAACAGAGCAGCAGCCTGGTGATGGTACCTCACACCTATAATCTTAGCTACTCAGGAGGCTAAGATCTGAGAATCAAAGTTTAAAGCCAGCCAAAGTGCCCAGTTAACTGCCAGAAAAACCAGAAGTGGCACTGTGGCTCACAGATTAAAGCACTAGCCTTGAGCTGAAGAGCTCAGGGCCAGTGCCCAGGCCCAGAGTTCAAGCCCCACAATTGACAAAAATCAAACAAGCAAACAAAACTCACAAAGAAGCCTGCAGACCACAGTGGTTCTGCTGAGTCTCTTCTCTATGGGGATCAGGAAACATTTCACTTTTTCTGTCTCTTCCCATCTCAACATTCATACTAAAATAAGACTGTGCTGAAAGTTTCAATTTATAAAAATGTTTTTCATGAAGCACCCTGAAATATTCATCGCTTATATCTCAATTGAAGATAGTTGATTTGGGGCTGCATTGGTAGAGTGCTAGCCTTGAGCAGAAAAGGTCAGGGATAGAGCTGAAGCACTCAGTTGAAGACCCAGGGCCAACACACAAAAGAAATTATGCACTTTATACATATTTTCTAATTTCTTAATGAGTTTTTCAGTCTGTATAAATATAGGGTACAATTTTAGAGTTGTTTTGATTTGCATTTCTTTTATGACCAGAGATGTTGAGCATTTCTTCCTGTGTCTATAGGCCATTTTTGTTTCTTCTTCAGAGAAGACTCTCTTTAAGTCTTTGGCCCATTTTTTAATGGGATGGTTGTTACTTTGGAGGTTAGTTTTGGAGTGATTCAATTTTGTGAGTTGTTGATATATTTTAGATAGGAGGCCTTTGTCCGTTGTTTGGTTGGTGAAGATCTTCTCCCACTCTGTAGGCTTCCTGATTAGTTTACTAGCTATGTCCTTTGCCATACAAAAGCTCTGCAGTTTACTGCAGTCCCACTTATCCAGCCTTTCTCTGATTTGTTGTGATTCTTAGTCCTTATTAAGGAAGTTTCGACCTGTGCCAAGGAGGCCTATTGTATCTCCTATTCCTTCCTGTATAGTTCTCAATCTGTCAGCTTTTACCTCAAGGTCTTTGATCCATTTGGAGTTAATTCTAGTGCAAGGTGACAAAGAAGGATCCAGCTTTAGTTTTCTGCAGGTGCTTAACCAGTTCTGCCAGCACAAATTGTTAAAGAGGCTATCTTTCTTCCATTCTATTTTTTTGGCTCCCTTGTCAAAGATTAGGTGGCCATAGGTCTCTGGTTTAATATCTGGGTCCGCAGTTCTATTCCATTGGACTTCAGGCCTGTTCTTGTGCCAGTCCCAAGCTGTTTTGAGAATTATAGCTCTGTAATAGAGTCTAAAGTTTGGAATTGAAATTCCTCCAGCGCTGTTCTTTCTGCTAAGAAGTGTTTTTGCTATACGGGGTCTTTTATTATTCCATATGAAATTTTGGATTGCCTCAGCTAGAATGGCCAGGATCAGGAAAACGAATGACAACAGATGCTGGAGGGGATTTGGCCAGGAGGGATCACTACTACACTGTTGGTGGGAGTGCAAACTCGTTCAACCACTGTGGAAAGCAGTGTGGCAGTGCCTCAAAAGGCTAAACATAGAACTCCCCTATGACCCAGCAATTCCACTACTTGGCGTTTGAGCAACACCCAGAAGCAAGTACATACTAAACCCACTAGCACAACCATGTTCTTTTCAGCACTATTCACCATAGCAAAGATATTGAACCAACCTAGATGTCCCTCAGTTGAAAAGTGGATCAACAAGTTGTGGTATTTGTACACAATGGAATTCTATGCTGCTGTCAGAAAGAATGACATCGCCCCATTTGTTAGGAAATGGAAAGACTTAGAAAAAATCATATTAAGTGAAGTAAGCCAGACTCTAAGGAACTTAGGCTCAATGGTTTCCCTCATTCATCATAATCATTAGAAACCTTGGGCTCTACTAGCAGAGACTTGGAATAGAGCAAAATCTTGATACATAAGGACATATAATGTGAAACTAATTGAAAGGACCTCCAGGATAGTGAAACAAAAGCCATATAATGAATGATTGTTGTCCTTAATGTACTATGTTGTCTCTCATCTCCTTTGCTGTCCCTTGGTTATCTCATATTGGTATAGTATCTCACTTTGTTATCTGATATATTGAATTTATTTGTAATTGGATATTTGAAATTTGATAGGGAAGGGGGGAAAATCAAGACGGGTGGGGGGTATGGGGGGGGAGGGAAACGAGTACCAAGACATGTGAAAGGGTATCAATGTATGTGAATTAATGCACCTTCTGTCTGGCAAATATCATGTAATCCTTTTGCTAATTACAATAAAAAAATGCAAAAAAAAAAGGAAAGCAGAAAATGGTTCTGTCACTCGTGGTATAGCACAAGCCTTGAGTATAGCACTGCCCAAGGACAGTGCTCAGGCTCTGATTGCCTAGAGCTGCATATATATGTATATATAATGTACATATATGCCTATGTAAATATTCACACACATGTATACCATAATTTTGTCAATGAAAAATGTATGAAAAGTAAACTAAAATGAATTTTTTGTTTTTAGGTGGAATGATTCATCTCATATAAATACATTTTAGTGTTTAAACAAAAAAATAAATAAATAAATAAATATAGGGTACATTCTTTGTTACTTAAGTAAGATTGCTCTTTTTTTCTTTTTGCCAGTCCTAGGGCTTGGACTCAGGGCCTAGACATTTTCACTGGACTCGCTTGCCCAAGGTGAGTGCTCTGCCTCTTGAGACACAGCGCCACTTTTAGCTTTTTTCTGAGTATGCGGTACCGGTGAATAGAACCTAGGTCTTCATGCATTCTAGGTGAGCACTCTACCATTAGGCTACATTCCCAGGCAGTGAGATTCCTCTTACAGTCATTGTATGTTCACAGAGTTTGATCTCACACACTGTAGGGCCCTGGTTGGCTTTGACCTGTGATCCTAAGCCCTGAGCCTCCTAAGTAGCTGAAATTAAGTTGTGAGCCAGCATGATGGCTTCCATTCTTTTTTCTACAAAAATATATGTAGTTATCTAAAATGTATCTGTAGCTGAAAAAAATGAATCTCTCCCAAACAAATTTTCAAAGAAACAACCATCCTATTAAAAGGTGGGCTAAAGACTTAAAAGAGTATTCTCTGAAGAAAAAATTAAAATGGGCTTTAGACACATGAAGAAATGCTCCATATCTCTAGCAATAAGGGAAATGAAAATCAAAACAACTTTGAGATTCCACCTGACTCCAGTCAGAATGGCCATTATCAAAAAATCTAATAAGAGATACTGGTGGGGAAGTGACCAGGGGGGATCACACCTACACTGTTGGTGTGAGTGTAAACTCGTTCAACCACTAGGGAAAGCAGTGTGGTGGTTCCTCAAAAGACTGAACATAGAGCTCCCCTATGATCCAGCAAATCCACTACTTGGCATCTACCCAATTGTCCAGAAAAAAGGGCATACTAAAGCCACTAGCACAATGATGCTCATGGCAGCACTATTTACTATAGCAAAGATATGAAACCAACCCAGATGCCACTCAGTAGATGACTGAATCAAGAAGGTGTGGTACTTATACACAATGGAATGCTATGCTGCCATCAGAAGGAATGACATCGCCCCATTTGTAAGGAAATGGAAAGACTTGGAAAAATTCATATTAAGTGAAGCAAGCCAGACCCAAAGAAACATAAGCTCAATGGTTTCCCTCATTTGTAATAATTAGTTCACATCTAGGACTCTCCTAGCAGAGGATTACAATAACTCAAAAACCTAGGTATATGGTAATATAGGATGAGACTAAATGAAAGGATCTCTAGGATATGGGAACAAGAGCTATATCTTGTGTCATCGTTGCCTTAATCTTGAGTGATTTTTGTCCTTAATCTACTATGTTATTTCTCATCTCTTATTTTGCCCTTTGGTTAATGTCAGATTGTTACTGTATCTGATTTTTTCCCTGGCATATTGTATATATGTTTATTTGTTTATGTCAAATAGGAAAGGGAAGGGGGGAAACAAGATGATTGGGAAGGGGAGGGGAGAGGGAACTGGGGACAAAAACATGTGGAGTGGAATAAATGTGTGAGAAGTAATGCAGTCCACTACCTGTAAATGTAATTGTAACCCCTCTATACATTACCCTGAAAATAAAAAAGAGACTATAAAAATATCTGTAGAAAATGAGTCTGGATGATAGAAACAACCAGATGCCCTACTACAAAAAATGTGATACACACACACACACACACACACACACACACACACACACACAATGGAATGATACATAGCCAACCGACAAGATAAAATAATGGCATTCTCGGGGAAGTGGATGAAAAGGAAAAAAATCATAATAAGTGATTAAGCCAAACTCAAAGGAACATAGGCCCAAGAGTCTCCCTCATTTGTCAAATTCAGTAGAAACCTTTGGCTCTGCTACCAGAGATTTACAATAGAACAAAATCTAGAGACATCGTGACAAATAGTATGACACTAAATGTAAGGACCTCCAAGATGAAGAAACAAAACTCATATAATGAGTGATTGTTGTCCTTAATGAACTATGTGATCTCTTATCTCTTTTGCTATCCCTTGGATATATCATATTGTTACAATATTTCACCTTGTTTTCTGATATATTTCATATGTGCCTAATTGGTTATTTGAAACTGGATAGGGAAGGGGGGAAATGAACATGAGTGGGGGTAGGGGAAGGGAAATGGGGACCATATCATTACATGGGGTATCAAAGTTTGAGAAGTATTGCACCTTTTATCTGGTGAATATAATGTAAGCCTTCTATAAATTACAATAAAAATAAATACATAAAAAGAAGATCTGCACAGAAAAAAATAATAATGGCATTTTTGGGGTAGTGGATGAAATTAGAGTGAATCCTGTTGAGTGAGATAAGTCAAGACCAAGGAACAAAAGGTACATGGTATCCTTAATATATGGATATTGGTTTCAAACACTAGTAGAGCGATGATTGAATAGTTGATACCCAAAGTTCTGGACATAATTTTGGAGATATAAACATAACTACATAGACATAAAAATCTAGGATAGACTATACACTCTATAGACATGTGTTTTATTATAGATTAATCTGTATCTATGACATACAAAGACTCAGCTTAATTTTTACTATATTCTAAAATTTCTGTGCCAGTGATTGTATAGCGATTCCCTTCTTGAATACTTGTTGGATAAACATGACATTTGAAATATGATGTAAAATTCAATGTGAATAAATTTTTTTTAAAAAAGAGGCCAGTGGTAAATACCACTAATGTACTTGCTCTAAGTGGTACGGAAATTTTCTTAATGAATCAAGAAGTTTTATTACATCTTTATGCAATTATTTTAGTTCTGAGTGTTCTACACTCAATGCTACTTCTGGAAAGATGATATAGCTGACTGTGTAGATGGTATGAAGTCATACTGGCCTAAACGTAGAATAAAGCATTGGTAAGTGGCTGTTAGCTGTCCAGATTCTACTGGAATAGGTGGAATGAATTTATTAAGCACAATGCAGGTTCTTAGTCAGATCAGGATCAAGATTATGTGGTTCCATGAGATGAATGAGGAAAGATCAGAAAAATCTACTAAGATATCCAGATATACTTTTGAAACTAAGGTATCTGGACTCCTTTTTTTTTCTTTCTTGGTGGGGAGCTTAAACTTTGGACCTGTGCAAGGTCTCTTAGTTCTTTTCCCTCAAGGCTAATGCTGTACCAGTTTTAGCCACAACTCCACTTAGTTTTTGGGTGGATAAGTGGAGAGAAGAATCTTACAGTTTTTTTGTTTTCGTTTTTTTGCTTGCAAAGGCTTTGAATCACCTTCTCCCTGGCTAGTAGAATGACGATTATGACCCTCCAGCGCCTGGCTAGTGATTTTTTGAAAATTGGACTTTCTTCCAAATCACGTATCTGGTTCCTAGCAAAGTTTTATAGCCTGACTTAAATGTGACAGATTTTTGTCACTTGGAGACACTCTGTGCTGAACGTTAGAAATCTACCAGCTGAGTCACAGTGTCACTTCCAGTTTTTGTTTATGTGGTGCTGAGGAATGGAATCCAGGGTTTCATACATGCTAGGCAAGCTACATTTTCAGCCCAAGGTTTTATGTTTTGTTTTTTCAGTGTTGTTGCTTCTAAGGTACTGTATGATGTTCTTTCATTTTCTTTGCTTTTTATCTCTTTTCTTCTTTTTCCCTTTAGTTTTATTCTCTGTAGTCACAGTGTTGAATTCGGGTACCATGTGTCTTGTACATAGGTTTATGTGATTTGGGGAATGGAGAGGGTATAATAAAATGGTTAAAAAAAAAGGAAAAAGGGTGAACCAATTGAACAGTGATACTTGGAAGACACTAAACGGAAATGAACGGAACAATCTGGGTGGAGAGGTGGCTGAGGGTAGGAAAACAGAGAAAAATGAGGGAGGGGATAACAATTTTCTTAAGAAATGTATTCATTACTTATGTAACCATATGCCAACTATATATTGACTTAACAAAAAAAATTAACTTAAAAAATAATTTAGCCGGGTATGGTTTCTCACACTTGTAAATGTAGCTACTCAAGAGGCTGGGATCCAAGGATAGCAGTTCAAAGTTAGCCTGGGCACTGAAGTCCATGTGACTCTTATCTCCAATTAACCACCAGAAACCCAGAAGTGGCCCTATGGCTCAAGGGATAGGGCAGTAGTATTGAGCTGAAAAGCTCAGTGACAAGACCCAGGTGCAGAATTGCAGTCCCATGACTTGAATGATGAATGATACTAGCCAGGCTCTGTGCGCTCACACTTGGAATCCTATCTACACAGAATCAGGTTTGAATCCAGCCCAAACAAATTGCATGATATTCTGATTTACAGTTCATTACCAAAAATCTGGAAGTGGAGCTGTGGATCAAGTGGTAGAACACTAGCCTGAAGCAAAAAAAAAACATTTAAGGACAGTTCCCAGGCCCTGGGTTCAAGTCCCAGGACTTGCATAAAACAAACAAAATGTGACGCTGAGTCCTCCATCCTTTGGTGTTATAGTTCAATATTCTTGATATGCGTCTTAGAAATTAAGTCCCTAGCAAATACTCTCCCCTGAAATTCTGCTTCATAACTGATTCATAGAATTTCAGCATCATTACTATCACCTTCCAGTTAGCATAGCAGTCTACTACTGAAAATTTGAAGAAAACTTTTGAGTAATCCTAATAAATCTGTGTATCATCTGCACACACATCAAATCAGCAGCAGCTATGTTCTACTATTATCTAAATGTATTTAATCCCTTCTTGAGTTAATGAGCCTTAAAGAGTAAAACATATGTAGTAGTTATGAAACTAACAGTCACCATTCTTCTACCTAATATTGTAATATAAGTTTATAAATGCAAGGACTATTCTGACGTGTGCAGAAGATAGCTTCTAATTATAATATTCTCATGAAGTATAGTTTTTAAGAAACATGTTGCTTGCTTTTGGAAAGCAAAGGCAAGGAAAAATGATATAATTAAGTTCCCTATTTATCAGAAGGAAAATACTATTGGGTTTAGATCAACTTCATTCATTCCGTGCTGATGAAACAAATATTTGCAATTCCTGAGGCCAATCACTTCATTGTGATGCACAATCAGCAAGCTTAGCTCAATCTTCCAAAAAAGGAAAGGAACAAATGAGAAGCAATTAAGGTTTCCAAAATGAACCAGGTGCTGGTGGCAGCTCACACTTGTAATTCTATCTACTCAAGGCCTGAAATCCAAGGATGTGGATTAAGTCTGTCTGGGATGAAAATATTCCTGTCTGAAACATCATCTCTGTTATCACAGCCCAGCTGATACACTCTGCCCAACAGGTTCCAAACACCAAAGTCCATTTCCTATCTGAAATACTAGCAAACATACTCACACATTATTTCCTCTTTGGGAGATACTTGAAACATGTACCAGAAACATTTCCCTGGCTTCAGAGTGGAAGTGGAAATATATACTCACTAGAAGCCCATCTAGTAAATTACAGTCAATCATCTTTCCTCACATCTTGTTAGTTAAATTGAACAATGAGTGTTTGGATCAGAAGCGATGTGTATGAGCATACAGGTTGTAAAAGTACTGTAATCCTAGCTAGTCAAGATAAGCTGAGACCTGAGGATTCCAGTTCAAAATCAGCCATGCAATGAATTCCATAAGATTTTTACCTCTAATTAACCAGCAAAAAACAGAGCGTTGTTTTGTGCTTAAAATGCCACAGGCCTAAGCTTTGCATAAAAGTGCTAAGGCGTAGCATTCAGGATCCCACTCTCTCCACTCCTTTTTAACATAATACTAGAATTCCTAGGCAGTGCAATAAGGCAAGGTGAACACATTTCTCAATGTAATAAAGGCTGTGTATGAGAAACCCACTGCTAGTATTATACTTAATGGTGAAAATCTAAAGCCATTCCCTCTAAAATCAGGAACGAGACAAGGATGCCCACTATCTCCACTCCTTTCTAACATAGTACTAAATTTCCTAGGCAGTGCAATAAGGCAAGAAGCAAGCATAAAGGGGATCCAAGTAGGGAAAGAGGAAATAAAACTATCCCTCATTGCAGATGACATGATTCTGTATTTAAAGAATCCTATAGACTCTAGTCCCAAGCTCCTTGAGCTGATTCAAAGCTTTGGAAGTGTAGCAGGCCATAAAATCAACCCTCACAAATCAACTGCCTTCCTTTACGCCAACCGTGAGAGGAACGAGGCAACAATCAGGAAAGAAACTCCTTTCACCATAGCCTCAAAGAAAGTAAAGTACCTAGAAATTAGCTTAACTAAGAATGTAAAGGACCGTTTACATGAAAAATTTAAAACCCTAAAAAAGGAAATTAAAGCAGAACTAAGGAAATGGAAAAAGCTCCCATGGTCCTGGATTGGAAGAATCAACATTGTGAAAATGACAATCTTCCCAAGGGCTATCTACAAATTCAATGCAATACCCATCAACATCCCAATGTCATTCTTTAAAGAAATAGAAGAGGCAATTCAAAATTTCATATGGAATAATAAAAGACCCCGTATAGCAAAAACACGTCTTAGCAGAAAGAAGAGCGCTGGAGGAATTTCAATTCCAAACTTTAGACTCTATTACAGAGCTATAATTCTCAAAACAGCTTGGTAGTGGCACAAGAACAGGTCTGAGGTCCAATGGAATAGAACTGCAGACCCAGATATTAAACCACAGACCTATGACCACCTAATCTTTGACAAGGGAGCCAAAAAATAGAATGGAAGAAAGATAGCCTCTTCAACAAGTTGTGCTGGCAGAACTGGTTAAGCACCTGCAGAAAACTAAAGTTTGATCCTTCTTTGTCACCTTGCACTAGAATTAACTCCAAATGGATCAAAGACCACTATGGAAGCAGTGTGGCAGTGCCTCAAAAGGCTAAACATAGAACTCCCCTATGACACAGCAATTCCACTACTTGGCATTTACCCAACAATCCAGAAACAAGGGCATACTAAACCCACTACACAACAATGTTCATTGCAGCGCTATTCACCATAGCAAAGATATGGAACCAACCCAGATGTCCCTCAGTTGATGAGTGGATCAACAAGTTATGGTATTTGTACACAATGGAATTCTATGCTGCTGTCAGAAAGAATGACAACGCCCCATTTGTTAGGATATGGAAAGACTTAGAAAAAATCATATTAAGTGAAGTAAGCCAGACTCAAAGGAACTTAGGCTCAGTGGTTTCCCTCATTCTTCATAATCAGTAGAAACCTTGGGCTCTACTAGCAGAGATTTGCAATAGAGCAAAAGGCCATATATAAGGACATATAATGTGAAGCTAATTGAAAGGACTCCCAGGATATTGAAACAAAAGCCATATAATGAATGATTGTTGTCCTTAATGTACTATGTTGTCTCTCATCTCCTTTGCTGTCCCTTGGTTATCCCATATTGGTATAGTATCTCACTTTGTTATCTGATATATTGAATTTATTTGTATTTGGATATTTCACATTTGATAGGGAAGGGGGGAAAACCAAGACGGGTTGGGGGTGTGGGGTTGGAGGGAAATGGGTAATAACACATGTGAAAGGGTATCAATGTATGTGAATTAATGCACCTTCTATCTGGCAAATATCATGTAACCCTTTTACTAATTACAATAAAAACATGATTAAAAAAAGAAAGTTGTAGTGTGTGGGGAGGATGATGGGGTCAAATACATTTCTTCTTAGAAATTTACCTCATCTGGTTGCCCTGGATTTTCCTGGCTTTCTTCTTAGAGAAAGGCCTGTTATACTGGATTTGTGGCTTGGCAAACATCTAGCATGTACATCTTCGAGTAAGACATCCACAACTTCCATGCCTGAGACTCGACTTTCCTGACCTTTGGCAACAGCACAGCAACATCTTTCTTCCTCCTGAGCCACAGGCCAAGTGAGCTGGCTTGAGCTGGTTATTAGTTACAGTGTCTTGGTTACCAGCGTTCCATATTCTGTTCCATTGTGAGGGGGGCAGGGTCACTTTTCAGGGCCCAATGACCAAAGATCCTTGCTCATAGAAGACCTCACCAAAGACATACTGGAGGCTGAATCTCTCCTCCAATCTCACAATATACATGTGGATGTAGTAACAGCACATCTTATTTGTCCAATCCCAATGTCTTCCACTAGGCCCAACTACCAGTCTGGTCTCAGGCTCAAGGAGCCTTTCTTATGTAAGATCCAAACTTAAGGGTCAATATTGCCCTCATCCCTTACAAAACATTTGCTTCACAGTGCCTTCTCTGCCTGCATTTTGCCCCTTGTCGAATTTTTTTTCCTTTTTGCTATCCTTGGGACTTGACCTCAGAGTGTGAACATTGTTCTTGGGCTTTCTTTAGGCTTTAGCTGTCCCACCGAACCAAACCACCACTTGCAGCGTTTTCTATGTATGTGGTAATGAGTAATCAAACCTGAGTCTTTTTGCGTGGTAGCCAAGGACTCTACCACTAGGTCAAACACACAGGGCATCTTGCACATATTTTTGACGTCAATCTACTAGGATATTATAAGGTTTCTGTATCCTAATCAAATTTTTCCTGATGATTAGCTTTGCCGTCTTGTGTAAAAAATGCAAGAGGGAAAAACACAGAAGAATTAGTGAAATTTAAAAAAAAGCATTACACACATAGATAAGTGTTCATTCTTTGTAGGAGAAAGGATATTTTGATAGGATGATGATGACTTTATAATTACTATGTCAGGGTTGAGAGTTTGGCATAGTGGTAGAGTGCTTGCCTAGCATCCATGAAGATTTGGGTTTGATTGCTCAGTATCACATAGATAGAAAATCTAGATGTGTACTGTGGCTCAAGTGGCAGAGGCACTATAATCATATTAAGTAGTAATCTTGCTCCCATTTTCAAATGGGCAGAACAAGAAACTCAAGAAAAATGTCAAATCAAGAAACATCCCCCACCCAATGTAAACAGACAATGGAACAGTCACTGGCAAACCTAGAGGAGAGTCTTCCAAGTGCTACACAAATGCAATTGATAAACATCATTAATGGAAAATGTGAAAATATAAAGAAAGAGATAATGGAGGAAGCCATAGCTGAACAAGAGGAAAGCATAAACAAGGTGATAAGTGAAAAAGAAGAAGCCATAAAGTAGGCCATAAGAAAGGTTTTTCAAAGAAAGATGGATGAATTCATAAAATCCACAAATAAAAACGTGACCAAACTCCAGCAAATGTCCAAAGAAAATAAAGCTTCTGAGCTAACCACTCAAAAGGAAATCAAGGAGATAAAGAAATCCATACATGATCTAAAACAAGAGATGCAAGGCATCAAAAGGGAACAATTAGAAGCAAGGGCGATGAAAAATAAATTAGATAGCTTTGATAGCAGGTTAGACAATGCAGAGGAGAGAATTTCCGGGGCTGAAGATAATTTAGTTATTATAGAGAAAGAACAGAAAATGAGTCAATCCAAATCTAGGAAAATTGAGAGATCGCTTCAGGAGGTCCAAGATACAATTAGGAAGCCTAATTGAAGGCTAGTTGGTATTGAGGAGGGCATGAAGAAACAGGCCAATGGTATTGGAAATATACTTCAGGGAATCATCTCAGAGAATTTCCCAAATATCCAGAAGGGCAGGCCCATTCAGATACGAGAAGATTTTAGAACCCCAAACAGACCTGACCAGAAAAGAACATCCCACCGCCACATTGTGATCCGAAGTGGATCAATAGAAACGAAAGGAAAGATCCTAAAGGCAGCCAGGGAAAAGGGATCAGTAACCTATAAAGGCAAACCAATCAGAATAACCCCAGATTTCTCAGCAGAGACCATGCAAGCACGAAGTGACTGGAAGCATATATGTCATGCCCTTAAATCAAATAACTACCAACCAAGAATATTGTAGCCAGCTAAGCTCTTATTCATAACTCAGGGAACAATAAAAACATTCCATTCCAGGGAAAAGCTGCAACAGTATGTCGAAACAAAACCAACACTACAGAGAATTCTCAAAGATGCTCTATACATAGAAAACCAAAATAAATGCAATATAGGGAAAGAAATGGCACCTAAACAGCATACCATCTAAGGACCACAAGAACTGTCAAGACACAGGCCCTACTAAAAGCTCTTAAAAATGGTAGGAACTAATAAATATCTCTCAATCCTAACTCTCAATATCAATGGACTTAACTCCAATTAAACGGCATAGGCTGTCTAGTTGGATCAAAAAGCAAGAGCCATCGTTCTGCTGTCTTCAAGAGACACATCTTACCCCAAAACAATCATCTTTTGAAAGTGAGAAGTTGGAATAAACTCTATCAAGCTAACTGCCCCCATAAACAGCCTGGAGTTGCCATCCTCATATCAGATACAATAGACTTCAAACTAAAATTAGTAAGAAAAGACAAAGAAGGTTACTACATACTACTAAAGGGATCTTTCCTCCAGGAAGACATAATGATCCTAAATATTTACACACCCAATCCCGGAGCTCCAAACTTTATCAAGCAAACTTTACTTATACTGAAACCATACCTAGATCGAAATACAGTGATTGTTGGTGAGTTTAACACACTACTCTCACCTATGGACAGATTAACAAGGCAAAACTCAACAGAGAAACCTTAGACCTGAACAACTATATAGACCAACTAGATCTAACAGACATCAGCAGAATATTCCACACAGTAACAACACAATATACGTTTTTCTCAGCAGCACATGGAACATTTTCCATAATAGACCACATCTTAGGCCATAAAACAAACCTGGACAGATTCAGAAACACTGAAATTATTCCATGCACACTCTCAGACCATAAAGGCATCAAATTGGTACTGAACATACATCTCCACCAACGAAAACCCTGTAACTCATGGAGACTGAACAACACATTGTTGAATCAAAAACAATGGGTAATGGAAGAGATCAGAACAGATATCCAACTGTTTATGAAATTTAACAATAAGGAGCACACAGATATCAACTCCTTAGGGACACAACAAAGGCAGTACTCAGAGGAAAATTTATAGTGTTGAGTGCCTACAACAGCAAGTTGGAAAAATGGCAAATCAACTAGTTAATGTCTCACTTTAACCTCCTGGAAAAAGAGCAACAAACCAACCCTAAACCCATTAGGAGAAAGCAAATTATTAAAATCAAAGCAGAATTAAATGATTTGGAATAAAAAAAACCTATAGAAAGAATCAACAAAACAAGTAGTTGGTTATTTGAAAGAATTAACAAAATTGAGAAGCCCTTAGCAAATCTTACCAAGAAAAACAAGAGAGCATATCGAAATAAACAAAATCGCAAATGAAAATGGTAATATCACGACAGAAATTACCAAGATCCAGAATATCATGAGGGAATACTTCTGAAAACTTTACGCTTAGAAATTTGAGAAACTAGAAGAAATGGATGAATTCCTAGACAATATTAACATACGCACACTGAACCAAGAAGAGCTAACCCAACTCAACAGGCCTATTTCAAGCTCTGAAATAGAAATGGAAATTAGACAACTTCCACTTAAAAAGAGCCCAGGGCCAGATGGATTCACAGCTGAATTCTATAAGGTCTTCAAAGCAGAGCTCACACCAATACTCCTCAAGCTCTTCAACGAAATTGAAAATGAAGGTTGTTTACCAAACTCATTCTGTGAAGCCAGTATATCCCTCATCCCCAAACCAGACAGAGATTCATCAAAGAAAGAGAACTATAGACCCATTTCTTTGATGAAAATCGATGCAAAACTTCTCAACAAAATACTGGCCAACCGTCTACAACAACTCATCAAAAATTATACACTATGATGAAACTGGATTCATCACAGGGAGGCAAAGCTGGTTCAACATACACAAATCAATTAATATAATTCAACACATCAACAGGAGCAAGGACAAAATCACATGATCGTCGCCATAGATGCGGAAAAGGCATTTGACAAGATCCAAAACCCCTTTCTGTTAAAAGATGTGGAGAAACTAGGACTCCATGGAACATTACTCAATGTAATAAAGGCTGTGTATGAGAAACCCACTGCTAGTATTCTATTTAATGGTGAAAATCTAAAGCCATTCCCTCTAAAATCAGGAACGAGACAAGGATGCCCACTCTCTCCACTCCTTTCTAACATAGTACTAAATTTCCTAGGAAGTGCAATAAGGCAAGAAGCAAGCATAAAGGGGATCCAAGTAGGGAAAGAGGAAATAAAACTATCCCTCTTTGCAGATGACATGATTCTGTATTTAAAGAATCCTATAGACTCTAGTCCCAAGCTCCTTGAGCTGATTTCAAAGCTTTGGAAGCGTAGCAGGCCATAAAATCAACAATCACCAATCAACTGCCTTCCTTTACGCCAACAGTGAGAGGAACGAGGCAATAATCAGGAAAGAAACTCCTTTCACAATAGCCTCAAAGAAAATAAAGTACCTAGGAATTAGCTTAACTAAGAATCTCAAGGACCGTTTAGATGAAAACTTTAAAACCCTAAAAAAGGAAATTAAAGCAGAACTAAGGAAATGGAAAAACCTCCCATGCTCCTGGATTGGAAGAATCAACATTGTGAAAATGACAATCTTGCCAAGGGCTATCTACAAATTCAATGCAATACTCATCAACATCCCAATGTCATTCTTTAAAGAAATAGAAGAGGCAATTCAAAATTTCATATGGAATAATAAAAGACCCCGTATAGCAAAAACACGTCTTAGCAGAAAGAAGAGCGCTGGAGGAATTTCAATTCCAAACTTTAGACTCTATTACAGAGCTATAATTCTCAAAACAGCTTGGTAGTGGCACAAGAACAGGTCTGAGGTCCAATGGAATAGAACTGCGGACCCAGATATTAAACCACAGACCTATGACCACCTAATCTTTGACAAGGGAGCCAAAAAATAGAATGGAAGAAAGATAGCCTCTCCAACAAGTTGTGCTGGCAGAACTGGTTAAGCACCTGCAGAAAACTAAAGTTTGATCCTTGTTTGTCACCTTGCACTAGAATTAACTCCAAATGGATCAAAGACCTGGTGGTAAAACCGACACACTGAAAAGTTTACAGGAAGCAATAGGAGATACACTAGGCCTCCTTGGCAGAGGTCGAAACTTTCTTAATAAGGATCAAGAATCACAACAAATCAGAGAAAGGCTGGATAAGTTGGACGGCATTAAACTGCAGAGCTTTTGTATGGCAACGGATATAGCTAGTAAACTAATCAGGAAGCCTACAGAGTGGGAGAAGATCTTCACCAACCAAACAACGGACAAAGGCCTCATATCTAAAATATCAACAACTCAAAAAATTGAATCACTCCAAAACTAACCTCCAAAATAACACCCATCCCATTAAAAAATGGGCCAAAGACTTAAAGAGAGTCTTCTCTGAAGAAGAAACAAAAATGGCCTATAGACACATGAAGAAATGCTCCACATCTCTGGTCATAAAAGAATTGCATATCAAAAGAACTCTAAGATTCCACCTCACTCCAGTTAGAATGGCCAGGATCAGGAAAATGAATGACAACAGATGCTGGAGGGGATGTGGCCAGGAGGGATCACTACTACACTGTTGGTGGGAGTGCAAACTCGTTCAACCACTATGGAAAGAGTGTGGCAGTGCGTCAAAAGGCTAAACATAGAACTCCCCTATGACCCAGCAATTCCACTACTTGGCATTTACCCAACAATCCAGAAACAAGGGCATACTAAACCCACTAGCACAACAATGTTCATTGCAGCGCTATTCACCATAGCAAAGATATGGAACCAACCCAGATGTCCCTCAGTTGATGAGTGGATCAACAAGTTGTGGTATTTGTACACAATGGAATTCTATGCTGCTGTCAGAAAGAATGACAACGCCCCATTTGTTAGGATATGGAAAGACTTAGAAAAAATCATATTAAGTGAAGTAAGCCAGACTCAAAGGAACTTAGGCTCAGTGGTTTCCCTCATTCGTCATAATCAGTAGAAACCTTGGGCTCTACTTGCAGAGATTTGCAATAGAGCAAAAGGCCATATATAAGGACATATAATGTGAAGCTAATTGAAAAGACCCCCAGGATATTGAAACAAAAGCCATATAATGAATGATTGTTGTCCTTAATGTACTATGTTGTCTCTCATCTCCTTTGCTGTCCCTTGGTTATCCCATATTGGTATACTATCTCACTTTGTTATCTGATATATTGAATTTATTTGTATTTGGATATTTGAAATTTGATAGGGAAGGGGGGAAAACCAAGACGGGTGGGGGGTGTGGGGTTGGAGGGAAATGGGTAATAACACATGTGAAAGGGTATCAATGTATGTGAATTAATGCACCTTCTATCTGGCAAATATCATGTAACCCTTTTACTAATTACAATAAAAAAATGAAAAAAAAAGAAAGTTGTAGTGTGTGGGGAGGATGATGGGGTCAAATACATTTCTTCTCAGAAATTTACCTCATCAGTTGCCCTGGATTTTCCTGGCCTTCTTAGAGAAAGGCCTGTTATACTGGATTTGTGGCTTGGCAAAGATCTAGCATGTACATCTTCGAGTAAGACATCCACAACTTCCATGCCTGAGACTCGAGTTTCCTGACCTTTGGCAACAGCACAGCAAATATTCCTTCCTCCTGAGCCCAGGCCAAGTGAGCTGGCTTGAGCTGGTTGTTAGTTACAGTGGCTTGGTTACCAGGGTTCCATATTCTGTTCCATTGTGAGGGAGGCAGGGTCACCTTTCAGGGCCCAATAACCAAAGATCCTTGCTCACAGAAGACCTCACCAAAGACATACTGGAGGCTGAAAGTCTCCTCCAATCTCACAATATACATGTGGATGTAGTAAACAGCACACCTTATTTGTCCATTCCCAATGTCTTCCACTAGGCCCAACTACCAGTCTGGTCTCAGGCTCAAGGAGCCTTTCTTAGGTAAGATCCAAACTTAAGGGTCAATATTGCCCTCATCCTTTACAAAACATTTGCTTCACAGTGCCTTCTCTGCCTGCATTTTGCCCCTTGTCGAATTTTTTTTTGTTTTGGCTAGTCTTGGGACTTGATCTCGGAGTGTGAACATTGTTCTTGGGCTTTCTTTAGGCTTTAGCTGTCCCACCGAGCCACAGCACCACTTGCAGCGTTTTCTATGTATGTGGTAATGAGGAATCAAACCTGAGTCTTTTTGCGTGGTAAGCAAGGATTCTACCACTAGGTCAAACACACAGGACATATTGCATATATTTTTGATGTCAATCTACTAGGATATTATTAGGTTTCTGTATCCTAATCAATTTTTTCCTGATGATTAGCTTTGCTGTCATGTGTAAAAAATGCAAGAGGGAAAAACACAGAAGAATTAGTGAAATTTAAAAAAAAGCATGACACACATAGATAAGTGTTTATTCTTTGTAGGAGAAAGGATATTTTGAAATGACGATGATGACCTTATAATTGCTATGTCAGGGTTGAGAGTGTGGCATAGTGGTAGAGTGCTTGCCTAGCATCCATGAAGATCTGGGTTTTATTGCTCAGTATCACATAGATAGAAAATCTAGATGTGGCACTGTGGCTGAAGTGGCAGAGGGCTAGACATGAGAAAACCCGAGGACAGTGCTCAGGCTCTGAATCCCAGCCCCAAGACTGGCAGAAAGATAAAAGAAAATAAAAATGCTTTTTACGAGCTAATACACTCACAGCATTTGCTTCTGAAATCTTCACTTCTGCATCTTGTGAAATACCCCTTTCCCTCAACGTAAACAAGAAAAACAGATCCATCTCATGGTCCACTGTGAGGCCACTGGTTGGGCTAAGAGCTAGTCGTGCAGCAACACATAAGTTTTATTCTAATACTTTCCAAAGTTTGTACTCAAATATGCTACCTACTTACCAACTTAGGTCAGTTATCCTTATGCTATACATTTTCTTCAGGACTACAATATTCTTACACTCCTACGTTAATGCTGTTGTACCTCCCCTGACCTCTCTCATTCTTTTTTTCTATCTCTGGACCTCTGCTCGTCTTTCAACCCTTATACTGCACGGATCTACACTTGATGGCTGTTGAGCAATATTGTATATGTAGGTGGTTAATTATTCTCTAGGCTCAGAGGGACTTAAAGACAATAGAGATTGGATTGAGAGGCTTATTGTTTTGGGTATAAATCGTTTATCAGTGGTTGTATTAGACTGGTCTGTAAGTGCACAAAATGAAATAGTGATAATGCCAATCAAAACTTGTGAGCATCTAGTGTCTACCAGCTACAGAGGTCTAGGTTGGTTATATCTGAAAAACTATAATCATATTTAGTAGTAATCTTGCTCCCATTTTCAAATGGGCAGAACAAGAAACTCAAGAAAAATGTCAAATCAAGAAACAACATCCCCACCCAATGTAAACAGACAATGGAACAGTCACTGGCACACCTAGAGGAGAGTCTTCCAAGTGCTACACAAATCCAATTGATAAACATCATTAATGGAAAATGTGAAAATATAAAGAAAGAGATAATGGAGGAAATCATAGCTGAACAAGAGGGAATCATAAACAAGGTGATAAGTGAAAAAGAAGAAGCCATAAAGGAGGCCATAATAAAGGATTTTCAAAGAAAGATGGATGAATTCATAGAATCCACAAATAAAAACCTGACCAAACTCCAGCAAATGTCCAAAGAAAATAAAGCTACTGAGCTAACCACTCAAAAGAAAATGAAGGAGATAAAGAAATCCATACATGATCTAAAACAAGAGATGCAAGGCATCAAAAATGAGCAATTAGAAGCAAGGGAGATGAAAAATAAAGTAGATAGTTTGATAGCAGGTTAGACAATGCAGAGGAGAGAATTTCTGGGGCTGAAGATAATTTCGTTATTATAGAGAAAGAACAGAAAATGAGTCAATCCAAATCTAGGAAATATGAGAGAGCGCTTCAGGAGGTCCAAGATGCAATTAGGAAGCTTAATTTAAGGCTAGTTGGTATTGAGGAGGGCATGAAGAAACAGGCCAATGGTATTGGAAATATACTTCAGGGAATCATCTCAGAGAATTTCCCAAATATCCAGAAGGGCAGGCCCATCCAGATACAAGAAGCTTTTAGAACCCCAAACAGACCTGACCAGAAAAGAACATCCCACCGCCACATTGTGATCCGAACTGGATCAATAGAAACGAAAGAAAAGATCCTAAAGGCAGCCAGGGAAAAGGGATCAGTAACCTATAAAGGCAATCCAATCAGAATAACCCCAGAATTCTCAGCAGAGACCATGCAAGCACAAATTGACTGGAAACATATATGTCATGCCCTTAAATCAAATAACTACCAACCAAGAATACTGTAGCCAGCTAAGGTCTCATTCATAACTGAGGGAACAATAAAAACATTCCATTCCAGGGAAAAGCTGCAACAATATGTTGCAACAAAACCAACACTACAGAGAATTCTCAAAGATGCTCTATACATAGAAAACCAAAATAAATGCAATATAGGGAAAGAAATGGCACCTAAACAGCATACCATCTAAGGACCACAAGAACTGTCAAGACACAGGCCCTACTAAAAGCTTTTAAAAATTTTAGGAAATAATAAATATATCTCAATCCTAACTCTCAATATCAATGGATTTAACTCTCCAATTAAACGGCATAGGCTGTCTAGTTGGATCAAAAAGCAAGAGCCATCGTTCTGCTGTCTTCAAGAGACACATCTTACCCCAAAACAATCATCTTTTGAAAGGGAGAAGTTGGAATAAACTCTATCAAGCTAACTGCCCCCATAAACAGGCTGGAGTTGCCATCCTCATATCATATACAATAGACTTCAAACTAAAATTAGTAAGAAAAGACAAAGAAGGTGACTACATACTACTAAAGGGATCTTTCCTCCAGGAAGACATAACGATCCTAAATATTTACACACCCCTTTGAAGATTCTCAAAAGATTGAAGATTCTGCCAGTGTAAGTTAGATTCCGGCGTTGATATTAAATAATGAAACGAGTAGGGATTTATATTTGAAATATCACTGTTGACAAAATCTAACACACATTTGCTTAGTATTTGCTTTTAATTTCCCAAGAAGTTCAGTACAAGCTAACATGTGTGGCATATATCGACTGGGAGAAATGATTCAGAATATGTGACTCATTTGAACAGGAGTCAGTGAAAAGATACAGAAGCAGGATACCCATATTGTGATAATTTGTATCTTTTGCATATTTTGTGTTTGTTATTAATTCCATTTGTAGTGTACATTTCTAGGTAAAAACTTTTAAAATGTTTCCAATTTGTTATTTCAACAGCAAAAAAAGACATTTATATGCCTGATAAAATTCACAGAATCCAAATTTTTCCATATTATTTTTTGTTTTTTATTTTTTTTTGGTGGGTCATAGATCTTGAACTCAGCCTGGGCACTATCCCTGAGCTCTTCAGCTCCAGGCTACCACCTTACCCTGGAGCCAAGCCCCAATTCCCATTTTCTAAAGGTAAATTGGAGATAAGAGTCTCACGTCTTTTTGTGCCAGGATGGCTTTAAACCTTGATCCTCAGATCTCAGCCTCCTGAGTAGCTAGGATTATAGAAGTGAGCCACCACCCCATCATGCTCAGCTTTCTGTTTTTGTTTAAACAAGCCCTTTTGCTGGAACTCGGTCTGAGCACTGTCCTTCAGCTTTCCTCAAGCCTAGTGATCTACTTGAGCCACAGCACTACTTCTAGTTTTTTCTGTGTATGTGGTACTGCGGAATTGAACCTTCGTCTTCATGCAAGCACTCTACAACTATGCCAAACTCCCAGCCCCTCCACATTAGTTTTTATGATAGATCTTTCCATGCATCTAGGATGGCTAGAAATCTTTCTTGAGTTTCCCAAGATCAGGGAGTATAGGTGTGTCCCATCCTGTGTGGCTACATAACCATTGTTTAGGGTACAGTTCTCTCTTCATTCTACCCATCTAGAGCAATTTTCATCTTCCATGTATAATCATTAAACATTCAGCTCCTGTTCCTCTCTACTCCATTCTCTGGAACCATCGTGCTTTTTGGCTCTAAGGGTTTGTTGATCCTTGGAAGCTCTGGAAGGGAAAACATACCCTAGCTCTTCCTTTATGACTGCTGTATTTTTAGTTTACTGTAATCAAGATTCATCTGTAAAATATAGTAAAATGTTCTTCCTTTTCAATGCATTGTTTTGCATATTTCTATCTTTTGATTATTATTAATAGTTGTGAATGGATTCTCCACATATTTGTTGTAGTCTCTGCTTTCTCCTCCGTTAGGTACAAATCTAGAAATAGAAGTGTTGGACCATATTTCTATGTAATTCTATATTTAGTACTTTTTTAGCATTCTCCACGCAATTTTTGATTGTTTTATATTCCTTGCAGAACTATTCCAAAGTTCTACTTCTTCTCACTTCCTTCCCAGTAATAGTTAGACTTTCAAAGTTGTTTTTTTCTATTCGTGTGTGTGTGTGTTTGTGTGTGTGTATGTGGATCTTTTTGTTTAAAACTATATTTATATGAACATATTTAAAGTAATGATTTCATCGTAATTTTAATTTTTCTCATGACTGTTAATATTGAACTTCTTTCTACATTTTGAACTACTATTTCTATATATACTTTTTAGAAAATCCTCTCCAATCTCCAATTTTTTTCCCTTTTTTTGTGGGGTAGTGGGGAAAGTCATGGGGCTTGGACCTTGATCTCTTTAGTTTAAGGCTATTGTCCTACCCTGAGTATTGCCCCTCAGTTCTTCTGCTCACAGCTCCCTACCCCTCTTCCCACTATATACAGAACAAAGGTCATCCTCAGTCTTTTTGAAAAAGTAAGACATACAGTAAATTTGTAGTATAAAACAGCAAGAAATAAATTTCTTGCCAGGTGCAGTGACTTCTACCTGTAATCCTAGCTACTCAGATATCAGGCTGATATCTAAAGATTTGGTTCAAAGCCAGCCTGGGCATTAGAAAGTCTATGAGACTCTCATCTACAGTTAACCACTAGAATATGGGAAATGGCACTGTGGCTTCATAGGTAGGGTGATAGCCTTGAGTTGAAGAGCTCAGGAACAGTGCCCAGGCCAAGAGTTCAAGCCTTACAAATCCCCCAGCCAAAAAAAAAGAAAAAAAATTTCTTCCGAAGTGACTATTATGCCAGACATAGAACATTAACATTCTGGGTGTACTTCACTGTACTATTACTTGATACCCTAAGATTTTGCAATATTCTCACAGTACCAGCATATGTCATCATATAATGTAGTTCTTTTTCAATGGAATAATTCCATGTATAACCTAAATCTACTCCCCCGACTTATTTTTGTCAATACCTCAATTGCTCTACCATGATATGCCGCAAGCCATTAAACATTTTATGGTGGGTAATTGGAAAGGAGTCTCATGGAATTTTGTGCCAGGCTGGCTTTGAACCATGGTCCTCAGATCTCAGTCTCCTGAGTAGCTAGGATGACAGGCGTGAGCCACCAAAACCTGGCTTGCCTTTTTATTTTGTTGTGGGTCTTGGGACTTGAACTCTGGGCCTAGGCACCATCCCTAAGTTTTTCAGGTCAATATTTCATGTAAGTCTAAACATTCAAGTAAAGGAATAAAAGTCCAACAAAAAAAGAATAAAATTCCAGACATGGTGTGTTTATAACTCGGTGTTAATTACTTGATGAAAATGTGCCATTCCAGAAGATGGTGTCATTTGATGATATAGCTGTGGATTTCAGCTGGGAGGAGTGGCAGCATCTGGACAATGCTCAGAGGACCCTGTACAGAGATGTAATGCTGGAGACCTAGAGCAACCTGGTGTCCTTAGGTGAGCAAAAGTCAAATTCACTTGCAAGGCCAAGTGCCTTGTTATTTTGCAGATACGTGAATGTTTATCAAACTTTCAATACTATTTAAATGAAAGATTCCAGGCCCTGAGAAGTATCATTACTTTCTAAAGAAAACCTAAGGTAATTTTGTACTCATTCTTCAGGATACCTTCAGGATACTTTGACAACAGTTCTAAATTATGTTTCCTCTAATGGAGACGACATTCCAAACTTACACAGTAATTGTAAGTGGATAAACAATCCAGAATAGAATATATATCATTATTGGAAATAGGATCTACAAATCACTAAACAGTGAGTTTATAATGGAAACCTGGCACTAGGTGCAATGTTTCATGTCTGTAATCTTAAAATATTCGGGAGGAAGAAATCTAAGAATTCTAATTTGAAGTCAGCAATGGCATAAAAATTGCCATGAAACTCTATAACTCCAAGTAACCCCTCAAAAATGTTAGTGGAGTGTCAAGAGTTTGACTTTGTGGTTGAGTGCTTGCCTAGCATGCATGAAGACCTATGCATGTAAGTGGAGCTGGGACTCAAACTGGTATTTTTCTAGCCTTGAGCAAGACAGCTAAGTTTATGCCATACAAAATGAATCCAGAGCCAGTGAGAAATGAGAAAAAAGATTTAATAGATAACTTGTGAGTAGGATGTCTGCGAACTTAAAGCGATGATGACACAGCATAAGCAATAATTCTTTACTGTTTCTAATTTACAGGGCCCTGTGTTCCCAAACCTGTATTAATTGACAAGCTAGAGCACTGTGCAGAACTCTGGATAGGAAATTCCTCTGACAAGAATATTACAGGTGAGTGAATGCATCTTCATATTGATGTTGGAGCATGAGCCCCATTGGTAAGTTCATGTTGTGATGTACTGAGCAATAATATTCTTAGTTACCCTAAATTCTGTGTGGAACCTATGGAATTCTTTGTGAATGAATCAAGAATCATTTTCTTTTCCCAATCCTATGGTGGGTCTCAGGGCCTGAGCATGGTCCTTGGGTTTTCTCAAGGCTAGATCTCTATTTCTTGAGTCATATCACCACTTCTGGCTTTTTCTTTGTATGTAGTACCAAGGAACTGAACCAGGTCTTTGTGCATGCTAGCCCAAACCCCCGGCACCAAGAATCATAGGGTGATATAATGAATTCTATGTGGCAGTAGAGTTAAAGTTAGATTTCTCTGTAGAAATCACTGTGGAACAAAATAAAATGAGAAAGCCTTGAGCCCGTGGCTCATGCCTGTAATACTAGCTACTTA
The DNA here is from genome assembly GCF_031878675.1 of Megascapheus bottae. Taxonomy (NCBI): domain Eukaryota; kingdom Metazoa; phylum Chordata; class Mammalia; order Rodentia; family Geomyidae; genus Megascapheus; species Megascapheus bottae. Next base: position 703,028 of record NW_028327641.1, on the reverse strand, counting down.
GGAGGCTGAGATCTGAGGATCAAGGTTCAAAGGCTGACCTATCACAAAAACACCTTAGACACTTCTGTCCAATGAACCAATAGAAAATGAGAAGTGGGTTTGAGGATAAAGACATAGGGCAGTAGCCTTGAGCTGAAGAGCTCAGGAAGAACAGCCAGGTCTAGAATTCAAGTCCCATGACTGCAAAACAAGAAAGAAGGAAAGAAAGAAAGAAAGAAAGAAAGAAAGAAAGAAAGAAAGAAAGAAAGAAAGAAAGAAGAAAGAGGGAAGAAAGACGGAAGGAAGGAAAGGAAGGAAGAAAGAAAGAAAGAAAGAAAGAAAGAAAGAAAGAAAGAAAGAAAGAAAAAAAGAAAAAAAGAAAAAAAGAAAGAAAGAAAGAAAGAATAATATTTCATTTCTTTAAAACTAAGACTATAAATGATTGAGCAAACAAGGAATAAGTCAGGGCATTATTCTCTGATAAGTATAATATCTTTTTGCTGGTAGGAAGAGACTGGTATTCAGAACCAGACCTTTCCACCAGAAATTGAGCCTAGTGATAGAGTGCTTGCCTAGCATGCACAAAGACACAGGTTTGATTCCTTATTACCACATACATAGAAAAAGCCAGAAGTAATGACTTCATTGGTAGGGTTCTAGTCTTGAGAAAACCCAAGGACAGTAGTTAGGTCCTAAGTTCAAACCCAGGAATGGAAGGAAAAAAACAACAACAAAGTTTCAATCAACATAAGAAAATTAACTAGACAATGAGCTGGAGATTTTCTGGTCTTCCATGGTTCTGAGGGACAGGAGTGTTAGAAAAGGAATTTTTATAAGACTTCAAATGGAAAGAAACAAATTTCAAAATTCCCAAAAATACCTAAATTGAGACTTTAGTGAGAAGTTGTAACTGAAGGGATGTAGGTGTAAGTACTTACTCTCAAGAATCGTTCTTGCTTGGATCAAAGGCAAACAGACATATAAACCAAATTTGTGGCCGCTGAATCTAGAAAAAATTCGTGTTCCTCACTTAATGGTTAATAAGCAAACAGCATTGAAACTGGGTAAGGTAATCCTATCTGCTACTCAGGACCTGAGACTCTTATCTGTAGTTAACTCTAGAAAACAGGAAGTGGGACTGTAGACCAAGGTTAGGGGTTATAGTCTTCTGCTGAAGTTTTCAGGGACAGGGCCGAGGCCTATGAACTACAAAAAAAAAAGAAAAGAAAAGAAAAGAAAGTTTTAAAAAGATGCAAAACAGCACAATATTTAGATTATTTCTCAAAAATAAAAGAAAGGCAGATATTCCTCAATGTATAAACAAAACAGTATTTAAAAAAAAAACAGCTGCAGGTATATTATAGGTATTACTCAGCTTAAAACTGTAGCAATACATAGTTGGGTAATTTCAATAAATATTTCCTGTGATATAAAAAGAGAATAAAACACAGAAAAACATTATTGGTCATTATAAAATATCATTTTCTTAATATGTTAGGGAGAAAAGCATATATTTCTCATAAATCAATTTCCACTTTTATATTTTAAAATATCTAACACTTAGGATGGGAAAGTAAAGTCATTACCTTTACAGTAAGGAATATTTGTATCTCATGTATGTTTGTGTCTTTTTTTTCTATGACTCATTTTAGATGTCCAGGTAATGGAAAATGTGTTCAAGACCTGCCAGGAAAGTCCACATGAATGTCTTTGTGAAGTAGCAGTTGCAAGTAGTATCGAAGTGGAGGAAAACGTGAGATTAGCAACAACTTTAAATTTGAGCTCTACACATAATCCAGAGCTGATTAGTAATAACGGTAACAACTTAGGGGTGAGGACTGAGGAGTTCATTAAGTGTCAGAACATGCTTCTGTCTCCTAAGCCTGATGAGATGCATGCTGCTTATAGATCTCTTATGTCTCCTGTTCTTAAAAAATCCATCGGATATTCAGAGCATTTTATTCATGATTGTGACAGTCCAAAAGATCTGCAGTATCATAATTCTGTTCTCCCTGCCCAAGAAATTCTTCAGGGAGGGAGGAAAACTGCTAAATGTACTGTGTGATGAAAAATATTGTACTTAACACCGACCATCACTACACATCCGAAAATGTACACAGGAGAGACTCCTCATACATGTAGTGAATGTGAGAAATCTTCAGTAATGAAATACGCCTTACAATACCTCAGAGCAAATATCCTGAGATATGTGATGCGTACATCAAGTGTGAAAATTAATTTCTGAGAAGTCAGACCTGACGCTCCAACCTCGATCTCCAAGAGAAGACAAACCTTATGAATATGAGGAACGTAATAAAATTTCTGCCCAGAATTCAGCTCTCAGCACACATCAGAGATCTCACTCAGAAGAGAAATATTATGAATTGGATAAATGTGGGAAGACTTTTAGAGTGAAATCATACCTCACTTTGCACCAGAGAAGACACACAGAAGAGAAACCTTATGAATGTAACAAATGTGAAAAGTCTTTCACCCAGAAGATACACCTTCGAGTTCATCAAATAACACACACAGGAGAGAAATCTTATAAGTGTAATGAATGTGGAAAGTGTTTCCAAGGGAAGGGAAAACTTCGTGTTCATCAGAGAATACACACAGGAGTGAAACCTTATGAATGTAACCAATGTGTAAAGCCTTTCAGACAGAAATCTTCCCTCAAATTGCATCAAAGAACACACACAGGAGAGAAACCTTATGTGTGCAACAAATGTGGAAAGACCTTCAAGTGGAAGTCATATCTTGATGGGCATAATAGAACACACACAGGAGAGAAAACTTATGCATGTAGTGAATGCGGAAAGTCTTTCAAATGGAAGGTAAAATTCCATGTTCATCAGAGAATATACTCAGGAGAAACACCTTATGAGTGTAATATATGTGGAAAGTCCTTCACACAGAAGCCAAACCTCAACATGCATAAGACAATTCAAACATGAGAAAAACCTTATGAATGTAACCGATGTGGAATGTCTTTCAAATGGAAGTCTTCCCTCAAATTGCATCAGAGAACACACACAGAAGAGAAACTGTACGAGTGCATCAAATGTGGTTAGACAACAGAATTCACACATATTAGAAACCTTAGGAATATAACCAAAGTTGAAAGTCTTTCGTGCAGTATTCACCCTTCAGGAAGTGTAAGAGAGTTCACACATGTGAGAAGCCTTAGCAATGTAATAAATAGGAAAGACTTTTTAGTCTGTGGAAGAAAACTCAGCTTGTGTCACAGAACCAACACAAGATAAAACCCTTAATGAATGTAGCAAATGTTCAGTCTTTTCCCCAGAAGGCACAAGTCAAGATTTATCACTAATCACCCACAGGATAGAATCCTATGAATAAAATGAAAGGGAAATTTTTTTGAAGAACTCATACTTGAGTTTGCATGATACCACACAGACACAGGATAAAAATTGTATGAATATAAGAATATGAAAAATCCATCATGAACGCATGACTAAGTATAAAATGCACATAGGAGAGAAAAACCTTATGAATATTACAAATGTGGAAAGTGTTTGACCTGGAAGGTATACTTCTGTGTTCATCACAAACATGATTACCATAGAAGAAAGAAAACTAATGAATAGAACAAATGTGCAATGACTTTTAATCAGAAGTCAGTCTTCAGTACATTTCAGAACATACACAATAGAGAAATAGAGAAACTCTGAGTAATGAAAAACATTTAGCTATATATAGAATCTCTGTATATGGGAGCATTAGCGTAAGTCTTCTAAACAAAGTCAACCTTCAGCAAGCATTAAGAGCACTCACAGAAGAAATAATAGCATGTAGGAAAAACTTTGTCAGAAACCTCTAAAAGCTGACTGTGTGGCTTAGTGGTAGAGTGCTAACCTATCAAGGATGAAGGCCTGGGTTAGATTCCTCAATACTACTTGAAAAGAGCAAGCCAGAAGCAGCACTGTGGTTCAAATGGTAGAGTGCTAACCTTGAGCAAAAGTAGCTCAGGCCCTGAGTTCAAGCCTAAGGACTGGAGAGAGAGAGAGAGAGAGAGAGAGAGAGAGAGAGAGAGAGAGAGAGAGAGAGAGAGAGAGAGAGAGAGGGAGAAAGAGAGACAGAGAGAGAGAAAAGAGAGAGAAAGAGAGAGAAACAGGAACTTCTAAATTTTACAGAGATAGAGAAGGAGAGAGACAAGGAGACAGAAACTAATTTCTAAACTTTACCGTCTTTCTATTTCCTTACAAATTCGTCTATGTCATTCTTTCTGACAGAAGCACAGAATTCCATTGTGTAAAAATACCATATTTGATCTACTCATCAACTGACGGGCATCTGGGTTGGTTCCATACCTTTGCTATAGTAAATAGTGCTGTGATAAATGTTATTGTTCTAGTGAATTTAGTATGTCCTATCTGGACGATTGGGAGGAGTGAAATTGCTGGATCACAGCGGAGCTTTATGTTTAGTCTTTTTGGGATACTGCTATAGTGCTTTCCATAGTGGTTGAACGAGTTTGCAATCCCACCAGCAGTGTGGTAGTGATCCCTGCTGGCCACATCCCCTCCAGCATACGTTATTAGATTTCTGGATCTTGGCCATTCTAACTGGAGTGAGGAGGAAAAGGGAAAGAGGAACTGAAACTTTCTCTCCTTACAGATGACATGATTCTGTATTTAAAGAACCCTATAGACTCTACTCCGAAGCTGCTTGAGCTGATATAAAACTTTGGTAAGGTAGCAGGGTATAAAATTAACCCTCAATGTCAACTGCCTTCCTATATGCCAACAAATGAGAGGAATGAGGCAAGAATCAGGATAGCAACTCATTTTGCTAGCAAAGAAAATAAAATACCTAGGAATTACCTTAGAATGTAAAGCACCTTTTTAATGGAACTATAAACCCTGGAGAAGGAACTTAACGCATTACTGAGGAAATGCAAAAACCTATGCTCCTGCTTTGGAAGAAGTAATATTGTAAAAATGGCAATCTTGATAAGGACTATCTACAAATTCAGTGCAATATTCATCGATATCCCAATGTCATTCTTTAAAGAAACAGAAGAGGAAATCCAAAATTTCACTTGGAATAATAAAAGACCCCTTATAGTCTGTCTTCTTGCATGATACACAATGTTTAATCTCACCTTCTCCACCAAAATCTCACCTTTGTCATTGAGACATAGGTGGCCCTGTTTACTAGCAGCAAAGGCTCAAACGCGCAGTTTCAGGTGTCACCACTGCCTCTGTTGGTGGGTAGATCCAACTCTGTCATCGATTCTGAGGTCTGCTCTGGGAGTCTTGGTCAAAAGTTGTTCTGTGGCATCTGCTGCCAGCCTGTGCCTATTTGCTTCCTTTCCACCAGCAGCCTACAACAGGGAATGAAGTTCAGGCGCTGATGCTCTCCTTCATATGCAGGGCAGGATGAGTCCAACCCTCCCTCACCTTCCTCTTGCAATTTTTGGGAAAAAATGTGCTGGCAGAAGTCCTCAGGTGTGGGGCATGGCTGATCCACACATTTAATCCAGGCTGGTCAGGAGGCTGAGATCTGAGTATGGAAGTTCCAAGTCACCTAGAACAGGAAAGTCTGATAGATTCTTACTACCAAAAATAAAAACAGCTGGGAATGGAGTTTGGGCTCAAGTGGTAAAGGGCTAGTCCTGAGTACAAATGCTTAGTGCCCAGGCCCTGAGTTCAGGCTCCAGCACTGCCAACAACCTCACTTTAATGAGATTTTAGATTTATCCATGTAGGCACATCTCACTGGAATCTTTGCTGGTAGAGATAGTCTTCATAATTTTGTCTCAAGGTAAAGGTCCTCCTGGGGTAGCACACAAAAGGTGTCATGGAGAGAGGAGCCCCACTTGCTCCAGGTTTGAAGATGGCATAGGTCAAGCCAGCATGGAGTTGGCACATCAGTCTTTTTCCTAGCACCACCTACCAGTGAATGTCAAATGACATTGATTGTTGTGGGATTGTGTGATTGAAGTGCCCCATTAAGGGCAGTGTTAGCACATCCAAACTTGGATACCAGGAATGCTGAAATCTCAAAGCTAAGATTTCTGTTGGCTACAGAAATGCTGGTGTGTCTGTTATTCACTAAAAGTTCAGGTGCAAAGATTCTGAAGCTTGATGCCATGTGTTTATTCCATTTAGTAAAATTATTTTAATGCACTGTATAAGTTAAAACATTTGATAAGAGTCAGGGGTAGTGAAAACATTGTTCTTGAATTCAGGTGTCTGGCAGGGTAATGGGGGGGTGTTGGTGGCTGGGAGTATGAAGCTGGAGCTGCTATCAAATCATGGATCATGTTCCTCTTTGTCTGGGAGAAATGACTCCAAAGATGAAATTTGAATGGTGAGGAAAAGATGATGATGTACTCAGGAAATTTCTCCTAAACAAATGCTCATGTGGAAGTGGGATGGGGGCTGGGCATATCTGAGGCAGAGCTTAAGGGGGCTTCTCATGGCGTTGAGAACGTTCCTTGCGACTTCAGGCATGCAGCAGGGTGTTTTAGATGGCCATTGCGAGATGGATGGAATAAGACTGGAGACAAGATGAATGCTGGGATCCTGCAATGTTCTTGCATAAGTGGCTGTTGGCTCACCTGAAAGAACTAATTATGTCTAAAAAAGAAATCAGGAATTTGTTTTGTTTAGATAATACCTGTAATCCGAGGCATATTCAGGATCCTGATCTTAGTATTGTGGTTTAAAACCAACCCAGCAAAGGGAAAAATGCATGAGACTCTTACTCCCAGTTTAGAGCAAGAACAAAGATTGAAGTAGAGCTGTGGCTCAAGAGCTAGAGTGCTACCTTGAGCAAAGAAAAGCTAAGAAAAAGCTCCAGGTCTTGAGTTCAAGGCCAGGAATGAAAGAAGGAAGGTAAAAAAGGGAAGTATGTGAGGAAGGGAAATATATAAATGAAAGAGAGAAGGAACTGGAAATTTAAAACTAGAGAATATTTAAATGTCATCAGTCCTTCTAAGAAAAGTGTTGGAGTATGGGTTCTATATGTGGTGAACTGGAAGCCCAGCAGTGACTTGTTAACCAAAGAGACACCATGATGAGCAAAGGATAGAAATCTGCATGAGCCTCTTAGCGGATGGAGTCACAGAAGAGAACCTCAGCTCCCATCCCATAGTTAGAAGTATATAGAGATGGGGAAGTTGGCATCACCTTGATGTCATTGTGTCCATGGAGACTGGAAGCCATGGCTCTGTGAATTCACAATGTTCTGCTTACTGAGCTGAGAGGCTGAGGAGAGCAAAGTCCTGGCCATGAAGAAATCAGGGTGGCAGCAGAGCAACTCTGCTGCAGTGTGTGCCTGCTTGGCTGTTCTTATTCTGTGGTGGATCAGGCCGGAGCGGGTGATAGTAACTGTTTTGTGGTCACAAGCCCTTCACCAAGAGCTTCCTCTGGGATCCTCATAAGCTACAGGGTGGCTGGTGGTGGGATGTGTGTGGGGTGGAAGTGACAGAGGGATGGATGCATGGCAAGGTGGGTGAAGAGATGAGAGAAATGATGAGAGCCCAGTTCATTGGTTTCCAAGGTTAATGGATGGGAGGTAGAGAGACATGATGGAGCAAACATGGAGGCAGGGGAAGGTGGTGACAGAGTGAGGCCATCTGTAGTGCCAGCCTGGCCATCATCTGAAGCCCATAGGCAGCTTCCTGATCCCTCACTTTGTCCTGCTCCTTGTGGAGGGAATGTCACGTGTACCCAGAGCTAGGGGTGGGGCAATGTTAGTAGCACCTGGAGAACCATTGGCCTCTACCTGGGTGAGGGGTGGTTATGGCTCCCATGCTGGGTGGCCTGATAGCTATGGAACAGATCTCTCCTTAGCTACCACAGTCAGTGGCTGCTCTCCATCTAGGGTTAGGGCACCTGCTCAGCCATCAGGACACCCCATGCCAGGACAGAGGCCTACAATTCAGATGGCAGCACAGGGGTGAAGATGATCTCACCGTAGCCCTAGTTACATGGCTGTCCCTGCATGCAGGACTGGATGAGCTGGGGGAAGATGTTCTCTGTGTTTTTCCACAGCCTATCCCGGCCTCTTCTTGTGTCTGATTAAACCAAGAGAGTACCAGGTTCCCTCTCATAGTCCTGGTTCTTTTTCTTTTACAGTCATGAGGCTTGAACTCAGGTCCTGGGTACTGTCCCTGAGCTCTTTTGCTCAAGGTTGATGCTCTACCATTTGAACCATAGTGCCATTTTCAGTTTTTCCTTTTCATGTGGATCTCTGATATCTCCAGTGCTGTGCCTGCAGGGAGGCACTCACCCCACAGACAGAGCAACCTCTGCCATGACTGTGACTGCCCACAACCCTCACACCCACTCCTTGCTCACCCCTCGACTCCAGTTTTAGCTCTTCTTGGACTGGGTGTCCAGCCTACCCCTTCCTACACTCACAAAGGGTCTACAATTGTCTTCCCAGGGTCCTTTCTTCTGCCAGCCACAGTACAGACTGTGCACATCTTGACGATCACAGAGCTCAAAGCCAAAGGCTGAGATGCAGAAGGGGGTGACCCAGTAGCTGCACAGGGCCCATGGATCATCCTGTGCATCCCCCAGCCTGTGACTTCCCCCACCCCCTTGGCAGGGAAGCTCCATGCCCACATCCTGATCCCTGGTCCCCTCCAATTCCATTCTCCCTTGGATTTTGCAGACTGTCTACCATCAGGATCTAAAATTCTATTCATCACTTTATGTCCTTATCACTGATTTGCTACTTTGGCAGGATCTCCCCATGCCTAGAGAGTGGGCATGTCATGTACTCTCTGTGGAGAAGTTGCCCCAGGAGAAGAAATATGCACTTCATGTGAGTGTTGGACAGGGCAGGAGGGCTCTCTAGGATCATAAGCCACAGGAGGGGTGCAGATGGGGGAATGCTAGGGGCCCCAGGGGACAGTGGGAGTTAGGGCACAGTTGGTTCCTTCTGCAGGGTTGACACCGCTTCACAAACCCAACAGAATGAGGTTCACATTACAGATGTCAGAGACAGTGCAGATTGCCAATGGGCGCAGGGGTCACTGTCACCCCCAGATGCTGGCTGCATGCTGGGATGCACGCAGAGATGGTTTCAAGATCAGATAATGAGGATGTTGCAGGGTGTAACCATTCTTTTCAGATGGCTCTCTACCTCTCTTGAGCTTCATCTCTATCTTTGGCTTTTTCTTGGCAGTTAACTGGAAATGAGGGTTTCATGGACTTTCCTTTCTGGACTGGCTTCAAACAGAAGCTATGCACAGTTTTCAAACCATACCCTACTGAAGAAGGGAAGCTTGATCTGGTGCTTAACTGGGTTGCACTTTGGCTCCGTTTGCTATGCCTCACGGGAGGGGGCTCATCATTTGTAGACTAAGATCTCATGACCTTCAAAGCCAAATGCTACCTGAAAGTTCAGGGTCCCAGCCTATGTGTTGGGCCTGGGTGAATACATTCTCTGTTATGGTGGGTCATCAACCCATGTTTTAAGCTGGAAGTAGGCAGTGCCACATTTGATAAGAACATCTGCCAGAGATTGTCACCTCATGAAAGCAGATTCTAAATTTGTATTCCATTTCAAGTGCTGGAGAAATCCCCTCCAAGTTAGACAGGCTCACATCCACCTGCAGGTCACACTCCTAATGCACCCTTGAGTGTCCTCATGGTATTGGGATCTAAGTTTGTAGGGAATGCTGGTTTAGTCCATGAATTAGCTGGACAAGTGATGACAAACGTGTTGTGGATTAATATGAGAACAATTTAAGAAGCCCTGGAGGAGCATCAACCTGACCCTCTGTGGTGCTATAAATCTGATAGGATGTTCCAGACTGAGAAACAATCACATGGCTTTGTGTTTGGCATCCAGACAAGTGAGTGCATGTCTTAGCTGTCAGCCAATACAGAGGAGGACATGAATAAGTGGCTGGAAAGCATCTCTCAGATCCCTGTCTGGGGGCAGGTGGAGAGAACATAGGAAGGTAGATACCATGGCTGTGATGGGGCCAAAAAAAAGGGTAAAGAGGCAAAGGAACCAGGTACTGGTAGCTCAAGACTGTCATCCTAGCTACTCAGGAGTTTGAGATCTGAGGATCACAATTCAAAGCCAGCCCAGGACAGAAACTCCATGACACTCTTATCTGCAATAAACTACTGAATGCAAGAAGCTCAAGCTCAGTGACAGCATCCAGGCCTAGCGTTCAAAACCGAGGACCAGCAGAAAAAAGTATCAAAGGACAAGAAGCTGGCCAAAAGTTAGAGGGACTCTATCTTGACAAACAATACAATGGTAAGTTGCACTCAGAAGATTTGCACAACATCTGGAAATGCCTGAGACCTATCTATGTATGTTTCCTGTTTGTCTAAATACATATGTTTATGCATTTATATATTAGTATAGAGAGACAGATCAATACATATGACTATACATATATACATAGCCAGACACTTATGGGTGGGTGGTATACTGTGTGAGAGTTTGTGTTTGTGTTTTGTGGATGGCTATCTCTGTTTAGGAAAGATAGAAAATATGTAAATATCTTTAAAAAAACTTGATAAAATATAGAGAGACATAAGCTCTTGAGGGAATCTGAAATGACAAGATTATTCACAGGCACGTTTATCCTTATGGATTCCTCAGCAAGTTTTAATTTTTTTCATTATTTTCTTTCTTTTTTTGAACCAGTGCGAAGGATTTCTCTCAGGGACCAGGTGCTGCCAATTACTAATTTTCTCATGGCTGGTACAAGAAGAACTGAGCCACAGTTCCACTTTTGCCTTATTTATTCGTGCTTAACTGAAGATAAAGATTTCTATCAGTGACTTTCTCTCAGGGGCTGGATTCTAACGAGGATCCCCAGACCTCAGCCTTCTCTATAGCTACAATTAACAATATGAGACCCCAGCACTGGGTTCCAATGCACAGGACAAGAAATTGAGTGAATCTCTCAACTCCAATTAGCTATAATAAGCTAGAAGTGAAAGACCAATACCTTTGAGGAAAAGATGCTGAGGGTTATCACACAGGCCCTATGAATAAGCCCTAAACCCTGTACACATGTGTGCATGCACACATTGGCAGATACACACACACATGCACACACACTATATCTCAGGCAATACTGTATTTTGAATTAATATCCAAAGATTGGACAACAGGATAGCAAGTAATAAAATCTGTTTTTCTTGTCTACATTGAGGGAAAGGGATAAGTCACAAGATGCAGAAGCGAAGAATTCAGAGGCAAATGCTGTGAGTGAATAACTTGCAAAAACCACATTTCTTTTCTTTTCTTTTCTTTTCTTTTCTTTTGTTTTTTTCTGCCATTCCTGGGGCTTGAACTCAGGGCCTGAGCACTGCTCTTGGCTTTTCCCAAGTCTAGCCCTCTGCCACTTGAGCCACATTGCCATATGGATTTTTATATCTGTGTGATATTAAGGACTCAAACCTAGATCTTCATGGATGCTAGGCAAGCACTCTACCACTGGGCCACACTCTAAACCCTGATAAAGTATTTATAAATAGTCATCATCATATCAAAATATCCTTTCTCCTACAAAGAATGAACACTTATCTACGTCTGTAAGACTTTTTTTGTGTCACCAATGCTTCTGTGATTTTCCCACTTGCATTTTTACAGATGACAGCACAGATATTCATCAGGAAGAAAAATAGATTAGGATACAGAAAGCTAACAACGTCCTAGTAGATTGAAGTGAAAAATATGTGCAAGATGGCCTGGGTGTTTCATCTATTTGTAGAGTGCTTGGCTACCACACAAAAAGACTCCGGTTTGATTCTTCAGTACCATATACCTAGAAAACGCTTGAAGTGGTGCTGTGGCTTGGTGGGACAGCTATAGCCTAAAGAAAGCCTAAGAACAATGGTCAGGCTCTGAGGTCAAGTCCCAGGACTAGCAAAAAAAATGTGCAAGAGGCAAAATGCAAGCTGAGAAGGCACTGTGAAGCAAAATGTCTTGTGAAGGGTAAGGGGAATAGTGACAGTTAAGTTTGGATCTTACCTAAGAAAGGCTCCTTGAGCCTGAGACCAGGCTAGCACTTACGCATAGTTAATGACTTGGGATTTGAACAAAAAGGTGTGCTGTTTACTACATCCGTATATGAGGTGGGAAGGGAGATTCAGCCTCCAGTATGTCTTTGGGGAGGTCTTCTGTGAGCAAGGAGCTTTGGTCATTGGGCCTTGAAAGGTGACCCTACCTCCCTCAAAATGGAACAGAATATGGAACCCTGGTAACTAAGCCACTGTATGTGACAACCATCTCAAGCCAGCTCCCTTGGCCTGTGGCTCAGGAACCAGAAAGATGTTGCTGTGCTGTTGCCAAAGGTCAGGAGGCTCGCATCTCAGGCATGAGAGATATGGATGTCTCACTTGAAGAAGTAGATGCTGGATCAGTGCCAAGCCAAAATTCCAGTATATCAGGCATTTCTCTAGGAAGAAAGCCAGGAAACTCCAGGGCAACTCAGATGAGGTATATTGAGAGGAAACCTATTTGAACCCATCATCCTGCCCACACACTACAACCTTCTTGTGTGCTTTCAAGTGACTATACTGAGATTAGAGTGTGTCATTTCCAATCTACTCTATTCCAATTCCTCAGTGTAAAGTGTGGACCCATTCCTACGTTTGAAATATCCACTGTTTTGCCAACATAGTGTGATGGTAAGTCAGCTCAGACTCTGAATGAGCCTTGTAACCTATGGATCCTAGAGGAAGGCCTGTTGGAGATGCTGCTGACAAAGCGGATCCCTGCCTACCAGAAAGGTGATCTCTTTTATGTGGGAAACTTCCTGCACAATTTCAAATAGTGGAGGACAATGTAGTAGTTGCTGGAAATTCTCTTGAAAAAGTGAGTGTTCCCCCTCCAAACCCAGGTTTGCTCACCCCTCCTGGCCAAGTCTTGGAATACTTGGCTCCTCTCTGAGCCTGTTTCGTTCACTGGGGTGTTCACAGGGGAGGTAAGCATGATACAACTGCACAAACTACTTTATTATGACTGGGACACCATGCCATTTCATTTCCCTCACAAGCTACTGGAGTCTCAACAGTGTGCTTACTGAGAAGTTGGATTTCAGGCATGAGTAAGTGGCTCCCAACTGCAGCCCTCACCTAGGTGACATCCTAGGAAATCCCATTTCCCAGTAAGAAATGAGGTGTCAGTACTAATGGCGGAGGCCTGTGAAATACAGGAGTCATAGGAAAAGCTGGGGGTTGAATCACTTTTGAGCCATCAAGGAGGGATTGTGATAGCTTTGCCTGTTAGAACCTGAAAGCATTTACATCTTGGTGTGTGTTCCAGTGCTGCCACTTGAACCTGAACCCAGGTCTAAATGCCATCCCTTTGGTGTTCAAAAATTAGCACTGTACCATTTGAGTCATAGGTCAAGTTCTGGCTTTTTGCTGCCTAATTGAAGACAAGTGCCTTTAGAATTTTACTGACTAGACTGGCTTTCCACTGTTATCTTCAGAGCTCAGCCTGCTGCTGGCTAAGATTAGAGGAATGAGCATTTAGTTCTTTATTTAGAGCATTCACTTATTGATTTATTTAGAGCATTTACTTAGTTAATTTAAGGTGCGTTTACTTTGGGCAGATGCATAGAGGCCTCTCTCAGAAGCTTCTGGAAGTGGGGTGTAAAAGTCCTCCTGTCCTTGAGTGTCTCTTACCCCCTCCCAGCACATAAGTGCACATCTCTGCAGGACAGCCACAGCATTAGAGTCCTGCAAGTAAGGGGCTTTGGTAGAAGGCTCAGAATGGAGAGAGAAGGCTCTCACTTTCCTTGTACCGAATGTGAACACAGCATCATGTGTTCCATCTATACGATGTGAATGGACTTCTACCCCAGTGATTTCTACGAGTTCAAGAACTGCCACACCCTGACACAACTCAAGCTCTATATGAGGCTCCACATGCCGGCTTTGGACCTGCTCTTCTAAACACATACTTTTTGACCAGCTGGAGGAATGTGCGACCAGTAAGACCAAGAAAAAGTAGAAGTCCTGGTGTGGGTGCCTCAGAGCCTGTGAGTAGGAAGCCCATGTGGTCTAGATATTGGTTGGCCCTTACTTCTACAGAGCTTGGCAAAATGCCCTTTATGGGTGGTGTCAGCCAGGTAATGTCTGTCCTCTGAAAGGACTCGGGAATAAGCACTCATTAGAAAGGCCCTACACCTCCTCAGAGTTCAGTCCAAACTCCAGTTCTACAGGTTCCTCCATTAGATCCTCATGGAAGTTGAGTGACACTTCAACTTGCAGAGTCCAATCTGTCCACTCTGTACCTATTTCCATTCTTAGGTTTGGGTCATCGTGGAAGAGCTTATCCTGAACTCCGGATGAAAAACCCACCAATGGAGCTGGTGACTGATGGAGACAGAGAATCATCACTGCACTCCAGAAAGCATGGGCCTTCTGTAGAAATTACCAAACAGGTTTAGAGTCCTGTGGATATACCTTTTGCTCTGAACCCCATGTGTGACACAGTTGAACCTGCAGATACTATGGAGGAAGAAAAAGAGCAGCCAGATTTCCTTCCGTTTCCTTTCACACTCCACCCAGAGTCAGTCCATCTGAGTCAGAGTAACACTCCACTTATTGTGCAAGCTGAAGGGGCACACGCTGGGCTCATGGAAAATGTCCCCATGGGAAGCAGCAAGTGTACTCTCAATACTGGATTCATTGGAGGAAAATGAATCCATCCTCACAGAATATCCAGACCCATCCATTTTACTAAAAGAGACTCAATCTCCATTCGACAAACCAGAATCCATCCCCCTCTTAACTCAGGAAGGACATTCTGTTTCTCATGAGGAAGGAGACCCTTCTGAGGACTCTGAAGTAGAATTACTGTCTGAAGGCAACTTGGAGGCCAGTCTGGATTTAGAGCTTCCCTGCCCCCTTCCTAAAAAGACATCTCTTTATCTTGCTCTCATGATTCTTGTCAAGTATTCATTGTATTTACTTTGCTAACTATTAAACTCTCATTGTTAATATTATGGTATGCAGTTCTTCAGTCCTTATTATACTGTGTTTTATTTTCCACTTAGAATGTGAGACCTCAGACACATAGGTCCTGGGTGGGCCAAAAACCCGACAGGTCTGGTCCCATAGAAGACAACCTTAATGGATATACAGGGAACTATGAAATGCGTGGAATCACCAGGAATCCAGGCCAGGCCTCCATGGAAAGACAAGTCAGCTACCAAAGCTTAAGGACAGAGCAGATGCCTGGAAATGTGTTTTGTCAATCAGGAGAAGTGCCAGAGTAACTGTAATATTTTGTGGGACTCTGTTCTGTGAGTTCAAGTCTGTTTATATATCCATTGTGCTTTGTACAAATATTTAAGAAAATTAAAACTCCACAATAGCATCAAAAATCTACTTTGGCTTTAAATGTGGCCTAGTTGTAGAGTCCTCGCCTAGTATACAAGAAGACCTTGATTCAATTCCTCGGCACTGCATACACAGAAAAAGCAGATGGGGCACTGTGGCTCAGGTGTCAGAGTGCCACCCTTGAACAAATGTGGCCAAGGACAGTTCCTGGTCCCTCAGTTCAAGCCCCAGGACTAGCCAAACAAGAAATCATACCATTTTCCACACATTTGGAAATAAATCTGTTTTATCTAACCCTACTTCTTTTTTGCCAGTCCAGGGTGTGTGCCACCAAGACAAACTACTGGCCCCCAACCTTAGTATTTTGAATCATTTAATTTTGTTACATAATCATATTTCATGCTGTCTGTATTAATACCATAAACAGTATGCTTAGTGTCATAATGTTAAAGGTAAAACATAAGAAATTAATAACTAAAATTCCTTTTTTAATAGTTTTATAGCATTACTACAATTTTATGAGAAAAATTACCTAGAATGTTTATTTTAGAGTTCAAGTAATCCATTTTGATAAATATATCAACCTACATCATTTATTTGAACACATTTTAAACTATTTTTTTCAGGAATGAAAATACATACATATTTGTTGTAAATGAAATTTATGACTTGGGGGGAAGGGAAAGAGAAAAGGGGTGAGGGGGTAACAGTGTTTACAAGAAATGTACTCATTACATATGTAACAGCAATCTCTTTGTATATCACCTTGACAACAAATTTTTTGAAAAGTACAAGAAATTTTAATGTCTACTTTGGGCAGAAATTTTTTTTGCCAGTACTGTGCTTAGACTCAGGACCTGAGCACGATCCTTGTTTTTGTTTTTGTTTATTCTTAAGGTGCAAGTTCTATCACATGTGCCACAATACCAGTTTTATCTTTTTTATCTCTGTTGTGCTGAGGAATTGAACTTGGGTCTTCATTCATGCTCGGCAAGAACTCTTCCACTAGGCTTAACTTATGGCCCCAGTGGGAAGGAAGTTTTCCATAAAATATGTAGGAAATATGTCCACTAAGGAAAAGCCATCAAAAATAGAAGAAAAATTATATACTTAGATAACGACATGCCAGTATTATGGCAGATCTCTGTAATTCTAGCTTCAAGAGTGGCCTATTTGGACCGGGAGTTGGCTGGCTGAAGTAAAGTGCTATCCTTGAGCAAGCCCTAGGACAGTGCTCTGGCCATGAGTTGAAGCCATAGGACATGCAAAAAATAATAATTTAATGCCCGTGACTGGTGGCACACCCTGGTAATCCTAGCTACCCTGGTGGATCGAGGTTCAAAGACAGACGAGGCATAAAAATCTGTGAGAATCTTATTTCCAAATAATCCAGAAAATTCAAAATGACAATGTGCCTCAAGTGGTAGAGTTCTTTCCTTGAGCTGAAGAGCTTAAGGTAAACATCCAGGCCCAGAGTTCAAGCCCCATGAGTGAAAAAAAGAAAAAGAAAAAGAAAGCCCTTATCTAAGGCTGGAGTGCACACTAGTGGTAGTTTGCTTGCCTAGTATGCACAAAGTCCTGTGTTCAATTACTCTGTACCACTTACACCAAAAAAAAAAGCTGGAAATGATCTCAGAAGGTTGGGTTCTGAGGATCACAGTTCAAAGCCAGGCCAGACACTAAAGTCCATGAAACTGTTACTTCCACTTAAGCACCAGAAAACCAGAAGTGACACTGTGGCTCAAGGTGTTTAAGGTTGTAGCCTTGAGATGAAGAGCCCAGGGACACTGCCCAGGTGCACAATTAAAGTCTTACAACCAAAAGAGAGAGAGAGAGAGAGAGAGAGAGAGAGAGAGAGAGAGAGAGAGAGAGAGAGAGAGAGAGAGAGAGAGACAGAGACAGAGAGAGACAGAGAGACAGAGACAGAGAGAGAGACAGAGAGAGAGAGACAGGCAGACAGACAGAGACAGAGAGACAGAGACAGAGACATCAAACAGTCAGGCACTGCTGGCTGATGCGTGTAATTCTAGCTACTGTGGAGGCTGAGATTGGAGGATCTTGGTTCAAAGCCCAAAGCCAGCCTGGACACATATGTTTGTGAGACTTACATCACCAATTAACTACCAGAAACCAAAAATGGAGCTGTAGAGGAAGAGCACTAGCCTTGAGCTGAAGAGCTCAGAGACAGTGTCCAGGCCCAAAGTCCAAGCACCATGACGAATCAATAATAAAAAAAAGAAGATAGCTAATAGTAATTGTCGGGAGCAAGAGTGGAATCAAACTGTACTTTGATTTGCATCAGATAATTGCTTGATTGTCTTATTGTTTTTTGGCATTTTCCTGTTCAATTGATCTGAGATTTACCATATCAATGTAACCGCAACAGTTCCCTGATTAACCATCTGGATGTAACACCTGGCAGTGCCCTGGTCTCAAGGAGGCCTAAAAACTTTGAGTTGAGAATAAACGGGCGCTTCAGTTTTTGTCTGGGATGCAGACGTCCCGGACCCGATGTGTTTGTCTCTCTTCTAATTTTTCCAGTCCCTGCCCCCTATTTCAGGAACCCCAATTTGCTGCCGGTAGGCCCCGGCAAGTAATGATGAATAATTTTGTGCTGGGAGTTTGGCCTAGTGGTAGAGTGCTTGCCTAGCATGCACGAAGACCTGTGTTCAATTCCTCAATACCACATACATAGAAAAATGCTGGAAGTGGTGCTGAGGCTGAAGTGATAGAGCCCTAGCCTTGAGAAAATATAAGGACAGTGCTCAGTCCCTGAGTTCAAGACCAGGACTGGCCAAATCAAAAGTAGTAGAGCACTGGCATTGAACTGAAGATCTGAGGAACAGCCCAGGCACAGAGTTCAAGCACCGCAAACAACAACAACAAAATCTATGAAATGGCAGTGGTGGTTTTAAGCTAAGCAAAAATAGAGTAGAAACTGGTAAAAGACATATTTGTGTGTAAGCAAAATAGCCAGACTTATGCATTAGAACAGGATAGCAACTTGAAAAAAAATTGTGTTTTCCATCTCACTAGGTCCTGTCTCTTAATTTATTCAAGTAAGTAAAATGCTGGGTTTTATAATCATTGCTCTGAATATTAGAAAATCATAATATCTCTCATTAACCAACAAAGACCAGGAACTGGGGCTTCGTTCAAATGGCCGAGTATCAGGCAAGAGAAGAAAAAATTGAAGTAAGAACTTGAAGTTCTTGATCCAGAACCTGCAGAGTAACAGAGCAGCAGCCTTGTGATGGTACCTCACACCTATAATCTTAGCTACTCAGGAGGCTAAGATCTGAGAATGAAAGTTTAAAGCCAGCCAAAGTACCCAGTTAACTGCCAGAAAAACCAGAAGTGGCACTGTGGCTCACAGATTAAAGCACTAGCCTTGAGCTGAAGAGCTCAGGGACAGTGCCCAGGCGCAGAGTTCAAGCCCCACAATTGACAAAAATCAAACAAGCAAACAAAACTCAAAGAAGCCTGCAGACCACAGTGGTTCTGCTGAGTCTCTTCTCTATGGGGATCAGGAAACATTTCACTTTTTCTGTCTCTTCCCATCTCAACATTCATACTAAAATAAGACTGTGTTGAAAGTTTCAATTTATAAAAATGCTTTTCATGAAGCACCCTGAAATATTCATCGCTTATATCTCAATTGAAGATAGTTGATTTGGGGCTGCATTGGTAGAGTGCTAGCCTTGAGCATAAAAGGTCAGGGATAGAGCTGAAGCACTCAGTTGAAGACCCAGTACCAACAGACAAAAGTAATTATGCACTTTATACATATTTTCTAATTTCTTAATGAATTTTTCAGTCTGTATAAATATAGGGTACATTCCTTGTTACTTAAGTAAGATTGCTCTTTTTTTTTCTTTTTGCCAGTCCTAGGGCTTGGATTCAGGGCGTAGACATTTTCATTGGATTCGCTTGCCCAAGGTGAGTGCTCTGCCTCTTGAGACACAGCACCACTTCTAGCTTTTTTCTGAGTATGCGGTACCGGTGAATAGAACCTAGGTCTTCATGCATTCTAGGTGAGCACTCTACCATTAGGCTACATTCCCAGGCAGTGAGATTCCTCTTACAGTCATTGTATGTTCACAGAGTTTGATCTCACACACTGTAGGGCCCTGGTTGGCTTTGACCTGTGATCCTAAGCCCTGAGCCTCCTAAGTAGCTGAAATTAAGTTGTGAGCCAGCATGATGGCTCACATTCTTTTTTCTACAAAAATATATGTAGTTATCTAAAATATATCTATAGCTGAAAAAAATGAAACTCTCCCAAACAAATCTTCAAAGAAACAACCATCCTATTAAAAGGGGGCTAAAGACTTAAAAGAGTATTCTCTGAAGAAAAAATTAAAATGGGCTTTAGACACATGAAGAAATGCTCCATATCTCTAGCAATAAGGGAAATGAAAATCAAAACAACTTTGAGATTCCACCTGACTCCAGTCAGAATGGCCATTATCAAAAAATCTAATAAGAGATACTGGTGGGGAAGTGACCAGGGGGGATCACACCTACACTGTTGGTGTGAGTGTAAACTCGTTCAACCACTAGGGAAAGCAGTGTGGTGGTTCCTCAAAAGACTGAACATAGAGCTCCCCTATGATCCAGCAAATCCACTACTTGGCACCTACCCAATTGTCCAGAAAAAAGGCCATACTAAAGCCACTAGCACAATGATGCTCATTGCAGCACTATTTACCATAGCAAAGATATGAAACCAACCCAGATGCCACTCAGTAGATGACTGAATCAAGAAGGTGTGGTACTTATACACAATGGAATGCTATGCTGCCATCAGAAGGAATGACATCGCCCCATTTGTAAGGAAATGGAAAGACTTGGAAAAATTCATATTAAGTGAAGCAAGCCAGACCCAAAGAAACATAAGCTCAATGGTTTCCCTCATTTGTAATAATTAGTTCACATCTAGGACTCTCCTAGCAGAGGATTACAATAACTCAAAAACCTAGGTATATAAGGTAATATAGGATGAGACTAAATGAAAGGATCTCTAGGATATGGGAACAAGAGCTATATCTTGTGTCATCGTTGCTCTTAATCTTGTGTGATTTTTGTCCTTAATCTACTATGTTATTTCTCATCTCTTATTTTGCCCTTTGGTTAATGTCAGATTGTTACTGTATCTGATTTTTTCCCTGGCATATTGTATATATGTTTATTTGTTTATGTCAAAAGGAAAGGGAAGAGGGGAAACAAGATTATTGGGAAGGGGAGGGGAGAGGGAACTGGGGACAAAAACAAGTGGAGTGGAATAAATGTGTGAGAAGTAATGCAGTCCACTACCTGTAAATGTAATCGTAACCCCTCTATACATTACCCTGAAAATAAAAAAGAGACTATAAAAATATCTGTAGAAAATGAGGCTGGATGATGGAAACAACCAGGTGCCCTACTACAAAAAATGTGATACACACGCACACACACACACACACACACACACACACACACACACACACACACACACAATGGAATGATACATAGCCAACCGACAAGATAAAATAATGGCATTCTCGGGGAACTGGAGGAAAAGGAAAAAAATCATATTAAGTGAAGTAAGCCAAACTCAAAGGAACATAGGCCCAAGAGTCTCCCTCATTTGTCAAATTCAGTAGAAACCTTGGGCTCTGCTACCAGAGATTTACAATAGAACAGAATCTAGAGACATCGTGACAAATAGTATGACACTAAATGTAAGGACCTCCAAGATGAAGAAACAAAACTCATATAATGAGTGATTGTTGTCCTTAATGAACTATGTGAATCTCTTATCTCTTTTGCTATCCCTTGGTTATATCATATTGTTACAATAGTTCACCTTGTTTTCTGATATATTTCATATGTGCCTAATTGGTTATTAGAAATTGGATAGGGAGGGGGGGAAATGAACATGAGTGGAGGTAGGGAAAGGGAAATGGGGATCATATCATTACATGGGGTATCAAAGTTTGAGAAGTAATGCACCTTCTATCTGGTGAATATAATGTAACCCTTCTATAAATTACAATAAAAATAAATACATAAAAAGAAGATCTGCACATAAAAAAATAATAATGGCATTTTTGGGGTAGTGGATGAAATTAGAGTGAATCCTGTTGAGTGAGATAAGTCAAGACCAAGGAACAAAAGGTACATGGTATCCTTAATATATGGATATTAGTTTCAAACAGTAGTAGAGCGATGATTGAATAGTTGATACCCAAAGTTCTGGACATAATTTTGGAGATATAAACATAACTACATAGACATAAAAATCTAGGATAGACTATACAATCTATAGACATGTGTGTTATTATAGATTAATCTGTATCTATGACATACAAAGACTCAGCTTAATTTTTACTATATTCTAAAATTTAAGTGCCAGTGATTTTATAGCGATTCCCTTCTTGAATACTTGTTGGTTAAACATGACATTTGAAATATGATGTAAAATTCAATGTTAATAAATTTTTTAAAAAAAGAGGCTAGAGGTAAATACCACTAATGTACTTGCTCTAAATGGTACAGAAATTTTCTTAATGAATCAAGGAGTTTTATTACATCTTTATGCAATTATTTTAGTTCTGAGTGTTCTACACTCAATGCTACTTCTGGAAAGATGATATAGCTGACTGTGTAGATGGTATGAAGACATACTGGCCTAAACGTAGAATGAAGCATTGGTAAGTGGCTGTTAGCTGTGCAGACTCTACTGGAATATGTGGAATGAATTTATTAAGCACAATGCAGGCTCTTAGTCAGATCAGGATCAAGATTATGTGGTTCCATGAGATGAATGAGGAAAGATCAGAAAAATCTACTAAGATATCCAGATATACTTTTGAAACTAAGGTATCTGGACTCCTTTTTTTTCCTTTCTTGGTGGGGAGCTTGAACTTTGGACCTGGGCAAGGTCTCTTAGTTCTTTTTCCTCAAGGCTAATGCTGTACCAGTTTTAGCCACAACTCCACTTACTTTTTGGGTGGATAAGTGGAGAGAAGAATCTTACAGTTTTTTTTTGTTTTCGTTTTTTTGCTTGCAAAGGCTTTGAATCACTTTCTCCCTGGCTAGTAGAAGAATGACAATTATGACCCTCCAGCGCCTGGCTAGTGATTTTTTGAAAATTGGACTTTCTTCCAAATCACGTATCTGGTTCCTAGCAAAGTTTTGAAGCCTGACTTAAATGTGACAGATTTTTGTCACTTGGAGACACTCTGTGCTGAACGTTAGAAATCTACCAGCTGAGTCACAGTGGCACTTCCAGTTTTTGTTTATGTGGTGCTGAGGAATGGAATCCAGGGTTTCATACATGCTAGGCAAGCTATATTTTCAGCCCAAGGTTTTATGTTTTGTTTTTTCAGTGTTGTTGCTTCTATGGTACTGTATGATGTTCTTTCATTTTCTTTGCTTTTTACCTCTTTTCTTCTTTTTCCCTTTAGCTTTATTCTCTGTAGTCACTGTGTTGAATTCGGGTACCCTGTGTCTTGTACATAGGTTTATGTGATTTGGGAAAGGGAAAGGGTATAATAAAATGGTAAAAAAAAACAAAGGAAAAAATGTGTACCAATTGAATAGTGATATTTAGAAGACACTAAACGGAAATGAACTGAACAATCTGAGTGGAGAGGGCGCTGAGGGTAGGAAAACAGAGAAAAATGAGGGAGGGGATAACAATTTTCTTAAGAAATGTGTTCATTACTTATGTAACCGTATGCCAACTATATATTGACTTAACAAAAAAAATTAACTTAAAAAATAATTTAGCCGGGTATGGTGGCTCACACTTGTAAATGTAGCTACTCAAGAGGCTGGGATCCAAGGATAGCAGTTCAAAGTCACCCTGGGCACTGAAGTTCATGTGACTTTTATCTCCAATTAAACACCAGAAACCCAGAAGTGGCCCTATGGCTTAACGGATAGGGCAGTAGTATTGAGCTGAAAAGCTCAGTGACAAGACCTAGGTGCAGAATTGCAGTCCCATGACTTGAATGATGAATGATACTAGCCAGGCTCTCTGCGCTCACACTTGGAATCCTATCTACACAGAGTCAGGTTTGAATCCAGCCCAAACAAATTGCATGATATTCTGATTTACAGTTCATTACCAAAAATCTGGGAGTGGAGCTGTGGATCAAGTGGTAGAACACTAGCCTGAAGCAAAAAAAAAACATTTAAGGACAGTTCCCAGGCCCTGGGTTCAAGTCCCAGGACTTGCATAAAACAAACAAAATGTGACGCTGAGTCCTCCATCATTTGGTGTTATAGTTCAATATTCTTGATATGCGTCTTAGAAATTACGTCCCTAGCAAATACTCTCCCCTGAAATTCTGCTTCATAGCTGATTCATAGAATTTCAGCATCATTACTATCACCTTCCAGTTAGCATAGCAGTCTACTACTGAAAATTTGAAGAAAACTTTTGAGTAATCCTAATAAATCTGTGTATCATCTGCACACACATCAAATCAGCAGCAGCTATGTTCTACTATTATCTAAATGTATTTAATCCTTTCTTGAGTTAATGAGCCTTAAAGAGTAAAACATATGAAATAGTTATGAAACTAACAGTCACCATTCTTCTACCTAATATTGTAATATAAGTTTATAAATGCAAGGACTATTCTGAAGTGTGCAGAAGATAGCTTCTAATTATAATATTCTCATGAAGTATAGTTTTTAAGAAACATGTTGCTTTCTTTGGGAAAGCAAAGGCAAGGAAAAATGATATAGGTAAGTTCCGTATTTTCAGAAGGAAAATACTATTGGGTTTAGATCAACTTCATTCATTCCGTGCTGATGAAACAAATATTTGCAATTCCTGAGGCCAATTACTTCATTGTGATGCACAATCAGCCAGCATAGATCAATCTTCCAAAAAAGGAAAGGAACAAATGAGAAGCAATTAAGGTTTCCAAAATGAACCAGGTGGTGGTGGCAGCTCACACTTGTAATTCTATCTACTCAAGGCCTGAAATCCAAGGATCTGGATTAAGTCTGTCTAGGATGAAAATATTTCTGTCTGAAACATCATCTCTGTTATCACAGCCCAGCTGATACACTCTGCCCAACAGGTTCCAAACACCAAAGTCCATCTCCTATCTGAAATACTAGCAAACGTACTCACACATAATTTCCTCTTTGGGAGATAGTTGAAACATGTACCAGAAACATTTCCCTGGCTTCAGAATGGAAATGGAAGTATATACTCACTAGAAGCCCATCTAGTAAATTACAGTCAATCATCTTTCCTCACATCTTGTTAATAAAATTGAACAATGAGTGTTTGGATCAGAAGCGATGTGTATGAGCATACAGGTTGTAAAAGTACTGTAATCCTAGCTACTCAAGATAAGCTGAGACCTGAGGATTCCATTTCAAAATCAGCCATGCAATAAATTCCATAACATTTTTACCTCTAATTAACCAGCAAAAAACAGAGCGTTGAATTGTGCTTAAAATGCCACAGGCCTAAGCTTTGCATAAAAGTGCTAAGGGGTAGCATTCAGGATGCCCACTCTCTCCACTCCTTTCTAACATAGTACTAGAATTCCTAGGCAGTGCAATAAGGCAAGAAGCAAGGATAAATGGGATCCAAGTAGGGAAAGAAGAAATAAAACTATCCCTCTTTGCAGATGACATGATTCTGTATTTAAAGAATCCTATAGACTCTACTCCCAAGCTCTTGATCTCATTCAAAGCTTTGGAAGGGTAGCAGGCCATGAAATCAACCCTCACAAATCAACTGCCTTCCTTTACGCCAACAGTGAGAGGAACGAGGCAATAATCAGGAAAGAAACTCCTTTCACAATAGCCTCAAAGAAAGTAAAGTACCTAGGAATTAGCTTAACTAAGAATGTAAAGGACCGTTTAGATGAAAAATTTAAAACCCTAAAAAAGGAAATTAAAGCAGAGCTAAGGAAATGGAAAAAGCTCCCATGGTCCTGGATTGGAAGAATCAACATTGTGAAAATGACAATCTTGCCAAGGGGTATCTACAATACCCATCAACATCACAATGTCATTCTTTAAAGAAATAGAAGAGGCAATTCAAAATTTCATATGGAATAATAAAAGACCCCGTATAGTAAAAACACTTCTTAGCAGAAAGAACAGTGCTGGAGGAATTTCAATTCCAAACTTTAGACTCTATTACAGAGCAATAATTCTCAAAACAGCTTGGTACTGGCACAAGAACAGGCCTGAAGTCCAATGGAATAGAACTGCGGACCCAGGTATTAAACCACAGACCTATGGCCAACTAATCTTTGACAAGGGAGCCAAAAAAATAGAATGGAAGAAAGATAGCCTCTTCAACAAGTTGTGCTGGCAGAAATGGTTAAGCACCTGCAGAACACTAAAGTTGGATCCTTCTTTGTCACCTTGCACTAGAATTAACTCCAAATTGATCAAAGACCTGGAGGTAAAATCTGACACACTGAAAAGTTTACAGGAAGGAATAGGAGATACACTAGGCCTCCTTGGCACAGGTCGAAACTTTCTTAATAAGGACCAAGAATCACAACAAATCAGAGAAAGGCTGGATAAGTGGGACTGCATTAAACTGCAGAGCTTTTGTATGGCAACGGATATAGCTAGTAAACTAATCAGGAAGCCTACAGAGTGGGAGAAGATCTTCACCAACCAAACAACGGACAAAGGCCTCATATCTAAAATATATCAACAACTCAAAAAATTGAATCACTCCAAAACTAACTTCCAAAGTAACACCCATCCCATTAAATAATGGGCCAAAGACTTAAAGAGAGTCTTCTCTAAAGAAAAAACAAAAATGGCCTATAGACACATGAAGAAATGCTCCACATCTCTGGTCATAAAAGAAATGCAAATCAAAAGAACTCTAAGATTCCACCTCACTCCAGTTAGAATGGCCAGGATCAGGAAAACGAATGACAACAGATGCTGGAAGGGATGTGGCCAGGAGGGATCACTACTTCACTGTTTGTGGGAGTGCAAACTCGTTCAACCACTATGGAAAGCAGTGTGGCAGTGCCTCAAAAGGCTAAACATAGAACTCCCCTATGACCCAGCAATTCCACTACTTGGCATTTACCCAACAATCCAGAAACAAGGGCCTAGTAAACCCACTAGCACAACAATGTTCATTGCAGCACTATTCACCATAGCAAAAATATGGAACCAACCCAGATGTCCCTCAGTTGATGAGTGGATCAACAATTTGTGGTATTTGTACACAATGGAATTCTATGCTGCTGTCAGAAAATATGACAGCGCCCCTGGTTAGGAAATGGAAAGACTTAGAACAAATCATATGAAATGAAGTAAGCCAGACTCAAAGAAAGTTAGGCTCAGTGGTTTCCACCATTCGTCATAATCAGTAGAAACCTTGGGCTCTACTAGCAGAGATTTGCAATAGAGCAAAAGGCCATATATAAGGCCATATAATGTGAAGCGAATTGAAAGGACCCCCAGGATATTGAAAGAAAAACCACATAATGAATGATTGTTGTCCTTAATGTACTATGTTGTCTCTCATCTCCTTTGCTGTCCCTTGGTTATCCCATATTGGTATAGGATCTCACTTTGTTCTCTCTCTTTGTTATCTGATATATTGAATTTTTTTTATTTGGATATTTGAACATTGATAGGGAAGGGGGAAATACCAAGACGGGTGGGGGGTGTGGGGTTGGAGGGAAATGGGTACCAAGACATGTGAAAGGGTATCAATGTATGTGAATTAATGCACCTTCTATCTGGCAAATATCATGTAACCCTTTTACTAATTACAATAAAAAAATTAAAAAAAACTTATACTGTGTGGGAAGGATGATGGGGTCAAATACATTTCTTGTTAGAAATATACCTCATCTGGTTGCCCTGGATTTTCCTGGCCTTCTTCTTAGAGAAAGGCCTGTTATACTGGATTTGTGGCTTGGCAATGATCTAGCATGTACATCTTCGAGTAAGACATCCACAACTTCCATGTCTGAAACTCGAGTTTCCTGACCTTTGGAAACAGCACAGCAACATCTTTCTTCCTCCTGAGCCACAGGCCAAGTGAGCTGGCTTGTGTTGGTTGTTAGTTACAGTGGCTTGGTTACCAGGGTTCCATATTCTGTTCCATTGTGAGGTAGGCAGGGTCACCTTTCAGGACCCAATGACCAAAGATCCTTGCTCACAGAAGACCTCACCAAAGACATACTGGAAGCTGAATCTCTCCTCCAATCTCACAATATACATGTGGATGTAGTAAACAGCACACCTTATTTGTCCAATCCCAATGTCTTCCACTAGGCCCAACTACCAGTCTGGTCTCAGGCTGAAGGAGCCTTTCTTAGGTAAGATCCAAACTTAAGGGTCAATATTGCCCTCATCCTTTGCAAAACATTTGCTTCACAGTGCTTTCTCTGCCTGCATTATGCCCCTTGTCGAATTTTTTTTGTTTTTGCTAGTCTTGGGACTTGACCTCAGAGTGTGAACATTGTTCTTGGGCTTTCTTTAAGCTTTAGCTGTCCCACCGAGCTACAGCACCACTTGCAGCGTTTTCTATGTATGTGGTAATGAGGAATAAAACCTGAGCCTTTTTGCGTGGTAGCCAAGGACTCTACCACTAGGTCAAACACACAGGGCATCTTGTACATATTTTTGACATCAATCTACTAGGATATTATTAGGTTTCTGTATCCTAATCAATTTTTTCCTGATGATTAGCTTTGCTGTCATGTGTAAAAAATGTAAGAGGGAAAAACACAGAAGAATTAGTCAAATTAAAAAAAAAGCATTACACACATAGATAAGTGTTCATTCTTTGTAGGAGAAAGGATATTTTGATATGATGATGATGACTTTATAATTACTATGTCAGGGTTGAGAGTTTGGCATAGTGGTAGAGTGATTGCCTAGCATCCATGAAGATCTGGGTTTGATTGCTCAGTATCACATAGATAGAAAATCTAGATGTGGCACTGTGGCTCAAGTGGCAGAGGGCTAGACTTGAGAAAACCCGAGGACAGTGCTCTCGCCCTGAATTCATGCGCCAAGACTGGCAGAAAGATAAAAGAAAATAAAAACGCTTTTTACATGCTAATTCACTCACAGCATTTGCTTCTGAAATCTTCCCTTCTGCATCTTGTGAAATACCCCTTTCCCTCAACGTAGACAAGAAAAACAGATCCATCCCATGGTCCACTGTGAGGCCTCTGGTTGGGCTAAGAGCTAGTCGTGCAGCAACACATAAGTTTTATTCTAATACTTTCCAAACTTTGTACTCAAATATGCTACCTACTTACCAACATAGGTCAGCTATCCTTATGCTATACCTTTTCTTCAGGACTACAATATTCTTACACTCCTACGTTAATCCTCTTGTACCTCCCCTGACCTGTCTCATTTTTTTTTCTATCTCTGGACCTCTGCTCGTCTTTCAACCCTTATACTGCACGGATCTACACTTGATGGCTGTTGAGCAATATTGTATATGTAGGTGGTTAATTATTCTCTAGGCTCAGAGGGACTTAAAGACAATAGAGATTGGATTGAGAGGCTTATTGTTTTGGGTATAAATTGCTTATCAGTGGTTGTATTAGACTGGTCTGTAAGTGCACAAAAAGAAAGAGTGATAATACCAATCAAAACTTGTGAACATCTAGTGTCTGCCAGCTACAGAGGTCTAGGTTGGTTATATCTGAAAAACTATAATCGTACTTAGTAGTAATCTTGCTCCCATTTTCAAATGGGCAGAACAAGAAACTCAAGAAAAATGTCAAATCAAGAAACAACATTCCCCACCCAATGTAAACAGACAATGGAACAGTCACTGGCAGACCTAGAGGAGAGTCTTCTAAGTGCTACACAAATGCAATTGATAAACATCACTAATGGAAAATGTGAAAATATAAAGAAAGAGATAATGGAGGAAGCCATAGCTGAACAAGAGGAAAGCATAAACAAGGTGATAAGTGAAAAAGAAGAAGCCATAAAGGAGGCCATAATAAAGGTTTTTCAAAGAAAGATGGATGAATTCCTAGAATCCACAAGTAAAAATGTGACCAAACTCCAGCAAATGTCCTAAGAAAATAAAGCTACTGAGCTAAACACTGAAAAGGAAATCAAGGAGATAAAGAAATCCATACATGATCTAAAACAAGAGATGCAAGGCATCAAAAGTGAGCAATGAGAAGCAAGGGAGATGAAAAATAAACTAGATAGCTTTGATAGCAGGTTAGACAATGCAGAGGAGAGAATTTCCGGGGCTGAAGATAATTTAGGTATTATAGAGAAAGAACAGGAAATGAGTCAATCCATATCTAGGAAATGTGAGAGAGTGCTTCAGGATGTACAAGATACAATTAGGAAGCCTAATTTAAGGCTAGTTGATATTGAGGAGGGCGTGGAGAAAGAGGTCAATGGTATTGGAAATATACTTCAGGGAATCATCTCAGAGAATTTCCCAAATATCCAGAAAGGCAGGCCCATCCAGATACGAGAAGCTTTTAGAACCCCAAACATACCTGACCAGAAAAGAACATCCCACCGCCACATTTTGATCCGAACTGGATCAATAGAAATGAAAGGAAAGATCCTAAAGGCAGCCAGGGAAAAGGGATCAGTAACCTATAAAGGCAAACCAATCAGAATAACCCCAGATTTCTCAGAAGAGACTATGTGCGCACGAAGTGACTGGAAGCATATATGTCATGCCCTTAAATCAAATAACTACCCACCAAGAATACTGTAGCCAGCTAAGCTCTCATTCATAACTGAGGGAACAATAAAAACATTCCATTCCAGGGAAAAGCTGCAACAGTATGTCGAAACAAAACCAACAATACAGAGAATTCTCAAAGATGCTCTATACATAGAAAACCAAAATAAACGCAACATAGGGAAAGAAATGGCACCTAAACAGCATACCATCTGAGGACCACAATAACTGTCAAGACACAGGCCCTACTAAAAGCTTTTAAAAATGGTAGTAACTAATAAATATCTCTCAATCCTAACTCTCAATATCAATGGACTTAACTCTCCAATTAAACGGCATAGGCTGTCTAGTTGGATCAAAAAGCAAGAGCCATCGTTTTGCTGTCTTCAAGAGACACATCTTACCCAAAAACAATCATCTTTTGAAAGTGAGAGGTTGGAATAAACTCTATCAAGCTAACTGCCCCCATAAACAGGCTGGAGTTGCCATCCTCATATCAGATACAATAGACTTCAAACTAAAATTAGTAAGAAAAGACAAAGAAGGTGACTACATACTACTAAAGGGATCTTTCCCCCAGGAAGACATAACGATCCTAAATATTTACACACCCTTTTGAAGATTCTCAAAAGATTGAAGATTCTGCCAGTGTAAGTTAGATTCCGTCATTGATATTAAATAATGCAATGAGTAGGGATTTATATTTGAGATATCACTGTTGACAAAATCTAACACACATTTGCGTAGTATTTGCTTTTGATTTCCCAAGAAGTTCAGTACAAGCTAACATGTGTGGCATATATCGACTGGGAGAAATGATTCAGAATATGTGACTCATTTGAACAGGAGTCAGTGAAAAGATACAGATGCAGGATACCCATATTGTGATAATTTGTATCTTTTGCATATTTTGTGTTTGTTATTAATTCCATTTGTAGTGTACATTTCTAGGTAAAAACTTTTAAAATGTTTCCAAACAATTTGTTATTTCAACAGCAAAAAAAGACATTTATATGCCTGATAAAATTCACAGAATCCAAATTTTTCCATATTATTATTATTTTTTTTTTGGTGAGTCATAGATCGTGAACTCAGCCTGGGCACTGTCCCTGAGCTCTTCAGCTCCAGGCTACCACCTTACCCTCGAGCCAAGCCCCACTTCCCATTTTCAAAAGGTAAATTGGAGATAACAGTCTCACGTCTTTTTGTGCCAGGATGGCTTTACACCCTGATCCTCAGATCTCAGCCTCCTGAGTAGCTAGGATTATAGAAGTGAGCCACCACCCCATCATGCTCAGCTTTCTGTTTTTTTTTTAAACAAGCCCTTTGGCTGGAACTCGGTCTGAGCACTGTCCTTCAGCTTTCCTCAAGCCTAGTGATCTTCTACTTCAGCCACAGCACTACTTCTGGTTTTTTCTGTGTATGTGGTACTGCGGAATTGAACCTTCGTCTTCATACAAGCACTCTACAACTATGCCAAACTCCCAGCCCCTCCACATTAGTTTTTATGATAGATCTTTCCATGCATCTAGGATGGCTAGCAATCCTTCTTGAGTTTCCCAAGATCAGGGAGTATAGGTGTGTCCCATCCTGTGTGGCTACATAACCATTGTTTAGGGTACAGTTCTCTCTTCATTCTACCCATCTGGAGCAATTTTCATCTTCTATGTATAATCATTAAACATTCAGCTCCTGTTCCTCTCTACTTCATTCTCTGTAACCATCGTGCTTTTTGGCTCTAAGGGTTTGTTGATCCTTGGAAGCTCTGGAAGGGAAAACATACCCTAGCTCTTCCTTTATGACTGCTGTATTTTTAGTTTACTGTAATCAAGATTCATCTGTAAAATATAGTAAAATGTTCTTCCTTTTCAATGCATTCTTTTGCATATTTTTATCTTTTGATTATTATTAATAGTTGTGAATGGATTCTCCACATATTTGTTCTAGTTTGCTTTCTCTTCAGTTAGGTACAAATCTAGAAATGGAAGTGTTGGACCATATTTCTATGTAATTCTATATTTAGTACTTTTTTAGCACTCTCCACGCAATTTTTGATTGTTTTATATTCCTTGCAGAACTATTCCAAAGTTCTACTTCTTCTCACTACCTTCCCAGTAATAGTTAGAGTTTGAAAGTTGTGTTTTTTCTATGCGTGCGTGTGTGTGTGTGTGTGTGTTTGTGTGTGTGTATGTGGATCTTTTTGTTTAAAACTATATTTATATTAACATATTTAAAGTAATGATTTCATTGTAATTTTAATTTTTTCATGACTGTTAATATTGAACTTCTTTCTACATTTTGAACTACTATTTCTATATATTCTTTTTAGAAAATCCTCTCCAATCTCCAATTTTTTTCCCTTTTTTTGTGGGGTAGTGGGGAAAGTCATGGGGCTTGGACCTTGGGCCGTGAGCTCTTTAGTTTAAGGCTATTGTCCTACCCTGAGTATTGCCCCTCAGTTCTTCTGCTCACAGCTCCATACCCCTCTTCCCATTATGTACAGAACAAAGGTCATCCTCAGTCTTTTCGAAAAAGTAAAACATACAGTAAATTTGTAGTATAAAACAGCAATAAATAAATTTCTTGCCAGGTGCAGTGACTTCTACCTGTAATCCTAGCTACTCCGATATCAGGCTGATATCTAAAGATTTGGTTCAAAGCCAGCCTGGGCATTAGAAAGTCTATGAGACTCTCATCTGCAGTTAACCACTAGAATATGGGAAATGGCAATGGGGCTTCATAGGTAGGGTGATAGCCTTGAGTTGAAGAGCTCAGGAACAGTGCCCAGGCCCAGAGTTCAAGCCTTACAAATCCCCCAGCCAAAAAAAAGAAAAAAACTTTCTTCCCCAAGTGACTATTATGCCACACATAGAACATTAACGTTCTGGGTGTACTTCACAGTATTATTACTTGATACACTAAGATTTTGCAATATTCTCACAGTACCAGCATATGTCATCATATAACGTAGTTCCTTTCAACGGAATAATTCCATTTCTAACCTAAATCTACTCCCCCGACTTATTTTTGTCGATACCACAATTGCTCTACCATGATATGCCACAAGCCATTAAACATTTTATGGTGGGTAATTGGAAAGGAGTCTCATGGAATTTTGTGCCAGACTGGCTTTGAACCATGGTCTTCAGATCTCAGTCTCCTGAGTAGCTAGGATGACAGGCGTGAGCCACCAAAACCTGGCTTGCCTTTTTATTTTTTTGTGGGTCTTGGGACTTGAACTCTGGGCCTAGGCACCATCCCTAAGCTTTTCAGGTCAATATTTCATGTAAGTCTAAACATTTAAGTAAAGGAATAAAAGTCCAACAAAAAAAGAATACAATTCCAGACATGGTGTGTTTATAACTCGGTGCTAATTACTTGATGAAAATGTGCCATTCCAGAAGCTGTTGTCATTTGATGATGTAGCTGTGGATTTCAGCTGGGAGGAGTGGCAGCATCTGGACAATGCTCAGAGGACCCTGTACAGAGATGTAATGCTGGAGACCTACAGCAACCTGGTGTCCTTAGGTGAGCAAAAGTCAAATTCACTTGCAAGGCCAAGTGCCTTGTTATTTTGCAGATACATGAATGTTTATCAAACTTTCAATACTATTTAAATGAAAGATTCCAGGCCCTGAGAAATATCATTACTTTCTAAAGAAAACCTAAGGTAATTTTGTACTCATTCTTCAGGATACCTTCAGGATACTTTGACAACAGTTCTAAATAATGTTTCCTCTAATGGAGACGACATTCCAAACTTACACAGTAATTGTAAGTGGATAAACAATCCAGAATAGAATATATATCATTATTGGAAATAGGATCTACAAATCACTAAACAGTGAGTTTATAATGGAAACCTGGCACTAGGTGCAATGTTTCATGCCTGTAATCTTAAAATATTCAGGAGGAAGAAATCTAAGAATTCTAATTTGAAGCCAGCAATGGCATAAAAATTGCCATGAAACTCTATAACTCCAAGTAACCCCTCAAAACTGTTATTGGAGTGTCAAGAGTTTGACTTTGTGGTTGAGTGCTTGCCTAGCATGCATGAAGACCTATGCATGTAAGTGGAGCTGGGACTCAAACTGGTATTTTTCTAGCCTTGAGCAAGACAGCTAATTTTATGCCATACAAAATGAATCCAGAGCTGGGGAAAAGTCAACCATGGAGCCAGTGAGAAATGAGAAAAAGATTTAATACATAACTTGTGAGTAGGATGTCTGCGAACTTAAAGCAATGATGACACAGCATCAGCAATAATTCTCTACTGTTTCTAATTTACAGGGCCCTGTGTTCCCAAACCTGTATTAATTGCAAGCTAGAGCACTGTGCAGAACTCTGGATAGGGAATTCCTCTAACAAGAATATCACAGGTGAGTGAATGCATCTTCATATTGATGTTGGAGCCTGAGCCCCATTGGTAAGTTCATGTTGTGATGTACTGAGCAATAATATTCTTAGTTACCCTAAATTCTGTGTGGAACCTATGGAATTCTTTGTGAATGGATCAAGAATCATTTTCTTTTCCCAATCCTATGCTTCATCTCTGGGCCTGAGCATGGTCCTTGGGTTTTCTCAAGGCTAGCTCTCTACTTCTTGAGTCATAGCACCACTTCTGGCTTTTTCTTTGTATGTAGTACCAAGGAACTGAACCAGGTCTTTGTGCATGCTAGCCCAAACCCCCGGCACCAAGAATCATAGGGTGATATAATGAATTCTATGTGGCAGTAGAGTTAAAGTTAGATTTCTCTGTAGAAATCACTGTGAAACATAATAAAATGAGAAAGCCATGAGCCCGTGGCTCATGTCTGTAATCCTAGCTACTTAGGAGGCTGAGATCTGAGGATCAAGGTTCAAAGACTGACCTATCACAAAAACAAGTTAGACTCTTCTCTCCAATGCACCAATAGAAAATGAGAAGTGGGGTTGAGGCTAAAGACATAGGGCAGTAGCCTTGAGGTGAAGAGCTCAGGAAGAACAGCCAGGTCTAGATTTCAAGTCCCATGACTGCAAAACAAGAAAGAAAGAAAGAAAGAAAGAAAGAAAGAAAGAAAGAAAGAAAGAAAGAAAGAAGAAAGAGGGAAGAAAGAGGCAATTAAGGAAAGAAAGAAAGAAAGAAAGAAAGAAATAAAGAAAGAAAGAATGATAATTCATTTCTTTAAAACGAAGACTATAAATAATTGAGCAAACAAGGAATAAGTCAGGGCATTATTCTCTGATAAGGATAATGTCTTTTTGCTGGTAGGAAGAGACTGGTATTCAGAACTAGACCTTTCCCCCAGAAATTGAGCCTAGTGGTTGAATGCTTGCCTAGCATGCACAAAGACACAGATTTGATTCCTTATTACCACATACATAGAAAAAGCCAGAAGTAATGACTTCATTGGTAGGGTTCTAGTTTGGAGAAAACCCAAGGACAGTGTTAGGTACTACGCTCAAACCCAGGAATGGAAGGAAAAAAACAACAACAAAGTTTCAATCAACATAAGAAAATTAACTAGACAATGAGCTGGAGATTTTCTGGTCTTCCATGGTTCTGAGGGACAGGAGTGTTAGAAAAGGAATTTTTATAAGACTTCAAATGGAAAGAAACAAATTTCAAAATTCCCACAAATACCTAAATTGAGACTTTAATGAGAAGTTGTAACTGAAGGGATATAGGTGTAAGTCCTTACTCTCAAGAATCGTTCTTGCTTGGATCAAAGGCAAACAGACATATAAACCAAACTTGTGGCCGCTGAATCTAGAAAAAATTCGTGTTCCTCACTTAATGGTTAAAAAGCAAACAGCACTGAAACTGGGTAAGGTAATCCTATCTGCTACTCAGGACCTGAGACTCTTATCTGTAGTTAACTCTAGAAAACAGGAAGTGGGGCTGTAGCTCAAGGATAGGGGTTATAGTCTTCTGCTGAAGTGTTCAGGGACAGGGCCGAGGCCTATGAACTACAAAAAGAAAAGAAAAGAAAAGAAAAGAAGGTTTTAAAAAGATGCAAAACAGCACAATATTTAGATTATTTCACAAAAATAAGACAAAGGCAGCTATTCCTCAATGTATAAACAAAACAGTATTTGAAAAAAAACACCTGCAGGTATATTATAGGTAGTACTCAGCTTAAAACTGTAGCAATACATAGTTGGGTAATTTCAATAAATATTTCCTGTGATATAAAAAGAGAATAAAACACAGAAAAATATTATTGGTCATTGTAAAATATCATTTTCTTAATATGTTAGGGAGAAAAGCATATATTTCTCATAAATCAATTTCGACATTTATATTTTAAAATATCTAACACTTAGGATGGGAAAGTAAAGTCATTTCCTTTACAGTAAGGAATATTTGTATCTCATGTATGTTTGTGTCTTTTTTTCTATGACTCATTTTAGATGTCCAGGTAATGGAAAATGTGTTCAAGACCTGCCAGGAAAGTCCACATGAATGTCTTTGTGAAGTAGCAGTTGCAAGTAGTATCGAAGTGGAGGAAAACGTGAGATTAGCAACAACTTTAAATTTGAGCTCTACACATAATCCAGAGCTGATTATTAATAACGGTAACAACTTAGGGGTGAGGACTGAGGAGTTCATTAAGTGTCAGAACATGCTTCTTTCTCCTAAGCCTGATGAGATGCATGCTGCATATAGATCTCGTATATCTCCTGTTCTTAAAAAATCCATCGCATATTCAGAGCATTTTATTCATGATTTTGACAGTCCAAAAGATCTGCAGTATCATAATTCTGTTCTCCCTGACCAAGAAATTCTCCAGGGAGGGAGGAAAACTGCTAAATGTACTGTGTGATGAAAAATATTGTACTTAACACCGACCATCACTACACATCCGAAAATGTACACAGGAGAGACTCCTCATACATGTAGTGAATGTGAGAAATCTTTCAGTAATGAAATACGCCTTACAATACCTCAGAGCAAATATCCTGAGATATGTGATGCGTACATCAAGTGTGAAAATTAATTTCTGAGAAGTCAGACCTGACGCTCCAACCTCGATCTCCAAGAGAAGACAAACCTTATGAATATGAGGAACGTAATAAAATTTCTGCCCAGAATTCAGCTCTCAGCACACATCAGAGATCTCACACACAAGAGAAATCTTATGAATGGGATAAATGTGGGAAGACTTTTAGACTGAAATCATACCTCACTTTGCACCAGAGAAGACACACAGAAGAGAAAACTTATGAATGTAACAAATGTGAAAATCTTTCACCCAGAAGATACACCTTCGAGTTCATCAAATAACACACACAGGAGAGAAATCTTATAAGTGTAATGAATGTGGAAATCTTTCCAAGGGAAGGGAAAACTTCGTGTTCATCAGAGAATACACACAGGAGTGAAACCTTATGAATGTAACCAATGTGTAAAGTCTTTCAGACAGAAATCTTCCCTCAAATTGCATCAAAGAACACACACAGGAGAGAAACTTTATGTGTGCAACAAATGTGGAAAGAACTTCAAGTGGAAGTCATATCTTGATGGTCATAATAGAACACACACAGGAGAGAAAACTTATGCATGTAGTGAATGCGGAAAGTCTTTCAAATGGAAGGTAAAACTCCATGTTCATCAGAGAATATACTCAGGAGAAAGCCCTTATGAGTGTAACATATGTGGAAAGTCCTTCACACAGAAGCCAAACCTCAACATGCATAAGACAATTCAAACAGGAGAAAAACCTTATGAATGTAACCGATGTGGAATGTCTTTCAAATGGAAGTCTTCCCTCAAATTGCATCAGAGAACACACCCAGGAGAGAAACTGTACGAGTGCATCAAATGTGGTAAGACCTTCAGTTGGAAGTCACATTACAGGAGGCATAACAGAATTCACACATATTAGAAACCTTAGGAATATAACCAAAGTTGAAAGTCTTTCGTGCAGTATTCACCCTTCAAGAAGCGTAGGAGAGTTCACACATGTGAGAAGCCTTAGCAATGTAATAAATAGGAAAGACTTTTTAGTCTGTGGAAGAAAACTCAGCTTGTGTCACAGAACCAACACAAGATCAAACCCTTAATGAATGTAGCAAATGTTCAGTCTTTACCCCAGAAGGCACAAGTCAAGATCTATCACTAAACACCCACAGGATAGAATCCGATGAATAAAATGAAAGGGAAATTTTTTTGAAGAACTCATAGTTGAGTTTGCATGATACCACATAGACACAGGATAAAAATCGTATGAATATAAGAATATGAAAAAATCCATCATGAACGCATGACTAAGTATAAAATGCACATAAGAGAGAAAAACCTTATGAATATTACAAATGTGGAAAGTGTTTGACCTGGAAGGCATACTTCTGTGTTCATCACAAACCTGATTCCCATAGAAGAAAAGAAAACTAATGAATAGAACAAATGTGCAATGACTTTTAATCAGAAGTCAGTCTTCAGTACATTTCAGAACATACACAATAGAGAAATAGAGAAATTCTGAGTAATGAAAAACATTTAGCTATATATAGAATCTCTGTATATGGGAGCATTAGGGTAAGTCTTCTAAACAAAGTCAACCTTCAGCAAGCATTAAGAGCACTCACAGAAGAAATAATAGCATGTAGGAAAACC
This sequence comes from Megascapheus bottae, assembly GCF_031878675.1. Taxonomy (NCBI): domain Eukaryota; kingdom Metazoa; phylum Chordata; class Mammalia; order Rodentia; family Geomyidae; genus Megascapheus; species Megascapheus bottae. The sequence continues at coordinate 664,444 of NW_028327641.1, read as the reverse complement.
TTTGTCAGAAACCTCTAAAAGCTGCCTGTGTGGCTTAGTGGTGGAGTGCTAACCTATCAAGGATGAAGGCCTGGGTTAGATTCCTCAATACTACGTGAAAAGAGCAAGCCAGAAGCAGCACTGTGGTTCAAATGGTAGAGTGCTAACCTTGAGCAAAAGTAGCTCAGGCCCTGAGTTCAAGCCTAAGGATTGGAGAGAGAGAGAGAGAAAGAGAGAGACAGAGAGAGAGAGAGAAAGAAAGAGAGAGAGAGAAAAGAGAGAGAAAGAGAGAGAAACAGGAACTTCTAAATTTTACAGAGATAGAGAAAGAGAGAGACAAGGATACAGAAACTAATTTCTAAACTTTACAGTCTTTCTATTTCCTTACAAATTCGTCTATGTCATTCTTTCTGATAGAAGCACAGAATTCCACTGTGTAAAAATAACATATTTGATCTACTAATCAACTGACGGACATCTGGGTTGGTTCCATACCTTTGCTATAATAAATAGTGCTGTGATAAATGGAATTGTTCTAGTGAATTTAGTATGTCCTATCTGGACGATTGGCAAGTAGTGAAATTGCTGGATCACAGGGGAGCTCTATGGTTAGTCTTTTTGGGATACTGCCATAGTGCTTTCCATAGTGGTTGAACGAGTTTGCAATCCCACAAGCAGTGTAGTAGTGATCCCTCCTGGCCACATCCCCTCCAGCATACGTTATTAGATTTCTAGATCTTCGCCATTCTAACTGGAGTGAGGAGGAAAAGGTAAAGAGGAACTGAAACTTTCTCTCCTTACGGATGACATGATTCTGTATTTAAAGAACCCTATAGACTCTACTCCGAGGCTGCTTGAGCTGATATAAAACTTTGGTAAGGTAGCAGGGTATAAAATTAACCCTCAATGTCAACTGCCTTCCTATATGCCAACAAATGAGAGGAATGAGGCAAGAATCAGGATAGCAACTCATTTTCCTATCAAAGAAAATAAAATACCTAGGAATTAACTTAGAATGTAAAGCACCTTTTTAATGGAACAATACACCCTGGAGAAGGAACTTAACGCATTACTGAGGAAATGCAAAAAACTATGCTGCTGCTTTGGAAGAAGTAATATTGTAAAAATGGCAATCTTGATAAGGACTATCTACAAATTCAGTGCAATATTCATCAATATCCCAATGTCATTCTTTAAAGAAACAGAAGAGGAAATCCAAAATTTCACTTGGAATAATAAAAGACCCCTTATAGTCTGTCTTCTTGCATGATACATAATGTTTAATCTCACCTTCTCCACCAAAATCTCACGTTTCTCATTGAGACATAGGTGGCCCTGTTCACTAGCAGCAAACGCTCAAACGCGCAGTTTCAGGTGTCACCACTGCCTCTGTTACTGGGTAGATCCAACTCTGTCATCGATTCTGAGGTCTGCTCTGGGAGTCTTGGTCACAAGTTGTTCTGTGCCATCTGCTGCCAGCCTGTGCCTATTTGCTTCCTTTTCCTCCAGCAGCCTACAACAGGGAATGAAGTTCTGGCGCTGATGCTCTCCTTCATATGCAGGGCAGGATGAGCCCAACCCTCCCTCATCTTCCTCTTCCAATTTTTGGGAAAAAATGTGTTGGCAGAAGTCCTCAGATGTGGGGCATGGCTGATCCACACTTTTAATCCAGACTGGTCAGGAGGCTGAGATCTGAGTATGGAAGTTCCAAGTCACCTAGAATAGGAAAGTCTGATAGATTCTTACTACCAAAAATAAAAACAGCTGGGAATGGAGTTTGGGCTCAAGTGGTAAAGGGCTAGTCTTGAGTACAAATGCTTAGTGCCCAGGCCCTGAGTTCAGGCTCCAGCACTGCCAACAACCTCACTTTAGTGAGATTTTAGCTTTATCCACGTAGGCAAATCTCACTGGAATCTTTGCTGGTAGAGATAGTCTTCATAATTTTGTCTCAAGGTAAAGGTCCTCCTGAGGTAGTACACAAAAGGTGTCATGGAGAGAGGAGCCCCACTTGCTCCAGGTTTGAAGATGGCACAGGTCAAGCCAGTATGGAGTTGGCACATCAGTCTTTTTCCTAGCACCACCTACAAGTGAATGTCAAATGACATTGATTGTTGTGGGATTGTGTGATTGAAGTGCCCCATTAAGGGCAGTGTTAGCACATCCAAACTTGGATACCAGGAATGCTGAAATCTCAAAGCTAAGATTTCTGTTGGCTACAGAAATGCTGGTGTGTCTGTTATTCACTAAAAGTTCAGGTGCAAAGATTCTGAAGCTTGATGCCATGTGTTTATTCCATTTAGTAAAATCACTTTAATGCACTCTATAAGTTAAAACATTTGATAAGAGTCAGGGGTAGTGAAAACATTGTTCTTGAATTCAGGTGTCTGGCAGGGTAATGGGGGGGTGTTGGCGGCTGGGACTATGAAGCTGGAGTTGCTATCAAACCATGGATCATGTTCCTCTTTGTCTGGGAGAAATGACTCAAAAGATGAAATTTGAATGGTGAGGAAAAGATGATGATGTACTCAGGAAATTTCTCCTAAACAAATGCTCATGTGGAAGTGGGATGGGGGCTGGGCATATCTGAGGCAGAGCTTAAGGGGGCTTCTCATGGCGTTGAGAACGTTCCTTGCGACTTCAGGCATGCAGCAGGGTGTTTTAGATGGCCATTGTGAGATGGATGGAATAAGACTGGAGACAAGATGAATGCTGGGATCCTGCAGTGCTCTTGCATGAGTGCCTGGTGCTCATCTGAAAGAACTAATTATGTCTAAAAAAGAAATCAGGAATTTGTTTTGATTAGATAATACCTGTAATCCCAGGCATATCCAGGATCCTGATCTTAGTATTTTGGTTTAAAATCAACCCAGCAAAGGGAAAAATGCATGAGACTCTTACTCCCAGTTTAGACAATAAAAAAGATTGAAGTAGAGCTGTGGCTCAAGAGCTAGAGTGCTACCTTGAGCAAAGAAAAGCTAAGAAAAAGATCCAGGTCTTGAGTTCAAGGCCAGTAATGAAAGAAGGAAGGTAAAAAAAGGGAAGTATGTGAGGAAGGGAAATATATGAATGAAAGAGAGAAGGAACTGGAAATTTAAAACTAGAGAATATTTAAAAGTCATCAGTCCTTCTAAGAAAAGTGTTGGAGTATGGGTTCTATATGTGGTGAACTGGAAGCCCAGCAGTGACTTGTTAACCAAAGAGTCACCATGATGAGCAAAGGATAGAAATCTGCATGAGCCTCTTAGCGGATGGAGTCACAGAAGAGAACCTCAGCTCCCATCCCATAGTTAGAAGTATATAGAGATGGGGAAGTTGGCATCACCTTGATGTCATTGTGTCCATGGAGACTGGAAGCCATGGCTCTGTGAAAGCACAATGTTCTGGTTACTGAGCTGAGAGGCTGAGGAGAGCCAAGTCCTGGCCATGAAGAAATCAGGGTGGCAGCAGAGCAACTCTGCTGCAGTGGGTGCCTGCTTGGCTGTTCTTATTCTGTGGTGGATCAGGCCAGAGCGGGTGATAGTAACTGTTTTGTGGTCACAAGCCCTTCACCAAGAGCTTCCTCTGGGATCCTCATAAGCTACAGGGTGGCTGGTGGTGGGATGTGTGTGGGGTGGAAGTGACAGAGGGATGGACGCATGGCAAGGTGGGTGAAGAGATGAGAGGAATGATGAGAGCCCAGTTCATTGGTTTCCAAGGTTAATGGGTGGGAGGTAGAGAGGCATGATGGAGGAAAGATGGAGGCAGGGGAAGGTGGTGACAGAGTGAGGCCATCTGTAGTGCCAGCCTGGCCATCATCTGAAGCCCATAGGCAGCTTCCTGATCCCTCAATTTGTCCTGCTCCTTGTGGAGGGAATGTCACGTGTACCCAGAGCTAGGGGTGGGACAATGTTAGTAGCACCTGGAGAACCATTGGCCTCTACCTGGGTGAGGGGTGGTTATGGCTCCCATGCTGGGTGGCCTGATAGCTATGGAACAGATCTCTCCTTAGCTACCACAGTCAGTGGCTGCTCTCCATCTAGGGTTAGGGCACCTGCTCAGCCATCAGGACACCCCATGCCAGGACAGAGGCCTACAATTCAGATTGTAGCACAGGGGTGAAGATGATCTCACCGTAGCCCTAGTTATATGGCTGTCCCTGCATGCAGGACTGGATGAGCTGGGGGAAGATGTTCTCTGTGTTTTTCCACAGCCTATCCCGGCCTCTTCTTGTGTCTGATTAGACCAAGAGAGTACCAGGTTCCCTCTTATAGTCCTGGTTCTTTTTCTTTTACAGTCATGAGGCTTGAACTCAGGTCCTGGGTACTGTCCCTGAGCTCTTTTGCTCAAGGTTGATGCTCTACCATTTGAACCATAGTGCCATTTCCAGCTTTTAGTTTTCATGTTGATCTCTGATATCTCCAGTGCTGTGCCTGCAGTGAGGAACTCAACCCACAGAGAGAGCCACCTCTGCCGTGACTGTGACTGCCCACAACCCTCACACCCACTCCTTGCACACCCCTCGACTCCAGTTTTAGCTCCTCTTGGACTGGGTGTCCAGCCTACCCCTTCCTACACTCACAAAGGGTCTACAATTGTCTTCCCAGGGTCCTTTCTTCTGCCAGCCAGAGTACAGATTATGCACATCTTGACGATCACAGAGCTCAAAGCAAAAGGCTGAGATGCAGAAGGGGGTGACCCAGTAGCTGCACAGGGCCCATGGATCATCCTGTGCATCCCCCAGCCTGTGACTTCCCCCACCCCCTTGGCAGGGAAGCTCCATGCCCACATCCTGATCCCTGGTCCCCTCCAATTCCATTCTCCCTTGGATTTTGCAGACTGTCAACCATCAGGATCTAAAATTCTATTCATCACTTTATGTCCTTATCACTGATTTGCTACTTTGGCAGGATCTCCCCGTGCCTGGAGAGTGGGCATGTCATGTACTCTCTGTGGAGAAGTTGCCCCAGGAGAAGAAATATGCACTTCATGTGAGTGTTGGACAGGGCAGGAGGGCTCCCTAGGATCAGAAGCCACAGGAGGGGTGCAGATGGGGGAATGCTAGTGGCCCCAGGGGACAGTGGGAGTTAGGGCACAGTTGGTTCCTTTTGCAGGGTTGACACTGCTTCACAAACCCAACAGAATGAGGTTCACATTACAGATGTCAGAGACAGTGCAGATTGCCAATGGGCGCAGGGGTCACTGTCACCCCCAGATGCTGGCTGCATGCTGGGATGCACGCAGAGATGGTTTCAAGATCAGATAATGAGGATGTTGCAGGGTGTAACCATTCTTTTCAGATGGCTGTCTACCTCTCTTGAGCTTCATCTCTATCTTTGGCTTTTTCTTGGCAGTTACCTGGAAATGAGAGTTTCATGGACTTTCCTTTCTGGACTGGCTTCAAACAGTAGCTATGCACAGTTTTCAAACCATACCCTACTGAAGAAGGGAAGCTTGATCTGGTGCTTAACTGGGTTGCACTTTGGCTCCGTTTGCTATGCCTCACGGGAGGGGGCTCATCATTTGTGTTCTAAGATCTTATGACCTTCAAAGCCAAATGCTACCTGAAAGTTCAGGGTCCCAGCCTATGTGTTGTGCCTGGGTGAATACATTCTCTGTTATGCTGGGTCATCAACCCATGTTTTAAGCTGGAAGTAGGCAGTGCCACATTTGATAAGAACATCTGCCAGAGATTGTCACCTCATGAAAGCAAATTCTAAATTTGTATTCCATTTCAAGTGCTGGAGAAATCCCTCCAAGTTAGACAGGCTCACATCCACCTGCAGGTCACACTCCTAATGCACTCTTGAGTGTCCTCATGGTATTGGGATCTAAGTTTGTAGGGAATGCTGGTTTAGTCCATGAATTAGCTGGACAAGTGATGACAAACGTGTTGTGGATTAATATGAGAACAATTTAAGAAGCCCTGGAGGAGCATCAACCTGACCCTCTGTGGTGCTATAAATCTGATAGGATGTTCCAGACTGAGAAACAATCACATGGCTTTGTGTTTGGCATCCAGACAAGTGAGTGCGTGTCTTAGCTGTCAGCCAATACAGAGGAGGACATGAATAAGTGGGTGGAAAGCATCTGTCAGACTCCTGTCTGGGGGCAGGTGGAGAGAACATAGGAAGGTAGATACCATGGCTGTGGTGGGGCCAAAAAAAAGGGTAAAAGAGGCAAAGGAACCAGGTACTGGTAGCTCAGGACAGTCATCCTAGCTACTCAGGAGTTTGAGATCAGAGGATCACAATTCAAAGCTAGCCCAGGACAGAAACTCCATGAGACTCTTATCTGCAATAAACTACTGAATGCAAGAAGCTCAAGCTCAGTGACAGCATCTAGGCCTAGCGTTCAAAACCCAGGACCGGCAGAAAAAAGTATCAAAGGACAAGAAGCTGGCCAAAAGTTAGAGGGACTCTATCTTGACAAACAATACAATGGTAAGTTGCACTCAGAAGACTTGCACAAAATCTGGAAATGCCTGAGACCTATCTATGTATCTTTCCTGTTTGTCTAAATACATATGTTTATGCATTTATATATTAGTATAGAGAGACAGATCAATACATATGACTATACATATATACATAGCCAGACACTTATGGGTGGGTGGTATACTTTGTGAGAGTTTGTGTTTGTGTTTTGTGGATGGCTATCTCTGTTTAAGAAAGATAGAAAATATGTAAATATCTTTAAAAAAACTTGATAAAATATAGAGAGACATAAGCTCTTGAGGGAATCTGAAATGACAAGATTATTCACAGGCACGTTTATCCTTATGGATTCCTCAGCAAGTTTTAATTTTTTTCATTATTTTCTTTCTTTTTTTGAACCAGTGCTAAGGATTTCTCTCAGGGACCAGGTGCTGCCAATTACTAATTTTCTCATGGCTGGTACAAGAGGAACTGAGCCACAGTTCCACTTTTGCCTTATTTATTCGTGCTTAACTGAAGATAAAGATTTCTATCAGTAACTTTCTCTCAGGGGCTGGATTCTAACGAGGATCCCCAGACCTCAGCCTTCTTTATAGCTACAATTAACAATATGAGAACCCAGCACTGGGTTCCAATGCACAGGGCAAGAAATTGAGTGAATCTCTCAACTCCAATTAGCTATAATAAGCTAGAAGTGAAAGACCAATACCTCTGAGGAAAAGATGCTGAGGGTTATCACACAGGCCCTATGAGTAAGCCCTAAACCCTGTACACATGTGTGCATGCACACATTGGCAGATACACACACACATGCACACACACACAATATCTCAGGCAATATTGTATTTTGAATTAATATCCAAAGATTAGACAACAGGATAGCAAGTAATAAAATCTGTTTTTCTCGTCTACATTGAGGGAAAGGGATAAATCACAAGATGCAGAAGCGAAGAATTCAGAGACAAATGCTGTGAGTGAATAACTTGTAAAAAGCACACTTCTTTTCTTTTCTTTTCTTTTGTTTTTTTCTGCCATTCCTGGGGCTTGAACTCAGGGCCTGAGCACTACTCTTGGCTTTTCCCAAGTCTAGCCCTCTGCCACTTGAGCCATATTGCCATATGGATTTTTATATCTGTGTGATATTAAGGACTCAAACCTAGATCTTCATGGATGCTAGGCAAGCACTCTACCACTGAGCCAAACTCTAAACCCCGATAAAGTATTTATCAATAGTCATCATCATCATATCAAAATATCCTTTCTCCTACAAAGAATGAACACTTATCTATGTCTGTAAGACTTTTTTTTATGTCCCCAATGCTTCTGTGATTTTCCCACTTGCATTTTTACAGATGACAGCACAGATATTCATCAGGAAGAAAAATAGATTAGGATACAGAAACCTAACAACGTCCTAGTAGATTGAAGTGAAAAATATGTGCAAGATGGCCTGGGTGTTTCATCTATTTGTAGAGTGCTTGGCTACCACACAAAAAGACTCCGGTTTGATTCTGCAGTACCATATACATAGAAAACGCTGGAAGTGGTGCTGTGGCTTGGTGGGACAGCTATATCCTAAAGAAAGCCTAAGAACAATGGTTAGGCTCTGAGGTCAAGTCCCAGGACTAGCAAAAAAAATGTGCAAGAGGCAAAATGCAAGCTGAGAAGGCACTGTGAGGCAAAATGTCTTGTGAAGGGTAAGGGGAATAGTGACAGTTAAGTTTGGATCTTTCCTAAGAAAGGCTCCTTGAGCCTGAGACCAGGCTAGCACTTACGCCTAGTTAGTGACTTGGGATTTGAACAAAAAGGTATGCTGTTTACTACATCCATATGTGGGGTGGTAAGGGAGATTCAGCCTCCAGTATGTCTTTGGGGAGGTCTTCTGTGAGCAAGGAGCTTTGGTCATTGGGCCTTGAAAGGTGACCCTACCTCCCTCACAATGGAACAGAATATGGAAGCCTGGTAACCAAGCCACTGTATGTGACAACCATCTCAAGCCAGCTCCCTTGGCCTGTGGCTCAGGAACCAGAAAGATGTTGCTGTGCTGTTGCCAAAGGTCAGGAGGCTCGCATCTCAGGCATGAGAGGTATGGATGTCTCACTTGAAGAAGTAGATGCTGGATCACTGCCAAGCCAAAATTCCAGTATATCAGGCATTTCTCTAGGAAGAAAGCCAGGAAACTCCAGGGCAACTCAGATGAGGTATATTGAGAGGAAACCTATTTGAACCCATCATCCTGCCCACACACTACAACCTTCTTGTGTGCTTTCAAGTGACTATACTGAGATTAGAGTGTGTCATTTCCAATCTACTCTATTCCAATTTCTCAGTGTGAAGTGTGGTCCCATTCGTACGTTTGAAATATTCACTGTTTTGCCAACATAGTGTGATGGTAAGTCAGCTCAGACTCTGAATGAGCCTTGTAACCTATGGATCCTAGAGGAAGGCCTGTTGGAGATGCTGCTGACAAAGCTGATCCTGCCAACAGAATGGTGATCTCTTTTATGTGGGAAACTTCCTGCACAATTTCAAATAGTGGAGGACAATGTAGTAGTTGCTGGAAATTCTCTTGAAATAGTGAGTGTTCCCCCTCCAAACCCAGGTTTGCTCACCCCTCCTGGCCAAGTCTTGGAATACTTGGCTCCTCTCTGAGCCTGTTTCGTTCACTGGGGTGTTCACAGGGGAGGTAAGCATGATACAAGTGCACAAACTACTTTTTTATGACTGGGACACCATGCCATTTCATTTCCCTCACAAACTACTGGAGTCTCAACAGTGTGCTTACTGAGAAGTTGGATTTCAGGCATGAGTAAGTGGCTCCCAACTGCAGCCCTCACCTAGGTGACATCCTAGGAAATCCCATTTCCCAGTAAAAATGAGGTGTCAGTACTAATGGCGGAGTCCTGTGAAATACTGGAGTCAGAGGAAAAGCCGGGGGCTGAATCACTTTTGAGCCATCAGGGAGGGATTGTGATAGCTTTGCCTGTTAGAACCTGAAAGCATTTAAATTTTGGTGTGTGGTCCAGTGCTGCCACTTGAACCTGAACCCAGGTCTAAATGCCATCCATTTGGTGTTCAAAAATTAGCACTGTACCATTTGAGTCATAGGTCAAGTTCTGGCTTTTTGCTGCCTAATTGAAGACAAGTGCCTTTAGACTTTTACTGACTACACTGGCTTTCCACTGTGATCTTCAGAGCTCAGCCTGCTGGGTGGCTAAGATTAGAGGAATGAGCATTTAGTTCTTTATTTAGAGCATTCACTTATTGATTTATTTACAGCATTTACTTAGTTAATTTAAGGTGCGTTTACTCTGGACAGATGCATAGAGGCCTCTCTCAGAAGCTTCTGGAAGTGGGGTGTAAATTCATCCTGTTCTCGAGTGTCTCTTACCCCCCTCCCAGCACATAAGTGCACATCTCTGCAGGACAGCCACAGCATTAGAGTCCTGCAAGAAAGGGGCTTTGGTAGAAGGCTCAGGACGGAGAGAGAAGGCTCTCACTTTCCTAGTACCGAATGTGCCCACAGCATCATGTGTTCCATCTATACGATGTGAATGGACTTCTACCCCAGTGATTTCTACGAGTTCAAGAACTGCCACACCCTGACACAACTCAAGCTCTATATGAGGCTCCACATGCCGGCTTTGGACCTGCTCTTCTAGACACATACTTTTTGACCAGCTGGAGGAATATGCGACCAGTAAGACCAAGAAAAAGTAGAAGTCCTGGTGTGGGTGCCTCAGAGCCTGTGAGTAGGAAGCCCATGTGGTCTAGATATTGGTTGGCCCTTACTTCTACAGAGCTTGGCAAAATGCCCTTTATGGGTGGTGTCAGCCAGGTAATGTCTGTCCTCTGAAAGGACTCGGGAATAAGCACTCATTAGAAAGACCCTACACCTCCTCAGTGTTCACTCCAAACTCCAGTTCTACAGGTTCCTCCATTAGATCCTCATGGAAGTTGAGTGACACTTCAACTTGCAGAGTCCACTCTGTCCACTCTGTACCTATTTCCATTCTTAGGTTTGGGTCATCGTGGAAGAGCATATCCTGAACTCCGGATGAAAAACCCACCAATGGAGCTGGTGACTGATGGAGACAGAGAATCATCACTGCACTCCAGAAAGCATGGGCCTTCTGTAGAAATTACCAAACAGGTTTAGAGTCCTGTGGATATACCTTTTGCTCTGAACCACATGTGTGACACAGTTGAACCTGCAGATACTATGGAGGAAGAAAAAGAGCAGCCAGATTTCCTTCCGTTTCCTTTCACACTCCACCCAGAGTCAGTCCATCTGAGTCAGAGTAACACTTCACTTATTGTGCAAGCTGAAGGGGCACACGCTGGGCTCATGGAAAATGTCCCCATGGGAAGCAGCAAGTGTACTCTCAATACTGGATTCATTGGAGGAAAATGAATCCATCCTCACAGAATATCCAGACCCATCCATCTCACTAAAAGAGACTCAATCTCCATTCGACAAACCAGAATCCATCCCCCTCTTAACTCAGGAAGGACATTCTGTTTCTCATGAGGAAGGAGACCCTTCTGAGGACTCTGAAGTAGAATTACTGTCTGAATGCAACTTGGAAGCCAGTCTGGATTTAGAGCTTCCCTGTCCCCTTCCTAAAAAGACATCTCTTTATCTTGCTCTCATGATTCTTGTCAAATATTCATTGTATTTACTTTGCTAACTATTAAACTCTCATTGTTAATATTATGGTGTGCTGTTCTTCAGTCCTTATTATACTGTGTTTTATTTTCCACTTAGAATGTGAGACCTCAGACACCTAGGTCCTGGGTGGGCCAAAAACCAGACAGGTCTGGTGACATAGAAGACAACCTTACTGGATATACAGGGAACTATGAAATGCATGGAATCACCAGGAATCCAGGCCAGGCCTCCATGGAAAGACAAGTCAGCTACCAAAGCTTAAGGACAGAGCAGATGCCAATGTGTTTTGTCAATCGGGAGAAGTGCCAGAGTAACTGTAATATTATGTGGGACTCTGTTCTGTGAATTCAAGTCTGTCTATATATCCATTGTGCTTTGTACAAATATTTAAGAAAATTAAAACTCCACCATAGCATCAAAAATCTACTTTGGCTTTGAATGTAGCCTAGTTGTAGAGTGCTCGCCTAGTATACAAGAAGATCTTGATTCAATTCCTCGGCACTGCATGCACAGAAAAAGCAGATGGGGCACTGTGGCTCAGGTGTCAGAGTGCCACCCTTGAACAAATGTGGCCAAGGACAGTTCCTGCTCCCTCAGTTCAAGCCCCAGGACTAGCCAAACAAGAAATCATTCCATTTTCCACACATTTGGAAATAAATCTGTTTTATCTAACCCTACTTCTTTTTTACCAGTCCAGAGTGTGTGCCTCCAAGCCAAACTACTGGCCCCCAACCTTACTATTTTGAATCATGTAATTTTTTTACATAATCATATTTCATGCTGTCTGTATTAATACCATAAACAGTATGCTTAGTGTAATAATGTTAAAGGTAAAACATAAGAAATTAATAACTAAAATTCCTTTTTTATTAGTTTTATAACATTACTACAATTTTATGAGAACAATTACCTAGAATGTTTATTTTAGAGATCAAGTAATCCATTTTGATGAATACATCAACCTACATCATTTATTTGAACACATTTTAAACTATTTTTTCAGGAATGAAAATACATATATATTTGTTGTAAATGAAATTTATGACTTGGGGGGAAGGGAAAGAGAAAAGGGGCGAGGGGGTAACAGTGTTTACAAGAAATGTACTCATTACATATGTAACAGCAATCTCTTTGTATATCACCTTGACAACAAATTTTTTGGAAAGTACAATAAGTTTTAATGTCTACTTTGGGCAGAATTTTTTTGCCAGTAATGTGCTTAGATTCAGGACCTGAGCACGATCCTTGTTTTTGTTTTTGTTTATTCTTAAGGCGCAAGTTCTATCACATGTGCCACAGCACCACTTTTATCTTTTTTTATCTATGTTGTGCTGAGGAATTGAACTTGGGTCTTCATTCATGCTCGGCAGAACTCTTCCACTAGGCTTAACTTATGGCCCCAATGGGAAGGAAGTTTTCCATAAAATATGTAGGAAATATGTACACTAAGGAAAAGCCATCAAAAATAGAAGAAAAATTATATGCTTAGATAACGACATGCCAGTATTATGGCAGATCTCTGTAATTCTAGCTTCAAGAGTGGCTTATTTGGACTGGGAGTTGGCTGGCTGAAGTAAAGTGCTATCATTGAGCAAGCCCTAGGACAGTGCTCTGGCCATGAGTTGAAGCCAAGGACATGCAAAAAATAATAATTTAATGCCCGTGACTGGTGGCTCACCCTGGTAACCCTAGCTACCCTGGAGGATCGAGGTTCAAGACGGACCAGGCATAAAAATCTGTGAGAATCTTATTTCCAAATAATCCAGAAAATTCAAAATGACAATGTGCCTCAAGTGGTAGAGCTCTTGCCTTGAGCTGAAGAGCTTAAGGTAAACATCCAGGCCCAGAGTTCAAGCCCCATGAGTGAAAAAAAGAAAAAGAAAAAGAAAGCCCTTATCTAAGGCTGGAGTGCACACTAGTGGTAGTTTGCTTGCCAAGTATGTACAAAGCCCTGTGTTCAATTACTCTGTAGCACTTACACCAAAAAAAGCTGGAAATGATCTAAGAAGGTTGGGTTCTAAGGATCACAGTTCAAAGCCAGGCCAGACAATAAAGTCCATGAAACTGTTACTTCCACTTAAGCACCAGAAAACCAGCAGTGACACTGTGACTCAAGGTGTTTAAGGTTGTAGCCTTGAGCTGAAGAGCCCAGGGACACTGCCCACGTGCACAATTAAAGTCTTACAACCAAAAGACAGAGAGAGAGAGAGAGAGAGAGAGAGAGAGAGAGAGAGAGAGAGAGAGAGAGAGAGACTGAGAGAGACTGAGAGACAGAGACAGAGACAGAGAGACAGAGAGAGAGACAGAGACAGACAGACAGACAGAGGCAGACAGAGACAGAGAGACAGAGACAGAGACAGAGACAGAGACATCAAACAGTCAGGCACTGCTGACTTAAGCGTGTAATTCTAGCTACTATGGAGGCTGAGATTGGAGGATCTTGGTTCAAAGCCCAAAGCCAGCCTGGACACATATGTTTGTGAGACTTACATCACCAATTAACTACCAGAAACCAAAAATGGAGCTGTAGAGGAAGAGCGCTAGCCTTGAGCTGAAGAGCTCAGGGACAGTGTCCAGGCCCAAAGTCCAAGCACCATGACGAATCAATAATAAAAAAAGAAGATAGCTCATAGTAATGATGAATAATTTTGGGCTGGGTGTTTGGCCTAGTGGTAGAGTGCTTGCCTAGCATGCACGAAGACCTGGTTTCAATTCCTCAATACCACATACATAGAAAAATGCTTGAAGTGGTGCTGAGGCTGAAGTGGTAGAGCCCTAGCCTTGTGAAAATATAAGGACAGTGCTCAGTCCCTGAGTTCAAGCCCAGGACTGGCCAAATCAAAAGTAGTAGAGCACTGGCATTGAACTGAAGATCTGAGGAACAGCCCAGGCACAGAGTTCAAGCACCGCAAACAACAACAACAAAGTCTATGAAATGGCAGTGGTGCTTTTAAGCTAAGCAAAAATAGAGTAGAAACTGGTAAAATACATATTTGTGTGTAAGCAAAATAGCCAGACTTATGCATTAGAACAGGATAGCAACTTGAAAAAAAATTTTGTTTTCCATCTCACTAGGTCCTGTCTCTTAATTTATTCAAGTAAGTAAAATGCTGGGTTTTATAATCATTGCTCTGAATATTAGAAAATCATAATATCTCTCATTAACCAACAAAGACCAGGAACTGGGGCTTCGTTCAAATGGCCGAGTATCAGGCAAGAGAAGAAAAAATTGAAGTAAGAACTTGAAGTTCTTGATCCAGAACCTGCATAGTAACAGAGCAGCAGCCTTGTGATGGTACCTCACACCTATAATCTTAGCTACTCAGGAGGCTAAGATCTGAGAATCAAAGTTTAAAGCCAGCCAAAGTACCCAGTTAACTGCCAGAAAAAACAGAAGTGGCATTGTGGCTCACAGATTAAAGCACTAGCCTTGAGCTGAAGAGCTCAGGGACAGTGCCCAGGCCCAGAGTTCAAGCCCCACAATTGACAAAAATCAAACAAGCAAACAAAACTCACAAAGAAGCCTGCAGACCATAGTGGTTCTGCTGAGTCTCTTCTGTATGGGGATCAGGAAACATTTCACTTTTTTTGTCTCTTCCCATCTCAACATTCATACTAAAATAAGACTGTGTTGAAAGTTTCAATTTATAAAAATGTTTTTCATGAAGCACCCTGAAATATTCATCGCTTATATCTCAATTGAAGATATTTGATTTGGGGCTGCATTGGTAGAGTGCTAGCCTTGAGCAGAAAAAGTCAGGGATAGAGCTGAAGCACTCAGTTGAAGACCCAGTGCCAACACACAAAAGAAATTATGCACTTTATACATATTTTCTAATTTCTTAATGAATTTTTCACTCTGTATAAATATAGGGTACATTCCATCTTACTTAAGTAAGATTGCTCTTTTTTTTTCTTTTTGCCAGTCCTAGGGCTTGGACTCAGGGCCTAGACATTTTCGTTGGACTCGCTTGCCCAAGGTGAGTGCTCTGCCTCTTGAGACACAGCGCCACTTCTAGCTTTTTTCTGATTATGCGGTACCGGTGAATAGAACCTAGGTCTTCATGCATTCTAGGTGAGCACTCTACCATTAGGCTACATTCCCAGGCAGTGAGATTCCTCTTACAGTCATTGTATGTTCACAGAGTTTGATCTCACACACTGTAGGGCCCTGGTTGGCTTTGACCTGTGATCCTAAGCCCTGAGCCTCCTAAGCAGCTGAAATTAATTTGTGAGCCAGCATGATGGCTTCCATTCTTTTTTCTACAAAAATATATGTAGTTATCTAAAATATATCTATAGCTGAAAAAAATGAATCTCTCCCAAACAAATCTTCAAAGAAACAACCATCCTATTAAAAGGTGGGCTAAAGACTTAAAAGAGTATTCTCTGAAGAAAAAATTAAAATGGGCTTTAGACACATGAAGAAATGCTCCATATCTCTAGCAATAAGGGAAATGAAAATCAAAACAACTTTGAGATTCCACCTGACTCCAGTCAGAATGGCCATTATCAAAAAATCTAATAAGAGATACTGGTGGGGAAGTGACCAGGGGGGATCACACCTACACTGTTGGTGTGAGTGTAAACTCGTTCAACCACTAGGGAAAGCAGTGTGGTGGTTCCTCAAAAGACTGAACATAGAGCTCCCCTATGATCCAGCAAAACCACTACTTGGCACCTACCCAATTGTCCAGAAAAAAGGGCATACTAAAGCCACTAGCACAATGATGTTCATTGCAGCACTATGTACCATAGCAAAGATATGAAACCAACCCAGATGCCACTCAGTAGATGACTGAATCAAGAAGATGTGGTACTTATACACAATGGAATGCTATGCTGCCATCAGAAGGAATGACATCGCCCCATTTGTAAGGAAATGGATAGACTTGGAAAAATTCATATTAAGTGAAGCAAGCCAGACCCAAAGAAACATAAGCTCAATGGTTTCCCTCATTTGTAATAATTAGTTCACAACTAGGACTCTCCTAGCAGAGGATTACAATAACTCAAAAACCTAGGTATATAAGGTAATATAGGATGAGACTAAATGAAAGGATCTCTAGGATATGGGAACAAGAGCTATATCTTGTGTCATCGTTGCTCTTAATCTTGTGTGATTTTTGTCCTTAATCTACTATGTAATTTCTCATCTCTTATTTTGCCCTTTGGTTAATGTCAGATTGTTACTGTATCTGATTTTTTCCCTGGCATATTGTATATATGTTTATTTGTTTATGTCAAATAGGAAAGGGAAGGGGGGAAACAAGATGATTGGGAAGGGGAGGGGAGAGGGAACTGGGGACAAAAACATGTGGAGTGGAATAAATGTGTGAGAAGTAATGCAGTCCACTACCTGTAAATGTAATCGTAACCCCTCTATACATTACCCTGAAAATAAAAAAGAGACTATAAAAATATCTGTAGAAAATGAGTCTGGATGGTGGAAACAACCAGATGCCCTACTACAAAAAATGTGATACACACACACACACACACACACACACACACACACACACACACACACAATGGAATGATACATAGCCAACCGACAAGATTAAATAATGGCATTCTCAGGGAAGTGGATGAAAAGGAAAAAAAATCATATTAAGTGAGGTAAGCCAAACTCAAAGGAACATAGGCCCAAGAGTCTCCCTCATTTGTCAAATTCAGTAGAAACCTTGGGCTCTGCTACCAGAGATTTACAATAGAACAAAATCTAGAGACATTGTGACAAATAGTATGACACTAAATGTAAGGACCTCCAAGATGAAGAAACAAAACTCATATAATGAGTGATGTCCTTAATGAACTATGTGATCTCTTATCTTTTGCTATCCCTTGGTTATATCATATTGTTACAATATTTCACCTTGTTTTCTGATATATTTCATATGTGCCTAATTGGTTATTTGAAACTGGATAGGGAAGGGGGGAAATGAACATGAGTGGGGGTAGGAGAAGGGAAATGGGGACCATATCATTACATGGGGTATCGAAGTTTGAGATGTAATGCACCTTCTATCTGGTGAATATAATATAACCCTTCTATAAATTACAATAAAAATAAATACATAAAAAGAAGATCTGCACAGAAAAATTAATAATGGCATTTTTGGGGTAGTGGATGAAATTAGAGTGAATCCTGTTGAGTGAGATAAGTCAAGACCAAGGAACAAAAGGTACATGGTATCCTTCATATATGGATATTAGTTTCAAACAGTAGTAGAGCGATGATTGAATAGTTGATACCCAAAGTTCTGGACATAATTTTGGAGATATAAACATAACTACATAGACATAAAAATCTAGGATAGACTATACACTCTATAGACATGTGTTTTATTATAGATTAATCTGTATCTATGACATACAAAGACTCAGCTTAATTTTTACTATATTCTAAAATTTATGTCCCAGTGATTGTATAGCGATTCCCTTCTTGAATACTTGTTGGTTAAACATGACATTTGAAATATGATGTAAAATTCAATGTTAATAATTTTTTTAAAAAAAGAGGCTAGAGGTAAATACCACTAATGTACTTGCTCTAAGTGGTACAGAAATTGTCTTAATGAATCAAGGAGTTTTATTACATCTTTATGGAATTATTTTAGTTCTCAGTGTTCTACACTCAATGATACTTCTGGAAAGATGATATAGCTGACTGTGTAGATGGTATGAAGACATACTGGCCTAAATGTAGAATAAAGCATTGGTAAGTGGCTGTTAGCTGTCCAGATTCTACTGGAATATGTGGAATGAATTTATTAAGCACAATGCAGGCTCTTAGTCAGATCAGGATCAAGATTATGTGGTTCCATGAGATGAATGAGGAAAGATCAGAAAAATCTACTAAGTTATCCAGATATACTTTTGAAACTAAGGTATCTGGAGTCCTTTTTTTTTCTTTCTTGGTGGGGAGCTTGAACTTTGGACATGGGCAAGGTCTCTTAGTTCTTTTTCCTCAAGGCTAATGCTGTACCAGTTTTAGCCACAACTCCACTTACTTTTTGGGTGGATAAGTGGAGAGAAGAATCTTACAGTTTTTTTTGTTTTCGTTTTTTTGCTTGCAAAGGCTTTGAATCACCTTCTCCCTGGCTAGTATAATGACAATTATGACCCTCCAGCGCCTGGCTAGTGATTTTTTGAAAATTGGACTTTCTTCCAAATCACGTAACTGGTTCCTAGCAAAGTTTTGAAGCCTGACTTAAATGTGACAGATTTTTGTCACTTGGAGACACTCTGTGCTGAACGTTAGAAATCTACCAGCTGAGTCACAGTGGCACTTCCAGTTTTTGTTTATGACGTGCTGAGGAATGGAATCCAGGGTTTCATACATGCTAGGCCAGCTACATTTTCAGCCCAAGTTTTTATGTTTTGTTTTTTCAGTGTTGTTGCTTCTAAGGTACTGTATGATGTTCTTTCATTTTCTTTGCTTTTTACCTCTTTTCTTCTTTTTCCCTTTAGTTTTATTCTCTGTAGTCACTGTGTTGAATTGGGGTACCCTGTGTCTTGTACATAGGTTATGTGATTTGGGAAATGGAAAGGGTATAATAAAATGGTAAAAAAAAACAAAGGAGAAAATGTGTACCAATTGAATAGTGATATTAGTAAGACACTAAACGGAAATGAACTGAACAATCTGGGTGGAGAGGGGGCTGAGGGGAGGAAAACAGAGAAAAATGAGGGAGGGGATAACAATTTTGTTAAGAAATGTGTTCATTACTTATGTAACCGTATGCCAACTATATATTGACTTAACAAAAAAATTAACTTAAAAAATAATTTAGCCGGGTATGATGCCTCACACTTGTAAATGTAGCTACTCAAGAGGCTGGGATCCAAGGATAGCAGTTCAAAGTCAGCCTGGGCACTGAAGTCCATGTGACTCTAATCTCCAATTAACCACCAGAAACCCAGAAGTGGCCCTATGGCTCAAGGGATAGGGCAGTAGTTTTGAGCTGAAAAGCTCAGTGACAAGACCCAGGTGCAGAATTGCAGTCCCATGACTTGAATGATGAATGATACTAGCCAGGCTGTGTGCGTTCACACTTGTAATCCTATCTACACAGAATCAGGTCTGAATCCAGCCCAAACAAATTGCATGATATTCTGATTTACAGTTCATTACCAAAAATCTGGAAGTGGAGCTGTGGATCAAGTGGTAGAACACTAGCCTGAAGCAAAAAAAAAACATTTAAGGACAGTTCCCAGGCCCTGGGTTCAAGTCCCAGGACTTGCATAAAACAAACAAAATGTGACGCTGAGTCCTCCATCCTTTGGTGTTATAGTTCAATATTCTTGATATGCGTCTTAGAAATTAAGTCCCTAGCAAATACTCTCCCCTGAAATTCTGCTTCATAGCTGATTCATAGAATTTCACCATCATTACTATCACCTTCCAGTTAGCATAGCAGTCTACTACTGAAAATTTGAAGAAAACTTTTGAGTAATCCTAATAAATCTGTGTATCATCTGCACACACATCAAATCAGCAGCAGCTATGTTCTACTATTATCTAAATGTATTTAATCCCTTCTTGAGTTAATGAGCCATAAAGAGTAAAACATATGAAATAGTTATGAAACTAACAGTCACCATTCTTCTACCTAATATTGTAATATAAGTTTATAAATGCAAGGACTATTCTGAAGTGTGCAGAAGATAGCTTCTAATTATAATATTCTCATGAAGTATAGTTTTTAAGAAACATGTTGCTTTCTTTGGGAAAGCAAAGGCAAGGAAAAATGATATAGGTAAGTTCCGTATTTTCAGAAGGAAAATACTATTGGGTTTAGATCAACTTCATTCATACCGTGCTGATGAAACAAATATTTGCAATTCCTGAGGCCAATTACTTCATTGTGATGCACAATCAGCCAGCATAGATCAATCTTCCAAAAAAGGAAAGGAACAAATGAGTAGCAATTAAGGTTTCCAAAATGAACCATGTGGTGGTGGCAGCTCACACTTGTAATTCTATCTACTCAAGGCCTGAAATCCAAGGATCTGGATTAAGTCTGTCTAGGATGAAAATATTTCTGTCTGAAACATCATCTCTGTTATCACAGCCCAGCTGATACACTCTGCCCAACAGGTTCCAAACACCAAAGTCCATCTCCTATCTGAAATACTAGCAAACGCACTCACACATAATTTCCTCTTTGGGAGATAGTTGAAACATGTACCAGAAACATTTCCCTGGCTTCAGAGTGGAAATGGAAGTATATACTCACTAGAAGCCCATCTATTAAATTACAGTCAATCATCTTTCCTCACATCTTGTTAATAAAATTGAACAATGAGTGTTTGGATCAGAAGCGATGTGTATGAGCATACAGGTTGTAAAAGTACTGTAATCCTAGCTACTCAAGATAAGCTGAGACCTGAGGAAACCAGTTCAAAATCAGCCATGCAATAAATTCCATAACATTTTTACCTCTAATTAACCAGCAAAAAACAGAGCATTGAATTGTGCTTAAAATGCCACAGGCCTAAGCTTTGCATAAAAGTGCTAAGGGGTAGCATTCAGGATGCCCACTCTCTCCACTCCTTTCTAACATAGTACTAGAATTCCTAGGCAGTGCAATAAGGCAAGAAGCAAGCATAAAAGGGATCCAAGTAGGGAAAGAAGAAATAAAACTATCCCTCTTTGCAGATGACATGATTCTGTATTTAAAGAATCCTATAGACTCTACTCCCAAGCTCCTTGATCTCATTTAAAGCTTTGGAAGGGTAGCAGGCCATGAAATCAACCCTCACAAATCAACTGCCTTCCTTTACGCCAACAGTGAGAGGAACGAGGCAATAATCAGGAAAGAAACTCCTTTCACAATAGCCTCAAAGAAAGTAAAGTACCTAGGAATTAGCTTAACTAAGAATGTAAAGGACCGTTTAGATGAAAAATTTAAAACCCTAAAAAAGGAAATTAAAGCAGAGCTAAGGAAATGGAAAAAGCTCCCATGGTCCTGGATTGGAAGAATCAACATTGTGAAAATGACAATCTTGCCAAGGGGTATCTACAATACCCATCAACATCACAATGTCATTCTTTAAAGAAATAGAAGAGGCAATTCAAAATTTCATATGGAATAATAAAAGACCCCGTATAGCAAAAACACTTCTTAGCAGAAAGAACAGCGATAGAGAAATTTCAATTCCAAACTTTAGACTCTATTACAGAGCTATAATTCTCAAAACAGCTTGGTACTGGCACAAGAACAGGCCTGAAGTCCAATGGAATAGAACTGCGGACCCAGGTATTAAACCACAGACCTATGGCCAACTAATCTTTGACAAGGGAGCCAAAAAAATAGAATGGAAGAAAGATAGCCTCTTCAACAAGTTGTGCTGGCAGAAATGGTTAAGCACCTGCAGAACACTAAAGTTGGATCCTTCTTTGTCACCTTGCACTAGAATTAACTCCAAATTGATCAAAGACCTGGAGGTAAAATCTGACACACTGAAAAGTTTACAGGAAGGAATAGGAGATACACTAGGCCTCCTTGGCACAGGTCGAAACTTTCTTAATAAGGACCAAGAATCACAACAAATCAGAGAAAGGCTGGATAAGTGGGACTGCATTAAACTGCAGAGCTTTTGTATGGCAACGGATATAGCTAGTAAACTAATCAGGAAGCCTACAGAGTGGGAGAAGATCTTCACCAACCAAACAACGGACAAAGGCCTCATATCTAAAATATATCAACAACTCAAAAAATTGAATCACTCCAAAACTAACTTCCAAAGTAACACCCATCCCATTAAATAATGGGCCAAAGACTTAAAGAGAGTCTTCTCTAAAGAAAAAACAAAAATGGCCTATAGACACATGAAGAAATGCTCCACATCTCTGGTCATAAAAGAAATGCAAATCAAAAGAACTCTAAGATTCCACCTCACTCCAGTTAGAATGGCCAGGATCAGGAAAACGAATGACAACAGATGCTGGAAGGGATGTGGCCAGGAGGGATCACTACTTCACTGTTTGTGGGAGTGCAAACTCGTTCAACCACTATGGAAAGCAGTGTGGCAGTGCCTCAAAAGGCTAAACATAGAACTCCCCTATGACCCAGCAATTCCACTACTTGGCATTTACCCAACAATCCAGAAACAAGGGCCTAGTAAACCCACTAGCACAACAATGTTCATTGCAGCACTATTCACCATAGCAAAAATATGGAACCAACCCAGATGTCCCTCAGTTGATGAGTGGATCAACAATTTGTGGTATTTGTACACAATGGAATTCTATGCTGCTGTCAGAAAATATGACAGCGCCCCTGGTTAGGAAATGGAAAGACTTAGAACAAATCATATGAAATGAAGTAAGCCAGACTCAAAGGAAGTTAGGCTCAGTGGTTTCCACCATTCGTCATAATCAGTAGAAACCTTGGGCTCTACTAGCAGAGATTTGCAATAGAGCAAAAGGCCATATATAAGGCCATATAATGTGAAGCGAATTGAAAGGACCCCCAGGATATTGAAAGAAAAACCACATAATGAATGATTGTTGTCCTTAATGTACTATGTTGTCTCTCATCTCCTTTGCTGTCCCTTGGTTATCCCATATTGGTATAGGATCTCACTTTGTTCTCTCTCTTTGTTATCTGATATATTGAATTTTTTTTATTTGGATATTTGAACATTGATAGGGAAGGGGGAAATACCAAGACGGGTGGGGGGTGTGGGGTTGGAGGGAAATGGGTACCAAGACATGTGAAAGGGTATCAATGTATGTGAATTAATGCACCTTCTATCTGGCAAATATCATGTAACCCTTTTACTAATTACAATAAAAAAAATTAAAAAAAAACTTATACTGTGTGGGAAGGATGATGGGGTCAAATACATTTCTTGTTAGAAATATACCTCATCTGGTTGCCCTGGATTTTCCTGGCCTTCTTCTTAGAGAAAGGCCTGTTATACTGGATTTGTGGCTTGGCAATGATCTAGCATGTACATCTTCGAGTAAGACATCCACAACTTCCATGCCTGAAACTCGAGTTTCCTGACCTTTGGAAACAGCACAGCAACATCTTTCTTCCTCCTGAGCCACAGGCCAAGTGAGCTGGCTTGTGTTGGTTGTTAGTTACAGTGGCTTGGTTACCAGGGTTCCATATTCTGTTCCATTGTGTGGTAGGCAGGGTCACCTTTCAGGACCCAATGACCAAAGATCCTTGCTCACAGAAGACCTCACCAAAGACATACTGGAGGCTGAATCTCTCCTCCAATCTCACAATATACATGTGGATGTAGTAAACAGCACACCTTATTTGTCCAATCCCAATGTCTTCCACTAGGCCCAACTACCAGTCTGGTCTCAGGCTGAAGGAGCCTTTCTTAGGTAAGATCCAAACTTAAGGGTCAATATTGCCCTCATCATTTGCAAAACATTTGCTTCACAGTGCTTTCTCTGCCTGCATTATGCCCCTTGTCGAATTTTTTTTGTTTTTGCTAGTCTTGGGACTTGACCTCAGAGTGTGAACATTGTTCTTGGGCTTTCTTTAGGCTTTAGCTGTCCCACCGAGCTACAGCACCACTTGCAGCGTTTTCTATGTATGTGGTAATGAGGAATAAAACCTGAGCCTTTTTGCGTGGTAGCCAAGGACTCTACCAGTAGGTCAAACACACAGGGCATCTTGTACATATTTTTGACATCAATCTACTAGGATATTATTAGGTTTCTGTATCCTAATCAATTTTTTCCTGATGATTAGCTTTGCTGTCATGTGTAAAAAATGTAAGAGGGAAAAACACAGAAGAATTAGTCAAATTAAAAAAAAAGCATTACACACATAGATAAGTGTTCATTCTTTGTAGGAGAAAGGATATTTTGATATGATGATGATGACTTTATAATTACTATGTCAGGGTTGAGAGTTTGGCATAGTGGTAGAGTGATTGCCTAGCATCCATGAAGATCTGGGTTTGATTGCTCAGTATCACATAGATAGAAAATCTAGATGTGGCACTGTGGCTCAAGTGGCAGAGGGCTAGACTTGAGAAAACCCGAAGACAGTGCTCTCGCCCTGAATTCATGCGCCAAGACTGGCAGAAAGATAAAAGAAAATAAAAACGCTTTTTACAAGCTAATTCACTCACAGCATTTGCTTCTGAAATCTTCCCTTCTGCATCTTGTGAAATACCCCTTTCCCTCAACGTAGACAAGAAAAACAGATCCATCCCATGGTCCACTGTGAGGCCTCTGGTTGGGCTAAGAGCTAGTCGTGCAGCAACACATAAGTTTTATTCTAATACTTTCCAAACTTTGTACTCAAATATGCTACCTACTTACCAACATAGGTCAGCTATCTTTATGCTATACCTTTTCTTCAGGACTACAATATTCTTACACTCCTACGTTAATCCTCTTGTACCTCCCCTGACCTGTCTCATTTTTTTTTCTATCTCTGGACCTCTGCTCGTCTTTCAACCCTTATACTGCACGGATCTACACTTGATGGCTGTTGAGCAATATTGTATATGTAGGTGGTTAATTATTCTCTAGGCTCAGAGGGACTTAAAGACAATAGAGATTGGATTGAGAGGCTTATTGTTTTGGGTATAAATCGCTTATCAGTGGTTGTATTAGACTGGTCTGTAAGTGCACAAAAAGAAAGAGTGATAATACCAATCAAAACTTGTGAACATCTAGTGTCTGCCAGCTACAGAGGTCTAGGTTGGTTATATCTGAAAAACTATAATCGTACTTAGTAGTAATCTTGCTCCCATTTTCAAATGGGCAGAACAAGAAACTCAAGAAAAATGTCAAATCAAGAAACAACATTCCCCACCCAATGTAAAGAGACAATGGAACAGTCACTGGCAGACCTAGAGGAGAGTCTTCTAAGTGCTACACAAATGCAATTGATAAACATCACTAATGGAAAATGTGAAAATATAAAGAAAGAGATAATGGAGGAAGCCATAGCTGAACAAGAGGAAAGCATAAACAAGGTGATAAGTGAAAAAGAAGAAGCCATAAAGGAGGCCATAATAAAGGTTTTTCAAAGAAAGATGGATGAATTCCTAGAATCCACAAGTAAAAACGTGACCAAACTCCAGCAAATGTCCTAAGAAAATAAAGCTACTGAGCTAAACACTGAAAAGGAAATCAAGGAGATAAAGAAATCCATACATGATCTAAAACAAGAGATGCAAGGCATCAAAAGTGAGCAATGAGAAGCAAGGGAGATGAAAAATAAACTAGATAGCTTTGATAGCAGGTTAGACAATGCAGAGGAGAGAATTTCCGGGGCTGAAGATAATTTAGGTATTATAGAGAAAGAACAGGAAATGAGTCAATCCATATCTAGGAAATGTGAGAGAGTGCTTCAGGATGTACAAGATACAATTAGGAAGCCTAATTTAAGGCTAGTTGGTATTGAGGAGGGCGTGGAGAAAGAGGTCAATGGTATTGGAAATATACTTCAGGGAATCATCTCAGAGAATTTCCCAAATATCCAGAAGGGCAGGCCCATCCAGATGCGAGAAGCTTTTAGAACCCCAAACATACCTGACCAGAAAAGAACATCCCACCGCCACATTGTGATCCGAACTGGATCAATAGAAACGAAAGGAAAGATCCTAAAGGCAGCCAGGGAAAAGGGATCAGTAACCTATAAAGGCAAACCAATCAGAATAACCCCATATTTCTCAGAAGAGACTATGCGCGCACGAAGTGACTGGAAGCATATATGTCATGCCCTTAAATCAAATAACTACCCACCAAGAATACTGTAGCCAGCTAAGCTCTCATTCATAACTGAGGGAACAATAAAAACATTCCATTCCAGGGAAAAGCTGCAACAGTATGTCGAAACAAAACCAACAATACAGAGAATTCTCAAAGATGCTCTATACATAGAAAACCAAAATAAACGCAACATAGGGAAAGAAATGGCACCTAAACAGCATACCATCTAAGGACCACAATAACTGTCAAGACACAGGCCCTACTAAAAGCTTTTAAAAATGGAAGTAACTAATAAATATCTCTCAATCCTAACTCTCAATATCAATGGACTTAACTCTCCAATTAAACGGCATAGGCTGTCTAGTTGGATCAAAAAGCAAGAGCCATCGTTTTGCTGTCTTCAAGAGACACATCTTACCCAAAAACAATCATCTTTTGAAAGTGAGAGGTTGGAATAAACTCTATCAAGCTAACTGCCCCCATAAACAGGCTGGAGTTGCCATCCTCATATCAGATACAATAGACTTCAAACTAAAATTAGTAAGAAAAGACAAAGAAGGTGACTACATACTACTAAAGGGATCTTTCCCCCAGGAAGACATAACGATCCTAAATAGTTACACACCCTTTTGAAGATTCTCAAAAGATTGAAGATTCTGCCAGTGTAAGTTAGATTCCGGCATTGATATTAAATAATGCAATGAGTAGGGATTTATATTTGAGATATCACTGTTGACAAAATCTAACACACATTTGCGTAGTATTTGCTTTTGATTTCCCAAGAAGTTCAGTACAAGCTAACATGTGTGGCATATATCGACTGGGAGAAATGATTCAGAATATGTGACTCATTTGAACAGGAGTCAGTGAAAAGATACAGATGCAGGATACCCATATTGTGATAATTTGTATCTTTTGCATATTTTGTGTTTGTTATTAATTCCATTTGTAGTGTACATTTCTAGGTAAAAACTTTTAAAATGTTTCCAAACAATTTGTTATTTCAACAGCAAAAAAAGACATTTATATGCCTGATAAAATTCACAGAATCCAAATTTTTCCATATTATTATTATTATTTTTTGGTGAGTCATAGATCGTGAACTCAGCCTGGGCACTGTCCCTGAGCTCTTCAGCTCCAGGCTACCACCTTACCCTCGAGCCAAGCCCCACTTCCCATTTTCAAAAGGTAAATTGGAGATAAGAGTCTCACGTCTTTTTGTGCCAGGATGGCTTTACACCCTGATCCTCAGATCTCAGCCTCCTGAGTAGCTAGGATTATAGAAGTGAGCCACCACCCCATCATGCTCAGCTTTCTGTTTTTTTTTAAACAAGCCCTTTGGCTGGAACTCGGTCTGAGCACTGTCCTTCAGCTTTCCTGAAGCCTAGTGATCTTCTACTTGAGCCACAGCACTACTTCTGGTTTTTTCTGTGTATGTGGTACTGCGGAATTGAACCTTCGTCTTCATACAAGCACTCTACAACTATGCCAAACTCCCAGCCCCTCCACATTAGTTTTTATGATAGATCTTTCCATGCATCTAGGATGGCTAGCAATCCTTCTTGAGTTTCCCAAGATCAGGGAGTATAGGTGTGTCCCATCCTGTGTGGCTACATAACCATTGTTTAGGGTACAGTTCTCTCTTCATTCTACCCATCTGGAGCAATTTTCATCTTCTATGTATAATCATTAAACATTCAGCTCCTGTTCCTCTCTACTTCATTCTCTGTAACCATCGTGCTTTTTGGCTCTAAGGGTTTGTTGATCCTTGGAAGCTCTGGAAGGGAAAACATACCCTAGCTCTTCCTTTATGACTGCTGTATTTTTAGTTTACTGTAATCAAGATTCATCTGTAAAATATAGTAAAATGTTCTTCCTTTTCAATGCATTCTTTTGCATATTTTTATCTTTTGATTATTATTAATAGTTGTGAATGGATTCTCCACATATTTGTTCTAGTTTGCTTTCTCTTCAGTTAGGTACAAATCTAGAAATAGAAGTGTTGGACCATATTTCTATGTAATTCTATATTTAGTACTTTTTTAGCACTCTCCACGCAATTTTTGATTGTTTTATATTCCTTGCAGAACTATTCCAAAGTTCTACTTCTTCTCACTACCTTCCCAGTAATAGTTAGAGTTTGAAAGTTGTGTTTTTTCTATGCGTGCGTGTGTGTGTGTGTGTGTGTGTTTGTGTGTGTGTATGTGGATCTTTTTGTTAAAAACTATATTTATATTAACATATTTAAAGTAATGATTTCATTGTAATTTTAATTTTTTCATGACTGTTAATATTGAACTTCTTTCTACATTTTGAACTACTATTTCTATATATTCTTTTTAGAAAATCCTCTCCAATCTCCAATTTTTTTCCCTTTTTTTGTGGGGTAGTGGGGAAAGTCATGGGGCTTGGACCTTGGGCCGTGAGCTCTTTAGTTTAAGGCTATTGTCCTACCCTGAGTATTGCCCCTCAGTTCTTCTGCTCACAGCTCCCTACCCCTCTTCCCATTATGTACAGAACAAAGGTCATCCTCAGTCTTTTCGAAAAAGTAAAACATACAGTAAATTTGTAGTATAAAACAGCAATAAATAAATTTCTTGCCAGGTGCAGTGACTTCTACCTGTAATCCTAGCTACTCAGATATCAGGCTGATATCTAAAGATTTGGTTCAAAGCCAGCCTGGGCATTAGAAAGTCTATGAGACTCTCATCTACAGTTAACCACTAGAATATGGGAAATGGCAATGGGGCTTCATAGGTAGGGTGATAGCCTTGAGTTGAAGAGCTCAGGAACAGTGCCCAGGCCCAGAGTTCAAGCCTTACAAATCCCCCAGCCAAAAAAAAGAAAAAAACTTTCTTCCCCAAGTGACTATTATGCCACACATAGAACATTAACGTTCTGGGTGTACTTCACAGTATTATTACTTGATACACTAAGATTTTGCAATATTCTCACAGTACCAGCATATGTCATCATATAACGTAGTTCCTTTTCAATGGAATAATTCCATTTATAACCTAAATCTACTCCCCCGACTTATTTTTGTCGATACCACAATTGCTCTACCATGATATGCCACAAGCCATTAAACATTTTATGGTGGGTAATTGGAAAAGAGTCTCATGGAATTTTGTGCCAGGCTGGCTTTGAACCATGGTCTTCAGATCTCAGTCTCCTGAGTAGCTAGGATGACAGGCGTGAGCCACCAAAACCTGGCTTGCCTTTTTATTTTTTTGTGGGTCTTGGGACTTGAACTCTGGGCCTAGGCACCATCCCTAAGCTTTTCAGGTCAATATATCATGTAAGTCTAAACATTTAATAAAGGAATAAAAGTCCAACAAAAAAAAAGAATAAAATTCCAGACATGGTGTGTTTATAACTCGGTGTTAATTACTTGATGAAAATGTGCCATTCCAGAAGCTGGTGTCATTTGATGATGTAGCTGTGGATTTCAGCTGGGAGGAGTGGCAGCATCTGGACAATGCTCAGAGGACCCTGTACAGAGATGTAATGCTGGAGACCTAGAGCAACCTGGTGTCCTTAGGTGAGCAAAAGTCAAATTCACTTGCAAGGCCAAGTGCCTTGTTATTTTGCAGATACGTGAATGTTTATCAAACTTTCAATACTATTTAAATGAAAGATTCCAGGCCCTGAGAAATATCATTACTTTCTAAAGAAAACCTAAGGTAATTTTGTACTCATTCTTCAGGATACCTTCAGGATACTTTGACAACAGTTCTAAATAATGTTTCCTCTAATGGAGACGACATTCCAAACTTACACAGTAATTGTAAGTGGATAAACAATCCAGAATAGAATATATATCATTATTGGAAATAGGATCTACAAATCACTAAACAGTGAGTTTATAATGGAAACCTGGCACTAGGTGCAATGTTTCATGCCTGTAATCTTAAAATATTCAGGAGGAAGAAATCTAAGAATTCTAATTTGAAGCCAGCAATGGCATAAAAATTGCCATGAAACTCTATAACTCCAAGTAACCCCTCAAAACTGTTAGTGGAGTGTCAAGAGTTTGACTTTGTGGTTGAGTGCTTGCCTAGCATGCATGAAGACCTATGCATGTAAGTGGAGCTGGGACTCAAACTGGTATTTTTCTAGCCTTGAGCAAGACAGCTAATTTTATGCCATACAAAATGAATCCAGAGCTGGGGAAAAGTCAACCATGGAGCCAGTGAGAAATGAGAAAAAGATTTAATAGATAACTTGTGAGTAGGATGTCTGCGAACTTAAAGCAATGATGACACTGCATCAGCAATAATTCTCTACTGTTTCTAATTTACAGGGCCCTGTGTTCCCAAACCTGTATTAATTGCAAGCTAGAGCACTGTGCAGAACTCTGGATAGGGAATTCCTCTAACAAGAATATCACAGGTGAGTGAATGCATCTTCATATTGATGTTGGAGCCTGAGCCCCATTGGTAAGTTCATGTTGTGATGTACTGAGCAATAATATTCTTAGTTACCCTAAATTCTGTGTGGAACCTATGGAATTCTTTGTGAATGAATCAAGAATCATTTTCTTTTCCCAATCCTATGCTTCATCTCTGGGCCTGAGCATGGTCCTTGGGTTTTCTCAAGGCTAGCTCTCTACTTCTTGAGTCATAGCACCACTTCTGGCTTTTTCTTTGTATGTAGTACCAAGGAACTGAACCAGGTCTTTGTGCATGCTAGCCCAAACCCCCGGCACCAAGAATCATAGGGTGATATAATGAATTCTATGTGGCAGTAGAGTTAAAGTTAGATTTCTCTGTAGAAATCACTGTGAAACAAAATAAAATTAGAAAGCCATGAGCCCGTGGCTCATGTCTGTAATCCTAGCTACTTAGGAGGCTGAGATCTGAGGATCAAGGTTCAAAGACTGACCTATCACAAAAACAACTTAGACTCTTCTCTCCAATGAACCAATAGAAAATGAGAAGTGGGGTTGAGGCTAAAGACATAGGGCAGTAGCCTTGAGGTGAAGAGCTCAGGAAGAACAGCCAGGTCTAGAATTCAAGTCCCATGACTGCAAAACAAGAAAGAAAGAAAGAAAGAAAGAAAGAAAGAAAGAAAGAAAGAAAGAAAGAAAGAAAGAAAGAAGAAAGAGGGAAGAAAGAGGCAATTAAGGAAAGAAAGAAAGAAAGAAAGAAAGAAAGAAAGAATGATAATTCATTTCTTTAAAACGAAGACTATAAATAATTGAGCAAACAAGGAATATGTCAGGGCATTATTCTCTGATAAGGATAATGTCTTTTTGCTGGTAGGAAGAGACTGGTATTCAGAACTAGACCTTTCCCCCAGAAATTGAGCCTAGTGGTAGAATGCTTGCCTAGCATGCACAAAGACACAGATTTGATTCCTTATTACCACATACATAGAAAAAGCCAGAAGTAATGACTTCATTGGTAGGGTTCTAGTCTGGAGAAAACCCAAGGACAGTGTTAGGTACTACGCTCAAACCCAGGAATGGAAGGAAAAAAACAACAACAAAGTTTCAATCAACATAAGAAAATTAACTAGACAATGAGCTGGAGATTTTCTGGTCTTCCATGGTTCTGAGGGACAGGAGTGTTAGAAAAGGAATTTTTATAAGACTTCAAATGGAAAGAAACAAATTTCAAAATTCCCACAAATACCTAAATTGAGACTTTAATGAGAAGTTGTAACTGAAGGGATATAGGTGTAAGTCCTTACTCTCAAGAATCGTTCTTGCTTGGATCAAAGGCAAACAGACATATAAACCAAACTTGTGGCCACTGAATCTAGAAAAAATTCGTGTTCCTCACTTAATGGTTAAAAAGCAAACAGCACTGAAACTGGGTAAGGTAATCCTATCTGCTACTCAGGACCTGAGACTCTTATCTGTAGTTAACTCTAGAAAACAGGAAGTGGGGCTGTAGCTCAAGGATAGGGGTTATAGTCTTCTGCTGAAGTGTTCAGGGACAGGGCCGAGGCCTATGAACTACAAAAAGAAAAGAAAAGAAAAGAAAAGAAAAGAAGGTTTTAAAAAGATGCAAAACAGCACAATATTTAGATTATTTCACAAAAATAAGACAAAGGCAGCTATTCCTCAATGTATAAACAAAACAGTATTTGAAAAAAAAACACCTGCAGGTATATTATAGGTAGTACTCAGCTTAAAACTGTAGCAATACATAGTTGGGTAATTTCAATAAATATTTCCTGTGATATAAAAAGAGAATAAAACACAGAAAAATATTATTGGTCATTGTAAAATATCATTTTCTTAATATGTTAGGGAGAAAAGCATATATTTCTCATAAATCAATTTCGACATTTATATTTTGAAATATCTAACACTTAGGATGGGAAAGTAAAGTCATTACCTTTACAGTAAGGAATATTTGTATCTCATGTATGTTTGTGTCTTTTTTCTATGACTCATTTTAGATGTCCAGGTAATGGAAAATGTGTTCAAGACCTGCCAGGAAAGTCCACATGAACGTCTTTGTGAAGTAGCAGTTGCAAGTAGTATCGAAGTGGAGGAAAACGTGAGATTAGCAACAACTTTAAATTTGAGCTCTACACATAATCCAGAGCTGATTAGTAATAACGGTAACAACTTAGGGGTGAGGACTGAGGAGTTCATTAAGTGTCAGAACATGCTTCTGTTTCCTAAGCCTGATGAGATGCATGCTGCATATAGATCTCGTATGTCTCCTGTTCTTAAAAAATCCATCGGATATTCAGAGCATTTTATTCATGATTGTGACAGTCCAAAAGATCTGCAGTATCATAATTCTGTTCTCCCTGACCAAGAAATTCTCCAGGGAGGGAGGAAAACTGCTAAATGTACTGTGTGATGAAAAATATTGTACTTAACACCGACCATCACTACACATCCGAAAATGTACACAGGAGAGTCTCCTCATACATGTAGTGAATGTGAGAAATCTTTCAGTAATGAAATACGCCTTACAATACCTCAGAGCAAATATCCTGAGATATGTGATGCGTACATCAAGTGTGAAAATTAATTTCTGAGAAGTCAGACCTGACGCTCCAACCTCGATCTCCAAGAGAAGACAAAACTTATGAATATGAGGAACGTAATAAAATTTCTGCCCAGAATTCAGCTCTCAGCACACATCAGAGATCTCACACACAAGAGAAATCTTATGAATGGGATAAATGTGGGAAGACTTTTAGACTGAAATCATACCTCACTTTGCACCAGAGAAGACACACAGAAGAGAAAACTTATGAATGTAACAAATGTGAAAAGTCTTTCACCCAGAAGCTACACCTTCGAGTTCATCAAATAACACACACAGGAGAGAAATCTTATAAGTGTAATGAATGTGGAAAGTCTTTCCAAGGGAAGGGAAAACTTTGTGTTCATCAGAGAATACACACAGGAGTGAAACCTTATGAATGTAACCAATGTGTAAAGTCTTTCAGACAGAAATCTTCCCTCAAATTGCATCAAAGAACACACACAGGAGAGAAACATTATGTGTGCTCCAAATGTGGAAAGACCTTCAAGTGGAAGTCATACCTTGATGGGCATAATAGATCACACACAGGAGAGAAAACTTATGCATGTAGTGAATGCGGAAAGTCTTTCAAATGGATGGTAAAACTCCATGTTCATCAGAGAATATACTCAGGAGAAACACCTTATGAGTGTAACATATGTGGAAAGTCCTTCACACAGAAGCCAAACCTCAACATGCATAAGACAATTCAAACAGGAGAAAAACCTTATGAATGTAACCGATGTGGAATGTCTTTCAAATGGAAGTCTTCCCTCAAATTGCATCAGAGAACACACCCAGGAGAGAAACTGTACGAGTGCATCAAATGTGGTAAGACCTTCAGATGGAAGTCACATTACAGGAGGCATAACAGAATTCACACATATTAGAAACCTTAGGAATATAACCAAAGTTGAAAGTCTTTCGTGCAGTATTCACCCTTCAGGAAGCGTAAGAGAGTTCACACATATGAGAAGCCTTAGCAATGTAATAAATAGGAAAGACTTTTTAGTCTGCGGAAGAAAACTCAGCTTGTGTCACAGAACCAACACAAGATCAAACCCTTAATGAATGTAGCAAATGTTCAGTCTTTTCCCCAGAAGGCAAAAGTCAAGATTTATCACTAAACACCCACAGGATAGAATCCGATGAATAAAATGAAAGGGAATTTTTTTTGAAGAACTCATAGTTGAGTTTGCATGATACCACACAGACACAGGATAAAAATCGTATGAATATAAGAATATGAAAAATCCATCATGAACGCATGACTAAGTATAAAATGCACATAGGAGAGAAAAACCTTATGAATATTACAAATGTGGAAAGTCTTTGACCTGGAAGGCATACTTCTGTGTTCATCACAAACCTGATTCCCATAGAAGAAAAGAAAACTAATGAATAGAAGAAATGTGCAATGACTTTTAATCAGAAGTCAGTCTTCAGTACATTTTAGAACATACACAATAGAGAAATAGAGAAATTCTGAGTAATGAAAAACATTTAGCTATATATAGAATCTCTGTATATGGGAGCATTAGGGTAAGTCTTCTAAACAAAGTCAACCTTCAGCAAGCATTAAGAGCACTCACAGAAGTAATAATAGCATGTAGGAAAACCTTTGTTAGAAACCTCTAAAAGCTGCCTGTGTGGCTTAGTGATAGAGTGCTAACTTATGAAGGATGAAGGCCTGGGTTAGATTCCTCAAAACTACGTGAAAAGAGCAAGCCAGAAGCAGCACTGTGGTTCAAATGATAGCGTGCTAACCTTGAGCAAAAGTAGCTCAGGCCCTGAGTTCAAGCCTAAGGATTGGAGAGAGAGAGAAAGAGAGAGAGAGAGAGAGAGAGAGAGAGAGAGAGAGAGAGAGAGAGAGAGAGAGAGAGAGAGAGAGAGAGAGAGAGAGAGAGAAGAGAGAGAAAGAGAGAAAGAGAGAGAAACAGGAACTTCTAAATTTTACAGAGATAGAGAAGGAGAGAGACAAGCAGACAGAAACTAATTTCTAAACTTTACAGTCTTTCTATTTCCTTACAAATTCGTCTATGTCATTCTTTCTGACAGAAGCACAGAATTCCATTGTGTAAAAATACCATATTTGATCTACTCATCAACTGACGGGCATCTGGGTTGGTTCCATACCTTTGCTATAGTAAATAGTGCTGTGATAAATGTTATTGTTCTAGTGAATTTAGTATGTCCTATCTGGACGATTGGCAAGTAGTGAAATTGCTGGATCACAGGGAAGCTCTATGTTTAGTCTTTTTGGGATACTGCCATAGTGCTTTCCATAGTGGTTGAACGAGTTTGCAATCCCACCAGCAGTGTAGTAGTGATCCCTCCTGGCCACATCCCCTCCAGCATACGTTATTAGATTTCTGGATCTTGGCCATTCTAACATATGCCAACAAATGAGAGGAATGAGGCAAGAATCAGGATAGCAACTCATTTTGCTATCAAAGAAAATAAAATACCTAGGAATTAACTTAGAATGTAAAGCACCTTTTTAATGGAACTATAAACCCTGGAGAAGGAACTTAACGCATTACTGAGGAAATGCAAAAACCTATGCTCCTGCTTTGGAAGAAGTAATATTGTAAAAATGGCAATCTTGATAAGGACTATCTACAAATTCAGTGCAATATTCATCAATATCCCAATGTCATTCTTTAAAGAAACAGAAGAGGAAATCCAAAATTTCACTTGGAATAATAAAAGACCCCTTATAGTCTGTCTTCTTGCATGATACATAATGTTTAATCTCACCTTCTCCACCAAAATCTCACCTTTCTCATTGAGACATAGGTGGCCCTGTTCACTAGCAGCAAACGCTCAAACGCGCAGTTTCAGGTGTCACCACTGCCTCTGTTACTGGGTAGATCCAACTCTGTCATCGATACTGAGGTCTGCTCTGGGAGTCTTGGTCACAAGTTGTTCTGTGGCATCTGCTGCCAGCCTGTGCCTATTTGCTTCCTTTCCTCCAGCAGCCTACAACAGGGAATGAAGTTCAGGCGCTGATGCTCTCCTTCATATGCAGGGCAGGATGAGCCCAACCCTCCCTCATCTTCCTCTTCCAATTTTTGGGAAAAAATGTGCTGGCAGAAGTCCTCAGGTGTGGGGCATGGCTGATCCACACTTTTAATCCAGGCTGGTCAGGAGGCTGAGATCTGAGTATGGAAGTTCCAAGTCACCTAGAACAGGAAAGTCTGATAGATTCTTACTACCAAAAATAAAAACAGCTGGGAATGGAGTTTGGGCTCAAGTGGTAAAGGGCTAGTCTTGAGTACAAATGCTTAGTGCCCAGGCCCTGAGTTCAGGCTCCAGCACTGCCAACAACCTCACTTTAGTGAGATTTTAGTTTTATCCAAGTAGGCACATCTCACTGGAATCTTTGCTGGTAGAGATAGTCTTCATAAATTTGTCTCAAGGTAAAGGTCCTCCTGGGGTAGTACACAAAAGGTGTCATGGAGAGAGGAGCCCCACTTGCTCCAGGTTTGAAGATGGCATAGGTCAAGCCAGCATGGAGTTGGCACATCAGTCTTTTTCCTAGCACCACCTACCAGTGAATGTCAAATGACATTGATTGTTGTGGGATTGTGTGATTGAAGTGCCCCATTAAGGGCAGTGTTAGCACATCCAAACTTGGATACCAGGAATGCTGAAATCTCAAAGCTAAGATTTCTGTCGGCTACAGAAATGCTGGTGTGTCTGTTATTCACTAAAAGTTCAGGTGCAAAGATTCTGAAGCTTGATGCCATGTGTTTATTCCATTTAGTAAAATTAGTTTAATGCACTGTATAAGTTAAAACATTTGATAAGAGTCAGGGGTAGTGAAAACATTGTTCTTGAATTCAGGTGTCTGGCCGGGTAATGGGGGGTGTTGGTGGCTGGGACTATGAAGCTGGAGCTGCTATCAAACCATGGATCATGTTCCTCTTTGTCTGGGAGAAATGACTCCAAAGATGAAATTTGAATGGTGAGGAAAAGATGATGATGTACTCAGGAAATTTCTCCTAAACAAATGCTCATGTGGAAGTGGGATGGGGGCTGGGCATATCTGAGGCAGAGCTTAAGGGGGCTTCTCATGGCGTTGAGAACGTTCCTTGCGACTTCAGGCATGCAGCAGGGTGTTTTAGATGGCCATTGCGAGATGGATGGAATAAGACTGGAGACAAGATGAATGCTGGGATCCTGCAATGCTCTTGCATGAGTGGCTGGTGGCTCACCTGAAAGAACTAATTATGTCTAAAAAAGAAATCAGGAATTTGTTTTGATTAGATAATACCTGTAATCCGAGGCATATTCAGGATCCTGATCTTAGTATTGTGGTTTAAAACCAACCCAGCAAAGGGAAAAATGCATGAGACTCTTACTCCCAGTTTAGAGCAAGAACAAAGATTGAAGTAGAGCTGTGGCTCAAGAGCTAGAGTGCTACCTTGAGCAAAGAAAAGCTAAGAAAAAGCTCCAGGTCTTGAGTTCAAGGCCAGGAATGAAAGAAGGAAGGTAAAAAAGGGAAGTATGTGAGGAAGGGAAATATATAAATGAAAGAGAGAAGGAACTAGAAATTTAAAACTAGAGAATATTTAAAAGTCATCAGTCCTTCTAAGAAAAGTGTTGGAGTATGGGTTCTATATGTGGTGAACTGGAAGCCCAGCAGTGACTTGTTAACCAAAGAGTCACCATGATGAGCAAAGGATAGAAATCTGCATGAGCCTCTTAGCGGATGGAGTCACAGAAGAGAACCTCAGCTCCCATCCCATAGTTAGAAGTATATAGAGATGGGGAAGTTGGCATCACCTTGATGTCATTGTGTCCATGGAGACTGGAAGCCATGGCTCTGTGAAAGCACAATGTTCTGGTTACTGAGCTGAGAGGCTGAGGAGAGCCAAGTCCTGGCCATGAAGAAATCAGGGTGGCAGCAGAGCAACTCTGCTGCAGTGTGTGCCTGCTTGGCTGTTCTTATTCTGTGGTGGATCAGGCCGGAGCGGGTGATAGTAACTGTTTTGTGGTCACAAGCCCTTCACCAAGAGCTTCCTCTGGGATCCTCATAAGCTACAGGGTGGCTGGTGGTGGGATGTGTGTGGGGTGGAAGTGACAGAGAGATGGATGCATGCCAGGTGGGTGAAGAGATGAGAGGAATGATGAGAGCCCAGTTCATTGGTTTCCAAGGTTAATGGGTGGGAGGTAGAGAGGCATGATGGAGGAAAGATGGAGGCAGGGGAAGGTGGTGACAGAGTGAGGCCATCTGTAGTGTCAGCCTGGCCATCATCTGAAGCCCATAGGCAGCTTCCTGATCCCTCACTTTGTCCTGCTCCTTGTGGAGGGAATGTCACGTGTACCCAGAGCTAGGGGTGGGGCAATGTTAGTAGCACCTGGAGAACCATTGGCCTCTACCTGGGTGAGGGGTGGTTATGGCTCCCATGCTGGGGGGCCTGATAGCTATGGCACAGATCTCTCCTTAGCTACCACAGTCAGTGGCTGCTCTCCAACTAGGGTTAGGGCACCTGCTCAGCCATCAGGACACCCCATGCCAGGACAGAGGCCTACAATTCAGATGGCAGCACAGGGGTGAAGATGATCTCACCGTAGCCCTAGTTACATGGCTGTCCCTGCATGCAGGTCAGGATGAGCTGGGGGAAGATGTTCTCTGTGTTTTTCCACAGCCTATCCCGGCCTCTTCTTGTGTCTGATTAAACTAAGAGAGTACCAGGTTCCCTCTCATAGTCCTGGTTCTTTTTCTTTTCAGTCATGAGGCTTGAAACTCAGGTCCTGGGTACTGTCCCTGAGCTCTTTTGCTCAAGGTTGATGCTCTACCATTTGAACTATAGTGCCATTTCCAGCTTTTCCTTTTCATGTGGATCTCTGATATCTCCAGTGCTGTGCCTGCATGGAGGCACTCACCCCACAGACAGAGCCACCTCTGCTGTGACTGTGACTGCCCACAACCCTCACACCCACTCCTTGCACACCCCTCGACTCCAGTTTTAGCTCCTCTTGGACTGGGTGTCCAGCCTACCCCTTCCTACACTCACAAAGGGTCTACGATTGTCTTCCTAAGGTCCTTTCTTCTGCCAGCCAGAGTACAGACTGTGCACATCTTGACGATCACAGAGCTCAAAGCAAAAGGCTGAGATGCAGAAGGGGGTGACCCAGTAGCTGCACAAGGCCCATGGATCATCCTGTGCATCCCCCAGCCTGTGACTTCCCCCACCCCCTTGGCAGGGAAGCTCCATGCCCACATCCTGATCCATGGTCCCCTCCAATTCCATTCTCCCTTGGATTTTGCAGACTGTCTACCATCAGGATCTAAAATTCTATTCATCACTTTATGTCCTTATCACTGATTTGCTACTTTGGCAGGATCTCCCCGTGCCTGGAGAGTGGGCATGTCATGTACTCTCTGTGGAGAAGTTGCCCCAGGAGAAGAAATATGCACTTCATGTGAGTGTTGGACAGGGCAGGAGGGCTCCCTAGGATCAGAAGCCACAGGAGGGGTGCAGATGGGGGAATGCTAGGGGCCCCAGGGGACAGTGGGAGTTAGGGCACAGTTGGTTCCTTCTGCAGGGTTGACACCGCTTCACAAACCCAACAGAATGAGGTTCACATTACAGATGTCAGAGACAATGCAGATTGCCAATGGGCACAAGGGTCACTGTCACCCCCAGATGCTGGCTGCATGCTGGGATGCACGCAGAGATGGTTTCAAGATCAGATAATGAGGATGTTGCAGGGTGTAACCATTCTTTTCAGATGGCTGTCTACCTCTCTTGAGCTTCATCTCTATCTTTGGCTTTTTCTTGGCAGTTAACTGGAAATGAGAGTTTCATGGACTTTCCTTTCTGGACTGGCTTCAAACAGAAGCTATGCACAGTTTTCAAACCATACCCTACTGAAGAAGGGAAGCTTGATCTGGTGCTTAACTGGGTTGCACTTTGGCCCCGTTTGCTATGCCTAACGGGATGGGGCTCATCATTTGTAGACTAAGATCTCATGACCTTCAAAGCCAAATGCTACCTGAAATTTCAGGGTCCCAGCCTATGTGTTGGGCCTGGGTGAATACATTCTCTGTTATGCTGGGTCATCAACCCATGTTTTAAGCTGGAAGTAGGCAGTGCCACATTTGATAAGAACATCTGCCAGAGATTGTCACCTCATGAAAGCAGATTCTAAATTTGTATTCCATTTCCTGTGGTGGAGAAATCCCCTCCAAGTTAGACAGGCTCATATCCACCTGCAGGTCACAC
Organism: Megascapheus bottae; assembly: GCF_031878675.1. Lineage (NCBI taxonomy): Eukaryota > Metazoa > Chordata > Mammalia > Rodentia > Geomyidae > Megascapheus > Megascapheus bottae. The sequence goes on along the minus strand of NW_028327641.1, from coordinate 624,437 downwards.
TCCTAATGCACCCTTGAGTGTCCTCATGGTATTGGGATCTAAGTTTGTAGGGAATGCTGGTTTAGTCCATGAATTAGCTGGACAAGTGATGACAAACGTGTTGTGGATTAATATGAGAACAATTTAAGAAGCCCTGGAGGAGCATCAGCCTGACCCTCTGTGGTGCTATAAATCTGATAGGATGTTCCAGACTGAGAAAGAATCACATGGCTTTGTGTTTGGCATCCGGACATGTGAGTGCATGTCTTAGCTGTCAGCCAATACAGAGGAGGACATGAATAAGTGGGTGGAAAGCATCTGTCAGACCCCTGACTGGGGGCAGGTGGAGAGAACATAGGAAAGTAGATACCATGGCTGTGGTGGGTCCAAAAAAAGGGTAAAAGAGGCAAAGGAACCAGGTACTGGTAGCTCAGGACTGTCATCCTAGCTACTCAGGAGTTTGAGATCAGAGGATCACAATTCAAAGCTAGCCCAGGACAGAAACTCCATGAGACTCTTATCTGCAATAAACTACTGAATGCAAGAAGCTCAAGCTCAGTGACAGCATCCAGGCCTAGCGTTCAAAACCCAGGACTGGCAAAAAAAGTATCAAAGGACAAGAAGCTGGCCAAACGTTAGAGGGACTCTATCTTGACAAACAATACAATGGCAAATTGCACACAGAAGACTTGCACAAAATCTGGAAATGCCTGAGACCTATCTATGTATGTTTCCTGTTTGTCTAAATACATATGTTTATGCATTTATATATTAGTATAGAGAGACAGATCAATACATATGACTATACATATATACATAGCCAGACACTTATGGGTGGGTGGTATACTGTGTGAGAGTTTGTGTTTGTGTTTTGTGGATGGCTATCTCTGTTTAGGAAAGATAGAAAATATGTAAATATCTTTAAAAAACTTGATAAAATATAGAGAGACATAAGGTGTTGAGGGAATCTGAATGACAAGATTATTCACAGGCACGTTTATCCTTATGGATTCCTCAGCAAGTTTTAATTTTTTTCATTATTTTCTTTCTTTTTTTGAACCAGTGCTAAGGATTTCTCTCAGGGACCAGGTGCTGCCAATTACTAATTTTCTCATGGCTGGTACAAGAGGAACTGAGCCACAGTTCCACTTTTGCCTTATTTATTCGTGCTTAACTGAAGATAAAGATTTCTATCAGTAACTTTCTCTCAGGGGTTGGATTCTAACGAGGATCCCCAGACCTCAGCCTTCTCTATAGCTACAATTAACAATATGAGAACCCAGCACTGGGTTGCAATGCACAGGACAAGAAATTGAGTGTATCTCTCAACTCCAATTAGCTATAATAAGCTAGAAGTGAAAGACCAATACCTTTGAGGAAAAGATGCTGAGGGTTATCACACAGGCCCTATGAGTAAGCCCTAAACCCTGTACACATTGGCATGCACACATTGGCAGATACACACACAAATGCACACACACAATATCTCAGGCAATATTGTATTTTGAATTAATATCCAAAGATTGGACAACAGGATAGCAAGTAATAAAATCTGTTTTTCTTGTCTACATTGAGGGAAAGGGATAAATCACAAGATGCAGAAGCGAAGAATTCAGAGGCAAATGCTGTGAGTAAATAACTTGAAAAAAGCACATTTCTTTTCTTTTCTTTTCTTTTGTTTTTTCTGCCATTCCTGGGGCTTGAACTCAGGGCCTGAGCATTGCTCTTGGCTTTTCCCAAGTCTAGCCCTCTGCCACTTGAGCCACATTGCCATATGGATTTTTATATCTGTGTGATATTAAGGACTCAAACCTAGATCTTCATGGATGCTAGGCAAGCACTCTACCACTGGGCCAAACTCTAAACCCTGATAACGTATTTATCAATAGTCATCATCATCATATCAAAATTTCCTTTCTCCTACAAAGAATGAACACTTATCTATGTCTGTAAGACTTTTTTTTATGTCACCAATGCTTCTGTGATTTTCCCACTTGCATTTTTACAGATGACAGCACAGATATTCATCAGGAAGAAAAATAGATTAGGATACAGAAACCTAACAACGTCCTAGTAGATTGAAGTGAAAAATATGTGCAAGATGGCCTGGGTGTTTCATCTATTTGTAGAGTGCTTGGCTACCACACAAAAAGACTCCGGTTTGATTCTTCAGTACCATATACATAGAAAATGCTGGAAGTGGTGCTGTGGCTTGGTGGGACAGCTATAGCCTAAAGAAAGCCTAAGAACAATGGTCAGGTTCTGAGATCAAGTCCCAGGATTAGCAAAAAAAATGTGCAAGAGGCAAAATGCAAGCTGAGAAGGCACTGTGAAGCAAAATATCTTGTGAAGGGTAAGGGGAATAGTGACAGTTAAGTTTGGATCTTACCTAAGAAAGGCTCCTTGAGCCTGAGACCAGGCTAGTACTTATGCCTAGTTAATCACTTGGGATTTGAACAAATAGGTGTGCTGTTTACTACATCCATATGTGAGGTGGGAAGGGAGATTCAGCCTCCAGTATGTCTTTGGGGAGGTCTTCTGTGAGCAAGGAGCTTTGGTCATTGGGCCTTGAAAGGTGACCCTACCTCCCTCACAATGGAACAGAATATGGAACCCTGGTAACCAAGCCACTGTATGTGACAACCAGCTCAAGCCAGCTCCCTTGGCCTGTGGCTCAGGAACCAGAAAGATGTTGCTGTGCTGTTGCCAAAGGTCAGGAGGCTCGCATCTCAGGCATGAGAGGTATGGATGTCTCACTTGAAGAAGTAGATGCTGGATCACTGCCAAGCCAAAATTCCAGTATATCAGGCATTTCTCTAGGAAGAAAGCCAGGAAACTCCAGGGCAACTCAGATGAGGTATATTGAGAGGAAACCTATTTGAACCCATCATCCTGCCCACACACTACAACCTTCTTGTGTGCTTTCAAGTGACTATACTGAGATTAGAGTGTGTCATTTCCAATCTACTCTATTCCAATTCCTCAGTGTGAAGTGTGGTCCCATTCCTACGTTTGAAATATCCACTGTTTTGCCAACATAGTGTGATGGTAAGTCAGCTCAGACTCTGACTGAGCCTTGTAACCTATGGATCCTGGAGGAAGGCCTGTTGGAGATGCTGCTGACAAAGGTGATCCTTGCCTACCAGAAAGGTGATCTCTTTTATGTGGGAAACTTCCTGCACAATTTCAAATAGTGGAGGACAATGTAGTCGTTGCTGGAAATTCTCTTGAAAAAGTGAGTGTTCCCCCTCCAAACCCAGGTTTGTTCACCCCTCCTGGCCAAGTCTTGGAATACTTGGCTCCTCTCTGAGCCTGTTTGGTTCACTGCGGTGTTCACAGGGGAGCTAAGCATGATACAAGTGCACAAACTACTTTATTATGACTGGGAAACCATGCCATTTCATTTCCCTCACAAGCTACTGGAGTCTCAACAGTGTGATTACTGAGAAGTTGGATTTCAGGCATGAGTAAGTGGCTCCCAACTGCAGCCCTCACCTAGGTGACATCCTAGGAAATCCCATTTCCCAGTAAGAAATGAGGTATCAGTACTACTGGCGGAGGCCTGTGAAATACTGGAGTCAGAGGAAAAGCTGGGGGCTGAATCACTTTTGAGCCATCAGGGAGGGATTGTGATAGCTTTGCCTGTTAGAACCTGAAAGCATTTACATTTTGGTGTGTGGTCCAGTGCTGCCACTTGATCCTGAACCCAGGTCTAAATGCCATCCCTTTGGTGTTCAAAAATTAGCACTGTACCATTTGAGTCATAGGTCAAGTTCTGGCTTTTTCCTGCCTAATTGAAGACAAGTGCCTTTAGACTTTTACTGACTAGACTGGCTTTCCACTGTGATCTTCAGAGCTCAGCCTGCTGGGTGGCTAAGATTAGAGGAATGAGCATTTAGTTCTTTATTTGGAGCATTCACTTATTGATTTATTTAGAGCATTTACTTAGTTAATTTAAGGTGAGTTTACTTTGGACAGATTCATAGAGGCCTCTCTCAGAAGCTTCTGGAAGTGGGGTGTAAAAGTCATCCTGTTCTCGAGTGTCTCTTACCCCCCTCCCAGCACATAAGTGCACATCTCTGCAGGACAGCCACAGCATTAGAGTCCTGCAAGAAAGGGGCTTTGGTAGAAGGCTCAGGATGGAGAGAGAAGGCTCTCACTTTCCTAGTACCGAATGTGCCCACAGCATCATGTGTTCCATCTATACGATGTGAATGGACTTCTACCCCAGTGATTTCTACGAGTTCAAGAACTGCCACACCCTGACAAAACTCAAGCTCTATATGAGGCTCCACGTGCCGGCTTTGGACCTGCTCTTCTAAACACATACTTTTTGACCAGCTGGAGGAATGTGCGACCAGTAAGACCAAGAAAAAGTAGAAGTCCTGGTGTGGGTGCCTCAGAGCCTGTGAGTAGGAAGCCCATGTGGTCTAGATATTGGTTGGCCCTTACTTCTACAGAGCTTGGCAAAATGCCCTTTATGGGTGGTGTCAGCCAGGTAATGTCTGTCCTCTGAAAGGACTCGGGAATAAGCACTCATTAGAAAGACCCTACACCTCCTCAGTGTTCACTCCAAACTCCAGTTCTACAGGTTCCTCCATTAGATCCTCATGGAATTTGAGTGACACTTCAACTTGCAAAGTCCACTCTGTCAACTCTGTACCTATTTCCATTCTTAGGTTTGGGTCATCGTGGAAGAGCTTATCCTGAACTTCGGATGAAAAACCCACCAATGGAGCTGCTGACTGATGGATACTGAGAATCATCACTGCACTCCAGAAAGCATGGGCCTTCTGTAGAAATTACCAAACAGGTTTAGAGTCCTGTGGATATACCTTTTGCTCTGAACCCCATGTGTGACACAGTTGAACCTGCAGATACTATGGAGGAAGAAAAAGAGCAGCCAGATTTCCTTCCGTTTCCTTTCACACTCCACCCAGAGTCAGTCCATCTGAGTCAGAGTAACACTCCACTTATTGTGCAAGCTGAAGGAGCACACGCTGGGCTCATGGAAAATGTCCCCATGGGAAGCAGCAAGTGTACTCTCAATACTGGATTCATTGGAGGAAAATGAATCCATCCTCACAGAATATCCAGACCCATCCATCTCACTAAAAGAGACTCAATCTCAATTGGACAAACCAGAATCCATCCCCCTCTTAACTCAGGAAGGACATTCTGTTTCTCATGAGGAAGGAGACCCTTCTGAGGACTCTGAAGTAGAATTACCGTCTGAAGGCAAATTGGAGGCCAGTCTGGATTTAGAGCTTCCCTGTCCCCTTCTTAAAAGACATCTCTTTATCTTGCTCTCATGATTCTTGTCAAGTATTCATTGTATTTACTTTGCTAAACATAAGAAATTAATAACTAAAATTCCTTTTTTATTATTTTTATAGCATTACTACAATTTTATGAGAAAAATTACCTAGAATGTTTATTTTAGAGTTCAAGTAATCCATTTTGATAAATATATCAACCTACATCATTTATTTGAACACATTTTAAACTATTTTTTTCAGGAATGAAAACACATATATATTTGTTGTAAATGAAATTTATGACTTGGGGGGAAGGGAAAGAAAAAAGGGGAGGGGGTAACAGTGTTTACAAGAAATGTACTCATTACATATGTAACAACAATCTCTTTGTATATCACCTTGACAACAAATTTTTTGAAAAGTACAATAAGTTTAAATGTCTACTTTGGGCAGAATTTTTTTTTGCCAGTACTGTGCTTAGACTCAGGACCTGAGCACGATCCTTGTTTTTGTTTTTGTTTATTCTTAAGGCGCAAGTTCTATCACATGTGCCACAGCACCACTTTTATCTTTTTTTATCTATGTTGTGCTGAGGAATTGAACTTGGGTCTTCATTCATGCTCGGCAAGAACTCTTCCACTAGGCTTAACTTAGGGCCCCAGTGGGAAGGAAGTTTTCCATAAAATATATAGGAAATATGTACACTAAGGAAAAGCCATCGAAAAGAGAAGAAAAATTATATACTTAGATAACGACATGCCAGTATTATGGCAGATCTCTGTAATTCTAGCTTCAAGAGTGGCCTATTTGGACCAGGAGTTGGCTGGCTGAAGTAAAGTGCTATCCTTGAGCAAGTCCTAGGACAGTGCTCTGGCCATGAGTTGAAGCCATAGGACATGCAAAAAATAATAATTTAATGCCCGTGACTGGTGGCTCACCCTGGTAATCCTAGCTACCCTGGAGGATCGAGGTTCAAAGACGGCCCAGGCATAAAATCTGTGAGAATCTTATTTCCAAATAATCCAGAAAATTCAAAATGACAATGTGCCTCAAGTGGTAGAGCTCTTGCCTTGAGCTGAAGAGCTTAAGGTAAACATCCAGGCCCAGAGTTCAAGCCCCATGAGTGAAAAAAAGAAAAAGAAAAAGAAAGCCCTTATCTAAGGCTGGAGTGCACACTAGTGGTATTTTGCTTGCCTAGTATGCACAAAGCCCTGTGTTCAATTACTCTGTACCACTTACACCAAAAAAAAAGCTGGAAATGATCTCAGAAGGTTGGGTTCTGAGGATCACAGTTCAAAGCCAGGCCAGACACTAAAGTCCGTGAAACTGTTTCTTCCACTTAATCACCAGAAAACCAGAAGTAACAATGTGGCTCAAGGTGTTTAAGGTTGTAGCCTTGAGGTGAAGAGCCCAGGGACACTGCCCAGGTGCACAATTAAAGTCTTACAACCTAGAGAGAGAGAGAGAGAGAGAGAGAGAGAGAGAGAGAGAGAGAGAGAGAGAGAGAGAGAGAGACAGAGAGAGAGAGAGACAGAGACAGAGACAGAGAGACAGAGAGAGAGAGAGAGAGAGAGAGACAGAGAGAGACAGAGAGAGAGACAGAGAGAGACAGAGACACAGAGAGACAGACAGACAGAGAGAGAGACAGAGAGAGAGAGACAGAGACAGAGACATCAAACAGTCAGGCACTGCTGGCTGAAGCGTGTAATTCTAGCTACTATGGAGGCTGATATTGGAGGATCTTGGTTCAAAGCCCAAAGCCAGCCTGGACACATATGTTTGTGAGACTTACACCACCAATTAACTACCAGAAACCAAAAATGGAGCTGTAGAGGAAGAGCGCTAGCCTTGAGCTGAAGAGTTCAGGGACAGTGTCCAGGCCCAAAGTCCAAGCACCATGACGAATCAATAATAAAAAAAAGAAGATAGCTAATAGTAATTGTCGGGAGCAAGAGTGGAATCAAACTGTACTTTGATTTGCATCAGATAATTGCTTAATTGTCTTATTGTTTTTTGGCCTTCTCCTGTTCAATTGATCTGAGATTTACCATATGAATGTAACCCCAACATTCCCTGATTAACCATCTGGATGTAACACCTGGCAGTGCCCTGGTCTCAAGGAGGCATAAAAACTTTGAGTTGAGAATAAACGGGCGCTGCAGTTTTTGCCTGGGCTGCAGACCTCCCGGACCCGATGTGTTTGTCTCTCTTCTAATTTTTCCAGTCCCTCCCCCCTATTTCAGGAACCCCAATTTGCTGCCGGTAGGCCCCGGCAAGTAATGATGAATAATTTTGTGCTGGGAGTTTGGCCTAGTGGTAGAGTGCTTGCCTAGCATGCACGAAGACCTGGGTTCAATTCCTCAATACCACATACATAGAAAAATGCTGGAAGTGGTGCTGAAGCTGAAGTGGTAGAGCCCTAGCCTAGAGAAAATATAAGGACAGTGCTCAGTCCCTGAGTTCAAGCCCAGGACTGGCCAAATCAAAAGTAGTAGAGCACTGGCATTGAACTGAAGATCTGAGGAACAGCCCAGGCACAGAGTTCAAGCACCGCAAACAACAACAACAAAATCTATGAAATGGCAGTGGTGGTTTTAAGCTAAGCAAAAATAGAGTAGAAACTGGTAAAATACATATTTGTGTGTAAGCAAAATAGCCAGACTTATGCATTAGAACAGGATAGCAACTTGAAAAAAAAATTGTGTTTTCCATCTCACTAGGTCCTGTCTCTTAATTTATTCAAGTAAGTAAAATGCTGGGTTTTATAATCATTGCTCTGAATATTAGAAAATCATAATATCTCTCATTAACCAACAAAGACCAGGAACTGGGGCTTCGTTCAAATGGCCGAGTATCAGGCAAGAGAAGAAAAAATTGAAGTAAGAACTTGAAGTTCTTGATCCAGAACCTGCATAGTAACAGAGCAGCAGCCTTGTGATGGTACCTCACACCTATAATCTTAGCTACTCAGGAGGCTAAGATCTGAGAATCAAAGTTTAAAGCCAGCCAAAGTACCCAGTTAACTGCCAGAAAAACCAGAAGTGGCACTGTGGCTCACAGATTAAAGCACTAGCCTTGAGCTGAAGAGCTCAGGGACAGTGCCCAGGCCCAGAGTTAAAGCCCCACAATTGACAAAAATCAAAAAATCAAACAAAACTCACAAAGAAGCCTGCAGACCACAGTGGTTCTGCTGAGTCTCTTCTCTATGGGGATCAGGAAACATTTCACTTTTTCTGTCTCTTCCCATCTCAACATTCATACTAAAATAAGACTGCGTTGAAAGTTTCAATTTATAAAAATGTTTTTCATGAAGCACCCTGAAATATTCATCGCTTATATCTCAATTGAAGATAGTTGATTTGGGGCTGCATTGGTAGAGTGCTAGCCTTGAGCAGAAAAGGTCAGGGATACAGCTGAAGCACTCAGTTGAAGACCCAGTGCCAACACACAAAAGAAAATATGCACTTTATACATATTTTCTAATTTCTTAATGAACTTTTCATCTGTATAAATATAGGGTACATTCCTTGTTACTTAAGTAAGATTGCTCGTTTTTTTTCTTTTTGCCAGTCCTAGGGCTTGGATTCAAGGCGTAGACATTTTCATTGGACTCGCTTGCCCAAGGTGAGTGCTCTGCCTCTTGAGACACAGCGCCATTTTTAGCTTTTTTCTGAGTATGCGGTACCGGTGAATAGAACCTAGGTCTTCATGCATTCTAGGAGAGCACTCTACCATTAGGCTACATTCCCAGGCAGTGAGATTCCTCTTACAGTCATTGTATGTTCACAGAGTTTGATCTCACACACTGTAGGGCCCTGATTGGCTTTGACCTGTGATCCTACGCCCTGAGCCTCCTAAGTAGCTGAAATTAAGTTGTGAGCCAGCATGATGGCTTCCATTCTTTTTTGTACAAAAATATATGTAGTTATCTAAAATATATCTGTAGCTGAAAAAAATGAATCTCTCCCAAACAAATCTTCAAAGAAACAACCATCCTATTAAAAGGTGGGCTAAAGACTTAAAAGAGTATTCTCTGAAGAAAAAATTAAAATGGGCTTTACACACATGAAGAAATGCTCCATATCTCTAGCAATAAGGGAAGTGAAAATCAAAACAACTTTGAGATTCCACCTGACTCCAGTCAGAATGGCCATTATCAAAAAATCTAATAAGAGATACTGGTGGGGAAGTGACCAGGGAGGATCACACCTACACTGTTGGTGTGAGTGTAAACTCATTCAACCACTAGGGAAAGCAGTGTGGTGGTTCCTCAAAAGACTGAACATAGAGCTCCCCTATGATCCAGCAAATCCACTATTTGGCATCTACCCAATTGTCCAGAAAAAAGGGCATACTAAAGCCACTAGCACAATGATGCTGATTGCAGCACTATTTACCATAGCAAAGATATGAAACCAACCCAGATGCCACTCAGTAGATGACTGAATCAAGAAGGTGTGGTACTTATACACAATGGAATGCTATGCTGCCATCAGAAGGAATGACATCGCCCCATTTGTAAGGAAATGGAAAGACTCGGAAAAATTCATATTAAGTGAAGCAAGCCAGACCCAAAGAAACATAAGCTCAATAGTTTCCCTCATTTGTAATAATTAGTTCACATCTAGGACTCTCCTAGCAGAGGATTACAGTAACTCAAAAACCTAAGTATATAAGGTAATATAGGATGAGACTAAATCAAAGGATCTCTAGGATATGGGAACAAGAGCTATATCTTGTGTCATCGTTGCTCTTAATATTGTGTGATTTTTGTCCTTAATCTACTATGTTATTTCTCATCTCTTATTTTGCCCTTTGGTTAATGTCAGATTGTTACTGTATCTGATTTTTTCCTTGGCATATTGTATATATGTTTATTTGTTTATGTCAAATAGGAAAGGGAAGGGGGGAAACAAGATGATTGGGAAGGGGAGGGGAGAGGGAACTGGGGACAAAAACATGTGGAGTGGAATAAATGTGTGAGAAGTAATGCAGTCCACTACCTGTAAATGTAATCGTAACCCCTCTATACATTACCCTGAAAATAAAAAAGAGACTATAAAAATATCTGTAGAAAATGAGTCTGGATGATGGAAACAACCAGATGCCCTACTACAAAAAATGTGATACACGCACACACACACACACACACACACACACACACACACACTCACACAATGGAATGATACATAGCCAACCGACAAGATCAAATAATGGCATTCTCGGGGAAGTGGATGAAAAGGAAAAAAATCATATTAAGTGAAGTAAGCCAAACTCAAAGGAACATAGGCCCAAGAGTCTCCCTCATTTGTCAAATTCAGTAGAAACCTTGGGCTCTGCTACCAGAGATTTACAATAGAACAAAATCTAGAGACATCGTGACAAATAGTATGACACTAAATGTAAGGACCTCCAAGATAAAGAAACAAAACTCATATAATGAGTGATTGTTGTCCTTAATGAAATATGTGATCTCTTATCTCTTTTGCTATCCCTTGGATATATCATATTGTTACAATATTTCACCTTGTTTTCTGATATATTTCATATGTGCCTAATTGGTTTTTTGAAATTGGATAGGGAAGGGGGGAAATGAACATTAGTGGGGGTAGGGTAAGGGAGATGGGGACCATATCATTACATGGGGTATCATAGTTTGAGAAGTATTACTCCTTCTATCTGGTGAATATAATGTAACCCTTCTATAAATTACAATAAAAATAAATACATGAAAAGAAGATCTGCAGAGAAAAAAATAATAATGGCATTTTTGGGGTAGTGGATGAAATTAGAGTGAATCCTGTTTAATGAGATAAGTCAAGACCAAGGAACAAAAGGTACATGGTATCCTTAATATATGGATATTAGTTTCAAACAGTAGTAGAGCGATGATTGAATAGTTGATACCCAAAGTTCTGGACATAATTTTGGAGATATAAACATAACTACATAGACATAAAAATCTAGGATAGACTATACACTCTATAGACATGTGTTTTATTATAGATTAATCTGTATCTATGACATACAAAGACTCAGCTTAATTTTTACTATATTCTAAAATTTATGTGCCAGTGATTGTATAGCGATTCCCTTCTTCAATACTTGTTGGTTAAACAAAAACATTTGAAATATGATGTAAAATTCAATGTTAATAATTTTTTTTAAAAAAAGAGGCCAGAGGTAAATACCACTAATGTACTTGCTCTAAGTGGTACGGAAATTTTCTTAATGAATCAAGAAGTTTTATTACATCTTTATGCAATTATTTTAGTTCTGAGTGTTCTACACTCAATGCTACTTCTGGAAAGATGATATAGCTGACTGTGTAGATGGTATGAAGTCATACTGGCCTAAACGTAGAATAAAGCATGGGTAAGTGGCTGTTAGCTGTCCAGATTCTACTGGAATAGGTGGAATGAATTTATTAAGCACAATGCAGGTTCTTAGTCAGATCAGGATCAAGATTATGTGGTTCCATGTGATGAATGAGGAAAGATCAGAAAAATCTACTAAGATATCCAGATATACTTTTGAAACTAAGGTATCTGGACTCCTTTTTTTTTCTTTCTTGGTGGGGACCTGTGCAAGGTCTCTTAGTTCTTTTTCCTCAAGGCTAATGCTGTACCAGTTTTAGCCACAACTCCACTTAGTTTTTGGGTGGATAAGTGGAGAGAAGAATCTTACAGTTTTTTTGTTTTCGTTTTTTTGCTTGCAAAGGCTTTGAATCACCTTCTCCCTGGCTAGTAGAATGACGATTATGACCCTCCAGCGCCTGGCTAGTGATTTTTTGAAAATTGGACTTTCTTCCAAATCACGTAACTGGTTCCTAGCAAAGTTTTGTAGCCTGACTTAAATGTGACAGATTTTTGTCACTTGGAGACACTCTGTGCTGAACGTTAGAAATCTACCAGCTGAGTCACAGTGGCACTTACAGTTTTTGTTTATGTGGTGCTGAGGAATGGAATCCAGGGTTTCATACATGCTAGGAAAGCTACATTTTCAGCCCAAGGTTTTATGTTTTGTTTTTTCAGTGTTGTTGCTTCTAATGTACTGTATGATGTTCTTTCATTTTCTTTGCTTTTTACCTCTTTCCTTCTTTTTCCCTTTAGTTTTATTCTCTGTAGCCACTGTGTTGAATTCGGGTACCCTGTGTCTTGTACATAGGTTTATGTGATTTGGGGAATGGAGAGGGTATAATAAAATGGTAAAAAAAAAAAAAAAGGAAAAAGGGTGAACCAATTGAACAGTGATACTTGGAAGACACTAAACGGAAATGAACTGAACAATCTGGGTGGAGAAGGGGCTGAGGGTAGGAAAACAGAGAAAAATGAGGGAGGGGATAAAAATTTTCTTAAGAAATGTGTTCATTACTTATGTAACCGTATGCCAACTATATATTGACTTAACAAAAAAAATTAACTTAAAAAATAATATAGTCGGGTATGGTGGCTCACACTTGTAAATGTAGCTACTCAAGAGGCTGGGATCCAAGGATAGCAGTTTAAAGTCAGCCTGGGCACTGAAGTCCATGTGACTCTAATCTCCAATTAACCACCAGAAACCCAGAAGTGCCCCTATGGCTCAAGGGATAGGGCAGTAGTCTTGAGCTGAAAAGCTCAGTGACAAGACCCAGGTGCAGAATTGCAGTCCCATGACTTGAATGATGAATGATACTAGCCAGGCTCTGTGCGCTCACACTTGGAATCCTATCTACACAGAGTCAGGTTTGAATCCAGCCCAAACAAATTGCATGATATTCTGATTTACAGTTCATTACCAAAAATCTGGAAGTGGAGCTGTGGATCAAGTGGTAGAACACTAGCCTGAAGCAAAAAAAAAAAACATTTAAGGACAGTTCCCAGGCCCTGGGTTCAAGTCCCAGGACTTGCATAAAACAAACAAAATGTGACGCTGAGTCCTCCATCATTTGGTGTTATAGTTCAATATTCTTGATATGCGTCTTAGAAATTAAGTCCCTAGAAAATACTCTCCCCTGAAATTCTGCTTCATAGCTGATTCATAGAATTTCAGCATCATTACTATCACCTTCTAGTTAGCATAGCAGTCTACTACTGAAAATTTGAAGAAAACTTTTGAGCAATCCTAATAAATCTGTGTATCATCTGCACACACATCAAATCAGCAGCAGCTATGTTCTACTATTATCTAAATGTATTTAATCCCTTCTTGAGTTAATGAGCCTTAAAGAGTAAAACATATGTAGTAGTTATGAAACTAACAGTCACCATTCTTCTACCAAATATTGTAATATAAGTTTATAAATGCAAGGACTATTCTGAAGTGTGCAGAAGATAGCTTATAAATATAATATTCTCATGAAGTATAGTTTTTAAGAAACATGTTGCTTGCTTTGGGAAAGCAAAGGCAAGGAAAAATGATATAAGTAAGTTCCCTATTTCTCAGAAGGAAAATACTATTGGGTTTAGATCAACTTCATTCATTCCGTGCTGATGAAACAAATATTTGCAGTTCCTGAGGCCAATCACTTCATTGTGATGCACAATCAGCCAGCTTAGCTCAATCTTCCAAAAAAGGAAAGGAACAAATGAGAAGCAATTAAGGTTTCCAAAATGAACCAGGTGGTGGTGGCAGCTCACACTTGTAATTCTATCTACTCAAGGCATGAAATCCAAGGATCTGGATTAAGTCTGTCTGGGATGAAAATATTCCTGTCTGAAACATCATCTCTGTTATCACAGCCCAGCTGATACACTCTGCCCAACAGGTTCCAAACACCAAAGTCCATTTCCTATCTGAAATACTAGCAAACGTACTCACACATAATTTACTCTTTGGGAGATAGTTGAAACATGTACCAGAAACATTTCCCTGGCTTCAGAGTGGAAGTGGAAATATATACTCACTAGAAGCCCATCTAGTAAATTACAATCAATCATCTTTCCTCACATCTTGTTAGTTAAATTGAACAATGAGTGTTTGGATCAGAAGCGATGTGTATGAGCATACAGGTTGTAAAAGTACTGTAATACTAGCTACTCAAGATAAGCTGAGACCTGAGGAATCCAGTTCAAAATCAGCCATGCAATGAATTCCATAAGATTTTTACCTCTAATTAACCAGCAAAAAATCGAGCGTTGTTTTCTGCTTAAAATGCCACAGGCCTAAGCTTTGCATAAAAGTGCTAAGGTGTAGCATTCAGGATCCCACTCTCTCCACTCCTTTTTAACATAATACTAGAATTCCTCGGCAGTGCAATAAGGCAAGAAGCAAACATAAAGGGGATCCAAGTTGGGAAAGAGGAAATAAAACTATCCCTCTTCGCAGATGACATGATTCTGTATTTAAAGAATTCTATAGACTCTAGTCCCAAGCTCCTTGAGCTGATTCAAAGCTTTGGAAGTATAGCAGGCCATAAAATCAACCCTCACAAATCAACTGCCTTCCTTTACGCCAACAGTGAGAGGAACGAGGCAACAATCAGGAAAGAAACTCCTTTCACAATAGCCTCAAAGAAAATAAAGTACCTAGGAATTAGCTTAACTAAGAATGTAAAGGACTGTTTAGAAGAAAACTTTAAAACCCTAAAAAAGGAAATTAAAGCAGAACTAAATAAATAGAAAAACCTCCCATGCTCCTGGATTGGAAGAATCAACATTGTGAAAATGAGAATCTTGCCAAGGGCTATCTACAAATTCAATGCAATACCCATCAACATCCCAATGTCATTCTTTATAGAAATAGAAGAGGCAATTCAAAATTTCATATGGAATAATAAAAGACCCCGTATAGCAAAAACACTTCTTAGCAGAAAGAACAGCGCTGGAGGAATTTCAATTCCAAACTTTAGACTCTATTACAGAGCTATAATTCTCAAAACAGCTTGGTACTGGCACAAGAACAGGTCTGAGGTCCAATGGAATAGAACTGCGGACCCAGATATTAAACCACAGACCTATGACCACCTAATCTTTGACAAGGGAGCCAAAAAATAGCATGGAAGAAAGATAGCCTCTTCAACAAGTTGTGCTGGCAGAACTGGTTAAGCACCTGCAGAAAACTAAAGTTGGATCCTTCTTTGTCACCTTGCACTAGAATTAACTCCAAATGGATCAAAGACCTGGAGGTAAAAGCTGACACACTAAAAAGTTTACAGGAAGCAATAGGAGATACACTAGGCCTCCTTGGCACAGGTCGAAACTTTCTTAATAAGGACCAAGAATCACAACAAATCAGAGAAAGGCTGGATAAGTGGGACTGCATTAAACTGCAGAGCTTTTGTATGGCAACGGATATAGCTAGTAAACTAATCAGGAAGCCTACAGAGGGGGAGAAGATCTTCACCAACCAAACAACGGACAAAGGCCTCATATCTAAAATATCAACAACTCAAAAAATTGAATCACTCCAAAACTAACCTCCAAAGTAACACCCATCACATTAAAAAATGGGCCAAAGACTTAAAGAGAGTCTTCTCTGAAGAAGAAACAAAAATGGCCTATAGACACATGAAGAAATGCTCAACACCTCTGGTCATAAAAGAATTGCACATCAAAAGAACTCTAAGATTCCACCTCACTCCAGTTAGAATGGCCAGGATCAGGAAAACGAAGGACAAAAAAAACAGATGCTGGAGGGGATGTGGCCAGGAGGGATCACTACTACACTGTTGGTGGGAGTGCAAACTCGTTCAACCACTATGGAAAGCAGTGTGGCAGTGCCTCAAAAGGCTAAACATAGAACTCCCCTATGACCCAGCAATACCACTACTTGGCGTTTACCCAACAATCCAGAAACAAGGGCATACTAAACCCACTAGCACAACAATGTTCATTGCAGTGCTATTCACCATAGCAAAGATGTGGAACCAACCCAGATGTCCCTCAGTTGATGAGTGGATCAACAAGTTGTGGTATTTGTACACAATGGGATTCTATGCTGCTGTCAGAAAGAATGACATCGCCCCATTTGTTAGGATATGGAAAGACTTAGAACAAATCATATTAAGTGAAGTAAGCCAGACTCAAAGGAACTTAGGCTCAGTGGTTTCCCTCATTCTTCATAATCAGTAGAAACCTTGGGCCCTACTAGCAGAGATTTGCAATAGAGCAAAAGGCCATATATAAGGCCATATAATGTGAAGCTAATTGAAAGGACCTCCAGGATATTGAAACAAAAGCCATATAATGAATGATTTATGTCCTTAATGTACTATGTTGTCTCTCATCTCCTTTGCTGTCCTTTGGTTATCCCATATTGGTATAGTATCTCACTTTGTTATCTGATATATTGAATTTATTTGTATTTGGATATTTGAAATTTGATAGGGAAGGGGGGAAAACCAAGACGGGTGCGGGGTGTGGGGTTGGAGGGAAATGTGTACCAAGACATGTGAAAGAGTAGCAATGTATGTGAATTAATGCACCTTCTCCCTGGCAAATATCATGTAACCCTTTTACTAATTACAATAAAAAAATGAAAAAAAAAAAGAAAATTGTAGTGTGTGGGGAGGATGATGGGGTCAAATATATTTCTTCTTAGAAATTTAACTCATCTGGTTGCCCTGGATTTTCCTGGCCTTCTTCTTAGAGAAAGGCCTGTTATACTGGATTTGTGGCTTGGCAAAGATCTAGCATGTACATCTTCGAGTAAGACATCCACAACTTCCATGCCTGAGACTCGACTTTCCTGACCTTTGGCAAAAGCACAGCAACATCTTTCTTCCTCCTGAGCCCAGGCCAAGTGAGCTGGCTTGAGCTGGTTGTTAGTTACAGTGGCTTGGTTACCAGGGTTCCATATTCTGTTCCATTGTGAGGGAGGCAGGGTCACCTTTCAGGGCCCAATGACCAAAGATCCTTGCTCACAGAAGACCTCACCAAAGACATACTGGAGGCTGAAAATCTCCTACAATCTCACAATATACATGTGGATGTAGTAAAGAGCAAACCTTATTTGTCCATTCCCAATGTCTTCCACTAGGCCCAACTACCAGTCTGGTTTCAGGCTCAAGGAGCCTTTCTTCGGTAAGATCCAAACTTAAGGGTCAATATTGCCCTCATCCTTTACAAAACATTTGCTTCACAGTGCCTTCTCTGCCTGCATTTTGCCCCTTGTCGAATTTTTTTTTGCTAGTCTTGGGACTTGACCTCAGAGTGTGAACATTGTTCTTGGGATTTCTTTAGGCTTTAGCTGTCCCACCGAGCCACAGCACCACTTGCAGCGTTTTCTATGTATGTGGTAATGAGGAATCAAACCTGAGTCTTTTTGCGTGGTAAGCAAGGACTCTACCACTAGGTCTAACACACAGGGCATCTTGCATATATTTTTGACGTCAATCTACTAGGATATTATTAGGTTTCTGTATCCTAATCAATTTTTTCCTGATGATTAGCTTTGCTGTCATGTCTAAAAAATGCAAGAGGGAAAGACACAGAAGAATTAGTGAAATTTAAAAAAAAGCATTACCCACATAGATAAGTGTTCATGCTTTGTAGGAGAAAGGATGTTTTGATATGACGATGATGACTTTATAATTGCTATGTCAGGGTTGAGAGTGTGGCATAGTGGTAGAGTGCTTGCCTAGCATCCATGAAGATCTGGGTTTGATTGCTCAGTATCACATAGATAGAAAATCTAGATGTGGCACTGTGGCTCAAGTGGCAGAGGGCTAGACTTGAGAAAACCCGAGGACAGTGCTCAGGCCCTGAATTCAAGCCACAAGACTGGCAGAAAGATAAAAGAAAATAAAAAGGCTTTTTACGAGCTAATTCACTCACAGCATTGGCTTCTGAAATCTTTGCTTCTGCATGTTGTGAAATACCCCTTTCCCTCAACGTAGACAAGAAAAAGAGATCCATCCCATGCTCCACTGTGAGGCCACTGGTTGGGCTAAGAGCTAGTCGTGCAGCAACAAATAAGTTTTATTCTAATACTTTCCAAACTTTTTACTCAAATATGCTATCTACTTACCAACTTAGTTCAGTTATCCTTATGCTATACCTTTTCTTCAGGACTACAATATTCTTACACTCCTACGTTAATCCTCTTGTACCTCCCCTGACCTCTCTCATTCATTTTTTCTATCTCTGGACCTCTGCTCGTCTTTCAACCCTTATACTGCACGGATCTACACTTGATGGCTGTTGAGCAATATTGTATATGTAGGTGGTTAATTATTCTCTAAGCTCAGAGGGACTTAAAGGCAATAGAGATTGGATTGAGTGGCTTATTGTTTTGGGTATAAATCGTTCATCAGTGCTTGTATTAGACTGGTCTGTAAGTGCACAAAAAGAAATAGTGATAATGCCAATCAAAACTTGTGAGCATCTAGTGTCTGCCAGCTACAGAGGTCTAGGTTGGTTATAACTGAAAAACTATAATCGTATTTAGTAGTAATCTTGCTCCCATTTTCAAATGGGCAGAACAAGAAACTCAAGAAAAATGTCAAATCAAGAAACAACATCCCCCACCCAATGTAAACAGACAATGGAACAGTCACTCGCAAACCTAGAGGAGAGTCTTCCAAGTGCTACACAAATGCAATTGATAAACATCATTAATGGAAAATGTGAAAATATAAAGAAAGAGATAATGGAGGAAGTCATAGCTGAACAAGAGGGAATCATAAACAAGGTGATAAGTGAAAAAGAAGAAGCCATAAAGGAGGCCATAATAAAGGATTTTCAAAGAAAGATGGATGAATTCCTAGAATCCACAAATAAAAACGTGACCAAACTCCAGCAAATGTCCAAAGAAAATAAAGCTACTGAGCTAAGCACTCAAAAGAAAATCAAGGAGATAAAGAAATCCATACATGATCTAAAACAAGAGATGCAAGGCATCAAAAATGAGCAATTAGAAGCAAGGGAGATGAAAAATAAAGTAGATAGTTTGATAGCAGGTTAGACAATGCAGAGGAGAGAATTTCCAGGGCTGAAGATAATTTAGTTATTATAGAGAAAGAACAGAAAATGAGTCATACAAATCTAGGAAATATGAGAGAGCGTTTCAGGAGGTCCAAGATGCAATTAGGAAGCCTAATTTAAGGCTAGTTGGTATTGAGGAGGGCGTGGAGAAAGAGGTCAATGGTATTGGAAATATACTTCAGGGAATCATCTCAGAGAATTTCCCAAATATCCGGAAGGGCAGGCCCATCCAGATATGAGAAGCTTTTAGAACCCCAAACAGACCTGACCAGAAAAGAACATCCCACCGCCACATTGTGATCCGAACTGGATCAATAGAAACGAAAGAAAAGATCCTAAAGGCAGCCAGGGAAAAGGGATCAGTAACCTATAAAGGCAAACCAATCAGAATAACCCTAGATTTCTCAGCAGAGACCATGCAAGCACGAAGTGACTGGAAGCATATATGTCATGCCCTTAAATCAAATAACTACCAGCCAAGAATACTGTACCCAGCTAAGCTCTCATTCATAACTGAGGGAACAATAAAATATTCCATTCCAGGGAAAAGCTGCAACAATATGTCGCAACAAAACCAACACTATAGAGAATTCTCAAAGATGCTCTATACATAGAAAACCAAAATAAATGCAATATAGGGAAAGAAATGACACTTAAACAGCATACCATCTAAGGACCACAAGAACTGTCAAGACACAGGCCCTACTAAAAGCTTTTAAACATGGTAGGATCTAATAAATATCTTTCAATCCTAACTCTCAATATCAATGGATTTCACTCTCCAATTAAACGGCATAGGCTGTCTAGTTGGATCAAAAAGCAAGAGCCATCGTTCTGCTGTCTTCAAGAGACACATCTTACCCCAAAACAATCATCTTTTGAAAGTGAGAGGTTGGAATAAACTCTATCAAGCTAACTGCCCCCATAAACAGGCCGGAGTTGCCATCCTCATTTCAGATACAATAGACTTCAAACTAAAATTAGTAAGAAAAGACAAAGAAGGTGACTACATACTACTAAAGGGATCTTTCCTCCAGGAAGACATAACGATCCTAAATATTTACACACCCCTTTGAAGATTCTCAAAAGATTGAAGATTCTGCCAGTGTAAGTTAGATTCTGGCATTGATATTAAATAATGAAACGAGTAGGGATTTATATTTGAAATATCACTGTTGACAAAATCTAACACACATTTGCTTAGTATTTGCTTTTGATTTCCCAAAAAGTTCAGTACAAGCTAACATGTGTTGCATATATCGACTGGGAGAAATGATTCAGAATATGTGACTCATTTGAACAGGAGTCAGTGAAAAGATACAGAAGCAGGATACCCATATTGTGATAATTTGTATCTTTTGCATATTTTGTGTTTGTTATTAATTCCATTTGTAGTGTACATTTCTAGGTAAAAACTTTTAAAATGTTTCCAAACAATTTGTTATTTCAACAGCAAAAAAAAGACATTTATATGCCTGATAAAATTCACAGAATCCAAATTTTTCCATATTATTTTTTGTTTTTTGGTTTTTTTTTTGGTGGGTCATAGATCTTGAACTCAGCCTGGGCACTATCCCAGATCTCTTCAGCTCCAGGCTACCACCTTACCCTCGAGCCAAGCCCCACTTCCCATTTTCTAAAGGTAAATTGGAGATAAGAGTCTCAGGTCTTTTTGTGCCAGGATGGCTTTAAACCTTGATCCTCAGATCTCAGCCTCCTGAGTAGCTAGGATTATAGAAGTGAGCCACCACCCCATCATGCTCAGCTTTCTGTTTTTTTTTAAACAAGCCCTTTGGCTGGAACTCGGTCTGAGCACTGTCCTTCAGCTTTCCTGAAGCCTAGTGATCTTCTACTTGAGCCACAGCACTACTTCTGGTTTTTTCTGTGTATGTGGTACTGCGGAATTGAACCTTCGTCTTCATACAAGCACTCTACAACTATGCCAAACTCCCAGCCCCTCCACATTAGTTTTCATGATAGATCTTTCCATGCATCTAGGATGGCTAGAAATCCTTCTTGAGTTTCCCAAGATCAGGGAGTATAGGTGTGTCCCATCCTGTGTGGCTACATAACCATTGTTTAGGGTACAGTTCTCTCTTCATTCTACCCATCTAGAGCAATTTTCATCTTCCATGTATAATCATTAAACATTCAGCTCCTGTTCCTCTCTACTCCATTCTCTGTAACCATCGTGCTTTTTGGCTCTAAGGGTTTGTTGATCCTTGGAAGCTCTGGAAGGGAAAACATACCCTAGCTCTTCCTTTATGACTGCTGTATTTTTAGTTTACTGTAATCAAGATTCATCTGTAAAATATAGTAAAATGTTCTTCCTTTTCAATGCATTGTTTTGCATATTTCTATCTTTTGATTATTATTAATAGTTGTGAATGCATTCTCCACATATTTGTTCTAGTCTCTGCTTTCTCTTCCGTTAGGTACAAATCTAGAAACAGAAGTGTTGGACCATATTTCTATGTAATTCTATATTTAGTACTTTTTTAGCATTCTCCACGCAATTTTTGATTGTTTTATATTCCTTGCAGAACTATTCCAAAGTTCTACTTCTTCTCACTACCTTCCCAGTAATAATTAGACTTTGAAAGTTGTTTTTTTGTATGCGTGTGTGTGTGTGTGTGTATGTTTGTGTGTGTGTATGTGGATCTTTTTGTTTAAAACTATATTTATATTAACATATTTAAAGTAATGATTTCATTGTAATTTGAATTTTTCTCATGATTGTTAATATTGAACTTTTTTCTACATTTTGAACTACTATTTCTATATATTCTTTTTAGAAAATCCTCTCTAATGTCCAATTTTTTTCCCTTTTTTTGTGGGGTAGTGGGGAAAGTCATGGGGCTTGGACCTTGAGCTCTTTAATTTAAGGCTATTGTCCTACCCTGAGTATTGCCCCTCAGTTCTTCTGCTCACAGCTCCCTACCCCTCTTCCCATTATATACAGAACAAAGGTCATTCTCAGTCTTTTTGAAAAAGTAAAACATACAGTATTTTTGTAGTATAAAACAGCAAGAAATAAATTTCTTGCCAGGTGCAGTGACTTCTACCTGTAATCCTAGCTACTCAGATATCAGGCTGATATCTAAAGATTTGGTTCAAAGCCAGCCTGGGCATTAGAAAGTCTATGAGACTCTCATGTACATTTAACCACTAGAATATGGGAAATGGCACTGTGGCTTCATAGGTAGGGTGATAGCCTTGAGGTGAAGAGCTCAGGAACAGTGCCCAGGCCCAGAGTTCAAGCCTTACAAATCCCCCAGCCAAAAAAAAGAAAAAAAAGTTTCTTCCCCAAGTGACCATTATGCCAGACATAGAACATTAACATTCTGGGTGTACTTCACTGTACTATTACTTGATACCCTAAGATTTTGCAATATTCTCACAGTACCAGCATATGTCATCATATAATGTAGTTCTTTTTCAATGGAATAATTCCATTTCTAACCTAAATCTACTCCCCCGACTTATTTTTGTCAATACCACAATTGCTCTACCATGATATGCCGCAAGCCATTAAACATTTTATGGTGGGTAATTGGAAAGGAGTCTCATGGAATTTTGTGCCAGGCTGGCTTTGAACCATGGTCCTCAGATCTCAGTCTCCTGAGTAGCTAGGATGACAGGCGTGAGCCACCAACACCTGGCTTGCCTTTTTATTTTTTGTGGGTCTTGGGACTTGAACTCTGGGCCTAGGCACCATCCCTAAGCTTTTCAGGTCAATATTTCATGTAAGTCTAAACATTTAAGTAAAGGAATAAAATTCCAACAAAAAAAGGAATAAAATTCCAGACATGGTGTGTTTATAACTCAGTACTAATTACTTGATGAAAATGTGCCATTCCAGAAGCTGGTGTCATTTGATGATGTAGCTGTGGATTTCAGCTGGGAGGAGTGGCAGCATCTGGACAATGCTCAGAGGACCCTGTACAGAGATGTAATGCTGGAGACCTACAGCAACCTGGTGTCCTTAGGTGAGCAAAAGTCAAATTCCCTTGCAAGGCCAAGTGCCTTGTTATTTTGCAGATACGTGAATGTTTATCAAACTTTCAATACTATTTAAATGAAAGATTCCAGGCCCTGAGAAGTATCATTACTTTCTAAAGAAAACCTAAGGTAATTTTGTACTCATTCTTCAGGATACCTTCAGGATACTTTGACAACAGTTCTAAATTATGTTTCCTCTAATGGAGACGACATTCCAAACTTACACAGTAATTGTAAGTGGATAAACAATCCAGAATAGAATATATATCATTATTGGAAATAGGATCTACAAATCACTAAACAGTGAGTTTATAATGGAAACCTGGCACTAGGTGCAATGTTTCATGCCTGTAATCTTAAAATATTCAGGAGGAAGAAATCTAAGAATTCTAATTTTAAGCCAGCAATGGCATAAAAATTGCCATGAAACTCTATAACTCCAAGTAACCCCTCAAAACTGTTAGTGGAGTGTCAAGAGTTTGACTTTGTGGTTGAGTGCTTGCCTAGCATGCATGAAGACCTATGCTGTAAGTAGAGCTGGGACTCAAACTGGTATTTTTCTAGCCTTGAGCAAGACAGCTAAGTTTAGGCCATACAAAATGAATCCAGAGCCAGTGAGAAATGAGAATTAGATTTAATAGATAACTTGTGAGTAGGATGTCTGCGAACTTAAAGCAATGATGACACAGCATAAGCAATAATTCTCTACTGTTTCTAATTTACAGGGCCCTGTGTTCCCATACCTGTATTAATTGACAAGCTAGAGCACTGTGCAGAACTCTGGATAGGAAATCCTCTGACAAGAATATCACAGGTGAGTGAATGCATCTTCATATTGATGTTAGAGCCTGAGCCCCATTGGTAAGTTCATGTTGTGATGTACTGAGCAATAATATTCTTAGTTATCCTAAATCCTGTGGGGAACCTATGGAATTCTTTGTGAATGAATCAAGAATCATTTTCTTTTCCCAATCCTATGCTTGGTCTCAGGGCCTGAGCATGGTCCTTGGTTTTTCTCAAGGCTAGATCTCTATTTCTTGAGTCATAGCACCACTTCTGGCTTTTTCTTTGTATGTAGTACCAAGGAACTGAACCAGGTCTTTGTGCATGCTAGCCCAAACCCCGGCACCAAGAATCATAGGGTGATATAATGAATTCTATGTGGCAGTAGAGTTAAAGTTAGATTTCTCTGTAGAAATCACTGTGGAACAAAATAAAATGAGAAAGCCATGAGCCCGTGGCTCATGCCTGTAATCCTAGCTACTTAGGAGGCTGAGACCTGAGGATGAAGGTTCAAAGACTGACCTATCACAAAAACACCTTAGACACTTCTGTCCAATGAACCAATAGAAAATGAGAAGTGGGGTTGAGGCTAAAGACATAGGGCAGTAGCCTTGAGCTGAAGAGCTCAGGAAGAACAGTCACGTCTAGAATTCAAGTCCCATGACTGCTAAACAAGAAAGAAAGACAGAAAGAAAGAAAGAAAGAAAGAAAGAAAGAAAGAAAGAAAGAAAGAAGAATGAGGGTAGAAAGACGGAAGGAAGGAAAGGAAGAAAGAAAGAAAGAAAGGAAGGAAGGAAGAAAGAAAGAAAGAAAGAAAGAAAGAAAGAAAGAAAGAAAAAAAGAAAGAAAGAAAGAAAGAAAGAAAGAAAGAATGATATTTCATTTCTTTAAAACTAAGACTATAAATGATTGAGCAAACAAGGAATAAGTCAGGGCAGTATTCTCTGATAAGGATAATATCTTTTGCTGGTAGGAAGAGACTGGTATTCAGAACCAGACCTTTCCACCAGAAATTGAGCCTAGTGGTAGAGTGCTTTCCTAGCATGCACAAAGACACAGGTTTGATTCCTTATTACCCCATACATAGAAAAAGCCAGAAGTAATGACTTCATTGGTAGGGTTCTAGTCTTGAGAAAACCCAAGGACAGTAGTTAGGTCCTAAGTTCAAACCCAGAAATGGAAGGAAAAAAACAACAACAAAGTTTCAATCAACATAAGAAAATTAACTAGACAATGAGCTGGAGATTTTCTGGTCTTCCATGGTTCTGAGGGACAGGAGTGTTAGAAAAGGAATTTTTATAAGACTTCAAATGGAAAGAAACAAATTTCAAAATTCCCACAAATACCTAAATTGAGACTTTAGTGAGAAGTTGTAACTGAAGGGATATAGGTGTAAGTCCTTACTGTCAAGAATCGTTCTTGCTTGGATCAAAGGCAAACAGATATATAAACCAAACTTGTGGACGCTGAATCTAGAAAAAATTCGTGTTCCTCACTTAATGGTTAATAAGCAAACAGCATTGAAACTGGGTAAGGTAATCCTATCTGCTACTCAGGACCTGAGACTCTTATCTGTAGTTAACTCTAGAAAACAGGAAGTGGGGCTGTAGACCAAGGTTAGGGGTTATAGTCTTCTGCTGAAGTTTTCAGGGACGGGGCTGAGGCATATGAACTACAAAAAAAGAAAACAAAAGAAAAGAAAGTTTTAAAAAGATGCAAAACAGCACAATATTTAGATTATTTCTCAAAAATAAAAGACAGGCAGATATTCCTCAATGTATAAACACAACAGTATTTGAAAAAAAACACCTGCAGGTATATTATAGGTAGTACTCAGCTTAAACTGTAGCAATACATAGTTGGGTAATTTCAATAAATATTTCCTGTGATATAAAAAGAGAATAAAACACAGAAAAACATTATTGGTCATTATAAAATATCATTTTCTTAATATGTTAGGGAGAAAAGCATATATTTCTCATAAATCAATTTCCACTTTTATATTTTAAAATATCTAACACTTAGGATGGGAAAGTAAAGTCATTACCTTTACAGTAAGGAATATTTGTATCTCATGTATGTTTGTGTCTTTTTTTCTATGACTCATTTTAGATGTCCAGGTAATGGAAAATGTGTTCAAGACCTGACAGGAAAGTGCACATGAATGTCTTTGTGAAGTAGCAGTTGCAAGTAGTATCGAAGTGGAGGAAAACGTGAGATTAGCAACAACTTTAAATTTGAGCTCTACACATAATCCAGAGCTGATTAGTAATAACGGTAACAACTTAGGGGTGAGGACTGAGGAGTTCATTAAGTGTCAGAACATGCTTCTGTCTCCTAAGCCTGATGAGATGCATGCTGCTTATAGATCTCGTATGTCTCCTGTTCTTAAAAAATCCATCGGATATTCAGAGCATTTTATTCATGATTGTGACAGTCCAAAAGATCTGCAGTATCATAATTCTGTTCTCCCTGCCCAAGAAATTCTTCAGGGAGGGAGGAAAACTGCTAAATGTACTGTGTGATGAAAAATATTGTACTTAACACCGACCATCACTACACATCCGAAAATGTACACAGGAGAGACTCCTCATACATGTAGTGAATGTGAGAAATCTTCAGTAATGAAATATGCCTTACAATACCTCAGAGCAAATATCCTGAGATATGTGATGCGTACATCAATTGTGAAAATTAATTTCTGAGAAGTCAGACCTGACGCTCCAACCTCGATCTCCAAGAGAAGACAAACCTTATGAATATGAGGAACGTAATAAAATTTCTGCCCAGAATTCAGCTCTCAGCACACATCAGAGATCTCACACAGAAGAGAAATCTTATGAATGGGATAAATGTGGGAAGACTTTTAGACTGAAATCATACCTCACTTTGCACCAGAGACGACACACAGAAGAGAAACCTTATGAATGTAACAAATGTGAAAAGTCTTTCACCCAGAAGATACACCTTCGAGTTCATCAAATAACACACACAGGAGAGAAATCTTATAAGTGTAATGATTGTGGAAAGTCTTTCCAAGGAAGGGAAAACTTCGAGTTCATCAGAGAATACACACAGGAGTGAAACCTTATGAATGTAACCAATGTGTAAAGTCTTTCAGACAGAAATCTTCCCTCAAATTGCATCAAAGAACACACACAGGAGAGAAACTTTATGTGTGCAACAAATGTGGAAAGACCTTCAAGTGGAAGTCATATCTTGATGGGCATAATAGAACACACACAGGAGAGAAAACTTATGCATGTAGTGAATGCGGAAAGTCTTTCAAATGGAAGGTAAAACTCCATGTTCATCAGAGAATATACTCAGGAGAAAGCCCTTATGAGTGTAACATATGTGGAAAGTCCTTCACACAGAAGCCAAACCTCAACATGCATAAGACAATTCAAACAGGAGAAAAACCTTATGAATGTAACCGATGTGGAATGTCTTTCAAATGGAAGTCTTCCCTCAAATTGCATCAGAGAACACACCCAGGAGAGAAACTGTACGAGTGCATCAAATGTGGTAAGACCTTCAGATGGAAGTCACATTACAGGAGGCATAACAGAATTCACACATATTAGAAACCTTAGGAATATAACCAAAGTTGAAAGTCTTTCGTGCAGTATTCACCCTTCAGGAAGCGTAAGAGAGATCACACATATGAGAAGCCTTAGCAATGCAATAAATAGGAAAGACTTTTTAGTCTGCGGAAAAAACTCAGCTTGTGTCACAGAACCAACACAAGATCAAACCCTTAATGAATGTAGCAAATGTTCAGTCTTTTCCCCAGAAGGCACAAGTCAAGATTTATCACTAAACACCCACAGGATAGAATCCTATGAATAAAATGAAAGGGAAATTATTTGAAGAACTCATAGTTGAGTTTGCATGATACACACAGACACAGGATAAAAATCGTATGAATATAAGAATAAGAAAAATCAATCATGAACGCATGAC
Organism: Megascapheus bottae; assembly: GCF_031878675.1. Lineage (NCBI taxonomy): Eukaryota > Metazoa > Chordata > Mammalia > Rodentia > Geomyidae > Megascapheus > Megascapheus bottae. The sequence continues at coordinate 596,542 of NW_028327641.1, read as the reverse complement.
TAAGTATAAAATGCACATAGGAGAGAAAAACCTTATGAATATTACAAATGTGGAAAGTGTTTGACCTGGAAGGCATACTTCTGTGTTCATCACAAACCTGATTCCCATAGAAGAAAAGAAAACTAATGAATAGAACAAATGTGCAATGACTTTTAATCAGAAGTCAGTCTTCAGTACATTTCAGAACATACACAATAGAGAAATTCTGAGTAATGAAAAACATTTAGCTATATATAGAATCTCTGTATATGGGAGCATTAGGGTAAGTCTTCTAAACAAAGTCAACCTTCAGCAAGCATTAAGAGCACTCACAGAAGAAATAATAGCATGTAAGAAAACCCTTGTCAGAAACCTCTAAAAGCTGCCTGTGTGGCTTAGTGGTAGAGTGCTAACCTATCAAGGATGAAGGCCTGGGTTAGGTTCCCCAATACTACGTGAAAAGAGCAAGCCAGAAGCAGTATTTTGGTTCAAATGGTAGAGTGCTAACCTTGAGCAAAAGTAGCTCAGTCCCTGAGTTCAAGCCTAAGGATTGGAGAGAGAGAGAGAGAGAGAGAGAGAGAGAGAGAGAGAGAGAGAGAGAGAGAGAGAGAGAGAGAGAGAGAGAGAGAGAAGAGAGAGAAAGAGAGAGAAAGAGAGAGAAACAAGAAATTCTAAATTTTACAGAGATAGAGACGGAGAGAGAGAAGGAGACAAAAACTAATTTCTAAACTTTAAAGTCTTTCTATTTCCTTACAAATTCTTCTATGTCATTCTTTCTGACGGAAGCACAGAATTCCATTGTGTAAAAATACCATATTTGATCTACTCATCAACTGACGGGCATCTGGGTTGGTTCCATACCTTTGCTAGAGTGAATAGTGCTGTGATAAAGGTTATTGTTCTAGTGAATTTAGTATGTCCTATCTGGACGATTGGCAAGTAGTGAAATTGCTGGATCACAGGGGAGCTCTATGTTTAGTCTTTTTGGGATACTGCCATAGTACTTTCCATAGTGGTTGAACGAGTGTGCAATCCCACCAGCAGTGTAGTAGTGACCCTCCTGGCCACATCCCCTCCAGCATACGTTATTAGATTTCTGGATCTTGGCCATTCTAACTGGAGTGAGGAGGAAAAGGGAAAGAGGAACTGAAACTTTCTCTCCTTACAGATGACATGATTCTGTATATAAAGAACTCTATAGACTCTACTCCGAAGCTGCTTGAGCTGATATAAAACTTTGGTAAGGTAGCAGGGTATAAAATTAACCCTCAATGTCAACTGCCTTCCTATATGCCAACAAATGAGAGGAATGAGGCAAGAATCAGGATAGCAACTCATTTTGCTATCAAAGAAAATAAAATACCTAGGAATTAACTTAGAATGTAAAGCACCTTCTTGATGGAACTATCAACCCGGGGAAGGAAATTAACGCAGAATTGTGGAAATGCAAAAACCTATGCTCCTGCTTTGGAAGAAGTAATATTGTAAAAATGGCAATCTTGATGAGGACTATCTACAAATTCAGTGCAATATTCATCAATATCCCAATGTCATTCTTTAAAGAAACAGAAGAGGAAATCCAAAATTTCACTTGGAATAATAAAAGACCCCTTATAGTCTGTCTTCTTGCATGATACATAATGTTTAATCTCACCTTCTCCACCAAAATCTCACCTTTCTCATTGAGACATAGGTGGCCCTGTTTACTAGCAGCAAACGCTCAAACGCGCAGTTTCAGGTGTCACCACTGCCTCTGTTACTGAGTAGATCCAACTCTGTCATCGATTCTGAGGTCTGCTCTGGGAGTCTTGGTCACAAGTTGTTCTGTGGCATCTGCTGCCAGCCTGTGCCTATTTGCTTCCTTTTCCTCCAGCAGCCTACAACAGGGAATGAAGTTCAGGCGCTGATGCTCTCCTTCATATGCAGGGCAGGATGAGCCCAACCCTCCCTCATCTTCCTCTTCCAATTTTTGGGAAAAAATGTGCTGGCAGAAGTCCTCAGGTGTGGGGCATGGCTGATCCACACTTTTAATCCAGGCTGGTCAGGAGGCTGAGATCTGAGTATGGAAGTTCCAAGTCACCTAGTACAGGAAAGTCTGATAGATTCTTACTACCAAAAATAAAAACAGCTGGGAATGGAGTTTGGGCTGAAGTGGTAAAGGGCTAGTCTTGAGTACAAATGCTTAGTGCCCAGGCCCTGAGTTCAGGCTCCAGCACTGCCAACAACCTTACTTTAGCGAGATTTTAGCTTTATCCATGTAGGCACATCTCACTGGAATCTTTGCTGGTGTCATGGAGAGAGGACCCCCATATGCTCCAGGTTTGAAGATGGCATAGGTCAAGCCAGCATGGAGTTGGCACATCAGTCTTTTTCCTAGCACCACCTACCAGTGAATGTCAAATGACATTGATTGTTGTGGGATTGTGTGATTGAAGTGCCCCATTAAGGGCAGTGTTAGCACATCCAAACTTGGATACCAGGAATGCTGAAATCTCAAAGCTAAGATTTCTGTTGGCTACAGAAATGCTGGTGTGTCTGTTATTCACTAAAAGTTCAGGTGCAAAGATTCTGAAGCTTGATGCCATGTGTTTATTCCATTTAGTAAAATTATTTTAATGCACTGTATAAGTTAAAACATTTGATAAGAGTCAGGGGTAGTGAAAACATTGTTCTTGAATTCAGGTGTCTGGCAGGGTAATGGGGGGTGTTGGTGGCTGGGACTATGAAGCTGGAGCTGCTATCAAACCATGGATCATGTTCCTCTTTGTCTGGGAGAAATGACTCCAAAGATGAAATTCGAATGGTGAGGAAAAAATGATGATGTACTCAGGAAATTTCTCCTAAACAAATGCTCATGTGGAAGTGGGATGGGGGCTGGGCATATCTGAGGAAGAGGTTAAGGGGCTTCTCATGGCGTTGAGAATCACAACAAATCAGAGAAAGACTGGATAAGTGGGACTGCATTAAACGGCAGAGCTTTTGTATGGCAACGGATATAGCTAGCAAACTAACCAGGAAGCCTACAGTGTGGGAGAAGATCTTCACCAACCAAACAACGGAAAAAGGCCTCATATCTAAAATATATCAACAACTCAAAAAATTGAATCACTCCAAAACTAACCTCCAAAGTAACACCCATCCCATTAAAAAATGGACCAAAGACTTAAAGAGAGTCTTCTCTGAAGAAGAAACAAAAATGGCCTATAGACACATGAAGAAATGCTCAATATCTCTGGTCATAAAAGAAACGCAAATCAAATCAACTCTAAGATTCCACCTCACTCCAGTTAGAATGGCCAGGATCAGGAAAACGAATGACAACAGATGCTGGAGGGGATGTGGCCGGGAGGGATCACTACTACACTGTTGGTGGGAGTGCAAACTCATTCAACCACTATTTAAAGCAATGTGGCAGTGCCTCAAAAGGCTAAACATAGAACTCACCTATGACCCAGCAATTCCACTACTTGGCATTTACCCAACAATCCAGAAACAAGGGCATACTAAACCCACTAGCACAACAATGTTCATTGCAGCGCTATTCACCATAGCAAAGATATGGAACCAACCCAGATGTCCCTCAGTTGATGAGTGGATCAACAAGTTGTGGTATTTGTACACAATGGAATTCTATGCTGCTGTCAGAAAGAATGACATCGCCCCATTTGTTAGGAAATGGAAAGACTTAGAACAAATCGTATTAAGTGAAGCAAGCCAGACTCAAAGGAATGTAGGCTCAGTGGTTTCCCTCATTCGTCATAATCAGTAGAAACCTTGGGCTCTACTAGCAGAGATTTGCAATAGAGCAAAAGGCCATATATAAGGCCATATAATGTGAAGCTAATTGAAAGGACCTCCAGGATATTGAAACAAAAGCCACATAATGAATGATTATTGTCCTTAATGTACTATGTTGTCTCTCATCTCCTTTGCTGTCCCTTGGTTATCCGATATTGGTATAGTATCTCACTTTGTTATCTGATTTATTGAATTTATTTGTATTTGTATATTTGAAATTTGATAGGGAAGGGGGGAAAACCAAGACGGCTGGGGGGTGTGGAGTTGGAGGGAAATGGGTACCAAGACATGTGAAATGGTATCAATGTATGTGAATTAATGCACCTTCTATCTGGCAAATATCATGTAACCCTTTTAGTAATTACAATAAAAAATTAAAGAAAAGAAAGTTGTAGTGTGTGGGGAGGATGATGTGGTCAAATACATTTCTTCTTAGAAACATACCTCATCTGGTTGCCCTGGATTTTCCTGGGCTTCTTCTTAGAGAAAGGCCTGTTATACTGGATTTGTGGCTTGGCAATGATCAACATGTACATCTTCGAGTAAGACATCCACAACTTCCATGCCTGAGATTCGAGTTTCCTGATCATTGGCAACAGCACAGCAACATCTTTCTTCCTCCTGATCCACAGGCCAAGTGAGCTGGCTTGTGTTGGTTGTTAGTTACAGTGGCTTGGTTACCAGGGTTCCATATTCTGTTCCATTGTGAGGGAGGCAGGGTCACCTTTCAGGGCCCAATGACCAAAGATATTTGCTCACAGAAGACCTCCCCAAAGACATACAGGAGGCTGAATCTCTCCTCCAATCTCACAATATGCATGCGGATGTAGTAAACAGCACACCTTATTTGTCCAACACACAGGGCATCTTGCACATATTTTTGACGTCAATCTACTAGGATATTATTAGGTTTCTGTATCCTAATCAATTTGTTCCTGATGACTAGCTTTGCTGTCAAGTGTAAAAAATGCAAGAGGGAAAAACACAGAAGAATTAGTGAAATTTTAAAAAAAGCATTACACACATAGATAAGTGTTCATTCTTTGAAGGAGAAAGGATATTTTTACATGATGATGATGACTTTATACTTACTATGTCAGGGTTGAGAGTTTGGCATAGTGGTAGAGTGCTTGCCTAGCATCCATGAAGATCTGGGTTTGATTGCTCAGTATGACATAGATAGAAAATCTAGATGTGGCACTGTGGCTCAAGTGGCAGAGGGCTGGACTTGAATAAACCCGAGGACAGTGCTCAGGCCCTGAATTCCAGCCCCAAGACTGGCAGAAAGATAAAAGAAAATAAAAATGCTTTTTGCGAGCTAATTCACTCACAGCATTTGCTTCTGAAATCTTCGCTTCTGCATCTTGTGTAATACCCCTTTCCCTCAACATAGACAAGAAAAACAGATCCATCCCATGGTCCACTGTGAGGTCACTGGTTGGGCTAAGAGCTAGTCGTGCAGCAACACATAAGTTTTATTCTAATACTTTCCAAAATTTGTACTCAAATATGCTTCCTACTTACCAACTTAGGTCAGTTATCCTTATGCTATACCTTTTTTTCATGACTACAATATTCTTACACTCCTATGTTAATCCTCTTGTACCTCCCCTGACCTCTCTCATTCTTTTTTTCTATCTCTGGACCTCTGCTCTACACTTGATGGCTGTTGAGCAATATTGTATATGTAGGTGGTTAATTATTCTCTAGGCTCAGAGGGACTTAAAGACAATAGAGACTGGATTGAGAGGCTTATTGTTTTGGGTATAAATCGCTTATCAGTGGTTGTATTAGACTGGTCTGTAAGTGCACAAAAAGAAAGAGTGATAATACCAATCAAAACTTGTGAACATCTAGTGTCTGCCAGCTACAGAGGTCTAGGTTGGTTATATCTGAAAATCTATAACCGTATTTAGTAGTAATCTTGCTCCCATTATCAAACGGGCAGAACAAGAAACTCAAGAAAAATGTCAAATCAATAAACAACATCCCCTACCCAAAGTAAACAGACAATGGAATAGTCACTGGCAAACCTAGAGGAGAGTCTTCCAAGTGCTACACAAATGCAATTGATAAACATCATTAATGGAAAATGTGAAAATATAAAGAAAGAGATAATGGAGGAAGCCATAGCTGAACAAGAGGAAAGCAAAAACAGGGTGATAATGAAAGAGAAGAAGCCATAAATGAGGCCATAACAAAGGTTTTTCAAAGAAAGATGGGTGAATTCATAGAATTCACACGTAAAAACGTGACCAAACTCCAGCAAATGTCCAAAGAATACAAAGCTACTGAGCTAACCACTCAAAAGGAAATCAAGGAGATAAAGAAATCCATACATGATCTAAAACAAGAGATGCAAGGCATCAAAAATGAGCAATTAGAAGCAAGGGAGATGAAAAATAAAGTAGATAGCTTTGATAGCAGGTTAGACAATGCAGAGGAGAGAATTTCCAGGGCTGAAGATAATTTAGTTATTATAGAGAAAGAACAGAAAATGAGACAATCCAAATCTAGGAAATATGAAAGAGCGTTTCAGGAGGTCCAAGATGCAATTAGGAAGCCTAATTTAAGGCTAGTTGGTATTGAGGAGGGCGTGGAGAAAGAGGTCAATGGTATTGGAAATATACTTCAGGGAATCATCTCAGAGAATTTACCAAATATCCAGAAGGGCCGGCCCATCCAGATTCGAGAGGCTTTTAGAACCCCAAACAGACCTGACCAGAAAAGAACATCCCACCGCCACATTGTGATCCGAACTGGATCAATAGAAATGAAAGAAAAGATCCTAAAGGCAGCCAGGGAAAAGGGATCGGTAACCTATAAATTCAAACCAATCAGAATAACCCCAGATTTCTCAGCAGAGACCATGCAAGCACGAAGTGACTGGAAGCATATATGTCATGCCCTTAAATCAAATAACTACCCACCAAGAATACTGTAGCCAGCTAAGCTCTCATTCATAACTGAGGGAACAATAAAAACATTCCATTCCTGGGAAAGCTGCAACAATATGTCGAAACAACACCAACACTACAGAGAATTCTCAAAGTTGCTCTATACATAGAAAACCAAAATAAATGCAATATAGGGAAAGAAATGGCACCTAAACAGCATACCATCTAAGGACCACAAGAACTGTCAAGACATAGGCCCTACTAAAAGCTCTTAAAAATGGTAGGAGCTAATAAATATCTCTCAATCCTAACTCTCAATATCAATGGAATTAACTCTCCAATTAAACGGCATAGGCTGTCTAGTTGGATCAAAAAGCAAGAGCCATCATTCTGCTGTCTTCAAGAGACACATCTTACCCCAAAACAATCATCTTTTGAAAGTGAGAGGTTGGAATAAACTCTATCAAGCTAACTGCCCCCATAAACAGGCAGGAGTTGCCATCCTCATTTCAGATACAATAGACTTCAAACTAAAATTAGTAAGAAAAGACAAAGAAGGTGACTACATACTACTAAAGGGATCTTTCCTCCAGGAAGACATAACGATCCTAAATATTTACACACCCTTTTGAAGATTCTCAAAAGATTGAAGATTCTGCCAGTGTAAGTTAGATTCCAGCATTGATATTAAATAATGCAATGAGTAGGGATTTATATTTGAAATATCACTGTTGACAAAATCTAACACACATTTGCTTAGTATTTGCTTTTGATTTCCCAAGAAGTTCAGTACAAGCTAACATGTGTGGCATATATGGACTGGGAAAATGACTCAGAATATGTGACTCATTTGAACAGGAGTCAGTGAAAAGATACAGAAGCAGGATATCCATATTGTGATAGTTTGTATCTTTTGCATATTTTGTGTTGGTTATTAATTCCATTTGTAGTGTACATTTCTAGGTAAAAACTTTTAAAATGTTTCCAAACAATTTGTTATTTCAACAGCAAAAAAAGACATTTATATGCCTGATAAAATTCACAGAATCCAAATTTTTCCATATTATTTTTTGCTGTTGTTGTTGTTTTTTTGGTGGGTCATATATCTTGAACTCAGCCTGGGCACTATCCCTGAGCTCTTCAGCTCCAGGCTACCACCTTTCCCTGGAGCCCAGCCCCACTTCCCATTTTCTCAAGGTAAATTGGAGATAAGAGTCTCAGGTCTTTTTGTGCCAGGATGGCTTTAAACCTTGATCCTCAGATCTCAGCCTCCTGAGTAGCTAGGATTATAGAAGTGAGCCACTTCTCAGCTTTCTCGTTTTTTTTAAACAAGCCCTTTTGCTGGAACTCGGTCTGAGCACTGTCCTTCAGCTTTCCTCAAGCCTAGGGATCTTCTACTTGAGCCACAGCACTACTTCTGGTTTTTTTGTGTGTATTTGGTACCGCGGAATTGAACCTTCGTCTTCATACAAGCACTCTACAACTATGCCAAACTCCCAGCCCCTCCACATTAGTTTTTATGATAGATCTTTCCATGCATCTAGGATGGCTAGAAATCCTTCTTGAGTTTCCCAACATCAGGGAGTATAGGTGTGTCCCATCCTGTGTGGCTACATAACCATTGTTTAGGGTACAGTTCTCTCTTCATTCTACCCATCTAGAGCAATTTTCATCTTCCATGTATAATCATTAAACATTCAACTCCTGTTCCTCTCTACTCCATTCTCTGGAACCATCGTGCTTTTTGGCTCTAAGGGTTTGTTGATCCTTGGAAGCTCTGGAAGGGAAAACATACCCTAGCTCTTCCTTTATGACTGCTGTATTTTTAGTTTACTGTAATCAAGATTCATCTGTAATATATAGTAAAATGTTATTGCTTTTCAACGCATTGTTTTACATGTTTCTATCTTTTGATTATTATTAATAGTTGTGAATGGATTCTCCACATATTTGTTCTAGTCTCTGCTTTCTCTTCCGTTAGGTACAAATCTAGAAATAGAAGTGTTGGACCATATTTCTATGTAATTCTATATTTAGTACTTTTTTAGCACTCTCCACGCAATTTTTGATTGTTTTATATTCCTTGCAGAACTATTCCAAAGTTCTACTTCTTCTCACTACCTTCCCAGTAATAGTTAGACTTTGAAAGTTTTTTTTGTATGCGTGTTTGTGTGTGTGTGTGTGTTTGTATGTGTGTATGTGGATCTTTTAGTTTAAAACTATATTTATATTAACATATTTAAAGTAATGATTTCATTGTAATTTTAATTTTTCTTATGACTGTTAATATTGAACTTCTTTCTACATTTTGAACTACTATTTCTATATATTCGTTTTAGAAAATCCTCTCCAATCTCCAATTTTTTTCCCTTTTTTTGTGGGGTAGTCTGGAAAGTCATGGGGCTTGGACCTTGGGCCGTGAGCTCTTTAGTTTAAGGCTATTGTCCTACCCTGAGTATTGCCCCTCAGTTCTTCTGCTCACAGCTCCCTAACCCTCTTCCCATTATATACAAAACAAAGGTCATCCTCAGTCTTTTTGAAAAAGTAAAACATACAGTATATTTGTAGTATAAAACAGCAAGAAATAAATTTCTTGCCAGGTGCAGTGACTTCTACCTGTAATCCTAGCTACTCAGATATCAGGCTGATATCTAAAGATTTGGTTCAAAGCCAGCCTGGGCATTAGAAAGTCTATGAGACTCTCATGTACATTTAACCACTAGAATATGGGAAATGGCACTGTGGCTTCATAGGTAGGGTGATAGCCTTGAGTTGAAGAGCTCAGGAACAGTGCCCAGGCCCAGAGTTCAAGCCTTACAAATCCCCCAGCCAAAAAAAAGAAAAAAAAGTTTCTTCCCCAAGTGACTATTATGCCAGACATAGAACATTAACATTCTGGGTGTACTTCACAGTATTATTACTTGACACCCTAACATTTTGCAATATTCTCACAGTACCAGCATATGTCATCATATAATGTAGTTCTTTTTCAATGGAATAATTCCATTTATAACCTAAATCTACTCCCCCGACTTATTTTTGTCGATACCACAATTGCTCTACCATGATATGCCACAAGCCATTAAACATTTTATGGTGGGTAATTGGAAAGGAGTCTCATGGAATTTTGTGCCAGGCTGGCTTTGAACCATGGTCCTCAGATCTCAGTCTCCTGAGTAGCTAGGATGACAGGCGTGAGCCACCAACACCTGGCTTGCCTTTTTATTTTTTTGTGGGTCTTGGGACTTGAACTCTGGGCCTAGGCACCATCCCTAAGCTTTTCAGGTCAATATTTCATGTAAGTCTAAACATTTAAGTAAAGGAATAAAATTCCAACAAAAAAAGGAATAAAATTCCAGACATGGTGTGTTTATAACTCAGTACTAATTACTTGATGAAAATGTGCCATTCCAGAAGCTGGTGTCATTTGATGATGTAGCTGTGGATTTCAGCTGGGAGGAGTGGCAGCATCTGGACAATGCTCAGAGGACCCTGTACAGAGATGTAATGCTGGAGACCTACAGCAACCTGGTGTCCTTAGGTGAGCAAAAGTCAAATTCACTTGCAAGGCCAAGTGCCTTGTTATTTTGCAGATACGTGAATGTTTATCAAACTTTCAATACTATTTAAATGAAAGATTCCAGGCCCTGAGAAGTATCATTACTTTCTAAAGAAAACCTAAGGTAATTTTGTACTCATTCTTCAGGATACCTTCAGGATACTTTGACAACAGTTCTAAATTATGTTTCCTCTAATGGAGACGACATTCCAAACTTACACAGTAATTGTAAGTGGATACACAATCCAGAATAGAATATATATCATTATTGGAAATAGGATCTACAAATCACTAAACAGTGAGTTTATAATGGAAACCTGGCACTAGGTGCAATGTTTCATGCCTGTAATCTTAAAGTATTCAGGAGGAAGAAATCTAAGAATTCTAATTTGAAGCCAGCAAGGGCATAAAAATTGCCATGAAACTCTATAACTCCAAGTAACCCCTCAAAACTGTTAATGGAGTGTCAAGAGTTTGACTTTGTGGTTGAGTGCTTGCCTAGCATGCATGAAGACCTATGCATGTAAGTGGAGCTGGGACTCAAACTGGTATTTTTCTAGCCTTGAGCAAGACAGCTAAGTTTATGCCGTACAAAATGAATCCAGAGCTGGGGAAAAGTCAACCATGGAGCCAGTGAGAAATGAGAAAAAGATTTAATACATAACTTGTGAGTAGGATGTCTGCAAACTTAAAGCAATGATGACACAGCATAAGCAATAATTCTCTACTGTTTCTAATTTACAGGGCCCTGTGTTCCCAAACCTGTATTAATTGACAAGCTAGAGCACTGTGCAGAACTCTGGATAGGGAATTCCTCTAACAAGAATTTCACAGGTGAGTGAATGCATCTTCATATTGATGTTGGATCCTGAGCCCCATTGGTAAGTTCATGTTGTGATGTACTGAGCAATAATATTCTTAGTTACCCTAAATTCTGTGTGGAACCTATGGAATTCTTTGTGAATGAATCAAGAATCATTTTCTTTTCCCAATCCTATGCTTGGTCTCAGGGCCTGAGCATGGTCCCTGGGTTTTCTCAAGGCTAGCGCTCTACTTCTTGAGTCATAGCACCACTTCTCCCTTTTTCTTTGTATGTAGTACCAAGGAACTGAACCAGGTCTTTGTGCATGCTAGTCCAAACCCGCGGCACCAAGAATCATAGGGTGATATAATGAATTCTATGTGGCAGTAGAGTTAAAGTTAGATTTCTCTGTAGAAATCACTGTGAAACAAAATAAAATTAGAAAGCCATGAGCCCGTGGCTCATGCCTGTAATCCTAGCTACTTAGGAGGCTGAGATCTGAGGATCAAGGTTCAAAGACTGACCTATCACAAAATCAACTTAGACTCTTCTCTCCAATGAACCAATAGAAAATGAGAAGTGGAGTTGAGGCTAAAGACATAGGGCAGTAGCCTTGAGCTGAAGAGCTCAGGAAGAACAGCCAGGTCTAGAATTCAAGTTCCATGACTGCAAAACAAGAAAGAAAGAGAGAAAGAAAGAAAGAAAGAAAGAAAGAAAGAAAGAAAGAAAGAAAGAAGAAAGAGGGAAGAAAGAGGGAAGGAAGGAAAGGAAGGAAGGAAGAAAGAAAGAAAGAAAGAAAGAAAGAAAGGAAGGAAGAAAGAAAGAATGATATTTCATTTCTTTAAAACTAAGACTATAAATGATTGAGCAAACAAGGAAGAAGTCAGGGCATTATTCTCTGATAAGGATAATATCTTTTTGCTGGTAGGAAGAGACTGGTATTCAGAACCAGACCTTTACACCAGAAATTGAGCCTAGTGGTAGAGTGCTTGCCTAGCATGCGCAAAGACACAGATTTGATTCCTTATTGCCACATACATAGAAAAAGCCAGAAGTAATGACTTCATTGGTAGGGTTCTAGTCTTGAGAAAACCCAAGGAAAGTGGTTAGGTCCTAAGTTCAAACCCAGGAATGGAAGGAAAAAAAAAACAACAAAGTTTCAATCAACATAAGAAAATTAACTAGACAATGAGCTGGAGATTTTCTGGTCTTCCATGGTTCTGAGGGACAGGAGTGTTAGAAAAGGAATTTTTATAAGACATCAAATGGAAAGAAACAAATTTCAAAATTCCCACAAATACCTAAATTGAGACTTTAGTGAGAAGTTGTAACTGAAGGGATATAGGTGTAAGTCCTTACTGTCAAGAATCGTTCTTGCTTGGATCAAAGGCAAACAGACATATAAACCAAACTTGTGGCCGCTGAATCTAGAAAAAGTTCGTGTTCCTCACTTAATCGTTAATAAGCAAACAGCATTGAAACTGGGTAAGGTAATCCTATCTGCTACTCAGGACCTGAGACTCTTATCTGTAGTTAACTCTAGAAAACAGGAAGTGGGAATGTAGCTCAAGGATAGGGGTTATAGTCCTCTGCTGAAGTGTTTAGAGACAGAGCCGTTGCCTATGAACTACAAAAAAAAAAAGAAAAGAAAAGAAAAGAAAGTTTTAAATAGATGCAAAACAGCACAATATTTAGATTATTTCTCAAAAATAAAAGAAAGGCAGCTATTTCTCAATGTATAAACAAAACAGTAGTTGAAAAAAAACAGCTGCAGGTATACTATAGGTAGTACTCAGCTTAAAACTGTAGCAATACATAGTTGGGTAATTTCAATAAATATTTCCTGTGATATAAAAAGAGAACTAAAACACAGAAAGATATTATTGGTCATTGTAAAATATCATTTTCTTAATATGTTCGGGAGAAAATCATATATTTCTCACAAATCAATTTCCACTTTTATATTTTAAAATATCTAACACTTAGGATGGGAAAGTAAAGTCATTACCTTTACAGTAAGGAATATTTGTATCTCATGTATGTTTGTGTCTTTTTTTCTATGACTCATTTTAGATGTCCAGGTAATGGAAAATGTGTTCAAGACCTGCCAGGAAAGTCCACATGAATGTCTTTGTGAAATAGCAGTTGCAAGTAGTATCGAAGTGGATGAAAACGTGAGATTAGCAACAACTTTAAATTTGAGCTCTACACATAATCCAGAGCTGATTAGTAATAACGGTAACAACTTAGGGGTGAGGACTGAGGAGTTCATTAAGTGTCAGAACATGCTTCTGTCTCCTAAGCCTGATGAGATGCATGCTGCATATAGATCTCGTATGTCTCCTGTTCTTAAAAAATCCATCGGATATTCAGAGCATTTTATTCATGATTGTGACAGTCCAAAAGATCTGCAGTATCATAATTCTGTTCTCCCTGCCCAAGAAATTCTTCAGGGAGGGAGGAAAACTGCTAAATGTACTGTGTGATGAAAAATATTGTACTTAACACCGACCATCACTACACATCCGAAAATGTACACAGGAGAGACTCCTCATACATGTAGTGAATGTGAGAAATCTTTCAGTAATGAAATACACCTTACAATACCTCAGAGCAAATATCCTGAGATATGTGATGCGTACATCAAGTGTGAAAATTAATTTCTGAGAAGTCAGACCTGACGCTCCAATCTCGATCTCCAAGAGAAGACAAACTTTATGAATATGAGGAACGTAATAAAATTTCTGCCCAGAATTCACCTCTCAGCTCACATCAGAGATCTCACATAGAAGAGAAATCTTATGAATGGGATAAATGTGGGAAGACTTTTAGAGTGAAATCATACCTCACTTTGCACCAGAGAAGACACACAGAAGAGAAACCTTATGAATGTAACAAATGTGAAAAGTCTTTCACCCAGAAGATACACCTTCGAGTTCATCAAATAACACACACAGGAGAGAAATCTTATAAGTGTAATGAATGTGGAAAGTGTTTCCAAGGGAAGGGAAAACTTCGTGTTCATCAGAGAATACACACAGGAGTGAAACCTTATGAATGTAACCAATGTGTAAAGTCTTTCAGACAGAAATCTTCCCTCAAATTGCATCAAAGAACACACACAGGAGAGAAACCTTATGTGTGCAACAAATGTGGAAAGACCTTCAAGTGGAAGTCATATCTTGATGGGCATAATAGAACACACACAGGAGAGAAAATTTATGCATGTAGTAAATGCGGGAAGTCTTTCAAATGGAAGGTAAAACTCCATGTTCATCAGAGAATATACTCAGGAGAAACACCTTATGAGTGTAACATATGTGGAAAGTCCTTCACAGAGAAGCCAAACCTCAACATGCATAAGACAATTCAAACAGGAGAAAAACCTTATGAATGTAACCGATGTGGAATGTCTTTCAAATGGAAGTCTTCCCTCAAATTGCATCAGAGAACACACAGAGGAGAGAAACTGTATGAGTGCATCAAATGTGGTAAGACCTTCAGATGGAAGTCACATTACAGGAGGCATAACAGAATTCACACATATTAGAAACCTTAGGAATATAACCAAAGTTGAAAGTCTTTCGTGCAGTATTCACCCTTCAGGAAGCGTAAGAGAGTTCACACATATGAGAAGCCTTAGCAATGTAATAAATAGGAAAGACTTTTTAGTCTGTGGAAGAAAACTCAGCTTGTGTCACAGAACCAACACAAATAAAACCCTTAATGAATGTAGCAAATGTTCAGTTTTTTCCCCAGAAGGCACAAGTCAAGATTTATCACTAAACACCCACAGGATACAATCCGATGAATAAAATGAAAGGGAAATTTTTTTGAAGAACTCATAGTTGAGTTTGCATGATACCACACAGACACAGGATAAAAATCGTATGAATATAAGAATATGAAAAATCCATCATGAACGCATGACTAAGTATAAAATGCACATAGGAGAGAAAAACCTTATGAATATTACAAATGTGGAAAGTGTTTGGCCTGGAAGGCATACTTCTGTGTTCATCACAAACCTGATTCCCATAGAAGAAAAGAAAACTAATGAATAGAACAAATGTGCAATGACTTTTAATCAGAAGTCAGTCTTCAGTACATTTCAGAACATACACAATAGAGAAATTCTGAGTGATGAAAAACATTTAGCTATATATAGAATCTCTGTATATGGGAGCATTAGGGTAAGTCTTCTAATCAAAGTCAACCTTCAGCAAGCATTAAGAGCACTCACAGAAGTAATAATAGCATGTAGGAAAAACTTTGTCAGAAACCTCTAAAAGCTGACTGTGTGGCTAAGTGGTAGAGTGCTAACCTATCAAGGATGAAGGCCTGGGTTAGATTCCTCAATACTACGTGAAAAGAGCAAGGCAGAAGCAACACTGTGGTTCAAATGGTAGAGTGCCAACCTTGAGCAAAAGTAGCTCAGGCCCCGAGTTCAAGGCTAAGGATTGGAGAGAGACAGAGAGAGAGCGAGAGAGAGAGAGAGCGAGAGAGAGAGAGAGAGAGAGAGAGAGAGAGAGAGAGAGAGAGAGAGAGAGAGAGAAAAGAGAGAGAAAGAGAGAGAAACAGGAACTTCTAAATTTTACAGAGATAGAGAAGGAGAGAGAGAAGGAGACAGAAACTAATTTCTAAAGTTTACAGTCTTTCTATTTCCTTACAAATTCGTCTATGTCATTCTTTCTGACAGAAGCACAGAATTCCATTGTGTAAAAATACCATATTTAATCTACTCATCAACTGACGGGCATCTGGATTGGTTCCATACCTTTGCTATAGTAAATAGTGCTGTGATAAATGTTATTGTTCTAGTGAATTTAGTATGTCCTATCTGGACGATTGGCAAGTAGTGAAATTGCTGGATCACAGGGGAGCTCTATGTTTAGTCTTTTTGGGATACTGCCATAGTGCTTTCCATAGTGGTTGAACGAGTTTGCAATCCCACCAGCAGTGTAGTAGTGATCCCTCCTGGCCACATCCGCTCCAGAATACGTTATTAGATTTCTGGATCTTGGCCATTCTAACTGGAGTGAGGAGGAAAAGGGAAAGAGGAACTGAAACTTTCTCTCCTTACAGATGACATGATTCTGTATTTAAAGAACTCTATAGACTCTACTCCGAAGCTGCTTGAGCTGATATAAAACTTTGGTAAGGTCGCAGGGTATAAAATTAACCCTCAATGTCAACTGCCTTCCTATATGCCAACAAATGAGAGGAATGAGGCAAGAATCAGGATAGCAACTCATTTTGCTATCAAAGAAAATAAAATACCTAGGAATTAACTTAGAATGTAAAGCACGTTTTTGATGGAACTATAAACCCTGGAGAAGGAAATTAACGCAGAACTGAGGAAATGCAAAAACCTATGCTCCTGCTTTGGAAGAAGTAATATTGTAAAAATGGCAATCTTGATAAGGACTATCTACAAATTCAGTGCAATATTCATCAATATCCCAATGTCCTTCTTTAAAGAAACAGAAGAGGAAATCCATAATCTCACTCTGAATAATAAAAGACCCCTTATAGTCTGATTTCTTGCATGATACATAATGTTTAATCTCACCTTCTCCACCAAAATCCCACCTCTCTCATTGAGACATAGGTGGCCCTGTTTACTAGCAGCAAAGGCTCAAACGCGCAGTTTTAGGTGTCACCACTGCCTCTGTTACTGGGTAGATCCAACTCTGTCATCGACTCTGAGGTCTGCTCTGGGAGTCTTGATCACAAGTTGTTCTGTGGCATCTGCTGCCAGCCTGTGCCTATTTGCTTCCTTTTCCTCCAGCAGCCTACAACAGGGAATGAAGTTCAGGCGCTGATGCTCTCCTTCATATGCAGGGCAGGATGAGCCCAACCCTCCCTCATCTTCCTCTTCCAATTTTTGGGAAAAAATGTGCTGGCAGAAGACCTCAGGTGTGGGGCATGGCTGATCCACACTTTTAATCCAGGCTGGTCAGGAGGCTGAGATCTCAGTATGGAAGTTCCAAGTCACCTAGAACAGGAAAGTCTGATAGATTCTTACTACCAAAAATAAAAACAGCTGGGAATGGAGTTTGGGCTCAAGTGGTAAAGGGCTAGTCTTGAGTACAAATGCTTAGTGCCCAGGCCCTGAGTTCAGGCTCCAGCACTGCCAACAACCTCACTTTAGTGAGATTATAACTTTATCCATGTAGGCACATCTCACTGGAATCTTTGCTGGTAGAGATAGTCTTCATAATTTTGTCTCAAGGTAAAGGTCCTCCTGGAGTAGTACACAAAAGGTGTCATGGAGAGAGGAGCCCCACTTGCTCCAGGTTTGAAGATGGCATAGGTCAAGCCAGCATGGGGTTGGCACATCAGTCTTTTTCCTAGCACCACCTACCAGTGAATGTCAAATGACATTGATTGTTGTGGGATTGTGTGATTGAAGTGCCCCATTAAGGGCAGTGTTAGCACATCCAAACTTGGATACCAGGAATGCTGAAATCTCAAAGCTAAGATTTCTGCTGGCTGCAGAAATGCTGGTGTGTCTGTTATTCACTAAAAGTTCAGGTGCAAAGATTCTGAAGCTTGATGCCATGTGTTTATTCCATTTAGTAAAATTATTTTAATGCACTGTATAAGTTAAAACATTTGATAAGTGTCAGGGGTAGTGAAAACATTGTTCTTGAATTCAGGTGTCTGGCAGGGTAATGGGGGGTGATGGCGGCTGGGACTATGAAGCTGGAGCTGCTATCAAACCATGGATCATGTTCCTCTTTGTCTGGGAGAAATCACTCCAAATATGAAACTTGAATGGTGAGGAAAAGATGATGATGTACTCAGGAAATTTCTCCTAAACAAATGCTCATGTGGAAGTGGGATGGGGGCTGGGCATATCTGAGGCAGAGCTTAAGGGGGCTTCTCATGGCGTTGAGAACGTTCCTTGCGACTTCAGGCATGCAGCAGGGTGTTTTAGATGGCCATTGTGAGATGGATGGAATAAGACTGGAGACAAGATGAATGCTGGGATCCTGCAATGCTCTTGCATGAGTGGCTGGTGGCTCACCTGAAAGAACTAATTATGTCTAAAAAAGAAATCAGGAATTTGTTTTGATTAGATAATACCTGTAATCCGAGGAATATTCAGGATCCTGATCTTAGTATTGTGGTTTAAAACCAACCCAGCAAAGGGAAAAATGCATGAGACTCTTACTCCCAGTTTAGAGCAAGAACAAAAATTGAAGTAGAACTGTGGCTCAAGACCTAGAGTGCTACCTTGAGCAAAGAAAAGCTAAGAAAAAGCTCCAGGTCTTGAGTTCAAGGCCAGGAATGAAAGAAGGAGGGTAAAAAAGGGAAGTATGTGAGGAAGGGAAATATATAAATGAAAGAGAGAAGGAACTATAAATTTAAAACTAGAGAATATTAAAAGTCATCAGTCCTTCTCAGAAAAGTGTTGGAGTATGGGTTCTATATGTGGTGAACTGGAAGCCCAGCAGTGACTTGTTAACCAAAGAGTCACCATGATGAGCAAAGGATAGAAATCTGCATGAGCCTCTTAGCAGATGGAGTCACAGAAGAGAACCTCAGCTCCCATCCCATAATTAGAAGTATATAGAGATGGGGAAGTTGGCATCACCTTGATGTCATTGTGTCCGTGGAGACTGGAAGCCATGGCTCTGTGAAAGCACAATGTTCTGGTTACTGAGCTGAGAGGCTGAGGAGACCCAAGTCCTGGCCATGAAGAATTCAGGGTGGCAGCAGAGCAACTCTGCTGCAGTGTGTGCCTGCTTGGCTGTTCTTATTCTGTGGTGGATCAGGCCGGAGCGGGTGATAGTAACTGTTTTGTGGTCACAAGCCCTTCAACAAGAGCTTCCTCTGGGATCCTCATAAGCTACAGGGTGGCTGGTGGTGGGATGTGTGTGGGGTGGAAGTGACAGAGCAATGGACGCATGGCAATGTGGGTGAAGAGATGAGAGAAATGATGAGAGCCCAGTTCATTGGTTTCCAAGGTTAATGGGTGGGAGGTAGAGAGGCATGATGGAGAAAAGATGGTGACAGAGTGAGGCCATCTGTAGTGCCAGCCTGGCCATCATCTGAAGCCCATAGGTAGCTTCCTGATCCCTCACTTTGTCCTGCTCCTTGTGGCGGGAATGTCACGTGTACCCAGAGCTAGGGGTGGGGCAATGTTAGTAGCACCTGGAGAACCATTGGCCTCTACCTGGGTGAGGGGTGGTTATGGCTCCCATGCTGGGTGGCCTGATAGCTATGGCACAGATCTCTCCTTAGCTACCACAGTCAGTGTTGCTCTCCATCTAGGGTTAGGGCACCTGCTCAGCCATCAGGACACCCCATGCCAGGACAGAGGCCTACAATTCAGATGGCAGCACAGGGGTGAAGATGATCTCACCGTAGCCCTAGTTACATGGCTGTCCCTGCATGCAGGACAGGATGAGCTGGGGGAAGATGTTCTCTGTGTTTTTCCACAGCCTATCCCGGCCTCTTCTTGTGTCTGATTAGACCAAGAGAGTACCAGTTTCCCTCTCATACTCCTGGTTCTTTTTCTTTTACAGTCATGAGGCTTGAACTCAGTTCCTGGGTACTGTCCCTGAGTTCTTTTGCTCAAGGTTGATGCTCTACCATTTGAACCATAGTGCCATTTTCAGCTTTTCCTTTTCATGTTGATCTCCGATATCTCCAGTGCTGTGCCTGCAGGGAGGCACTCAACCCACAGACAGAGCAACCTCTGCCGTGACTGTAACTGCCCACAACCCTCACACCCACTCCTTGCACACCCCTCGACTCCAGTTTTAGCTACTCCTGGACTGGGTGTCCAGCCTACCCCTTCCTACACTCACAAAGGGTCTAAAATTGTCTTCCCAGGGTCCTTTCTTCTGCCAGCCAGATACAGACTGTGCCCATCTTGACGATCAGAGAGCTCAAAGCCAAAGGCTGAGATGCAGAATGGGGTGACCCAGTAGCTGCACAGGGCCCATGGATCATCCTGTGCATCCCCCAGCCTGTGACTTCCCCCACCACGTTGGCAGGGAAGCTCCATGCCCACATCCTGATCCCTGGTCCCCTCCAATTCCATTCTCCCTTGGATTTTGCCTACTGTCTACCATCAGGATCTAAAATTCTATTCATCACTTTATGTCCTTATCACTGATTTGCTACTTTGGCAGGATCTCCCCGTGCCTGGAGAGTGGGCATGTCATGTACTCTCTGTGGAGAAGTTGCCCCAGGAGAAGAAATATGCACTTCATGTGAGTGTTGGACAGGGCAGGAGGGCTCCCTAGGATCAGAAGCCACAGGAGGGGTGCAGATGGGGGAATGCTAGGGGCCCCAGGGGACAGTGGGATTTAGGGCACAGTTGGTTCCTTCTGCAGGGTTGACACCGCTTCACAAACCCAACAGAATGAGGTTCACATTACAGATGTCAGAGACAGTGCAGATTGCCAATGGGCGCAGGGGTCACTGTCACCCCCAGATGCTGGCTGCATGCTGGGATGCACGCAGAGATGGTTTCAAGATCAGATAATGAGGATGTAGCAGGGTGTAACCATTCTTTTCAGATGGCTCTCTACCTCTCTTGAGCTTCAACTCTATCTTTGGCTTTTTCTTGGCAGTTAACTGGAAATGAGAGTTTCATGGACTTTCCTTTCTGGACTGGCTTCAAACAGAAGCTATGCACAGTTTTCAAACCATACCCTACTGAAGAAGGGAAGCTTGATCTGGTGCTTAAATGGGTTGCAATTTGGCTCCGTTTGCTATGCCTCACGGGAGGGGGCTCATCATTGGTAGACTAAGATCTCATGACCTTCAAAGCCAAATGCTACCTGAAAGTTCAGGGTCCCAGCCTATGCGTTGGGCCTGGGTGAATACATTCTCTGTTATGCTGGGTCATCAACCCATGTTTTAAGCTGGAAGTAGGCAGTGCCACATTTGATAAGAACATCTGCCAGAGATTGTCACCTCATGAAAGCAGATTCTAAATTTGTATTCCATTTCCTGTGGTGGAGAAATCCCCTCCAAGTTAGACAGGCTCACATCCACCTGCAGGTCACACTCCTAATGCACCCTTGAGTGTCCTCATGGTATTGGGATCTAAGTTTGTAGGGAATGCTGGTTTAGTCCATGAATTAGCTGGACAAGTGATGACAAACGTGTTGTGGATTAATATGAGAACAATTTAAGAAGCCCTGGAGGAGCATCAACCTGACCCTCTGTGGTGCTATAAATCTGATAGGATGTTCCAGACTGAGAAACAATCACATGGCTTTGTGTTTGGCATCCAGACAAGTGAGTGCATGTCTTAGCTGTCAGCCAATACAGAGGAGGACATGAATAAGTGGGTGGAGAGCGTCTGTCAGACCCCTGTCTGGGGGCAGGTGGAGAGAACATAGGAAGGTAGATACCACGACTGTGGTGGGGCCAAAAAAAGGGTAAAAGAGGCAAAGGAACCAGGTACTGGTAGCTCAAGACTGTCATCCTAGCTACTCAGGAGTTTGAGATCTGAGGATCACAATTCAAACCCAGCCCAGGACAGAAACTCCATGAGACTCTTATCTGCAATAAACTACTGAATGCAAGAAGCTCAGGCTCAGTGACAGCATCTAGGCCTAGCGTTCAAAACCCAGGACCGGCAGAAAAAAGTATCAAAGGACAAGAAGCTGGACAAAAGTTAGAGGGACTCTCTCTTGACAAACAATACAATGGTAAGTTGCACTCAGAAGACTTGCACAAAATCTGGAAATGCCTGAGACCTATCTATGTATGTTTCCTGTTTGTCTAAATACATATGTTTATGCATTTATATATTGGTATAGAGAGACAGATCAATACATATGACTATACATATATACATAGCCAGACACTTATGGGTGGGTGGTATACTGTGTGAGAGTTTGTGTTTGTGTTTTGTGGATGGCTATCTCTGTTTAGGAAAGATAGAAAATATGTAAATATCTTTAAAAAACTTGATAAAATATGGAGAGACATAAGCTCTTGAGGGAATCTGAAATGACAAGATTATTCACAGGCACGTTTACCCTTATGAAATCCTCAGCAAGTTTTAATTTTTTTCATTAGTTTCTTTCTTTTTTTGAACCAGTGCTAAGGATTTCTCTCAGGGACCAGGTGCTGCCAATTACTAATTTTCTCATGGCTGGTACAAGAGGAACTGAGCCACAGTTCCACTTTTGCCTTATTTATTCATGCTTAACTGAAGATAAAGATTTCTATCAGTGACTTTCTTTCAGGGGCTGGATTCTAACGAGGATTCCCAGACCTCAGCCTTCTCTATAGCTAGAATTAACAATATGAGAACCCAGCACTGGGTTCCAATGCACAGGGCAAGAAATTGAGTGAATCTCTCAACTCCAATTAGCTATAATAAGCTAGAAGTGAAAGACCAATACCTTTGAGGAAAAGATGCTGAGGGTTATCACACAGGCCCTATGAGTAAGCCCTAAACCCTGTACACATGTGTGCATGCACACATTGGCAGATACACACACAGACATGCACACACACAATATCTCAGGCAATATTGTATTTTGAATTAATATCCAAAGATTGGACAACAGGATAGCAAGTAATAAAATCTGTTTTTCTTGTCTACATTGAGGGAAAGGGATAAGTCACAAGATGCAGAAGCGAAGAATTCAGAGGCAAATGCTGTGAGTGAATAACTTGTAAAAAGCACATTTCTTTTCTTTTCTTTTCTTTTGTTTTTTCTGCCATTCCTGGGTTTGAACTCAGAGCCTGAGCACTGCCTTGGCTTTTCCCAAGTCTAGCCCTCTGCCACTTGAGCCACATTGCCATATGGATTTTTATATCTGTGTGATATTAAGGACTCAAACCTAGATCTTCATGGATGCTAGGCAAGCACTCTACCACTGGACCAAACTCTAAACCCCGATAAAGTATTTATAAATAGTCATCATCATCATATCAAAATATCCTTTCTCCTACAAAGAATGAACACTTATCTATGTCTGTAAGACTTTTTTATGTCACCAATGCTTCTGTGATTTTCCCACTTGCATTTTTACAGATGACAGCACAGATATTCATCAGGAAGAAAAATAGATTAGGATACAGAAACCTAACAACGTCCTAGTAGATTGAAGTGAAAAATATGTGCAAGATGGCCTGGGTGTTTCATCTATTTGTAGAGTGCTTGGCTACCACACAAAAAGACTCCGGTTTGATTCTTCAGTACCATATACATAGAAAACGCTGGAAGTGGTGCTGTGGCTTGGTGGGACAGCTATAGCCTAAAGAAAGCCTAAGAACAATGGTCAGGCTCTGAGGTCAAGTCCCAGGACTAGCAAAAAAATGTGCAAGAGGCAAAATGCAAGCTGAGAAGGCACTGTGAAGCAAAATGTCTTGTGAAGGGTAAGGGGAATAGTGACAGTTATGTTTGGATCTTACCTAAGAAAGGCTCCATGAGCCTGAGACCAGGCTAGCACTCACGCCTAGTTAATGACTTGGGATTTGAACAAAAAGGTGTGCTGTTTACTACATCCATATGTGAGGTGGGAAGGGAGATTCAGCCTCCAGTATGTCTTTGGGGAGGTCTTCTGTGAGCAAGGAGCTTTGGTCATTGGGCCTTGAAAGGTGACCCTACCTCCCTCACAATGGAACAGAATATGGAACCCTGGTAACCAAGCCACTGTATGTGACAACCAGCTCAAGCCAGCTCCCTTGGCCTGTGGCTCAGGAACCAGAAAGATATTGCTGTGCTGTTGCCAAAGGTCAGGAGGCTCGCATCTCAGTTATGAGAGATATGGATGTCTCACTTGAAGAAGTGGATGCTGGATCAATGCCAACCCAAAATTCCAGTATATCAGGCATTTCTCTAGGAAGAAAGACAGGAAACTCCAGGGCAACTCAGATGAGGTATATTGAGAGGAAACCTATTTGAACCCATCATCCTGCCCACACACTACAACCTTCTTGTGTGCTTTCAAGTGACTATACTGAGATTAGAGTGTGTCATTTCCAATCTACTCTATTCCAATTCCTCAGTGTGAAGTGTGGTCCCATTCCTACTTTTGAAATATCCACTGTTTTGCCAACATAGTGTGATGGTAAGTCAGCTCAGACTCTGAATGAGCCTTGTAACTTATGGATCCTGGAGGAAGGCCTGTTGGAGATGCTGCTGACAAAGCTGATCCCTGCCTACCAGAAAGGTGATCTCTTTTATGTGGGAAACTTCCTGCACAATTTCAAATAGTGGAGGACAATGCAGTAGTTGCTGGAAATTCTCTTGAAAAAGTGAGTGTTCCCCCTCCAAACCCAGGTTTGCTCACCCCTGCTGGCCAAGTCTTGGAATACTTGGCTCCTCTCTGAGCCTGTTTGGTTCACTGGGGTGTTCCCAGAGGAGCTAAGCATGATACAAGTGCACAAACTACTTTATTATGACTGGGACACCATGCCATTTCATTTCCCTCACAAGCTACTGGAGTCTTAACAGTGTGCTTACTGAGAAGTTGGATTTCAGGCATGAGTAAGTGGCTCCCAACTGCAGCCCTCACCTAGGTGACATCCTAGGAAATCCCATTTCCCAGTAAGAAATGAGGTGTCAGTACTAATGGCGGAGGCCTGTGAAATACTGGAATCAGAGGAAAAGCTGGAGGCTGAATCACTTTTGAGCCATCAGGGAGGGATTGTGATAGCTTTCCTGTTAGAACCTGAAAGCATTTACATTTTGGTGTGTGGTCCAGTGCTGCCACTTGAACCTGAAACCAGGACTAAATGCCATCCCTTTGGTGTTCAAAAATTAGCACTGTACCATTTGAGTCATAGGTCAAGTTCTGGCCTTTTGCTGCCTAATTGAAGACAAGTGCCTTTAGACTTTTACTGACTAGACTGGCTTTCCACACCCTGACACAACTCAAGCTCTATATGAGGCTCCACATGCCGGCTTTGGACCTGCTCTTCTAAACACATACTTTTTGACCAGCTGGAGGAATGTGCGACCAGTAAGACCAAGAAAAAGTAGAAGTCCTGGTGTGGGTGCTTCAGAGCCTGTGAGTAGGAAGCCCATGTGGTCTAGATATTGGTTGGCCCTTACTTCTACAGAGCTTGGCAAAATGCCCTTTATGGGTGGTGTCAGCCAGGTAATGTCTGTCCTCTGAAAGGACTCGGGAATAAGCACTCATTAGAAAGACCCTACACCTCCTCAGTGTTCAGTCCAAACTCCAGTTCTACAGGTTCCTCCATTAGATCCTCATGGAAGTTGAGTGACACTTCAACTTGCAGAGTCCACTCTGTCCACTCTGTACCTATTTCCATCCTTAGGTTTGGGGCATCGTGGAAGAGCTTATCCTGAACTCCGGATGAAAAACCCACAAATGGAGCTGGTGACTGATGGAGACAGAGAATCATCACTGCACTCCAGAAAGCATGGGCCTTCTGTAGAAATTACCAAACAGGTTTAGAGTCCTGTGGATATACCTTTTGCTCTGAACCCCATGTGTGACACAGTTGAACCTGCAGATACTATGGAGGAAGAAAAAGAGCAGCCAGATTTCCTTCCGTTTCCTTTCACACTCCACCCAGAGTCAGTCCATCTGAGTCAGAGTAACACTCCACTTATTGTGCAAGCTGAAGGGGCACACGCTGGGCTCATGGAAAATGTCCCCATGGGAAGCAGCAAGTGTACTCTCAATACTGGATTCATTGGAGGAAAATGAATCCATCCTCACAGAATATCCAGACCCATCCATCTCACTAAAAGAGACTCAATCTCCATTCGACAAACCAGAATCCATCCCCCTCTTAACTCAAGAAGGACATTCTGTTTCTCATGAGGAAGGAGACCCTTCTGAGGACTCTGAAGTAGAATTACTGTCTGAAGGCAACTTGGAGGCCAGTCTGGATTTAGAGCTTCCCTGTCCCCTTCCTAAAAAGACATCTCTTTACCTTGCTCTCATGATTCTTGTCAAGTATTCATTGTATTTACTTTGCTAACTATTAAACTCTCATTGTTAATATTATGGTGTGCAGTTCTTCAGTCCTTATTATACTGTGTTTTATTTTCCACTTATAATGTGAGACCTCAGACACATAGGTCCTGGGTGGGCCAAAAACCCGACAGGTCTGGTCCCATAGAAGACAACCTTACTGGATATACAGGGAACTATGAAATGCATGGAATCACCAGGAATCCAGGCCAGGCCTCCATGGAAAGACAAGTCAGCTACCAAAGCTTAAGGACAGAGAAGATGCCTGGAAATGTGTTTTGTCAATCGGGAGAAGTGCCAGAGTAACTGTAATATTATGGGGGACTCTGTTCTGTGAGTTCAAGTCTGTTTATATATCCATTGTGCTTTCTACAAATATTTAAGAAAATTAAAACTCCACAACAGCATCAAAAATCTACTTTGGCTTTGAATGTGGCCTAGTTGTAGAGTGCTCGCCAAGTATACAAGAAGACCTTGATGCAATTCCTCGGCACTGCATACACAGAAAAAGCAGATGGGGCACTGTGGCTCAGGTGTCAGAGTGCCACCCTTGAACAAATGTGGCCAAGGACAGTTCCTGGTCCCTCAGTTCAAGCCCCAGGACTAGCCAAACAAGAAATCATACCATTTTCCACACATTTGGAAATAAATCTGTTTTATCTAACCCTACTTCTTTTTTGCCAGTCCAGGGTGTGTGCCACCAAGTCAAACTACTGGCCCCCATCCTTACTATTTTGAATCATTTAATTTTTTTACATAATCATATTTCATGCTGTCTGTATTAATACCATAAACAGTACGCTTAGTATAATAATGTTAAAGGTAAAACATAAGAAATTAATAACCAAAATTCCTTTTTTATTAGTTTTATAGCATTACTACAATTTTATGAGAAAAATTAGCTAGAATGTTTATTTTAGAGTTCAAGTAATCCATTTTGATAAATATATCAACCTACATCATTTATTTGAACACATTTTAAACTATTTCAGGAATGAAAATACATATATATTTGTTGTAAATGAAATTTATGACTTGGGAGGAAGGGAAAGAGAACAGGGGGGAGGGGGTAACAGTGTTTACAAGAAATGTACTCATTACATATGTAACAGCAATCTCTTTGTATATCACCTTGACAACAAATTTTTTGAAAAGTACAATAAGTTTAAATGTCTACTTTGGGCAGAATTTTTTTTGCCAGTACTGTGCTTAGACTCAGCACCTGAGCACGATGTTGTTTTTGTTTTTGTTTATTCTTAAGGCACAAGTTGTATCACATGTGCCACAGCACCACTTTTATCTTTTTTTATCCATGTTGTGCTGAGGAATTGAACTTGGGTCTTCATTCATGCTCGGCAAGAACTCTTCCACTAGGCTTAACTTATGGCCCCAGTGGGAAGGAAGTTTCCCATAAAATATATGGGAAATATATACACTAAGGAAAAGCCATCAAAAATAGAAGAAAAATTATATACTTAGATAACGACATGCCAGTATTATGGCAGATCTCTGTAATTCTAGCTTCAAGAGTGGCCTATTTGGACCGGGAGTTGGCTGGCTGAAGTAAAGTGCTATCCTTGAGCAAGCCCTAGGACAGTGCTCTGGCCATGAGTTGAAGCCATAGGACATGCAAAAAATAATAATTTAATGCCCGTGAATGGTGGCTCACCCTGGTAACCCTAGCTACCCTGGAGGATCGAGGTTCAAAGACGGCCCAGGCATAAAAATCTGTGAGAATCTTATTTCCAAATAATCCAGAAAATTCAAAATGACATGTGCCTCAAGTGGTAGAGCTCTTTCCTTGAGCTGAAGAGCTTAAGGTAAACATCCAGGCCCAGAGTTCAAGCCCCATGAGTGAAAAAAAGAAAAAGAAAAAGAAAGCCCTTATCTAAGGCTGGAGTGCACACTAGTGGTAGTTTGCTTGCCTAGTATGCACAAAGCCCTGTGTTCAATTACTCTGTACCACTTACACCAAAAAAAAGCTGGAAATGATCTCAGAAGTTTGGGTTCTGAGGATCACAGTTCAAAGCCAGGCCAGACACTAAAGCCATGAAACTGTTACTTCCACTTAAGCACCAGAAAACCAGAAGTGACACTGTGGCTCAAGGTGTTTAAGGTTGTAGCCTTGAGCTGAAGAGCCCAGGGACACTGCCCAGGTGCACAATTAAAGTCTTACAACCAAAAGAGAGAGAGAGAGAGAGAGAGAGAGAGAGAGAGAGAGAGAGAGAGAGAGAGAGAGAGAGAGAGACAGAGAGAGAGACAGAGAGAGAGACAGAGAGAGAGACAGAGAGAGAGAGAGGGAGAGAGAGAGACAGAGAGAGAGACAGAGAGAGAGACAGAGAGAGAGACAGACTGACAGAGAGAGAGACAGAGAGAGAGGCAGACAGAGAGACAGGCAGACAGACTGAGACAGACAGAGACAGAGACAGAGACATCAAACATTCAGGCACTGGTGGCTGAAGCGTGTAATTCTAGCTACTATGGAGGCTGAGATTGGAGGATCTTGGTTCAAAACCCAAAGCCAGCCTGGACACATATGTTTGTGAGACTTACATCACCAATTAACTACCAGAAACCAAAAATGGACCTGTAGAGGAAGAGCGCTAGCCTTGAGCTGAAGAGCTCAGGGACAGTGTCTAGGACCAAAGTCCAAGCACTATGACGAATCAATAATAAAAAAAGAAGATAGCTAATAGTAATGATGAATAATTTTGGGCTGGGAATTTGGCCTAGTGGTAGAGTGCTTGCCTAGCATGCACGAAGCCCTGGGTTCAATTCCTCAATACCACATACATAGAAAAATGCTGGAAGTGGTGCTGAGGCTGAAGTGGTAGAGCCCTAGCCTTGAGAAAATATAAGGACAGTGCTCAGTCCCTGAGTTCAAGCCCAGGACTGGCCAAATCAAAAGGAGTAGAGCACTGGCATTGAACTGAAGATCTGAGGAACAGCCCAGGCACAGAGTTCAAGCACCGCAAACAACAACAAAATCTATGAAATGGCAGTGGTGGTTTTAAGCTAAGCAAAAATAGAGTAGAAACTGGTGAAATACATATTTCTCTGTAAGCAAAATAGCCAGACTTATGCATTAGAACAGGATAGCAACTTGAAAAAAAATTGTGTTTTCCATCTCACTAGGTCCTGTCTCTTAATTTATTCAAGTAAGTAAAATGCTGGGTTTTATAATCATTGCTCTGAATATTAGAAAATCATAATATCTCTCATTAACCAACAAAGACCAGGAACTGGGGCTTCGTTCAAATGGCCGAGTATCAGGCAAGAGAAGAAAAAATTGAAGTAAGAACTTGAAGTTCTTGATCCAGAACCTGCATAGTAACAGAGCAGCAGCCTGGTGATGGTACCTCACACCTATAATCTTAGCTACTCAGGAGGCTAAGATCTGAGAATCAAAGTTTAAAGCCAGCCAAAGTACCCAGTTAACTGCCAGAAAAACCAGAAGTGGCACTGTGGGTCACAGATTAAAGCACTAGCCTTGAGCTGAAGAGCTCAGGGATAGTGCCCAGGCCCAGAGTTCAAGCCCCACAATTGACAAAAATCAAACAAGCAAACAAAACTCACAAAGAAGCCTGCAGGCCACAGTGGTTCTGCTGAGTCTCTTCGCTATGGGGATCAGGAAACATTTCACTTTTTCTGTCTCTTCCCATCTCAACATTCATACTAAAATAAGACTGTGTTGAAAGTTTCAATTTATAAAAATGTTTCTCATGAAGCACCCTGAAATATTCATCGCTTATATCTCAATTGATGATAGTTGATTTGGGGCTGCATTGGTAGAGTGCTACCCTTGAACAGAAAAGGTCAGGGATAGAGCTGAAGCACTCAGTTGAAGACCCAGTGCCAACACACAAAAGAAATTATGCACTTTATACATATTTTCTAATTTCTTAATGAAGTTTTCAGTCTGCATAAATATAGGGTACAATCTTAGAATTGTTTTGATTTGCATTTCTTTTATGACCAGATGTTGAGGATTTCTTCATGTGTCTATAGGCCATTTTTGTTTCTTCTTCAGAGAAGACTCTCTTTAAGTCTTTGGCCCATTTTTTAATGGGATGGTTGTTACTTTGGAGGTTAGTTTTGGAGTGATTCAATTTTTTGAGTTGTTGATATATTTTAGATATGAGGCCTTTGTCCGTTGTTTGGTTGGTGAAGATCTTCTCCCACTCTGTAGGCTTCCTGATTAGTTTACTAGCTATGTCCTTTGCCATACAAAAGCTCTGCAGTTTACTGCAGTCCCACTTATCCAGCCTTTCTCTGATTTGTTGTGATTCTTGGTCCTTATTAAGAAAGTTTCGACCTGTGCCAAGGAGGCCTAGTGTATCTCCTATTTCTTCCTGTAAACTTTTCAGTGTGTCAGTTTTACCTCCACATCTTTTATCCATTTGGAGTTAATTCTAGTGCAAGGTGACAAAGAAGGATCCAACTTTAGTTTTCTGCAGGTGCTTAACCAGTTCTGCCAGCACAACTTGTTGAAGAGGCTGTCTTTCTTCCATTCTATTTTTTTGGCTCCCTTGTCAAAGAGTAGGTTGCCATAGGTTTAATATCTGGGTCCTCAGTTCTATTCCATTGGACTTCAGGCCTGCTCTTGTGCCAGTACTAAGCTGTTTGGAGAATTATAGCTCTGTAATAGAGTCTAAAGTTTGGAATTGAAATTCCTCCAGCGCTGTTCTTTCTGCTAAGAAGTGTTTTTGCTATACAGGGTCTTTTATTATTCCATATGAAATTTTGGATTGCCTCAGCTAGAATGTATAGGATCAGGAAAACGAATGACAACAGATGCTGGAGGGGATGTGGCCAGGAGGGATCACTACTACACTGTTGGTGGGAGTGCAAACTCGTTCAACCACTGTGGAAAGCAGTGTGGCAGTGCCTCAAAAGGCTAAACATAGAACTCCCCTATGACCCAGCAATTCCACTACTTGGCATTTACCCAACCACCCAGAAACAAGGACATACTAAACCCACTAGCACACCCATGTTCATTGCAGCACTATTCACCATAGCAAAGATATGGGACCAACCTAGATGTCCCTCAGTTGATGAGTGGATCAACAAGTTGTGGTATTTGTACACAATGGAATTCTATGCTGCTGTCAGAAAGAATGACATCACCCCATTTGTTAGGAAATGGAAAGACTTAGAAAAAAACATATTAAGTGAAGTAAGCCAGACTCAAAGGAACTTAGGCTCAATGGTTTCCCTCATTCGTCATAATCAGTAGAAACCTTGGGCTCTACTAGCAGAGACTTGCAATAGAGCAAAATCTTGATATATAAGGACATATAATGTGAAACTAATTGAAAGGACCTCCAGGATAGTGAAACAAAAGGCATATAATGAATGATTGTTGTCCTTAATGTACTATGTTGTCTCTCATCTCCTTTGCTGTCCCTTGGTTATCTCATATTGGTATAGTATCTCACTTTGTTATCTGATATATTGAATTTATTTGTATTTGGATATTTGAAATTTGATAGGAAAGGTGGTAAAATCAAGACAGGTGGCGGGTGTAGGGGGTAGGGAAACGGGTACCAAGACATGTGAAAGGCTATCAATGTATGTGAATTAATGCACCTTCTATCTGGCAAATATCATGTAACCCTTTTGATAATTACAATAAAAAAGGCAAAAAAAAAGAAAAGCAGAAAATGGTTCTGTCACTCTAGTGGTATAGCACAAGCCTTGAGAAAGCCCAAGGACAGTGCTCAGGCTCTGAGTTCAAACCCCAGGACTGGCAAACAAAAAAAAGGGATGAGTAAATGGAATAAGTCTAGTGTAAATTTGTTACGTATCATTTTCTCTTAAAATTTCTAAAAGGTTTTTATTATTGTCACTGAAAAAGTACCCATATATTTTGATTGCCTAGAGCTGTATGTATATATGTATATATAATGTACATATATGCATATGTAAATATTCACACACATGTATACCACAATTTTGTCAATGAAAATTGTATGAACAGTAAACTAAAATGAATTTTTAGTTTTTAGGGGGAATGATTCATCTCATATAAATACATTTTAGTGTTTAAACAAAATAAATAAATAAATATAGGGTACATTCCTTGTTACTTAAGTAAGATTGCTCTTTTTTTTCTTTTTGCCAGTCCTAGGGCTTGGACTCAGGGCCTAGACATTTTCGTTGGACTCGCTTGCCCAAGGTGAGTGCTCTGCCTCTTGAGACACAGCGCCACTTCTAGCTTTTTTCTGAGTATGCGGTACCGGTGAATAGAACCTAGGTCTTCATGCATTCTAGGTGAGCACTCTACCATTAGGCTACATTCCCAGGCAGTGAGATTCCTCTTACAGTCATTGTATGTTCACAGAGTTTGATCTCACACACTGTAGGGCCCTGGTTTTTTGACCTGTGATCCTAAGCCCTGAGCCTCCTAAGTAGCTGAAATTAAGTTGTGAGCCAGCATGATGGCTTCCATTCTTTTTTCTACAAAAATATATGTAGTTATCTAAAATATATCTATAGCTAAAAAAATGGATCTCTCCCTAACAAATCTTCAAAGAAACAACCATCCTATTAAAAAGTGGGCTAAAGACTTAAAAGAGTATTCTCTGAAGAAAAAATTAAAATGGGCTTTAGACACATGAAGAAATGCTCCATATCTCTAGCAATAAGGGAAATGAAAATCAAAACAACTTTGAGATTCCACCTGACTCCAGTCAGAATGGCCATTATCAAAAAATCTAATAAGAGATACTGGTGGGGAAGTGACCAGGGGGGATCACACCTACACTGTTGGTGTGAGTGTAAACTCGTTCAACCACTAGGGAAAGCAGTGTGGTGGTTCCTCAAAAGACTGAACATAGAGCTCCCCTATGATCCAGCAAATCCACTACTTGGCATCTACCCAATTGTCCAGAAAAAAGGGCATACTAAAGCCACTAGCACAATGATGCTCATTGCAGCACTATTTACCATAGCAAAGATATGAAACCAACCCAGATGCCACTCAGTAGATGACTGAATCAAGAAGATGCGGTACTTATACACAATGGAATGCTATGCTGCCATCAGAAGGAATGACATCGCCCCATTTGTAAGGAAATGGAAAGACTTGGAAAAATTCATATTAAGTGAAGCAAGCCAGACCCAAAGAAACATAAGCTCAATGGTTTCCCTCATTTTTAATAATTAGTTCACATCTAGGACTCTCCTAGCAGAGGATTACAATAACTCAAAAACCTAGGTATATAAGGTCATATAGGATGAGACTAAATGAAAGGATCTCTAGGATATTGGAACAAGAGCTATATCTTGTGTCATCGTTGCTCTTAATCTTGTGTGATTTTTGTCCTTAATCTACTATGTTATTTCTCATCTCTTATTTTGCCCTTTGGTTAATGTCAGATTGTTACTGTATCTGATTTTTTCCTTGGCATATTGTATATATGTTTATTTGTTTATGTCAAATAGGAAAGGGAAGGGGGAAACAAGATGATTGGGAAGGGGAGGGGAGAGGGAACTGGGGACAAAAACATGTGGAGTGGAATAAATGTGTGAGAAGTAATGCAGTCCACTACCTGTAAATGTAATCGTAACCCCTCTATACATTACCCTGAAAATAAAAAAGAGACTATAAAAATATCTGTAGAAAATGAGGCTGGATGATGGAAACAACCAGATGCCCTACTACAAAAAATGTGATACACACACACACACACACACACACACACACACACACACACAATGGAATGATACATAGCCAATCGACAAGATAAAATAATGGCATTCTCGGGGAAGTGGATGAAAAAGAAAAAAATCATATTAAGTGAAGTAAGCCAAACTCAAAGGAACATAGGCCCAAGAGTCTCCCTCATTTGTCAAATTCAGTAGAAACCTTGGGCTCTGCTACCAAAGATTTACAATAGAACAAAATCTAGAGACATCGTGACAAATAGTTTGACACTAAATGTAAGGACCTCCAAGATAAAGAAACAAAACTCATATAATGAGTGATTGTTGTCCTTAATGAACTATGTGATCTCTTATCTCTTTTGCTATCCCGTGGTTATATCATATTGTTACAACATTTCACCTTGTGTTCTGATATATTTCATATGTGCCTAATTGGTTATTTGAAATTGGATAGGGAAGGGGGGAAATGAACATGAGTGGGGGTAGGGGAAGGGAAATGGGGACCATATCATTACATGGGGTATCAAAGTTTGAGAAGTAATGCACCTGCTATCTGGTGAATATAATGTAACCCTTCTATAAATTACAATAAAAATAAATACATAAAAATAAGATCTGCACAGAAAAAAATAATAATGGCATTTTTGGGGTAGTGGATGAAATTAGAGTGAATCCTGTTGAGTGAGATAAGTCAAGACCAAGGAACAAAAGGTACATGGTATCCTTAATATATGGATATTAGTTTCAAACAGTAGTAGAGCGATGATTGAATAGGTGATACCCAAAGTTCTGGACATAATTTTGGAGATATAAACATAACTACATAGACATAAAAATCTAGGATAGACTATACACTCTATAGACATGTGTTTTATTATAGATTAATCTGTATCTATGACATACAAAGACTCAGCTTAATTTTTACTATATTCTAAAATTTATGTGCCAGTGATTGTATAGCGATTCCCTTCTTGAATACTTGTTGGTTAAACATGACATTTGAAATATGATGTAAAATTCAATGTTAATAAATTTTTTAAAAAAAAGAGGCTAGAGGTAAATACCACTAATGTACTTGCTCTAAGTGGTACAGAAATTTTCTTAATGAATCAAGGAGTTTTATTACATCTTTATGCAATTATTTTAGTTCTGAGTGTTCTACACTCAAAGCTACTTCTGGAAAGGTGATATAGCTGACTGTGTAGATGGTATGAAGACATACTGGCCTAAACGTAGAATAAAGCATTGGTAAGTGGCTGTTAGCTGTCCAGATTCTACTGCAATATGTGGAATGAATTTATTAAGCACAATGCAGGCTCTTAGTCAGATCAGGATCAAGATTATGTGGTTCCATGAGATGAATGAGGAAAGATCAGAAAAATCTACTAAGATATCCAGATATACTTTTCAAACTAAGGTATCTGGACTCCTTTTTTTTCTTTCTTGGTGGGGAGCTTGAACTTTGGACCTGGGCAAGGTCTCTTAGTTCTTTTTCCTCAAGGCTAATGCTGTACCAGTTTTAGCCACAACTCCACTTAGTTTTTGTTTGGATAAGTGGAGAGAAGAATCTTACAGTTTTTTTTGTTTTCGTTTTTTTGCTTGCAAAGGCTTTGAATCACCTTCTCCCTGGCTAGTAGAATGACAATTATGACCCTCCAGCGCCTGGCTAGTGATTTTTTGAAAATTGGACTTTCTTCCAAATCACGTAACTGGTTCCTAGCAAAGTTTTGAAGCTTGACTTAAATGTGACAGATTTTTGTCACTTGGAGAAACTCTGTGCTGAACGTTAGAAATCTACCAGCTGAGTCAGAGTGGCACTTCCAGTTTTTGTTTATGTGGTGCTGAGGAATGGAATCCAGGGTTTCATACATGCTAGGCAAGCTACATTTTCAGCCCAAGGTTTTATGTTTTGTTTTTTCAGTGTTGTTGCTTCTAAGGTACTGTATGATGTTCTTTCATTTTCTTTGCTTTTTACCTCTTTTCTCCTTTTTCCCTTTAGTGTTATTCTCTGTAGTCACTGTGTTGAATTCAGGTACCCTGTGTCTTGTACATAGGTTTATGTGATTTGGGGAATGGAGAGGGTATAATAAAATGATAAAAAAAACAAAGGAAAAAGGGTGAACCAATTGAGCAGTGATACTTGGAAGACACTAAAGGGAAATGAACTGAACAATCTGGGTGGAGAGGGGGCTGAGGGTAGGAAAACAGAGAAAAATGAGGGAGGGGATAACAATTTTCTTAAGAAATGTGTTCATTACTTATGTAACCGTATGCCAACTATATATTGACTTAACAAAAAAATTAACTTAAAAAATAATTTAGCCGGGTATGATGGCTCACACTTGTAAATGTAGCTACTCAAGAGGCTGGGATCCAAGGATAGCAGTTCAAAATCAGCCTGGGCACTGAAGTCCATGTGACTCTTATCTCCAATTAACCACCAGAAACACAGAAGTGGCCATATGGCTCAAGGGATAGGGCAGTAGTCTTGAGCTGAAAAGCTCAGTGACAAGACCCAGGTGCAGAATTGCAGTCCCATGACTTGAATGATGAATGATACTAGCCAGGCTCTGTGTGCTCACACTTGGAATCCTATCTACACAGAATCAGGTTTGAATACAGCCAAAACAAATTGCATGATATTGTGATTTACAGTTCATTACCAAAAATCCGGAAGTGGAGCTGTGGATCAAGAGGTAGAACACTAGCCTGAAGCAAAAAAAAAACATTTAAGGACAGTTCCCAGGCCCTGGGTTCAAGTCCCAAGACTTGCATAAAACAAACAAAATGTAACTCTGAGTCCTCCATCATTTGGTGTTACAGTTCAATATTCTTGATATGCGTCTTAGAAATTACGTCCCTAGCAAATACTCTCCCCTGAAATTCTGCTTCATAGCTGATTCATAGAATTTCAGCATCATTATTATCACTTTCCAGTTAGCATAGCAGTCTACTACTGAAAATTTGAAGAAAACTTTTGAGTAATCCAAATAAATCTGTGTATCAATGCACACACATCAAATCAGCAGCAGCTATGTTCTACTATTATCTAAATGTATTTAATCCCTTCTTGAGTTAATGAGCCTTTAAGAGTAAAACATATGAAATAGTTATGAAACTAACAGTCACCATTCTTCTACCTAATATTGTAATATAAGTTTATAAATGCAAGGGCTATTCTGAAGAGTGCAGAAGATAGCTTCTAATTATAATATTCTCATGAAGTATAGTTTTTAAGAAATATGTTGCTTGCTTTGGGAAAGCAAAGGCAAGGAAAAATGATATAGGCAAGTTCCCTATTTATCAGAGGGAAAATACTATTGGGTTTAGATCATCTTCATTCATTCCGTGCTGATGAAAAAAATATTTGCAATTCCTGAGGCCAATCAGATCATTGTGATGCACAATCAGCAAGCTTAGATCAATCTTCCAAAAAAGGAAAGGAACAAATGAGAAGCAATTAATGTTTCCAAAATGAACCAGGTGGTGGTGGCAGCTCACACTTGTAATTCTATCTACTCAAGGCCTTAAATCCGAGGATCTGGATTATGTCTGTCTGGGATGAAAATATTCCTGTCTGAAACATCATCTCTGTTATAATAGCCCACCGGATACACTCTGCCCAACATTTTCCAAACACCAAAGTCCATCTCTTATCTGAAATACTAGCAAACGTACTCACACATAATTTCCTCTTTGGGAGATAGTTGAAACATGTACCAGAAACATTTCCCTGGCTTCAAAGTGGAAGTGGAAATACATACTCACTAGAAGCCCATCTAGTAAATTACAGTCAATCATCTTTCCTCACATCTTGTTAGTTAAATTGAACAATGAGTGTTTGGATCACAAGCGATGTGTATGAGCATACAGGTTGTAAAAGTACTGTAATCCTAGCTACTCAAGATAAGCTGAGACCTGAGGATTCCAGTTCAAAATGAGCCATGCAATAAATTCCATAAGATTTTTACCTCTAATTAACCAGCAAAAAACAGAGCGTTGAATTGTGCTTAAAATGCCACAGGCCTAAGATTTGCATAAAAGTGCTAAGGGGTAGCATTCAGGATGCCCACTCTCTCCACTCCTTTTTAACATAGTACTAGAATTCCTAGGCAGTGCAATAAGGCAAGAAGCAAGCATAAAAGGGATCCAAGTAGGGAAAGAAGAAATAAAACTATGCCTCTTTGCAGATGACATGATTCTGTATTTAAAGAATCCTATAGACTCTACTCCCAAGCTCCTTGAGCTGATTCAAGGCTTTGGAAGGGCAGCAGGCCATAAAATCAACCCTCACAAATCAACTGCCTTCCTTTACGCCAACAGTGAGAGGAACGAGGCAATAATCAGGAAAGAAACTCCTTTCACAATAGCCTCAAAGAAAATAAAGTACCTAGGAATTAGCTTAACTAAGAATGTAAAGGACCGTTTAGATGAAAACTTTAAAACCCTAAAAAAGGAAATTAAAGCAGAACTAAGGAAATGCAAAAACCTCCCATGCTCCTTGATTGGAAGAATCAATATTGTGAAAATGACAATCTTGCCAAGGGCTATCTACAAATTCAATGCCATACCCATCAACATCCCAATGTCATTCTTTAAAGAAATAGAAGAGGCAATTCAAAATTTCATATGGAATAATAAAAGACCCCGTATAGCAAAAACACTTCTTAGCAGAAAGAACAGCGCTGGAGGAATTTCAGTTCCAAACTTTAGACTCTATTACAGAGCTATAATTCTCGAAAAAGCTTGGTACTGGCACAAGAATAGGCCTGAAGTCCAATGGAATAGAACTGAGGACCCAGATATTAAACCACAGACCTATGGCCAACTAATCTTTGACAAGGGAGCCAAAAAAACAGAATGGAAGAAAGATAGCCTCTTCAACAAGTTGTGCTGGCAGAACTGGTTAAGCACCTGCAGAAAACTAAAGTTGGATCCTTCTTTGTCACCTTGCACTAGAATTAACTCCAAATGGATCAAAGACCTGGAGGTAAAAGCTGACACACTGAAAAGTTTACAGGAAGGAATAGGAGATACACTAGGCCTCCTTGGCACAGGTCGAAAGTTTCTTAATAAGGACCAAGAATCACAACAAATCAGAGAAAGGCTGGATAAGTGGGACTGCATTAAACTGCAGAGCTTTTGTATGGTTACGGATATACCTAGTAAATTAATCAGGAAGCCTACAGAGTGGGAGAAGATCTTCACCAACCAAACAATGGACAAAGGCCTCATATCTAAAATATATCAAGAAAACAAAAAATTGAATCACTCCAAAACCAACCTCCAAAGTAACACCCATCCCATTAAAAAATGGGCCAAACTTAAAGAGAGTCTTCTCTGAAGAAGAAACAAAAATGGCCTATAGACACATGAAGAA
Source organism: Megascapheus bottae (assembly GCF_031878675.1). Taxonomy (NCBI): domain Eukaryota; kingdom Metazoa; phylum Chordata; class Mammalia; order Rodentia; family Geomyidae; genus Megascapheus; species Megascapheus bottae. The sequence continues at coordinate 557,517 of NW_028327641.1, read as the reverse complement.
ATGCTCAACATGGTATCCTTAATATATGCATATTAGTTTCAAACAGTAGTAGAGCGATGATTGAATAGTTGATACCCAAAGTTCTGGACATAATTTTGGAGATATAAACATAACTACATAGACATAAAAATCTAGGATAGACTATACACTCTATAGACACGTGTTTTATTATAGATTAATCTGTATGTATGACATACAAATACTCAGCTTAATTTTTACTATATTCTAAAATTTAAGTGCCAGTGATTGTATAGCGATTCCCTTCTTGAATACTTGTTGGTTAAACATGACATTTGAAATATGATGTAAAATTCAATGTTAGAAATTTTTTTAAAAAAGAGGCTAGAGGTAAATACCACTAATGCACTTGCTCTAAGTGGTACAGAAATTTTCTTAATGAATCAAGGAGTTTTATTACATCTTTATGCAATTATGTTAGTTCTGAGTGTTCTACACTCAATGCTACTTCTGGAAAGATGATATAGCTGACTGTGTAGATGGTATGAAGACATACTGGCCTAAACGTAGAATAAAGCAGTGGTAAGCGGCTGTTAGCTGTCCAGATTCTACTGGAATATGTGGAATGAATTTAGTAAGCACAATGCAGGCTCTTAGTCAGATCAGGATCAAGATTATGTGGTTCCATGAGATGAATGAGGAAAGATCAGAAAAATCTACTAAGATATCCAGATATACTTTTCAAACTAAGGTATCTGGACTCCTTTTTTTTTCTTTCTTGGTGGGGAGCTTGAACTTTGGACCTGGGCAAGGTCTCTTAGTTCTTTTTCCTCAAGGCTAATGTGTACCAGTTTTAGCCACAACTCCACTTAGTTTTTGGGTCGATAAGTGGAGAGAAGAATCTTAGTTTTTTTTGTTTTCGTTTTTTTGCTTGCAAAGGCTTTGAATCACCTTCTCCCTGGCTAGTAGAATGACAATTATGACCCTCCAGCGACTGGCAGGTGATTTTTTGAAAATTGGACTTTCTTCCAAATCACGTAACTGGTTCCAGGCAAAATTTTGAAGCCTGACTTAAATGTGACAGATTTTTGTCACTTGGAGACACTCTGTGCTGAACGTTAGAAATCTACCAGCTGAGTCAGAGTGGCACTTCCAGTTTTTGTTTATGTGGTGCTGAGGAAGGGAATCCAGGGTTTCATACATGCTAAGCAAGCTACATTTTCAGCCCAAGGTTTTATGTTTTGTTTTTTCAGTGTTGTTGCTTCTAAGGTACTGTATGATGTTCTTTCATTTTCTTTCCTTTTTACCTCTTTTCTTCTTTTTCCCTTTAGTTTTATTCTCTGTAGTCACTGTGTTGAATTCGGGTACCCTGTGTCTTGTACACAGGTTTATGTGATTTGGGAAATGGAAAGGGTATAATAAAATGGTAAAAAAAAAACAAAGGAGAAAATGTGTACCAATTGAATAGTAATATTAGTAAGACACTAAACGGAAATGAACTGAACAATCTGGGTGGAGAGGGGGCTGAGGGTAGGAAAACAGAGAAAAATGAGGGAGGGGATAACAATTTTCTTAAGAAATGTGTTCATTATTTATGTAACCGTATGCCAACTATATATTGACTTAACAAAAAAAATTAACTTAAAAAATAATTTAGCCGGGTATGGTGGCTCACACTTGTAAATGTAGCTACTCAAGAGGCTGGGATCCAAGGATAGCAGTTCAAAGTCAGCCTGGGCACTGAAGTCCATGTGACTCTTATCTCCAATTAACCACCAGAAACCCAGAAGTAGCCATATGGCTCAAGGGATAGGGCAGTAGTCTTGAGTTGAAAAGCTCAGTGACAAGACCCAGGTGCAGAATTACAGTTCCATGACTTGAATGATGAATGATACTAGCCAGGCTCTGTGCGCTCACACTTGGAATCCTATCTACACAGAATCAGGATTGAATCCAGCCCAAACAAATTGCATGACATTCTGATTTACAGTTCATTACCAAAAATTTGGAAGTGGAGCTGTGGATCAAGTGGTAGAACACTAGCCTGAAGCAAAAAAAAAACATTTAAGGACAGTTCCCAGGCCCTGGGTTCAAGTCCCAGGACTTGCATAAAACATCATCCGTATAAAAAATGGGCCAAAGACTTAAAGAGAGTCTTCTCTGAAGAAGAAACAAAAATGGCCTATAGACACATGAAGAAATGCTCCTCATCTCTGGTCATTAATGAAATGCTAATGAAAACAACTCTAAATTCCACCTCACTGCAGTTAGAATGGCCAGGATCAGGAAAACGAATGACAACAGATGCTGGAGGGGATATGGCCAGGAGGGATCACTACTACACTGTTGGTGGGAGTGCAAACACGTTCAACCACTATGGAAAGCAGTGTGGCAGTGCCTCAAAAGGCTAAACATAGAACTCCCCTATGACCCAGCAATTCCACTACTTGGCATTTAACCAACAATCCAGAAACAAGGGCATACTAAACCCACTAGCACAACAATGGTCATTGCAGCACTATTCACCATACCAAAGATATGGAACCAACCCAGATGTCCCTCAGTTGATGAGTGGATCAACAAGTTGTGGTATTTGTAAATAATGGAATTCTATGCTGCTGTCAGAAAGAATGACATCGCCCCATTTGTTAGGAAATGGAAAGACTTAGAACAAATCATATTAAGTGAAGTAAGCCAGACTCAAAGGAACTTAGGCTCAGTGGTTTCCCTCATTCGTCATAATCAGTAGAAACCTTTGGCTCTATTAGCAGAGATTTGCAATAGCGCAAAAGGCCATATATAAGGCCCTAAATGTGTAGCTAATTTAAAGGACCTCCAGGATATTGAAACAAAAGCCATATAATGAATGATTGTTGTCCTTAATGTACTATGTTGTCTCTCATCTCCTTTGCTGTCCCTTGGTTATCCCATATTGGTATAGTATCTCACTTTGTTATCTGATATATTGAATTTATTTGTATTTGGATATTTGAAATTTGATAGGGAAGGGGGGAAAACCAAGACGGGTTGGGGGGTGTGGGGTTGGAGTGAAATGGGTACCAAGACATGTGAAAGGGTATCAATGTATGTGAATTAATGCACCTCTATCTGGCAAATATCATGTAACCCTTTTACTAATTACAATAAAAAAAATTAAAAAAAAGAAAGTTGTAGTGTGTGGGGGGGATGATGGGGTCAAATACATTTCTTCTTAGAAATATACCTCATCTGATTACCCTGGATTTTCCTGGCTTTCTTCTGAGAGAAAAGCCTGTTATACTGGATTTGTGGCTTGGCAATGATCTAGCATGTACATCTTCGAGTAAGACATCCACAACTTCCATGTCTGAGACTCGAGTTTCCTGACCTTTGGCAACAGCACAGCAACAACTTTCTTCCTCCTGAGCCACAGGCCAAGTGAGCTGGCTTGAGTTGGTTATTAGTTACAGTGTCTTGGTTACCAGGGTTCCACATTCTGTTCCATTGTGAGGGAGGCAGGGTCACCTTTCAGGGCCCAATGACCAAAGATACTTGCTCACAGAAGACCTCACCAAAGACATACTGGAGGCTGAATCTCTCCTCCAATCTCACAATATACATGTGGATGTAGTAAACAGCACATCTTATTTGTCCAATCCCAATGTTTTCCACTAGGCCCAACTACCAGTCTGGTCAGGCTCAAGGAGCCTTTCTTCGGTAAGATCCAAACTTAAGGGTCCATATTGCCCTCATCCTTTACAAAACAATTGCTTCACAGTGCCTTCTCTGCCTGCATTTTGCCCCTTGTCGGATTTTTTTTTTGTTTTTGCTAGTCTTGGGACTTGACCTCAGAGTGTGAACATTGTTCTTGGGCTTTATTTAGGCTTTAGCTGTCCCACCGAGCCACAGCACCACTTGCAGCGTTTTCTATGTATGTGGTAATGAGGAATCAAACCTGAGTCTTTTTGCGTGGTAGCCAAGGACTCTACCTCTAGGTCAAACACACAGGGCATCTTGCACATATTTTTGACGTCAATCTACTAGGACATAATTAGGTTTCTGTATCCTAAACAATTTTTTCCTGATGATTAGCTTTGCTCTCATGTGTAAAAAATGCAAGTCGGGAAAACACAGAAAAATTAGTGAAATTTAAAAAAAAGCATTACACACATAGATAAGTGTTCATTCTTTGTAGGAGAAAGGATATTTTAATATGATGATGATGACTTTATAATTACTATGTCAGCATGAGAAACCCACTGCCAGTATTATACTTAATGGTGAAAATCTAAACCCATTCCCTCTAAAATCAAGAATGAGACAAGGATGCCTACTCTCTCCACTCTTTTTTAACATAGTACTAGAATTCCTAGGCAGTGCAATAAGGCAAGAAGAAAGCATAAAGGGGATCCAAGTAGGGAAAGAGGAAATAAAACTATCCCTGTTTGCAGATGACATGATTCTGTATATAAAGAATCCTATAGACTATACTCCCAAGCTCCTTGAGCTGATTCAAAGCTTTGGAAGGGTAACAGGCCATAAAATCAAGCCTCACAAATCAACTGCCTTCCTTTACGCCAACAGTGAGAGGAACGAGGCAATATTCAGGAAAGAAACTCCTTTCACAATAGCGTCAAAGAAAATAAAGTACCTACGAATTAGCTTAACTAAGAATGTAAAGGACCGTTTAGATGAAAACTTTAAAACCCTAAAAATGAAATTAAAGCAGAACTAAGGAAATGGAAAATCCTCCCATGCTCCTGGATTGGAAGAATCAACATTGTGAAAATGACAATCTTGCCAAGGACTATCTACAAATTCAATGCAATACCCATCAACATCCCAATGTCATTCTTTAAAGAAATAGAAGAGGCAATTCAAAATTTCATATGGAATAATAAAAGACCCCGTATAGCAAAAACACTTCTTAGCAGAAAGAACACAGAGCTATAACTCTCAAAACAGCTTGGTGTTGGCACAAGAACAGGCCTGAAGTCCAATGGAATAGAACTGCGGACCCACATATTAAACCACAGACCTATGGCCACCTAATCTTTGACAAGGGAGCCAAAAAATAGAATGGAAGAAAGATAGCCTCTTCAACAAGTTTTGCTGGCAGAACTGGTTAAGCACCTGCAGAAAACTAAAGTTGTATCCTTCTTTGTCACCTTGCACTAGAATTAACTCCAAATGGATCAAAGACCTGGAGGTAAAACTGACACACTGAAAAGTTTACAGGAAGGAATAGGAGATACACTAGGCCTCCTTGGCACAGGTCGAAACTTTCTTAACAAGGACCAAGAATCACAACAAATCAGAGAAAAACTGGATAAGTGGGACTGCTTTAAACTGCAGAGCTTTTGTATGGCATCGGATATAGCTAGTAAACTAATCAGGAAGCCTACAGATTGGGAGAAGATCTTCACCAACCAAACAACGGACAAAAGCCTCATATCTAAAATATATCAACAACTCAAAAAATTGAATCACTCCAAAACTAACCTCCAAAGTAACACCCATCCCATTAAAAAATGGGCCAAAGACTTAAAGAGAGTCTTCTCTGAAGAAGAAACAAAAATGGCCTATAGACACATGAAGAAATGCTCCACATCTCTGGTCATAAAAGAAATACAAGCCAAAACAACTCTAAGATTCCACCTCACTGCAGTTAGAATGGCCAGGATCAGGAAAACGAATGACAACAGATGCTGGAGGGGATGTGGCCAGGAGGGATCACTACTACATTGTTGGAGGGAGTGCAAACTCGTTCAACCACTATGGAAAGCAGTGTGGCAGTGCCTCAAAAGGCTAAACATAGAACTCCCCTATGACCCAGCAATTCCACTACTTGGCATTTCCCAACAATCCAGAAACAAGGGCATACTAAACCCACTAGCACAACAATGGTCATTGCAGCACTATTCACCATACCAAAGATATGGAACCAACCCAGATGTCCCTCAGTTGATGAGTGGATCAAGCAGTTGTGGTATTTCTAAAAAATGGAATTCTATGCTCCTGTCAGAAAGAATGACATCGCCCCATTTGTTAGGAAATGGAAAGACTTAGAACAAATCATATTAAGTGAAGTAAGCCAGACTCAAAGGAACTTAGGCTCAGTGGTTTCCCTCATTCGTCATAATCAGTAGAAACCTTGGGCTCTACTAGCAGAGATTTGCAATAGAGCAAAAGGCCATATATAAGGCCCTATAATGTGAAGCTAATTGAAAGGACCTCCAGGATATTGAAACAAAAGCCATATAATGAATGATTGTTGTCCTTAATGTACTATGTTGTCTCTCATCTCCTTTGCTGTCCCTTGGTTATCCCATATAGGTATAGTATCTCACTTTGTTATCTGATATATTGAATTTATTTGTATTTGGATATTTGAAATTTGATAGGGAAGGGGGGAAAACCAAGACAGGTGGGGGCTGTGGGTTTGGAGGGAAATGGGTACCAACACATGTGATAGTGTATCAATGTATGTGAATTAATGCACCTTCTACCTGGCAAATATCATGTAACCCTTTTACTAATTACAATAAAAAAATGAAAAAAAAAGAAAGTTGTAGTGTGTGGGGAGGATGATGGGGTCAAATACACTTCTTCTTAGAAATTTACCTCATCTGGTTGCCCTGAATTTTCCTGGCCTTCTTCTTAGAGAAAGGCCTGTTATACTGGATATGTGGCTTGGCAATGATCTAGCATGTACATCTTCGAGTAAGACATCCACAACTTCCATGCCTGAGACTCGAGTTTCCAGACCTTTGGCAACAGCACAGCAACATCTTTCTTCCTCCTGAGCCACAGGCCAAGTGAGCTGGCTTGAGCTGGTTGTTAGTTACAGTGGCTTGGTTACCAGGGTTCCATATTCTGTTCCATTGTGAGGGAGGCAGGGTCACCTTTCAGGGCCCAGTGACCAAAGATCCTTGCTCACAGAAGACCTCACCAAAGACATACTGGAGGTTGAATCTCTCCTCCAATCTCACAATATACATGTGGATGTAGTAAACAGCACACCTTATTTGTCCAATCCCAATGTCTTCCCCTAGGCCCAACTACCAGTCTGCTCTCACGCTCAAGGAGCCTTTCTTAGGTAAGATCCAAAATTAAGGGCCAATATTGCCCTCATCCTTTACAAAATATTTGCTTCACAGTGCCTTCTCTGCTGCATTTTGCCCCTTGTCGAATTTTTTTTTGTTTTTGCTAGTCTTGGGACTGGACCTCAGAGTGTGAACATTGTTCTTGCGCTTTCTTTAGGCGTTAGCTGTCCCACTGAGCCACAGCACCGCTTGCAGGGTTTTCTATGTATGTGGTAATGAGGAGTCAAACCTCAGTCTTTTTGCGTGGTAGCCAAGGACTCTACCACTAGGTCAAACACACAGGGCATCTTGCACATATTTTTGACGTCAATCTACTAGGATATTATTAGGTTTCTGTATCCTAATCAATTTTTTCCTGATGATTAGCTTTGCTGTCAAGTGTAAAAAATGCAAGAGGGAAAAACACAGAAGAATGAGTGAAATTTAAAAAAAGCATTACACACATAGATAAGTGTTCATTCTTGGTAGGAGAAAGGATATTTTGATATGATGATGATGACTTTATAATTACTATGTCAGGGTTGAGAATTTGGCATAGTGATAGAGTGCTTGTCTAGCATCCATGAAGATCTGGGTTTGATTGCTCAGTATCACATAGATAGAAAATCTAGATGTGGCACTGTGGCTCAAGTGGCAGAGGGCTAGACTTGAGAAAACCCGAAGACAGTGTTCAGGCCCTGAATTCAAGCCCCAAGCCTGGCAGAAAGATAAAAGAAAATAAAAATGCTTTTTACGAGCTAATTCACTCACAGCATTTGCTTCTGAAATCTTCCCTTCTGCATCTTGTGAAATACCCCTTTCCCTCAACGTAGACAAGAAAAACAGATCCATCCCATGGTCCACTGTGAGGCCTCTGGTTGGGCTAAGAGCTAGTCGTGCAGCAACACATAAGTTTTATTCTAATACTTTCCAAACTTTGTACTCAAATATGCTACCTACTTACCAACATAGGTCAGCTATCTTTATGCTATACCTTTTCTTCAGGACTACAATATTCTTACACTCCTACGTTAATCCTCTTGTACCTCCCCTGACCTGTCTCATTTTTTTTTCTATCTCTGGACCTCTGCTCGTCTTTCAACCCTTATACTGCACGGATCTACACTTGATGGCTGTTGAGCAATATTGTATATGTAGGTGGTTAATTATTCTCTAGGCTCAGAGGGACTTAAAGACAATAGAGATTGGATTGAGAGGCTTATTGTTTTGGGTATGAATCGCTTATCAGTGGTTGTATTAGATTGGTCTGTAAGTGCACAAAAAGAAAGACTGATAATACCAATCAAAACTTGTGAACATCTAGTGTCTACCAGCTACAGAGGTCTAGGTTGGTTATATCTGAAAAACTATAATCGTATTTAGTTGTAATCTTGGTCCCATTTTCAAATGGGCAGAACCAGAAACTCAAGAAAAATGTCAAATCAAGAAACAACATCACCCACCCAATAGAAACAGACAATGGAACACTCACTGGCAAACCTAGAGGAGAGTCTTCCAAGTGCTACACAAATGCAATTGATAAACATCGTTAATGGAAAATGTGAAAATATAAAGAAAGAGATAATGGAGGAAGCCATAGCTGAACAAGAGGAAATCATAAACAAGGTGATAAGTGAAAAAGAAGAAGCCATAATGGAGGCCATAATAAAGGTTTTTCAAAGAAAGATGGATGAATTCATAGAATCCACAAATAAAAACGTGACCAAACTCCAGCAAATGTCCAAAGAAAATAAAGCTACTGAGCTACCCACTCAAAAGGAAATCAAGGAGATAAAGAAATCCATACATGATCTAAAACAAGAGATGCAAGGCATCAAAAATGAGCAATTAGAAGCAAGGGACATGAAAAATAAAGTAGATAGTTTTAATAGCAGGTTAGACAATGCAGAGGAGAGAATTTCCAGGGCTGAAGATAATTTAGGTATTATAGAGAAAGAACAGAAAATGAGTCAATCGAAATCTAGGAAATATGAGAGAGCGCTTCAGGTGATCCAATATACAATTAGGAAGCCTAATTTAAGGCTAGTTTGTATTGAGGAGGGCGTGGAGAAAGAGGTCAATGGTATTGGAAATATACTTCAGGGAATCATCTCAGAGAATTTCCCAAATATCCAGAAGGGCAGGCCCATCCAGATACGAGAATCTTTTAGAACCCCAAAGAGACCTGACCAGAAAAGAACATCCCACCGCCACATTGTGATCCGAACTGGGTCAATAGAAACGAAAGGAAAGATCCTAAAGGCAGCCAGGGAAAAGGGATCAGTAACCTATAAAGGCAAACCAATCAGAATAACCCCAGATTTCGCAGCAGAGACCATGCAAGCACGAAGTGACTGGAAGCATATATGTCATGCCCTTAAATCAAATAACTACCAACCAAGAATACTGTAGCCAGCTAAGCTCTCATTCATAACTGAGGGAACAATAAAAACATTCCATTCCAGGGAAAAGCTGCAACAATATGTCGAAACAAAACCAACACTGCAGAGAATTCTCAAAGATGCTCTATACATAGGAAACCAAAATAAATGCAATATAGGGAAAGAAATGGCACCTAAACAGCATACCATCTAAGGACCAAAAGAACTGTCAAGACATAGGCCCTACTAAAAGCTTTTAAAAATGGTAGGAACTAATAAATATCTCTCAATCCTAACTCTCAATATCAATGGACTTAACTCTCCAATTCAACGGCATAGGCTGTCTAGTTGGATCAAAAAGCAAGAGCCATCGTTCTGCTGTCTTCAAGAGACACATCTTACCCAAAAACAATCATCTTTTGAAAGTGAGAGGTTGGCATGAACTCTATCAAGCTAACTGCCCCCATAAACAGGCTGAAGTTGCCATCCTCATATCAGATACAATAGACTTCAAACTAAAATTAGTAAGAAAAGACAAAGAAGGTGACTACATACTACTAAAGGGATCTTTCCTCCAGGAAGACATAACGATCCTAAATATTTACACACCCTTTTGAAGATTCTCAAAAGATTGAAGATTCTGCCAGTGTAAGTTAGATTCCAGCATTGATATTAAATAATGCAATGAGTAGGGATTTATATTTGAAATATCACTGTTGACAAAATCTAACACACATTTGCTTAGTATTTGCTTTTGATTTCCCAAGAAGTCCAGTACAAGCTAACATGTGTGGCATATATCGACTTGGAGAAATGATTCAGAATATGTGACTCATTTGAACAGGAGTCAGTGAAAAGATACAGAAGCAGGATACCCATATTGTGATAATTTGTATCTTTTGCATATTTTGTGGTTGTTATTAATTCCATTTGTAGTGTACATTTCTAGGTAAAAACTTTTCAAATATTTCCAAACAATTTGTTATTTCAACAGCAAAAAAAGACATTTATATGCCTGATAAAATTCACAGAATCCAAATTTTTCCATATTATTTTTTGTTTTTTATTTTTTTTTTGGTGTGTCATAGATCTGGAACTCAGCCTTGGCACTATCCCTGAGCTCTTCCGCTCCAGGCTACCACCTTACCCTGGAGCCCAGCCCCACTTCCCATTTTCTAAAGGTAAATTGGAGATAAGAGTCTCAGCTCTTTTTGTGCCAGGATGGCTTTAAACCCTGATCCTCACATCTCAGCCTCCTGAGTAGCTAGGATTATAGAAGTGAGCCACCACCCCATCATGCTCAGCTTTCTGTTTTTTTTTAAACAAGCCCTTTGGCTGGAACTCGGTCTGAGCACTGTCCTTCAGCTTTCCCCAAGCCTAGTGATCTTCTACTTGAGCCACAGCACTACTTCTGGTTTTTTCTGTGTATGTGGTACTGTGGAATTGAACCTTCGTCTTCATACAAGCACTCTACAACTATGTCAGACTCCCAGCCCCTCCACATTAGTTTTTATGATAGATCTTTCCATGCATCTAGGATGGCTAGAAATCCTTCTTGAGTTTCCCATGATCAGGGAGTATAGGTGTGTCCCATCCTGTGTGGCTACATAACCATTGTTTAGGGTACAGTTCTCTCTTCATTCTACCCATCTAGAGCAATTTTCATCTTCCATGTATAATCATTAAACATTCAGCTCCTGTTCCTCTCTACTCCACTCTTTGGAAACATCGTGCTTTTTGGCTCTAAGGGTTTGTTGATCCTTGGAAGCTCTGGAAGGATAAACATACCCTAGCTCTTCCTTTACGACTGCTGTATTTTTAGTTTACTGTAATCAAGATTCATCTGTAAAATATAGTAAAATGTTCTTCCTTTTCAATGCATTGTTTTGCATATTTCTATCTTTTGATTATTATTAATAGTTGTGAATGGATTCTCCACATATTTGTTCTAGTCTGCTTTCTCTTCCGTTAGGTACAAATCTAGAAATAGAAGTGTTGGACCATATTTCTATGTAATTCTATATTTAGTACTTTTTTAGCATTCTCCACGCAATTTTTGATTGTTTTATATTCCTTGCAGAACTATTCCAAAGTTCTACTTCTTCTCACTACCTTGCCAGTAATATTTAGACTTTGAAAGTTGTTTTTTTGTATGTGTGTGTGTGTGTGTGTGTTTGTGTGTGTTTATGTGGATCTTTTTGTTTAAAACTATATTTATATTAACATATTTAAAGTAATGATTTCATTGTAATTTTAATTTTTCTCATGACTGTTAATATTGAACTTCTTTCTACATTTTGAAATACTATTTCTATATATTCTTTTTAGAAAATCCTCTCCAATCTCCAATTTTTTTCCCTTTTTTTGTGGGGTAGTCTGGAAAGTCATGGGGCTTGGACCTTGGGCCGTGAGCTCTTTAGTTTAAGGCTATTGTCCTACCCTGAGTATTGCCCCTCAGTTCTTCTGCTCACAGCTCCCTAACCCTCTTCCCATTATATACAGAACAAAGGTCATCCTCAGTCTTTTTGAAAAAGTAAAACATACAGTATATTTGTAGTATAAAACAGCAAGAAATAAATTTCTTGCCAGGTGCAGTGACTTCTACCTGTAATCCTAGCTACTCAGATATCAGGCTGATATCTAAAGATTTGGTTCAAAGCCAGCCTGGGCATTAGAAAGTCTATGAGACTCTCATGTACATTTAACCACTAGAATATGGGAAATGGCACTGTGGCTTCATAGGTAGGGTGATAGCCTTGAGTTGAAGAGCTCAGGAACAGTGCCCAGGCCCAGGGTTCAAGCCTTACAAATCCCCCAGCCAAAAAAAAGAAAAAAAAGTTTCTTCCCCAAGTGATTATTATGCCAGACATAGAACATTAACATTCTGGGTGTCCTTACAGTATTATTACTTGATACCCTAAGATTTTGCAATATTCTCACAGTACCAGCATATGTCATCATATAATGTAGTTCCTTTTCAATGGAATAATTCCATTTTTAACCTAAATCTACTCCCCCGACTTATTTTTGTCGATACCACAATTGCTCTACCATGATATGCCACAAGCCATTAAACATTTTATGGTGGGTAATTGGAAAGGAGTCTCATGGAATTTTGTGCCAGGCTGGCTTTGAACCATGGTCCTCAGATCTCAGTCTCCTGAGTAGCTAGGATGACAGGCGTGAGCCACCAACACCTGGCTTGCCTTTTTATTTTTTTGTGGGTCTTGGGACTTGAACTCTGTGCCTACGCACCATCCCTAAGCTTTTCAGGTCAATATTTCATGTAAGTCTAAACATTTAAGTAAAGGAATAAAATTCCAACAAAAAAGAATAAAATTCCAGACATGGTGTGTTTTAACTCGGTGCTAATTACTTGATGAAAATGTGCCATTCCAGAAGCTGGTGTGATTTGATGATGTAGCTGTGAATTTCAGCTGGGAGGAGTGGCAGCATCTGGACAATGCTCAGAGGACCCTGTACAGAGATGTAATACTGGCGACCTACAGCAAACTGGTGTCCTTAGGTGAGCAAAAGTCAAATTCACTTGCAAGGCCAAGTGCCTTGTTATTTTTCAGATACGTGAAGGTTTATCACACTTTCAATACTATTTAAATGAAAGATTCCAGGCCCTGAGAAGTATCATTACTTTCTAAAGAAAACCTAAGGTAATTTTGTACTCATTCTTCAGGATACCTTCAGGATACTTTGACAACAGTTCGAAATTATGTTTCCTCTAATGGAGACGACATTCCAAACTTACACAGTAATTGTAAGTGGATAAACAATCCAGAATAGAATATATATCATTATTGGAAATAGGATCTACAAATCACTAAACAGTGAGTTTATAATGGAAACCTGGCACTAGGTGCAATGTTTCATGCCTGTAATCTTAAAATATTCAGGAGGAAGAAATCTAAGAATTCTAATTTGAAGCCAGCAATGGCATAAAAATTGCCATGAAACTCTATAACTCCAAGTAACCCCTCAAAAATGTTAGTGGAGTGTCAAGAGTTTGACTTTGTGGTTGAGTGCTTGCCTAGCATGCATGAAGACCTATGCATGTAAGTGGAGCTGGGACTCAAACTGGTATTTTTCCAGCCTTGAGAAAGACAGCTAAGTTTATGCCATACAAAATGAATCCAGAGCTGGGAAAAAGTCAACCATGGAGCCAGTGGGAAATGAGAAAAAAGATTTAATAGATAACTTGTGAGTAGGATGTCTGCGAACTTAAAGCAATGATGACACAGCATAAGCAATAATTCTCTACTGTTTCTAATTTACAGGGCCCTGTGTTCCAAAACCTGTATTAATTGACAAGCTAGAGCAATGTGCAGAACTCTGGATAAGAAATTCCTCTGACAAGAATATCACAGGTGAGTGAATGCATCTTCATATTGATGTTGGAGCCTGAGCCCCATTGGTAAGTTCATGTTGTGATGTACTGAGCAATAATATTCTTAGTTACCCTCAATCCTGTGTGGAACCTATGGAATTCTTTGTGAATGAATCAAGAATCATTTTCTTTTCCCAATCCTATGGTTGGTCTCAGGGCCTGAGCATGATCCTTGGGTTTTCTCAAGGCAAGCTCTCTACTTCTTGAGTCATAGCACCACTTCTGGCTTTTTCTTTGTATGTAGTACCAAGGAACTGAACCAAGTCTTTGTGCATGCTAGTCCAAACCCCCGGCACCAAGAATCATAGGGTGATATAATGAATTCTATGTGGCAGTAGAGTTAAAGTTAGATTTCTCTGTAGAAATCACTGTGAAACAAAATAAAATGAGAAAGCCATGAGCCCGTGGCTCATGCCTATAATCCTAGCTACTTAGGAGGCTGAGATCTGAGGATCAAGGTTCAAAGACTGACCTATCACAAAAACACCTTAGACTCTTCTCTCCAATGAACTAATAGAAAATGAGAAGTGGGGTTGAGGCTAAAGACATAGGGCAGTAGCCTTGAGCTGAAGAGCTCAGGAAGAACAGCCAGGTCTAGAATTCAAGTCCCATGACTTCAAAACAAGAAACAAAGAAAGAAAGAAAGAAAGAAAGAAAGAAAGAAAGAAAGAAGGAAAGAAAGAAAGAAAGAAAGTTATTTCATTTGTTTAAAACTAAGACTGTAAATGATTGAGCGAACAAGGAAGAAGTCAGGGCATTATTCTCTGATAAGGATAATATCTTTTTGCTGGTAGGAAGAGACTGGTATTCAGAACCAGACCTTTCCACCAGAAATTGAGCCTAGTGATAGAGTGCTTGCCTAGCATGCACAAAGACACAGGTTTGATTCCTTATTACCACATACATAGAAAAAGCCAGAAGTAATGACTTCATTCGCAGGGTTCTAGTGTGGAGAAAACCCAAGGACAGTGGTTAGGTCCTAAGTTCAAACCCAGGAATGGAAGGAAAAAAAAACAACAAAGTTTCAATCAACATAAGAAAATTAACTAGACAATGAGGTGGAGATTTTCTGGTCTTCCATGGTTCTGAGGGACAGGAGTGTTAGAAAAGGAATTTTTATAAGACTTCAAATGGAAAGAAACAAATTTCAAAATTCCCACAAATACCTAAATTGAGACTTTAGTGAGAAGTTGTAACTGAAGGGATTTAGGTGTAAGTCCTTACTCTCAAGAATCGTTCTTGCTTGGATCAAAGGCAAAGAGACATATAAACCAAACTTGTGGCCGCTGAATCTAGAAAAAAATCGTGTTCCTCACTTAATGGTTAATAAGCAAACAGCATTGAAACTGGGTAAGGTAATCCTATCTGCTACTCAGGACCTGAGACTCTTATCTGTAGTTAACTCTAGAAAACAGGAAGTGGGGCTGTAGCTCAAGGATAGGGGTTATAGTCTTCTGCTGAAGTGTTCAGGGACAGGGCCGAGGCCTATGAACTACAAAAAAAAAGAAAAGAAAAGAAAAGAAAGTTTTAAATAGATGCAAAACAGCACAATATTTAGATTATTTCTCAAAAATAAAAGAAAGGCAGCTATTCCTCAATGTATAAACAAAACAGTATTTAAAAAAAACAGCTGCAGGTATACTATAGGTAGTACTCAGCTTAAAACTGTAGCAATACATAGATGGGAAATTTCAATAAATATTTCCTGTGATATAAAAAGAGAACTAAAACACAGAAAAACCTTATTGGTCATTGTAAAATATCATTTTCTTAATATGTTAGGGAGAAAAGCATATATTTCTCACAAATCAATTTCCACTTTTATATATTTTTTTAATCAAAAAGCATATTTTATTAATTATTAGCAATCAGGCTTTTATGCACTCATAGCAAATCACTAATAAAGCATGTCACATCAAACACACACATATGTTATTTGTGTATATATAACAAATATATATGTTATGTGAAATTTCAGTATTCACCATTGTGTAGAAAATGATTAAATGAGTAATGGCTTGCCTGACAAAAAATATTCTAGTAAGTAGGTGTATAACACAAATATTCAGCAAAATCTTAAGCAAGGGCTGGGAGTTTGGCTTACTGGCAGAATGCTTGCCTAACACACAAAGACCAGGTTTCGATTCATAGGTACCACATATATAGAAAAGGTGGAAGTGGTGCTGTGGCTCAAGTGGTAGAGCTAGCCTTGAGAAAACCCAAGGACAGTTCCCAGGCCCTGAGTTCTAGCCCCAGGACTGGCAAAAGCATTATTAAACAAAATACAATAATATTTATACAGTCAAATTTATAAGGAATGTATTATTATGAATATTTTTTCACCTCCTGGTAAATTATTGGAAAATAGGGAAAGTGCTATTTATTCAGATATATAAGCTTATTTCACTTAGCACAGTGTTTTATTGAAGTTATACATATTAGTGGAGTCATAAATTCTTCTAGAAGTGAGTAAAGTTATCCAGGTGTATGAAATCTATCACCAGAAGGATGACAATTGTATATAATTTTATGGCATATTTGAGAGAGTTTGGTGTAAGTGTTGAGGCAATGGCCTCTTAAGTGGTAGTAAGAAACAAAGAAACAGCATCTGATCTACTACCTGACATTTAGTAGCATGGAAAAAGGGGTTAAGGATATACCTACAGATGTATGTTATACCGATATTGCCACAGTTTAACAAATTATAATGAATTTTGGCAAATAATACTAATATTACCACCCATTAATAAAGTAATAAAAATCAGTCTATGAATATTTCACCTATAGTCTGCCCTTGGTTTACGAAATGGCATTCTTCCAAAATAGGACTTAGTGTCTTCCTTTTTAAACGAATGTTTAATTGATTCCTATTCCCATTAGTGTATTGGTGGTGTTTAATGTTGATCATTAGACAAAATAGTGGTTTCTTTGCAACCCTGAAACATCTGACTGGTTTCCTGTGGTAAGGGTATCTCATTTTTTTTTCGGGTCCGGGAGGTCTGCAGCCTAGGTAAAAACTGCAGCCTCGTTTATTGTCAACTCCAGGCTTATATCCCTTCTTGAAACCGGGGAACTTCCAGGTGTTACATTCATATGGTAAATCTCAGGTCATTTAAACAGAATAAGGCCAGAAAACACTAAGACAATAAAGCCATTGTCTGATGCAAATCAAAGTACAGTTTGATTCCACTCTGGCTCCTAACACCATGGTTTGACCCATTGATCACCCTTCCTGAGGGAATCTTCCTAAACTTCTTAACATAAATATGAAAGCCGATACCCCAGCCCTCTCAAATGATAGATGCCTGAAAGGGTTACTCGAACAATAGGCTTGGAGAACCAGACTAGTACCATAAACTCAGAAAACGCTTTGAAACTTCCAGCTAGGGGAGGCCCTGGCCTCTACCCATTACTGCTACATAAGTCCCCCACTCCTGCCCTTATTACACTAAGATTTATGACTCGACTCATCACAAGTCGCTATTGTATCCCTCTTCAACTCTCCGTGAAAGTTGATCCGATCTGTTGAGGTTATTTTATGCTCTCATGACTCAGTTTCTTTTTTTTTCTTTTTGCCAGTCTTTGGGCTTGAACTTAGAGTCTGGACACTGTCCTTGGACACTTTTTTGCTCAAGGCTAGCGCCATGTCACTTGAACCACAACACTACTTCTGTTTGTGGTACCAAGGAAAAGAACTCAGGGCTTCGTGCATGCTAGGCCTGCACTCTACCAGTGGGCTACACTGCTGGCTCCTCAACTTAGTTTCTGAATACACCATACCTCAATTTCGGACAGTTTTGGAGGTTAGTAGATGATATGAGTGTCATCATTTTATTTGTCTAGGCTGCCTTTGAGCCATGATCCTTAAATCTCAAACTCAGCCATCATAGGTGGGTACACAGTTTCTTGGCCATGTACATCTGGTTTCCCTTACCTTTTCCACTCATGACCAGCACACCTAACACTTGAGCCATACCTCCATCTCTGGCTTTTTTTTTGCATTTTTTATTGTAATTAGCAAAAGGGTTACATTATATTTGCCAGATAGAAGGTGCATTAATTCACATACATTGATAGCCTTTTACATGTCTTGGTTCCCGTTTCCCTCCCCCCCCCCACACCTCCTACCCGTCTTGATTTTCCCCCCTTCCCTATCAAATTTGAAATATCCAAATACAAATAAATTCAATATATCAGATAACAAAGTGAGATACTATACCAATATGAGATAACCAAGGGACAGCAAAGGAGATGAGAGACAACATAGTACATTAAGGACAACAATCATTCATTATATGCCTTTTGTTTCACTATCCTGGAGGTCCTTTCAATTAGTTTCACATTATATGTCCTTATGTATCAAGATTTTGCTCTATTGCAAATCTCTGCTAGTAGAGCCAAAGGTTTCTACTGATTATGACAAATGAGGGAAACCATTGAGCCTAAGTTCCTTTGAGTCTGGCTTACTTCACTTAATATGATTTTTTCTAAGTCTTTCCATTTCCTAACAAATGGGGCAATGTCATTCTTTCTGACAGCAGCATAGAATTCCATTGTGTACAAATACCACAACTTGTTGATCCACTCATCAACTGAGGGACATCTAGGTTGGTTCCATATCTTTGCTATGGTGAATAGTGCTGCAATGAACATGGATGTGCTAGTGGGTTTAGTATGTCCTTGTTTCTAGGTGGTTGGGTAAATGCCAAGTAGTGGAATTGCTGGGTCATAGGGGAGTTCTATGTTTAGCCTTTTGAGGCACTGCCACACTGCTTTCCACAGTGGTTGAACGAGTTTGCACTCCCACCAACGGTGTAGTAGTGATCCCTCCTGGCCACATCCCCTCCAGCATCTGTTGTCATTCGTTTTCCTGATCCTGGCCATTCTAGCTGGAGTGAGGTGGAATCGTAGAGTTGTTTTGATTTGCATTTCTTTTATGACCAGAGATGTTGAGCATTTCTTCATATGTCTATAGGCCATTTTTGTTTCTTCTTCAGAGAAGACTCTAAGTCTTTGGCCCATTTTTTTAATGGGATGGTTGTTACTTTGGAGGTTAGTTTTGGAGTGATTCAATTTTTTGAGTTGTTGATATATTTTAGATATGAGGCCTTTGTCCGTTGTTTGGTTAGTGAAGATCTTCTCCACTCTGTAGGCTTCCTGATTAGTTTACTAGCTATGTCCTTTGCCATACAAAAGCTCTGCAGTTTAATACAGTCCCACTTATCCAGCCTTTCTCTGATTTGTTGTGATTCTTGGTCCTTATTAAGAAACTTTCGACCTGTGCCAAGGAGGCCTAGTGTATCTCCTATTTCTTCCTGTAGAGTTTTCAGTGTGTCAGCTTTTACCTCCAGGTCTTTGATCCATTTGGAGTTAATTCTAGTGCAAGGTGAAAAAGAAGGATCCAGCTTTATTTTTCTGCAGGTGCTTAACCAGCATAACTTGTTGAAGAGGCTGTCTTTCTTCCATTCTATTTTTTTGGCTCCCTTGTCAAAGATTAGGTGGCCATAGGTCTGTGGTTTAATATCTGGGTCCTCAGTTCTATTCCATTGGTCTTCAGGCCTGTTCTTCTGCCAGTACCAAGCTGTTTTGAGAATTATAGCTCTGTAATAGAGTCTAAAGTTTAAAATTGAAATTCCTCCTGCGCTGTTCTTTCTGCTAAGAAGTGTTTTTGCTATACGGGGTCTTTTATTATTCCATATGAAATTTTGGATTGCCTCTTCTATTTCTTTAAAGAATGACATTGGGATATTGATGGGTATTGCATTAAATTTGTAGATAGCATTTGCCAGGATTGTCATTTTCACAATGTTGATTCTTCCAATCCAGGAGCATGGGAGGTTTTTCCATTTCCTTAGTTCTGCTTTAATTTCCTTTTTTAGGGTTTTAAAGTTTTCGTCAAAAAGGTCCTTTACATTCTTAGTTAAGCTAATTCCTAGGTACTTTATTTTGTTTGAGGCTATTGTGAAAGGAGTTTCTTTCCTGATTATTGCCTCGTTCCTCTCACTGTTGGCATAAAGGAAGGCAGTTTATTTTTGAGGGTTGATTTTATAGCCTGCTACTCTTCCAAAGCTTTGAATCAGCGCAAGGAGCTTGGGAGTAGAGTCTATAGGATTCTTTAAATACAGAATCATGTCATCTGCAAAGAGGGATAGTTTTATTTCCTCTTTCCCTACTTGGATCCCCTTTATGCTTGCTTCTTGCCTTATTGCACTGGCTAGGAATTCTAGTACTATGTTAAAGAGTAGTGGAGAGAGTGGGCATCATTGTCTCGTTCCTGATTTTAGAGGAAATGGCTTTAGATTTTCACCATTAAGTGTAATACTAGCAGTAGGTTTCTCATACACAGCCTTTATTACATTGAGGAATGTTCCATGGATTCCTAGTTTCTCCAGAGCTTTTAACATAAAGGGGTGTTGGATCTTGTAAAATGCCTTTTCCGCGTCTATTGAGACAATCATGTGATTTTTGTCCTTGCTCCTGTTGACGTGTTGAATTATATTAATTGATTTGTGTATGTTGAACGAGCTTTGCCTCCCTGTGATGAATCCAGTTTGATCATAGTGTATAACTTTTTTGATGAGTTGTTTAGACGGTTGGCCAGTATTTTGTTGAGAAGTTTTGCATCGATGTTCATCAAAGATATAGGTCTATAGTTCTCTTTCTTTGATGAATCTCTGTCTGGTGTGGGGATGTGGGTTATACTGGCTTCATAGAATGAGTTTGGTAAGGAACCTTCATTTTCAATTTCGTTGAAGAGCTTGAGGAGTATTGGTGTGAGCTCTGCTTTGAAGACCTTATAGAATTTAGCTGTGAATCCATCTGGCCCTGGGCTTTTCTTAGGTGGAAGTTCTCTAATTGCCATTTCTATTTCACAGCTTGAAACAGGCCTGTTGAGTTGGCTTAGTTCTTCTTGGTTCAGCGTGGGTATGTTAATATTGGCTAGGAATTCATCCATTTCTGCTAGATTCTCAAATTTGTTGGCATAAAAATTTGAGAAGTATTCCCTCATGATATTCTGGATCTTGGTATTTTCTTTCGTGATGTTACCAATTTCATCTGCGATTTTGTTTATTTTGATATGCTCTCTTCTTTTTTTGGTAAGATTTGCTAAGGGCTTGTCAATTTTCTTAATTCTTTCAAAGAACCAACTCCTTGTTTTGTTGATTCTTTCTATAGTTTTTTTGGATTCCAAATCATTTAATTCTGCTTTGATTTTAATAATTTGCTTTCCTCTACTGGGATTACGGTTGGTTTGTTGCTCTTTTTCCAGGAGCTTAAGGTGAGACATTAACTTGTTGGTTTGCAATTTTTCCAACTTGTTGTTGTAGGCACTCAGCGCTATAAATTTTCCTCTGAGTACTGCCTTTGCTGTGTCCCAAAGGAGTTGGTATTTAGTGTGCTCCTTACTGTTAAATTTCATAAACTGTTGGATATCTGTTCTGATCTCTTCGATGACCCATTGGTGATTCAACAAAGTGTTGTTCAGTCTCCATGAGTTACAGGGTTTTCGTTGGTGGAGATGTGTGTTCAGTTCCAGTTTGATGCCTTTGTGGTCTGAGAGTGTGCATGGAATAATCTCTGTGTTTCTGAATCTGTCCAGGTTTTTTTTATGGCCTAAGATGTGATCTATTTTGGAAAATGTTCCATATGCTGCTGAGAGAAACGTATATTGTGTTGTTGCTGGGTGGAATATTCTGCAGATGTCTGTTAGATCTAGTTGGTCTATAGAGTTGTTCAGTTCTAAGGTTTCTCTGTTGAGTTTTTGCCTTGTTGATCTGTCCATAGGTAAGAGTGGTGTGTTAAAGTCCCCGACAATCACTGTATTTCGATCTATGTATGGTTTCAGTGTAAGTAAAGTTTGCTTGATGAAGTTTGGAGCTCCGGGATTGGGTGTGTAAATATTTAAGATCGTTATGTCTTCCTGGAGGAAAGATCCCTTTAGTAGTATGTAGTAACCTTCCTTGTCTTTTCTTACTAATTTTGGTTTGAAGTCTATTTTATCTGATATAAGGATGGCAACTCCAGCCTTTTTATGGGGGCCGTTATCTTGATAGAGTTTATTCTAACCTCTCACTTTCAAAAGATGCTTGTGTTTTTGGGTAAGATGTGTCTCTTGAAGACAGCAGAACGATGGCTCTTGCTTTTTGATCCAACTAGACAGCCTATGCCGTTTAATTGGAGAGTTGAGTCCATTGATATTGAGAGTTAGGATTGAGAGATATTTATTAGGTCCTACCATTTTTAAAAGCTTTTTTTGGGGCCTGTGTCTTGACAGTTCTTGTGGTCCTTAGGTGGTTTGCTGTGTAGGTGCCGTTTCTTTCCCTATATTGCATTTATTTTGGTTTTCTATGTATAGAGCATCTTTCAGAATTCTCTGTAGTGTTGGTTTTGTTGCAACATACTGTTGCAGCTTTTCCCTGGAATGGAATGTTTTTATTGTTCCCTCAGTTATGAATGAGAGCTTAGCTGGGTACAGTATTCTTTGTTGGTAGTTATTTGACTTAAGGCATGACATATATGCTTCCAGTCAGTTCTTGCTTGCATGGTCTCTGCTGAGAAATCTGGGGTTATTCTGATTGGTTTTCCTTTATAGGTTACTGAACTCTTTTCCCTGGCTGCCTTTAGGATCCTTTTTTTGGTTTCTACTGATCCAGTTCGGATTAAGATGTGGCGGTGAGATGTTCTTTTCTGGTCAGGTCTGTTTGGGGTTCTAAAAGCTTCTCGTATCTGGATGGGCCTGCCTTTCTCGATATTTGGGAAATTCTCTGAGATGATTCCCTGAAGTATATTTCCCATACCATTGACCTCTTTCTCCAGACCCTCCTCAATACCAATTAGTCTTAAATTAGGCTTCCTAATTGTATCTTGGACCTCCTGAAGCGCTCTCTCATTTTTCCTAGATTTGGATTGACTCATTTTCTTTTCTTTTTCTATAATAACTAAATTATCTTTAGCCCCAGAAATTCTCTCCTCTGCATTGTCTAACCTGCTATCAAAGCTATCTACTTTATTTTTCATCTCCATTGCTACTAATTGCTCATTTTTGATGCCTTCCATCTCTTCTTTTACATAAAGTATGGATTTCTTTATCTCCTTGATTTCCATTTGAGTAGTTAGCTCAGTAGCTTTATTTTCTTTGAACATTTGCTGTAGTTCGGTCACCTTTTTATTTGTTGATTCTATGAATTCATCCATCTTTCTTTGAACAGCCTTTATTATGGCCTCCTTTATGGCTTCTTCTTTTTCACTTATCACCTTGTTTATGGTTTCCTCTTGTTCAGCTATGGCTTCCTCCCTTACCTCTTTCTTTATATTTTCACATTTTTCATTAATGATGTTTATCAATTGCATTTGTACAGTGTTGGGGACCGACTGTGGGATCAATGACCTTGGACCTGACCTTGGACCTACACAATGGTATACACAAGGAAGTAACTCTTATCATGATGACTTTAAGCTATGTCAATCAGTTCTTATCATGATGACTTTAAGCAATGTTAATCCTTTCTCAATTATCCTATATATGATTTGTTTACTATTTTGTATGAATGTAGCCTCTGGCAGTTCCCTAGTTTTAAGAAGAGTATTTAAGGTCGGAACTTAAAATAAACGACACAGTCTTAGGCAGCAGTCTGGAGCTCACAGACTTCTTGGACCGCTGACTTGGGCTGTAGTCCTCCCGAACTCCATCTGTTTGTCTCTCTTCTATTTTTTCCTAGTCCTTGCCCCTATTTCAGGAATCCCAATCTACGAACCCTGGTTTGCTGCCGGCTGGCTCCGGCAACTGGCGCCCGAACAGGGACCCTGAAAATCTGGGACGAAGGCGAAGGACCCCCCCTGTGGTGAGTAACACGTCGTAGGACCATTAGGAGAGTGTATAGTCAGGAGAAAAAATTATGGGTCAAGTTAATAGCTATATGTCATATTTACCGTTCTTAACAGGCCTACTTGAAGCCCACGGAATGTGGTTGGAAAAAGGGGTGCCTCAGAGCTTCCTACAGTTTCTCGAGGAGGCATGCCCGAGGTCTATAGAGGAGGAATTCCAAAAAGCCTGGCAGCAGATAGGAAAAAGAATTAAAGATTATTATAATGTATATGGCCCCGAAAAGACCCCAGTAGAGGCTATTGATGTATGGAATTTAGTAAGTGAAGGCATAGATCCTCAACATGAGAATGCTGAACTTGAATTAAGGGAATTTTATGAATTAAAGGACCCTTCTGAAAAACCTGAGGCTGAGCCATATGCCGCAGCCCAAGAGAGTCTAAGTGAGATCTTGAAAATGGAACAACAACCAGTAGATATTGAGTATCAGAATTCAAATTTGAATATGAGGGAGGAAAGTTATGATGAGCTGATGGAGGACCGGATAGCTACGATAGAAAAGAGGTTAGAAGAAATCCTACATCTACTATATAAAATGGGGAAAGAGCAGAGAGCCCCCCCAGAAGTAGGAAGGAGATATGACCCTCAGGCCACTATGGTTTCTGATTCTAAATCCTACCTCTCACACCCACCGCCTCAGGCTGCAGCCTTACGGCCCCAATCGCTTTTTCAACCTTTCAAGCCTAAAAGCCCTAGCAACAAATCCCTTTTAACAGGCACTACAACCAGGCACAGTGCATCGCAATTAAACCTGGCTCAGGCTGCTAGAGAGAGGGAAGATATTTCAGAGCCTCGATGCTTCCCTAATTTAGTTGATCAGGATGAACAAGTATACCATCAACCTGTTACTGTTAAACTATTGCAGGATTTAAAGAGTGCCTGCTCCCAATATGGGCCAACTGCCCCTTTTACTCAAGTAATATTAGAGGCCGCGTGTGCTGGTATTGTATGCCCAAATGACTGGAAGCGGCTTGCCAGAGCATGCCTTAGTGCGGGAGAGTACTTATTATGGGAGACAGAGTTCACTGCACAGTGTCGGGCTAAAATTGAAACAAATAGGTCTAAGAACCTACACTTTTGATCAGTTGTTAGGAGAGGGAATCTATAAAAACACCGAAGATCACTTGGGTTATGCAAAGGAAGCCTATTTACAAATAAATGCTGCGGCGAAAGAGGCTTGGAAAAGGTTACGTAATTCCAATCGTACAAAAAATTTAGTAGAAGTTAAACAGGGACCGAATGAACCTTATCTAGAGTTTTTGTCTCGATTAATGGAGACTGCAGACCACCTAGTACAAGATGAGAACGCAAGGAAGATTATAGTTAGACACACAGCCTATGAAAATGCCAACGCCGCCTGTCAGGCGGCTATCAGACCCCATAGGAATAAGGGAGGAATCACGGACTTTATTTCACTGTGTGCTGATATTGGACCCTCCCATGTACAAGGCCTTACTTTAGCCGCTGCTCCTCAAGGAAAGACTGCTACTGCATTTCTAAAATATAGAGGCCAGAGGCCAGAGGCCCGGGCTGCTAGACCCCCAGGGCGTTGCTTCTCTTGTGGACAAATAGGACATTGGATGACGCAATGCCCACGCCAGGCCAGGTTAAAGAGAGAAAAATTACCTGGCACATGTCCATGCTGTGGTAAAGGGAAGCACTGGGCTAAAGATTGCAGGTCAAGAACAGATCGCAATGGCCGCCCGTTTTCGGGAAACTGGAGAAGGGGCCAGCCTCTGGCCCCGCAAAACCATGGGGCAGTCCCTCCCTCTTCTCGGCCACAGGTAAACCTTCTAACAACCCCCCCAAATCAGTCTCCAGCCTCTTCCGTGCCACCCCAGGCAGCGCAGGATTGGACCTCTGTTCCTCCACCTGCTCAGTATTGACCCCAGAGATGGGGACACAAGCTCTCCCCACGGGGGTCTTCGGTCCCCTTCCCCCGGGAGTGGCTGGATTGCTGTTAGGGCGAAGTAGCTCAGCCCTTAAAGGGATACAGATTACACCTGGCAAAATTGACCAGGATTTCACTGGAGAAATCAAAGTTATGGCCTCTGCCCTGAAACACGTAGTATCAATCCCAGCCGGTCAAAAATTAGCACAACTAATACTTGTCCCTTTATCTCATGGGGAGACTGCTAATTCTTCTGCCCCATGCGGACAGAGAGGATTTGGATCCTCTGATATCTATTGGGTACAAAGCATAAAACAAGAGAGGCCTGAGATGACTATATTTATACAAGAAAAACCCTTTAAAGGAATATTAGACACAGGAGCGGATGTGTCTGTAATATCTAAAAAGCATTGGCCAGCCCAATGGCCCCTGACAACCTCTATGACTTCCCTACAGGGTATTGGGCAAGCAACTGACCCACAGCAGAGCAGTGCGATCCTTGTTTGGAGAGATGAGGAAGGGCACTCTGGTCATTTTCAGGCATTTGTCTTGGATCATCTGCCAATTAATTTATGGGGTCGTGATATCATGGAAAAAATGGGAGTGTATATGTTTAGTCCTAGTGCTGCGGTCACTAAGCAGTTACTTGATCAAGGCCTCCTCCCCTTTAGGGGACTAGGCCGAGCAGCACAGGGGGAGCTAGAGCCACTCCAACCCCAGTCTCATCCCCCGAGGCAAGGATTAGGGTATTCTTTAACGGGGGCTGTTGTTTGTCCTGCCCCTCATGCTGATCCCATAAATTGGCTCTCGGAAGAACCGGTATGGGTCGAACAGTGGCCTCTTTCTCTAGAAAAGATCATTGCAGTTCAGCAGCTGGTACAGGAACAGATAGACTTGGGACATGTGGCCCCTTCTAACTCTCCATGGAATTCCCCAATTTTTGTTATAAAGAAAAAGTCAGGTAAATGGAGGCTGTTACAGGATCTGAGAAAGATAAATGCAACTATGGAACTGATGGGAGCCTTACAGCCCGGCTTGCCTTCCCCCATGGCAATCCCAAAGGATACTTATAAGATTATTATAGATTTGAAGGATTGTTTCTATACTATACCCCTGGCGCCTCAAGACTGTAAGCACTTTGCCTTCAGCGTCCCCTCTGTTAATTTTAAAGAACCCATGAAGCGATATCATTGGCTTGTGCTCCCACAGGGCATGGCAAATAGCCCAACTTTATGTCAAAGTTTTGTAGCTAGAGCCATTTCTTCCACCCGTGAAAAATTCTCTTCTGTTTATATTGTTCATTATATGGACGACATCTTGTTGGCTTGTTCTGACCCTACCGTCGTACGACAAGCCTTTGGACAACTAAAGCAAGATCTGAGCCGCTTTGGCCTTATAATAGCAGCTGAAAAGGTTCAGGAACATCCCCCTTTTACGTATTTAGGCCATATATTAGGCCCACACTATTTTAAAAGCCAAAAAATACAATTAAAAACTTCACACTTAAGAACTCTTCATGATTTTCAGCAATTTTTAGGAGATATAAATTGGCTTCGGCCTTATTTAAAGCTGTCCACTGGAGAGTTAAAACCCCTCTTTGATCTCTTAAAAGGAGATACCAACCCTACATCCTTGCGCAATTTAAATCCCGACGCCGAGAGGGCCATCCAAATCGTAGAAAAGGCAATTTCCCAGCAACAAGTGAACTATTGTGACTACTCTAAACCATGGGGAGTTTACATTTTAGCTACTTCTCACTCCCCAACTGCTGTATTGTGGCAGGATGGCCAACTTTTATGGCTTTATCTACCATCAACACCCGGCAAAGTGCTGACCCCCTACTACGAATTGGTAGCTAATCTGATACATATGTGCCGAGTGGATTCCCGTAAATATTTAGGTCAGGAACCTCATTTTATCTGTGTCCCATATAATTCACAACAACAAGATTGGCTATTCGCCCATTGCGATTCTTGGGCCATTGCTTGGGCCAATTATACGGGAAAAATTTTGCATCACTACCCATCTAACAAACTCCTCCAATTTGCTGCGTGTCATACGTTCCTATTTCCTTCCATAGTACGGGCCTCGCCTTTATCTTCTGCCGCTTTAGTATTTACAGACGGATCCTCTAATGGAACGGCTGCTTTGACCATTAATGGGAAAACTCAATCTTGGGTTACGGGTTTTTCCTCCGCCCAAGAGGTAGAGTTAGAGGCTGTTTTACAAGCACTCGTCCTGTTACAAGACGAGCCCTTTAACTTATACTCAGACAGCCAATATGTAATTCGTGCTCTTCAAGGCATAGAAACTGTTCCCTTTATTGGAACTATTAACTCCAATATCCAGACCCAATTTCGCCAAGTACAAACTTTGCTTTGTTCTCGCAACCACCCCTGTTTTTTTGGCTTCATTCGAGCTCACACTAATCTTCCTGGCCCTTTAAGTGACGGTAACGCAGTTACTGATTCTGCCACCAGAGTTTATTTAACTCAAGTCGAACTTGCTAAGCAGTCACATGCCATCCATCATCAAAACAGCCGAGCCTTGCGCCGACAGTTTAAATTATCTAGAGAAGCGGCACGTCAAATAGTTAAAACTTGCTCCAACTGTGTGCCCTTCTCACCAGCTCCTCATTTAGGTATAAATCCACGAGGACTGCTTTCTAATCACATTTGGCAGATGGATGTCACACATGTTCCATCATTTGGCCGATTAAAATATGTTCATGTTACTGTAGATACTTATTCTAATTTTATCCTAGCCACCCCCCTTGCTGGGGAAGCTACTAAACATTGTATTTCTCACTGCATTCGATGTTTTGCTGTGATGGGGATTCCCTCGCAAATAAAAACAGATAATGGCCCTGGCTATGCAGGCCAAGCATTTCAATCCTTCTGCCATTCTTATAATATCACTCATATTACAGGCATTCCTTACAATCCTCAAGGTCAAGGCATCGTGGAGAGAGCTAATGGATTATTAAAACATCAAATTGCTAAAATACAGAAAGGAGAGTCATATCCCGCTACCCCTGTGAATATACTTAATCATGCTTTATTTGTTTTAAATTTTTTGAATCTGGATTCAAATAATTTATCTGCTGCTCAGCGATTCTGGGAAAAAAGATAGCAGCGTCCTTTTGCCTTAGTAAAATGGAAGGATCCCCTAACTGGTGCTTGGCACGGACCAGATCCTGTTTTAACCTGGGGTAGAGGGCATGTATGTGTTTTCTCACAGGAAGAAAATGATGCCCGCTGGCTGCCCGAACGCTATGTTCAGATTGTAGAGAGTGACAGTGGTCATCCAAGCAGCGACCCACTGGACCTTCACCCCCAACCCTCCAGTAATGCATCCAGTAATGCGGAAAAGACCTGAATTCATGTTTTTGTGTTAAGTGTAAAAGTCTCTGTTTCTTTGTCTTGTTCATGTTACATATTTTTTCTTGTCCAGTTTTGTCTTTGAAATTGGTACCAGTTTTAAATATGGATCCTTATGTTTTTTCTAAAGTTTTGTTTTGAACCTGGTTCTCACCTGCAAGAGTAAAATTGGCAAAGCTCTCTTGACACAAACTTCCGGAAAATGAATGGCCAATATTAATTTTGTGCACTTTAAAATCTTTGAGTATGAATGTGTGTGAATGAGTGAGTGAACATGTTCAAGGTTTAATCAAGAAAATCATTTAGGTTTGAATTATTGCATTGTTTTAAAGAAGGGGGAGAATGGAACATTAGCAAAAAAAAAATGTACTTGATGATTGTATGACAGCTCTTAAGTCCCATTAAGAAGGTCGAATCAGTAGATTGGAGAGAGAACTCCGAGATCATCAAGGGAGGCACTTGTAGCAGAGAAAAGAGCCTCAAGAACCTACTAGTAAGGTCCCAGAACAGCAGAGACTGATCACGTTGAAAACGACTGCAGCTTCTGAAGAATGAGGAATTGCCAGCACTTCAGATCCACCAACAGCCAATATCAAGCCAACTCCTGTTGTTTCGACTCCAAGTAAAGTGACAACTGAAGCTATGGCTGGGAACAAATCAACACCTGTGGCCAGTCGCCGTCCAAAGGTCACATCTGCAACAGTCACCAATCGAACAACTCCGCAGATCTAAGCCCCAGATGGATGAATTCCCCCCCCCCCGAGAGGAATCGCAGTCAAGGATGGGATAAGAGGGGACGCTCTCTGACCAACCTAAGACAGGGCCTTCAGCTTGATCTGAAGAAGTTCCCCATGACGGGTAAGGCAGAGTCAGCGATCCACCCAACCTAAGACAATCAAGTCCGCATCTTTTAAAAGAAAGACGGGGGAGATGTTGGGGACCGACTGTGGGATCAATGACCTTGGACCTGACCTTGGACCTACACAACGGTATACACAAGGAAGTAACTCTTATCATGATGACTTTAAGCTATGTCAATCAGTTCTTATCATGATGACTTTAAGCAATGTTAATCCTTTCTCAATTATCCTATATGTGATTTGTTTACTATTTTGTATGAATGTAGCCTCTGGCAGTTCCCTAGTGTTAAGAAGAGTATTTAAGGTCGGAACTTAAAATAAACGACACAGTCTTAGGCAGCAGTCTGGAGCTCACAGACTTCTTGGACCGCTGACTTGGGCTGTAGTCCTCCCGAACTCCATCTGTTTGTCTCTCTTCTATTTTTTCCTAGTCCTTGCCCCTATTTCAGGAATCCCAATCTACGAACCCTGGTTTGCTGCCAGCTGGCTCCGGCAGTACAGCACTTGGAAGACTCTCCTCTAGGTTTGCCAGTGACTGTTCCAGTGGCTGTTTATATTGGGTGGGGGAGGTGGGAGATGTTGTTTCTTGATTTGACATTTTTCTTGAGTTTCTTGTTCTGCCCATTTGAAAATGGGAGCAAGATTAATACTAGACACTATTATAGTTTTTCAGATGTAACCAACCTAGACCTCTGTAGCTGGCAGACTCTAGATGTTCATAAGTTTTGATTGGTGTTATCACTCTTTCTTTTTGTACAGTTACCGAGTAGTCTAATTATTCACTGATAAGCGATTTATATCTAAAACAATAAGCCTCTCAATCCAATCTCTATTGTCTTTAAGTCCCTCTGAGCCTAGAGAATAATTAAACACCTAGATATACAATGTTGCTCATCAGCCATCAAGTGTAGATCCATGCAGTATAAGGGTTCAAAGAGGAGCAGAGGTCCAGAGATAGAAAAATAGAATGAGAGAGGTCAGGGGGTAAGTAGGTAGAGTATTTGAGTTCAAAGTTTGGAAAGTATTAGAATAAAACTTATGTGGTGCTGCGCGACTAGCTCTTAGCCCAACCATTGGCCTCACAGTGGACCAGGATTGGATCTGCGAGCTTCCGTCTGAGCGCTGTTGGCGGACGTTTTCCTGTGCTGCTTCCAGGGGCGGCCCCAAGCCAAGAGTCTGGGGATTGAGAGTTTCAGGAGCTCTAGGCAGGACCAGCAGGAGGCCCCTCTGTTCCCAGGGGCGGGGCCCAGCTGGGGACTTGGGCTCCAAGGGTGGAGCCGTGCCTTTTTGGTTCTCAGAAAGGGAGCTTGTCTGCTGGTCGGCCCTCCAGATCCCTGCTGTGTTTCCGCTGCTGTGTCAGAGTCTGTGACTGGGGGGGGGGCCCTCGGTGATGTCTTGCTCAGGATTCCCAGCTGGAGGATGCCCCGCTTGAGAATTGAGGGGGGGCAGATGCTGGCTCCTATATACCCGCATCCCCTACCCACTGTTGTAGGGTAGGGTCTCAGAGCCTTCCACTCTCCAGAACCAGTGCCCTGGGTGAGGAGCCTGGTGGGCGGGTGGGAGCTGGGACATCTCCACCTCCTCTGGTGGGGTGCTGAGTCTTAGGGTCCGCTCGCTTGTCAGTCTCCAGTCAGAGGGCTGGGGGTTGAGCCCGTTGGGCGGGTGGGAGTTGGGACAGCCCCGCCTCCCTTGATGGGGTGCTGGGTCTTATGGGTAGCCTGCCTGTCAATCTCGAGTCAATGGCCTGAGGGAGGGGGCTGTTGAGGGAAGGGACAGGCTTCTAAATTCCTTGCCCCCCTGCTCCAACCAGTGTTTCTCGGGCGGGGTGTTGGTGTCTGAATTAAGTTCTATTGCTTGGCACCCGCTCTGCTTTCCCGATGTGTTTGGGGATGCGCTGTATTACTCACGCCTCTGCGTCCGTCTGGTGGTGCTCCACAGTGGTGGGGAGTCTTTCCCTCCCCTCGGGTCTCTGCTGCCGCCTGTGTTCTGCGTCTGGGCTCCGCTGCTTTCGCCCTTCGCTGGCGCGGTTCTGTGCTGGTTTCTGCAGCCGTTGGGCTCCCAGCCTGGCGCCCTCCACTGCCGCCGCTTTTTCGTGGATTAGAACCGGTGCCTGCCCCCGCTTTCCCCGCGTGGAGCAGGTGCCCGCTCAAGCTGCTTTTCGTGGCTTGGTCGGGCACCAGCTGCTGCTTGTGGCGGCTTTCCGCGGGTTTGGACGAGAGGTAGGGGAGGGGTCCTCCCGTTCCGAATTCTTTGAGAAAGTTGGATGTGAGCTTTATCTGGATTTCTTTTCCGGTTTGAGTCCTTCTCCGTTGCTTTTTGAGTTTGTTGTTGTGGATTTCTTTAGGTAGTTGGCTCATGGGACTCCCTTGTTCTCTCTTTTTGTCAGAGAAAGGTAGGCAGCATCCCTATTGTCTCGGCGCCATCTTCCTTTGTTCCCACATTTATATTTTAAAATATCTAACACTTAGGATGGGAAAGTAAAGTCATTACCTTTACAGTAAGGAATATTTGTATCTCATGTAGGTTTGTGTCTTTTTTCTATGACTCAAACAGCATTGAAACTGGGTACGGTAATCCTATCTGCTACTCAGGACCTGAGACTCTTATCTGTAGTGAACTCTAGAAAACAGGAAGTGCGGCTGTAGCTCAAGGATAGGGGTTATAGTCTTCTGCTGAAGTGTTCAGGGACAGGGCCGAGGCCCATGAACTACAAAAAAAGAAAAGAAAAGAAAAGAAAAGAAAGTTTTAAAAAGATGCAAAACAGCACAATATTTAGATTATTTCTCAAAAATAAAAGAAAGGCAGCTATTCCTCAATGTATAAACAAAACAGTATTTGAAAAAAAACAGCTGCAGGTATACTATAGGTAGTACTCAGCTTAAAACTGTAGCAATACATAGTTGGGTAATTTCAATAAATATTTCCTGTGATATAAAAAGAGAACTAAAACACAGAAAAACATTGTTGGTCATTGTAAAATATCATTTTCTTAATATGTTCGGGAGAAAAGCATATATTTCTCACAAATCAATTTCCACTTTTTATTTTAAAATATCTAACACTTAGGATGGGAAAGTAAAGTCATTACCTTTACAGTAAGGAATATTTGTATCTCATGTGTATTTGTGTCTTTTTTTCTATGGCTCATTTTAGATGCCAGGTAATGGAAAATGTGTTCAAGACCTGCCAGGAAAGTCCACATGAATGTCTTTTGAAGTAGCAGTTGCAAGTAGTATCGAAGTGGATGAAAACGTGAGATTAGCAACAACTTTAAATTTGAGCTCTACACATAATCCAGAGCTGATTAGTAATAACGGTAACAACTTAGGGGTGAGGACTGAGGAGTTCATTAAGTGTCAGAACATGCTTCTGTCTCCTAAGCCTGATGAGATGCATGCTGCATATAGATCTCGTATGTCTCCTGTTCTTAAAAAATCCATCGGATATTCAGAGCATTTTATTCATGATTGTGACAGTCCAAAAGATCTGCAGTATCATAATTCTGTTCTCCCTGCCCAAGAAATACTTCAGGGAGGGAGGAAAACTGCTAAATGTACTATGTATGAAAAATATTGTACTTAACACCGACCATCACTACACATCCGAAAATGTATACAGGAGAGACTCCTCATACATGTAGTGAATGTGAGAAATCTTTCAGTAATGAAATACGCCTTACAATACCTCAGAGCAAATATCCTGAGATATGTGATGCGTACATCAAGTGTGAAAATTAGTTTCTGAGAAGTCAGACCTGACGCTCCAACCTCGATCTCCAAGAGAAGACAAACCTTATGAATATGAGGAACGTAATAAAATTTCTGCCCAGAATTCAGCTCTCAGCACACATCAGAGATCTCACACAGAAGAGAAATCTTATGAATGGGATAAATGTGGGAAGACTTTTAGACTGAAATCATACCTCACTTTGCACCAGAGAAGACACACAGAAGAGAAACATTATGAATTTAATAAATGTGAAAAGTCTTTCACCCAGAAGACACACATTCGAGTTCATCAAATAACACACACAGGAGAGAAATCTTATAAGTGTAATGAATGTGGAAAGTCTTTCCAAGGGAAGGGAAAACTTCGTGTTCATCAGAGAATACACACAGGAGTGAAACCTTATGAATGTAACCAATGTGTAAAGTCTTTCAGACAGAAATCTTCCCTCAAATTGCATCAAAGAACACACACAGGAGAGAAACCTTATGTGTGCAACAAATGTGGAAAGACCTTCAAGTGGAAGTCATATCTTGATGGGCATAATAGAACACACACAGGAGAGAAAACTTATGCATGTAGTGAATGTGGAAAGTCTTTCAAATGGAAGGTAAAACTCCATGTTCATCAGAGAATATACTCAGGAGAAACACCTTATGAGTGTAACATATGTGGAAAGTCCTTCACACAGAAGCCAAACCTCAACATGCATAAGACAATTCAAACAGGAGAAAAACCTTATGAATGTAACCAATGTGGAATGTCTTTCAAATGGAAGTCTTCCCTCAAATTGCATCAGATAACACACACAGGACAGAAACTGTACGAGTGCATCAAATGTGGTAAGACAACAGAATTCACACATATTAGAAACCTTAGGAATATAACCAAAGTTGAAAGTCTTTCGTGCAGTATTCACCCTTCAGGAAGCGTAAGAGAGTTCACACATATGAGAAGCCTTAGCAATGTAATAAATAGGAAAGACTTTTTAGTCTGTGGAAGAAAACTCAGCTTGTGTCACAGAACCAACACAAGATCAAACCCTTAATGAATGTAGCAAATGTTCAGTCTTTTCCCCAGAAGGCACAAGTCAAGATTTATCACTAAACACCCACAGGATAGAATCCTATGAATAAAATGAAAGGGAAATTTTTTTGAAGACCTCATAGTTGAGTTTCCATGATACTACACAGACACAGGATAAAAATCGTTTGAATATAAGAATATGAAAAATCCATCATGAACGCATGACTAAGTATAAAATGCACATAGGAGAGAAAAACCTTATGAATGTTACAAATGTGGAAAGTGTTTGACCTGGAAGGCATACTTCTGTGTTCATCACAAACCTGATTCCCATAGAAGAAAAAAACTAATGAATAGAACAAATGTGCAATGACTTTTAATCAGAAGTCAGTCTTCAGTACATTTCAGAACATACACAATAGAGAAATAGAGAAATTCTGAGTAATGACAAACATTTAGCTATATATAGAATCTCTGTATATGGGAGCATTAGGGTAAGTCTTCTAAACAAAGTCAACCTTCAGCAAGCATTAAGAGCACTCACAGAAGTAATAATAGCATGTAGGAAAACCTTTGTTAGAAACCTCTAAAAGCTGCCTGTGTGGCTTAGTGATAGAGTGCTAACTTATGAAGGATGAAGGCCTGGGTTAGATTCCTCAAAACTACGTGAAAAGAGCAAGCCAGAAGCAGCACTGTGGTTCAAATGGTAGCGTGCTAACCTTGAGCAAAAGTAGCTCAGGCCCTGAGTTCAAATCTAAGGATTGGAGAGAGAGAGAGAGAGAGAGAGAGAGACAGAGAGAGAGAGAGAGAGAGAGAGAGAGAGAGAGAGAGAGAGAGAGAGAGAGAGAGAGAGAGAGAGAGAAGAGAGAGAAAGAGAGAGAAACAGGAACTTCTAAATTTTACAGAGATAGAGAAGGAGAGAGAGAAGGAGACAGAAACTAATTTCTAAACTTTACAGTCTTTCTATTTCCTTACAAA
Organism: Megascapheus bottae; assembly: GCF_031878675.1. Taxonomy (NCBI): domain Eukaryota; kingdom Metazoa; phylum Chordata; class Mammalia; order Rodentia; family Geomyidae; genus Megascapheus; species Megascapheus bottae. The sequence goes on along the minus strand of NW_028327641.1, from coordinate 521,971 downwards.
TTCGTCTATGTCATTCTTTCTGACAGAAGCACAGAATTCCATTGTGTAAAAATACCATATTTGATCTACTCATCAACTGACGGGCATCTGGGTTGGTTCCATACCTTTGCTATAGTAAATAGTGCTGTGATAAATGTTATTGTTCTAGTGAATTTAGTATGTCCTATCTGGACGATTGGCAAGTAGTGAAATTGCTGGATCACAGGAGAGCTCTATGTTTAGTCTTTTTGGGATACTGCCATAGTGCTTTCCATAGTGGTTGAACGAGATTGCAATCCCACCAGCAGTGTGGTAGTGATCCCCCCTGGACACATCCCCTCCAGCATACGTTATTAGATTTCTGGATCTTGGCCATTCTAACTGGAGTGAGGAGGAAAAGGGAAAGAGGAACTGAAACTTTCTCTCCTTACAGATGACATGATTCTGTATTTAAAGAACCCTATAGACTCTACTCCGAAGCTGCTTGAGCTGATATAAAACTTTGGTAAGGTCGCAGGGTATAAAATTAACCCTCAATGTCAACTGCCTTCCTATATGCCAACAAATGAGAGGAATGAGGCAAGAATCAGGATAGCAACTCATTTTGCTATCAAAGAAAATAAAATACCTAGGAATTAACTTATAATGTAAAGCACCTTTTTGATGGAACTATAAACCTGGAGAAGGAAATTAACGCAGAACTGAGGAAATGCAAAAACCTATGCTCCTGGTTTGGAAGAAGTAATATTGTAAAAATGGCAATCTTGATAAGGACTATCTACAAATTCAGTGCAATATTCATCAATATCCCAATGTCATTCTTTAAAGAAACAGAAGAGAAAATCCAAAATTTCACTTGGAATAATAAAAGACCCCTTATAGTCTGTCTTCTTGCATGATACATAATGTTTAATCTCACCTTCTCCACCAAAATCTCACCTTTCTCATTGAGACATAGGTGGCCCTGTTTACTAGCAGCAAAGGCTCAAACGCGCAGTTTAAGGTGTCACCACTGCCTCTGTTACTGAGTAGATCCAAATCTGTCATCGATTCTGAGGTCTGCTTTGGGAGTCTTGGTCACAAGTTGTTCTGTGGCATCTGCTGCCAGCCTGTGACTATTTGCTTCCTTTCCTCCAGCAGCCTACAACAGGGAATGAAGTTCAGGCGCTGATCCTCTCCTTCATATGCAGGGCAGGATGAGCCCAACCCTCCCTCATCTTCCTCTTCCAATTTTTGGGAAAAAATGTGCTGGCAGAAGTCCTCAGGTGTGGGGCATGGCTGATCCACACTTTTAATCCAGGCTGGTCAGGAGGCTGAGATCTGAGTATGGAAGTTCCAAGTCACCTAGAACAGGAAAGTCTGATACATTCTTACTACCAAAAATAAAAACAGCTGGGAATGGAGTTTGGGCTCAAGTGGTAAAGGGCTAGTCTTGAGTACAAATGCTTAGTGCCCAGGCCCTGAGTTCAGGCTCCAGCACTGCTAACAACCTCACTTTAGTGAGATTTTAGCTTTATCCATGTAGGCACATCTCACTGGAATCTTTGCTGGTAGAGATAGTCTTCATAATTTTGTCTCAAGGTAAAGGTCCTCCTGGGGTAGTACACAAAAGGTGTCATGGAGAGAGGAGCCCCACTTGTTCCTGGTTTGAAGATGGCATAGGTCAAGCCAGCATGGAGTTGGCACATCAGTCTTTTTCCTAGCACCACCTACCAGTGAATGTCAAATGACATTGATTGTTGTGGGATTGTGTGATTGAAGTGCCCCATTAAGGGCAGTGTTAGCACATCCAAACTTGGATACCAGGAAGGCTGACATCTCAAAGCTAAGATTTCTGTTGGCTACAGAAATGCTGGTGTGTCTGTTATTCAATAAAAGTTCAGGTGCAAAGATTCTGAAGCTTGATGCCATGTGTTTATTCCATTTAGTAAAATTATTTTAATGCACTGTATAAGTTAAAACATTTGATAAGAGTCAGGGATAGTGAAAACATTGTTCTTGAATTCAGGTGTCTGGCAGGGTAATGGGGGGATGTTGGTGGCTGGGACAATGAAGCTTGAGCTGCTATCAAACCATGGATCATGTTCCTCTTTGTCTGGGAGAAATGACTCCAAAGATGAAATTTGAATGGTGAGGAAAAGATGATGATGTACTCAGGAAATTTCTCCTAAACAAATGCTCATGTGGAAGTGGGATGGGGGCTGGGCATATCTGAGACAGAGCTTAAGGGGGCTTCTCATGGCGTTCAGAACGTTCCTTGCGACTCAGGCATGCAGCAGGGTGTTTTAGATGGCCATTGTGAGATGGATGGAATAAGACTGGAGACAAGATGAATGCTGGGATCCTGCAATGCTCTTGCATGAGTGGCTGGTGGCTCACCTGAAAGAACTAATTATGTCTAAAAAAGAAATCAGGAATTTGTTTTGATTAGATAATACCTGTAATCCGAGGCATATTCAGGATCCTGATCTTAGTATTGTGGTTTAAAACCAACCCAGCAAAGGGAAAAATGCATGAGACTCTTACTCCCAGTTTAGAGCAAGAACAAAGATTGAAGTAGAGCTGTGGCTCAAGAGCTAGAGTGCTACCTTGAGCAAAGAAAAGCTAAGAAAAAGCTCCAGGTCTTGAGTTCAAGGCCAGGAATGAAAGAAGGAAGGTAAAAAAGGGAAGTATGTGAGAAAGGGAAATATATAAATGAAAGAGAGAAGGAACTAGAAATTTAAAACTAGAGAATATTTAAAAGTCATCAGTCCTTCTAAGAAAAGTGTTGGAGTATGGGTTCTATATGTGGTGAACTGGAAGCCCAGCAGTGACTTGTTAACCAAAGAGTCACTATGATGAGCAAAGGATAGAAATCTGCATGAGCCTCTTAGCGGATGGAGTCACAGAAGAGAACCTCAGCTCCCATCTCATAGTTAGAAGTATATAGAGATGGGGAAGTTGGCATCACCTTGATGTCATTGTGTCCATGGAGACTGGAAGCCATGGCTCTGTGAAAGCACAATGTTCTGGTTACTGAGCTGAGAGGCTGAGGAGAGCCAAGTCCTGGCCATGAAGAAATCAGGGTGGCAGCAGAGCAACACTGCTGCAGTGTGTGCCTGCTTGTCTCTTCTTATTCTGTGGTGGATCAGGCCGGAGCGGGTGATAGTAACTGTTTTGTGGTCACAAGCCCTTCACCAAGAGCTTCCTCTGGGATCCTCATAAGCTACAGGGTGGCTGGTGGTGGGATGTGTGTGGGGTGGAAGTGACAGAGGGATGGACACATGGCAAGGTGGGTGAAGAGATGAGAGGAATGATGAAAGCCCAGTTCATTGGTTTCCAAGGTTAATGGGTGGGAGGTAGAGAGGCATGATGGAGGAAAGATGGAGGCAGGGGAAGGTGGTGACAGAGTGAGGCCATCTGTAGTGCCAGCCTGGCCATCATCTGAAGCCCATAGGCAGCTTCCTGATCCCTCACTTTGTCCTGCTCCTTGTGGAGGCAATGTCACGTGTACCCAGAGCTAGGGGTGGGGCAATGTTAGTAGCACCTGGAGAACCATTGGCCTCTACCTGGGTGAGGGGTGGTTATGGCTCCCATGCTGGGTGGCCTGATAGCTATGGAACAGATCTCTCCTTAGCTACCACAGTCAGTGGCTGCTCTCCATCTAGGGTTGTGTCTGATTAGACCAAGAGAGTACCAGGTTCCCTCTCATAGTCCTGGTTCTTTTTCTTTTACAGTCATGAGGCTTGAACTCAGGTCCTGGGTACTGTCCCTGAGATCTTTTGCTCAAGGTTGATGCTCTACCATTTGAACCATAGTGCCATTTCCAACTTTTAGTTTTCATGTGGATCTCTGATATCTCCAGTGCTGTGTCTGCAGGGAGGAACTCATCCCACAGACAGAGCAACCTCTGCCGTGACTGTGACTGCCTACAACCCTCACACCCACTCCTTGCACACCCCTCGACTCCAGCTTTAGCTCCTCTTGGACTGGGTGTCCAGCCTACCCCTTCCTACACTCACAAAGGGTCTACAATTGTCTTCCCAGGGTCCTTTCTTCTGCCAGCCAGAGTACAGACTGTGCACATCTTGACGATCACAGAGCTCAAAGCCAAAGGCTGAGATGCAGAAGGGGGTGACCCAGTAGCTGCACAGGGCCCATGGATCATCCTGTGCATCCCCCAGCCTGTGACTTCCCCCACCCCGTTGGCAGGGAAGCTCCATGCCCACATCCTGATGCCTGGTCCCCTCCAATTCCATTCTCCCTTGGATTTTGCAGACTGTCTACCATCAGGATCTAAAATTCTATTCATCACTTTATGTCCTTATCACTGATTTGCTACTTTGGCAGGATCTCCCCGTGCCTGGAGAGTGGGCATGTCATGTACTCTCTGTGGAGAAGTTGCCCCAGGAGAAGAAATATGCACTTCATGTGAGTGTTGGACAGGGCAGGAGGGCTCCCTAGGATCAGAAGCCACAGGAGGGGTGCAGATGGGGGAATGCTAGGGGCCCCAGGGGAAAGTGGGATTTAGGGCACAGTTGATTCCTTCTGCAGGGTTGACACCGCTTCACAAACCCAACAGAATGAGGTTCACATTACAGATGTCAGAGACAGTGCAGATTGCCAATGGGCGCAAGGGTCACTGTCACCCCCAGATGCTGGCTGCATGCTGGGATGCACGCAGAGATGGTTTCAAGATCAGATAATGAGGATGTTGCAGGGTGTAACCATTCTTTTCAGATGGCTCTCTACCTCTCTTGAGCTTCATCTCTATCTTTGGCTTTTTCTTGGCAGTTAACTGGAAATGAGAGTTTCATGGACTTTCCTTTCTGGACTGGCTTCAAAGAGAAGCTATGCACAGTTTTCAAACCATACCCTACTGAAGAAGGGAAGCTTGATCTGGTGCTTAACTGGGTTGCACTTTGGCTCCGTTTGCTATGCCTCACGGGAGGGGGCTCATCATTGGTAGACTAAGATCTCATGACCTTCAAAGCCAAATGCTACCCGAAAGTTCAGGGTCCCAGCCTATGTGTTGGGCCTGGGTGAATACATTCTCTGTTATGCTGGGTCATCAACCCATGTTTTAAGCTGGAAGTAGGCAGTGCCACATTTGATAAGAACATCTGCCAGAGATTGTCACCTCATGAAAGCAGATTCTAAATTTGTATTCCATTTCCTGTGGTGGAGAAATCCCCTCCAAGTTAGACAGGCTCACATCCACCTGCAGGTCACACTCCTAATGCACCCTTGAGTGTCCTCATGGTATTGGGATCTAAGTTTGTAGGGAATGCTGGTTTAGTCCATGATTTAGCTGGACAAGTGATGACCAACGTGTTGTGGATTAATATGAGAACAATTTAAGAAGCCCTGGAGGAGCATCAACCTGACCCTCTGTGGTGCTATAAATCTGATAGGATGTTCCAGACTGAGAAACAATCACATGGCTTTGTGTTTATCATCCAGACAAGTGAGTGCATGTCTTAGCTGTCAGCCAATACAGAGGAGGACATGAATAAGTGGGTGGAAAGCAAAAGCATCTGTCAAATCCCTGTCTGTAGGCAGGTGGAGAGAACATAGGAAGGTAGATACCATGGCTGTGGTGGGGCCAAAAAAAAGGGTAAAAGAGGGAAAGGAACAAGGTACTGGTAGCTCAAGACTGTCATCCTAGCTACTCAGGAGTTTGAGATCTGAGGATCACAATTCAAAGCCAGCCCAGGACAGAAACTCCATGAGACTCTTATCTGCAATAAACTACTGAATGCAAGAAGCTCAAGCTCAGTGACAGCATCCAGGCCTAGCGTTCAAAACCCAGGACTGGCAGAAAAAAGTATCAAAGAACAAGAAGCTGGACAAAAGTTAGAGAGACTCTATCTTGACAAGCAATACAATGGTAAGTTGCACTCAGAAGACTTGCACAAAATCTAGAAATGCCTGAGACCTATCTATATATGTTTCCTGTTTGTCTAAATACATATGTTTATGTATTTATATATTAGTATAGAGAGCCAGATCAATACATATGACTATACATATATACATAGCCAGACACTTATGGGTGTGTGCTATACTGTGTGAGAGTTTGTGTTTGTGTTTTGTGGATGGCTATCTCTGTTTAAGAAAGATAGAAAATATGTAAATATCTTTAAAAAAAACTTGATAAAATATGGAGAGACATAAGCTCTTGAGGGAATCTGAAATGACAAGATTATTCACGGGCACGTTTATCCTTATGGATTCCTCAGCAAGTTTTAATTTTTTTCATTATTTTCTTTCTTTTTTGGAACCAGTGCTAAGGATTTCTCTCAGGGACCAGGTGCTGCCAATTACTAATTTTCTCATGGCTGGTACAAGAGGAACTGAGCCACAGTTCCACTTTTGCCTTATTTATTCGTGCTTAACTGAAGATAAAGATTTCTATCAGTGACTTTCATTCAGGGGCTGGATTCTAACGAGGATCCCCAGACCTCAGCCTTCTCTATAGCTACAATTAACAATATGAGAACCCAGCACTGGGTTCCAATGCACAGGGCAAGAAATTGAGTGAATCTCTCAACTCCAATTAGCTATAATAAGCTAGAAGTGAAAGACCAATACCTTTGAGGAAAAGATGCTGAGGGTTATCACACAGGCCCTATGAGTAAGCCCTAAACCCTGTACACATGTGTGCATGCACATATTGGCAGATACACACACACATTCACACACACAATATCTCAGGCAATATTGTATTTTGAATTAATATCCAAAGATTGTACAACAGGATAGCAAGTAATAAAATCTGCTTTTCTTGTCTACATTGAGGGAAAGGGATAAGTCACAAGATGCAGAAGCGAAGAATTCAGAGGCAAATGCTGTGAGTGAATAACTTGTAAAAAGCACATTTCTTTTCTTTTCTTTTCTTTTGTTTTTTCTGCCTAGTTAATGACTTGGGATTTGAACAAAAAGGTGTGCTGTTTACTACATCCATATGTGAGGTGGGAAGGGAGATTCAGCCTCCAGTATGTCTTTGGGGAGGTCTTCTGTGAGCAAGGAGCTTTGGTCATTGGGCCTTAAAAGGTGACCCTACCTCCCTCACAATGGAACAGAATATGGAACCCTGGTAACCAAGCCACTGTATGTGACAACCAGCTCAAGCCAGCTCCCTTGGCCTGTTGCTCAGGAACCAGAAAGATCTTGCTGTGCTGTTGCCAAAGGTCAGGAGGCTCGGATCTCAGCCTTGAGAGATATGGATGTCTCACTTCAAGAAGTAGATGCTGGATCAGTGCCAAGCCAAAATTCCAGTATATCAGGCATTTCTCTAGGAAGAAAGCCAGGAAACTCCAGGGCAACTCAGATGAGGTATATTGAGAGGAAACCTATTTGAACCCATCATCCTGCCCACACACTACAACCTTCTTGTGTGCTTTCAAGTGACTATACTGAGATTAGTGTGTGTCATTTCCAATCTACTCTATTCCAATTCCTCAGTGTGAAGTGTGGTCCCATTCCTACGTTTGAAATATCCACTGTTTTGCCAACATAGTGTGATGGTAAGTCAGCTCAGACTCTGAATGAGCCTTGTACCCCATGGATCCTGGAGGAAGGCCTGTTGGAGATGCTGCTGACAAAGCTGATCCCTGCCTACCAGAAAGGTGATCTCTTTTATGTGGGAAACTTGCTGCACAATTTCAAACAGTGGAGGACAATGTAGTAGTTGCTGGAAATTCTCTTGAAATAGTGAGTGTTCCCCCTCCAAACCCAGGTTTGCTCACCCCTCCTGGCCAAGTCTTGGAATATTTGGCTCCTCTCTGAGCCTGTTTGGTTCACTGGGGTGTTCACAGGGGAGCTAAACGTGATACAAGTGCACAAACTACTTTATTATGACTGGGACACCATGCCATTTCATTTCCCTCACAAGCTACTGGAGTCTTAACAGTGTGCTTACTGAGAAGTTGGATTTCAGGCATGAGTAAGTGGCTCCCAACTGCAGCCCTCACCTAGGTGACATCCTAGGAAATCCCATTTCCCAGTAAGAAATGAGGTGTCAGTACTAATGGCGGAGGCCTGTGAAATACTGGAGTCAGAGGAAAAGCTGGGGGCTGAATCACTTTTGAGCCAGCAGGGAGGAATTGTGATAGCTTTGCCTGTTAGAACCTGAAAGCATTTACATTTTGGTGTGTGGTCCAGTGCTTCCACTTGAACCTGAACCCAGGTCTAAATGCCATCCCTTTGGTGTTCAAAAATGAGCACTGTACCATTTGAGTCATAGGTCAAGTTCTGGCTTTTTGCTGCCTAATTGAAGACAAGTGCCTTTAGACTTTTACTGACTAGACTGGCTTTCCACTGTGATCTTCAGAGCTCAGCCTGCTGGGTGGCTAAGATTAGAGGAATGAGCATTTAGTTCTTTATTTAGAGCATTCACTTATTGATTTATTTAGAGCATTTACTTAGTTAATTTAAGGTGCGTTTACTTTGGACAGATGCATAGAGGCCTCTCTCAGAAGCTTCTGGAAGTGGGATGTAAAAGTCATCCTGTTCTTGAGTGTCTCTCACCCCCCCTCCCAGCACATAAGTGCACATCTCTGCAGGACAGCCACAGCATTAGAGTCCTGCACGAAAGGGGCTTTGGTAGAAGGCTCAGGATGGAGAGAGAAGGCTCTCACTTTCCTTGTACCGAATGTGCCCACAACATCATGTGTTCCATCTATACGATGTGAATGGACTTCTACCCCAGTGATTTCTACGAGTTCAAGAACTGCCACACCCTGACACAACTCAAGCTCTATATGAGGCTCCACATGCCGGCTTTGGACCTGCTCTTCTAAACACATACTTTTTGACCAGCTGGAGGAATGTGCGACTAGTAAGACCAAGAAAAAGTAGAAGTCCTGGTGTGGGTGCCTCAGAGCCTGTGAGTAGGAAGCCCATGTGGTCTAGATATTGGTTGGCCCTTACTTCTACAGAGCTTGGCAAAATGCCCTTTATGGGTGGTGTCAGCCAGGTAATGTCTGTCCTCTGAAAGGACTCGGGAATAAGCACTCATTAGAAAGACCCTACACCTTCTCAGAGTTCAGTCCAAACTCCAGCTCTACAGGTTCCTCCATTAGATCCTCATGGAAGTTGAGTGACACTTCAACTTGCAGAGTCCACTCTGTACTATTTCCATTGTTAGGTTTGGGTCATCGTGGAAGAGCTTATCCTGAACTCCGGATGAAAAACCCACCAATGGAGCTGGTGACTGATGGAGACAGAGAATCATCACTGCACTCCAGAAATCATGGGCCTTCTGTAGAAATTACCAAACAGGTTTAGAGTCCTGTGGATATACCTTTTGCTCTGAACCCCATGTGTGACACAGTTGAACCTGCAGATACTATGGAGGAAGAAAAAGAGCAGCCAGATTTCCTTCCGTTTCCTTTCACACTCCACCCAGAGTCAGTCCATCTGAGTCAGAGTACCACTCCACTTATTGTGCAAGCTGAAGGGGCACACGCTGGGCTCATGGAAAATGTCCCCATGGGAAGCAGCAAGTGTACTCTCAATACTGGATTCATTGGAGGAAAATGAATCCATCCTCACAGAATATCCAGACCCATCCATCTCACTAAAAGAGACTCAATCTCCATTCGACAAACCAGAATCCATCCCCCTCTTAACTCAGGAAGGACATTCTGTTTCTCATGAGGAAGGAGACCCTTCTGAGGACTCTGAAGTAGAATTACTGTCTGAAGGCAACTTGGAGACCAGTCTGGATTTAGAGTTTCTCTGTCCCCTTCCTAAAAAGACATCTCTTTACCTTGCTCTCGTGATTCTTGTCAGGTATTCATTGTATTTACTTTGCTAACTATTAAACTCTCATTGTTAATATTATGGTGTGCAGTTCTTCAGTCCTTATTATACTGTGTTTTATTTTCCACTTATAATGTGACACCTCAGACACATAGGTCCTGTGTGGGCCAAAAACCAGACAGGTCTGGTCCCATAGAAGACAACCTTACTGGATATACAGGGAACTATGAAATGCATGGAATCACCAGGAATCCAGGCCAGGCCTCCATGGAAAGACAAGTCAGCTACCAAAGCTTAAGGACAGAGCAGATGCCTGGAAATGTGTTTTGTCAATCGGGAGAAGTGCCAGAGTAACTGTAATATTATGTGGGACTCTGTTCTGTGAGTTCAAGTCTCTTTATATATCCATTGTGCTTTGTACAAATATTTAAGAAAATTAAAACTCCACAATTAAGTGAAGCAAGCCAGACCCAAAGAAACATAAGCTCAATGGTTTCCCTCATTTGTAATAATTAGTTCACATCTAGGACTCTCCTAGGAGAGGATTACAATAACTCAAAAACCTAGGTATATAAGGACATATAGGATGAGACTAAATGTAAGGATCTCTAGGATATGGGAACAAGAGCTATATCTTGTGTCATCGTTGCTCTTAATCTTGTGTGATTTTTGTCCTTAATCTACTATGTTATTTCTCATCTCTTATTTTGCCCTTTGGTTAATGTCAGATTGTTACTGTATCTGATTTTTTTCCCTGGCATATTGTATATACGTTTATTTGTTTATGTCAAATAGGAAAGGGAAGGGGGAAACAAGATGATTGGGAAGGGGAGGGGAAAGGGAACTGGGGACAAAAACATGTGGAGTGGAATAAATGTGTGAGAAGTAATGCAGTCCACTACCTGTAAATGTAATCGTAACCCCTCTATACATTACCCTGAAAATAAAAAAGAGACTATAAAAATATCTGCAGAAAATGAGGCTGGATGATGGAAACAACCAGATGCCCTACTACAAAAAATGTGATACACACACACACACACACACACACAATGGAATGATACATAGCCAACCGACAAGATAAAATAATGGCATTCTCGGGGAAGTGGATGAAAAGGAAAAAAATCATATTAAGTGAAGTAAGCCAAACTCAAAGGAACATAGGCCCAAGAGTCTCCCTCATTTGTCAAATTCAGTAGAAACCATGGGCTCTGCTACCACAGATTTACAATAGAACAAAATCTAGAGACATCGTGACAAATGGTATGACACTAAATGTAAGAACCTCCAAGATAAAGAAACAAAACTCATATAATGAGTGATTGTTGTCCTTAATGAACTATGTGATCTCTTATCTCTTTTGCTATCCCTTGGTTATATCATATTGTTACAATATTTCACCTTGTTTTCTGATATATTTCATATGTGCCTAATTGGTTATTTGAAATTGTATAGGGAAGGGGGGAAATGAACATGAGTGGGGGCAGGGGAAGGGAAATGGGGACCATATCATTACATGGGGTATCAAAGTTTAAGAAGTAATGCACCTTCTATCTGGTGAATATAATGTAACCCTTCTATAAATTACAATAAAAATAAATACATAAAAAGAAGATCTGCACAGAAAAAAATAATAATGGCATTTTTGGGTTAGTGGATGAAATTAGAGTGAATCCTGCTGAGTGAGATAAGTCAAGACCAAGGAACAAAAGTTACATGGTATCCTTCATATATGGATGTTAGTTTCAAACAGTAGTAGAGCGATGATTGAATAGTTGATACCCAAAGTTCTGGACATAATTTTGGAAATATAAACATAACTACATAGACATAAAAATCTAGGATATACTATACACTCTATAGACATGTGTTTTATTATAGATTAATCTGTATCTATGACATACCAAGACTCAGCTTAATTTTTACAATATTCTAAAATTTAAGTGCCAGTGATTGTATAGCGATTCCCTTCTTGAATACTTGAATAATTCTCAAAACACCTTGGTACTGGCACAAGAACAGGCCTGAAGTCCAATGGAATAGAACTGCGGACCCAGATATTAAACCACAGACCTATGGCCACATAATCTTTGACAAGGGAGCCAAAAAAATAGAATGGAAGAAAGATAGCCTCTTCAACAAGTTGTGCTGGCAGAACTGGTTAAGCACCAGCAGAAAACTAAAGTTGGATCCTTCTTTGTCACCTTGCACTAGAATTAACTCCAAATGGATCAAAGACCTGGAGGTAAAACTGACACACTGAAAAGTTTACAGGAAGGAATAGGAGATACACTAGGCCTCCTTGGCACAGGTCGAAACTTTCTTAATAAGGACCAAGAATCACAACAAATCAGAGAAAGGCTGGATAAGTGGGGCTGCATTAAACTGCAGAGATTTTGTATGGCAACGGATATAGCTAGTAAACTAATCAGGAAGCCTACAGAGTGGGAGAAGATCTTCACCAACCAAACAACGGACAAAGGCCTCATATCTAAAATATATCAACAACTCAAAAAATTGAATCACTCCAAAGCTAACCTCCAAAGTAACACCCATCACATTAAAAAATGGGCCTAAGACTTAAAGAGAGTCTTCTGTGAAGAAGAAACAAAAATGGCCTATAGACACATGAAGAAATGGTCAACATCTCTGGTCATAAAAGAATTGCATATCAAAAGAACTCTAAGATTCCACCTCACTCCAGTTAGAATGTCCAGGATCAGGAAAAAGAATGACAACAGATGCTGGAGGGGATGTGGCCAGGAGGGATCACTACTACACTGTTGGTGGGAGTGCAAACTCGTTCAACCACTATGGAAAGCAGTGTGGCAGTGTCTCAAAAGGCTAAACATAGACCAAAGATCCTTGCTCACAGAAGACCTCACCAAAGACATACTGGAGGCTGAATCTCTCCTCCAATCTCACAATATACATGTGGATGTAGTAAACAGCACACCATATTTGTCCATTCCCAATGTCTTCCACTAGGCCCAACTACCAGTCTGGTCTCAGGCTCAAGGTGCCTTTCTTAGGTAAGATCCAAACTTAAGGGTCAATATTGCCCTCATCCTTTACAAAACATTTGTTTCACAGTGCCTTCTCTGCCTGCATTTTGCCCCTTGTCGAATTTTTTTTTGTTTTTGCTAGTCTTGGGACTTGACCTCAGAGTGTGAACATTGTTCTTGGGCTTTCTTTAAGCTTTAGCTGTCCCACCGAGCCACAGCACCACTTGCAGCGTTTTCTATGTATGTGGTAATGAGGAATCAAACCTGAGTCTTTTTGCGTGGTAGCCAAGGACTCTACCACTAGGTCAAACACACAGGGCATCTTGCACATATTTTTGACGTCAATCTACTAGGATATTAATAGGTTTCTGTATCCTAATCAATTTTTTCCTGATGATTAGCTTTGCTGTCATGCGTAAAAAATGCAAGAGGGAAAAACACATAAGAATTAGGGAAATTTAAAAAAAAGCATTACACACATAGATAAGTGTTCATTCTTTGTAGGAGGAAGGATATTTTGATATGATGATGATGACTTTATAATTACTATATCAGGGTTGAGAGTTTGGCATAGTGGTACAGTGCTTGCCTAGCATCCATGAAGATCTGGGTTTGATTGCTCAGTATCACATAGATAGAAAATCTAGATGTGGCACTGTGGCTCAAGTGGCAGAGGGCTAGACTTGAGAAAACCCGAGGACAGTGCTCAGGCCCTGAATTCCAGCCCCAAGACTGGCAGAAAGATAAAAGAAAATAAAAATGCTTTTTATGAGCTAATTCACTCACAGCTTTTGCTTCTGAAATCTTCGCTTCTGCATCTTGTGAAATACCCCTTTCCCTCAACGTAGACAAGAAAAACGGATCCATCCCATGGTCCTCTGTGAGGCCACTGGTTGGGCTAAGAGCTAGTCGTGCAGCAACACATAAGTTTTATTCTAATATTTTCCAAACTTTGTACTCAAATCTGCTACCTACTTACCAATTTAGGTCAATTATCCTTATGCTATACCTTTTCTTCATTACTACAATATTCTTACACTCCTACGTTAATCCTCTTCTACCTCCCCTGACCTCTCCCATTCTTTTTTTCTATCTCTGGACCTCTCCTCATCTTTCAACCCTTATACTGCACGGATCTACACTTGATGGCTGTTGAGCAATATTGTATATGTAGGTGGTTAATTATTCTCTAGGCTCAGAGGGACTTAAAGACAATAGAGATTGGATTGAGAGGCTTATTGTTTTGGGTATAAATCGCTTATCAGTGGTTGTATTAGACTGGTCTGTAAGTGCACAAAAAGAAAGAGTGATAATACCAATCAAAACTTGTGAACATCTAGTTTCTGCCAGCTACAGAAGTCTAGGTTGGTTATCTCTGAAAAACTATAATCGTATTTAGTAGTAATCTTGCTCCCATTTTCAAATGGGCAGAACTAGAAACTCAAGAAAAATGTCAAATCAAGAAACAACATCCCCCACCCAATGTAAACAGACAATGGAACAGTCACTGGCAAACCGAGAGGAGAGTCTTCCAAGTGCTACACAAATGCAATTGATAAACATCATTAAAGGAAAATGTGAAAATATAAAGAAAGAGATAATGGAGGAAGCCATAGCTGAACAAGAGGAAAGCATAAACAAGGTGATAAGTGAAAAAGAAGAAGCCATAAAGGAGGCCATAATAAAGGTTTTTCAAAGAAAGATGGATGAATTCATAGAATCCACAAATAAAAACGTGACCAAACTCCAGCAAATGTCCAAAGAAAATAAAGCTACTGAGCTAACCAGTCAAAAGGAAATCAAGGAGATAAAGAAATCCATACATGATCTAAAACAAGAGATGCAAGGCATCAAAAGTGAGCAATTAGAAGCAAGGGCGATGAAAAATAAAGTAGATAGCTTTGATAGCAGGTTAGACAATGCAGAGGAGAGAATTTCCGGGGCTGAAGATAATTTAGTTATTATAGAGAAAGAACAGAAAATGAGTCCATCCAAATATAGGTAAATTGAGAGAGCACTTCAGGAGGTCCAAGATACAATTACGAAGCCTAATTGAAGGCTAGTTGGTATTGAGGAGGGCGTGGAGAAAGAGGTCAATGGTATTGGAAATATACTTCAGGGAATCATCTCAGAGAATTTCCCAAATATCCAGAAGGGCAGGCCCATCCAGATGCGAGAAGCTTTTAGAACCCCAAAGAGACCTGACCAGAAAAGAACATCCCACCGCCACATTGTGATCCGAACTGGATCAATAGAAACGAAAGGAAAGATCCTAAAGGCAGCCAGGGAAAAGGGATCAGTAACCTATAAAGGCAAACCAATCAGAATAACCCCAGATTTCTCAGCAGAGACCATGCAAGCACGAAGTGACTGGAAGAATATATGTCATGCCCTTAAATCAAATAACTACCAACCAAGAATATTGTAGCCGGCTAAGATCTCATTCATAACTGAGGGAACAATAAAAACATTCCATTCCAGGGAAAAGCTGCAACAATATGTCGAAACAAAACCAACACTACAGAGAATTCTCAAAGATGCTCTATACATAGAAAACCAAAATAAATGCAATATAGGGAAAGAAATGGCACCTAAACAGCATACCATCTAAGGACCACAAGAACTGTCAAGACACAGGCCCTACTAAAAGCTTTTAAAAATGGTAGGAACTAATAAATATCTCTCAATCCTAACTCCCCATATCAATGGACTTAATTCTCCAATTAAACGGCATAGGCTGTCTAGTTGGATCAAAAAGCAAGAGCCATCGTTCTGCTGTCTTCAAGCGACACATATTACCCAGAAACAATCATCTTTTGAAAGTGAGAGGTTGGAATAAACTCTATCAAGCTAACTGCCCCCATAAACAGGCTGGAGTTGCCATCCTCATATCAGACACAATAGACTTCAAACTAAAATTAGTAAGAAAAGACAAAGAAGGTTACTACATACTTATAAAGGGATCTTTCCTCCAGGAAGACATAACGATCCTAAATATTTACACACCCAAGCCCGGAGCTCCAAACTTCATCAAGCAAACTTTACTTACACTGAATCCATACATAGATCGAAATACAGTGATTGTTGGTGAGTTTAACACACCACTCTCACCTATGGACAGATCAACAAGGCAAAACTCAACAGAGAAACCTTAGAACTGAACAACTATATAGACCAAGTAGATCTAACAGACATCTGCAGAATATTCCACCCAGTAACAACACAATATACGTTTTTCTCAGAAGCACATTGAACATTTTCCAAAATAGAGCACATCTTAGGCCATAAAACAAACCTGGACAGATTCAGAAACACTGAAATTATTCCATGCACACTCTCAGACCATAAAGGCATCAAATTGGAGCTGAACACATATCTCCACCAACAAAAACCCTCTAACTCATGGAGACTGAACAACACATTGTCGAATCAAAAACAATGGGTAATCGAAGAGATCAGAACAGATATCCAACTGTTTATGAAATTTAACAATAAGGAGCACACAAATATCAACTCCTTAGGGACACAACAAAGGCAGTACTCAGAGGAAAATTTATAGTGCTGAGTGCCTACAATAGCAAGTTGGAAAAATGGCAAACCAACTAGTTAATGTCTCACTTTAACCTCCTGGAAAAAGAGCAACAAACCAACCCTAAACCCATTAGGAGAAAGCAAATTATTAAAATCAAAGCAGAATTAAATGATTTGTAGTTAAAAATACCTATAGAATGAATCAACAAAACAAGGAGATGGTTCTTTGAAAGAATTAACAAAATTGACAAGCTCTTAGCAAACCTTACCAAAAAAAGAAGAGAGCATATCGAAATAAAATCACAGATGAAAATGGTAATATCACGACAGAAATTACCAAGATCCAGATTATCATGAGGGAATACTTCTCAAACCTTTACGCCAACAAATTTGAGAATCTAGAAGAAATGGATGAATTCCTAGAAAATATTAACATACCCACACTGAACCAAGAAGAGCTAACCCAACTCAACAGGCCTATTTCAAGCTCTGAAATAGAAATGGAAATTAGACAACTTCCACTTAAAAAGAGCCCAGGGCCAGATGGATTCACAGCTGAATTCTATAAGGTCTTCAAAGCAGAGCTCACACCAATGCTCCTCAAGCTCTTCAACGAAATTGAAAATGAAGGTTGTTTACCAAACTCATTCTGTGAAGCCAGTATATCCCTCATCCCCAAACCAGACAGAGATTCATCAAAGAAAGAGAACTATAGACCCATTACTTTTATGAACATCGATGCAAAACTTCTCAACAAAATACTGGCCAACCGTCTACAACAACTCATCAAAAAATTATACACTATGATCAAACTGGATTCATCACAGGGAGGCAAAGCTGGTTCAACATACACAAATCAATTAATATAATTCAACACATCAACAGGAGCAAGGACAAAAATCACATGATTGTCTCAATAGATGCGGAAAAGGCATTTGACAAGATCCAAAACCCCTTTATATTGAAAGATGTGGAGAAACTAGGAATCCATGGAACATTTCTCAATGTAATAAAGGCTATGTATGAGAAACCCACTGCTAGTATTATACTTAATGGTGAAAATCTAAAGCCATTCCCTCTAAAATTAGGAACGAGAGAAGGATGCCCACTCTCTCCACTCCTTTCTAACATATTACTAAATTTCCTAGGCAGTGTAATAAGGCAAGAAGCAAGCATAAAGGGGATCCAAGTAGGGAAAGAGGAAATAAAACTATCCCTCTTTGCAGATGACATGATTCTGTATTTACAGAATCCTATAGACTCTACTCCCAAGCTCCTTGAGCTGATTCAAAGCTTTGGAAGGGTAGCAGGCCATAAAATCAACCCTCACAAATCAATTGCCTTCCTTTATGCCAACTTTGAGAGGAACGAGGCAATAATCAGGAAAGAAACTCCTTTCACAATAGCCTCAAAGAAAATAAAGTACCCAGGAATTAGCTTAACTAAGAATGTAAAGGACCATTTAGATGAAAACTTTAAAACCCTAAAAAAGGAAATTAAAGCAGAACTAAGGAAATGGAAAAACCTCCCATGCTCTTGGATTGGAAGAATCAACATTGTGAAAATGACAATCTTGCCAAGGGCTATCTACAAATTCAATGCAATACCCATCAACATCCCAATGTCATTCTTTAAAGAAATAGAAGAGGCAATTTAAAATTTCATATGGAATAATAAAAGACCCCGTAAGCAAAATCACTTCTTAGCAGAAAGTACAGCGCTGGAGGAATTTCAATTCCAAACTTTAGACTCTATTACAGAGCTATAATTCTCAAAACAGCTTGAGATTGGCACAAGAACATGCCTGATGTCCAATGGAATAGAACTGCGGACCCAGATATTAAACCACAGACCTATGGCCACATAATCTTTGACAAGGGAGCCAAAAAATAGAATGGAAGAAAGATAGCCTCTTCAACAAGTTGTGCTGGCAGAACTGGTTAAGCACCTGCAGAAAACTAAAGTTGGATCCTTCTTTGTCACCTTGCACTAGAATTAAGTCCAAATGGATCAAAGACCTGGAGGTAAAAGTTGACACACTGAAAAGTTTACAGGAAGGAATAGGAGATACACTAGGCCTCCTTGGAACAGGTCGAAACGTGCTTAATAAGGACCAAGAATCACAACAAATCAGAGAAAGGCTGAATAAGTGGGACTGCATTAAACTGCAGAGCTTTAGTATGGCAACGGATATAGCTAGTAAACTAATCACGAAGCCTACAGAGTGGGAGAAGATCTTCACCAACCAAACAACGGACAAAGGCCTCATATCTAAAATATATCAACAACTCAAAAAATTGAATCACTCCAAAACTAACCTCCAAAGGAACACCCATCCCATTAAAAAATGGGCCAAAGACTTAAAGAGAGTCTTCTCTGAAGAAGAAAAAAAATGGCCTATAGACACATGAAGAAATGCTCCACATCTCTGGTCATAAAAGAAATGCAAATCAAAACAACTCTAAGATTCCACCTCACTCCAGTTAGAATGGCCAGGATCAGGAAAACAAATGACAACAGATGCTGGAGGGGATGTGGCCAGGAGGGATCACTACTACACTGTTGGTGGGAGTGCAAACTCGTTCAACCACTATGGAAAGCAGTGTGGCAGTGCCTCAAAAGGCTAAACATACAACTCCCCTATGACCCAGCAATTCCACCACTTGGCATTTACCCAACAATCCAGAAACATGGGCATTCTAAACCCACTAGCAGAACAATGTTCTCTGCAGCACTATTCACCATAGCAAAGATATGGAACCTACCCAGATGTCCCTCAGTTGATGCCTGGATCAACAAGTTGTGGTATTTGTACACAATGGAATTCTATGCTGCTGTCAGAAAGAATGACATCGCCCCATTTGTTAGGAAATGGCAAGAATGGAACAAATCATATTAAGTGAAGTAAGACAGACTCAAAGGAACTTAGGCTCAGTGGTTTCCCTCATTTTTCATAATCAGTAGAAACCTTGGGCTCCACTAGCAGAGATTTGCCATAGAGCAAAAGGCCATATATAAGGCCATATAATGTGAAGCTAATTGAAAGGACCTCCAGGGTATTGAACAAAAGCCACGTAATGAATGATTGTTGTCCTTAATGTACTATGTTGTCTCTCATCTCCTTTGCTGTCCCTTGGTTATCCATATTGGTATAGTATCTCACTTTGTTATCTGATATATTGAATTTATTTGTATTTGGATATTTGAAATTTGATAGGGAATGGGGGAAAACCAAGACGGGTGGGGGGTGTGGGGTTGGAGGGAAATGGGTACCAAGACATGTGAAAGGGTATCAATGTATGTGAATTAATGCACCTTCTATCTGGCAAATATCATGTAACCCTTTTAGTAATTACAATATAAAATGAAAAAAAAAGAAAGTTGTAGTGTGTGGGGAGGATGATGGGGTCAAAAACATTTCTTCTTAGAAATTTACCTCATCTGGTTGCCCTGGATTTTCCTGGCCTTCTTCTTAGAGAAAGGCCTGTTATACTGGATTTGTGGCTTGGCAATGATCTAGCATGTACATCTTCCAGTAAGACATCCACAACTTCCATGCCTGAGACTCGAGTTTCCTGACCTTTGGCAACAGCATAGCAACACCTTTCTTCCTCCTGAGCCAGAGGCCAAGTGAGCTGGCTTGAGTTGGTTGATAGTTACAGTTGCTTGGGTACCAGGGTTCCATATTCTGTTCCATTGTGAGGGAGGCAGGGTCACCTTTCAGGGCCCAATGACCAAAGATCCTTGCTCACAGAAGACCTCACCAAAGACATACTGGAGGCTGAATCTCTCCTCCAATCTCACAATATACATGTGGATGTAGTAAACAGCACATCTTATTTGTCCAATCCCAATGTCTTCCACTAGGCCCAACTACCAGTCTGGTCTCAGGTTCAAGGAGCCTTTCTTAGGTAAGATCCAAACTTAAGGGCCAATATTGCCCTCATCCTTTACAAAACATTTGCTTCACAGTGCCTTCTCTGCCTGCATTTTGCCCCTTGTCGAATTTTTTTTGTTTTTGCTAGTCTTGGGACTTGACCTCAGAGTGTGAACATTGTTCTTGGGCTTTCTTTAAGCTTTAGCTGTCCCACCGAGCCACAGCACCACTTGCAGCGTTTTCTATGTATGTGGTAATGAGGAATCAAACCTGAGTCTTTTTGCGTGGTAGCCAAGGACTCTACCACTAGGTCAAACACACAGGGCATCTTGCACATATTTTTGACGTCAATCTACTAGGATAGTAATAGGTTTCTGTATCCTAATCAATTTTTTCCTGATGATTAGCTTTGCTGTCATGTGTAAAAAATAAAAGAGGGAAAAACACAGAAGAATTAGTGAAATTTAAAAAAAAACCATTACACACATAGGTAAGTGTTCATTCTTTGTAGGAGAAAGGATATTTTGATATGATGATGATGACTTTATAATTACTATGTCAGGGTTGAGAGTTTGGCATAGTGGTAGAGTGCTTGCCTAGCATCCATGAAGATCTGGGTTTGATTGCTCAGTATCACATAGATAGAAAATCTAGATGTGGCACTGTGCCTCAAGTGGCAGAGGGCTAGACTTGAGAAAACCCGAGGACAGTGCTCAGGCCCTGAATTCAAGCCCAAAGACTGGAAGAAAGATAAAAGAAAATAAAAATGCTTTTTACGAGCTAATTCACTCACAGCATTTGCTTCTGAAATCTTCGCCTCTGCATCTTGTGAAATACCCCTTTCCCTCAACGTAGACAAGAAAAACAGATCCATCCCATGGTCCTCTGTGAGGCCACTGGTTGGGCTAAGAGCTAGTCGTGCAGCAACACATAGGTTTTATTCTAATATTTTCCAAACTTTGTACTCAAATATGCTACCTACTTACCAACTTAAGTCAGTTATCCTTATGCTATACCTTTTCTTCATGACTACAATATTCTTACACTCCTACGTTAATCCTCTTGTACCTCCCCTGATCTCTCTCATTCTTTTTTTCTGCCTCTGGTCCTCTGCTCGTCTTTCAACCCTTATACTGCACGGATCTACACTTGATGGCTGTTGAGCAATATTGTATATGTAGGTGGTTAATTATTCTCTAGGCTCAGAGGGACTTAAAGACAATAGAGATTGGATTGAGAGGCTTCTTGTTTTGGGAATACATCATTTATCAGTGGTTGTATTAGACTGGTCTGTAAGTGCACAAAAAGAAATAGTGATAATACCAATCAAAACTTGTGAACATCTACTGTCTGGCGCTACAGAGGTCTAGGTTGGTTATCTCTGAAAAACTATAATCGTATTTAGTAGTAATCTTGCTCCCATTTTCAAATGGGCAGAACAAGAAACTCAAGAAAAATGTCAAATCAAGAAACAACATCCCCCACCCAATGTAAACAGACAATGGAACAGTCACTGGCACACCTAGAGGAGAGTCTCCCAAGTGCTACACAAATGCAATTGATAAACATCACTAATGGAAAATGTGAAAGAGATAATGGAGGAAGCCATAGCTGAATAAGAGGAAAGCATAAACAAGGTGATAATTGAAAAAGAAGAAGCCATAAAGGAGGCCATAATAAAGGTTTTTCAAAGAAAGATGGATGAATTCATAGAATCCACAAATGAAAACGTGGCCAAACTCCAGCAAATGTCCAAAGAAAATAAAGCTACTGTGCTAAGCACTCAAAAGGAAATCAAGGAGATAAAGAAATCCATACATGATCTAAAACAAGAGATGCAAGGCATCAAAAGTGAGCAATTAGAAGCAAGGGAAATGAAAAGTAAAGTAGATAGTTTTGATAGCATGTTAGACAATGCAGAGGAGAGAATTTCCGGGGCTGAAGATAATTTAGGTATTATAGAGAAAGAACAGAAAATGAGTCAATCCAAATCTAGGAAATATTAGAGAGTGCTTCAGGAGGTCCAAGATACAATTAGGAAGCCTAATTTAAGGCTAGTTGGTATTGAAGGGGGCGTGGAGAAAGAGGTCAATGGTATTGGATATATACTTCAGGGAAGCATCTCAGAGAATTTCCCAAATATGCAGAAGGGCAGGCCCATCCAGATACGAGAAGCTTTTAGAACCCCAAACAGACCTGACCAGAAAAGAACATCCCACCGCCACATTGTGATCCGAACTGGATCAATAGAAATGAAAGAAAAGATCCCAAAGGCAGCCAGGGAAAAGGGATCAGTAAATTATAAAGGCAAAACAATCAGAATAACCCCAGATTTCTCTGCAGAGACCATGCAAGCACAAAGTGACTGGAAGCATATATGACATGCCCTTAAATCAAATAACTACCAACCAAGAATACTGTAGCCAGCTAAGCTCTCATTCATAACTGAGGGAACAATAAAAACATTCCATTCCAGGGAAAAGCTGCAACAATATGTCGAAACAAAACCAACACTACAGAGAATTCTCAAAGATGCTCTATACATAGAAAACCAAAATAAATGCAATATAGGAAAGAAATGGCACCTAAACAGCATACCATCTAAGGACCACAAGAACTGTCAAGACACAGGCCCTACTAAAAGCTTTTAAAAATGGTAGGAACTAATAAATATCTGTCAATCCTAACTCTCAATATCAATGGACTTAACTCTCCAATTAAACGGCATAGGCTGTCTAGTTGGATCAAAAAGCAAGAGCCATCGTTCTGCTGTCTTCAAGAGACACATCTTACCCAAAAACAATCATCTTTTGAAAGTGAGAGGTTGGAATAAACTCTATCAAGCTAACTGCCCCCATAAACAGGCTGGAGTTGCCATCCTCATATCAGACACAATAGACTTCAAACTAAAATTAGTAAGAAAATACAAAGAACGTTACTACATACTACTAAAGGGATCTTTCCTCCAGCAAGACATAACGATCCTAAATATTTACACACCCTTTTGAAGATTCTCAAAAGATTGAAGATTCTGCCAGTGTAAGTTAGATTCCGGCATTGATATTAAATAATGCAATGAGTAGGGATTTATATTTGAAATATCACTGTTGACAAGATCTAATACACATTTGCTTAGTATTTGCTTTTGATTTCCCAAGAAGTTCAGTACAAGCTAACATGTGTGGCATATATCGACTTGGAGAAATGATTCAGAATATGTGACTCATTTGAACAGGAGTCAGTGAAAAGATACAGAAGCAGGATATCCATATTGTGGTAATTTGTATCTTTTGCATATTTTGTGTTTGTTATTAATTCCATTTGTAGTGTACATTTCTAGGTAAAAACTTTTAAAATGTTTCCAAACAATTTGTTATTTCAACAGCAAAAAAAGACATTTATATGCCTGATAAAATTCACAGAATCCAAATTTTTCCATATTATTTTTTTTTGGTGGGTCATAGATCTTGAACTCAGCCTGTGCACTATCCCTGAGCTCTTCAGCTCCAGGCTACCTCCTTACCCTGGAGCCAAGCCCCACTTCCCATTTTCTAAAGGTAAATTGGAGATAAGAGTCTCAGGTCTTTTTGTGCCAGGATGGCTTTAAACCTTGATCCTCAGATCTCAGCCTCCTGAGTAGCTAGGATTATAGAAGTGAGCCACCACCCCATTATGCTCAGCTTTCTGTTTTTTTTTAAACAAGCCCTTTGGCTGGAACTCGGTCTGAGCACTCTCCTTCAGCTTTCCTCAAGCCTAGTGATCTTCTACTTGAGCCACAGCACTACTTCTGGTTTTTTTCTGTGTATGTGGTACTGCGGAATTGAACCTTCGTCTTCATACAAGCACTCTACAACTATGCCAAACTCCCAGCCCCTCCACATTAGTTTTTATGATAGATCTTTCCATGCATCTAGGATGGCTAGAAATCCTTCTTGAGTTTCCCAACATCAGGGAGTATAGGTGTGTCCCATCCTGTGTGGCTACATAACCATTGTTTAGGGTACAGTTCTCTCTTCATTCTACCCATCTAGAGCAATTTTCATCTTCCATGTATAATCATTAAACATTCAGCTACTGTTCCTCTCTACTCCATTCTCTGGAACCATCGTGCTTTTTGGCTCTAAGGGTTTGTTGATCCTTGGAAGCTCTGGAAGGGAAAACATACCCTAGCTCTTCCTTTATGACTGCTGTATTTTTAGTTTACTGTAATCAAGATTCATCTGTAAAATATAGTAAAATGTTCTTCTTTTTCAATGCATTGTTTTGCATATTTCTATCTTTTGATTATTATTAATAGTTGTGAATGGATTCTCCACATATTTGTTCTAGTCTCTGCTTTCTCTTCCGTTAGGTACAAATCTAGAAATAGAAGTGTTGTACCATATTTCTATGTAATTCTATATTTAGTACTTTTTTAGCACTCTCCACGCAATTTTTGATTGTTTTATATTCCTTGCAGAACTATTCCAAAGTTCTACTTCTTCTCACTACCTTCCCAGTAATAGTTAGACTTTGAAAGTTGT
Source organism: Megascapheus bottae (assembly GCF_031878675.1). NCBI lineage: Eukaryota > Metazoa > Chordata > Mammalia > Rodentia > Geomyidae > Megascapheus > Megascapheus bottae. The sequence goes on along the minus strand of NW_028327641.1, from coordinate 497,309 downwards.
TTTTTATATGCGTGTGTGTGTGTGTGTGTGTTTGTGTGTGTGTATGTGGATCTTTTTGTTTAAAACTATATTTATATTAACATATTTAAAGTAATGATTTCATTGTAATTTTAATTTTTCTCATGACTGTTAATATTGAACTTCTTTCTACATTTTGAACTACTATTTCTATATATTCTTTTTAGAAAATCATCTCCAATCTCCATTTTTTCCCTTTTTTTGTGGGGTAGTGGGGAAAGTCATGGGGCTTGGACCTTGGGCAGTGAGCTCTTTAGTTTAAGGCTATTGTCCTACCCTGAGTATTACCCCTCAGTTTTTCTGCTCACAGCTCCCTACCCCTCTTCCCATTATATACAGAACAAAGGTCATCCTCAGTCTTTTTGAAAAAGTAAAACATACAGTAAATTTGTAGTATAAAACAGCAAGAAATAAATTTCTTGCCAGGTGCAGTGACTTCTACCTGTAATCCTAGCTACTCAGATATCAGGCTGATATCTAAAGATTTGGTTCAAAGCCAGCCTGGGCATTAGAAAGACTAGGACACTCTCATCTACAGTTAACCACTAGAATATGGGAAATGGCACTGTGGCTTCATAGGTAGGGTGATAGCCTTGAGTTGAAGAGCTCAGGAACAGTGCCCAGGCCCAGAGTTCAAGCCTTACAAATCCCCCAGCCAAAAAAAAAGAAAAAAAAATTTTCTTCCCCAAGTGATTACTATGCCAGACATAGAACATTAACATTCTGTGTGTACTTCACAGTATTATTACTTGATACCCTAAGATTTTGCAATATTCTCAGAGTACCAGCATATGTCATCATATAATGTAGTTCCTTTTCAATGGAATAATTCCATTTATAACCTAAATCTACTCCCCGACTTATTTTTGTCGATACCACAATTGCTCTACCATGATATGCCACAAGCCATTAAACATTTTATGGTGGGTAATTGGAAAGGAATCTCATGGAATTTTGTGCCAGGCTGGCTTTGAACCATGGTCCTCAGATCTCAGTCTCCTGAGTAGCCAGGATGACAGGCGTGAGCCACCAACACCTGGCTTGCCTTTTTATTGTTTTGTGGGTCTTAGGACTTGAACTCTGGGCCTACGCACCATCTCTAAGCTTTTCAGGTCAATATTTCATGTAAGTCTAAACATTTAAGTAAAGGAATAAAAATCCAACAAAAAAAGAATAAAATTCCAGACATGATGTGTTTATAACTCAGTGCTAATTACTTGATGAAAATGTGCCATTCCAGAAGCTGGTGTCATTTGATGATGTAGCTGTGGATTTCAGCTGGGAGGAGTGGCAGCATCTGGACAATGCTCAGAGGACCCTGTGCAAAGATGTAATGCTGGAGACCTACAGCAACCTGGTGTCTTTAGGTGAGCAAAAGTCAAATTCACTTGCAAAGCCAAGTGCCTTCTTATTTTGCAGATACGTGAATGTTTATCAAACTTTCAATACTATTTAAATGAAAGATTCCAGGCCCTGAGAAGTATCATTACTTTCTAAAGAAAACCTAAGGTAATTTTGTACTCATTCTTCAGGATACCTTCAGGATACTTTGACAACAGTTCTAAATTATGTTTCCTCTAATGGAGACGACATTCCAAACTTACACAGTAATTGTAAGTGGATAAACAATCCAGAATAGAATATATATCATTATTGGAAATAGGATCTACAAATCACTAAACAGTGAGTTTATAATGGAAACCTGGCACTAGGTGCAATGTTTCATGCCTGTAATCTTAAAATATTGGGGAGGAAGAAATCTAAGAATTCTAATTTGAAGCCAGCAATGGCATAAAAATTGCCATGAAACTCTATAACTCCAAGTAACCCCTCAAACTGTTAGTGGAGTGTCAAGAGTTTGACTTTGTGGTTGAGTGCTTGCCTAGCATGCATGAAGACCTATGCATGTAAGTGGAGCTGGGACTCAAACTGGTATTTTTCTAGCCTTGAGCAAGACAGCTAAGTTCATGCCATACAAAATGAATAAAGAGCTGCGGAAAAGTCAACCATGGACCCAGTGAGAAATGAGAAAAAAGATTTAATAGATAACTTGTGAGTAGGATGTCTGCGAACTTAAAGCAATGATGACACAGCATAAGCAATAATTCTCTACTGTTTCTAATTTACAGGGCCCTGTGTTCCCAAACCTGTATTAATTGACAAGCTAGAGCACTGTGCAGAACTCTGGATAGGAAATTCCTCTGACAAGAATATCACAGGTGAGTGAATGCATCTTCATATTGATGTTGGAGCCTGAGCCCCATTGGTAAGTTCATGTTGTGATGTACTGAGCAATAATATTCTTAGTTACCCTAAATCCTGTGTGGGACCTATGGAATTCTTCGTGAATGAATCAAGAATCATTTTCTTTGCCCAATCCTATGCTTGGTGTCAGGGCCTGAGCATGGTCCTTGGGTTTTCTCAAGGCTAGCGCTCTACTTCTTGCGTCATAGCACCACTTCTGGCTTTTTCTTTGTATGTAGTACCAAGGAACTGAACCAGGTCTTTGTGCATGCTAGCCCAAACCCCCGGCACCAAGAATCATAGGGCAATACAATGAATTCTAGGTGGCAGTAGAGTTAAAGTTAGATTTCTCTGTAGAAATCACTGTGAAACAAAATAAAATGAGAAATCCATGAGCCCGTGGCTCATGCCTGTAATCCTAGCTACTTAGGAGGCTGAGATTTGAGGATCAAGGTTCAAAGACTGACCTATCACAAAAACACCTTAGACACTTCTCTCCAAAGAACCAATAGAAAATGAGAAGTGGGGTGGAGGCTAAAGACATAGGGCAGTAGCCTTGAGCTGAAGAGCTCAGGAACAACAGCCAGGTCTAGAATTCAAGTCCCATGACTGCAAAACAAGAAAGAAAGAAAGAAAGAAAGAAAGAAAGAAAGAAAGAAAGAAGAAAGATATTTCATTTCTTTAAAACTAAGACTATAAATGATTGAGCAAACAAGGAATAAGTCAGGGCATTATTCTCTGATAAGGATAATATCTTTTTGCTGGTAGGAAGAGACTGGTATTCAGAACCAGACCTTTCCACCAGAAATTGAGCCTAATGGTAGAGTGCTTGCGTAGCATGCACAAAGACACAGGTTTGATTCCTTATTACCACATACATAGAAAAAGCCAAAAGTAATGACTTCATTGGTAGGGTTCTAGTCTTGAGAAAACCAAGGACAGTATTTAGGTCCTAAGTTCAAACCCAGGAATGGAAGGAAAAAAACAACAACAAAGTTTCAATCAACATAAGAAAATTAACTAGACAATGAGCTGGAGATTTTCTGGTCTTCCATGGTTCTGAGGGACAGGAGTGTTAGAAAAGGAATTTTTATAAGACTTCAAATGGAAAGAAACAAATTTCAAAATTCCCACAAATACCTAAATTGAGACTTTAGTGAGAAGTTGTAACTGAAGGGATATAGGTGTAAGTCCTTACTCTCAAGAATCGTTCTTGCTTGGATCAAAGGCAAACAGACATATAAACCAAACTTGTGGCCGCTGAATCTGGAAAAAAATTCGTGTTCCTCACTTAATGGTTAATAAGCAAACAGCATTGAAACTGGGTAAGGTAATCCTATCAGCTACTGAGGATCTGAGACTCTTATCTGTAGTTAACTCTAGAAAACAGGAAGTGGGGCTGTAGCTCAAGGATAGGGGTTATAGTCTTCTGCTGAAGTGTTCAGGGACAGGGCCGAGGCCTATGAACTACAAAAAAGAAAGAAAAGAAAAGAAAGTTTTAAAAAGATGCAAAACAGCCCAATATTTAGATTATTTCTCAAAAATAAAAGAAAGGCAGCTATTCCTCAATGTATAAACAAAACAGTATTTAAAAAAAACAGCTGCAGGTATACTATAGGTAGTACTCAGCTTAAAACTGTAGCAATACATAGTTGTGCAATTTCAATAAATATGTCCTGTGATATAAAAAGAGAACTAAAACACAGAAAAACATTGTTGGTCATTGTAAAATATCATTTTCTTAATATGTTAGGGAGAAAAGCATATATTTCTCACAAATCAATTTCCACTTTTTCTTTTAAAATATCTAACACTTAGGATGGGAAAGTAAAGTCATTACATTTACAGTAAGGAATATTTTTATCCCATGTGTCTTTGTGTCTTTTTTTCTATGACTCATTTTAGATGTCAGGTAATGGGAAATTGTGTTCAAGACCTGCCAGGAAAGTCCACATGAATGTCTTTGTGAAGTAGCAGTTGCAAGTAGTATCGAAGTGGATGAAAACGTGAGATTAGCAACAACTTTAAATTTGAGCTCTACACATAATCCAGAGCTGATTAGTAATAACGGTAACAACTTAGGGGTGAGGACTGAGGAGTTCATTAAGTGTCAGAACATGCTTCTGTCTCCTAAGCCTGATGAGATGCATGCTGCATATAGATCTCGTATGTCTCCTGTTCTTAAAAAATCCATCGGATATTCAGAGCATTTATTCATGATTGTGACAGTCCAAAAGATCTGCAGTATCATAATTCTGTTCTCCCTGCCCAAGAAATTCTTCAGGGAGGGAGGAAAACTGCTAAATGTACTGTGTGATGAAAAATATTGTACTTAACACCGACCATCACTACACATCCGAAAATGTACACAGGAGAGACTCCTCATACATGTAGTGAATGTGAGAAATCTTTCAGTAATGAAATACGCCTTACAATACCTCAGAGCAAATATCCTAAGATATGTGATGCGTACATCAAGTGTGAAAATTAGTTTCTGAGAAGTCAGACCTGACGCTACAACCTCGATCTCCAAGAGAAGACAAACCTTATGAATATGAGGAACGTAATAAAATTTCTGCCCAGAATTCAGCTCTCAGCACACATCAGAGATCTCACACAGAAGAGAAATCGTATGAATGGGATAAATGTGGGAAGACTATTAGACTGAAATCATACCTCACTTTGCACCAGAGAAGACACACAGAAGAGTAACCTTATGAATGTAACAAATGTGAAAAGTCTTTCACCCAGAAGATACACCTTCGAGTTCATCAAATAACACACACAGGAGAGAAATCTTATAAGTGTAATGAATGTGGAAAGTCTTTCCAAGGGAAGGGAAAACTTCGTGTTCATCAGAGAATACACACAGGAGTGAAACCTTATGAATGCAACCAATGTGTAAAGTCTTTCAGACAGAAATCTTCCCTCTAATTGTATCAAAGAACACACACAGGAGAGAAATTTTATGTGTGCAACAAATGTGGAAAGACCTTCAAGTGGAACTCATATCTTGATGGGCATAATAGAACACACACAGGAGAGAAAACTTATGCATGTAGTGAATGCGGAAAGTCTTTCAAATTTAAGATAAAACTCCAGGTTCATCAGAGAATATACTCAGGAGAAACCCCTTATGAGTGTAACATACGTGGAAAGTCCTTCACACAGAAGCCAAACCTCAACATGCATAAGACAATTCAAACAGGAGAAAAACCTTATGAATGTAACCGATGTGGAATGTCTTTCAAATGGAAGTCTTCCCTCAAATTGCATCAGAGAACACACACAGGAGAGAAACTGTACGAGTGCATCAAATGTGGTAAGACCTTCAGATGGAAGTCACATTACAGGAGGCATAACAGAATTCACACATATTAGAAACCTTAGGAATATAACCAAAGTTGAAAGTCTTTCGTGCAGTATTCACCCTTCAGGAAGCGTAAGAGAGTTCACACATATGAGAAGCCTTAGCAATGTAATAAATAGGAAAGACTTTTTAGTCTGTGGAAGAAAACTCAGCTTGTGTCACAGAACCAACACAAGATCAAACCCTTAATGAATGTAGCAAATGTTCAGTCTTTTCCCCAGAAGGCACAAGTCAAGATTTATCACTAAACACACACAGGATAGAATCCTATGAATAAAATGAAAGGGAAATTTTTTTGAAGAACTCAGAGTTGAGTTTGCATGATACCAAACAGACACAGGATAAAAATCGTATGAATATAAGAATATGAAAAAATCCATCATGAACGCATGACTAAGTATAAAATGCACATAGGAGAGAAAAACCTTATGAATATTACAAATGTGGAAAGTGTTTGACCTGGAAAGCATACTTCTGTGTTCGTCACAAACCTGATTCCCATAGAAGAAAAGAAAACTAATGAATAGAACAAATGTGCAATGACTTTTAATCAGAAGTCAGTCTTCAGTACATTTCAGAACATACACAATAGAGAAATAGAGAAATTCTGAGTAATGACAAACATTTAGCTATATATAGAATCTCTGTATATGGGAGCATTAGGGTAAGTCTTCTAAACAAAGTCAACCTTCAGCAAGCATTAAGAGCACTCACAGAAGAAATAATAGCATGTAGGAAAACCTTTGTCAGAAACCTCTAAAAGCTGACTGTGTGGCTTAGTGGTAGAGTGCTAACCTATCAAGGATGAAGGCCTGGGTTAGATTCCTCAATACTACGTGAAAAGAGCAAGCCAGAAGCAGCACTGTGGTTCAAATGGTAGCGTGCTAACCTTGAGCAAAATTAGCTCAGGCCCTGAGTTCAAATCTGAGGATTGGAGACAGAGAGAGAGACACAGAGAGAGAGAGAGAGAGAGAGAAAGAGAGAGAGAGAGAGAGAGAGAGAGAGAGAGAGAGAGAGAGAGAGAGAAACAGGAACTTCTAAATTTTACAGAGATAGAGGAGAGAGAGAGAAGGAGACAGAAACTAATTTCTAAACTTTACAGTCTTTCTATTTCCTTACAAATTCGTCTATGTCATTCTTTCTGACAGAAGCACAGAATTCCATAGTGTAAAAATACCATATTTGATCTACTCATGAACTCATGGGCATCTGGGTTGGTTCCATATCTTTGCTATAGTAAATAGTGCTGTGATAAATGCTATTGTTCTAGTGAATTCAGTATGTCTTATCTGGACGATTGGCAAGTAGTGAAATTGCTGGATCACAGGGGAGCTCTATGTTTAGTCTTTTTGGGATACTGCCATAGTGCTTTCCATAGTGGTTAAACGAGTTTGCAATCCCACCAGCAGTGTAGTAGTGATCCCTCCTGGCCACATCCCCTCCAGCATACGTTATTAGATTTCTGGATCTTGGCCAATCTAACTGGAGTGAGGAGTTAAAGGGAAAGAGGAACTGAAACTTTCTCTCCTTACAGATGACATGATTCTGTATTTAAAGAACCCTATAGACTCTACGCCGAAGCTGCTTGAGCTGATATAAAACTTTGGTAAGGTCGCAGGGAATAAAATTAACCCTCAATGTCAACTGCCTTCCTATATGCCAACAAATGAGAGGAATGAGGCAAGAATCAGGATAGCAACTCATTTTGCTATCAAAGAAAATAAAATACCTAGGAATTAACTTAGAATGTAAAGCACGTTTTTGATGGAACTATAAACCCTGGAGAAGGAAATTAACGCAGAACTGAGGAAATGCAAAAACCTATGCTCCTGGCTTGGAAGAAGTAATATTGTAAAAATGGCAATCTTGATAAGGACTATCTACAAATTCAGTGCAATATTCATCAATATCCCAATGTCATTCTTTAAAGAAACAGAAGAGGAAATCCAAAATTTCACTTGGAATAATAAAAGACCCCTTATAGTCTGTCTTCTTGCATGATACATAATGTTTAATCTCACCTTCTCCACCAAAATCTCACCTTTCTCATTGAGACATAGGTGGCCCTGTTTACTAGCAGCAAAGGCTCAAACGCGCAGTTTCAGGTGTCACCACTGCCTCTGTTACTGGGTAGATCCAACTCTGTCATCGATTCTGAGGTCTGCTCTGGGAGTCTTGGTCACAAGTTGTTCTGTGGCATCTGCTGCCAGCCTGTGCCTATTTGCTTCTTTTCCTCCAGCAGCCTACAACAGGGAATGAAGTTCAGGCGCTGATGCTCTCCTTCATATGCAGGGCAGGATGAGCCCAACCCTCCCTCATCTTCCTCTTCCAATTTTGGGGAAAAAATGTGCTGGCAGAAGTCCTCAGCTGTGGCTGATCCACACTTTTAATCCAGGCTGGTCAGGAGGCTGAGATCTGAGTATGGAAGTTCCAAGTCACCTAGAACAGGAAAGTCTGATACATTCTTACTACCAAAAATAAAAACAGCTGGGAATGGAGTTTGGTCTCAAGTGGTAAAGGGCTAGTCTTGAGTACAAATGCTTAGTGCCCAGGCCCTGAGTTCAGGCTCCAGCACTGCCAACAACCTTACTTTAGTCAGATTTTAGCTTTATCCATGTAGGCACATCTCACTGGAATCTTTGCTGGTAGAGATAGTCTTCATAATTTTGTCTCAAGGTAAAGGTCCTCCTGGGGTAGTACACAAAAGGTGTCATGGAGAGAGGAGCCCCACTTGCTCCAGGTTTGAAGATGGCATAGGTCAAGCCAGCATGGAGTTGGCACATCAGTCTTTTTCCTAGCACCACCTACCAGTGAATGTCAAATGACATTGATTGTTGTGGGATTGTGTGATTGAAGTGCCCCATTAAGAGCAGTGTTAGCACATCCAAACTTGGATACCAGGAATGCTGAAATCTCAAAGCTAAGATTTCTGTTGGCTACAGAAATGCTGGTGTGTCTGCTATTCACTAAAAGTTCAGGTGCAAAGATTCTGAAGCTTGATGCAATGTGTTTATTCCATTTAATAAAATCATTTTAATACACTGTATAAGTTAAAACATGTGATAAGAGTCAGTGGTAGTGAAAACATTGTTCTTGAATTCAGGTGTCTGGCAGGGTAATGGGGGGGGGGTGTTGGTGGCTGGGACTAGGAAGCTGGAGCTGCTATCAAACCATGGATCATGTTTCTCTTTGTCTGGGAGAAATGACTCCAAAGATGAAACTTGAATGGTGAGGAAAAGATGATGATGTACTCAGGAAATTTCTCTTAAACAAATGCTCATGTGGAAGTGGGATGGGGGCTGGGCATATCTGAGGCAGAGATTAAGGGGCTCCTCATGGCGTTGAGAACGTTCCTTGCGACTTCAGGCATGCAGCAGGGTGTTTTGGATGGCCATTGTGAGATGGATGGAATAAGACTGGAGACAAGATGAATGCTGGGATTCTGCAATGCTCTTGCATGGGTGGCTGGTGGCTCACCTGAAAGAACTAATTATGTCTAAAAAAGAAATAAAGGAATTTGTTTTGATTAGATAATACCTGTAATCCGAGGAATATTCAGGATCTTGATTTTAGTATTGTGGTTTAAAGCCAACCCAGCAAAGGGAAAAATGCATGAGACTCTTACTCCCAGTTTAGAGCAAGAAGAAAGATTGAAGTAGAGCTGTGGCTCAAGAGCTAGAGTGCTACTTTGAGCAAAGAAAAGCTAAGAAAAAGCTCCAGGTCTTGAGTTCAAGGCCAGGAATGAAAGAAGGAAGGTAAAAAAGGGAAGTATGTGAGGAAGGGAAATATATAAATGAAAGAGAGAAGGAACTAGAAATTTAAAACTAGAGAATATTTAAAAGTCATCAGTCCTTCTAAGAAAAGTTTTGGAGTATGGGTTCTATATGTGGTGAACTGGAAGCCCAGCAGTGACTTGTTAACCAAAGAGTCACCATGATGAGCAAAGGATAGGAATCTGCATGAGCCTCTTAGCGGATGGAGTCACAGAAGAGAACCTCAGCTCCCATCCCATAGTTAGAAGTATATAGAGATGGGGAAGTTGGCATCACCTTGATGTCATTGTGTCCATGGAGACTGGAAGCCATGGCTCTGTGAAAGCACCAGGTTCTGGTTACTGTGCTGAGAGGCTGAGGAGAGCCAAGTCCTGGCCATGAAGAAATCAGGGTGGCAGCAGAGCAACTCTGCTGCAGTGTGTGCCTGCTTGGCTGTTCTTATTCTGTGGTGGATCAGGCCGGAGCGGGTGATAGTAACTGTTTTGTGGTCACAAGCCCTTCACCAAGAGTTTCCTCTGGGATCCTCATAAGCTACAGGGTGGCTGGTGGTGGGATGTGTGTGGGGTGGAAGTGACAGAGGGATGGACGCATGGCAAGGTGGGTGAAGAGATGAGAGGAATGATGAGAGTCCAGTTCATTGGTTTCCAAGGTTAATGGGTGGGAGGTAGAGAGGCATGATGGAGGAAAGATGGAGGCAAGGGAAGGTGGTGACAGAGTGAGGCCATCTGTAGTGCCAGCCTGGCCATCATTTGAAGCCCATAGACAGCTTCCTGATCCCTCACTTTGTCCTGCTCCTTGTGGAGGGAATGTCACGTGTACCCAGAACTACGGGTGGGGCAATGTTAGTAGCACCTGGAGAACCATTGGCCTCTACCTGGGTGAGGGGTGGTTCTGGCTCCCATGCTTGGTGGCCTGATAGCTATGGAACAGATCTCTCCTTAGCTACAACAGTCAGTGGCTGCTCTCCATCTAGGGTTAGGGCACCTGCTCAGCCATCAGGACACCCCATGCCAGGACAGAGGCCTACAATTCAGATGGTGGCACAGGGGTGAAGATGATCTCACCGTAGCCCTAGTTACATGGCTGTCCCTGCATGCAGGACAGGATGAGCTGGGGGAAGATGTTCTCTGTGTTTTTCCACAGCCTATCCCGGCCTCTTCTTGTGTCTGATTAGACCAAGAGAGTACCAGGTTCCCTCTCATAGTCCTGGTTCTTTCTCTTTTACAGTCATGAGGCTTGAACTCAGGTCCTGGGTACTGTCCCTGAGCTCTTTTGCTCAAGGTTGATGCTCTACCATTTGAACCGTAGTGCCATTTCCAGCATTTCCTTTTCATGTGGATCTCTGATATCTCCAGTGCTGTGCCTGCAGGGAGGCACTCACCCCACAGACAGAGCCACCTCTGCCGTGACTTTGACTGCCCACAACCCTCACACCCACACCTTGCACACCCCTCGACTCCAGTTTTAGCTCCTCTTGGACTGGGTGTCCAGCCTAAACCTTCTTACACTCACTAAGGGTCTACAATTGTCTTCCCAGGGTCCTTTCTTCTGCCAGACAGAGTACAGACTGTGCACATCCTGACGATCAGAGAGCTCAAAGCCAAAGGCTGAGATGCAGAAGGGGGTGACCCAGTAGCTGCACAGGGCCCATGGATCATCCTGTGCATCCCCCAGCCTTTGACTTCCCCCACCCCGTTGGCAGGGAAGCCCCATGCCCACATCCTGTTCCCTAGTCCCCTCCAATTCCATTCTCCCTTGGATTTTGCAGACTGTCTACCATCAGGATCTAAAATTCTATTCATCACTTTATGTCCTTATCTCTGATTTGCTACTTTGGCAAGATCTCCCCGTGCCTGGAGAGTGGGCATGTCATGTACTCTCTGTGGAGAAGTTGCCCCAGGAGAAAAAATATGCACTTCATGTGAGTGTTGGACAGGGCAGGAGGGCTCCATAGGATCAGAAGCCACAGGAGGGGTGCAGATGGGGGAATGCTAGGGGCCCCAGGGGACAGTGGGACTTAGGGCACAGTTGATTCCTTCTGCAGGGTTGACACCGCTTCACAAACCCAACAGAATGAGGTTCACATTACAGATGTCAGAGACAGTGCAGATTGCCAATGGGCGCAGGGGTCACTGTCACCCCCAGATGCTGGCTGCATGCTGGGATGCACGCAGAGATGGTTTCAAGATCAGATAATGAGGATGTAGCAGGGTGTAACCATTCTTTTCAGATGGCTCTCTACCTCTCTTGGGCTTCATCTCTATCTTTGGCTTTTTCTTGGTAGTTAACTGGAAATGAGAGTTTCATGGACTTTCCTTTCTGGACTGGCTTCAAACAGAAGCTATGCACAGTTTTCAAACCATACCCTACTGAAGAAGGGAAGCTTGATCTGGTGCTTAACTGGGTTGCACTTTGGCTCCGTTTGCTATGCCTCACGGGAGAGGGCTCATCATTTGTAGACTAAGATCTCATGACCTTCAAAGCCAAATGCTACCTGAAAGTTCAGGGTCCCAGCCTATGTGTTGGGCCTGGGTGAATACATTCTCTGTTATGCTGGGTCATCAACCCATGTTTTAAGCTGGAAGTAGGCAGTGCCACATTTGATAAGAACATCTGCCAGAGATTGTCACCTCATGAAAGCACATTCTAAATTTGTATTCCATTTCCTGTGGTGGAGAAATCCCCTCCAAGTTAGACAGGCTCACATCCCCCTGCAGGTCACACTCCTAATGCACCCTTGAGTGTCCTCATGGTATTGGGATCTAAGTTTGTAGGGAATGCTGGTTTAGTCCATGAATTAGCTGGACAAGTGATGACAAACGTGTTGTGGATTAATATGAGAACAATTTAAGAAGCCCTGGAGGAGCATCAACCTGACCCTCTGTGGTGCTATAAATCTGATAGGATGTTCCAGACTGAGAAACAATCGCATGGCTTTGTGTTTGGCATCCAGACCTGTGAGTGCATGTCTTAGCTGTCAGCCAATACAGAGGAGGACATGAATAAGTGGGTGGAAAGCATCTGTCAGACCCCTGTCTGGGGGCAGGTGGAGAGAACATAGGAAGGTAGATACCATGGCTGTGTTGGGGCCAAAAAAAGGGTAAAAGAGTCAATGGAACCAGGTACTGGTAGCTCAAGGCTGTCATCCTTGCTACTCAGGAGTTTGAGATCTGAGGATCACAATTCAAAGCCAGCCCAGGACAGAAACTCCATGAGACTCTTATCTGCAATAAACTACTGAATGCAAGAAGCTCAAGCTCAGTGACAGCATCCAGGCCTAGCGTTCAAAACCCAGGACTGGCAGAAAAAAGTATCAAAGGACAAGAAGCTGGCCAAAAATTAGAGGGACTCTATCTTGACAAACAATACAGTGGTAAGTTGCACTCAGAGAACTTGCACAAAAATCTGGAAATGCCTGAGACCTATCTATGTATGTTTTCTGTTTGTCTAAATACATATGTTTATGCATTTATATATTAGTATAGAGAGACAGATCAATACATATGACTATACATATATACATAGCCAGACACTTATGGGTGGGTGGTATACTGTGTGAGAGTTTGTGTTTGTGTTTTGTGGATGGCTATCTCTGTTTAGGAAAGATAGAAAATATGTAAATATCTTTAAAAAAACTTGATAAAATATGGAGAGACATAAGCTCTTGAGGGAATCTGAAATGACAAGATTATTCACAGGCACGTTTATCCTTATGGATTCCTCAGCAAGTTTTAATTTTTTTCATTTTCTTTCTTTTTTTGATTCAGTGCTAAGGATTTCTCTCAGGGACCAGGTGCTGCCAATTACTAATTTTCTCATGGCTGGTACAAGAGGAACTGAGCCACAGTTCCACTTTTGCCTTATTTATTCGTGCTTAACTGAAGATAAAGATTTCTATCAGTGACTTTCTTTCAGGGCCTGGATTCTAACGAGGATCCCCAGACCTCAGCCTTCTCTATAGCTACAATTAAGAATATGAGAACCCAGCACTGGGTTCCAATGCACAGGGCAAGAAATTGAGTGAATCTCTCAACTCCAATTAGCTATAATAAGCTAGAAGTGAAAGACCAATACCTTTGAGGAAAAGATGCTGAGGGTTATCACACAGGCCCTATGAGTAAGCCCTAAACCCTGTACACATGTGTGCATGCACACATTGGCAGATACACACACACATGCACACACACAATATCTCAGGCAATACTGTATTTTGAATTAATATCCAAATATTGGACAACAGGATAGCAAGTAATAAAATCTGTTTTTCTTGTCTACATTGAGGGAAAGGGATAAGTCACAAGATGCAGAAGCGAAGAATTCAGAGGCAAATGCTGTGAGTGAATAACTTGTAAAAAGCACATTTCTTGTCTTTTCTTTTCTTTTGTTTTTTCTGCCATTCCTGGGGCTTGAACTCAGGGCCTGGGCACTGCTCTTGGCTTTTCCCAAGTCTAGCCCTCTGCCACTTGAGCCACATTGCCATATGGATTTTTATATCTGTGTGATATTAAGGACTCAAACCTAGATCTTCATGGATGCTAGGCAAGCACTCTACCACTGGACCAAACTCTAAACCCCGATAAAGTGTTTATAAACAGTCATCATCATCATATCAAAATATCCTTTCTCCTACAAAGAATGAACACTTATCTATATCTGTAAGACTTTTTTTATGTCACCAATGCTTCTGTGATTTTCCCACTTGCATTTTTACAGATGACAGCACAGATATTCATCAGGAAGAAAAATAGATTAGGATACAGAAACCTAACAACGTCCTAGTAGATTGAAGTGAAAAATATGTGCAAGATGGCCTGGGTGTTTCATCTATTTGTAGAGTGCTTGGCTACCACACAAAAAGACTCCGGTTTGATTCTGCAGTACCATATACATAGAAAACGCTGGAAGTGGTGCTGTGGCTTGGTGGGACAGCTATAGCCTAAAGAAAGCCTAAGAACAATGGTCAGGCTCTGAGGTCAAGTCCCAGGACTAGCAAAATAAAATGTGCAAGAGGCAAAATGCAAGCTGAGAAGGCACTGTGAAGCAAAATGTCTTGTGAAGGGTAAGGGGAATAGTGACAGTTAAGTTTGGATCTTACCTAAGAAAGGCTCCTTGAGCCTGAGACCAGGCTAGCAATTACGCCGAGTTAGTGACCTGGGATTTGAACAAAAAGATGTGCTGTTTAGTACATCCATATGTGAGGTGGGAAGGGAGATTCAGCCTCCAGTATGTCTTTGGGGAGGTCTTCTGTGAGCAAAGAGCTTTGGTCATTGGGCCTTGAAAGGTGACCCTACCTCCCTCACAATGGAATAGAATATGGAACCCTGGTAACTAAGCCACTGTATGTGACAACCAGCTCAAGCCAGCTCCCTTGGCCTGTGGCTCAGGAACCAGACAGATGTTGCTGTGCTGTTGCCAAAGGTCAGGAGGCTCGCATCTCAGGCATGAGAGATATGGATGTCTCACTTGAAGAAGTAGATGCTGGATCAGTGCCAAGCCAAAATTCCAGTATATCAGGCTTTTCTCTAGGAAGAAAGCCAGGAAACTCCAGGGCAACTCAGATGAGGTATATTGAGAGGAAACCTATTTGAACCCATCATCCTGCCCACACACTACAACCTTCTTGTGTGCTTTCAAGTGACTATACTGAGATTAGAGTGTGTCATTTCCAATCTACTCTATTCCAATTCCTCAGTGTGAAGTGTGGTCCCATTCCTACGTTTGAAATATCCACTGTTTTGCCAACATAGTGTGATGGTAAGTCAGCTCAGACTCTGAATGAGCCTTGTAACCTATGGATCCTGGAGGAAGGCCTGTTGGAGATGCTGCTGACAAAGCTGATCCCTGCCTACCAGAAAGGTGATCTCTTTTATGTGGGAAACTTCCTGCACAATTTCAAATAGTGGAGGACAATGTAGTAGTTGCTGGAAATTCTCTTGAAAAAGTGAGTGTTCCCCCTCCAAACCCAGATTTGCTCACCCCTCCTGGCCAAGTCTTGGAATACTTGGCTCCTCTCTGAGCCTGTTTGGTTCACTGGGGTGTTCACAGGGGAGCTAAGCATGATACAAGTGCACAAACTACTTTATTATGACTGGGACACCATGCCATTTAATTTCCCTCACAAGCTACTGGAGTCTCAACAGTGTGCTTACTGAGAAGTTGGATTTCAGGCATGAGTAAGTGGCTCCCAACTGCAGCCCTCACCTAGGTGACATCCTAGGAAATCCCATTTCGCAGTAAGAAATGAGGTGTCAGTACTAATGGCGGAGGCCTGTGAAATACTGGAGTCAGAGGAAAAGCTGGAGGCTGAATCACTTTTGAGCCATCAGGGAGGGATTGTGATAGCTTTGCCTGTTAGAACCTGAAAGCATTTCCATTTTGGTGTGTGGTCCAGTGCTGCCACTTGAACCTGAACCCAGGTGTCAATGCCATCCCTTTGGTGTTCAAAAATTAGCACTGTACCATTTGAGTCATAGGTCAAGTTCTGGCTTTTTGCTGCCTAACTGAAGACAAGTGCCTGTAGAATTTTACTGACTAGACTGGCTTTCCACTGTGATCTACAGAGCTCAGCCTGCTGTGTGGCTAAGATTAGAGGAATGAGCATTTAGTTCTTTATTTGGAGCATTCACTTATTGATTTATTTAGAGCATTTACTTAGTTAATTTAAGGTGCGTTTACTTTGGACAGATGCATAGAGGCCTCTCTCAGAAGCTTCTGGAAGTGGGGTGTAAAAGTCATCCTGTTCTCGAGTGTCTCTTACCCCCCGTCCCAGCACATAAGTGCACATCTCTGCAGGACAGCCACAGCATCAGAGTCCTACAAGAAAGGGGCTTTGGTAGAAGGCTCAGAATGGAGAGAGAAGGCTCTCACTTTCCTTGTACCGAATGTGCCCACAGCATCATGTGTTCCATCAATACGATGTGAATGGACTTCTACCCCAGTGATTTCTACGAATTCAAGAACTGCCACACCCTGACACAACTCAAGCTCTATATGAGGCTCCACATGCCGGCTTTGGACCTGCTCTTCTAAACACATACTTTTTGACAAGCTGGAGGAATGTGTGACCAGTAAGACCAAGAAAAAGTAGAAGTCCTGGTGTGGGTGCCTCAGAGCCTGTGAGTAGGAAGCCCATGTGGTCTAGATATTGGTTGGCCCTTACTTCTACAGAGCTTGGCAAAATGCCCTTTATGGGTGGTGTTAGCCAGGTAATCTCTGTCCTCTGAAAGGACTCGGGAATAAGTACTCATTAGAAAGACCCTACACCTCCTCAGAGTTCAGTCCAAACTCCAGTTCTACAGGTTCCTCCATTAGATCCTCATGGAAGTTGAGTGACACTTCAACTTGCAGAGTCCACTCTGTCCACTCTGTACCTATTTCCATTTTTAGGTTTGGGGCATCGTGGAAGAGCTTATCCTGAACTCCGGATGAAAAACCCACCAATGGAGCTGGTGACTGATGGAGACAGAGAATCATCACTGCACTCCAGAAATCATGGGCCTTCTGTAGAAATTACCAAACAGGTTTAGAGTCCTGTGGATATACCTTTTGCTCTGAACCCCATGTGTGACACAGTTGAACCTGCAGATACTATGGAGGAAGAAAAAGAGCAGCCAGATTTCCTTCCGTTTCCTTTCACACTCCACCCAGAGTCAGTCCATCTGAGTCAGAGTAACACTCCACTTATTGTGCAAGCTGAAGAGGCACACGCTGGGCTCATGGAAAATGTCCCCATGGGAAGCAGCAAGTGTACTCTCAATCCTGGATTCATTGGAGGAAAATGAATCCATCCTCACAGAATATCCAGACCCATCCATCTCACTAAAAGAGACTCAATCTCCATTCGACAAACCAGAATCCATCCCCCTCTTAACTCAGGAAGGACATTCTGTTTCTCATGAGGAAGGAGACCCTTCTGAGAACTCTGAAGTAGAATTACTCTCTGAAGGTAACTTGGAGGCCAGTCTGGATTTAGAGCTTCCCTATCCCCTTCCTAAAAAGACATCTCTTTATCTTGCTCTCATGATTCTTGTCAAGTATTCATTGTATTTACATTGCTAACTATTAAACTCTAATTGTTAATATTATGGTGTGCAGTTCTTCAGTCCTTATTATACTGTGTTTTATTTTCCACTTATAATGTGAGACCTCAGACACATAGGTCCTGGGTGGGCCAAAAACCAGACAGGTCTGGTCCCATAGAAGACAGGGAACTATGAAAGGCATGGAATCACCAGGAATCCAGGCCAGGCCTCCATGGAAAGAGAAGTCAGCTACCAAAGCTTAAGGACAAAGCAGATGCCTGGAAATGTGTTTTGTCAATCGGGAGAAGTGCCAGAGTAACTGTAATATTATGGGGGACTCTGTTCTGTGAGTTCAAGTCTGTTTATATATCCATTGTGCTTTGTACAAATATTTAAGAAAATTAAAACTCCACAATAGCATCAAAAATCTACTTTGGCTTTGAATGTGGCCTAGTTGTAGAGTGCTCGCCTAGTATACAAGAAGACATTGATTCAATTCCTCGGCACTGCATACACAGAAAAAGCAGATGGGGCACTGTGGCTCAGGTGTCACAGTGCCACCCTTGAACAAATGTGGTCAAGGACAGTTTCTGGTCCTTCAGTTCAAGCCCCAGGACTAGCCAAACAAGAAATCATACCATTTCCCACACATTTGGAAATAAATCTGTTTTATCTAACACTACTTCTTTTTTGCCAGTCCAGGGTGTGTGCCACCAAGCCAAACTACTGGCCCCCAACCTTACTATTTTGAATCATCTATTTTTTTACATAATCATATTTCATGCTGTCTGTATTAATACCATAAACAGTATGCTTAGTGTAATAATGTTAAAGGTAAAACATAAGAAATTAATAACTAAAATTCTTTTTTATTAGTTTTATAGCATTACTAAAATTTTATGAGAAAAATTACCTAGAATGTTTATTTTAGAGTTCAAGTAATCCATTTTGATAAATATATCAACCTACATCATTTATTTGAACACATTTTAAACTGTTTTTTTCAGGAATGAAAATACATATATATTTGTTGTAAATGAAATTTATGACTTGGGGGAAGGGAAAGAGAACAGGGGGGAGGGGGTAACAGTGTTTACAAGAAATGTACTCATTACCTATGTAACAGCAATCTCTTTGTATATCACCTTGACAACAATTTTTTTGAAAAGTACAATAAGTTTAAATGTCTACTTTGGGCAGAATTTTTTTTTTGCCAGTACTGTGCTTAGACTCAGGACCTGAGCACGATCCTTGTTTTTGTTTTTGTTTATTCTTAAGGCGCAAGTTCTATCACATGTTCCACAGCACCACTTTTATCTTTTTTATCTATGTTGTGCTGAGGAATTGAACTTGGGTCTTCATTCATGCTTGGCAAGAACTCTTCCACTAGGCTTAACTTATGGCCCCAGTGGGAAGGAAGTTTTCCATAAAATATGTAGGAAATATGTCCACTAAGGAAAAGCCATCAAAAATAGAAGAAAAATTATATACTTAGATAACGACATGCCAGTATTATGGCAGATCTCTGTAATTCTAGCTTCAAGAGTGGCCTATTTGGACCGGGAGTTGGCTGGCTGAAGTAAAGTGCTATCCTTGAGCAAGCCCTAGGACAGTGCTCTGGCCATGAGTTGAAGCCATAGGACATGCTAAAAATAATAATCTAATGCCCGTGACTGGTGGCTCACCCTGGTAATCCTAGCTACCCTGGAGGATCGAGGTTCAAAGACGGCCCAGGCATAAAATTCTGTGACAATCTTATTTCCAAATAATCCAGAAAATTCAAAATGACAATGTGCCTCAAGTGGTAGAGCTCTTGCCTTGAGCTGAAGAGCTTAAGGTAAACATCCAGGCCCAGAGTTCAAGCCCCATGAGTGAAAAAAAGAAAAAGAAAAAGAAAGCCCTTATCTAAGGCTGGAGTGCACACTAGTGGTAGTTTGCTTGCCTAGTATGCACAAAGCCCTGTGTTCAATTACTCTGTACCACTTACTCCAAAAAAAAAAGCTGGAAATGATCTCAGAAGGTTGGGTTCTGAGGATCACAGTTCAAAGCCAGGCCAGACACTAAAGTCCATGAAACTGTTACTTCCACTTAAGCACCAGAAAACCAGAAGTGACACTGTGGCTCAAGGTGTTTAAGGTTGTAGCCTTGAGCTGAAGAGCCCAGGGACACTGCCCAGGTGCACAATTAAAGTCTTACAACCAAAAGAGAGAGAGAGAGAGAGGGAGAGAGAGAGAGAGAGAGAGAGAGAGAGAGAGAGAGAGAGAGAGAGAGAGAGAGAGAGAGAGAGAGACAGAGAGAGAGAGACAGAGAGACAGGGAGAGAGACAGAGACAGAGACAGAGACAGAGACAAGAGAGACAGAGACAGAGAGAGAGAGACAGAGAGAGAGAGACAGACAGGCAGACAGACAGAGACAGAGAGACAGAGACAGAGATATCAAACAGTCAGGCACTGCTGGCTGAAGTGTGTAATTCTAGCTACTGTGGAGGCTGAGATAGGAGGATCTTGGTTCAAAGCCCAAAGCCAGCCTGGACACATAAGTTTGTGAGACTTACATCACCAATTAACTACCAGAAACCAAAAATGGAGCTGTAGAGGAAGAGCGCTAGCCTTGAGCTGAAGAGCTCAGGGACAGTGTCCAGGCCCAAAGTCCAAGCACCATGACGAATCAATAATAAAAAAAAAGAAGATAGCTAATAGTTATTGCCGGGAGCAAGAGTGGAATCAAACTGTACTTTGATTTGCATCAGATAATTGCTTGATTGTCTTATTGTTTTTTGGCCTTCTCCTGTTCAATTGATCTGAGATTTACCATATGAATGTAACCCCAACAGTTCCCTGATTAACCATCTGGATGTAACACCTGGCAGTGCCCTGGTCTCAAGGAGGGATAAAAACTTGAGTTGAGAATAAACGGGCACTGCAGTTTTTGCCTGGGCTGCAGACCTCCCGAACCCGATGTGTTTGTCTCTCTTCTAATTTTTCCAGTCCCTACCCCCTATTTCAGGAACCCCAATTTGCTGCCGGTAGGCCCCGGCATCTGGCGCCCGAACAGGGACCCTGAAAATCTGGGACGACGGTGGAGGACCCCGCTGTGGTGTGTAACACAAAGGGAATTGGGTAAATCTAAGTCTGAACTTCAAAAAAAAATTAGTAGGTTTGAATGTTTCCTATATCTGAAAGGTTTATTGTATTGTCTTAAAGAAAAGCTGGTAAATATTTTTCTAGATCCTGAAATCTGCATTTTATTGCAAGGCATACAGCTGTTTACATTGTAAACATTGTATCCTGTTTAGCACAGAGGTGTTAGGGAATTTGGGATTTATTTCTTTAAGTTAAAGTTTGGAAACATGTATTAGAGATCTCAATGTAAAATTGTTCATTAACGTCAGAAACTTTGCCTGTCTGTCTTTTCTTGCAAACTGACACTAGAAATCTGATGGTAAAATGTGGATAATGTGATTAGTATTTTAAAGGAATGTTTAAAGGTTTATCTCCATGCAATTGTGTGTATTTTAAAAAAGGGAAGGAAACTAAGTCCAGACTTAGGCTTTTGGTGCACTGATGTCTATAGTTCTTGCATTAGGGAAAAACTGTTATTTGAGTTTAAACTGTTGTTGGAGTTTTAGACAGTAATCTAAACTGCAAAAGAGCCCCTTTTTTCTAAAAGACAAGAGGAGTGCCTTGGGCCCTAGGGGGCCTGAGGGCAGAAGGAGTTCTTTGTGCCCTTAAAGGTTTTTTAATTGCAAATAAAGGCTAAGGTGTTAATTGTTTAAGCCAGTATCAGTAAAAGTTATTAAGAACATTGGAAATGGGTTTCTAAACAATATTTGAAAGTGAAGTTGTCTTAAATGTTTAAAGAAAGAGAAAAAAGGAAAATTAGGACTACCAAAGTAATTGCTTAATTGCTATTTCAGCTTGCTCTTGTAACTTCCAGCTAGCCCATTGGAGAAGAACAGCAATCCTTATTCAGATGTAACTTTGGCTTTTACCAGGTTCTAGGTAAGCTCATGTTTAGAGACTATTTCTGTGTCGACCACCTTGTTGCTCTAATTGGAGAAACGTGTCCTTTTGTAGGACTCACTGATCTGAAAACTGCAGTTTTGAGCCAGCCCCGGGCAAAGCAAAGTCCCTGTGAGACTGTGGTGTCTAATCTGGCAGCAGAATGCTATTAAGGCAGAGTTGCTTTGGAGCTCGATGCCTCAGAGTGCTAGCTCTGAGCTGAACAGCTGGGGGACAGCACTCATGCAGCAAGCGCAGGACTCACAGGGGCAGAGTGCAAGCCTTGAGCTGCAGAGCTGAGGTGCGGCACTGAGGCCCTGAGTTTGGGACTCAAATGTGGCAGGGTGCTAGCCTTGAGCTGGAGAGCTGAGGGACAGTGCCCAGGCCCTGAGTTCAAGTCCAGCAACTAAGCAAGTGAAATGCCAATGGGACATTTATCCCTGTGTGGAGAAACACTACTGGGACACGATGCAGAAAGCCTCTGCTTGGATGGCAGAGATGGTGTCAGATCTTAGTCACTTGTGCTTGGCCGATCAAATTAATCAGAGCCGGGAGGTCATAGAATAGTTTGTAAGCATGCCTTACTAATGCCCGTGCCTTTCATAACTTGGCAGGAACTTGTCAATCTTCTTGATAGTGGGTAGTTTAAAGCCCTAATTGAGCGAAATTTTTATTTATTTATTTATTTATTTTTGACACCAGCCACAAATTCAGGAAAAGTTTGTGGATCTGAGGCTTGTGTCTCTATTAATCTGTTTAGATCTGACAACTGAAGCATTGTTAAGGTTGCAGAAATTTAGTTCCCCAGACAATCAAGAAAAGGCCTTTGCAAATGGGTGCTATGTAAACTACACTATTGTAGCCGAAGATGGTTTGTGCAGTTGTTAAATGTTAAATATGATCTCCAGTTTGGAGCAAATTATTATTCCTGATATCTAATCCTTGCAATCCCTGATAAAACGGGCTAGGCTTCTTAAGGTCACTGGTCAAGCACAGAGACAATGTCCTTGAGTCAGCTTGAAGAAGTCACAGAAGCTGAATCTCCGCCCATCAATCCCTTTTAGATGAAGGGACCAGTCATTTTTGGAAAGTGAGAGAGGATAATTAGAGATAATTAGAGATAGTGGAAAGAATAGAAATTGCACTTGTGTTTCTTTTAAAATAAAGACGGGGGACATGTCGGGAGCAAGAGTGGAATCAAACTGTACTTTGATTTGCATCAGATAATTGCTTAATTGTCTTATTGTTTTTTGGCCTTCTCCTGTTCAATTGATCTGAGATTTACCATATGAATGTAACCCCAACAGTTCCCTGATTAACCATCTGGATGTAACACCTGGCAGTGCCCTGGTCTCAAGGAGGGATAAAAACTTTGAGTTGAGAATAAACGGGCGCTGCAGTTTTTGCCTGGGCTGCAGACCTCCCGGACCCGATGTGTTTGTCTCTCTTCTAATTTTTCCAGTCCCTGCCCCCTATTTCAGGAACCCCAATTTGCTGCCGGTAGGCCCCGGCAAGTAATGATGAATAATTTTGTGCTGGGAGTTTGGCCTAGTGGTAGAGTGCTTGCCTAGCATGCACGAAGACCTGGGTTCAATTCCTCAATACCACATACATAGAAAAATGCTGGAAGTGGTGCTGAGGCTGAAGTGGTAGAGCCCTAGCCTTGAGAAAATATAAGGACAGTGCTCAGTAGCTGAGTTCAAGCCCAGGACTGGCCAAATCAAAAGTAGTAGAGCACTGGCATTGAACTGAAGATCTGAGGAACAGCCCAGGCACAGACTTCAAGCACCAAAAACAACAACAACAAAATCTACGAAATGGCAGTGGTGGTTTTAAGCTAAGCAAAAATAGAGTAGAAAGTGGTAAAATACATATTTGTGTGTAAGCAAAATAGCCAGACTTATGCATTACAACAGGATAGCAACTTGAAAAAAAATTTTGTTTTCCATCTCACTAGGTCCTGTCTCTTAATTTATTCAAGTAAGTAAAATGCTGGGTTTTATAATCATTGCTCTGAATATTAGAAAATCATAATATCTCTCATTAATCAACAAAGACCAGGAACTGGGGCTTCGTTCAAATGGCAGAGTATCAGGCAAGAGAAGAAAAAATTGAAGTAAGAACTTGAAGCTCTTGATCCAGAACCTGCATAGTAACAGAGCAGCAGCCTGGTGATGGTACCTCACACCTATAATCTTAGCTACTCAGGAGGCTAAGATCTGAGAATCAAAGTTTAAAGCCAGCCAAAGTACCCAGTTAACTGCCAGAAAAAACAGAAGGGGCACTGTGGCTCACAGATTAAAGCACTAGCCTTGAGCTGAAGAGCTCAGGGACAGTGCCCAGGCGCAGAGTTCAAGCCCCACAATTGACAAAAATCAAACAAGCAAACAAAATTCACAAAGAAGCCTGCAGACCACAGTGGTTCTGCTGAGTCTCTTCTCTATGGGGATCAGGAAACATTTCACTTTTTCTGTCTCTTCCCATCTCAACATTCATACTAAAATAAGACTGTGTTGAAAGTTTCAATTTATAAAAATGTTTTTCATGAAGCACCCTGAAATATTAATCGCTTATATCTCAATTGAAGATAGTTGATTTGGGGCTGCATTGGTAGAGTGCTAGCCTTGAGCAGAAAAGGTCAGGGATAAAGCTGAAGCACTCAGTTGAAGACCCAGTGCCAACACACAAAAGAAAATATGCACTTTATACATATTTTCTAATTTCTTAATGAATTTTTCAGTCTGTATAAATATAGGGTACATTCCTTGTTACTTAAGTAAGATTGCTCTTTTTTTTTCTTTTTGCCAGTCCTAGGGCTTGGATTCAGGGCGTAGACATTTTCATTGGACTCGCTTGCCCAAGGTGAGTGCTCTGCCTCTTGAGACACAGCGCCACTTCTAGCTTTTTTCTGAGTACGCGGTACCGGTGAATAGAACCTAGGTCTTCATGCATTCTAGGTGAGCACTCTACCATTAGGCTACATTCCCAGGAAGTGAGATTCCTCTTACAGTCATTGTATGTTCACAGGGTTTGATCTCACACACTGTAGGGCCCTGGTTGGCTTTGACCTGTGATCCTAAGCCCCGAGCCTCCTAAGTAGCTGAAATTAAGTTGTGAGCCAGCATGATGGATTCCATTCTTTTTTCTACAAAAACATATGTAGTTATCTAAAATATATCTATAGCTGAAAAAAATGAATCTCTTCCAAACAAATCTTCAAAGAAACAACCATCCTATTAAAAGGTGGGCTAAACACTTAAAAGAGTATTCTCTGAAGAAAAAATTAAAATGGGCTTTAGACACATGAAGAAATGCTCCATATCTCTAGCAATAAGGGAAATGAAAATCAAAACAACTTTGAGATTCCACCTGACTCCAGTCAGAATGGCCATTATCAAAAAATCTAATAAGAGATACTGGTGGGGAAGTGACCAGGGGGGATCACACCTACACTGTTGGTGTGAGTGTAAACTCGTTCAACCACTAGGGAAAGCAGTGTGGTGGTTCCTCAAAAGACTGAACATAGAGCTCCCCTATGATCCAGCAAATCCACTACTTGGCACCTACCCAATTGTCCAGAAAAAAGGACATACTAAAGTCACTAGCACAATGATGCTCACTGCAGCACTATTTACCATAGCAAAGATATGAAACCAACCCAGATGCCACTCAGTAGATGACTGAATCAAGAAGATGTGGTACTTATACACAATGGAATGCTATGCTGCCATCAGAAGGAATGACATCGCCCCATTTGTAAGGAAATGGAAAGACTTGGAAAAATTCATATTAAGTGAAGCAAGCCAGACCCAAAGAAACATAAGCTCAATGGTTTCCCTCATTTGTAATAATTAGTTCACATCTAGGACTCTCCTAGCAGAGGATTACAATAACTCAAAAACCTAGGTATATAAGGTCATATAGGATGAGACTAAATGTAAGGATCTCTAGGTTATGGGAACAAGAGCTATATCTTGTGTCATCGTTGCTCTTAATCTTGTGTGATTTTTGTCCTTAATCTACTATGTTATTTCTCATCTCTTATTTTGCCCTTTGGTTAATGTCAGATTGTTACTGTATCTGATTTTTTCCCTGGCATATTGTATATATGTTTATTTGTTTATGTCAAATAGGAAAGGGAAGGGGGGAAACAAGATGATTGGCAAGGGGAGGGGAGAGGGAACTGGGGACAAAAACATGTGGAATGGAATAAATGTCTGAGAAGTAATGCAGTCCACTACCTGTAAATGTAATTGTAACCCCTCTATACATTACCCTGAAAATAAAAAGAGACTATAAAAATATCTGTAGAAAATGAGGCTGGATGATGGAAACAACCAGATGCCCTACTACAAAAAATGTGATACACGCGCACACACACACACACACACACACACACACACACACACACACACAATGGAATGATACATAGCCAACCGACAAGATAAAATAATGGCATTCTCGGGGAAGTGGATGAAAAGGAAAAAAATCATATTAAGTGAAGTAAGCCAAACTCAAAGGAACATAGGCCCAAGAGTCTCCCTCATTTGTCAAATTCAGTTGAAACCTTGGGCTCTGCTACCAGAGATTTACAATAGAACAAAATCTAGAGACATCGTGACAAATAGTATGACACTAAATGTAAGGACCTCCAAGATGAAGAAACAAAACTCATATAATGAGTGATTGTTGTCCTTAATGAACTATGTGATCTCTTATCTCTTTTGCTATCCCTTGGTTATATCATATTGTTACAATATTTCACCTTGTTTTCTGATATATTTCATATGTGCCTACTTGGATATTTGAAATTGGATAGGGAAGGGGGGAAATGAACATGAGTGGGGGTAGGGGAAGGGAAATGGGGACCATATCATTACATGGGGTATCAAAGTTTGAGAAGTAATGCACCTTCTATCTGGTGAATATAATGTAACCCTTCTATAAATTACAATAAAAATAAATACATAAAAAGAAGATCTGAACAGAAAAAAATAATAATGGCATTTTTGGGGTAGTGGATGAAATTAGAGTGAATCCTGTTGAGTGAGATAAGTCAAGACCAAGGAACAAAAGGTACATGGTATCCTTAATATATGGATATTAGTTTCAAACAGTAGTAGAGCGATGATTGAATAGTTGATACCCAAAGTTCTGGACATAATTTTGGAGATATAAACATAACTACATAGACATAAAAATCTAGGATAGACTATACACTCTATAGACATGTGTTTTATTATAGATTAATCTGTATCTATGACATACAAAGACACAGCTTAATTTTTACTATATTCTAAAATTTATGTGCCAGTGATTGTATAGCGATTCCCTTCTTGAATACTTGTTGGTTAAACATGACATTTGAAATATGATGTAAAATTCAATGTTAATAAATTTTTTTAAAAAAGAGGCTAGAGGTAAATACCACTAATGTACTTGCTCTAAGTGGTACAGAAATTTTCTTAATGAACCAAGGAGTTTTATTACATCTTTATGCAATTATTTTAGTTCTGAGTGTTCTACACTCAATGCTACTTCTGGAAAGATGATATAGCTGACTGTGTAGATGGTATGAAGACATACTGGCCTAAACGTAGAATAAAGCATTGGTAAGTGGCTGTTAGCTGTCCAGACTCTACTGGAATATGTGGAATGAATTTATTAAGCACAATGCAGTCTCTTAGTCATATCAGGATCAAGATTATGTGGTTCCATGAGATGAATGAGGAAAGATCAGAAAAATCTACTAAGTTATCCAGATATACTTTTGAAACTAAGGTATCTGGACTCCTTTTTTTTCTTTCTTGGTGGGGAGCTTGAACTTTGGACCTGGGCAAGGTCTCTTAGTTCTTTTTCCTCAAGGCTAATGCTGTACCAGTTTTAGCCACAACTCCACTTAGTTTTTGGGTGGATAAGTGGACAGAAGAATGTTGCATTTTTTTTTTGTTTTCGTTTTTTTGCTTGCAAAGGCTTTGAATCACCTTCTCCCTGGCTAGTAGAAGAATGACAATTATGACCCTCCAGCGCCTGGCTAGTGATTTTTTGAAAATTGGACTTTCTTCCAAATCACGTATCTGGTTCCTAGCAAAGTTTTGAAGCCTGACTTAAATGTGACAGATTTTTGTCACTTGGAGACACTCTGTGCTGAACGTTAGAAATCTACCAGCTGAGTCACAGTGCCACTTCCAGTTTTTGTTTATGTGGTGCTGAGGAATGGAATCCAGGGTTTCATACATGCTAGGCAAGCTACATTTTCAGCCCAAGGTTTTATGTTTTGTTTTTTCAGTGTTGTTGCTTCTAAGGTACTGTATGATGTTCTTTCATTTTCTTTGCTTTTTACCTCTTTTCTTCTTTTTCCGTTTAGCTTTATTCTCTGTAGGCACTGTGTTGAATTCGGGTACCCTGTGTCTTGTACATAGGTTTATGTGATTTGGGAAAGGGAAAGGGTATAATAAAATGGTAAAAAAAAAACAAAGGAAAAAATGTGTACCAACTGAATAGTGATATTTAGAAGACACTAAACGAAAATGAACTGAACAATCTGGGTGGAGAGGGGGCTGAGGGTAGGAAAACAGAGAAAAATGAGGGAGGGGATAACAATTTTCTTAAGAAATGTGTTCATTACTTATGTAACCGTATGCAAACTATATATTGACTTAACAAAAAAATTAACTTAAAAAAATAATTTAGCCGGGTATGGTGGCTCACACTTGTAAATGTAGCTACTCAAAGGCTGGGATCCAATGATAGCCGTTCAAAGTCAGCCTGGGCACTGAAGTTCATGTGACTCTTATCTCCAATTAAACACCAGAAACCCAGAAGTGGCCCTATGGCTCAAGGGATAGGGCAGTAGTCTTGAGCTGAAAAGCTCAGTGACAAGACCTAGGTGCAGAATTGCAGTCCCATGACTTGAATGATGAATGATATTAGCCAGGCTCTGTGAGCTCACACTTGGAATCCTATCTACACACAATCAGGTTTGATTCCAGCCCAAACAAATTGCATGATATTCTGATTTACAGTTCATTACCAAAAATCTGGGAGTGGAGCTGTGGATCAAGTGGTAGAACACTAGCCCGAAGCAAAAAAAAAAACATTTAAGGACAGTTTCCAGGCCCTGGGTTCAAGTCCCAGGACTTGCATAAAACAAACAAAATGTGACGCTGAGTCCTCCATCATTTGGTGTTACAGTTCAATATTCTTGATATGTGTCTTAGAAATTAAGTCCCTAGCAAATACTCTCCCCTGAAATTCTGCTTCATAGCTGATTCATAGAATTTCAGCATCATTACTATCACCTTCCAGTTAGCATAGCAGTCTACTACTGAAACTTTGAAGAAAACTTTTGAGTAATCCTAATAAATCTGTGTATCATCTGCACACACATCAAATCAGCAGCAGCTATGTTCTACTATTATCTAAATGTATTTAATCCCTTCTTGAGTTAATGATCCTTAAGGAGTAAAACATATGAAATAGTTATGAAACTAACAGTCACCATTCTTCTACGTAATATTGTAATATAAGTTTATAACTGCAAGGACTATTCTGAAGTGTGCAGAAGATAGCTTCTAATTATAATATTCTCATGAAGTATAGTTTTTAAGAAACATGTTGCTTGCTTTGGGAAAGCAAAGGCAAGGAAAAATGATATAGGTAAGTTCCCTATTTATCAGAAGTAAAATACTATTGGGTTTAGATCAACTTCATTCATTCCGTGCTGATGAAGCAAATATTTGCAATTCCTGAGGCCAATCACTTCATTGTGATGCACAATCAGCCAGCTTAGGTCAATCTTCCAAAAAAGGAAAGGAACAAATGAGAAGCAATTAAGGTTTCCAAAATGAACCAGGTGGTGGTGGCAGCTCACACTTGTAATTCTATCTACTCAAGGCCTGAAATCCAAGGATCTGGATTAAGTTTGTCTGGGATGAAAATATTCCTGTCTGAAACATCATCTCTGTTATCACAGCCCAGCTGATACATTCTGCCCAATAGATTCCAAACACCAAAGTCCATCTACTATCTGAAATACTAGCAAACGTACTCACACATAATTTCCTCTTTGGGAGATGGGAGATAGTTGAAACATGTACCAGAAACATTTCCCTGGCTTCAGAGTGGAAGTGGAAATATATACTCACTAGAAGCCATCTAGTAAATTACAGTCAATCATCTTTCCTCACATCTTGTTAGTTAAATTGAACAATGAGTGTTTGGATCAGAAGCGATGTGTATGAGCATACAGGTTGTAAAATTACTGTAATCCTAGCTACTCAAGATAAGCTGAGACCTGAGGATTCCAGTTCAAAACAGCCATGCAATAAACTCCATACGATTTTTACCTCTAATTAACCACCAAAAAACAGAGCGTTGAATTGTGCTTAAAATGCCACAGGCCTAAGATTTGCATAAAAGTGCTAAGGGGTAGCATTCAGGATGCCCACTCTCTCCACTCCTTTTTAACATAGTACTAGAATTCCTAGGCAGTGCAATAAGGCAAGAAGCAAGCATAAAGGGGATCCAAGTAGGGAAAGAAGAAATAAAACTATCCCTCTCTGCAGATGACATGATTCTGTATTTACAGAATCCTATAGACTCTACTCCCAATCTCCTTGAGCTGATTCAAAGCTTTGGAAGGGCAGAGGGCATAAAATCAACCCTCACAAATCAACTGCCTTCCTTTACGCCAACAGTGAGAGGAACGAGGCAATAATCAGGAAAGAAACTCCTTTCACAATATCCTCAAACAAAATAAAGTACGTAGGAATTAGCTTAACTAAGAATGTAAAGGACCGTTTAGATGAAAACTTTAAAACCGTAAAAAAAATTAAAGCAGATCTAAGGAAGTGGAAAAACCTCCCATGGTCCTGGATTGGAAGAATCAACATTGTGAAAATGGCAACCTTGCCAAGGGCTATCTACAAATTCAATGCAATACCCATCAACATCCCAATGTCATTCTTTAAAGAAATAGAAGAGGCAATTCAAAATTTCATATGGAATAATAAAAGACCCCGTATAGCAAAAACACTTCTTAGCAGAAAGAACAGCGCTGAAGGAATTTCAATTCCAAACTTTAGACTCTATTACAGAGCTATAATTCTCAAAACAGCTTAGTACTGGCACAAGAACAGGCCTGAAGTCCAATGGAATAGAACTGCACCACTTGCAGCGTTTTCTTTGTATGTGGTAATGAGGAATCAAACCTGAGTCTTTTTGCGTGGTAGCCAAGGACTCTACCACTAGGTCAAACACACAGGGCATCTTGCACATATTTTTGACGTCAATCTACTAGGATATTATTAGGTTTCTGTATCCTAATCAATTATTTCCTGATGATTAGCTTTGCTGTCATGTGTAAAAAATGCAAGAGGGAAAAACACAGAAGAATTAGTGAAATTTAAAAAAAGCATTACACACATAGATAAGTGTTCATTCTTTGTAGGAGAAAGGATATTTTGATATGATGATGATGATTTTATAATTACTAGGTTAGGGTTGAGAGTTTGGCATAGTGGTAGAGTGCTTGCCTAGCATCCATGAAGATCTGGGTTAGATTGCTCAGTATCACAAAGATAGAAAATCTAGATGTGGCACTGTGGCTCAAGTGGCAGAGGGCTAGACTTGAGAAAACTCGAGGACAGTGGTCAGGCCCTGAATTCCAGCCCCAAGACTGGCAGAAAGGTAAAAGAAAATAAAAATGCTTTTTACGAGCTAATTCACTCACTGCATTTGCTTCTGAAATCTTCACTTCTGCATCTTGTGAAATACCCCTTTCCCTCAACCTAGACAAGAAAAACAGATCCATCCAATGGTCCACTGTGAGGCCACTGATTGGGCTAAGAGCTAGTCGTGCAGCAACACATAAGTTTTATTCTAATACTTTCCAAACTTTGTACTCAAATATGCTACCTACTTACCAACTTAGGTCAGTTATCCTCATGCTATACATTTTCTTCATTACTACAATATTCTTACACTCCTACGTTAATCCTCTTGTACTTCCCCTGACCTATCTCATTCTTTTTTTCTATCTCTGGACCTCTGCTGGTCTTTCAACCCTTATACTGCACGGATCTACACTTGATGGCTGTTGAGCAATATTGTATATGTAGATGGTTAATTATTTTCTAGGCTCAGAGGGACTTATAGACAATAGAGATTGGATTGAGAGGCTTATAATTTAGGGTATAAATCGCTTATCAGTGGTTGTATTAGACTGGTCTGTGAGTGCACAAAAAGAAAGAATGATAATACCAACCAAAACTTGTGAACATCTAGTGTCTGCCAGCTACAGAGGTCTAGGTTGGTTATATCTAAAAACCTATAATCGTATTTAGTAGTAATCTTGCTCCCATTTTCAAATGGGCGGAATAAGAAACTGAAGAAAAATGTCAAATCAAGAAACAACATGGCCCTCCCAATGAAAACAGACAATGGAAGAGTCACTGGCAAACCTAGAGGAGAGTCTTCCAAGTGCTACACAAATGCAATTGATAAACATCATTAATGGAATATGTGAAAATATAAAGAAAGAGATAATGGAGGAAGCCATAGCTGAACAAGAGGAAAGCAAAAACAAGGTGATAAGTGAAAAAGAAGAAGCCATAAAGGAGGCCATATTAAAGGTTTTTCAAAGAAAGATGGGTGAATTCATAGAATCCACAAATAAAAACGTGACCAAACTCCAGCAAATGTCCAAAGAAAATAAAGCTACTGAGCTAACCACTCAAAAGGAAATCAAGGAGATAAAGAAATCCATACATGATCTAAAACAAGTGATGGAAGGCATCAAAAGTGTGCAATTAGAAGCAAGGGAGATGAAAAATAAAGTAGATAGCTTTGATAGCAGGTTAGAGAATGCAGAGGAGAGAATTTCCGGGGCTGAAGATAATTTAGTTATTATAGAGAAAGAACAGAAAATGAGTCAATCCAAATCTAGGAAATATGAGAGAGCGCTTCAGGAGGTCCAAGATACAATTAGGAAGCCTATTTTAAGGCTAGTTGGTATTGAGGAGGGCGTGGAGAAAGAGGTCAATGGTATTGGAAATATACTTCAGGGAATCATCTCAGAGAATTTCCCAAATATCCAGAAGGGCAGGCCCATCAAGATACGAGAAGCTTTTAGAACCCCAAACAGACCTGACCAGAAAAGGACATCCCACCGCCATATTGTGATCCGAACTGGATCAATAGAAAAAAAGAAAAGATCCTAAAGGCAGCCATGGAAAAGGGATCAGTAACCTATAAAGGCAAACCAATCAGAATAACCCCAGATTTCTCAGCAGAGACCATGCAAGCACGAAGTGACTGGAAGCATATATGTCATGCCCTTAAATCAAATAACTACCAACCAAGAATACTGTAGCCAGCTAAGCTCTCATTCATAACTGAGGGAACAATAAAAACATTCCATTCCAGGGAAAAGATGCAACAATATGTCGAAACAAAACCAACACTACAGAGAATTCTCAAAGATGCTCTATACATAGAAAACCAAAATAAATGCAATATAGGGAAAGAAATGGCACCTAAACAGCATTCCATCTAAGGACCACAAGAACTGTCAAGACACAGGCCCTACTAAAAGCTTTTAAGAATGGTAGGAACTAATACATATCTCTCAATCCTAATTCTCAATATCAATGGACTTAACTCTCCAATTAAACGACATAGGCTGTCTAGTTGGATCAAAAAGCAAGAGCCATCGTTCTGCTGTCTTCAAGAGACACATCTTACCCAAAAACAATCATCTTTTGAAAGTGAGAGGTTGGAATAAACTCTATCAAGCTAACTGCCCCCATAAAGAGGCTGGAGTTGCCATCTTCATATCAGATACAATAGACTTCAAACTAAAATTAGTAAGAAAAGACAAAGAAGGTGACTACATACTACTAAAGGGATCTTTCCTCCAGGAAGACATAACGATCCTAAATACTTACAAACCCAATCCCGGAGCTCCAAACTTCATCAAGCAAACTTTACTTACACTGAAACTATACATAGATCGAAATACAGTGATTGTTGGTGAGTTTAACACAACATTCAAACCTATGGACAGATCAACAAGGCAAAAACTCAAGAGAGAAACCTTAGAACTGAACAACTATATAGACCAACTAGATCTAACAGACATCTGCTGAATATTCCACCCAGTAACAACACAATATACGTTTTCCTCAGCAGCACATGGAACATTTTCCAAAATAGACCACATCTTAGGCCATAAAACAAACCTGGACAGATTCAGAAACACTGAAATTATTCCATGCACACTCTCAGACCATAAAGGCATCAAATTGGAGCTGAACACATATCTCCACCAACGAAAACCCTGTAACTCATGGAGACTGAACAACACATTGTTGCATCAAAAACAATGGGTAATCGAAGAGATCAGAACAGATATCCAACTGTTTATGAAATTTAACAATAAGGAGCACACAAATATCAACTCCTTAGGGACACAACAAAGGCAGTAATGAGAGGAAAATTTGTAGCGCTGAGTGCCTACAACAGCAAGTTGGAAAAATGGCACACCACTAGTTAATGTCTCACCTTAACCTCCTGGAAAAAGAGCAACAAACCAACCCTAAACCCATTAGGAGAAAGCAAATTATTAAAATCTAAGCAGAATTAAATGATTTGGAATAAAAAAACTATAGAAAGAATCAACAAAACAAGGAGTTGGTTCTTTGAAAGAATTAACAAAATTGACAAGCCCTTAGCAAATCTTACCAAAAAAAGAAGAGAGCATATCGAAATAAACAAAATCGCAGATGAAAATGGTAATATCACTACACAAATTACCAAGACCCAGAATATCATGAGGGAATACTTCTCAAATCGTTAAGCCAACAAATTTGAGAATCTAGAAGAAATTTATGAATTCCTAGATAATATTAACATACCCACACTGAACCCAGAAGAGCTAACCCAACTCAACAGGCCTATTTCAAGCTCTTAAATAGAAATGGAAATTAGACAACTTCCACTTAAAAAAAGCCCAGGGCCAGATGGATTCACAGCTGAATTCTATAAGGTCTTCAAAGCAGAGCTCACACCAATACTCCTCAAGCTCTTCAACGAAATTGAAAATGAAGGTTGTTTACCAAACTCATTCTGTGAAGCCAGTATATCCCTCATCCCCAAACCAGACAGAGATTCATCAAAGAAAGAGAACTATAGACCCATTTCTTTGATGAACATCGATGCAAAACTTCTCAACAAAATACTGGCCAACCGTCTACAACAACTCATCAAAAAAATTATACACTATGATCAAGCTGGATTCATCACAGGGAGGCAAAGCTGGTTCAACATACACAAATCAATTAATATAATTCAACACATCAACAGGAGCTAGGACAAAAATCACATGATTGTCTCAATAGATGCGGAAAAGGCATTTGACAAGATCCAAACCCCTTTATGTTAAAAGATGTGGAGAAACTAGGAATCCATGGAACAATTCTCAATGTAATAAAACCTGTGTATGAGAAAACCACTGCTAATATTACACTTAATGGTGAAAATCTAAAGCCATTCCCTCTAAAATCAGGAAGGAGACAAGGATGCCCACTCTCTATACTTCTTTTTGACATGTACTAGAATTCCTAGGCAGTGCAGTAAGGCAAGAAGCAAGCATAAAGGGGATCCAAGTAGGGAAAGAGGAAATAAAACTATCCCTCTTTGCAGATGACATGATTCTGTATTTAAAGAATCTTATAGACTCTACTCCCAAGCTCCTTGAGCTGATTCAAAGCTTTGGAAGGGTAGCAGGCCATAAAATCAACCCTCACAAATCAACTGCCTTCCTTTACGCCAACAGTGAGAGGAACGAGGCAATAATCAGGAAAGAAACTCCTTTCACAATAGCCTCAAAGAAAATAAAGTACCTAGGAATTAGCTTAACTAAGAATGTAAAGGACCTTTTTGACGAAAAGTTTAAAACCCTAAAAAAGGAAATTAAAGCAGAACTAAGGAAATGGAAAAACCTCCCTTGCTCCTGGATTGGAAGAATCATCATTGTGAAAATGAAAATCTTGCCAAGGGCTATCTACAAATTCAATGCAATACCCATCAACATCCCAATGTCATTCTTTAAAGAAATAGAAGAGGCAATTCAAAATTTCATATGGAATAATAAAAGACCCTGTATAGCAAAAACACTTCTTAGCAGAAAGAACAGTGCTGGAGGAACTTTAGACTCTATTACAGAGCTATAATTCTCAAAACAGCTTGGTACTGGCACAAGAACAGGCCTGAAGTCCAATGGAATAGAACTGTGGACCCAGATATTAAACCACAGACCTATGGCCACCTAATCTTTGACAAGGGAGCCAAAAAAATAGAATGGAAGAAAGATAGCCTCTTCAACAAGTTGTGCTGGCAGAACTGGTTAAGCACCAGCAGAAAACTAAAGTTGGATCCTTCTTTGTCACCTTGCATTAGAATTAACTCCAAATGGATCAAAGACCTGGAGGTAAAAGCTGACACACTGAAAAGTTTACAGGAAGGAATAGGAGATACACTAGGCCTCCTTGGCAGAGGTCGAAACTTGCTTAATAAGGACCAAGAATCACAACAAATCAGAGAAAGGCTGGATAAGTGGAACTCCATTAAAATGCAGAGCTTTTGTATGGCAACGGATATAGCTAATAAACTAATTAGGAAGCCTACACAGTGGGAGAAGATCTTCACCAACCAAACAATGGACAAAGGCCTCATATCTAAAATATATCAACAACTCAAAACATTGAATCACTCCAAAACTAACATCCAAAGTAATACCCATCTCATTAAAAAATGGGCCAAAGACTTAAAGAGAGTCTTCTCTGAAGAAGAAACAAAAATGGCCTATAGACACATGAAGAAATGCTCAACATCTCTGGTCATAAAGGAAATGCAAATCAAAAAAACTCTAAGATTCCACCTCACTCCAGTTAGAATGACCAGGATCAGGAAAACGAATGACAACAGATGCTGGAGGGGATGAGGCCAGGAGGGATCACTACTACACTGTTGGTGGGAGTGCAAACTTGTTCAACCACTATGGAAAGCAGTGTGGCAGTGCCTCAAAAGGCTAAACATAGAACTCCCCTATGACCCAGCAATTCCACTACTTGGCATTTACCCAACAATCCAGAAACAAGGGCATACTAAACCCACTAGCACAACAATGTTCATTGCAGCGCTATTCACCATAGCAAAGATATGGAACCAACCCAGCTGTCCCTCAGTTGATGAGTGGATCAACAAGTTGTGGTATTTGTACACAATGGAATTCTATGCTGCTGTCAGAAAGAATGGCATCGCCCCATTTGTTAGGAAATGGAAAGACTTAGAACAAATCATATTAAGTGAAGTAAGCCAGACTCAAAGGAACTTAGGCTCAGTGGTTTCCCTCATTCTTCATAATCAGTAGAAACCTTGGGCTCTACTAGCAGAGATTTGCAATAGAGCAAAAGGCCATATATAAGGCCATATAATGTGAAGCTAATTGAAAGGACCTCCAGGGTATTGAAACAGAAGCCACATAATGAATGATTGTTGTCCTTAATGTACTATGTTGTCTCTCATCTCCTTTGCTGTCCCTTGGTTATCCCATATTGGTATAGTATCTCACTTTGTTATCTGATATATTGAATTTATTTGTATTTGGATATTTGAAATTTGATAGGGAAGGGGGGAAAACCAAGACGGGTGGGGGGTGTGGGGTAGGAGGGAAATGGGTACCAAGACATGGGAAAGGGTATCAATGTATGTGAAATAATGCACCTTCTATCTGGCCAATATCATGTAACCATTTTACTAATTACAATAAAAAAATTTAAAAAAAACAAAGTTGTAGTGTGTGGGGAGGATGATGGGCTCAAACACATTTCTTCTTAGAAATATAGCTCATCTGGTTGCCCTGGATTTTCCTGGCCTTCTTCTTAGAGAAAGGCCTGTTATACTGGATTTGTGGCTTGGTAATGATCTACCCTGTACATCTTCGAGTAAGACATCCACAACTTCCATACCTGAGACTCGAGTATCCTGACCTTTGGCAACAGCACAGCAACATCTTTCTTCCTCCTGAGCCACAGGCCAAGTGAGCTGGCTTCAGTTGGTTGTTAGTTACAGTGGCTTGGTTACCAGGGTTCCATATTCTGTTCCATTGTGAGGGAGGCAGGGTCACCTTTCAGGGCCCAGTGACCAAAGATCCTTGCTCACAGAAGACCTCACCAAAGACATACTGGAGGCTGAATCTCTCCTCCAATCTCACAATATACATGTGGATGTAGTAAACAGCACACCTTATTTGTCCAATCCCAATGTCTTCCACTAGGCCCAACTACCAGTCTGGTCTCAGGCTCAAGGAGCCTTTCTTAGGTAAGATCCAAACTTAAGGGTAAATATTGCCCTCATCCTTTACAAAACATTTGCTTCACAGTGCCTTCTCTGCCTGCATTTTGCCCCTTGTCGAATTTTTTTTATTTTTGCTAGTCTTGGGACTTGACCTCAGAGTGTGAACATTGTTCTTGGGCTTTCCTTAGGGTTTAGCTGTCCCACCGAGCCACAGCAACACTTGCAGCGTTTTCTATGTATGTGGTAATGAGGAATCAAACCTGAGTCTTTTTGCGTGGTACCCAAGGACTCTACCACTACGTCAAACACACAGGGCATCTTGCCCATATTTTTGACGTCAGTCTATTAGGATATTATTAGGTTTCTGTATCCTAATCAATTTTTTCCTGATGATTAGCTTTGCTGTCATGCGTAAAAAATGCAAGAGGGAAAAACACAGAATTAGTGATATTAAAAAAAAACATTACACACATAGATAAGTGTTCATTCTTGGTAGGAGAAAGGATATTTTGATATGATGATGATGATTTTATAATTACTATGTCAGGGTTGAGAGTTTGGCATAGTGGTAGAGTGCTTGCCTAGCATCCATGAAGATCTGGGTTTGATTGCTCAGTATCACATAGATAGAAATTCTAGTTGTGGCACTGTGGCTCAAGTGGCAGAGGTCTAGACTTGAGAAAACCCGAGGACAGTGCTCAGGCCCTGAATTCCAGCCCCAAGACTGGCAGAAAGATAAAAGAAAATAAAAATGCTTTTTACGAGCTAATTCACTACAGAATTTGCTTCTGAAATCTTCGCTTCTGCATCTTGTGAAATACCCCTTTCCCTCAAAGTAGACAAGAAAAACAGATCCATCCCATGGTCCACTGTGAGGCCACTGATTGGGCTAAGAGCTAGTCGTGCAGCAACACATAGGTTTTATTCTAATACATTCCAAACTTTGAAATTTGATAGGGAAGGGGGGAAAACCAAGACGGGAGGGGGTGTGGGGGGGGAGGAAACGGGTACCAAGACACGTGAAAGGGTATCAATGCACGTGAATTAATACACCTTCTATCAGGCAAATATCATGTAACCCTTTTACTAATTACAATAAAAAAATAAAAATTTAAAAAAATTTAAAAAAAAAAAGAAAAACAGATCCATCTCATGGTCCACTGTGAGGCCACTGGTTGGGCTAAGAGCTAGTCGTGCAGCAACA
Organism: Megascapheus bottae; assembly: GCF_031878675.1. NCBI lineage: Eukaryota > Metazoa > Chordata > Mammalia > Rodentia > Geomyidae > Megascapheus > Megascapheus bottae. The sequence goes on along the minus strand of NW_028327641.1, from coordinate 458,319 downwards.
CATAGGTTTTATTCTAATACTTTCCAAACTTTGTACTCAAATATGCTACCTACTTACCAGCTTAGGTCAGTTATCCTTATGCTATACCTTTTCTTCTTTACTACAATATTCTTACACTCCTAAGTTAATCCTCTTGTACCTCCCCTAAACTCTCTCATTCTTTTTTTCTGTCTGTGGACCTCTGCTCGTCTTTCAACCCTTATACTGCACAGATCCACACTTGATGGCTGTTGAGCAATATTGTATATGTAGGTGGTTAATGATTCTCTAGGCTCAGAGGGACTTAAAGACAATAGAGATTGGATTGAGAGGCTTATTGTTTTGGGTATAAATCGCTTATCAGTGGTTGTATTAGACTGGTCTGTAAGTGCACAAAAAGAAAGAATGATAATACCAATCAAAACTTGTGAACATCTAGTGTCTGCCAGCTACAGAGGTCTAGGTTGGTTATATCTGAAAAACTATAATCGTATTTATTAGTAATCTTGCTCCCATTTTCAAATGGGCAGAACAAGAAACTCAAGAAAAATGTCAAATGAAGTAACAACATCCCCCACCCAATGTAAACAGACAATGGAACACTCACTGGCAAACCTAGAGGAGAGTATTCCAAGTGCTACACAAATGCAATTGATAAACATCATTAATTGAAAATGGGAAAATATAAAGAAAGAGATAATGGAGGAAGCCATAGCTGAACAAGAGGAAAGCATAAACAAGGTGATAATGAAAAAGAAGAAGCCATAAAGGAGGCCATAATAAAGGTTTTTCAAAGAAAGATGGGTGAATTCATAGAATTCACAAATAAAAACGTGACCAAACTCCAGCAAATGTCCAAAGAAAATAAAGCTACTGAGCTAACCACTCAAAAGGAATTCAAGGAGATAAAGAAATCCATACATGATCTAAAACAAGAGATGCAAGGCATCAAAAATGAGCAATTAGAAGCAAGGGAGATGAAAAATAAAGTAGATAGCTTTGATAGCAGGTTAGACAATGCAGAGGAGAGAATTTCCGGGGCTGAAGATAATTTAGTTATTATAGAGAAAGAACAGAAAATGAGTCAATCCAAATCTAGGAAATATGAGAGAGCGCTTCAGGAGGTCCAAGATGCAATTAGGAAGCCTAATTTAAGGCTAGTTGGTATTGAAGAGGGCGTGAAGGAACAGGCCAATGGTATTGGAAATATACTTCAGGGAATCATCTCAGAGAATTTCCCAAATATCCTGAAGGGCAGGCCCATCCAGATACGAGAAGCTTTTAGAACTCCAAACAGACCTGATCAGAAAAGAACATCCCACCGCCACATTGTGATCCGAACTGGATCAATAGAAACGAAAAAAAAGATCTTAAAGGCAGCCTGGGAAAAGGGAGCAGTAACCTATAAAGGCAAACCAATCAGAATAACCCCAGATTTCTCAGCAGAGACCATGCAAGCACGAAGTGACTGGAAGCATATATGTCATGCCCTTAAATCAAATAACTACCAACCAAGAATACTGTAGCCAGCTAAGCTCTTATTCATACCTGAGGGAACAATAAAAACATTCCATTCCAGGGAAAAGATGCAACAATATGTCGAAACAAAACTAACACTACAGAGAATTCTCAAAGATGCTCTATACATAGAAAACCAAAATAAATGCAATATAGGGAAAGAAATGGCACCTAAACAGCATAACATCTAAGGACCACAAGAACTGTCAAGACACAGGCCCTACTAAAAGCTTTTAAAAATGGTAGGAAGTAATAAATATCTCTCAATCCTAACTCTCAATATCAATGGACTTAACTCTCCAATTAAACGGCATAGGCTGTCTAGTTGGATCAAAAAGCAAGAGCCATCGTTCTGCTGTCTTCAAGAGACACATCTTACCCAAAAACAATCATCTTTTGAAAGTGAGAGGTTGGAATAAACTCTATCAAGCTAACTGCCCCCATAAACAGGCTGGAGTTGCCATCCTCATATCAGACACAATAGACTTCAAACTAAAATTAGTAAGAAAAGACAAAGAAGGTGACTACATACTACTAAAGGGATCTTTCCTCCAGGAAGACATAACGATCCTAAATATTTACACACCCTTTTGAAGATTCTCAAAAGATTGAAGATTCTGCCAGTGTAAGTTAGATTCCGGCATTGATATTAAATAATGCAATGAGTAGGAATTTATATTTGAAATATCACTGTTGACAAAATCTAACACACATTTGCTTAGTATTTGCTTTTGATTTCCCAAGAAGTTCAGTACAAGCTAACATGTGTGGCATATATCGATTTGGAGAAATGATTCAGAATATGTGACTCATTTGAACAGGAGTCAGTGAAATGATACAGAAGCAGGATACCCATATTGTGATAATTTGTATGTTTTGCATATTTTGTGTTTGTTATTAATTCCATTTGCAGTGTACATTTCTAGGTAAAAACATTTAAAATGTTTCCAAACAATTTGTTATTTCAACAGCAAAAAAAGACATTTATATGCCTGATAAAATTCACAGAATCCAAATTTTTCCATATTATTTTTTGTTTTTTGTTTTTGTGTTTTTGGTGGATCATAGATCGTGAACTCAGCCTGGGCACTATACCTGAGCTCTTCAGTTCCAGGCTACCACCTTACCCTGGAGCCAAGCCCCACTTCCCATTTTCTAAAGGTAAATTGGAGATAAGAGTCTCACGTCTTTTTGTGCCAGGATGGCTTTAAACTCTGATCCTCAGATCTCAGCCTCCTGAGTAGCTAGGATTATAGAAGTGAGCCACCAACCCATCATGCTCAGCTTTCTGGTTTTTTTTTAAACAAGCCCTTTGGCTGGAACTCGGTCTGAGCACTGTCCTTCAGCTTTCCTCAAGCCTAGTGATCTTCTACTTGAGCCACAGCACTACTTCTAGTTTTTTCTGTGTATGTGGTACTGCGGAATTGAACCTTCGTCTTCATACAAGCACTCTACAACTATGCCAAACTCCCAGCCCCTCCACATTAGTTTTTATGATAGATCTTTCCATACATCTAGGATGGCTAAAAATCCTTCTTGAGTTTCCCAAGATCAGGGAGTATAGGTGTGTCCTATCCTGTGAGGCTACATAACCATTGTTTAGGGTACAGTTCTCTCTTCATTCTACCCATCTAGAGCAATTTTCATCTTCCATGTATAATCATTAAACATTCAGCTCCTGTTCCTCTCCACTCCATTCTCTGGAACCATCGTGCTTTTTGGCTCTAAGGGTTTGTTGATCCTTGGAAGCTCTGGATTGGAAAACATACCCTAGCTCTTCCTTTATGACTGCTGTATTTTTAGTTTACTGTAATCAAGATTCATCTGTAAAATATAGTAAAATGTTCTTCCTTTTCAATGCATTCTTTTGCATATTTCTATATTTTGATTATTATTAATAGTTGTGAATGGATTCTCCACATATTTGTTCTAGTCTCTGCTTTCTCTTCCGTTAGGTACAAATCTAGAAATAGAAGTGTCGGACCATATTTCTATGTAACTCTATATTTAGTACTTTTTTAGCACTCTCCACGCAATTTTTGATTATTTTATATTCCTTGCAGAACTATTCCAAAATTCTACTTCTTCTCACTACCTTCCCTGTAATATTTAGACTTTGAAATTTGTTTTTTTGTATGCGTGTCTATGTGTTTGTGTGTGTGTATGTGGATCTTTTTGTTTAAAACTATATTTATATTAACATATTTAAAGTAATGATTTCATTGTAATTTTAATTTTTCTCATGACTGTTAATATTGAACTTCTTTCTACATTTTGAACTACTATTTCTATATATTCTTTTTAGAAAATCCTCTCCAATCTCCAATTTTTTCCCTTTTTTTGTGGGGTAGTGGGGAAAGTCATGGGGCTTGGACCTTGGGCCGTGAGCTCTTTAGTTTAAGGCTATTGTCCTACCCTGATTATTGCCCCTCAGTTCTTCTTCTCACAACTCGCTATCCCTCTTCCCATTATATACAGAACAAAGGTCATCCTCAGTCTTTTGGAAAAAGTAAAACATACAGTAAATTTGTAGTATAAAACAGCAAGAAATAAATTTCTTGCCAGGTGCAGTGACTTCTACCTGTAATCCTAGCTACTCAGATATCAGGCTGATATCTAAAGATTTGGTTCAAAGCCAGCCTGGGCATTAGAAAGTCTATGAGACTCTCATCTACAGTTAACCACTAGAATATGGGAAATGGCACTGTGGCTTCATAGGTAGGGTGATAGCCTTGGGTTGAAGAGCTCAGGAACAGTGCCCAGGCCCAGAATTCAAGCCTTACAAATAACCCAGCCAAAAAAAAGAAAAAAAGTTTCTTCCCCAAGCGAATATTATGCCAGACATAGAACGTTAACATTCTGGGTGTACTTCACTGTACTATTACTTGATACCCTAAGATTTTGCAATATTCTCAGAGTACCAGCATATGTCATCATATAATGTAGTTCTTTTTCAATGGAATAATTCCATTTATAACCTAAATCTACTCCCCTGACTTAATTGTGTCGATACCACAATTGCTCTACCATGATATGCCACAAGCCATTAAACATTTTATGGTGGGTAATTGGAAAGGAGTCTCATGGAATTTTGTGCCAGGCTGGCTTTGAACCATGGTCCTCAGATCTCAGTCTCCTGAGTAGCTAGGATGACAGGCGTGAGCCACCAACACGTGGTAATTTTGTACTCATTCTTCAGGATACCTTCAGGATACTTTGACAACAGTTCTAAATTATGTTTCTTCTAATGGAGACGACATTCCAAACTTACACAGTAATTGTAAGTGGATAAACAATCCAGAATAGAATATATATCATTATTGGAAATAGGATCTACAAATCACTAAACAGTAAGTTTATAATGGAAACCTGGCACTAGGTGCAATGTTTCAAGCCTATAATCTTAAAATATTCAGGAGGAAGAAATCTAAGAATTCTAATTTGAAGCCAGCAATGGCATAAAAATTGCCATGAAACTCTATAACTCCAAGTAACCCCTCAAAAATGTTAGTGGAGTGTCAAGAGTTTGACTTTGTGGTTGAGTGCTTGCCTAGCATGCATGAAGACCTATGTATGTAAGTGGAGCTGGGACTCAAACTGGTATTTTTCTAGCCTTGAACAAGACAGCTAAGTTTAAGCCATACAAAATGAATCCAGAGCTGGGGAAAAGTCAACCATGGAGCCAGTGTGAAATGAGAAAAAAGATTTAATAGATAACTTGTGAGTAGGATGTCTGTGAACTTAAAGCAATGATGACACAGCATAAGCAATAATTCTCTACTGTTTCTAATTTACAGGGCCCTGTGTTCCCAAACCTGTATTAATTGACAAGCTAGAGCACTGTGCAGAACTCTGGATAGGAAATTCCTCTAACAAGAATATCACAGGTGAGTGAATGCATCTTCATATTGATGTTGGAGCCTGAGCCCCATTGGTAAGTTCATGTTGTGATGTACTGAGCAATAATATTCTTAGTTACCCTAAATCCTATGTGGAACCTATGGAATTCTTTGTGAATGAATCAAGAATCATTTTCTTTTCCCAATCCTATGCTTGGTCTCAGGGCCTGAGCATGGTCCTTGGGTTTTCTCAAGGATAGCTCTCTACTTCTTGAGTCATAGCACCACTTCTGGCTTTTTCTTTGTATGTAGTACCAAGGAACTGAACCAGGTCTTTGTGCATGCTAGCCCAAACCCCCGGCACCAAGAATCATAGGGTGATATAATGAATTCTATGTGGCAGTAGAGTTAAAGTTAGATTTCTCTGTAGAAATCACTGTGAAACAAAATAAAATGAGAAAGCCATGAGCCCATGGCTCATGCCTGTAATCCTAGCTACTTAGGAGGCTGAGATCTGAGGATCAAGGTTCAAAGACTGACCTATTACAAAAACACCTTAGACTGTTCTGTCCAATGAACCAATAGAAAATGAGAAGTGGGGTGGAGGCTAAAGACATAGGGCAGTAGCCTTGAGCTGAAGAGCTCAGGAAGAACAGCCAGGTCTAGAATTCAAGTCCCATGACTGCAAAACAAGAAAGAAAGAAAAAAAGAAAGAAAGAAAGAAAGAAAGAAAGAAAGAAAGAAAGAAAGAAAGAAAGAAGAAAGAGGGAAGGAAGGAGAGAAAGAAAGAAAGAAAGTAAAAATGAAAGAAAGAATGATATTTCATTTCTTTAAAACTAAGACTATAAATGATTGACCAAACAAGGAATAAGTCAGGGCATTATTCTCTAATAAGGATAATATCTTTTTGCTGGTAGGAAGAGACTGGTAGTCAGAACCAGACCTTTCCACCAGAAATTGAGCCTAGGGGAAATGTGCTTGCCTAGCATGCACAAAGACACAGGTTTGATTCCTTATTACCACATACATAGAAAAAGCCAGAAGTAATGATTTCATTGGTAGGGTTCCAGTCTTGAGAAAACCCAAGGACAGTGGTAAGGTCCTAAGTTCAAACCCAGGAATGGAAGGAAAAAAAAACAACAGTTTCAATCAACATAAGAAAATTAACTAGACAATGAGCTGGAGATTTTCTGGTCTTCCATGGTTCTGAGGGACAGGAGTGTTAGAAAAGGAATTTTTATAAGACTTCAAATGGAAAGAAACAAATTTCAAAATTCCCACAAATACCTAAATTGAGACTTTAGTGAGAAGTTGTAACTGAAGGGATATAGGTGTAAGTCCTTACTCTCAAGAATCGTTCTTGCTTGGATCAAAGGCAAACAGACATATAAACCAAACTTGTGGCCGCTGAATCTAGAAAAATTCGTGTTCCTCACCTAATGGTTAATAAGCAAACAACATTGAAACTGGGTAAGGTAATCCTATCTGCTACTCAGGACCTGAGACTCTTATCTGTAGTTAACTCTAGAAAACAGGAAGTGGGGCTGTAGCTCAAGGATAGCGGTTATAGTCTTCTGCTGAAGTTTTCAGGGACAGGGCCGAGGCCTATGAACTACCAAAAAAAAGAAAAGAAAAGAAAAGAAAGTTTTAAAAAGATGCAAAACAGCACAATATTTAGATTATTTCTCAAAAATAAAAGAAAGGCAGCTATTCCTCAATGTATAAACAAAACAGTATTTGAAAAAAAACAGCTGCAGGTATACTATAGGTAGTACTCAGCTTAAAACTGTAGCAATACATAGTTGGGTATTTCCTGTGATATAAAAAGAGAACTAAAAAACAGAAAAACTTTGTTGGTCATTGTAAAATATTTTCTTAATATGTTAGGGAGAAAAGTATATATTTCTCACAAATCAATTTCCACTTTTTATTTTAAAATATCTAACACTTAAGATGGGAAAGTAAAGTCATTACTCCTCATACATGTAGTGAATGTGAGAAATGTTTCAGTAATGAAATACACCTTACAATACCTCAGAGCAAATATCCTGAGATATGTGATGCGTACATCAAGTGTGAAAATTAATTTCTGAGAAGTCAGACCTGATGCTCCAACCTCGATCTCCAAGAGAAGACAAACCTTATGAATATGAGGAACGTAATAAAATTTCTGCCCAGAATTCAGCTCTCAGCACACATCAGAGATCTCACACAGAAGAGAAATCGTATGAATGGGATAAATATGGGAAGACTTTTAGACTGAAATCATACCTCACTTTTCACCAGAGAAGACACACAGAAGGGAAACCTTATGAATGTAACAAATGTGAAAAGTCTTTCACCCAGAAGATACACCTTCGAGTTCATCAAATAACACACACAGGAGAGAAATCTTATAAGTGTAATGAATGTGGAAAGTCTTTCCAAGGGAAGGGAAAACTTCGTGTTCATCAGAGAATACACACAGGAGTGAAACCTTATGAATGTAACCAATGTGTAAAGTCTTTCAGACAGAAATCTTCCCTCAAATTGCATCAAAGAACACACACAGGAGAGAAACCTTATGTGTGCACCAAATGTGGAAAGACCTTCAAGTGGAAGTCATGATGGGCATAATAGATCACACACAGGAGAGAAAACTTATGCATGTAGTGAATGCGGAAAGTCTTTCAAATGGATGGTAAAACTCCATGTTCATCAGAGAATATACTCAGGAGAAACACCTTATGAGTGTAACATATGTGGAAAGTCCTTCACACAGAAGCCAAACCTCAACATGCATAAGACAATTCAAACAGGAGAAAAACCTTATGAATGAAACCGATGTGGAATGTCTTTCAAATGGAAGTCTTCCCTCAAATTGCATCAGAGAACACACACAGGAGAGAAACTGTACGAGTGCATCAAATGTGGTAAGACCTTCAGATGGAAGTCACATTACAGGAGGCATAACAGTATTCACACATATTAGAAACCTTAGGAATATAACCAAAGTTGAAAGTCTTTCGTGCAGTATTCACCCTTCAGGAAGCGTAAGAGAGTTCACACATATGAGAAGCCTTAGCAATGTAATAAACAGGAAAGACTTTTTAGTCTGTGGAAGAAAACTCAGCTTGTGTCACAGAACCAACACAAGATCAAACCCTTAATGAATGTAGCAAATGTTCAGTCTTTTCCCCAGAAGGCACAAGTCAAGATTTATCACTCAACACACACAGGATAGAATCCGATGAATAAAATGAAAGGGAAATTTTTTTGAAGAACTCATAGTTGAGTTTGCATGATACCACATAGACACAGGATAAAAATCGTATGAATATAAGAATATGAAAAAATCCATCATGAACGCATGACTAAGTATAAAATGCACATAGGAGAGAAAAACCTTATGAATATTACAAATGTTGAAAGTGTTTGACCTGGAAGGCATACTTCTGTGTTCATCACAAACCTGATTCCCATAGAAGAAAACAAAACTAATGAATAGAAGAAATGTGCAATGACTTTTAATCAGAAGTCAGTCTTCAGTACATTTCAGAACATACACAATAGAGAAATAGAGAAATACTGAGTAATGAAAAACATTTAGCTATATATACAATCTCTGTATATGGGAGCATTAGGGTAAGTCTTCTAAACAAAGTCAACCTTCAGCAAGCATTAAGAGCACTCACAGAAGAAATAATAGCATGTAGGAAAACCTTTGTCAGAAACCTCTAAAAGCTGCCTGTGTGGCTTAGTGGTAGAGTGCTAACCTATCAAGGATGAAGGCCTGGGTTAGATTCCTCAATACTACGTGAAAAGAGCAAGCCAGAAGCAGCACTCTGGTTCAAAAGGTAGAGTGGTAACCTTGAGCAAAAGTAGCTCAGGCCCTGAGTTCAAGCCTAAGGATTGGAGAGAGAGAGAGAGAAAGAGAGAGAGAAAAGAGAGAGAAAGAGAGAGAAACAGGAACTTCTAAATTTTACAGAGATAGAGAAGGAGAGAGAGAAGGAGACAGAAACTAATTTGTAAACTTTACAGTCTTTCTATTTCCTTACAAATTCGTCTATGTCATTCTTTCTGACAGAAGCACAGAATTCCATTGTGTAAAATACCATATTTGATCTACTAATCAACTGACGGGCATCTGGGTTGGTTCCATACCTTTGCTATAGTAAATAGTGCTGTGATAAATGATATTGCTTTAGTGAATTTAGTATGTCCTATCTGGACGATTGGCAAGTAGTGAAATTGCAGGATCACAGGGGAGCTCTATGGTTAGTCTTTTTGGGATACTGCCATAGTGCTTTCCATAGTGGTTGAACGAGTTTGCAATCCCACCAGCAGTGTAGTAGTGATCCCTCCTGGCCACAACCCCTCCAGCATACGTTATTAGATTTCTGGATCTTGGCCATTCTAACTGGAGTGAGGAGGAAAAGGGAAAGAGGAACTGAAACTTTCTCTCCTTATGGATGACATGATTCTGTATTTAAAGAACCCTATAGACTCTACTCCGAAGCTGCTTGAGCTGATATAAAACTTTGGTAAGGTAGCAGGGTATAAAATTAACCCTCAATGTCAACTGCCTTCCTATATGCCAACAAATGAGAGGAATGAGGCAAGAATCAGGATAGCAACTCATTTTGCTATCAAAGAAAATAAAACACCTAGGAATTAACTTAGAATGTAAAGCACCTTTTTGATGGAACTATAAACCCTGGAGAAGGAAATTAATACAGAACTGAGGAAATGCAAAAACCTATGCTCCTGGTTTGGAAGAAGTAATATTGGAAAAATGGCAATCTTGATAAGGACTATCTACAAATTCAGTGCAACATTCATCAATATCCCAATGTCATTCTTTAAAGAAACAGAAGAGGAAATCCAAAATTTCACTTGGAATAATAAAAGACCCCTTATAGTCTGTCTTCTTGCATGATACATAATGTTTAATCTCACCTTCTCCACCAAAATCTCACCTTTCTCATTGAGACATAGGTGGCCCTGTTTACTAGCAGCAAAGGCTCAAACGCGCAGTTTCAGGTGTCACCACTGCCTCTGTTACTGGGTAGATCCAACTCTGTCATCGACTCTGAGGTCTGCTCTGGGAGTCTTGGTCACAAGTTGTTCTGTGGCATCTGCTGCCAGCCTGTGCCCATTTGCTTCCTTTTCCTCCAGCAGCCTACAACAGGGAATGAAGTTCTGGCCCTGATGCTCTCCTTCATATGCAGGGCAGGATGAGCCCAACCCTCCCTCGTCTTCCTCTTCCAATTTTGGGGAAAAAATGTGCTGGCAGAAGTCCTCAGCTGTGGCTGATCCACACTTTTAATCCAGGCTGCTCAGGAGGCTGAGATCTGAGTATGGAAATTCCAAGTCACCTAGAACAGGAAAGTCAGATAGATTCTTACTACCAAAAATAAAAACAGCTGGGAATGGAGTTTGGGCTCAAGTGGTAAAGGGCTAGTCTTGAGTACAAATGCTTAGTGCCCAGGCCCTGAGTTCAGGCTCCAGCACTGCCAACAACCTCACTTTAGTGAGATTTTAGCTTTATCCATGTAGGCACATCTCACTGGAATCTTTGCTGGTAGAGATAGTCTTCATAATTTTGTCTCAAGGTAAAGGTCCTCCTGGGGTAGTACACAAAAGGTGTCATGGAGAGAGGAGCCCCACTTGCTCCAGGTTTGAAGATGGCATAGGTCAAGCCAGCATGGAGTTGGCACATCAGTCTTTTTCCTAGCACCACCTACAAGTGAATGTCAAATGACATTGATTGTTGTGGGATTGTGTGATTGAAGTGCCCCATTAAGGGCAGTGTTAGCACATCCAAACTTGGATACCAGGAATGCTGAAATCTCAAAGCTAAGATTTCTGTTGGCTACAGAAATGCTGGTGTGTCTGTTATTCACTAAAAGTTCAGGTGCAAAGATTCTGAAGCTTGATGCCATGTGTTTATTCCATTTAGTAAAATTATTTTAATGCACTGTATAAGTTAAAACATTTGATAAGAGTCAGGGGTAGTGAAAACATTGTTCTTGAATTCAGGTGTCTGGCAGGGTTATGGGGGGGTGTTGGCGGCTGGGACTATGAAGCTGGAGCTACTATCAAACCATGGATCATGTTACTCTTTGTCTGGGAGAAATGACTCCAAAATGAAATTTGAATGGTGAGGAAAAGATGATGATGTACTCAGGAAATTTCTCCTAAACAAATGCTCATGTGGAAGTGGGATGGGGGCTGGGCATATCTGAGGCAGAGCTTAATGGGGCTTCTCATGGCGTTGAGAACGTTCCTTGCGACTTCAGGCATGCAGCAGGGTGTTTTAGATGGCCATTGTGAGATGGATGGAATAAGATTGGAGACAAGATGAATGCTGGGATCCTGCAATGCTCTTGCATGAGTGGCTGGTGCTCATCTGAAAGAACTAATTATGTCTAAAAAAGAAATCAGGAATTTGTTTTGATTATATAATACCTGTAATCCGAGGCATATTCAGGATCCTGATCTTAGTATTGAGGTTTAAAACCAACCCAGCAAAAGGAAAAGTGCATGAGACTCTTACTCCCAGTTTAGAGCAAGAAGAAAGATTGAAGTAGAGCTGTGGCTCAAGAGCTAGAGTGCTACCTTGAGCAAAGAAAAGCTAAGAACAAGCTCCAGGTCTTGAGTTCAAGGCCAGGAATGAAAGAAGGAAGGTAAAAAAGGGAAGTATGTGAGGAAGGGAAATATATAAATGAAAGAGAGAAGGAACTAGAAATTTAGAACTAGAGAATATTTAAAAGTCATCAGTCCTTCTAAGAAAAGTGTTGGAGTATGGGTTCTATATGTGGTGAACTGGAAGCCCAGCAGTGACTTGTTAACCAAAGAGTCACCCTGATGAGCAAAGGATAGAAATCTGCATGAGCCTCTTAGCGGATGGAGTCACAGAAGAGAACCTCAGCTCCCATCCCATAGTTAGAAGTATATAGAGATGGGGAAGTTGGCATCACCTTGATGTCATTGTGTCCATGGAGACTGGAAGTCATGGCTCTGTGAAAGCACAATGTTCTGGTTACTGAGCTGAGAGGCTGAGTAGAGCCAAGGCCTGGCCATGAAGAAATCAGGGTGGCAGCAGAGCAACTCTGCTGCAGTGTGTGCCTGCTTGGCTGTTCTTATTCTGTGGTGGATCAGGCCGGAGCGGGTGATAGTAACTGTTTTGTGGTCACAAGCCCTTCACCAAGAGCTTCCTCTGGGATCCTCATAAGCTACAGGGTGGCTGGTGGTGGGATGTGTGTGGGGTGGAAGTGACAGAGGGATGGACGCATGGCAAGGTGGGTGAAGAGATGAGAGGAATGATGAGAGTCCAGTTCATTGGTTTCCAAGGTTAATGGGTGGGAGGTAGAGAGGCATGATGGAGGAAAGATGGAGGCAGGGGAAGGTGGTGACAGAGTGAGGCCATCTGTAGTGCCAGCCTGGCCATCATCTGAAGCCCATAGGCAGCTTCCTGATCCCTCACTTTGTCCTGCTCCTTGTTGAGGGAATGTCACGTGTACCCAGAGCTAGGGTGGGACAATGTTAGTAGCACCTGGAGAAGCATTGGCCTCTACCTGGGTGAGGGGTGGTTATGGCTCCCATGCTGGGTGGCCTGATAGCTATGGAACAGATCTCTCCTTAGCTACCACAGTCAGTGGCTGCTCTCCATCTAGGGTTAGGGCACCTGCTCAGCCATCAGGACACCGCATACCAGGACAGAGGCCTACAATTCAGATGGCAGCACAGGGGTGAAGATGATCTCACCGTAGCCCTAGTTACATGGCTGTCCCTGCATGCAGGTCAGGATGAGCTGGGGGAAGATGTTCTCTGTGTTTTTCCACAGCCTATCCTGGCCTCTTCTTGTGTCTGATTAGACCAAGAGAGTACCAGGTTCCCTCTCATAGTCCTGGTTCTTTTTCTTTTACAGTCATGAGGCTTGAACTCAGGTCCTGGGTACTGTCCCTGAGCTCTTTTGCTCAAGGTTGATGCTCTACCATTTGAACCATAGTGCCATTTCCAGCTTTTCCTTTTCTTGTGGATCTCTGATATCTCCAGTGCTGTGCCTGCAGGGAGGAGCTCACCCCACAGACAGAGCCACCTCTGCCATGACTGTGACTGCCCACAACCCTCACACCCACTCCTTGCACACCCCTCGACTCCAGTTTTAGCTCCTCTTGGACTGGGTGTCCAGCCTACCCCCTCCTACACTCACAAAGGGTCTACAATTGTCTTCCCAGGGTCCTTTCTTCTGCCAGCCAGAGTACAGACTATGCACATCTTGACGATCACAGAGCTCAAAGCCAAAGGCTGAGATGCAGCAGGGGGTGACCCAGTAGCTGCACAGGGCCCATGGATCATCCTGTGCATCCCCCAGCCTGTGACTTCCCCCACCCCGTTGGCAGGGAAGCTCCATCCCCACATACTGATTCCTGGTCCCCTCCAATTCCATTCTCCCTTGGATTTTGCAGACTGTCTACCATCAGGATCTAAAATTCTATTCATCACTTTATATCCTTATCACTGATTTTCTACTTTGGCAGGATCTCCCCGTGCCTGGACAGTGGACATGTCATGTACTCTCTGTGGAGAAGTTGCCCCAGGAGAAGAAATATGCACTTCATGTGAGTGTTGGACAGGGCAGGAGGGCTCCCTAGGATCAGAAGCCACAGGAGGGGTGCAGATGGGGGAATGCTAGGGCCCCAGGGGACAGTGGGAGTTAGGGCACAGTTGGTTCCTTCTGCAGGGTTGACACTGCTTCACAAACCCAACCGAATGAGGTTCACATTACAGATGTCAGAGACAGTGCAGATGGCCAATGGGCGCAGGGGTCACTGTCACCCCCAGATGCTGGCTGCATGCTGGGATGCACGCAGAGATGTTTTCAAGATCAGATAATGAGGATGTTGCAGGGTGTAACCATTCTTTTCAGATGGCTCTCTACCTCTCTTGAGCTTCATCTCTATCTTTGGCTTTTTCTTGGCAGTTAACTGGAAATGAGAGTTTCATGGACTTTCCTTTCTGGACTGGCTTCAAAGAGAAGCTATGCACAGTTTTCAAACCATACCCTACTGAAGAAGGGAAGCTTGATCTGGTGCTTACCTGGGTTGCACTTTGGCTCCGTTTGCTATGCCTCACGGGAGGGGGCTCATCATTTGCAGACTCAGATCTCATGACCTTCAAAGCCAAAAGCTACCTGAAAGTTCAGGCTCCCAGCCTATGTGTTGAGCCTGGGTGAATACATTCTCTGTTATGCTGGGTCATCAACCCATGTTTTAAGCTGGAAGTAGGCAGTGCCACATTTGATAAGAACATCTGCCAGAGATTGTCACCTCATGAAAGCAGATTCTAAATTTGTATTTCATTTCCTGTGGTGGAGAAATCCCCTCCAAGTTAGACTGGCTCACATCCACCTGCAGGTCACACTCCTAATGCACCCTTGAGTGTCCTCATGGTATTGGGATCTAAGTTTGTAGGGAATGCTGGTTTAGTCCATGAATTAGCTGGACAAGTGATGACAAACGTGTTGTGGATTAATATGAGAACAATTTAAAAGCCCTGGAGGAGCATCAACCTGACCCTCTGTGGTGCTATAAATCTGATAGGATGTTCCAGACTGAGAAACAATCACATGGCTTTGTGTTTGGCATCCAGACAAGTGAGTGCATGTCTTAGCTGTCAGCCAATACAGAGGAGGACATGAATAAGTGGGTGGAAAGCATCTGTCAGACCCCTGTCTGGGGCAGGTGGAGAGAACATAGGAAGGTACATACCATGGCTGTGGTGGGGCCAAAAAAAAGGGTAAAAGAGGCAAAGGAACCAGGTACTGGTAGCTCAAGACTGTCATCCTAGCTACTCAGGAGTTTGAGATCTGAGGATCACAATTCAAAGCCAGCCCAGGACAGAAACTCCATGAGACTCTTATCTGCAATAAACTACTGAATGCAAGAAGCTCAAGCTCAGTGAAAGCATCCAGGCCTCGTGTTCAAAACCCAGGACCGGCAGAAAAAAGTATCAAAGGACAAGAAGCTGGCCAAAAGTTAGAGGGACTCTATCTTGACAAACAATACAATGGTAAGTTGCACTCAGAAGACTTGCACAAAATCTGGAAATGCCTGAGACCTATCTATGTATGTTTCCTGTTTGTCTAAATACATATGTTTATGCATTTATATATTAGTATAGAGAGACAGTTCAATACATATGACTATACATGTATACGTAGCCAGACACTTATGGGTGGGTGGTATACTGTGTGAGAGATTGTGTTTGTGTTTTGTGGATGGCTATCTCTGTTTAGGAAAGATAGAAAATATGTAAATATCTTTAAAAAAACTTGATAAAATATAGAGAGACATAAGCTCTTGAGGGAATCTGAAATGACAAGATTATTCACAGGCATGTTTATCCTTATGGATTCCTCAGCAAGTTTTAATTTTTTTCAATATTTTCTTTCTTTTTTTGAACCAGTGCTAAGGATTTCTCTCAGGGACCAGGTGCTGCCAATTACTAATTTTCTCATGGCTGGTACAAGAGGAACTGAGCCACAGTTCCACTTTTGCCTTATTTATTCGTGCTTAACTGAAGATAAAGATTTCTATCAGTGACTTTCTTTCAGGGGCTGGATTCTAACGAGGATCCCCAGACCTCAGCCTTCTCTATAGCTACAATTAAGAATATGAGAACCCAGCACTGGGTTCCAATGCACAGGGCAAGAAATTGAATGAATCCCTCAACTCCAATTAGCTATAATAAGCTAGAAGTGAAAGACCAATACCTTTGAGGAAAAGATGCTGAGGGTTATCACACAGGCCCTATGAGTAAGCCCTAAACCCTGTACACATGTGTGCATGCACACATTGGCAGATACACACACACATGCACACACACAATATCTCAGGCAATATTGTATTTTGAATTAATATCCAAAGGTTGGACAACAGGATAGCAAGTAATAAAATCTGTTTTTCTTGTTTACATTGAGGGAAAGGGATAAATCACAAGATGCAGAAGCGAAGAATTCAGAGACAAATGTTGTGAGTGAATAACTGGTAAAAAGCAAACTTCTTTTCTTTCCTTTTCTTTTGTTTTTTCTGCCATTCCTGGGGCTTGAACTCAGGGCCTGAGCACTGCTCTTGGCTTTTCCCAAGTCTAGCCCTCTGCCACTTGAGCCACATTGCCATATGGATTTTTATATCTGTGTGATATTAAGGACTCAAACCTAGATCTTCATGGATGCTAGGCAAGCACTCTACCACTGGGCCAAACTCTAAACCCCGATAAAGTATGTATAAATAGTCATCATCATCATATCAAAATATCCTTTCTCCTACAAACAATGAACACTTATCTATGTTTGTAAGACTTTTTTTATGTCACCAATGCTTCTGTGATTTTCCCACTTGCATTTTTACAGATGACAGCACAGATATTCATCAGGAAGAAACATAGATTAGGATACAGAAACCTAACAACGTCCTAGTAGATTGAAGTGGAAAATATGTGCAAGATGGCCTGGGTGTTTCATCTATTTCTAGAGTCCTTGGCTACCACACAAAAAGACTCCGGTTTGATTCTGCAGTACCATATACATAGAAAACGCTGGAAGTGGTGCTGTGGCTTGGTGGGACAGCTGTAGCCTAAAGAAAGCCTAAGAACAATGGTCAGGCTCTGAGGTCAAGTCCCAGGACTAGCAAAATAAAATGTGCAAGAGGCAAAATGCAAGCTGAGAAGGCACTGTGAAGCAAAATGTCTTGTGAAGGGTAAGGGGAATAGTGACAGTTTAGTTTGGACCTTTCCTAAGAAAGGCTCCTTGAGCCTGAGACCAGGCTAACACTTACGTCTAGTTAGTGACTTGGGATTTGAACAAAAAGGTGTGCTGTTTACTACATCCATATGTGAGGTGGGAAGGGAGATTCAGCCTCCAGTATGTCTTTGGGGAGGTCTTCTGTGAGCAAGGAGCTTTGGTCATTGGGCCTTGAATTGTGACCCTACCTCCCTCACAATGGAACAGAATATGGAACCCTGGTAACCAAGCCACTGTATGTGACAACCAGCTCAAGCCAGCTCCCTTGGCCTGTGGCTCAGGAACCAGAAAGATGTTGCTGTGCTGTTGCCAAAGGTCAGGAGGCTCGCATCTCAGGCATGAGAGATATGGATGTCTCACTTGAAGAAGTAGATGCTGGATAAGTGCCAAGCCAAAATTCCAGTATATCAGGCATTTCTCTAGGAAGAAAGCCAGGAAACTTCAGGGCAACTCAGATGAGGTATATTGAGAGGAAACCTATTTGAACCCATCATCCTGCCCACACACTACAACCTTCTTGTGTGCTTTCAAGTGACTATACTGAGATTAGAGTGTGTCATTTCCAATCTACTCTATTCCAATTCCTCAGTGTGAAGTGTGGTCCCATTCCTACATTTGAAATATCCACTGTTTTGCCAACATAGTGTGATGGTATGTCAGCTCAGACTCTGAATGAGCCTTGTAACCTATGGATCCTGGAGGAAGGCCTGTTGGAGATGCTGCTGACAAAGCTGATCCCTGCCTACGAGAAAGGTGATCTCTTTTATGTGGGAAACTTCCTGCACAATTTCAAATAGTGGAGGACAATGTAGTAGTGGCTGGAAATTGTTTTAAAAAAGTGATAACCCCTCCTGGCCATGTCTTGGAGTACGTGGCTCCTCTCTGAGCCTGTTTGGTTCACTCCGGTGTTCACTGGGGAGCTAAGCATGATATAAGTGCTCAAACTACTTTATCATGAGTGGGACATCATGCCATTTCATTTCCCTCACAAACTACTGGAGTCTCAACAGTGTGCTTACTGAGAAGTTGGATTTCAGGCATGAGTAAGTGGCTCCCAACTGCAGCCCTCACCTAGGTGACATCCTAGGAAATCCCATTTCCCAGTAAGAAATGAGGTGTCAGTACTAATGGCGGAGGCCTGTGAAATACTGGAGTCAGAGGAAAAGCTGGGGGCTGAATCACTTGTGAGCCATCAGGGAGGGATTGTGATAGCTTTGCCTGTTAGAACCTGAAAGCATTTCCATTTTGGTGTGTGGTCCAGTGCTGCCACTTGAACCTGAACCCAGGTCTAAATGCCATCCCTTTGGTGTTCAAAAATTAGCACTGTACCAATTGAGTCATAGGTCAAGTTCTGGCTTTTTGCTGCCTAATTGAAGACAAGTGCCTTTAGAATTTTACTGACTACACTGGCTTTCCTCTGTGATCTTCAGAACTCAGCCTGCTGGGTGGCTAAGATTAGAGGAATGAGCATTTAGTTCTTTATTTGGAGCATTCACTTATTGATTTATTTAGAGCATTTACTTAGTTAATTTAAGGTGCGTTTACTTTGGACAGATGCATAGAGGCCTCTCTCAGAAGCTTCTGGAATTGGGGTGTAAAAGTCATCCTGTTCTCGAGTGTCTCTTACCCCCCGTCCCAGCACATAAGTGCACATCTCTGCAGGACAGCCACAGCATCAGAGTCCTGCAAGAATGGGGCTTTGGTAGAAGGCTCAGGATGGAGAGAGAAGGCTCTCACTTTCCTAGTACCGAATGTGCCCACAGCATCATGTGTTCCATCTATACGATTTGAATGGACTTCTACCCCAGTGATTTCTACGAGTTCAAGAACTGCCACACCCTGACACAACTCAAGCTCTATATGAGGCTCCACATGCTGGCTTTGGACCTGCTCTTCTAAACACATACTTTTTGACCAGCTGGAGGAATGTGCGACCAGTAAGACCAAGAAAAAGTAGAAGTCCTGGTGTGGGTGCCTCACAGCCTGTGAGTAGGAAGCCCATGTGGTCTAGGTATTGGTTGGCCCTTACTTCTACAGAGCTTGGCAAAATGCCCTTTATGGGTGGTGTCAGCCAGGTAATGTTTGTCCTCTGAAAGGACTCGGGAATAAGCACTCATTAGAAAGACCCTACACCTCCTCAGAGTTCAGTCCAAACTCTAGTTCTACAGGTTCCTCCATTAGATCCTCATGGAAGTTGAGTGACACTTCAACTTGCAGAGTCCACTCTGTCCACTCTGTACCTATTTCCATTCTTAGGTTTGGGTCATCGTGGAAGAGCTTATCCTGAACTCCGGATGAAAAACCCAACAATGGAGCTGGTGACTGATGGAGACTGAGAATCATCACTGCACTCCAGAAAGCATGGGCCTTCTGTAGAAATTACCAAACAGGTTTAGAGTCCTGTGGATATACCTTTTGCTCTGAACCCCATGTGTGACACAGTTGAACCTGCACATACTATGGAGGAAGAAAAAGAGCAGCCAGATTTCCTTCCGTTTCCTTTCACACTCCACCCAGAGTCAGTCCATCTGAGTCAGAGTAACACTCCACTTATTGTGCAAGCTGAAGGAGCACACGCTGGGCTCATGGAAAATGTCCCCATGGGAAGCAGCAAGTGTACTCTCAATACTGGATTCATTGGAGGAAAATGAATCCATCCTCACAGAATATCCAGACCCATCCATCTCACTAAAAGAGACTCAATCTCCATTCGACAAACCAGAATCCATCCCCCTCTTAACTCAGGAAGGACATTCTGTTTCTCATGAGGAAGGAGACCCTTCTGAGGACTCTGAAGTAGAATTACTGTCTGAAGGCAACTTGGAGGCCAGTCTGGATTTAGAGCTTCCCTGTCCCCTTCCTAAAAAGACATCTCTTTATCTTGCTCTCATGATTCTTGTCAAGTATTCATTGTATTTACTTTGCTAACTATTAAACTCTCATTGTTAATATTATGGTGTGCAGTTCTTCAGTCCTTATTATACTGTGTTTTATTTTCCACTTAGAATGTGAGACCTCAGACACCTAGGTCCTGGGTGGGCCAAAAACCAGACAGGTCTGGTTCCATAGAAGACAACCTTACTGGATATACAGGGAACTATGAAATGCATGAAATCACCAGGAATCCAGGCCAGGCCTCCATGGAAAGAGAAGTCAGCTACCAAAGCTTAAGGACAGAGCAGATGCCTGGAAATGTGTTTTGTCAATCGGGAGAAGTGCCAGAGTAACTGTAATATTATGTGGGACTCTGTTCTGTGAGTTCAAGTCTGTTTATATATCCATTGTGCTTTGTACAAATATTTAAGAAAATTAAAACTCCACAATAGCATCAAAAATCTACTTTGGCTTTGAATGTGGCCTAGTTGTAGAGTGCTCGCCTAGTATACAAGAAGACCTTGATTCAATTCCTCGGCACTGCATACACAGAAAAAGCAGATGGGGCACTGTGGCTCAGGTGTCACAGTGCCACCCTTGAACAAATGTGGCCAAGGACAGTTCCTGGTCCCTCAGTTCAAGCCCCAGGACTAGCCAAACAAGAAATCATACCATTTTCCACACATTTGGAAATAAATCTGTTTTATCTAACCCTACTTCTTTTTTGCCAGTCCAGGGTGTGTGCCACCAAGCCAAACTACTGGCCCCCAACCTTACTATTTTGAATCATTTAATTTTTTACATAATCATATTTCATGCTGTCTGAATTAATACCATAAACAGTATGCTTAGTGTAATAATGTTAAAGGTAAAACATAAGAAATTAATAACTAAAATTCCATTTTTATTAGTTTTATAGCATTACCACAATTTTATGAGAAAAATTACCTAGAATGTTTATTTTAGAGTTCAAGTAATCCGTTTTGATAAATATATCAACCTACGTCATTTATTTGATCACATTTTAAACTATTTTTTTCAGGAATGAAAATACATATATATTTCTTGTAAATGAAATTTATGACTTGGGGGAAGGGAAAGAGAACAGGGGGGAGGGGGTAACAGTGTTTACAAGAAATGTACTCATTACATATGTAACAGCAATCTCTTTGTATATCACCTTGACAACAAATTTTTTGAAAAGTACAATAAGTTTAAATGTCTACTTTGGGCAGAATTTTTTTTTGCCAGTACTGTGCTTAGACTCAGGACCTGAGCACGATCCTTGTTTTTGTTTTTGTTTATTCTTAAGGCGCAAGTTCTATCACATGTGCCACATCAAGACTTTTATCTTTTTTTATCTATGTTGTGCTGAGGAATTGAACTTGGGTCTTCATTCATGCTCGGCAAGAACTCTTCCACTAGGCTTAACTTATGGCCCCAGTGGGAAGGAAGTTTTCCATAAAATATGTAGGAAATATGTCCACTAAGGAAAAGCCATCAAAAATAGAAAAAAAATTATATACTTAGATAACGACATGCCAGTATTATGGCAGATCTCTGTAATTCTAGCTTCAAGAGTGGCCTATTTGGACCGGGAGTTGGCTGGCTGAAGTAAAGTGCTATCCTTGAGCAAGCCCTAGGACAGTGCTCTGGCCATGAGTTGAAGCCATAGGACATGCAAAAAATAATAATTTAATGCCCGTGACTGGTGGCTCACCCTGGTAACTCTAGCTACCCTGGAGGATCGAGGTTCAAAGACGGCCCAGGCATAAAAATCTGTGAGAATCTTATTTCCAAATAATCCAGAAAATTCAAAATGACAATGTGCCTCAAGTGGTAGAGCTCTTGCCTTGAGCTGAAGAGCTTAAGGTAAACATCCAGGCCCAGAGTTCAAGCCCCATGAGTGAAAAAAAGAAAAAGAAAAAGAAAGCCCTTATCTAAGGCTGGAGTGCACACTAGTGTTAGTTTGCTTGCCTAGTATGCACAAAGCCCTGTGTTCAATTACTCTGTACCACTTACACCAAAAAAAGGTGGAAATGATCTCAGAAGGTTGGGTCCTGAGGATCACAGTTCAAAGCCAGGCCAGACACTAAAGTCCATGAAACTGTTACTTCCACTTAAGCACCAGAAAACCAGAAGTGACACTGTGGCTCCAGGTGTTTAAGGTTGTAGCCTTGAGCTGAAGAGCCCAGGGACACTGCCCAGGTGCACAATTAAAGTCTTACAACCAAAAGAGAGAGAGAGAGAGACAGAGAGAGAGAGAGAGAGAGAGAGAGAGAGAGAGAGAGAGAGAGAGAGACAGACAGAGAGAGACAGACAGAGACAGAGACAGAGAGAGAGACAGAGAGAGAGAGACAGAGAGACAGAGAGAGAGACAGAGAGACAGAGAGACAGACAGGCAGACAGGCAGACAGACAGAGACAGACAGAGACAGAGACATCAAACAGTCAGGTACTGCTGGCTGAATCGTGTAATTCTAGCTACTATGGAGGCTGAGATTGGAGGATCTTGGTTCAAAGCCCAAAGCCAGCCTGGACACATATGTTTGTGAGACTTACATCACCAATTAACTACCAGAAACCAAAAATGGAGCTGTAGAGAAAGAGTGCTAGCCTTGAGCTGAAGAGCTCAGGGACAGTGTCCAGGCCCAAAGTCCAAGCACCATGACGAATCAATAATAAAAAAAAAGAAGATAGCTAATAGTAATGATGAATAATTTTGGGCTGGGAGTTTGGCCTAGTGGTAGAGTGCTTGCCTAGCATGCACGAAGACCTGGGTTCAATTCCTCAATACCACATACATAGAAAAATGCTGGAAGTGGTGCTGAGGCTGAAGTGGTAGAGCCCTAGCCTTGAGAAAATATAAGGACAGTGCTCAGTCCCTGAGTTCAAGCCCAGGACTGGCCAAATCAAAAGTAGTAGAGCACTGGCATTGAACTGAAGATCTGAGGAACAGCCCAGGCACAGAGTTCAAGCACCGCAAACAACAACAACAAAATCTATGAAATGGCAGTGGTGGTTTTAAGCTAAGCAAAAATAGAGTAGAAACTGGTAAAATACATATTTGTGTGTAAGCAAAATAGCCAGACTTATGCATTAGAACAAGATAGCAACTTGAAAAAAAATTTTGTTTTCCATCTCACTAGGTCCTGTCTCTTAATTTATTCAAGTAAGTAAAATCCTGGGTTCTATAATCATTGCTCTGAATATTAGAAAATCATAATATCTCTCATTAACCAACAAAGACCAGGAACTGGGGCTTCGTTCAAATGGCAGAGTATCAGGCAAGAGAAGAAAAAATTGAAGTAAGAACTTGAAGTTCTTGATCCAGAACCTGCATAGTAACAGAGCAGCAGCCTGGTGATGGTACCTCACACCTATAATCTTAGCTACTCAGGAGGCTAAGATCTGAGAATCAAAGTTTAAAGCCAGCCAAAGTACCCAGTTAACTGCCAGAAAAACCAGAAGTGGCACTGTGGCTCACAGATTAAAGCACTAGCCTTGAGCTGAAGAGCTCAGGGACAGTGCCCAGGCGCAGAGTTCAAGCCCCACAATTGACAAAAATCAAACAAGCAAACAAAACTCACAAAGAAGCCTGCAGACCACAGTGGTTCTGCTGAGTCTCTTCTCTATGGGGATCAGGAAACATTTCACTTTTTCTGTCTCTTCTCATCTCAACATTCATACTAAAATAAGACTGTGTTGAAAGTTTCAATTTATAAAAATGCTTTTCATGAAGCACCCTGAAATATTCATCGCATATATCTCAATTGAAGACAGTTGATTTGGGGCTGCATTGGTAGAGTGCTAGCCTTGAGCAGAAAAGGTCAGGGATAGAGCTGAAGCACTAAGTTGAAGACCCAGTGCCAACACACAAAAGAAATTATGCACTTTATACATATTTTCTAATTTCTTAATAAATTTTTCAGTCTGTATAAATATAGGGTACAATCTTAGAGTTGTTTTGATTTGCATTTCTTTTATAACCAGAGATGTTGAGCATTTCTTCATGTGTCTATATGCCATTTTTGTTTCTTCTTCAGGGAAGACTCTCTTTAAATCTTTGGCCCATTTTTTAATGGGATGGTTGTTACTTTGGAGGTTAGTTTTGGAGTGATTCAATTTTTTGAGTTGTTGATATATTTTAGATATGAGGCCTTTGTCCATTGTTTGGTTGGTGAAGATCTTCTCCCACTCTGTAGGCTTCCTGATTAGTTTACTAGCTATATCCGTTGCCATACAAAAGCTCTGCAGTTTAATGCAGTCCCACTTATCCAGCCTTTCTCTGATTTGTTGTGATTCTTGGTCCTTATTAAGAAAGTTTCGACCTGTGCCAAGGAGGCCTAGTGTATCTCCTATTCCTTCCTATAAACTTTTCAGTGTGTCAGTTTTACCTCCAGATCTTTGATCCATTTGGAGTTAATTCTAGTGCAAGGTGACAAAGAAGGATCCAACTTTAGTTTTCTGCTGGTGCTTAAGCAGTTCTGCCAGCACAACTTGTTGAAGAGGCTGTCTTTCTTCCATTCTATTTTTTTGGCTCCCTTGTCAAAGATTAGGTGGCCATAGGTTTAATATCTGGGTCCTCAGTCCTATTCATTGGTCTTCAGGCCTGTTCTTGTGCCAGTACCAAGCTGTTTTGAGAATTATAGCTCTGTAATAGAGTCTAAAGGTTGGAATTGAAATTCCTCCATATGAAATTTTGGATTGCCTCAGCTAGAATGGCCAGGATAAGGAAAACGAATGACAACAGATGCTGGAGGGGATTAGGCCAGGAGGGAACACTATTACACTGTTGGTGGGAGTGCAAACTCGTTCAACCACTGTGGAAAGCAATGTGGCAGTGCCTCAAAAGCTAAACATAGAACTGCCCTATGACCCAGCAATTCCACTACTTGGCATTTACCCAACCACCCAGAAACAAGGACATACTAAACCCACTAGCACAACCATGTTCATCGCAGCTCTATTCACCATAGCAAAGATATGGAACCAACCCAGATGTCCCTCAGTTGATGAGTGGATCAACAAGTTGTGGTATTTGTACACAATGGAATTCTATGCTGCTGTCAGAAAGAATGGCATCGCCCCATTTGTTAGGAAATGGAAAGACTTAGAAAAAATCATATTAAGTGAAGTAAGCCGGACTCAAAGGAACTTAGGCTCAATGGTTTCCCTCATTCGCCATAATCAGTAGAAACCTTGCGCTCTACTAGCAGAGACTTGCAATAGAGCAAAATCTTGATACACAAGGACATATAATGTGAAACTAATTGAAAGGACCTCCAGGATAGTGAAACAAAAGCCATATAATGAATGATTGTTGTCCTTAATGTACTATGTTGTCTCTCATCTCCTTTGCTGTCCCTTGGTTATCTCATATTGGTATAGTATCTCACTTTGTTATCTGATATATTGAATTTATTTGTATTTGGATATTTGAAATTTGATAGGGAAGGGGGGAAAATCAAGACGGGTGGGGGGTGTGGGGGGGAGGGAAACGGGTACTAAGACATGTGAAAGGCTATCAATGTATGTGAATTAATGCACCGTCTATCTGGCAAATATCATGTAAGCCTTTTGCTAATTACAATAAAAAAATGCAAAAAAAAAGAAAAGCAGAAAATGGTTCTGTCACTCTAGTGGTATAGCAAAAGCCTTGAGAAAGCCCAAGGACAGTGCTCGGGCTCTGAGTTCAATCCCCAGGACTGGCACACAATAAAAAGGGATGAGTAAATGGAGTAAGTCTAGTGTAAATTTGTTATTTATAATTTTCTCTTAAAATTTCTAAAAGATTTTTATTATTGTCACTGAAAAAGTACCCAGATATTTTGATTGCCTAGAGCTGTATATATATATGTATATATAATGTACATATATGCATATGTAAATATTCACACACATGTATACCACAATTTTGTCAATGAAAAATGTATGGAAAAGTAAACTAAAATGAATTTTTTGTTTTTTGGTGGAATGATTCATCTCATATAAATACATTTTAGTGTCTAAACAAAATAAATAAATAAATAAATATAGGGTACATTCCTTGTTACTTAAGTAAGATTGCTCTTTTTTTTTCTTTTTGCCAGTCCTAGGGCTTGGACTCAGGACCTAGACATTTTCATTGGACTCGCTTGCCCAAGGTGAGTGTTCTGCCTCTTCAGACACAGCGCCACTTCTAGCTTTTTTCTGAGTATGCGGTACCGGTGAATAGAACCTAGGTCTTCATGCATTCTAGGTGAGCACTATACCATTAGGCTACATTCCCAGGCAGTGAGATTCCTCTTACAGTCATTGTATGTTCACAGAGTTTGATCTCACACACTGTAGGGCCCTGGTTGGCTTTGACCTGTGATCTTAAGCCCTGAGCCTCCTAAGTAGCTGAAATTAAGTTGTGAGCCAGCATGATGGCTTCCATTCTTTTTTGTACAAAAATATATGTAGTTATCTAAAATATATCTGTAGCTGAAAATAATGAATCTCTCCCAAACAAATCCTCAAAGAAACAACCATCCTATTAAAAGGTGGGCTAAAGACTTAAAAGTGTATTCTCTGAAGAAAAAATTAAAATGGGCTTTAGACACATGAAGAAATGCTCCATATCTCTAGCAATAAGGGAAATGAAAATAAAAACACCTTTGAGATTCCACCTGATTCCAGTCAGAATGGCCATTATCAAAAAATCTAATAAGAGATCCTGGTGGGGAAGTGACCAGGGGGGATCACACCTACACTGTTGGTGTGAGTGTAAACTCGTTCAACCTCTAGGGAAAGCAGTGTGGTGGTTCCTCAAAACACTGAACATAGAGCTCCCCTATGATCCAGCAAATCCACTACTTGGCATCTACCCAATTGTCCAGAAAAAAGGGCATACTAAAGCCACTAGCACAGTGATGCTCATTGCAGCACTATTTACCATAGCAAAGATATGAAACCAACCCAGATGCCACTCAGTAGATGACTGAATCAAGAAGATGTGGTACTTATACACAATGGAATGCTATGCTGCCATCAGAAGGAATGACATCGCCCCATTTGTAAGGAAATGGAAAGACTTGGAAAAATTCATATTAAGTGAAGCAAGCCAGACCCAAAGAAACATAAGCTCAGTGGTTTCCCTCATTTGTGATAATTAGTTCACATCTAGGACTCTCCTAGCAGAGGATTACAATAACTCAAAAACCTAGGTATATAAGGTCATATAGGATGAGACTAAATGAAAGGATCTCTAGGATATGGGAACAAGAGCTATATCTTGTGTCATCGTTGCTCTTAATCTTGTGTGATTTTTGTCCTTAATCTACTATGTTATTTCTCATCTCTTATTTTGCCCTTTGGTTAATGTTAGATTGTTACTGTATCTGATTTTTCCCTGGCATATTGTATATATGTTTATTTGTTTATGTCAAATAGGAAAGGGAAGGGGGGAAACAAGATGATTGGGAAGGGGAGGGGAGAGGGAACTGGGGACAAAAACATGTGGAGTGGAATAAATGTGTGAGAAGTAATGCAGTCCACTACCTGTAAATGTAATTGTAACCCCTCTATACATTACCCTAAAAATAAAAAAAGAGCCTATAAAAATATCTGTAGAAAATGAGGCTGGATGATGGAAACAACCAGATGCCCTACTACAAAAAATGTGATACACGCACACACACACACACACACACACACACACTGGAATGATACATAGCCAACCGACAAGATAAAATAATGGCATTCTCCGGGAAGTGGATGAAAAGGAAAAAAATCATATTAAGTGAAGTAAGCCAAACTCAAAGGAACATAGGCCCAAGAGTCTCCCTCATTTGTCAAATTCAGTAGAAACCTAGGGCTCTGCTACCAGAGACTTACAATAGAACAAAATCTAGAGATATCGTGACAAATAGTATGACACTAAATGTAAGGACCTCCAAGATAAAGAAACAAAACTCATATAATGAGTGATTGTTGTCCTTAATGAACTATGTGATCTCTTATCTCTTTTGCAATCCTTTGGATATATCATACTGTTACAACATTTCACCTTGTTTTCTGATATATTTCATACGTGCCCTATTGGTTATTTGAAATTGGATAGGGAAGGGGGGAAATGAACATGAGTGGGGGTAGGGGAAGGGAAATGGGGACCATATCATTACATGTGGTATCAAAGTTTGAGAACTAATGCACCTTCTATCTGGTGAATATAATGTAACCCTTCTATAAATTACAATAAAAATAAATACATAAAAAGAAGATCTGCACAGAAAAAAATGATAATGGCATTTTTGGGGTAGGGGAAGAAATTAGAGTGAATCCTGTTGAGTGAGATAAGTCAAGACCAAGGAACAAAAGGTACATGGTATCCTTAATATATGGATATTAGTTTCAAACAGTAGTAGAGCGATGATTGAATAGTTGATACCCAAAGTTCTGGACATAATTTTGGAGATATAAACATAACTACATAGACATAAAAATCTAGGATAGACTATACACTCTATAGACATGTGTTTTATTATAGATTAATCTGTATCTATGACATACAAAGACTCAGCTTAATTTTTACTATATTCTAAAATTTATGTGCCAGTGATTGTATAGCGATTCCCTTCTTGAATACTTGTTGGTTAAACATGACATTTGAAATATGATGTAAAATTCAATGTTAGAAATTTTTTTAAAAAAAGAGGCTAGAGGTAAATACCACTAATGTACTTGCTCTAAGTGGTACAGAAATTTTCTTAATGAATCAAGGAGTTTTATTACATCTTTATGCAATTATTTTAGTTCTGAGTGTTCTACACTCAATGCTACTTCTGGAAAGATGATATAGCTGACTGTGTAGATGGTATGAAGACATACTGGCCTAAACGTAGAATAAAGCATTGGTAAGTGGCTGTTAACTGTCCAGATTCTACTGGAATATGTGGAATGAATTTATTAAGCACAATGCAGGCTCTTAGTCAGATCAGGATCAAGATTATGTGGTTCCATGAGATGAATGAGGAAAGATCAGAAAAATCTACTAAGATATCCAGATATACTTTTGAAACTAAGGTATCTGGACTCCTTTTTTTTTCTTTCTTGGTGGGGAGCTTGAACGTTGGACCTGGGCAAGGTCTCTTAGTTCATTTTCCTCAAGGCTAATGCTGTACCTGTTTTAGCCACAACTCCATTTAGTTTTTGGGTGGATAAGTGGAGAGAAGAATTATGTTTTTTTTGTCTTCGTTTTTTTGCTTGCAAAGGCTTTGAATCACCTTCTCCCTGGCTAGTAGAATGACAATTATGACCCTCCAGCGCCTGGCTAGTGATTTTTTGAAAATTGGACTTTCTTCCAAATCACGTAACTGGTTCCTAGCAAAATTGTGAAGCCTGACTTAAATGTGACAGATTTTTGTCACTTGGAGACACTCTGTGCTGAACGTTAGAAATCTACCAGCTGAGTCACAGTGGCACTTCCAGTTTTTGTTTATGTGGTTCTGAGGAATGGAATCCAGGGTTTCATACATGCTACGCAAGCTACATTTTCAGCCCAAGGTTTTATGTTTTGTTTTTTCAGTGTTGTTGCTTCTAAGCTACTGAATGATGTTCTTTCATTTTCTTTGCTTTTTACCTCTTTTCTTCTTTTTCCCTTTAGTTTTATTCTCTGTAGTCACTGTGTTGAATTCGGGTACCCTGTGTCTTGTACATAGGTTTATGTGATTTGGGGAATAGAGAGGGTATAATAAAATGGTAAAAACAAAAAAAAGGAAAAAGGGTGAACCAATTGAACAGTGATACTTGGAAGACACTAAAAGGAAATGAACTGAACAATCTGGGTGGAGAGGGGGCTGAGGGTAGGAAAACAGAGAAAAATGAGGGAGGGGATAACAATTTTCTTAAGAAATGTGTTCATTACTTATGTAACTGTATGCCAACTATATGTTGACCTAACAAAAAAAATCAACTTAAAAAATAATTTAGCCGGGTATGGCGGCTCACACTTGTAAATGTAGCTACTGAAGAGGCTGGGATCCAAGGATAGCAGTTCAAAGTCAGCCTGGGCACTGAAGTCCATGTGACTCTTATCTCCAATTAACCACCAGAAACCCAGAAGTGGCCCTATGGCTCAAGGGATAGGGCAGTAGTCTTGAGCTGAAAAGCTCAGTGACAAGACCCAGGTGCAGAATTGCAGTCCCATGACTTGAATGGTGAATGATACTAGCCAGGCTCTGTGCGCTCACACTTGGAATCCTATCTACACAGAATCAGGTTTGAATCCAGCCCAAACAAATTGCATGATATTCTGATTTACAGTTCATTACCAAAAATCTGGAATTGGAGCTGTGGATCAAGTGGTAGAACACTAGCCTGAAGCAAAAAAAAAACATTTAAGGACAGTTCCCAGGCCCTGGGTTCAAGTCCCAGGACTTGCAAAAAATAAACAAAATGTAACGTTGAGTCCTCCATCATTTGGTGTTATAGTTCAATATTCTTGATATGTGTCTTAGAAATTAAGTCCCTAGCAAATACTCTCCCCTGAAATTCTGCTTCATAGCTGATTCATAGAATTTCAGCATCATTACTATCACCTTCCAGTTAGCATAGCAGTCTACTACTGAAAATTTGAAGAAAACTTTTGAGTAATCCTAATAAATCTGTGTATCGTCTGCACACACATCAAATCAGCAGCAGCTATGTTCTACTATTATCTAAATGTATTTAATTCCTTCTTGAGTTAATGAGCCTTAAAGAGTAAAACATATGAAATAGTTATGAAACTAACAGTCACCATTCTTCTACCTAATATTGTAATATAAGTTTATAAATGCAAGGACTATTCTGAAGTGTGCAGAAGATAGCTTCTAATTATAATATTCTCATGAAGTATAGTTTTTAAGAAACATGTTGCTTGCTTTGGGAAAGCAAAGGCAAGGAAAAATGATATAGATAAGTTCCCTATTTATCAGAAGGAAAATACTATTGGGTTTAGATCAACTTCATTCATTCCGTGCTGATGAAACAAATATTTGCAATTCCTGAGGCCAATCAGATCATTGCGATGCACAATCAGCCAGCTTAGATCTTCCAAAAAAGGAAAGGAACAAATGAGAAGCAATTAAGGATTCCAAAATGAACCAGGTGGTGGTGGCAGCTCACACTTGTAATTCTATCTACTCAAGGCCTAAAATCCAAGGATCTGGATTAAGTCTGTCTGGGATGAAAATATTCCTGTCTTAAACATCATCTCTGTTATCACAGCCCAGCTGATTCATTCTGCCCAACAGGATCCAAACACCAAAGTCCATCTCCTATCTGAAATACTAGCAAACGTACTCACACATTATTTCCTCTTTGGGAGATAGTTGAAACATGTACCAGAAACATTTCCCTGACTTCAGAGTGGAAGTGGAAATGTACACTCACTAGAAGCCCATCTAGTAAATTACAGTCAATCATCTTTCCTCACATCTTGTTAGTAAAATTGAACAATAAGTGTTTGGATCAGAAGCGATGTGTATGAGCATACAGCTTGTAAAAGTACTGTAATCCTAGCTACTCAAGATAAGCTGAGACCTGATGATTCCAGTTCAAAATCAGCCATGCAATAAATTCCATAAGATTTTTACCTCTAATTAAGCAGCAAAAAAGACAGCGTTGAATTGTGCTTAAAATGCCACAGGCCTAAGTTTTGAATAAAAGTGCTAAGGGGTAGCATTCAGGATGCCCACTCTCTCCACTCCTTTTTAACATAGTACTAGAATTCCTAGGCAGTGCAATAAGGCAAGAAGCAAGCATAAAGGGGATCCAAGTAGGGAAAGAGGAAATAAAACTATCCCTATTTGCAGATGACATGATTCTGTATTTAAAGAATCCTATAGACTCTACTCCCAAGCTCCTTGAGCTCATTCAAAGCTTTGGAAGGGTAGCAGGCCATAAAATCAACCCTCACAAATCAACTGCCTTCCTTTACGCCAACAGTGAGAGGAACGAGGCAATAATCAGGAAAGAAACTCCTTTCACAATAGCCTCAAAGAAAGTAAAGTACCTAGGAATTAGCTTAACTAAGAATGTAAAGGACCGTTTAGATGAAAACTTTAAAACCCTAAAAAAGGAAATTAAAGCAGAACTAAGGAAATGGAAAAAGCTCCCATGCTCCTGGATTGGAAGAATCAACATTGTGAAAATGACAATCTTGCCAAGGGCTATCTACAAATTCAATGCAATACCCATCAACATCCCAATGTCATTCTTTAAAGAAATAGAAGAGGCAATTCAAAATTTCATATGGAATAATAAAAGACCCCGTATAGCAAAAACACTTCTTAGCAGAAAGAACAGAGCTGGAGGAATTTCAATTCCAAACTTTAGACTCTATTACAGAGCAATAATTCTCAAAACAGCTTGGTACTAGCACAAGAACAGGCCTGAAGTCCAATGGAATAGAACTGCGGACCCAGGTATTAAACCACAGACCTATGGCCACCTAATCTTTGACAAGGGAACCAAAAAAATAGAATGGAAGAAAGATAGCCTCTTCAACAAGTTGTGCTGGCAGAACTGGTTAAGCGCCTGCAGAACACTAAAGTTGGATCCTTCTTTGTCTCCTTGCACTAGAATTAACTCCAAATGGATCAAAGACCTGGAGGTAAAACTGACACACTGAAAAGTTTACAGGAAGGAATAGGAGATACACTAGGCCTCCTTGGCACAGGTCGAAACTTTCTTAATAAGGACCAAGAATCACAACAAATCAGAGAAAGGCTGGATAAGTGGGACTGCATTAAACTGCAGAGCTTTTGTATGGCAACGGATATAGCTAGTAAACTAATCAGGAGCCTACAGAGTGGGAGAAGATCTTCACCAACCAAACAACGGACAAAGGCCTCATATCTAAAATATATCAACAACTTAAAAAATTGAATCACTCCAAAACTAACCTCCAAAGGAAAACCCATCCCATTAAAAAATGGGCCAAAGACTTAAAGAGAGTCTTCTCTGAAGAAGAAACAAAAATGGCCTGTAGACACAGGAAGAAATGCTCCACGTCTCTGGTCATAAAAGAAATGCAAATCAAAACAACTCTAAGATTCCACCTCACTCCAGTTAGAATGGCCAGGATCAGGAAAACGAATGACAACAGATGCTGGAGGGGATGTGGCCAGGAGGGATCAATACTACACTGTTGGTGGGAGTGCAAACTCGTTCAACCACTATGGAAAGCAGTGTGGCAGTGCCTCAAAAGTCTAAACATAAACTCCCCTATGAACCAGCAATTCCACTACTTGGCATTTACACAACAATCCAGAAACAAGGGCATACTAAACCCACTAGCACAACAATGTTCATTGCAGCACTATTCACCATAGCAAAGATATGGAACGAACCCAGATGTCCCTCAGCTGATGAGTGGATCAACAAGTTGTGGTATTTGTACACAATGGAATTCTATGCTGCTGTCAGAAAGTATGACAGCGCCCCTGGTTAGGAAATGGAAAAACTTAGAACCAATCATATGAAATGAAGTAAGCCAGACTCAAAGGAAGTTAGGCTCAGTGGTTTCCACCATTCGTCCTAATCAGTAGAAACCTTGGGCTCTACTAGCAGAGATTTGCAATAGAACAAAAGGCCATATATAAGGCCATATAATGTGAAGCTAATTGAAAGGACCTCCAGGATATTGAAACAAAAACCACATAATGAATGATTGTTGTCCTTAATGTACTATGTTGTCTCTCATCTCCTTTGCTGTCCCTTGGCTATCCCATATTGGTATAGGATCTCACTTTGTTCTCTCTCTTTGTTATCTGATATATTGAATTTTTTTTATTTGGATATTTGAAATTTGATAGGGAAGGGGGGAAAACCAAGACGGGTGGGGGGTGTGGGGTTGGAGGGAAATGGGTACCAAGACATGTGAAAGGGTATCAATGTATGTGAATTAATGCACCTTCTATCTGACAAATATCATGTAACCCTTTTACTAATTACAATAAAAAAAATTAAAAAAAAATAAAGTTGTAGTGTGTGGGGAGGATGATGGGGTCAAATACATTTCTTCTTAGAAATATACCTCATCTTGTTGCCCTGGATTTTCCTGGCCTTCTTCTTAGAGAAAGGCCTGTTATACTGGATTTGTCGCTTGGCAATGATCTAGCATGTACATCTTCGAGTAAGACATCCACAATTTCCATGCCTGAGACTCGAGTTTCCTGACCTTTGGCAACATCACAGCAATACCTTTCTTCCTCCTGAGCCACAGGCCAAGTGAGCTGGCTTGAGCTGGTTGTTAGTTACAGTGGCTTGGTTACCAGGGTTCCATATTCTGTTACATTGTGAGGGAGGCAGGGTTACCTTTCAGGACCCAATGACCAAAGATCCTTGCTCACAGAAGACCTCACCAAAGACATACTGGGGGCTGAATCTCTCCTCCAATCTCACAATATACATGTGGATGTAGTAAACAGCATACCTTATTTGTCCAATCCCAATGTCTTCCACTAGGCCCAACTACCCATCTGGTCTCAGGCTCAAGGAGCCTTTCTTAGGTAAGATCCAAACTTAAGGGTCAATATTGCCCTCATCCTTTGCAAAACATTTGCTTCACAGTGCTTTCTCTGCCTGCATTATGCCCCATGTCGAATTTTTTTTGTTTTTGCTAGTCTTGGGACTTGACCTCAGAGTGTGAACATTGTTCTTGGGCTTTACTTAGGCTTTAGCTGTCCCACCAAGCCACAGCACCACTTGCAGCGTTTTCTATGTATGTGGTAATGAGGAATAAAACCTGAGCCTTTTTGTGTGGTAGCCAAGGACTCTACCACTAGGTCAAACACACAGGGCATCTTGCACATATTTTTGACCTCAATCTACTAGGATATTATTAGGTTTCTGTATCCTTATCAATTTTTTCCTGATGATTAGCTTTGCTGTCATGTGTAAAAAATGCAATAGGGAAAAACACAGAAGAATTAGTGAAATTAAAAAAAAGCTTTACGCACATAGATAAGTGTTCATTCTTTGTAGGAGAAAGGATATTTTGATATGATGATGATGACTTTATAATGACTATGTCAGGGTTGAGAGTTTGGCATAGTGGTAGAGTGCTTGCCTAGCATCCATGAAGATCTGGGTTTGATTGCTCAGTATCACATAGATAGAAAATCTAGATGTGGCACTGTGGCTCAAGTAGCAGAGGGCTAGACTTGAGAAAACCCGAGGACAGTGCTCAGGCACTGAATTCTTACGCCAAGACTGGCAGAAAGATAAAAGAAAATAAAAATGCTTTTTACGAGCTAATTCACTCACAGCATTTGCTTCTGAAATCTTCGCTTCTGCATCTTGTGAAATACCCCTTTCCCTCAACCTAGACAAGAAAAACAGATCCATCCCATGGTCCACTGTGAGGCCACTGATTGGGCTAAGAGCTAGTCGTGCAGCAACACATAAGTTTTATTCTAATACTTTCCAAACTTTGTACTCAAATATGCTACCTACTTACCAACTTACGTCAGTTATCCTTATGCTATACCTTTTCTTCATGACTACAATATTCTTACACTCCTACGTTAATCCTCTTGTACCTCCCCTGACCTCTCTCTTTTTTTCTATCTCTGGACCTCTGCTCGTCTTTCAACCCTTATACTGCACGGATCTACACTTGATGGCTGTTGAGCAATATTGTATATGTAGGTGGTTAATTATTCTCTAGGCTCAGAGGGACTTAAAGACAATAGAGATTGGATTGAGAGGCTTATTGTTTTGGGTATAAATTGCTTATCAGTGGTTGTATTAGACTGGTCTGTAAGTGCACAAAAAGAAAGAGCGATAATACCAATCAAAACTTGTGAACATCAAGTGTCTGCCAGCTACAGAGGTCTAGGTTGGTTATATCTGAAAAACTATAATCGTATTTAGTAGTAATCTTGCTCCCATTTTCAAATGGGCAGAATAAGAAACTCAAGAAAAATGTCAAATCAAGAAACAACATCCCCCACCCAATGTAAACAGATAATGGAACAGTCACTGGCAGACCTAAAGGAGAGTCTTCTAAGTGCTACACAAATGCAATTGATAAACATCACTAATGGAAAATGTGAAAATATAAAGAAAGAGATAATGGAGGAAGCCATAGCTGAACAAGAGGAAAGCATAAACAAGGTGATAAGTGAAAAAGAAGAAGCCATATAGGAGGCCATAATAAAGGTTTTTCAAAGAAAGATGGATGAATTCATAGAATCCACAAGTAAAAATGTGACCAAACTCCAGCAAATGTCCAAAGAAAATAAAGCTACTGAGCTAACCACTCAAAGTAAATCAAGGAGATAAAGAAATCCATACACGATCTAAAACAAGAGATGCAAGGAATCAAAAGGGAGCAATTAGAAGCAAGGGCGATGAAAAATAAAGTAGATAGCTTTGATAGCAGGTTAGACAATGCAGAGGAGAGAATTTCCGGGGCTGAAGATAATTTAGGTATTATAGAGAAAGAACAGAAAATGAGTCAATCCATATCTAGGAAATGAGAGATAGTGCTTCAGGATGTACAAAATACAATTAGGAAGCCTAATTTAAGGCTAGTTGGTATTGAGGAGGGTGTGGAGAAAGAGGTCAATGGAATTGGAAATATACTTCACGGAATCATCTCAGAGAATTTCCCAAATATCCAGAAGGGCAGGCCCATCCAGATACGAGAAGCTTTTAGAACCCCAAACAGACCTGACCAGAAAAGAACATCGCACCGCCACATTGTGATTCGAACTGGATCAATAGAAACGAAAGGAAAGATCCTAAAGGCAGCCAGGGAAAAGGGATCAGTAACCTATAAAGGCAAACCAATCAGAATAACCCCAGATTTCTCAGCAGAGACCATGCAAGCACAAAGTGACTGGAAGCATATATGTCATGCCCTTAAATCAAATAACTACCAACCAAGAATACTGTAGCCAGCTAAGCTCTCATTCATAACTGAGGGAACAATAAAAACATTCCATTCCAGGGAAAAGCTGCAACAATATGTCGAAACAAAACCAACACTACAGAGAATTCTCAAGGATGCTCTATACATAGAAAACCAAAATAAACGCAACATAGGGATTGAAATGGCACCTAAACAGTATACCATCTAAGGACCACAATAACTGTCAAGACACAGGCCCTACTAAAAGCTTTTAAAAATGGTAGGAACTAATAAATATCTCTCAATCCTAACTCTCAATATCAATGGACTTAACTCTCCAATTAAACGGCATAGGCTGTCTAGTTGGATCAAAAAGCAGGAGCCATCGTTCTGCTGTCTTCAAGAGACACATCTTACCCAAAAACAATCATCTTTTGAAAGTGAGAGGTTGGAATAAACTCTATCAAGCTAACTGCCCCCATAAACAGGCTGGAGTTGCCATCCTCATATCAGATACAATAGACTTCAAACTAAAATTAGTAAGAAAAGACAAAGAAGGTGACTACATACTACTAAAGGGATCTTTCCCCCAGGAAGACATAACGATCCTAAATATTTGCACACACTTTTGAAGATTCTCAAAAGATTGAAGATTCTGCCAGTGTAAGTTAGATTCCGGCATTGATATTAAATAATGCAATGAGTAGGGATTTATATTTGAAATATCACTGTTGACAAAATCTAACACACATTTGCTTAGTATTTGCTTTTGATTTCCCAAGAAGTTCAGTACAAGCTAACATGTGTGGCTTATATCGAATGGGAGAAATGATTCAGAATATGTGATTCATTTGAACAGGAGTCAGTGAAAAGATACAGAAGCAGGATACCCATATTGTGATAATTTGTATCTTTTGCATATTTTGTGTTTGTTATTAATTCCATTTGTAGTGTACATTTCTAGGTAAAAACTTTTAAAATGTTTCCAAACAATTTGTTATTTCAACAGCAAAAAAAGACATTTATATGCCTGATAAAATTCACAGAATCCAAATTTTTCCATATTATTTTTTGTTTTTGCTTTTTTTTTTTGCTGAGTCATAGATCTTGAACTCAGCCTGGGCACTATCCCTGAGCTCTTCAGCTCCAGGCTACCACCTTACCCTGGAGCCAAGCCCCACTTCCCATTTTGTAAAGGTAAATTGGAGATAAGATTCTCACGCCTTTTTTGCCAGGATGGCTTTAAACCCTGATCCTCAGATCTCAGCCTCCTGTGTAGCTAGGATTATAGAAGTGAGCCACCAACCCATCATGCTCAGCTTTCTGGTTTTTTTTTAAACAAGCCCTTTGGCTGGAACTCGGTCTGAGCACTGTCCTTCAGCTTTCCTCAAGCCTAGTGATCTTCTACTTGAGCCACAGCACTACTTCTGGTTTTTTCTGTGTATGTGGTACTGCGGAATTGAACCTTCGTCTTCATACAAGCACTCTACAACTATGCCAAACTCCCAGCCCCTCCACATTAGTTTTTATGATAGATCTTTCCATGCATCTAGGATGGCTAGAAATCCTTCTTGAGTTTCCCAAGATCAGGGAGTATAGGTGTGTCCCATCCTGTGTGGCTACATAACCATTGTTTAGGGTACAGTTCTCTCTTCATTCTACCCATCTAGAGCAATTTTCATATTCCATGTATAATCATTAAACATTCAGCTCCTGTTCCTTTCTACTCCATTCTCTGGAACCATCGTGCTTTTTGGCTCTAAGGGTTTGTTGATCCTTGGAAGCTCTGGAAGGGAAAACATACCCTAGCTCTTCCTTTATGACTGCTGTATTTTTAGTTTACTGTAATCAGGATTCATCTGTAAAATATAGTAAAATGTTCTTCCTTTTCAATGCATTGTTTTGCATATTTCTATCTTTTGATTATTATTAATAGTTGTGAATGGGTTCTCCACATATTTGTTCTAGTCTCTGCTTTCTCTTCCGTTAGGTATAAATCTAGAAATAGAAGTGTTGGACCACATTTCTATGTAATTCTATATTTAGTACTTTTTTAGCACTCTCCACCCAATTTTTGATTGTTTTATATTCCTTGCAGAACTATTCCAAAGTTCTACTTCTTCTCACTACCTTCCCAGTTATAGTTAGACTTTGAAAGTTGTTTTTTTGTATGCGTGTGTGTGTGTGTGTTTGTGTGTGTATATGTGGATCTTTTTGTTTAAAACTATATTTATATTAACATATTTAAAGTAATGATTTCATTGTAATTTTAATTTTTCTCATGACTGTTAATATTGAACTTCTTTCTACATTTTGAACTACTATTTCTATATATTCTTTTTAGAAAATCCTCTCCAATCTCCAATTTTTTCCCTTTTTTGTGGGGTAGTGGGGAAAGTCATGGGGCTTGGACCTTGGGCCGTGAGCTCTTTAGTTTAAGGCTATTGTCCTACCCTGAGTATTGCCCCTCAGTTCTTCTGCTCACAGCTCCCTACCCCTCTTCCCATTATATACAGAACAAAGGTCATCCTCAGTCTTTTTGAAAAAGTAAAACATACAGTAAATTTGTAGTATAAAACAGCAAGAAATAAATTTCTTGCCAGGTGCAGTGACTTCTACCTGTAATCCTAGCTACTCAGATATCAGGCTGATATCTAAAGATTTGGTTCAAAGCCAGCCTGGGCATTAGAAAGTCTATGAGACTCTCATCTACAGTTAACCACTAGAATATGGGAAATGGCACTGTGGCTTCATATGTAGGGTGATAGCCTTGAGTTGAAGAGCTCAGGAAGAGTGCCCAGGCCCAGAGTTCAAGCCTTACAAATCCCCCAGCCAAAAAAAAGAAAAAAAAAGTTTCTTCCCCAAGTGATTATTATGCCAGACATAGAACATTAACATTCTGGGTGTACTTCACAGTATTATTACTTGATACCCTAAGATTTTGCAATATTCTCAGAGCACCAGCATATGTCATCATATAATATAGTTCCTTTTCAATGGAATAATTCCATTTATAACCTAAATCTACTCCCCCGACTTATTTTTGTCGATACCACAATTGCTCTACCATGATATGCCACAAGCCATTAAACATTTTATGGTGGGTAATTGGAAAGGAATCTCATGGAATTTTGTGCCAGGCTGGCTTAGAACCATGGTCCTCAGATCTCAGTCTCCTGAGTAGCTAGGATGACAGGCGTGAGCCACCAACACCTGGCTTGCCTTTTTATTTTTTTGTGGGTCTTGGGACTTGAACTCTGGGCCTAGGCACCATCCCTAAGCTTTTCAGGTCAATATTTCATGTAAGTCTAAACATTTAAGTAAAGGAATAAAATTCCAACAAAAAAAGAATAAAATTCCAGACATGGTGTGTTTATAACTCGGTGTTAATTACTTGATGAAAATGTGCCATTCCAGAAGCTGGTGTCATTTGATGATGTAGCTGTGGATTTCAGCTGGGAGGAGTGGCAGCATCTGGACAATGCTCTGAAGACCCTGTACAGAGATGTAATGCTGGAGACCTACAGCAACCTGGTGTCCTTAGGTGAGCAAAAGTCAAATTCACTTGCAAGGCCAAGTGCCTTGTTATTTTGCAGATACGTGAATGTTTATCCAACTTTCAATACTATTTAAATGAAAGATTCCAGGCCCTGAGAAATATCATTACTTTTTAAAGAAAACCTAAGGTAATTTTGTACTCATTCTTCAGGATACCTTCAGGATACTTTGACAACAGTTCTAAATTATGTTTCCTCTAATGGAGACGACATTCCAAACTTACACAGTAATTGTAAGTGGATAAACAATCCAGAATAGAATATATATCATTATTGGAAATAGGATCTACAAATCACTAAACAGTGAGTTTATAATGGAAACCTGGCACTAGGTGCAATGTTTCATGCCTGTAATCTTAAAATATTTAGGAGGAAGAAATCTAAGAATTCTAATTTGAAGCCAGCAATGGCATAAAAATTGCCATGAAACTCTATAACTCCAAATAACCCCTCAAAACTTTTAGTGGATTTTCAAGAGTTTGACTTTGTGGTTGAGTGCTTGCCTAGCATGCATGAAGACCTATGCATGTAAGTGGAGCTGGGACTCAAACTGGTATTTTTCTAGCCTTGAGCAAGACAGCTAAGTTTATGCCGTACAAAATGAATCCAGAGCTGGGGAAAAGTCAACCATGGAGCCAGTGAGAAATGAGAAAAAAATTTAATAGATAACTTGTGAGTAGGATGTCTGTGAACATAAAACAATGATGACACAGCATAAGCAATAATTCTCTACTGTTTCGAATTTACAGGGCCCTGTGTTCCCAAACCTGTATTAATTGACAAGCTAGAGCACTGTGCAGAACTCTGGATAGGAAATTCCTCTAACAAGAATATCACAGGTGAGTGAATGCATCTTCATATTGATGTTGGAGCCTGAGCCCCATTGGTAAGTTCATGTTGTGATGTACTGAGCAATAATATTCTTAGTTACCCTAAATCCTGTGTGGAACCTATGGAATTTTTCGTGAATGAATCAAGAATCATTTTCTTTTCCCAATCCTATGCTTGGTCTCAGGGCCTGAGCATGGTCCTTGGGTTTTCTCAAGGCTAGCTCTCTACTTCTTGAGTCATAGCACCACTTCTGGCTTTTTCTTTGTATGTAGTACCAAGGAACTGAACCAGGTCTTTGTGCATGCTAGCCCAAACCCCCAGCACCAAGAATCATAGGGTGATATAATGAATTCTATGTGGCAGTAGAGTTAAAGTTAGATTTCTCTGTAGAAATCACTGTGAAACAAAATAAAATGAGAAAGCCATGAGCCCGTGGCTCATGCCTGTAATCCTAGCTACTTAGGAGGCTGAGATCTGAGGATGAAGGTTCAAAGACTGACCTATCACAAAAACACCTTAGACTGTTCTGTCCAATGAACCAATAGAAAATGAGAAGTGGGGTTGAGGCTAAAGACATAGGGCAGTAGCCTTGGGCTGAAGACCTCAGGAAGAACAGCCAGCTCTAGAATTCAAGTCCCATGACTGCAAAACAAGAAAGAAAGAAAGAAAGAAAGAAAGAAAGAAAGAAAGAAAGAAAGAAAGAAAGAAAGAAAGAAAGGAAGAAGAAAGAGGGAAGAAAGAGGGAAGGAAGGAAAGGAAGACACAAAGAAAGAAAGAAAGAAAGAAAGAAAGAAAGAAAGAAAGAAAGAAGAAAGAAAGAAAGAAAGAAAGAAAGAAAGATATTTCATTTCTTTAAAACTAAGACTATAAATGATTGAGCAAACAAGGAATAAGTCAGGGCATTATTCTCTGATAAGGATAATATCTTTTTGCTGGT
Organism: Megascapheus bottae; assembly: GCF_031878675.1. NCBI lineage: Eukaryota > Metazoa > Chordata > Mammalia > Rodentia > Geomyidae > Megascapheus > Megascapheus bottae. The sequence goes on along the minus strand of NW_028327641.1, from coordinate 416,130 downwards.
AGGAAGAGACTGGTAGTCAGAACCAGACCTTTCCACCAGAAATTGAGCCTAGTGGTAGAGTGCTTGCCTAGCATGCACAAAGACACAGGTTTGATTCCTTATTACCACATACATAGAAAAAGCCAGAAGTAATGACTTCATTGGTAGGGATCTAGTCTGGAGAAACCCCAAGGACAGTGGTTAGGTCCTAAGTTCAAACTCAGGAATGGAAGGAAAAAAAAACAACAAAGTTTCAATCAACATAAGAAAATTAACTAGACAATGAGCTGGAGATTTTCTGGTCTTCCATGGTTCTGAGGGACAGGAGTGTTAGAAAAGGAATTTTTATAAGACTTCAAATGGAAAGAAACAAATTTCAAAATTCCCACAAATACCTAAATTGAGACTTTAGTAAGAAGTTGTAACTGAAGGGATTTAGGTGTAAGTCCTTACTCTCAAGAATCGTTCTTGCTTGGATCAAAGGCAAACAGACATATAAACCAAACTTGTGGCCGCTGAATCTAGAAAAAATTGTGTTCCTCACTTAATGGTTAATAAGCAAACAGCATTGAAACTGGGTAAGGTATTCCTATCAGCTACTGAGGATCTGAGACTCTTATCTGTAGTTAACTCTAGAAAACAGGAAGTGGGGCTGTAGCTCAAGGATAAGGATTATAGTCTTCTGCTGAAGTGTTCAGGGACAGGGCCGATGCCTATGAACTACAAAAAAAAAAGAAAAGAAAAGAAAAGAAGGTTTTAAAAAGATGCAAAACAGCCCAATATTTAGATTATTTCTCAAAAATAAAAGAAAGGCAGCTATTCCTCAATGTATAAACAAAACAGTATTTGAAAAAAACAGCTGCAGGTATACTATAGGTAGTACTCAGCTTAAAACTGTAGCAATACATAGATGGGTAATTTCAATAAATATTTCCTGTGATATAAAAAGAGAACTAAAACACAGAAAAACATTATTGGTCATTGTAAAATATCATTTTCTTAATATGTTAGGGAGAAAAGCATATATTTCTCACAAATCAATTTCCACTTTTATATTTTAAAATATCTAACACTTAGGATGGGAAAGTAAAGTCATTACCTTTACAGTAAGGAATATTTGTATCTCATGTATGTTTGTGTCATTTTTTCTATGACTCATTTTAGATGTCCAGGTAATGGAAAATGTGTTCAAGACCTGCCAGGAAAGTCCACATGAATGTCTTTGTGAAGTAGCAGTTGCAAGTAGTATCGAAGTGGAGGAAAACGTGAGATTAGCAACAACTTTAAATTTGAGCTCTACACATAATCCAGAGCTGATTAGTAATAACGGTAACAACTTAGGGGTGAGGACTGAGGAGTTCATTAAGTGTCAGAACATGCTTCTCTCTCCTAAGCCTGATGAGATGGATGCTGCATATAGATCTCGTATGTCTCCTGTTCTTAAAAAATCCATCGGATATTCAGAGCATTTTATTCATGATTGTGACAGTCCAAAAGATCTGCAGTATCATAATTCTGTTCTCCCTACCCAAGAAATTCTTCAGGGAGGGAGGAAAACTGCTAAATGTACTGTGTGATGAAAAATATTGTACTTAACACCGACCATCACTACACATCCGAAAATGTACACAGGAGAGACTCCTCATACATGTAGTGAATGTGAGAAATCTTTCAGTAATGAAATACGCCTTACAATACCTCAGAGCAAATATCCTGAGATATGTGATGTGTACATCAAGTGTGAAAAATAATTTCTGAGAAGTCAGACCTGACGCTCCAACCTCGATCTCCAAGAGAAGACAAACCTTATGAATATGAGGAACGTAATAAAATTTCTGCCCAGAATTCAGCTCTCAGCACACATCAGAGATCTCACACAGAAGAGAAATCTTATGAATGGGATAAATGTGGGAAGACTTTTAGACTGAAATCATACCTCACTTTGCACCAGAGAAGACACACAGAAGAGAAACCTTATGAATGTAACAAATGTGAAAAGTCTTTCACCCAGAAGATACACCTTCGAGTTCATCAAATAACACACACAGGAGAGAAATCTTATAAGTGTAATGAATGTGGAAAGTCTTTCCAAGGGAAGGGAAAACTTCGTGTTCATCAGAGAATACACACAGGAGTGAAACCTTATGAATGTAACCAATGTGTAAAGTCTTTCAGACAGAAATCTTCCCTCAAATTGCATCAAAGGACACACACAGGAGAGAAACTTTATGTGTGTAACAAATGTGGAAAGACCTTCAAGGGGAAGTCATATCTTGATGGGCATAATAGCACAAACACAGGAGAGAAAACTTATGCATGTAGTGAATGCGGAAAGTCTTTCAAATGGAAGGTAAAACTCCATGTTCATCAGAGAATATACTCAGGAGAAACACCTTATGAGTGTAACATATGTGGAAACTCCTTCACACAGAAGCCAAACCTCAACATGCATAAGACAATTCAAACAGGAGAAAAACCTTATGAATGTAACCGATGTGGAATGTCTTTCAAATGGAAGTCTTCCCTCAAATTGCATCAGAGAACACACACAGGAGAGAAACTGTACGAGTGCATCAAATGTGGTAAGACCTTCAGATGGAAGTCACATTACAGGAGGCATAACAGAATTCACACATATTAGAAACCTTAGGAATATAACCAAAGTTGAAAGTCTTTCGTGCAGTATTCACCCTTCAGGAAGCGTAAGAGAGTTCACACATATGAGAAGCCTTAGCAATGTAATAAATAGGAAAGCCTTTTTAGTCTGTGGAAGAAAACTCAGCTTGTGTCACAGAACCAACACAAGATCAAACCCTTAATGAATGTAGCAAATGTTCAGTCTTTACCCCAGAAGGAACAAGTCAAGATTTATCACTAAACAACCACAGGATAGAATCTGATGAATAAAATGAAGGGGAAATTTTTTTGAAGAACTCATAGTTGAGTTTGCATGATACCACACAGACACAGGATAAAAATCGTATGAATATAAGAATATGAAAAATCCATCATGAACGCATGACTAAGTATAAAATGCACATAGGAGAGAAAAACCTTATGAATATTACAAATGTGGAAAGTGTTTGACCTGGAAGGCATACTTCTGTGTTCATCACAAACCTGATTCCCATAGAAGAAAAGAAAACTAATGAATAGAAGAAATGGGCAATGACTTTTAATCAGAAGTCAGTCTTCAGTACATTTCAGAACATACACAATAGAGAAATTCTGAGTAATGAAAAACATTTAGCTATATATAGAATCTCTGTATATGGGAGCATTAGGGTATGTCTTCTAAACAAAGTCAACCTTCAGCAAGCATTAAGAGCACTCACAGAAGAAATAGTAGCATGTAGGAGAACCTTTACAGAAACCTCTAAAAGCTGCCTGTGTGGCTTAGTGGTAGAGTGCTAACCTATCAAGGATGAAGGCCTGGGTTAGATTCCTCAATACTACGTGAAAAGAGCAAGCCAGAAGCAGCACTGTGGTTCAAATGGTAGAGTGCTAACCTTGAGCAAAATTAGCTCAGGCCCTGAGTTCAAGCCTAAGGATTAGAGAGAGAGAGAGAGAAAGAGAGAGAGAGAGAGAGAGAGAGAGAGAGAGAGAGAGAGAGAGAGAGAGAGAGAGAGAGAGAGAGAGAAAAGAGAGAGAAAGAGAGAGAAACAGGAACTTCTAAATTTTACAGAGATAGAGAAGGAGAGAGACAAGGAGACAGAAACTAATTTCTAAACTTTACAGTCTTTCTATTTCCTTACAAATTCGTCTATGTCATTCTTTCTGACAGAAGCACAGAATTCCATTGTGTAAATATACCATATTTGATCTACTCATCAACTGACGGGCATCTGGGTTGGTTCCATACCTTTGCTATAGTAAATAGTGCTGTGATAAATGTTATTGTTCTAGTGAATTTAGTATGTCCTATCTGGACGATTGGCAAGTAGTGAAATTGCTGGATCACAGGGGAGCTCTATGGTTAGTCTTTTTGGGATACTGCCATAGTGCTTTCCATAGTGGTTGAACGAGTTTGCAATCCCAAGAGCAGTGTAGTAGTGATCCTTCCTGGCCACATCCCCTCCAGCATACGTTATTAGATTTCTGGATCTTGGCCATTCTAACTGGAGTGAGGAGGAAAAGGGAAAGAGGAACTGAAACTTTCTCTCCTTACAGATGACATGATTCTGTATTTAAAGAACCCTATAGACTCTACTCCGAAGCTGCTTGAGCTGATATAAAACTTTGGTAAGGTAGCAGGCTATAAAATTAAGCCTCAATGTCAACTGCCTTCCTATATGCCAACAAATGAGAGGAATGAGGCAAGAATCAGGATAGCAACTCATTTTGCTATCAAAGAAAATAAAATACCTAGGAATTAACTTAGAATGTAAAGCACGTGTTTGATGGAACTATAAACCCTGGAGAAGGAAATTAACGCAGAACTGAGGAAATGCAAAAACCTATGCTCCTGCTTTGGAAGAAGTAATATTGTAAAAATGGCAATCTTGATAAGGACTATCTACAAATTCAGTGCAATATTCATCAATATCCCAATGTCATTCTTTAAAGAAACAGAAGAGGAAATCCTAAATTTCACTTGGAATAATAAAAGACCCCTTATAGTCTGTCTTCTTGCATGATACATAATGTTTAATCTCACCTTCTCCACCAAAATCTCACGTTTCTCATTGAGACATAGGTGGCCCTGTTTACTAGCAGCAAAGGCTCAAACGCGCAGTTTCAGGTGTCACCACTGCCTCTGTTACTGGGTAGATCCAACTCTGTCATCGATTCTGAGGTCTGCTTTGGGAGTCTTGGTCACAAGTTGTTCTGTGGCATCTGCTGCCAGCCTGTGCCTATTTGCTTCCTTTTCCTGCAGCAGCCTACAACAGGGAATGAAGTTCTGGCGCTGATGCTCTCCTTCATATGCAGGGCAGGATGAGCCCAACCCTCCCTCATCTTCCTCTTCCAATTTTTGGGAAAAAATGTGCTGGCAGAAGTCCTCAGGTGTGGGGCATGGCTGATCCACACTTTTAATCCAGGCTGCTCAGGAGGCTGAGATCTGAGTATGGAAGTTCCAAGTCACCTAGAACAGGAAAGTCTGATAGATTCTTACTACCAAAAATAAAAACAGCTGGGAATGGAGTTTGGTCTCAAGTGGTAAAGGGCTAGTCTTGAGTACAAATGCTTAGTGCCCAGGCCCTGAGTTCAGGCTCCAGCACTGCCAACAACCTCACTTTAGTGAGATTTTAGCTTTATCCATGTAGGCACATCTCACTGGAATCTTTGGTGGTAGAGATAGTTTTCATAATTTTGTCTCAAGGTAAAGGTCCTCCTGGGGTAGTACACAAAAGGTGTCATGGAGAGAGGAGCCCCACTTGCTCCAGGTTTGAAGATGGCATAGGTCAAGCCAGCATGGAGTTGGCACATCAGTCTTTTTCCTAGCACCACCTGGTGTGTCTGCTATTCACTAAAAGTTCAGGTGCAAAGATTCTGAAGCTTGATGCCATGTGTTTATTCCATTTAGTAAAATTATTTTAATGCACTGTATAAGTTAAAACATTTGATAAGAGTCAGGGGTAGTGAAAACATTGTTCTTGAATTCAGGTGTCTGGCAGGGTAATGGGGGGGGGGTGTTGGTAGCTGGGACTATGAAGCTGGAGCTGCTATCAAACCATGGATCATGTTCCTCTTTGTCTGGGAGAAATGACTCCAAACATGAAATTCGATTGGTGAGGAAAAGATGATGATGTACTCAGGAAATTTCTCCTAAACAAATGCTCATGTGGAAGTGGGATGGGGGCTGGGCATATCTGAGGCAGAGCTTAAAGGGGCTTCTCGTGGCGTTGAGAACATTCCTTGCGACTTCAGGCATGCAGCAGGGTGTTTTAGATGGCCATTGTGAGATGGATGGAATAAGACTGGAGACAAGATGAATGCTGGGATTCTGCAATGCTCTTGCATGGGTGGCTGGTGGCTCACCTGAAAGAACTAATTATGTCTAAAAAAGAAATAAAGGAATTTGTTTTGATTAGATAATACCTGTAATCCGAGGAATATTCAGGATCTTGATTTTAGTATTGTGGTTTAAAGCCAACCCAGCAAAGGGAAAAATGCATGAGACTCTTCCTCCCAGTTTAGAGCAAGAACAAAGATTGAAGTAGAGCTGTGGCTCAAGAGCTAGAGTGCTACCCTGAGCAAAGAAAAGCTAAGAAAAAGCTCCAGGTCTTGAGTTCAAGGCCAGGAATGAAAGAAGGAAGGTAAAAAAAGGGAAGTATGTGAGGAAGGGAAATATATAAATGAAAGAGAGAAGGAACTAGAAATTTAAAACTAGAGAATATTTAAAAGCCATCAGTGCTTCTAAGAAAAGTGTTGGAGTATGGGTTCTATATGTGGTGAACTGGAAGCCCAGCAGTGACTTGTTAACCAAAGAGTCACCATGATGAGCAAAGGATAGAAATCTGCATGAGCCTCTTAGCGGATGGAGTCACAGAAGAGAACCTCAGCTCCCATCCCATAGTTAGAAGTATATAGAGATGGGGAAGTTGGCATCACCTTGATGTCATTGTGTCCATGGAGACTGGAAGCCATGGCTCTGTGAAAGCACAATGTTCTGGTTACTTAGCTGAGAGGCTGAGGAGAGCCAAGTCCTGGCCATGAAGAAATCAGGCTGGCAGCAGAGCAACTCTGCTGCAGTGTGTGCCTGCTTGTCTGTTCTTATTCTGTTGTGGATCAGGCCGGAGCGGGTGATAGTAACTGTTTTGTGGTCACAAGGAATGATGAGAGCCCAGTTCATTGGTTTCCAAGGTTAATGGGTGGGAGGTAGAGAGGCATGATGGAGGAAAGATGGAGGCAGGGGAAGGTGGTGACAGAGTGAGGCCATCTGTAGTGCCAGCCTGGCCATCATCTGAAGCCCATAGGCAGCTTCCTGATCCCTCACTTGGCCTGCTCCTTGTGGAGGGAATGTCACGTGTACCCAGAGCTAGGGGTGGGGCAATGTTAGTAGCACCTGGAGAACCATTGGCCTCTACCTGGTTGAGGGGTGGTTCTGGCTCCCATGCTGGGTGGCCTGATAGCTATGGAACAGATCTCTCCTTAGCTACCACAGTCAGTGGCTGCTCTCCATCTAGGGTTAGGGCACCTGCTCAGCCATCAGGACACCCCATGCCAGGACAGAGGCCTACAATTCAGATGGCAGCACAGGGGTGAAGATGATCTCACCGTTGCCCTAGTTATATGGCTGTCCCTGCATGCAGGTCAGGATGAGCTGGGGGAAGATGTTCTCTGTGTGTTTCCACAGACTATCCCGGCCTCTTCTTGTGTCTGATTAGACCAAGAGAGTACCAGGTTCCCTCTCATAGTCCTCGTTCTTTTTCTTTTACAGTCATGAGGCTTGAACTCAGGTCCTGGGTACTGTCCCTGAGCTCTTTTGCTCAAGGTTGATGCTCTACCATTTGAACCATAGTGCCATTTCCAGCTTTTCCTTTTCATGTGGATCTCTGATATTTCCAGTGCTGTGCCTGCAGATAGGCACTCACCCCACAGACAGAGCCACCTCTGCCGTGACTGTGACTGCCCACAACCCTCACACCCACTCCTTGCACACCCCTCGACTCCAGTTTTAGCTCCTCTTGGACTGGGTGTCCAGCCTACCCCTTCCTACACTCACAAAGGGTCTACAATTGTCTTCCCAGGGTCCTTTCTTCTGCCAGCAAGAGTACAGACTGTGCACATCTTGACGATCACAGAGCTCAAAGCCAAAGGCTGAGATGCAGAAGGGGGTGACCCAGTAGCTGCACAGGGCCTATGGATCATCCTGTGCATCCCCCAGCCTGGGACTTCCCCCACCCCGTTGGCATGGAAGCTCCATGCCAACATACTGATTCCTGGTCCCCTCCGATTCCATTCTCCCTTGGATTTTGCAGACTGTCTACCATCTGGATCTAAAATTCTATTCATCACTTTATGTCCTTATCACTGATTTGCTACTTTGGCAGGATCTCCCCGTGCCTGGAGAGTGGGCATATTATGTACTCTCTGTGGAGAAGTTGCCCCAGGAGAAGAAATATGCACTTCATGTGAGTGTTGGACAGGGCAGGAGGGCTCCCTAGGATCAGAAGCCACAGGAGGGGTGCAGATGGGGGAATGCTAGGGGCCCCAGGGGACAGTGGGAGTTAGGGCACAGTTGGTTCCTTCTGCAGGGTTGACACCGCTTCACAAACCCAACAGAATGAGGTTCACATTACAGATGTCAGAGACAGTGCAGATTGCCAATGGGCGCAGGGGTCACTGTCACCCCCAGATGCTGGCTGCATGCTGGGATTCACGCAGAGATGATTTAAAGATCAGATAATGAGGATGTAGCAGGGTGTAACCATTCTTTTCGGATGACTCTCTACCTCTCTTGAGCTTCATCTCTATCTTTGGCTTTTTCTTGGTAGTTAACTGGACATGAGAGTTTCATGGACTTTCCTTTCTGGACTGGCTTCAAAGAGAAGCTATGCACAGTTTTCAAACCATACCCTACTGAAGAAGGGAAGCTTGATCTGGTGCTTAACTGGGTTGCACTTTGGCTCCGTTTGCTATGCCTCACGGGAGGGAGCTCATCATTTGTAGACTAAGATCTCATGACTTTCAAAGCCAAATGCTACCTGAAAGTTCAGGGTCCCAGCCTATGTGTTGGGCCTGGGTGAATACATTCTCTGTTATGCTGGGTTATCAACCCATGTTTTAAGCTGGAAGTAGGCAGTGCCACATTTGATAAGAACATCTGCCAGAGATTGTCACCTCATGAAAGCAGATTCTAAATTTGTATTCCATTTCCTGTGGTGGAGAAATCCCCTCCAAGTTAGACAGGCTCACATCCCCCTGCAGGTCACACTCCTAATGCACCCTTGAGTGTCCTCATGGTATTGGGATCTAAGTTTGTAGGGAATGCTGGTTTAGTCCATGAATTAGCTGGACAAGTGATGACAAACGTGTTGTGGATTAATATGAGAACAATTTAAGAAGCCCTGGAGGAGCATCAACCTGACCCTCTGTGGTGCTATAAATCTGATAGGATGTTCCAGACTGAGAAACAAGCACATGGCTTTGTGTTTGGCATCCAGACAAGTGAGTGCATGTCTTAGCTGTCAGCCAATACAGAGGAGGACATGAATAAGTGGGTGGAAAGCATCTGTCAGACCCCTGTCTGGGGGCAGGTGGAGAGAACATAGGAAGGTAGATACCATGGCTGTGGTGGGACCAAAAAAATGGTAAAAGAGACAAAGGAACCAGGTACTGGTAGCTCAAGACTGTCATCCTAGCTACTCAGGTGTTTGAGATCTGAGGATCACAATTCAAAGCCAGCCCAGGACAGAAACTCCATGAGACTCTTATCTGCAATAAACTACTGAATGCAAGAAGCTCAAGCTCAGTGACAGCATCCAGGCCTCGCGTTCAAAACCCAGGACCGGCAGAAAAAAGTATCAAAGGACAAGAAGCTGGACAAAAGTTGGAGGGACTCTATCTTGACAAACAATACAATGGTAAGTTGCACTCAGAAGACTTGCACAACATCTGGAAATGCCTGAGACCTATCTATGTATGTTTCCTGTTTGTCTAAATACATATGTTTATGCATTTATATATTAGCATAGAGAGACAGATCAATACATATGACTATACATATATACATAGCCAGACACTTATGGGTGGGTGGTATACTGTGTGAGAGTTTGTGTTTGTGTTTTGTGGATGGCTATCTCTGTTTAGGAAAGATAGAAAATATGTAAATATCTTTAAAAAAAACTTGATAAAATATAGAGAGACATAAGCTCTTGAGGGAATCTGAAATGACAAGATTATTCACAGGCACGTTTATCCTTATGGATTCCTCAGCAAGTTTTAATTTTTTTCATTATTTTCTTTCTTTTTTTGAACCAGTGCTAAGGATTTATCTCAGGGACCAGGTGCTGCCAATTATTAATTTTCTCATGGCTGGTACAAGAGGAACTGAGCCACAGTTCCACTTTTGCCTTATTTATTCGTGCTTAACTGAAGATAAAGATTTCTATCAGTGACTTTCTTTCAGGGCCTGGATTCTAACGAGGATCCCCAGACCTCAGCCTTCTCTATAGCTACAATTAAGAATATGAGAACCCAGCACTGGGTTCCAATGCACAGGGCAAGAAATTGAGTGAATCTCTCAACTCCAATTAGCTATAATAAGCTAGAAGTGAAAGACCAATACCTTTGAGGAAAAGATGCTGAGGGTTATCACACAGGCCCTATGAGTAAGCCCTAAACCCTGTACACATGTGTGCATGCACACATTGCAGATACACACACACATGCACACACACAATATCTCAGGCAATATTGTATTTTGAATTAATATCCAAAGATTGGACAACAGGATAGCAAGTAATAAAATCTGTTTTTCTTGTCTACATTGAGGGAAAGGGATAAATCACAAGATGCAGAAGCGAAGAATTCAGAGGCAAATGCTGTGAGTGAATAACTTGTAAAAATCACATTTCTTTTCTTTTGTTTTTTCTGCCATTCCTGGGGCTTGAACTCAGGGCCTGAGCACTGCTCTTGGCTTTTCCCAAGTCTAGCCCTCTGCCACTTGAGCCACATTGCCATATGGATTTTTATATCTGTGTGATATTAAGGACTCAAACCTAGATCTTCATGGATGCTAGGCAAGCACTCTACCACTGGGCCAAACTCTAAACCCCGATAAAGTATTTATAAATAGTCATCATCATCATATCAAAATATCCTTTCTCCTACAAAGAATGAACACTTATCTATGTCTGTAAGACTTTTTTTATGTCACCAATGCTTCTGTGATTTTCCCACTTGCATTTTTACAGATGACAGCACAGATATTCATCAGGAAGAAAAATAGATTAGGACACAGAAACCTAACAACGTCCTAGTAGATTGAAGTGAAAAATATGTGCAAGATGGCCTGGGTGTTTCATCTATTTGTAGAGTGCTTGGCTACCACACAAAAAGACTCCGGTTTGATTCTGCAGTACCATATACATAGAAAACGCTGAAAGTGGTGCTGTGGCTTGGTGGGACAGCTATAGCCTAAAGAAAGCCTAAGAACAATGGTCAGGCTCTGAGGTCAAGTCCCAGGACTAGCAAAATAAAATGTGCAAGAGGCAAAATGCAAGCTGAGAAGGCACTGTGAAGCAAAATGTCTTGTGAAGGGTAAGGGGAATAGTGACAGTTAAGTTTGGATCTTACATAACAAAGGCTCCTTGAGCCTGAGACTAGGCTAGCACTCACGCCTAGTTAATGACTTGGGATTTGAACAAAAAGGTGTGCTGTTTACTACATCCATATGTGAGGTGGGAAGGGAGATTCAGCCTCCAGTATGTCTTTGGGGAGGTCTTCTGTGAGCAAGAATCTTTGGTCATTGGGCCTTGAAAGGTGACCCTACCTCCCTCACAATGGAACAGAATATGGAACCCTGGTAACCAAGCCACTGTATGTGACAACCAGCTAAAGCCAGATCCCTTGGCCTGTGGCTCAGGAACCAGAAAGATGTTGCTGTGCTGTTGCCAAAGGTCAGGAGGCTCGCATCTCAGGCATGAGAGATATGGATGTCTCACTTGAAGAAGTAGATGCTGGATCAGTGCCAAGCCAAAATTCCAGTATATCAGGCATTTCTCTAGGAAGAAAGCCAGGAAACTCCAGGGCAACTCAGATGAGGTATATTGAGAGGAAACCTATTTGAACCCATCATCCTGCCCACACACTACAACCTTCTTGTGTGCTTTCAAGTGACTATACTGAGATTAGAATGTGTCATTTCCAATCTACTCTATTCCAATTCCTCAGTGTGAAGTGTGGTCCCATTCCTACATTTGAAATATCCACTGTTTTGCCAACATAGTGTGATGGTAAGTCAGCTCAGACTCTGAATGAGCCTTGTAACCTATGGATCCTGGAGGAAGGCCTGTTGGAGATGCTGCTGACAAAGCTGATCCCTGCCTACCAGAAAGGTGATCTCTTTTATGTGGGAAAGTTCCTGCACAATTTCAAATAGTGGAGGACAATGTAGTAGTTGCTGGAAATTCTCTTGAAAAAGTGAGTGTTCCCCCTCCAAACCCAGGTTTGCTCACCCCTCCTGGCCAAGTCTTGGAATACTTGGCTCCTCTCTGAGCCTGTTTGGTTCACTGGGGTGTTCACAGGGGAGCTAAGCATGATACAAGTGCACAAACTATTTTATTATGACTGGGACACCATGCCATTTCATTTCCCTCACAAGCTACTGGAGTCTCAACAGTGTGCTTACTGAGAAGTTGGATTTCAGGCATGAGTAAATGGCTCCCAACTGCAGCCTTCACCTAGGTGACATCCTAGGAAATCCCATTTCCCAGTAAGAAATGAGGTGTCAGTACTAATGGCGGAGGCCTGTGAAATACTGGAGTCAGAGGAAAAGCTGGGGGCTGAATCACTTTTGAGCCATCAGGGAGGGATTGTGATAGCTTTGCCTGTTAGAACCTGAAAGCATTTACATCTTGGTCTGTGGTCCAGTGCTGCCACTTGAACCTGAACCCAGGTCTAAATGCCATCCCTTTGGTGTTCAAAACTTAGCACTGTACCATTTGAGTAATAGGTCAAGTTCTGGCTTTTTGCTGCCTAATTGAAGACAAGTGCCTTTAGACTTTTACTGACTAGACTGGCTTTCCACTGTGATCTTCAGAGCTCAGCCTGCTGGGTGGCTAAGATTAGAGGAATGAGCATTTAGTTCTTTATTTAGAGCATTCCCTTATTGATTTATTTAGAGCATTTACTTAGTTAATTTAAGGTGCGTTTACATTGGACAGATGCATAGAGGCCTCTCTCAGAAGCTTCTGGAAGTGGGGTGTAAAAGTCATCCTGTTCTCGAGTGTCTCTTACCCCCCTCCCAGCACATACGTGCACATCTCTGCAGGACAGCCACAGCATTAGAGTCCTGCAAGAAAGGGGCTTTGGTAGAAGGCTCAGGATGGAGAGAGAAGGCTCTCACTTTCCTAGTACCGAATGTGCCCACAGCATCATGTGTTCCATTTATACGATGTGAATGGACTTCTACCCCAGTGATTTCTACGAGTTCAAGAACTGCCACACGCTGACACAACTCAAGCTCTATACGAGGCTCCACGTGCCGGCTTTGGACCTGCTCTTCTAAACACATACTTTTTGACCAGCTGGAGGAATGTGCGACCAGTAAGACCAAGAAAAAGTAGAAGTCCTGGTGTGGGTGCCTCAGAGCCTGTGAGTAGGAAGCCCATGTGGTCTAGATATTGGTTGGCCCTTACTTCTACAGAGCTTGGCAAAATGCCCTTTATGGGTGGTGTCAGCCAGGTAATGTCTGTCCTCTGAAAGGACTCGGGAATAAGCACTCATTAGAAAGACCCTACACCTCCTCAGTGTTCAGTCCAAACTGCAGTTCTACAGGTTCCTCCATTAGATCCTCTTGGAAGTTGAGTGACACTTCAACTTGCAGAGTCCACTCTGTCCACTCTGTACCTATTTCCATTCTTAGGTTTGGGTCATCGTGGAAGAGCTTATCCTGAACTCCGGATGAAAAACCCACCAATGGAGCTGGTGACTGATGGAGACTGAGAATCATCACTGCACTCCAGAAAGCATGGGCCTTCTGTAGAAATTACCAAACAGGTTTAGAGTCCTGTGGATATACCTTTTGCTCTGAACCCCATGTGTGACACAGTTGAACCTGCAGATACTATGGAGGAAGAAAAAGAGCAGCCAATTTCCTTCCGTTTCCTTTCACACTCCACCCAGAGTCAGTCCATCTGAGTCAGAGTACCACTCCACTTATTGTGCAAGCTGAAGGGGCACACGCTGGGCTCATGGAAAATGTCCCCATGGGAAGCAGCAAGTGTACTCTCAATACTGGATTCATTGGAGGAAAATGAATCCATCCTCAGAGAATATCCAGACCCATCCATCTCACTAAAAGAGACTCAATCTCCATTCGACAAACCAGAATCCATCCCCCTCTTAACTCAGGAAGGACATTCTGTTTCTCATGAGGAAGGAGACCCTTCTGAGGACTCTGAAGTAGAATTACTGTCTGAAGGCAACTTGGAGGCCAGTCTGGATTTAGAGCTTCCCTGTCCCCTTCCTAAAAAGACATCTCTTTATCTTGCTCTCATGATTCTTGTCAAGTATTCATTGTATTTACTTTGCTAACTATTAAACTCTCATTGTTAATATTATGGTGTGCAGTTCTTCAGTCCTTATTATACTGTGTTTTATTTTCCACTTAGAATGTGAGACCTCAGACACCTAGGTCCTGGGTGGGCCAAAAACCAGACAGGTCTGGTTCCATAGAAGACAACCTTACTGGATATACAGGGAACTATGAAATGCATGGAATCACCAGGAATCCAGGCCAGGCCTCCATGGAAAGAGAAGTCATCTACCAAAGCTTAAGGACAGAGCAGATGCCTGGAAATGTGTTTTGTCAATCGGGAGAAGTGCCAGAGTAACTGTAATATTATGTGGGACTCTGTTCTGTGAGTTCAAGTCTGTTTATATATCCATTGTGCTTTGTACAAATATTTAAGAAAATTAAAACTCCACAATAGCATCAAAAATCTACTTTGGCTTTGAATGTGGCCTAGTTGTAGAGTGCTCGCCTAGTATACAAGAAGACCTTGATTCAATTCCTCGGCACTGCATACACAGAAAAAGCAGATGGGGCACTGTGGCTCAGGTGTCACAGTGCCACCCTTGAACAAATGTGGCCAAGGACAGTTCCTGGTCCCTCAGTTCAAGCCCCAGGACTAGCCAAACAAGAAATCATACCATTTTCCACACATTTGGAAATAAATCTGTTTTATCTAACCCTACTTCTTTTATGCCAGTCCAGGGTGTGTGCCACCAAGCCAAACTACTGGCCCCCAACCTTACTATTTTGAACCATTTAATTTTTTTACATAATTATTTTTCATGCTGTCTGTATTAATACCATAAACAGTATGCTTAGTGTAATAATGTTGAAGGTAAAACATAAGAAATTAATAACTAAAATTCCTTTTTTATTAGTTTTATAGCATTACTACAATTTTATGAGAAAAATTACCTAGAATATTTTAGAGTTCAAGTAATCCATTTTGATAAATATATCAACCTACATCATTTATTTGAACACATTTTAAACTATTTTTTCCAGGAATGAAAATACATATATATTTGTTGTAAATGAAATTTATGACTTGGGGGGAAGGGAAAGAGAAAAGGGGGGAGGGGGTAACAGTGTTTGCAAGAAATGTACTCATTACCTATGTAACAGCAATCTCTTTGTATATCACCTTGACAACAAATTTTTTGAAAAGTACAATAAGTTTTAATGTCTACTTTGGCAGAATTTTTTTTTGCCAGTACTGGGCTTAGACTCAGGACGTGAGCATGATCCTTGTTTTTGATTTTGTTTATTCTTAAGGCACAAGTTCTATCACATGTGCCACAGCACCACTTTTATCTTTTTTTATCTATGATGTGCTGAGGAATTGAACTTGGGTCTTCATTCATGCTCGGCAAGAACTCTTCCACTAGGCTTAACTTATGGCCCCAGTGGGAAGGAAGTTTTCCATAAAATATGTAGGAAATATGTCCACTAAGGAAAAGCCATCAAAAATAGAAGAAAAATTATATACTTAGATAACGACATGCCAGTATTATGGCAGATCTCTGTAATTCTAGCTTCAAGAGTGGCCTATTTGGACCGGGAGTTGGCTGGCTGAAGTAAAGTGCTATCCTTGAGCAAGCCCTAGGACAGTGCTCTGGCCATGAGTTGAAGCCATAGGACATGCAAAAAATAATAATCTAATGCCCGTGACTGGTGGCTCACCCTGGTAACTCTAGCTACCCTGGAGGATCGAGGTTCAAAGACGGACCAGGCATAAAAATCTGTGAGAATCTTATTTCCAAATAATCCAGAAAATTCAAAATGACAATGTGCCTCAAGTGGTAGAGCTCTTGCCTTGAGCTGAAGAGCTTAAGGTAAACATCCAGGCCCAGAGTTCAAGCCCCATGAGTGAAAAAAAGAAAAAGAAAAAGAAAGCCCTAATCTAAGGCTGGAGTGCACACTAGTGGTAGTTTGCTTGCCTAGTATGCACAAAGCCCTGTGTTCAATTACTCTGTACCACTTACACCAAAAAAAAAGCTGCAAATGATATCAGAAGTTTGGGTTCTGAGGATCACAGTTCAAAGCCAGGCCAGACACTAAAGTCCATGAAACTGTTACTTCCACTTAAGCACCAGAAAACCAGAAGTGACACTGTGGCTCAAGGTGTTTAAGTTTGTAGCCTTGAGCTGAAGAGCCCAGGGACAATACCCAGGTGCACAATTAAAGTATTACAACCAAAAGAGAGAGAGAGAGAGAGAGAGAGAGAGAGAGAGAGAGAGAGAGAGACAGAGACAGAGACAGAGAGACAGAGAGACAGAGAGACAGAGAGACAGAGAGAGACAGAGACAGAGAGAGACAGAGAGAGAGACAGAGAGAGAGAGACAGAGAGAGACACAGAGACAGAGACAGAGAGAGACAGAGACAGACAGAGAGAGACAGAGAGAGAGACAGACAGGCAGACAGACAGAGACAGAGACAGAGACATCAAACACTCAGGCACTGCTGGCTGAAGCGTGTAATTCTAGCTACTGTGGAGGCTGAGATTGGAGGATCTTGGTTCAAACCCCAAAGCCAGCCTAGACACATATGTTTGTGAGGCTTACATCACCAATTAACTACCAGAAACCAAAAATGGAGCTGTAGAGTAAGAGCGCTAGCCTTGAGCTGAAGAGCTCAGGGACAGTGTGCAGGCCCAAAGTCCAAGCACCATGACGAATCAATAATAAAAAAAGAAGATAGCTAATAGTAATGATGAATAATTTTGGGCTGGGAGTTTGGCCTAGTGGTAGAGTGCTTGCCTAGCATGCACGAAGACCTGGGTTCAATTCCTCAATACCACATACATAGAAAAATGCTGGAAGTGGTGCTGAGGCTGAAGGGGTAGAGCCCTAGCCTTGAGAAAATATAAGGACAGTGCTCAGTCCCTGAGTTCAAGCCCGGGACTGGCCAAATCAAAAGGAGTAGAGCACTGGCATTGAACTGAAGATCTGAGGAACAGCCCAGGCACAGAGTTCAAGCACCACAAACAACAACAACAAAATCTATGAAATGGCAGTGGTGGTTTTAAGCTAAGCAAAAATAGAGTAGAAACTGGTAAAATACGTATTTGTGTGTAAGCAAAATAGCCAGACTTATGCATTAGAACAGGATAGCAACTTGAAAAAAATTTTGTTTTCCATCTCACTAGGTCCTGTCTCTTAATTTATTCAAGTAAGTAAAATGCTGGGTTTTATAATCATGGCTCTGAATATTAGAAAATCAGAATATCTCTCAGTAACCAACAAAGACCAGGAACTGGGGCTTCGTTCAAATGGCAGAGATTCAGGCAAGAGAAGAAAAAATTGAAGTAAGAACTTGAAGTTCTTGATCCAGAACCTGCATAGTAACAGAGCAGCAGCCTGGTGATGGTACCTCACACCTATAATCTTAGCTACTCAGGAGGCTAAGATCTGAGAATCAAAGTTTAAAGCCAGCCAAAGTACCCAGTTAACTGCCAGAAACACCAGAAGTGGCACTGTGGCTCACAGATTAAAGCACTACCCTTGAGCTGAAGAGCTCAGGGACAGTGCCCAGGCCCAGAGTTCAAGCCCCAAAATTGACAAAAATCAAACAAGCAAACAAAACTCACAAAGAAGCCTGCAGACCACAGTGGTTCTGCTGAGTCTCTTCTCTATGGGGATCAGGAAACATTTCACTTTTTCTGTCTCTTCCCATCTCAACATTCATACTAAAATAAAACTGTGTTGAACGTTTCAATTTATAAAAATGTTTTTCATGAAGCACCCTGAAATATTCATCGCTTATATCTCAATTGAAGATAGTTGATTTGGGGCTGCATTGGTAGAGTGCTACCCTTGAGCAGAAAAGGTCAGGGATAGAGCTGAAGCACTCAGTTGAAGACCCAGTGCCAACACACAAAAGAAAATATGCACTTTATACATATTTTCTAATTTCTTAATGAATTTTTCAGTCTGTATAAATATAGGGTACATTCCTTGTTACTTAAGTAAGATTGCTCTTTTTTTTTTCTTTTTGCCAGTCCTAGGGCTTGGACTCAGAGCCTAGACATTTTCATTGGACTCGCTTGCCGAAATTGAGTGCTCTGCCTCTTGAGACACAGCACCACTTCTAGCTTTTTTCTGAGTATGCGGTACCGGTGAATAGAACCTAGGTCTTCATGCATTCTAGGTGAGCACTCTACCATTAGGCTACATTCCCAGGCAGTGAGATTCCTCTTGCAGTCATTGTATGTTCACAGAGTTTGATCTCACACACTGTAGGGCCCTGGTTGGCTTTGACCTGTGATCCTAAGCCCTGAGCCTCCTAAGTAGCTGAAATTAAGTTGTGAGCCAGCATGATGGCTTCCATTCTTTTTTCTACAAAAATATATGTAGTTATCTAAAATATATCTATAGCTGAAAAAAATGAATCTCTCCCAAACAAATCTTCAAAGAAACAACCATCCTATTAAAAGGGGGCTAAAGACTTAAAAGAGTATTCTCTGAAGAAAAAATTAAAATGGGCTTTAGACACATGAAGAAATACTCCATTTTCTGGACAATACCCAATTGTCCGGAAAAAAGGGCATACTAAAGCCACTAGCACAATGATGCTCATTGCAGCACTATTTACCATAGCAAAGATATGAAACCAACCCAGATGCCACTCAGTAGATGACTGAATCAAGAAGATGTGGTACTTATACACAATGGAATGCTATGCTGCCATCAGAAGGAATGACATCGCCCCATTTGTAAGGAAATGGAAAGACTTGGAAAAATTCATATTAAGTGAAGCAAGCCAGACCCAAAGAAACATAAGCTCAATGGTTTCCCTCATTTGTAATAATTAGTTCACATCTAGGACTCTCCTAGCAGAGGATTACAATAACTCAAAAACCTAGGTATATAAGGTCATATAGGATGAGACTAAATGTAAGGATCTCTAGGATCTGGGAACAAGAGCTATATCTTGTGTCATCGTTGCTCTTAATCTTGTGTGATTTTTGTCCTTAATCTACTATGTTATTTCTCATCTCTTATTTTGCCCTTTGGTTAATGTCAGATTGTTACTGTATCTGATTTTTTCCTTGGCATATTGTATATATGTTTATTTGTTTATCTCAAATAGGAAAGGGAAGGGGGGAAACAAGATGATTGGGAATGGGAGGGGAGAGGGAACTGGGGACAAAAACATGTGGAGTGGAATAAATGTGTGAGAAGTAATGCAGTCCACTACCTGTAATGTAATCGTAACCCCTCTATACATTACCCTGAAAATAAAAAAGAGACTATAAAATATCTGTAGAAAATGAGGCTGGATGATGGAAAAAACCAGATGCCCTACTACAAAAAATGTGATACACACACACACACACACACACACACACACACACACACACAATGGAATGATACATAGCCAACCGACAAGATAAAATAATGGCATTCTCGGGGAAGTGGATGAAAAGGAAAAAAATCATATTAAGTGAAGTAAGCCAAACTCAAGGGAACATAGGCCCAAGAGTCTCCCTCATTTGTCAAATTCAGTAGAAACCTTGGGCTCTGCTACCAGAGATTTACAATAGAACAAAATCTAGAGACATCGTGACAAACAGTATGACACTAAATGTAAGGACCTCCAAGATAAAGAAACAAAACTCATATAATGAGTGATTGTTGTCCTTAATGAACTATGTGATCTCTTATCTCTTTTGCTATCCCTTGGTTATATCATATTGTTACAATATTTCACCTTGTTTTCTGGTATATTTCATATGTGCCTACTTGGTTATTTGAAATTGGATAGGGAAGGGGGGAAATGAACATGAGTGGGGGTAGGGGAAGGGAAATGGGGACCATATCATTACATGGGGTATCAAAGTTTGAGAAGTAATGCACCTTCTATCTGGTGAATATAATGTAACCCTTCTATAAATTACAATAAAAATAAATACATAAAAAGAAGATCTGCACAGAAAAAAATAATAATGGCATTTTTGGGGTAGTGGATGAAATTAGAGTGAATCCTGTTGAGTGAGATAAGTCAAGACCAAGGAACAAAAGGTACATGGTATCCTTAATATATGGATATTAGTTTCAAACAGTAGTAGAGCGATGATTGAATAGTTGATACCCAAAGTTCTGTACATAATTTTGGAGATATAAACAAACTACATAGACATAAAAATCTAGGATAGACTATACACTCTATAGACATGTGTTTTATTATAGATTAATCTGTATCTATGACATACAAAGACTCAGCTTAATTTTTACTATATTCTAAAATTTCTGTGCCAGTCATTGTATAGCGATTCCCTTCTTGAATACTTGTTGGTTAAACATGACATTTGAAATATGATGTAAAATTCAATGTTAATAATTTTTTCTAAAAAAAGAGGCTAGAGGTAAATACCACTAATGTACTTGCTCTAAGTGGTACAGAAATTTTCTTAATGAATCAAGGAGTTTTATTACATCTTTATGCAATTATTTTAGTTCTGAGTGTTCTACACTCAATGCTACTTCTGGAAAGATGATATAGCTGACTGTGTAGATGGTATGAAGACATACTGGCCTAAACGTAGAATAAAGCATTGGTAAGTGGCTGTTAGCTGTCCAGATTCTACTGGAATATGTGGAATGAATTTATTAAGCACAATGCAGGCTCTTAGTCAGATCAGGATCAAGATTATGTGTTTCCATGAGATGAATGAGGAAAGATCAGAAAAATCTACTAAGATATCCAGATATACTTTTGAAACTAAGGTATCCTGACTCCTTTTTTTCTTTCTTGGTGGGGAGCTTGAACTTTGGACCTGGGCAAGGTCTCTTAGTTCTTTTTCCTCAAGGCTAATGCTGTACCAGTTTTAGCCACAACTCCACTTAGTTTTTGGGTGGATAAGTGGAGAGAAGAATCTTACAGTTTTTTTTTGTTTTCGTTTTTTTGCTTGCAAAGGCTTTGAATCACCTTCTCCCTGGCTAGTAGAATGACAATTATGACCCTCCAGCTCCTGGCTAGTGATTTTTTGAAAATTGGACTTTCTTCCAAATCACGTAACTGGTTCCTAGCAAAGTTTTGAAGCCTGACTTAAATGTGACAGATTTTTGTCACTTGGAGACACTCTGTGCTGAACGTTAGAAATCTACCAGCTGAGTCACAGTGGCACTTCCAGTTTTTGTTTATGTCGTGCTGAGGAATGGAATCCAGGGTTTCATACATGCTAGGCAAGCTACATTTTCACCCCAAGGTTTTATGTTTTGTTTTTTCAGTGTTGTTGCTTCTAAGGTACTGTATGATGTTCTTTCATTTTCTTTGCTTTTTACCTCTTTTCTTCTTTTTCCCTTTAGTTTTATTCTCTGTAGTCACTGTGTTGAATTCGGGTACCCTGTGTCTTGTACATAGGTTTATGTGATTTGGGGAATGGAGAGGGTATAATAAAATGGTAAAAAAAAAATGAAAAAGTGTGAAACAATTGAACAGTGATACTTGGAAGACACTAAACGGAAATGAACTGAACAATCTGGGTGGAGAGGGGGCTGAGGGTAGGAAAACAGAGAAAAATGAGGGAGGGGATAACAATTTTCTTAAGAAATGTGTTCATTACTTATGTAACCGTATGCCAACTATATATTGACTTAACAAAAAAAATTAACTTAAAAAATAATTTAGCCGGGTATGGTGGCTCACACTTGTAAATGTAGCTACTCAAGAGGCTTGGATCCAAGGATAGCAGTTCAAAGTCAGCCTGGGCACTGAAGTCCATGTGACTCTTATCTCCAATTAACCACCAGAAATCCAGAAGTGGCCCTATGGCTCAAGGGATAGGGCAGTAGTCTTGAGCTGAAAAGCTCAGTGACAAGACCCAGGTGCAGAATTGCAGTCCCATGACTTGAATGGTAAATGATTCTAGCCAGGCTCTGTGCGCTCACACTTGGAATCCTATCTACACAGAATCAGGTGTGAATCCAGCCCATGATATTCTGATTTACATTTCATTACCAAAAATCTGGAAGTGGAGCTGTGGATCAAGTGGTAGAACACTAGCCTGAAGCAAAAAATAACATTTAAGGACAGTTCCCAGGCCCTGGGTTCAAGTCCCAGGACTTGCATAAAACAAACAAAATGTGACGCTGAGTCCTCCATCATTTGGTGTTATAGTTCAATATTCTTGATATGCGTCTTAGAAATTAAGTCCCTAGCAAATTCTCTCCTGAAATTCTGCTTCACAGCTGATTCACAGAATTTCAACATCATTACTATCACCTTCCAGTTAGCATAGCAGTCGACTACTGAAAATTTGAAGAAAACTTTTGAGTAATCCTAATAAATCTGTGTATCATCTGCACACACATCAAATCAGCAGCAGCTATGTTCTACTATTATCTAAATGTATTTAATTCCTTCTTGAGTTAATGAGCCTTAAAGAGTAAAACATATGAAATAGTTATGAAACTAACAGTCACCATTCTTCTACCTAATATTTTAATATAAGTTTATAAATGCAAGGACTATTCTGAAGTGTGCAGAAGATAGCTTCTAATTATAATATTCTCATGAAGTATTGTTTTTAAGAAACATGTTGCTTGCTTTGGTAAAGCAAAGGCAAGGAAAAATGATATAGGTAAGTTCCCTATTTTTCAGAACTAAAATACTATTGGGTTTAGATCAACTTCATTCATTCCGTGCTGATGAAGCAAATATTTGCAATTCCTGAGGCCAATCACTTCATTGTGATGCACAATCAGCAGGATTAGATCAATCTTCCAAAAAAGGAAAGGAACAAATGAGAAACAATTAAGGTTTCCAAAATGAACCAGGTGGTGGTGGCAGCTCACACTTGTAATTTTATCTACTCAAGGCCTGATATCCAAGGATCTGGATTAAGTCTGTCTGGGATGAAAATATTCCTGTCTGAAACATCATCTCTGTTATCACAGCCCAGCTGATACACTCTGCCCAACAGGTACCAAACACCAAAGTCCATCTCCTATCTGAAATACTAGCAAACGTACTCACACATAATTTCCTCTTTGGGAGATAGTTGAAACATGTACCAGAAACATTTCCCTGGCTTCAGAGTGGAAGTGGAAATATATACTGACTAGAAGCCCATCTAGTAAATTACAGTCAATCATCTTTCCTCACATCTTGTTAGTTAAATTGAACAATGACTGTTTGGATCAGAAGCGATGAGTATGTGCATACAGGTTGTAAAAGTACTGTAATCCTAACTACTCAAGATAAGCTGAGACCTGAGGATTCCAGTTCAAAATCAGCCATGCAATAAATTCCATAAGATTTTTACCTCTAATTAACCAGCAAAAAACAGAGCGTTGAATTGTGCTTAAAATGCCACAGGCCTAAGATTTGCATAAAAGTGCTAAGGGGTAGCATTCAGGATGCCCACTCTCTCCATCCTTTTTAACATAGTACTAGAACTCCTAGGCAGTGCAATAAGGCAAGAAGCAAGCATAAAGGGGATCCAAGTAGGGAAAGAGGAAATAAAACTATCCCTATTTGCAGATGACATGATTCTGTATTTAAAGAATCCTATAGACTCTACTCCCAAGCTCCTTGAGCTGATTCAAAGCTTTGGAAGGGCAGCAGGACATAAAATCAACCCTCACAAATCAACTGCCTTCCTATACACCAACAGTGCGAGGAACGAGGCAATAATCAGGAAAGAAACTCCTTTCACAATAGCCTCAAAGAAAATAAAGTACCTAGGAATTAGCTTAACTAAGAATGTAAAGGACCGTTTAGATGAAAACTTTAAAACCCTAAAAAAGGAAATTAAAGCAGAACTAAGGAAATGGAAAAACCTAACATGCTCCTGGATTGGAAGAATCAACATTGTGAAAATGATAATCTTGCCAAGGGCTATCTACAAATTCAATGCAATACCCATCAACATCCCAAAGTCATTCTTTAAAGAAATACAAGAGGCAATTCAAAATTTCATATGGAATAATAAAAGACCCCGTATAGCAAAAACACTTCTTAGCAGAAAGAACAGCGCTGGAGGAATTTCAATTCCAAACTTTAGACTCTATTACAGAGCTAAAATTCTCAAAACAGCTTGGTACGGGCACAAGAACGTGCCTGAAGTCCAATGGAATAGAACTGTGGACCCAGATATTAAACCACAGACCTATGGCCACCTAATCTTTGACAAGGGAGCCAAAAAAATAGAATGGAAGAAAGATAGCCTCTTCAACATGTTGTGCTGGTAGAACTGTTTAAGCACCTGCAGAAAACTAAATTTGGGTCCTTCTTTGTCACCTTGCACTAGAATTAACTCTAAATGGACCAAAGATCTGGAGGTGAAAACAGACACACTGAAAAGTTTACAGGAAGGAATAGGAGATACACTAGGCCTCCTTGGCACAGGTCGAAACGTGCTTAATAAGGACCAAGAATCACAACAAATCAGAGAAAGGCTGAATAAGTGGGACTGCATTAAACTGCAGAGCTTTTGTATGGCAACGGATATAGCTAGTAAACTAATAAGGAAGTGCCGGGGCCAACCGGCAGCAAACCAGGGTTCACAGATTGGGGTTCCTGAAATAGGGGACAAGGACTAGGAAGAAAAAGAAGAGAGACAGACACACTAGGTCCGGGATGTCCGCAGTCCAGGCAAAGACTCCGAGACTCCGCGTTTATTTTCCACTCCCCCTACTTCCCTCCTCCTCTCCCAGGGAACCTCCAGGTGTTACATTCATATGGTAATTCTCAGGTCATTTACATAGAATAGGGCCAGAAAGCAATTAGACAATATAGCCATCGTCTGATGCAAATCAAGGTACAGTTTGATTCCACTCTGACTCCCAACATGTCCCCCGTTTTTTATTTTAAAAGAAACACAAGTGCAATTTTTACTCTTTTCTATACCCCTTAATTTATCCTGTCACATTTTCCAAAAATGACTTTGGTCCCTTGGTCCAACGGGGATTTGATGGGCGGAGATTCAACTTCCGTGACTTCTTCAAGCTGACTCAGGGGCGCCGTCTCCACGCTTGACCAGGGACCTTAAGAAGCCCAGCCTGTTTTATCAAGGGGTTGCAAGGATTAGATACCAGGAACAACAATCTACTCCAAACTAGAAATCATACTTGACATTCAACAACTGCACAAACCATCCTTGGCCACAACAGCGCAGCCTACCTAGCACCCATTTGCAAAGGCTTTTTCTTGATTGTCTGGGGAACTAAATTTCTGCAACCTTAACAATGCTTCAGTTGTCAGATCTAAACAGATTAATAGAGACACAAGCCTCAGATCCACAAACTTTTCCTGAATTTGTGGCTGGTGTCAAAAATAAAAAATTCGCTCAATTAGGACTTAAAACTACCCACTATCACAGAAGATTGACAAGTTCCTGCCCAGTTATGAAAGGCACGGGCATTAGTAAGGCATGCTTACAAACTATTCTATGACCTCCCGGCTCTGATTAATTTGAATGGCCAAGCACAAGTGACTCTAAGATCTGACACCAACTCTGCCATCCAAGCAGAGGCTTTCCTGTCCCAGTAGTGTCTCTCCACACAGGAATAAACATCCCATTGGCATTTCACTTTGTTGGTTGCTGGATTTGAACTCAGGGTCTGGGCGCTGTCTCTCAGCTCTGCAGCTCAAGGCTAGCGCCCTGCCACTGTGAGTCCCGAGCTTGGTGCTTGAGTGCTTCCCCCCAGCTTTTCAGCTCAGAGCTAGCACTCTGCCACTTCAAGCTCCAAAGCAACTCTGTCCCAGCATCCTGCTGGCAGATTAGACACCACAGTCTCACAGGGACTTTGCTTTGCCCGGGCAGGCTCAAAACTGTGGCTATCAGATCAATGAGTCCTACAAAAGGCCACTTTACTCCAATTAGAAGCAACAAGGTGGTCAATTCAGAAATAGTCTCTAAGCATGATCTTACCTGGAACTTGGTGAGGGCCAAACTTACATCTGAATGAGGATCTGCTGTCCTTCTCCATGGGCCTTCTGGAGATTGCTATAAAGTAACTTACAAGAGTAAGCTGAAATAGTAATTAAGCAACCATTTTGGTAGTCCTAATTTTCCTTGTTTCTTTTTTTTTTTTTTGAAACAAAGCTTTAGGACAACATTACTTTTAAATTTTGTTCAGAAATTATTTCTAATTTTTTTTAAAAACTTTTACACTTTTTAACTTAAACTCTTAACACTTTGGTCTTTATTTGCATTTGAAAAACCTTTAAGGCTAAAGGAATTCCCTTTGCCTCCAGGCCCTCTAAGGCTCAAGGCACTCCTCTTGCCTTTTAGAAAAAAAAAAGGCTCTTTTGCAGTTTAGATTACTGTCTAGAACTCCAACAACAGTTTAAACTCAAATAACAGTTTTTCCCTAATTCAAGAACTATAGACATCAGTGCACCAAAAGTCTAAGTCTGGACTTAGTTTCCTCTCCTTTTTTTAAATTACACCCAAAAGTATGGAGATAAACCTTTAAACATTCCTTTAAAATACTAATTACATTATCCACATTTTACCATCAGATTTCTAGTGTCAGTTTGCAAGAAAGGACAGGCAAAATTTCTGACGTTAATGAACAATTTTACATTTAAATTTCTAATACATGTTTCCAAACTTTAACTTAAAGTAATAAATCCCAAATTCCCTAACACCTCTGTGCTGAACAGGATACAATGTTTACAATGTAAACAGCTGTATGTATTGCAATACCAGATTTTTTAAAATGCAGACTTCAGGATCTTTAGAAAAATACTTTTTACCAGTTTTTCTTTAAAACAATGCAATAATACTTTTAAGACATAGGAAACATTCAAGCATAATAATTTTCTTGAAGTTTAGACTTAGATTTACCCAATTGCCTTTGTTTCAAATGAGTTCAACCATTGTTTTATACAGCATGCTGACAATTTAACCTTGAACATGTTCACTCACTCATTCACACACATTCATACTCAAAGATCATAAAGTGCGCAAAATTAATATTGGCCGTTCGTTTTCCGGAAGTTTGTGTCAAGAGAGTTTTGCCAATTTTACTCTTACAGGTGAGAACCAGGTTCAAAACAAAACTTTTTGCAAGGCAACTTAGCTGGAATTTATATTTCCAGGGCTTGTCACAACTGCAGACATGGGGGAGCGGCCAAACTAGGCCCAGAAATGTTCAAATAAATAACAAGGATGTGTGCTTGAGTACGCACAGAAAAACCATAAGGATCCATACTTAGAAATGGTACCAATTTTAAAGACAAAACTGGACAAGAAAAAATATGTAACACGAACAAGACAGAGAAACGGAGACTTTTAAATAATCAGACATTGACATATAACAAGAAAATTGGACTCAATTAGATACACTTAACACAAAAAACATGAGCTCAAATGAATGTTTTCACCAAACAGTTATTTTTAAATTTAGACATGTCTTGCTGGTGGGACTCTCAGGTATGCCTTGTTATCGACAAGAAACTCAGAAGGGGAGGGGGGGTCAAGGCGTCCCTTGACCACCCAGGCCTCTGTTTTAGGCTCACAGTGCACCTTTTCAAACAAACAAACAAAAATAAAATAAAATAAAATAAAAATAAAATGCAGACATACAAGGGGGTCGGCCGACTTCTACTTACCTCTGGAGGCCTTTGCTTTTCACCTGGGCATCTTTTACAAAAAAGGTTATTAAGAAGAGGGCTGGTAAAGACAAAATAATGTCACATATTAAATTGTGTAGAGTCAATAAATATGTTAAAAGGTCCCTACATAATAGTAAAAGGAGGAGAAACACAGCTCATATGAAAGTGTGGAACAAGTGGATCAGTAGGAGTCCCGATTGACATGCACAAATAACTCAGGTCCTTCCCACGTCGCAGGATGCACCACTGGAGGGTTGGGGGTTTAGGCCCAGTGAGTCGCTGCTTGGATG
Source organism: Megascapheus bottae (assembly GCF_031878675.1). Taxonomy (NCBI): domain Eukaryota; kingdom Metazoa; phylum Chordata; class Mammalia; order Rodentia; family Geomyidae; genus Megascapheus; species Megascapheus bottae. The sequence continues at coordinate 388,110 of NW_028327641.1, read as the reverse complement.
GCCACTGTCACTCTCCACGATCCGAACGCAGCGTTCAGGCAGCCAGCGGGCGTCATTTTCTCCTTGTGAAAAAACACATACATGCCCTCGACCCCAGGTTAGAAAAGGATCGGGTCCATGCCAAGCACCAGTTAGGGGATCCTTCCATTTTACTAAGGCAAAAGGACGCTGCGCTCTTTTTTCCCAGAATCGCTGAGCAGCAGATAAATTATTTGAATCCAAATTCAAAAAATTTAAAACAAATAAAGCATGATTAAGTATATTCACAGGGGTAGCGGGATATGACTCTCCTTTCTGTATTTTAGCAATTTGATGTTTTAATAATCCATTAGCTCTCTCCACGATGCCTTGACCTTGAGGATTGTAAGGAATGCCTGTAATATGAGTGATATTATAGGAATGGCAGAAGGATTGAAATGCTCGGCTTGCATAGCCAGGGCCATTATCTGTTTTTATTTGCGAGGGAATCCCCATCTCAGCGAAGCATCGAATGCAGTGAGAGATACAATGTTTAGTGGCTTCCCCAGCAAGGGGGGTGGCCAAGATAAAATTAGAATAAGTATCTACAGTAACATGAACATATTTTAATCGGCCAAATGATGGAACATGTGTGACATCCATCTGCCAAATGTGATTAGAAAGCAGTCCTCGTGGATTTATACCTAAATGAGGAGCTGGTGAGAAGGGCACACAGTTGGAGCAAGTTTTAACTATTTGACGTGCCGCTTCTCTAGATAATTTAAACTGTCGGCGCAAGGCTCGGCTGTTTTGATGATGGATGGCATGTGACTGCTTAGCAAGTTCAACCTGAGTTAAGTAAACTCTGGTGGCGGAGTCAGTAACTGCATTGCCCTCACTTAAAGGGCCAGGAAGATTAGTGTGAGCTCGAACAAAGCCGAAAAAACAGGGGTGGTTGCGAGAACAAAGCAAAGTTTGTATTTGGCGAAATTGGGTCTGAATATTGGAGTTAGTAGTTCCAATAAAGGGAACAGTTTCTATGACTTGAAGAGCACGAATTACATATTGACTGTCTGAGTATAAGTTAAAGGGCTCGTCTTGTAACAGGACGAGTGCTTGTAAAACAGCCTCTAATTCCACCTCTTGGGCGGAGGAAAAACCTGTAACCCAAGATTGAGTTTTCCCATTAATGGTCAGAGCAGCCGTTCCATTTGAGGATCCATCTGTAAATACCAAAGCGGCAGAAGATAAAGGCGAGGCCTGTACTATGGAAGGAAATAGAAACGTATGACACGCAGCAAATTGGAGAAGTTTGTTAGTCGGGTAGTGATGCAAAATTTTTCCCGTATAATTGGCCCAAGCAATGGCCCAAGGATCGCAATGGGCGAATAGCCAATCTTGTTGTTGTAAATTATATGGGACACAGATAAAATGAGGTTCCTGACCTAAATATTTACGGGAATCCACTCGGCACATGTGTATCAGATTAGCTACCAATTCGTAGTAGGGGGTCAGCACTTTGCCGGGTGTTGATGGTAGATAAAGCCATAAAAGTGGGCCATCCTGCCACAATACAGCAGTTGGGGAGTGAGAAGTAGCTAAAATGTAAACTCCCCAGGGTTTAGAATAGTCACAATAGGTCATTTGTTGCTGGGAAATTGCCTTTTCTACAATTTGGATGGCCCTCCTGGCGTCAGGATTTAATTCGCGCAAGGATGTAGGGTTGGTATCTCCTTTTAAGAGATCAAAGAGGGGTTTTAACTCTCCTGTGGAGAGCTTTAGATAAGGCCGAAGCCAATTTATATCTCCTAAGAATTGCTGAAAATCATGAAGAGTTCTTAAGTGGGAAGTTTTTAATTGTATTTTTTGGCTTTTAAAATAGTGTGGGCCTAATATATGGCCTAGATATGTAAAAGGGGGGTGTTCCTGAACCTTTTCAGCTGCTATTATAAGGCCAAAGAGGCTCAGATCTTGCTTTAGTTGTCCAAAGGCTTGTCGTACGACGATAGGGTCAGAACAAGCCAACAAGATGTCATCCATATAATGAACAATATAAACAGAAGAAAATTTTTCACGAGTGGAAGAAATGGCTCTAGCTACAAAACTTTGACATAAAGTTGGGCTATTTGCCATGCCCTGCGGAAGCACAAGCCAGTGATATCGCTTCATGGGTTCTTTAAAATTAACAGAGGGGACACTGAAGGCAAAGCGCTTACAGTCTTGAGGCGCCAGGGGTATAGTATAGAAACAATCCTTCAAATCTATAATAATCTTATAAGTATCCTTTGGGATTGCCATGGGTGAAGGCAAGCCAGGCTGTAGGGCCCCCATCAGTTCCATTGTGGCATTTATTTTTCTCAAATCCTGTAACAGCCTCCATTTACCTGACTTTTTCTTTATAACAAAAATTGGAGAATTCCATGGAGAGTTAGAAGGGGCCACATGCCCCAAATCCAGCTGTTCCTGTACCAGCTGCTGTACTGCAATGATCTTTTCTAGTGAAAGAGGCCACTGTTCAACCCATACCGGTTGTTCAGAGAGCCAATTTATGGGATCAGCATGAGGGGGAGGGCAAACGACAGCTCCCGTCAAGGGATACCCTAATCCTTGTCTCATAGGGTGAGACTGGGGTTGGAGTGGCTCTAGCTCCCCCTGTGCTGCTCGGCCTAGTCCGCTAAAGGGGAGGAGGCCTTGATCAAGTAACTGCTTAGTGACCGCAGCACTAGGACTAAACATATACACTCCCATTTTTTCCATGATATCACGACCCCATAAATTAATTGGCAGATGATCCAAGACAAATGGCTGAAAATGACCAGAGTGCCCTTCCTCATCTCTCCAAACAAGGATCGCACTGCTCTGCTGTGGGTCAGTTGCTTGCCCAACCCCCTGTAGGGAAGTCATAGAGGTTGTCAGGGGCCATTGGGCTGGCCAATGTTTTTTAGATATCACAGACACATCTGCTCCAGTGTCTAATATTCCTTTAAAGGGCTTTTCTTGTATAAATATAGTCATCTCAGGCCTCTCTTGTTTTATGCTTTGTACCCAATAGATATCAGAAGATCTAAATCCTCTCTGTCCACATGGGGAATTAGCAGTCTCCCCGGGAGGTAAAGGCACAAGTATTAATTGTGCTAATTTTTGACCGGCTGGGATCGATACCACGTGTTTCGGGGCAGAGGCCATAACTTTGATTTCTCCAGTAAAATCCTGGTCAATTTTGCCAGGTGTAATCTGTATCCCTTTAAGGGCTGAGCTACTTCGCCCTAACAGCAATCCAGCCACTCCCGGGGGAAGGGGGCCGAAGACCCCCGTGGGGAGAGCTTGTGTCCCCATCTCTGGGGTCAATACTGAGCAGGTGGAGGAACAGAGGTCCAATCCTGCACTTCCTGGGGTGGCACAGAGGAGGCCGGAGACTGATCTTGGGGGGTTGTTAGAAGATGCACTTGTGGCCGAGAAGAGGGAGGGACTGCCCCATGGTTTTGCGGGGCCAGGGGCTGGCCCCTCCTCCAGTTTCCCGAAAGCGGGCGGCCATTGCGATCTGTTCTTGACCTGCAATCTTTAGCCCAGTGCTTCCCTTTACCACAGCGTGGACATGTGCCAGGTGATTTTTCTCTCTTTTGCCTGGCCTGGCGTGGGCATTGCGTCATCCAATGTCCTATTTGTCCACAAGAGAAGCAACGCCCTGGGGGTCTAGCATCCCGAGAATGCCGCTGACCTCTATATTTTAGAGACTCAGTAACAGTCTTTCCTTGAGGAGCGGCGGCTAAAGTAAGGCCTTGTACATGGGAGGGTCCAATATCAGCACACAGTGAAATAAAGTCTGTGATTCCTCCCTTATTCCTATGGGGTCTGATAGCCGCCTGACAGGCGGCGTTGGCATTTTCATAGGCTATGTGTCTAACTATACTGTTCCTTGCATTCTCATCTTGTACTAGGCAGTCTGCAGTCTCCATTAATCGAGACAAAAATTCTAGATAAGGCTCATTTGGTCCCTGTTTAACTTCTACTAGATTTTTTGTACGATTGGAATTGCGTAACTTTTTCCAAGCCTCTCTCGCCGCAGCATTTATTTGTAAATAGGCCTCCTTTGCATAACCCAATTGATCTTCGGTGTTTTTATAGGTTCCCTCTCCCAACAACTGATCAACAGTGTAAGGCAGGTTCTTAGACCTATTTGTTTCAATTTTAGCCCGACACTGTGCAGTGAACTCTGTCTCCCATAATAAGTACTCTCCCGCACTAAGGCATGCTCTGGCAAGCCGCTTCCAGTCATTTGGGCATGCAATACCAGCACACGCGGCCTCCAATATTACTTGAGTAAAAGGGGCAGTTGGCCCATATTGGGAGCAGGCATTTTTTAAATCCTGTAATAGTTTAACAGGAACAGGTTGATGGTTTACTTGTTCATCATGATCAACTAAACTAGGGAAGCATCGAGGCCCTGAAATACCTTCCCTCTCTCTAGCAGCCTGAGTCAGGTTTAATTGCGATGCACTGTGCCTGGTTGTAGTGCCTGTTAAAAGGGACTTGTTGCTAGGGCCTTTAGGCTTGCCTAAAGGTTGAGAAAGGGATTGAGGCCGTAAGGCTGCAGCCGGAGGCGGTGGGTGTGAGGGGTAAGGTTTAGAATCAGACACCATAGTGGCCTGAGGGTCATATTTCTTTCCTACTTCTGGGGGGGCTCTCTGCTCCATCCCCATTTTCGATAGAAAATGTAGGATTTCTTCTAACTTCTTCTCCATCGTAGCCATTCGGCCCTCCATTGACTCATCATAACTTTCCTCCTTGATATTCAAACCTGAATTCTGATACTCAATATCTACTGGTTGTTGTTCCCTTTTCAAGATCTCACTTAGACTCTCTTGGGCTGCGGCATATGGCTCAGCCTCAGGTTCTTCAGAAGGGTCCTTTAACTCATAAAGTTCCCTTAATTCAAGATTAAGTTCAGCATCTTCATGTAGAGGATCTATGTATTCACTTACTAAATTCCATACAGTAGTAGCCTCTACTGGGGTCTTTTCGGGGCCATATACATCATAATAATCTTGAATTCTTTTTCCTATCCGCTGCCAGGCTTTTTGGAATTCCTCCTCTATAGACCTCGGGCATGCCTCCTTGAGAAACTGTAGGAAGCTCTGAAGCACCCCCTCTTCCACCCACGTTCCGTGGACTTCAAATAGGCCTGTTAAGATCGGTAGAAATAACCCATGGCTATTAGCTTGACCCATAATTTTTACTCCTGACTATACTCTCTTAATAGTCCTACGATGTGTTACTCACCACAGGGAGGGGTCCTTCACCTTCGTCCCAGATTTTCAGGGTCCCTGTTCGGGCGCCAGATGCCGGGGCCAACCGGCAGCAAACCAGGGTTCACAGATTGGGGTTCCTGAAATAGGGGACAAGGACTAGGAAGAAAAAGAAGAGAGACAGACACACTAGGTCCGGGATGTCCGCAGTCCAGGCAAAGACTCCGAGACTCCGCGTTTATTTTCCACTCCCCCTACTTCCCTCCTCCTCTCCCAGGGAACCTCCAGGTGTTACATTCATATGGTAATTCTCAGGTCATTTACATAGAATAGGGCCAGAAAGCAATTAGACAATATAGCCATCGTCTGATGCAAGTCAAGGTACAGTTTGATTCCACTCTGGCTCCCAACAGGAAGAATACAGAGTGGGAGAAGATCTCTACCAACCAAACAACGGACAAAGGCCTCATATCTAAAATATATCAACAACTCAAAAAATTGAATCACTCCAAAACTAACCTGAAAGGAACACCCATCCCATTAAAAAATGGGGCAAAGACTTAAAGAGAGTCTTCTCTGAAGAAGAAACAAAAATGGCCTATAGACACATGAAGAAATGCTCAACATCTCTGGTCATAAAAGAATTGCATATCAAAAGAACTCTAAGCTTCCACCTCACTCCAGTTAGAATGGCTAGGATCAGGAAAACGAATGACAACAGATGCTGGAGGGGATGTGGCCAGGAGGGATCACTACTACACTGTTGGTGGGAGTGCAAACTCGTTCAACCACTATGGAAAGCAGTGTGGCAGTGCCTCAAAAGGCTAAACATAGAACTCCCCTATGACCCAGCAATTCCCCTACTTGGCATTTGCCCAACAATCCAGAAACAAGGGCATACTAAACCCACTAGCACAACAATGTTCATTGCAGCGCTATTCACCATAGCAAATATATGGAACCAACCCAGATGTCCCTCAGTTGATGAGTGGATCAACAAGTTGTGTATTTTTACACCATGGAATTCTATGCTGCTGTCAGAAAGAATGACATCGCCCCATTTGTTAGGATATGGAAAGACTTAGAACAAATCATATTAAGTGAAGTAAGCCAGACTCAAAGGAACTTAGGCTCAGTGGTTTCCCTCATTCGTCATAATCAGTAGAAACCTTGGGCTCTACTAGCAGAGATTTGCAATAGAGCAAAAGGCCATATATAAGGCCATATAATGTGAAGCTAATTGAAATGACCTCCAGGACATTGAAACAAAAGCCATATAATGAATGATTGTTGTCCTTAATGTACTATGTTGTCTCTCATCTCCTTTGCTGTCCCTTGGTTATCTCATATTGGTATAGTATCTCACTTTGTTATCTGATATATTGAATTTATTTGTATTTGGATATTTGAAATTTGATAGGGAAGGGAGGAAAACCAAGACGGGTGGGGCGTGTGGAGTTGGAGTGAAATGAGTACCAAGACATGTGAAAGGGTATCAATGTATGTGAATTAATGCGCCTTCTACCTGGCAAATATCATGTAACCCTTTTACTAATTATAATAAAAAAATGAAAAAAAAGAAAGTTGTAGTGTGTGGGAGGATGATGGGGTCAAATACATTTCTTCTTAGAAATTTACCTCATCTCTTTGCCCTGGATTTTCCTGGCCTTCTTCTTAGAGAAGGGCCTGTTATACTGGATTTGTGGCTTGATAAAGATCTAGCATGTACATCTTCGAGTAAGACATCCACAACTTCCATGCCTGAGACTCGAGATTCCTGACCTTTGGCAACAACACAGCAACATCTTTCTTCCTCCTGAGACACAGGCCAAGTGAGCTGGCTTGAGCTGGTTGTTAGTTACACTGGCTAGGTTACCAGCGTTCCATATTCTGTTCCATTGTGAGGGCGGCAGGGTCACCTTTCAGGGCCCAGTGACCAAAGATCCTTGCTCACAGAAGACCTCACCAAAGACATACTGGAGGCTGAATCTCTCCTCCAATCTTCGAGTAAGACATCCACAACTGCAATGTCTGAGACTCGAGTAAAAAATGCAAGAGGGAAAAACACAGAAGAACTAGTGAAATTTAAAACAAAGTATTACACACATAGATAAGTGTTCATTCTTGGTAGGAGAAAGGATATTTTGATATGATGATGATGACTTTATAATTACTATGTCAGGGTTGAGAGTTTGGCATAGTGGTAGAGTGCTTGCCTAGCATCCATGAAGATCTGGGTTTGATTGCTCACTATCACATAGATAGAAAATCTAGATGGGGTACTGTGCCTCAAGTGGCAGAGGGCTAGACTTGAGAAAACCCGAGGACAGTGCTCAGGCCCTGAATTCCAGCCCCAAGACTGGCAGAAAGATAAAAGAAAATAAAAATGCTTTTTACAAGCTAATTCACTCACAGCATTGGCTTCTGAAATCTTCGCTTCTGCATCTTGTGAAATACCCCTTTCGCTTCTGCATCTTGTGAAATACCCCTTTCCCTCAACGTAGACAACACAAACAGATCCATCCCATGGTCCACTGTGAGGCCACTGGTTGGGCTAAGAGCTAGTCGTGCAGCAACACATAAGTTTTATTCTAATACTTTCCAAACTTTGTACTCAATTATGCTACTTACTTACCAACTTAGGTCAGTTATCTTTATGCTATACCTTTTGTTCATGACTACAATATTCTTACACTCCTACGTTAATCCTCTTGTACCTCCCCTGACCTCTCTCATACTTTTTTCTATCTCTGGGCCTCTGCTCGTCTTTCAACTCTTATACTGCACGGATCCACACTTGATGGCTGTTGAGCAATATTGTATAGGTAGGTGGTTAATTATTCTCTAGGCTCAGAGGGACTTAAAGACAATAGAGATTGGATTGAGAGGCTTATTGTTTTGGGAATAAATGGCTTATCAGTGGTTGTATTAGACTGGTCTGTAAGTGCACAAAAAGAAAGAGTGATAATACCAATCAAAACTTGTGAACATCTAGTGTCTGCCAGCTACAGAGGTGTAGGTTGGTTATATCTGAAAAACTATAATCGTATTTAGTAGTAATCTTGCTCCCATTTTCAAATGGGCAGAACAAGATACTGAAGAAAAATGTCAAATCAAGAAACAACATCCCCCACCCAATGCAAACAGAAAATGGAACAGTCACTGGTAAACCTAGAGGAGAGTCTTCCAAGTGCTACACAAGTGCAATTGATAAACATCATTAATGAAAAATATGAAAATATAAAGAAAGAGATAATGGAGGAAGCCATAGCTGAACAAGAGGAAAGCACAAACAAGGTGATAAGTGAAAAAGAAGAAGCCATAAAGGAGGCCATAATAAAGGTTTTTCAAAGAAAGATGGATGATTTCATAGAATCCACAAATAAAAACGTGACCAAACTCCAGCAAATGTCCAAAGAAAATAAAGCTACTGAGCTAACCACTCAAAAGGAAATCAAGGATATAAAGAAATCCATAGATGATCTAAAACAAGAGATGCAAGGCATCAAAAGTGAGCAATTAGAAGCAAGGGAGATGAAAAATAAAGTAGATAGCTTTGATAGCAGGTTAGACAATGCAGAGGAGAGAATTTCCGGGGTTGAAGATAATTTAGTTATTATAGAGAAAGAACAGAAAATGAGTCAATCCAAATCTAGCAAAATTGAGAGAGCGCTTCAGGAGGTCCAAGATACAATTAGGAAGCCTAATTTAAGGCTAGTTGGTATTGAGGAGGGCGTGGAGAAAGAGGTCAATGGTATTGGAAATATACTTCAGGGAATCATCTCAACGAATTTCCCAAATATCCAGAAGGGCAGGCCGATCCAGATATGAGAAGCTTTTAGAACCCCAAACAGACTTGACCAGAAAAGAACATCCCACGGCCACATTGTGATCCGAACTGGATCAAAAGAAACGAAAGAAAAGATCGTAAAGGCAGCCAGGGAAAAGGGATCAGTAACCTATAACGGCAAACCAATCAGAATAACCCCAGATTTCTCAGCAGAGACCATGCAAGCACGAAGTGCCCTTAAATCAAATAACTACCAACCAAGAATACTGTAGCCAGCTAACCTCTCATTCATAACTGAGGGAACAATAAAAACATTCCATTCCAGGGAAAAGCTGCAACAATATGTCGAAACAAAACCAACACTAAAGAGAATTCTCAAAGATGCTCTATACATAGAAAACCAAAATAAATGCAATATAGGGAAAGAAATGGCACCTAAACAGCATTCCATCTAAGGACCACAAGAACTGTCAAGACACAGGCCCTACTAAAAGCTTTTAGAAATGTTAGGAACTAATAAATATCTCTCAATCCTAACTCTCAATATCAATGGACTTAACTCTCCAATTAAACGGCATAGGCTGTCTAGTTGGATCAAAAAGCAAGAGCCATCGTTCTGCTGTCTTCAAGAGACACATCTTACCCCAAAACAATCATCTTTTGAAAGTGAGAGGTTGGAATAAACTCTATCAAGCTAACTGCCCCCAATAACAGGCTGGAGTTGCCATCCTCATATCAGATGCAATAGACTTCAAACTAAAATTAGTAAGAAAAGACAAAGAAGGTGACTACATACTACTAAAGGGATCTTTCCTCCAGGAAGACATAACGATCCTAAATATTTACACACCCAATCCCGGAGCTCCAAACTTCATCAAGCAAACATTACTTACACTGAAACCATACATAGATTGAAATACAGTGATTGTTGGTGAGTTTAACACACCACTCTCACCTATGGACAGATCAACAAGGCAAAACTCAACAGAGAAATATTAGAACTGACCAACTATATAGACCAACTAGATCTAACAGACATCTGCTGAATATTCCAGCCAGTAACAACACAATATACGTTTTTCTCAGCAGCACATAGAACATTTTCCATAATAGACCACATCTTAGGCCATAAAACAAACCTGGACAGATTCAGAAACACTGAAATTATTCCAGGCACACTCTCAGACCACAAAGGCATCAAATTGGAGCTGAACACACATCTCCACCAACGAAAACCCTGTAACTCATGAAGACTTAACAACACATTGTTGAATCAAAAACAATGGGTATTCGAAGAGATCAGAACAGATATCCAACTGTTTATGAAATTTAACAATAAGGAGCACACAAATATCACCTCTTTAGGAACACAACAAAGGCAGTACTCAGAGGAAAATTTATAGCGCTGAGTGCCTACAACAGCAAGTTGGAGAAATGGCAAACCAACTAGTTAATGTCTCACTTTAACCTCCTGGAGAAAGAGCAAAAAGCCAACCCTAAACCCATTAGGAGAAAGCATATTATTAAAATCAAAGCAGAATTAAATGATTTGGAATAAAAAAAACCTATAGAAAGAATCAACAAAACAAGGAGTTGGTTCTTTGAAAGAATTAACAAAATTGAAAAGCCCTTAGCAAATCTTACCAAAAAAACAAGAGAGCATATCGAAATAAACAAAATCACAGATGAAAATGGTAATATTACGACAGAAATTACCAAGATATAGAATATCATGAGGGAATACTTCTCAAACCTTTACGCCAACAAATTTGAGAATGTAGAAGAAATGGATGAATTCCTAGACAATATTAACATACCCACACTGAACCAAGAAGAGCTAACCCAAATCAACAGGCCTATTTCAAGCTCTGAAATAGAAATGGAAATTAGACAACTTCCACTTTAAAAGAGCCCAGGGCCAGATGGATTCACAGCTGAATTCTATAAGGTCTTCCAAGCAGAGCTCACACCAATACTCCTCATGCTCTTCAACGAAATTGAAAATGAAGGTTGTTTACCAAACTCATTCTGTGAAGCCAGTATATCCCTCATCCCCAAACCAGACAGAGATTCATCAAAGAAAGAGAACTATAGACCCATTTCTTTGATGAACATCGATGCAAAACTTCTCAACAAAATACTGGCCAACTGTCTACAACAACTCATCAAAAAATTATACACTATGATCAAACTGGATTCATCACAGGGAGGCAAAGCTGGTTCAACATACACAAATCAATTAATATATTCAACACATCAACAGGAGCAAGGACAAAAATCACATGATTGTCTCAATAGATGCGGAAAAGGCATTTGACAAGATCCAAAACCCCTTTATGTTAAAAGATGTGGAGAAACTAGGACTCCATGGAACATTTCTCAATGTAATAAAGGCTGTGTATGAGAAACCCACTGCTAGTATTATACTTAATGGTGAAAATCTAAAGCCATTCCCTCTAAAATCAGGAACGAGACAAGGATGCCCACTCTCTCCACTCCTTTCTAACATAGTACTAAATTTCCTAGGCAGTGCAATAAGGCAAGAAGCAAGCATAAAGGGGATCCAAGTAGGGAAAGAGGAAATAAAACTATCCCTCTTTGCAGATGACATAATTCTGTATTTACAGAATCCTATAGACTCTACTCCCAAGCTCCTTGAGCTGATTCAAAGCTTTGGAAGGGTAGCAGGCCATATATTCAACTCTCACAAATCAACTGCCTTCCTTTACGCCAACAGTGAGAGGAACGAGGCAATAATCAGGAAAGAAACTCCTTTCACAATAGCCTGAAACAAAATAAAGTACCTAGGAATTAGCTTAACTGAGAATGTAAAGGACTGTTTAGATGAAAACTTTAAAACCCTAAAAAAGGAAATTAAAGCAGAACTAAGGAAATGGAAAAACCTCCCATGCTCCTGGATTGGAAGAATCAACATTGTGAAAATGACAATCTTGCCAAGGGCTATCTACAAATTCAATGCAATACCCATCAACATCCCAATGTCATTCTTTAAAGAAATAGAAGAGGCAATTCAAAATTTCATATGGAATAATAAAAGACCCCGTAAGCAAAAACACTTCTTAGCAGAAAGAACAGCGCTGGAGGAATTTCAATTCCAAACTTTAGACTCTATTACAGAGCTATAATTCTCAAAACAGCTTGGTACTGGAACAAGAACATGCCTGAAGTCCAATGGAATAGAACTGCGGACCCAGATATTAAACCACAGACCTATTGCCACCTAATCTTTGACAAGGGAGCCAAAAAAATAGAATGGAAGAAAGATAGCCTCTACAACAATTTGTACTGGCAGAACTGGTTAAGCACCAGCAGAAAATTAAAGTTGGATCCTTCTTTGTCACCTTGCACTAGAATTAACTCCAAATGGATCAAAGACCTGGAGGTAAAACTGACACACTGAAAAGTTTACAGGAAGGAATAGGAGATACACTAGGCCTCCTTAGCACAGGTCGAAACTTTCTTAATAAGGACCAAGAATCACAACAAATCAGAGAAAGGCTGGATAAGTGGGACTGCATTAAACTGCAGAGCTTTTGTATGGCAACGGATATAGCTAGTAAACTAATCAGGAAGCTTACAGAGTGGGAGAAGATCTTCACCAACCAAACAACGGACAAAAGCCTCATATCTAAAATATATCAACAACTCAAAAAATTGAATCACTCCAAAACTAACCTCCAAAGTAAAAACCATCCCATTAAAAAGTGGGCCAAAGACTTAAAGAGAGTCTTCTCTGAAGAAGAAACAAAAATGGCCTATAGACACATGAAGAAATGCTCAACATCTCTGGTCATAAAAGAATTGCATATCAAAACAACTCTAAGATTCCACCTCACTCCAGTTAGAATGGCCAGGATCAGGAAAATGAATGACAACAGATGCTGGAGGGGATGTGGCCAGGAGGGATCACTACTACACTGTTGGTGGGAGTGCAAACTCGTTCAATCACTATGGAAAGCAGTGTGGCAGTGCCTCAAAAGGCTAAACATAGAATTCCCCTATGACCAAGCAATACCACTACTTGGCGTTTACCCAACAATCCAGAAACAAGGGCATACTAAACCCACTAGCACAACAATGTTCATTGCAGCGCTATTCACCATAGCAAAGATATGGAACCAACCCAGATGTCCCTCAGTTGATGACTGGATCAACAAGTTGTGGTATTTGTACACAATGGAATTTTTTGCTGCTGTCAGAAAGAATGACATCACCCCATTTGTTAGGATATGGAAAGACTTAGAAAAAATCATATTAAGTGAAGTAAGCCAGACTCAAAGCAACTTAGGCTCAGTGGTTTCCCTCATTCTTCATAATCAGTAGAAACCTTGGGCTCTACTAGCAGAGATTTGCAATGGAGCAAAAGGCCATATATAAGGCCATATAATGTGAAGCTAATTGAAAGGACCTCCAGGATATTGAAACAAAAGCCATATAATGAATGATTGTTGTCCTTAATATATTATGTTGTCTCTTATCTCCTTTGCTGTCCCTTGGTTATACCATATTGGTATAGTATCTCACTTTGTTATCTGATATATTGAATTTATTTGTATTTGGATATTTGAAATTTGATAGGGAAGGGGGGAAAACCAAGAAGGGTGGGGGTGTGGGGTTGGAGGGAAATGGGTACCAAGACATGTGAAAGAGTATCAATGTATGTGAATTAATGCACCTTCTACCTGGCAAGTATCATGTAACCCTTTTACTAATCACAATACAAAAATGAAAAAAAATGAAAGTTGTAGTGTGTGGGGAGGATGATGGGGTCAAATACATTTCTTCTTAGAAATTTAACTCATCTGGTTGCCCTGGATTTTCCTGGCCTTCTTCTTAGAGAAAGGCCTGTTATACTGGATTTGTGGCATGGCGAAGATCTAGCATGTACATTTTCGAGTAAGACATCCACAACTTCCATGCCTGAGACTCGAGTTTCCTGACCTTTGGCAACAGCACAGCAACATCTTTCTTCCTCCTGAGCCACAGGCAATGTGAGCTGGCTTGAGCTGGTTGTTAGTTACAGTGGCTTGGTTACCAGGGTTCCATATTCTGTTCCATTGTGAGGGAGGCAGGGTAACCTTTCAGGGCCCAATGACCAAAGATCCTTGCTCACAGAAGACCTCACCAAAGACATACTGGAGGCTGAATCTCTCCTCCAATCTCACAATATACATGTGGATGTAGTAAACAGCACACCTTATTTGTCCAATCCCAATGTCTTCCACTAGGCCCAACTACCAGTCTGGTCTCAGGCTCAAGGAGCCTTTCTTAGGTAAGATCCAAACTTAAGGGTCAATATTGCCCTCATCCTTTACAAAACATTTGCTTCACAGTGCCTTCTCTGCCTGCATTTTGCCCCTTGTCGAATTGTTTGTTTTGTTTTTGCTAGTCTTGGGACTTGACCTCAGAGTGTGAACATTGTTCTTGGGCTTTCTTTAGGCTTTAGCTATCCCACCGAGCCACAGCACCACTTGCAGCGTTTTCTATGTATGTGGTAATGAGGAATCAAACCTGAGTCTTTTTGCGTGGTACCCAAGGACTCTACCACTAGGTCAAACACACAGGGCATCTTGCACATATTTTTGACGTCAATCTACTAGGATATTATTAGGTTTCTGTATCCTAATCAATTTTTTCCTCATGATTAGCTTTGCTGTCATGTGTAAAAAATGCAAGAGGGAAAAACACAGAAGAATTAGTGAAATTTTAAAAAAAGCATTACACACATAGATAAGTGTTCATTCTTTGTAGGAGAAAGGATATTTTGATATGATGATGATGACTTTATAATTACTATGTCAGGGTTGATAGTTTGGCATAGTGGTAGAGTGCTTGCCTAGCATCCATGAAGATCTGGGTTTGATTGCTCACTATCACATAGATAGAAAATCTAGATGTGGCACTGTGGCTCAAGTGGCAGAGGGCTAGACTTGAGAAAACCCGAGGACAGTGCTCAGGCCCTGAATTCCAGCCCCAAGACTGGCAGAAATGTAAAAGAAAATAAAAATGCTTTTTACAAGCTAATTCACTCACAGCATTGGCTTCTGAAATCTTCGCTTCTGCATCTTGTGAAATACCCCTTTCCCTTCTGCATCTTGTGAAATACCCCTTTCCCTCAACGTAGACAACACAGACAGATCCATCCCATGGTCCACTGTGAGGCCACTGGTTGGCCTAAGAGCTAGTCGTGCAGCAACACATAAGTTTTATTCTAATACTTTCCAAACTTTGTACTCAAATATGCTACCTACTTACCAACTTAGGTCAGTTATCCTTATGCTATACCTTTTGTTCATGACTACAATATTCTTACACTCCTACGTTAATCCTCTTGTACCGCCCCTGACCTCTCTCATTCTTTTTTTCTATCTCTGGACTTCTGCTCGTCTTTCAACCCTTATACTGCACGGATCTACACTTGATGGCTGTTGAGCAATATTGTATATGTAGGTTGTTAGTTATTCTCTAGGCTCAGAGAGACTTAAAGACAATAGAGATTGGACTGAGAGGCTTATTGTTTTGGGTATAAATCTCTTATCAGTGGTTGTATTAGACTGGTCTGAAAGTACACAAAAAGAAAGAGTGATAAAACCAATCGAAACTTGTGAACATCTAGTGTCTGCCAGCTACAGAGGTGTAGGTTGGTTATATCTGAAAAACTATAATCGTATTTAGTAGTAATCTTGCTCCCATTTTCAAATGGGCAGTACAAGAAACTCTAGAAAAATGTCAAATCAAGAAACAACATCCCCCACCCAATGTAAACAGACAATGGAACAGTCACTGGCACACCTAGAGGTGAGTCTTCCAAGTGCTACACAAATGCAATTGATAAACATCATTAATGGAAAATGTGAAAATATAAAGAAAGAGATAATGGAGGAAGCCATAGCTGAACAAGAGGAAAGCATAAACAAGGTGATAAGTGAAAAAGAAGAAGCCATAAACGAGGCCATAATAAAGGTTTTTAAAGAAAGATGGATGAATTCATAGAATCCACAAATGGAAACGTGACCAAACTCCAGCAAATGTCTAAACAAAATAAAGCTACTGAGCTAACCACTCAAAAGGAAATCAAGGAGATAAAGAAATCCATACATGATCTAAAACAAGAGATGCAAGGCATAAAAAGGGAGCAATAAGAAGCAAGGGCGATGAAAAATAAAGTAGATAGCTTTGATAGCAGGTTAGACAATGCAGAGGGGAGAATTTCCGGGGCTGAAGATAATTTACTTATTATAGAGAAAGAACAGAAAATGAGTCAATCCAAATCTAGGAAAATTGAGAGAGCGCTTCAGGAGGTCCAAGATACAATTAGGAAGCCTAATTTAAGGCTAGTTGGTATTGAGGAGGGCGTGGAGAAAGAGGTCACTGGCATTGGAAATATATTTCAGGGAATCATCTCAGAGAATTTCCCAAATATCCAGAAGGGCAGGCCGATCCAGATACGAGAAGCTTTTAGAACCCGAAACAGACCTGACCAGAAAAGAACATCCCACGGCCACATTGTGATCCGAACTGGATCAAAAGAAACGAAAGAAAAGATCGTAAAGGCAGCCAGGGAAAAGGGATCAGTAACCTATAACGGCAAACCAATCAGAATAACCCCAGATTTCTCAGCAGAGACCATGCAAGCACGAAGTGACTGGAAGCATATATGTCATGCCCTTAAATCAAATAACTACCAACCAAGAATACTGTAGCCAGCTAATCTCTCATTCATAACTGAGGGAACAATAAAAACATTCCATTCCAGGGAAAAGCTGCAACAATATGTCAAAACAAAACCAACACTACAGAGAATTCCCAAAGATGCTCTATACATTGAAAACCAAAATAAATGCAATATAGGGAAAGAAATGGGACCTAAACAGCATACCATCTAAGGACCACAAGAACTGTCAAGACACAGGCCCTACTAAAAGCTTTTAAAAATGGTAGGAACTAATAAATATCTCTCAATCCTAACTCTCAATATCAATGGACTTAACTCTCCAATTAAACGGCATAGGCTGTCTAGTTGGATCAAAAAGCAAGAGCCATCGTTCTGCTGTCTTCAAGAGACACATCTTACCCAAAAACAATCATCTTTTGAAAGTGAGAGGTTGGAATAAACTCTATCAAGCTAACTGCCCCCAATAACAGGCTGGAGTTGCCATCCTCATATCAGATACAATAGACTTCAAACTAAAATTAGTAAGAAAAGACAAAGAAGGTGACTACATACTACTAAAGGGATCTTTCCTCCAGGAAGACATAACGATCCTAAATATTTACACACCCAATCCCGGAGCTCCAAACTTCATCAAGCAAACTTTGCTTACATTGAAACCATACATAAATCGAAATACAGTGATTGTTGGTGAGTTTAACACACCACTCTCACCTATGGACAGATCAACAAGGCAAAAACTCAACAGAGAAACATTAGAACTGAACAACTATATAGACCAACTAGATCTAACAGGCATCTGCAGAATATTCCACCCAGTAACAACACAATATATGTTTTTCTCAGCAGCACATGGAATATTTTCCATAATAGACCATATCTTAGGCCATAAAACAAACCTGGACAGATTCAGAAACACTGAAATTATTCCAGGCACACTCTCAGACCATAAAGGCATCAAATTGGAGCTGAACACATATCTCCACCAACGAAAACCCTGTAACTCATGGAGACTGAACAACACATTGTTGAATCAAAAACAATGGGTAATCGAAGAGATCAGAACAGATATCCAACTGTTTATGAAATTTAACAATAAGGAGCACACAAATATCAACTGCTTAGGGACACAACAAAGGCAGTACTCAGAGGTAAATTTATAGCGCTGAGTGCCTACAACAGCAAGTTGGAAAAATGGCAAACCAGCTAGTTACTGTCTCACTTTAACCCCCCTTGAAAAAGAGCAACAAACCAACCCTAAACTCATTAGGAGAAAGCAAATTATTAAAATCAAAGCAGAATTAAATGATTTGGAATAAAAAAAACCTACAGAAAGAATCACCAAAACAAGGAGTTGTTTCTTTGAAAGAATTAACAAAATTGAAAAGCCCTTAGCAAATCTTACCAAAAAAAAACAAGAGAGCATATCGAAATAAACAAACTCGCAGATGAAAATGGTAATATCACGACAGAAATTACCAAGATCCAGAATTTCATGAGGGAATACTTCTCAAACCTTTACGCCAACAAATTTGAGAATCTAGAAGGAATGGATGAATTCCTAGACAATATTAACATACACACACTGAACCAAGAAGAGCTAACCCAACTCAACAGGCCTATTTCAAGCTCTGAAATAGAAATGGAAATTAGACAACTTCCACTTAAAAAGAGCCCAGTGCCAGATGGATTCTCAGCTGAATTCTATAAGGTCTTCAAAGCAGAGCTCACACCAATGCTCCTCAAGCTCTTCAACGAAATTGAAAATGAAGGTTGTTTACCAAACTCATTCTATGAAGCCAGTATATCCCTCATCCCCAAACCAGACAGAGATTCATCAAAGAAAGAGAACTATAGACCCATTTATTGAATGAACATCGATGCAAAACTTCTCAACAAAATACTGGCCAACCGTCTACAACAACTCATCAAAAAATTATACACTATGATAAAACTGGATTCATCACAGGGAGGCAAAGCTGGTTCAACATACACAAATCAATTAATACAATTCAACACATCAACAGGAGTAAGGACAAAAATCACATGATTGTCTCAATAGATGCGGAAAAGGCATTTGACAAGATCCGACACCCCTGTATGTTAAAAGATGTGGAGAAACTAGGACTCCATGGAACATTTCTCAATGTAATAAAGGCTGTGTATGAAAAACCCACTGCTAGTATTATACTTAATGGTGAAAATCTAAAGCCATTCCCTCTAAAATCAGGAATGAGACAAGGATGCCCACTCTCTCCACTCCTTTCTAACATAGTACTAAATTTCCTAGGCAGTGCAATAAGGCAAGAAGCAAGCATAAAGGGGATCCAAGTAGGGAAAGAGGAAATAAAACTATCCCTCTTTGCAGATGACATGATTCTGTATTTACAGAATCCTATAGACTCTACTCCCAAGCTCCTTGAGCTGATTCAAAGCTTTGGAAGGGTAGCAGGCCATAAAATCAACCCTCACAAATCAACTGCCTTCCTTTAGGCCAATAGTGAGTGGAATGAGGCAATAATCAGGAAAAAAACTCCTTTCACAATAGCCTGAAACAAAATAAAGTACCTAGGAATTAGCTTAACTAAGAATGTAAAGGACTGTTTAGATGATAACTTTAAAACCCTACAAAAGGAAATTAAAGCAGAACTAAGGAAATGGAAAACCCTCCCATGCTCCTGGATTGGAAGAATCAACATTGTGAAAATGACAATCTTGCCAAGGGCTATCTACAAATTCAATGCAATACCCATCAACATCCCAATGTCATTCTTTAAAGAAATAGAAGAGGCAGTTCAAAATTTCATATGGAATAATAAAAGACCCCGTAAGCAAAAACACTTCTTAGCAGAAAGAACAGCGCTGGAGGAATTTCAATTCCAAACTTTAGACTCTATTACAGAGCTATAATTCTTAAAAGAGCTTGATACGGGCACAAGAACAGGCCTGAAGTCCAATGGAATAGAACTGCGGACCCAGATATTAAACCACAGACCTATTGCCACCTAATCTTTGACAAGGGAGCAAAAAATAGAATGGAAGAAAGATAGCCTCTTCAACAAGTTGTGCTGGCAGAACTGGTTAAGCACCTGCAGAAAACTAAAGTTGGATCCTTCTTTGTCACCTTGCACTAGAATTAACTCCAAATGGATCAAAGACGTGGAGGTAAAACTGACACACTGAAAAGTTTACAGGAAGAAATAGGAGATACACTAAGCCTCCTTGGCACAGGTCGAAACTTTCTTAATAAGGACCAAGAATCACAACAAATCAGAGAAAGGCTGGATAAGTGGGACTGCATTAAACTGCAGAGCTTTTGTATGGCAACGGATATAGCTAGTAAACTAATCAGGAAGCCTACAGAGTGGGAGAAGATCTTCACCAACCAAACAATGGACAAAGGCCTCATATCTAAAATATATCAACAACTCAAAAAATTGAATCACTCCAAAACTAACCTCCAAAGTAACACCCATCCCATTAAAAAATGGGACAAAGACTTAAAGAGATTCTTCTCTGAAGAAGAAACAAAAATGGCCCATATACACATGAAGAAATGTTCAACATCTCTGGTCATAAAAAAATTGCATATCAAAAGAACTCTAAGATTCCACCTCACTCCAGTTAGAATGGCCAGGATCAGGAAAACGAATGACAACAGATGCTGGAGGGGATGTGGCCAGGAGGGATCACTACTACACTGTTGGTGGGAGTGCAAACTCGTTCAACCACTACGGAAAGCAGTGTGGCAGTGCCTCAAAAGGCTAAACATAGAATTCCCCTATACCCAGCAATACCACTACTTGGCGTTTACCCAACAATCCAGAAACAAGGGCATACTAAACCCACTAGCACAACAATGTTCATTGCAGCGCTATTCACCATAGCAAAGATATGGAACCAACCCAGATGTCCCTCAGTTGATGACTGGATCAACAAATTGTGGTATTTGTACACAATGGAATTCTATGCTGCTGTCAGAAAGAATGACATCACCCCATTTGTTAGGATATGGAAAGACTTAGAACAAATCATATTAAGTGAAGTAAGCCAGACTCAAAGAAACTTAGGCTCAGTAGTTTCCCTCATTCGTCATAATCAGTAGAAACCTTGGGCTCTACTAGCAGAGATTTGCAATAGAGCAAAAGGCCATATATAAGGCCATATAATGTGAAGCTAATTGAAAGGACCTCCAGGATATTGAAACAAAACCCATATAATAAATGATTGTTGTCCTTAATGTACTATGTTGTCTCTCATCTCCTTTGCTGTTCCTTGGTTCTCCCATATTGGTATAGTATCTCACGTTGTTATCTGATATATTGAATTTATTTGTATTTGAATATTTGAAATTTGATAGGGAAGGGGTGAAAAGCAAGACGGGTGGGGGATGTGGGGTTGGAAGGAAATGGGTACCAAGACATGTGAAAGAGTATCAATGTATGTGAATTAATGCACCTTCTACCTGGCAAATATCATGTAACTCTTTTACTAATTACAGTAAAAAAATGAAAAAAAAGAAAGTTGTAGTGTGTGGGGAGGATGATGGGGTCAAATACATTTCTTCTTAGAAATTTACCTCATCTGGTTGCCATGGATTTTCCTGGCCTTCTTCTTAGAGAAAGGCCTGTTATACTGGATTTGTGGCTTGGCGAAGATCTAGCATGTACATCTTCGAGTAAGACATCCACAACTTCCATGCCTGAGACTCGAGTTTCCTGACCTTTGGCAACAGCACAGCAACATCTTTCTTCCTCCTGAGCCACAGGCCAAGTGAGCTGGCTTGAGCTGGTTGTTAGTTACAGTGGCTTGGTTACCAGGTTCCATATTCTGTTCCATTGTGAGGGAGGCAGGGTCACCTTTCAGGGCCCAATGACCAAAGATCCTTGCTCACAGAAGACCTCACCAAAGACATACTGGAGGCTGAATCTCTCCTCCAATCTCACAATACACATATGGATGTAGTAAACAGCACACCTTATTTGTCCATTCCCAATATCTTCCACTAGGCCCAACTACCAGTCTGGTCTCAGGCTCAAGGAGCCTTTCTTAGGTAAGATCCAAACTTAAGGGTCAATATTGCCCTCATCCTTTACAAAACATTTGCTTCACAGTGCCTTCTCTGCCTGCATTTTGTCCCTTGTCGAATTTTTTTTCTTTTTGCTAGTCTTGGGACTTGACCTCAGAGTGTGAACATTGTTCTTGGGCTTTCTTTAGGCTTTAGCTGTCCCACCGAGCCACAGCACCACTTGCAGCGTTTTCTATGTATGTGGTAATGAGGAATCAAACCTGAGTCTTTTTGCGTGGTACCCAAGGACTCTACCACTAGGTCAAACACACAGGGCATAATGCACATATTTTTGACGTCAATCTACTAGAATATTATTAGGTTTCTGTATCCTAAACAATTTTTTCCTGATGATTAGCTTTGCTTTCATGTGTAAAAATTGCAAGAGGAAAAGACACAGAAGAATTATTGAAAGTTAAAAAAAAGCATTACACACGTAGATAAGTGTTCATTCTTTGTAGGAGAAAGGATATTGTGATATGACGATGATGACTTTGTAATTACTATGTCAGGGTTGAGAGTGTGGCATAGTGGTAGAGTGCTTGCCTAGCATCCATGAAGATCTGGGTTTGATTGCTCAGTATCACATAGATAGAAAATCTAGATGTGGCACTGTGGCTCAAGTGGCAGAGGACTAGACTTGAGAAAACCCGAGGACAGTGCTCAGGCCCTGAATTCAAGCCCCAAGACTGGCAGAAAGATAAAAGAAAATAAAAATGCTTTTTACGAGCTAATTCACTCACAGCATTTGCTTCTGAAATCTTCGCTTCTGCATCTTGTGAAATACCCCTTTCCCTCAACGTAGACGAGAAAAACAGATCCATCCCATGGTCCACTGTGACGCCACTGGTTGGGCTAAGAGCTAGTCGTGCAGCAACGCATAAGTTTTATACTAATATTTTACAAACTTTGTACTCAAATATGCTACCTACTTACCAACTTAGGTCAGTTATCCTTATGCTATACCTTTTCTTCATGACTACAATATTCTTACACTCCCACGTTAATCCTCTTGTACCTCCCCTGACCTCTCTCATTCTTTTTTTCTATCTCTGGACCTCTGCTCGTCTTTCAACCCTTATACTGCACGGATTTACACTTGATGGCTGTTGAGCAATATTGTATATGTAGGTGGTTAATTATTCTCTAGGCTCAGAGGGACGTAAAGACAATAGAGATTGGATTGAGAGGCTTATTGTTATGGGTATAAATCGCTTATAAGTGGTTGTATTAGACTGGTCTGTAAGTGCACAAAAAGAAAGAGTGATAATACCAATCAAAACTTGTGAACATCTAGTGTCTGCCAGCTACAGAGGTCTAGGTTGGTTATATCTGAAAAACTATAATCGTATTTAGTAGTAATCTTGCTCCCATTTTCAAATGGGCAGAACAAGAAACTCAAGAAAAATGTCAAATCAAAAACAACATCCCCCACCCAATGTAAACAGACAATGGAACAGTCACTGGCAAACCTAGAGGAGAGTCTTCCAAGTGCTACAGAAATGCAATTGATAAACATCATTAATGGAAAATGTGAAAATATAAAGAAAGACATAAAGGAGGAAGTCATAGCTGAAGAAGAGGAAATCATAAACAAGGTGATAAGTGAAAAAGAAGAAGCCATAAAGGAGGCCATAACAAAGGATTTTCAAAGAAAGATGAATGAATTCATAGAATCCACAAATAAAAACGTGACCAAACTCCAGCAAATGTCCAAAGAAAATAAAGCTACTGAGCTAACCATTCAAATGAAATCAAGGAGATAAAGCAATCCATACATGATCTAAAACAAGAGATGCAAGGCATCAAAAATGAGCAATTAGAAGCAAGGGACATGAAAAATAAAGTAGATAGTTTGATAGCAGGTTAGACACTGCAGAGGAAAGAATTTCTGGGGCTGAAGATAATTTACTTATTATAGAGAAAGAACAGAAAATGAGTCATACAAATCTAGGAAATATGAGAGAGCGCTTCAGGAGGTCCAAGATACAATTAGGAAGCCTAATTTAAGGCTAGTTGGTATTGAGGAGGGCGTGGATAAAGAGGTCAATGGTATTGGAAATATACTTCAGGGAATCATCTCAGAGAATTTCCCAAATATCCAGAAGGGCAGGTCCATCCAGATACGAGAAGCTTTTAGAACCCCAAACAGACCTGACCAGAAAAAAACATCCCACTGCCACATTGTGATCCGAACTGGATCAATAGAAAAGAAGGTAAAGATCCTAAAGGCAGCCAGTTAAAAGGGATCAGTAACTTATAAAGGCAAACTAATCGAAATAACCCCAGATTTCTCAGCAGAGACCATGCGAGCATGAAGTGACTGGAAGCATATATGTCATGCCCTTAAATCAAATAACAGCAAGTTGGAAAAATGGGAAACCAACTAGTTAATGTCTCACTTTAACCTCCTGGAAAAAGAGCAACAAACCAACCTTAAACCCATTAGGAGAAAGCAAATTATTAAAATCAAAGCAGAATTAAATGATTTGGAATAAAAAAACCTATACCAAGAATCAACAAAACAAGGAGATGTTTCTTTGAAAGAATTAACAAAATTGAAAAGCCCTTAGCAAATCTTACCAAAAAAAGAAGAGAGCATATCGAAATAAACAAAATCGCAGATGAAAATGGTAATATCACAACAGAAATTACCAAGATCCAGAATATCATGAGGGAATACTTCTCAAACCTTTACACCATCAAATTTGAGAATGTAGAAGAAATGGATGAATTAATAGACAATATTAACATACTTACACTGAACCAAGAAGAGCGAACCCAACTCAACAGGTCTATTTCAAGCTCTGAAATAGAAATGGAAATTAGACAACTTCCACTTAAAAAGAGCCCAGGGCCAGATGGATTCACAGCTGATTTGTATAAGGTCTTCAAAGCAGAGCTCACACCAATACTCCTCAAGCTCTTCAACGAAATTGAAAATGAAGGTTGTTTACCAAACGCATTCTGTGAAGCCAGTATATCTCTCATCCCCAAACCAGACAGAGATTCATCAAAGAAAGAGAAATATAGACCCATTTCTTTGATGAACATCGATGCAAAACTTCTCAACAAAATACTGGCCAACCGTCTACAACAACTCATCAAAAAATTATACACTATGATCAAACTGGATTCATCACAGGGAGGCAAAGCTGGTTCAACATACACAAATCAATTAATATAATTCAACACATCAACAGGAGCAAGGACAAAAATCACATGATTGTCTCAATAGATGCGGAAAAGGCATTTGACAAGATCCCAAACCCCTTTATGTTAAATGATGTGGAGAAACTAGGACTCCATGGAACATTTCTCAATGTAATAAAGGCTGTGTATGAGAAACCCACTGCTAGTATTATACTTAATGGTGAAAATCTAAAGCCATTCCCTCTAAAATCAGGAACGAGACAAGGATACCCACTCTCTCCACTACTTTCTAACATAGTACTAAATTTCCTAGGCAGTGCAATAAGGCAAGAAGCAAGCATAAAGTGGATTCAAGTAGGGAAAGAGGAAATAAAACTATCCCTCTTTGCAGATGACATGATTCTGTATTTACAGTATCCTATAGACTCTACTGCCAAGCTCCTTGAGCTGATTCAAAGCTTTGGAAGGGAAGCAGGCCATAAAATCAACCCTCACAAATGAATTGCCTTCCTTTACGCCAACAGTTAGAGGAACGGGGCAATAATCAGGAAAGAAACTCCTTTCACAATAGCCTCAAAGAAAATAAAGTACCTAGGAATTAGCTTAACTATGAATGTAAAGGACCGTTTAGATGAAAACTTTAAAACCCTAAAAAAGGAAATTAAACCAGAGATAAGGAAATGGAAAAACCTCCCATTCTCCTGGATTGGAAGAATCAACATTGTGAAAACGACAATCTTGCCAAGGGCTATCTACAAATTCAATGCAATACCCATCAACATCCCAATGTCATTCTTTAAAGAAATAGAAGAGGCAATTCAAAATTTCATATGGAATAATAAAAGACCCCGTAAGCAAAAAACACTTCTTTGCAGAAAGAACAGCGCTGGAGGAATTTCAATTCCAAACTTTAGACTCTATTACAGAGCAATAATTCTCAAAACAGCTTGGTACTGGCACAAGAACAGGCCTGAAGTCCAATGGAATAGAACTGCGGATCCAGATATTAAACCACAGACTTATGGCCACCTAATCTTTGACAAGGGAGCCAAAAAAATAGAATGGAAGTAAGATAGCCGCTTCAACAAGTTGTGCTGGCAGAACTGGTTAAGCACCTGCAGAAAACTAAAGTTGGATCCTTCTTTGTCACCTTGCACTAGAATTAACTCCAAATGGATCAAAGACCTGGAGGTAAAACTGACACACTGAAAATTTTACAGGAAGGAACAGGAGATACACTAGGCCTCCTTGGCACAAGTCGAAACTTTCTTAATAAGGACCAAGAATCACAACAAATCAGAGAAAGGCTGGATAAGTGGGACTGCATTAAACTGCAGAGCTTTTGTATGGCAACGGATATAGCTAGTAAACTAATCAGGAAGCCTACAGAGTGGGAGAAGATCTTCACCAACCAAACAACGAAAAAAGGCCTCATATCTAAAATATATCAGCAACTCAAAAAATTGAATCACTCCAAAACTAACCTCCAAAGTAACACCCATCACATTAAAAAATGGGCCAAAGACTTAAAGAGAGTCTTCTCTGAAGAAGAAACAAAAATGGCCTATAGACACATGAAGAAATGGTCAACATCTCTGGTCATAAAAGAATTGCATATCAAAAGAACTCTAAGATTCCACCTAACTCCAGATAGAATGACCAGGATCAGGAAAACGAATGAAAACAGATTCTGGAGGGGATGTGGCCAGGAGGGATCACTACTACACTGTGGCTGGGAGTGCAAACTCGTTCAACCACTAGGGAAAGCAGTGTGGCAGTGCCTCAAAAGGCTAAACATAGAACTCCCCTATGACCCAGCAATTCCACTACTTGGCATTTACCCAACAATCCAGAAACAAGGGCATACTAAACCCACTAGCACAACAATGTTAATTGCAGCGCTATTCACCATAGCAAAGATATGGAACCAACCCAGATGTCCCTCAGTTGATGAGTGGATCAACAAGTTGTGGTATTTGTACACAATGGAATTTTTTGCTGCTGTCAGAAAGAATGACATCACCCCATTTGTTAGGATATGGAAAGACTTAGAACAAATCATATTAAGTGAAGTAATACAGACTCAAAGAAACTTAGGCTCAGTGGTTTCCCTCATTCGTCATAATCAGTAGAAACCTTGGGCTCTACTAGCAGAGATTTGCAATAGAGCAAAAGGCCATATATAAGGCCATATAATGTGAAGCTAATTGAAAGGACCTCCAGGATATTGAAA
Source organism: Megascapheus bottae (assembly GCF_031878675.1). Lineage (NCBI taxonomy): Eukaryota > Metazoa > Chordata > Mammalia > Rodentia > Geomyidae > Megascapheus > Megascapheus bottae. The sequence continues at coordinate 360,969 of NW_028327641.1, read as the reverse complement.
CAAAAGCCATATAATGAATGACTGCTGTGCTTAATGTAGTATGTTGTCTCTCATCTCCTTTGCTGTCCCTTGGTTATCCTATATTGGTATAGTATCTCACTTTGTTATCTGATATATTGAATTTATTTGTAGTTGGATATTTGAAATTTGATAGGGAAGGGGGAAAAACCAAAACGGGTGGGGGGTGTGGGGTTGGAGGGAAATGGGTACCAAGACATGTGAAAGGGTATCAATGAATGTGAATTAATGCACCTTCTACCTGGCAAATATCATGTAAGCCTTTTCCTAATTACAATAAAAAAATGAAAAAAAAGAAAGTTGTAGTGTGTGGGGATGATGATGGGGTCAAATACATTTCTTCTTAGAAATTTACCTCATCTGGTTGCCCTGGATTTTCCTGGCCTTCTTCTTACAGAACGGCCTGTTATACTGGATTTGTGGCTTGGCAAAGATCTAGCATGTACATCTTCGAGTAAGACATCCACAACTTCCATGCCTGAGTCTCGAGTTTCCTGACCTTTGGCAACACCACAGCAACATCTTTCTTCCTCCTGAGCCACAGGCCAAGTGAGCTGGCTTGAGCTCGTTGTTAGTTACAGTGGCTTGGTTACCAGGGTTCCATATTCTGTTCCATTGTGAGGGAGGCAGGGTCACCTTTCAGGGCCCAATGACCAAAGATCCTTCCTCACAGAAGACCTCACCAAAGACATACTGGAGGCTGAATCTCTCCTCCAATCTCACAATATACATGTGGATGTAGTAAACAGCACACCTTATTTGTCCATTCTCAATGTCTTCCACTAGGCCCAACTACCAGTCTGGTCTCAGGCTCAAGGAGCCTTTCTTAGGTAAGATCCAAACTTAAGGGTCAATATTGCCCTCATCCTTTACAAAACATTTGCTTCACAGTGCCTTCTCTGCCTGCATTTTGCCCATGGTCCAATTTTTTTTGTTTTTGCTAGTCTTGGGACTTGACCTCAGAGTGTGAACATTGTTCTTGGGCTTTCTTTAGGCTTTAGCTGTCCCACCGAGCCACAGCACCACTTGCAGCGTTTTCTATGTATGTGGTAATGAGGAATCAAACCTGAGTCTTTTTGCGTGGTAGCCAAGGATTCTACCACTAGGTCAAACACACAGGGCATCTTGCACATATTTTTCACGTCAATCTACTAGGATATTATTAGGTTTCTGTATCCTCCATGGAACATTTCTCAATGTAATAAAGTCTGTGTATGAGAAACCCACTGCTAGTATTATACTTAATGGTGAAAATCTAAAGCCATTCCCTCTAAAATCAGGAACGCGACAACGATGCCCACTCTCTCCACTCCTTTTTAACGTAGTACTAGAATTCCTAGGCAGTGCAATAAGGCAAAAAGTAAGCATAAAGTGGATCTAAGTAGGGAAAGAGGAAATAAAACTATCCCTCTTTGCAGATTGTAGGGAGCCGGGACAAACGCCTTTATAAGATGGCGCCCGTTTCCTGACTCCTTAGAGGTAAACAACTCCATATAAGGCAATGCTGTGCTCGACTACGTGTCCTAAGTTATGCGCATGCGTGAATCACATGATGATCTCTGGCCAATCCCGCGGCACCTCGTTGTGGCAGTAGGGCGGCAGCCAATGGTGGAGCGACCCGTGTTCTTGTTCCCTATATAAGCAGCTGCTTTTTGATGCCTCGCCCCTTTTGCTTCCTGCTCCCCCTTCAATCAAAAGGCTCTCCAATAAAGTATGATTTGAGAAGAATCCTCGAGTGGTCGTCATTCTTCCTCGCTGGTCGAGGAGCTTGCCGCAACTGGTGCCGAGACCCGGGACCCTGGGAAGACAGGACGACAAGCGAGGGGCAGAGGAGGATTCAGAACTCGACATACGGAGAAGAGACGTCGGTAAATATCAGCCTGATCAGCTGAGATCCCCAGGTATGCTGTTTTTTGGGGTACAATTCTGGGTGCTTGCTGTTGTCCTTCCGTTGTGGGTGCTGCTTGTGTGTTTTTGTTGCATTTGTCTGCGTTGCGGCAACTCAGAGATTGTTAAGGAAGTCAGTAGGACATTGAAGAAGCACTAGGATAGTCTCTCCGAGGCAGAAACAAATGGGGAGGAAAAGGGTAGGCCAAAAAGAAAAGGGAATGAAAATAAAGAAAAGAGACGTTATGTCAAAGAACAGAAGGTGAACGCACCCTACCAAGATACCGTGCAGGAGGGTGATAAGGAGGACTAAGTCATAAGAGCAATGGAGCCGCTCCCCGGGCAGCTTTACCCGGATCTAGACAGGTTTCAACATTTACAAATAAGGGAGTCTAGAGATGAGGAGCTAAACGATTCAAATGAGGAATTAAACAGCTCAGGTGAGGAAGTGACTAACAATTCAGATGAGGAACAGGACCCGAAAGAGGGAGAAGGCTTGGAGGAGGCGGTTGCTAGGTATGAGGAGGGTAGGTATGGAGTTCGACGACCTCTTCTGGCCGGAGTGTCTAAAGGAAATAAGCAAGAGTGAATCATGCCCTCTGTGCCCCCGCCCTATCCTGTGGCGCTGGGAAAATGTCATTTCATAAAAGGAAGCACTTGGTCCCGCCTGGCAGCTGCGTTCCCAGTTTTTGAGAACCCAGTTACCCAGGAGAGGACCTTTGAACCAGTCTCCTATAAACAGTTAAAAGATTTGATGGAGGCAGTACTTAATTATGGAGTTACGGCCAGTTATACCACTGCCTTGCTTAGAAGACTAACTGTTAATGCTATGACACCTAATGATTGGTATGAGGTCGTGCGGACATGCCTCAATCATGGACAGTTCCTTGACTTCAGGTCTATAGTTATGGACAGAGCTCAGGCTCAATATAGAGTAAATGTACAAGAAGGGCGGCCCGAGTGGACCGTGGACAGGCTCCTAGGGCAAGGACAATGGGCTGCCGATCAGACAAATTTCCCCTGGGATGTTTATAAACAAATAAATGAGGTTTTTTACAAGTCCTGGAGGGCAATCCCAAACAAAGGCCAGGTCACTGGCAGCCTCACCAAAGTTACTCAAGCTGTCACGGAGCCATTCTCCGATTTTGTGGCCCGTGTGCTCGAAACGGCGGAGCGCGTTTTTGGAAATCTTGAAGTCTTTATGCCACTTGTCCAACAAATTATTTTTGAGCAAAGTACAAAGGAATGTCAGAGAGCTATTGTGCCGGTCAAGGAAAAGGGCCTGGAAGCATGGGTAAAAGCCTGCAGGGAAATAGGGGGGCCATTAACTAATGCAGGCCTGGCTGCAGCTGTACTGTCAGCCACCCGAGCGGCCAAGGACTGTAAAGGTAAAGGATGCTTCAAATGTGGCCAACTTGGACACTTTAAACACCAGTGTCCCAGAACTGCTCCCCAGGGTCCTCAGGGAGTTCAAAAGATGCCAGGAACATGTCCTAGGTGCAAGAAGGGAAAACATTGGGCCAATGAATGCAGGTCAGTAAAAGATATTAATGGACAGCCCATTCCTTCTCTTAGTGCAGGCCAGGAGCCAAAAAACAGGACAAGGGGCCCCCGTCCCCAGGGCCCACAAATTTATGGGGCACTTCAGACTCCGGCACCTGTTTCCAGCCTACAGCAGCCAGTTCGGCCAGAAGGGCAACCCCAGGCTCCACAGGGCTGGACCTCTGTGCCTCCTCCGGATTGGTCTTAACTCCAGCCATGGGAGTACAAATATTGGATACTAATGAAACTGGACCATTAGAAAGAGGCACGGTGGGATTGGTGTTAGGGCGCTCCTCCTCCACCTTAAAAGGACTAATAATTTTCCCGGGCGTTATAGATTCTGACTATTCAGGAGTAATCAAGGTTTTGTGCCACTCCCCTTACGGAGTAATCTCTATAGCCCCGGGAGATAGGATTGCCCAGATTTTAATTTTACCTTCAAAACATGAAAACTTTCTTTCACTACAAAAGGAAAGGGGAGCCGCAGGCTTAGGCTCCACAGGGATTGATCTTGTATGCCTGTCGATGGAATTGGACCAGAGACCCATGCTATCCCTACAAATAGAGGGAAAGTTCTTTCTTGGCCTGGTAGATACCGGAGCCGATCGGAGCATTATTCAATCAAAGGCCTGGCCCAAGCAGTGGCCATTACAAAAATCTTCTCAAACTTTACAAGGACTTGGATATGCTAATACTCCCTGTGTCAGTGCTAAAGAGTTAATGTGGAGAACTGAAGAAGGCCAACAGGGGACAATCCAACCGTTTGTAATCGACGTCCCTGTCAATCTTTGGGGACGGGATGTGCAACAACAATTAAAACTTAAACTGACTAATAATTATTCAGAAGTTAGTCAAAACATCATGAAACAGCAGGGATATGTTCCAACTCAAGGGCTTGGCAGATGTCTTCAGGGACGCCCAGAACCCGTTGAGCCTGTTGCAAAATTTAATAGGAAAGGATTGGGTTTTTCCTAGGGGCCACTGAAACAAAAGCTTCCAACAATAATGCGGTACCCATACCCTGGTTGACTCAGAAATCGGTGTGGGTCCCCCAGTGGTCCCTTTCACAAGAAAAATTGGAAGCTGCAAAAAATTTAGTTGAGGAACAGTTAAAATTGGGACACGTTGAGCCCTCTGTATCTCCCTGGAACACACCCATTTTTATTATTAAAAAGGCTTCTGGCAAGTGCAGATTGTTACATGACTTAAGGGCAGTAAACGCGCAAATGCAAGTCATGGGACCAGTCCAGAGAGGACTTCCTCTACTTTCGGCGCTCCCCCGAGATTGGCCTGTGTTGAGCTTAGACATTAAAGATTGCTTCTTCTCAATACCCTTTGCCCTGAGGATAGAGAACGTTTTGCCTTTACGTTGCCCTCTGTTAATCATGAACAGCCAGATGTCCGGTATCAGTGGAAGGTCTTGCCGCAAGGCATGGCTAATAGCCCGACTATTTGTCAACTGTTTGTGGATTCGGCCCTGCTGTCAGTTAGACAGGAGTTTCCCCTGGTAAAAATCATTCATTATATGGATGATATCCTGCTAGCTGCTTCCTCTCTTGAGGTACTTCATAGAGCCTATCAACAGGTGGTTTCCCTACTTGAACAGAGAGGGCTTATTATTGCCCCTGATAAAGTACAACAATCCAAGGTGGTAAAATTCTTAGGCGCCATTGTTACTCCTGCCTTTATTCGACCTCAAAAAATTTCTATTCGGACTGCCCACTTAAAAACACTCAATGATTTTCAACAACTGTTGGGAGACATCAACTGGATCCGGGGATATTTAAACATTCCTCGAGCAGAATTACTGCCTTTATTTTCCATTTTGGAAGGTAACCCGGATGTCACATCTACACGAAAACTTACCCCACAGGCTTTTGCGGCCCTAAAAAGGATTGAAGGGGCAATAATTAAGGCTCAAGTGTGTCGTTATAATCCAGGTCAATTACTTATGTTGTGTATTTTAAAGACAAAGAATTATCCTACAGGGGTCTTATGGCAGGACGGCCCTCTGTGGTTGCTTCATGGTAATTCTCTTGGAGCAAGAACTGTTCAATATTTTCCTGAGCTTGTTGCAACTCAAGCCCTATTGGGCCTAAAGTATTGTTGGATGCATTTTGCTAAAATACCCGATAAATTAATTATTCCCTATACCAGGAATCAGGTGGAAACTTTGGCTGCCACTGTGGATATATGGGCAATTTTATTATGTGCCTTTCCCAATATTATTGATAACCATTATCCCAAGCATCCCCTGTTTGCCTTTGTAGAGAGAAATTTGGTTTATTTTCCCATTATTACCTCTAAGAAGCCTTTGGTTACAGCCTTGACTATTTATACTGATGGGTCAAAAACTGGTCAGGGTGCCTTTGTGGTGGAAGGTCAAAATCCAGTCGTGTTATATTTTCTACCGGATGTTCCCCAGGTCACGGAGTGCCTGGTGGTTCTAGAGGTGTTTAAAAGATTTGAAGAGCCCTTTAATCTTTTTTCTGATTCACAATATGTTGTTAATGCTGTTATTTCTCTTGAAGTCACCGCCTCAATTAGGCAGGCCAGCATGGTTTCTAACATATTATTACAGATTCAATCCCTTATTTTGGCAAGAAAGAATCCCTTTTATATAGGGCACATGAGAGCTCATACCTTGTTGCCAGGTCCCATGGCTAAGGCTAATGCCCAGGTAGATCAGGCAATTAGGGCCATGGTTTTGAGAGCTATTGATTCTGTAGAATCAGCAAAAACTTTTCATCAGTTATATCATGTACCTGCTAATACTCTTAGAATAAAATTTAATATAACCAGACATGAAGCACGAAATATTGTTAAAGCCTGTCAGTCTTGTGTGATTTTTCTCCCCTCTACTAATGTGGGGATAAACCCTAGAGGCTTAAAACCAAATGCCCTGTGGCAAATGGATGTTACTCATTTAGCGGAATTTGGAAAATTAAAATATTTACATGTCTCAGTGGATACCTATTCTGGCATAGTACATGCCACGCCCTTGGCAGGAGAAAAGGTTTCCCATGTAAAAGTACATTGTTTAGAAGCCTGGGCGGCCTGGGGAAAACCCCTTCACTTAAAAACTGATAATGGCCCTGCCTATACTTCTCATGGTTTCCACGCCTTTTGTGCGCAAATGCAAGTAGCCCATACAACAGGATTACCATACAATCCGCAAGGACAAGGAATTGTTGAAAGAACCAACAAAAAATTAAAAGAAATACTTCAAAAACAAAAAGGGGGAATTGCGGAAGGAGCATCTCCCAGGGAAAGACTTTCCCTTGCACTTTTTACTTTAAATTTTTTAATTTTAAATAGTGATGATAAGTCAGCAGCAGATAGACATGCTGCCCAAAACCCTAAAATTATAACTGAGATGGTTAAATGGAAGGATGTTATTACAAATACTTGGTGCGGACCGGATCCCGTAGTAAGGAGATCCAGGGGAGCTGTTTGTGTTTTTCCACAGGAGCAGGAAACACCGGTTTGGGTCCCATTGCGATTGACGCGAAAGGTGGAAGGAGAACCCGAGAAAGGCACTGACGATGAAGATCATTCTCATTCTCATGTTGGTGGTAATACTAGCAGATCCAGTGATGGCCCAGGAGAGGATTTTGTGGGCGCTGATGAAGACCTTTCCAATACCGATGCCTGTGAAGCATGACGCTCGTGTTTTCCCGTATCTTTTCACGACCAATTCATCATTGCAGTTACCTTTTCTTCCCATGGACCGACAGTTGGACAATTATACGTTGCCGATGTCTTTATACCGCTAATCTGTCAAGGCAGTTGGGTCAGATGTTAACTGGACAATGGTCAAATGATTTTGAAAACCTTACAAGCCAATTGAGATATGAAATTATGATTGTTAATTCAACCAGGGTAAATGTGGCCCCTTTTTGGGAAAATTACTGATTGGATATTACAGGCGTCCTCCTGGGTAAAAGAATGGGCTGGAAGTTTAGCCTTATTGGGATTAATGATGTGTGGGTTGGGGATTTTGTGTTGGATGCTATGTAAAATGAGTTATAAATGAAAAAGAGATAATGCTATTGTAAAACTAGCTTTTGCAGCATTAGAAATGCATGACTCCCCCCAAGTTTGGTTAAGTATGCTTGAAAAGAAAAGGATGTGTGGTCTGCCTATGGTTGGTCTGTCGCCTGCAAGCCCAAACACAGAGGGATATGGTAATGATTTTCACAAGCATTAGCCGCCTTGGAAGTTGGATCCTCACCCCAAATATGGCTTTCAGCCTTAAAGGGCAATTGAGCCTTATTTCTCTGCATAGCCTTTGCACCCCGGGGGACAAGATCCCATTGCACAGGGACAGGTATGCAGCTTAAGATCTGGAGCAAACATGATGCGAGGCGTATGCACTGCACTTGGGAAAAGGGAGATGCCTTTTCTCGAGTAGAGCACGTCTGTTTGCATGTGGGTATATGCCAAAATTTCCCACCTCTGAAAAAAGGGCATCGGACTGGTGGGTCACCCTCTGGGAAAGAGCCTGGAGAGGAGGCCTTGCATTGTCCTTATTCTCTTCAGAGAACAGACCTCTACTCTTGCCTGATGCTCAAAACAAGAAGGGGGAGCTGTAGGGAGCCGGGACAAACACCATTATAAGATGGCACCCATTTCCTGACTCCTAAGAGGTAAACAACTCCATATAAAGCAATGCTGTGCTCGACTACGTGTCCTAAGTTATGCGCATGAGCGAATCACATGATGATCCCTGGCCAATCCCGCGGCACCTCGTTGTGGCAGTAGGGCGGCAGCCAATGGTGGAGCGACCCGTGTTCTTGTTCCCTATATAAGCAGCTGCTTTTTGATGCATCGCCCCTTTTGCTTCCTGCTACCCCTTCAATCAAAAGGCTCTCAAATAAAGTATGATTTGAGAAGAATCCTCGAGTGGTGGTCGTTCTTCCTCGCTGGTCGAGGAGCTCGCCGCACAGATGACAAGATTCTGTATGTAAAGAATCCTATAGACTCTACTCCCAAGCTCCTTGAGCTGATTCAAAGCTTTGGAAGGGTAGCAGGCCATAAAATCAACCCTCACAAATCAACTGCCTTCCTTTACGCCAACAGTGAGAGGAACGAGGCAATAATCAGGAAAGAAACTCCTTTCACAATAGCCTCAAAAAAATAAAGTACCTAGGAATTAGCTTAACTAAGAATGTAAAGGACCGTTTAGATGAAAACTTTAAAACCCTAAAAAAGGAAATTAAAGCAGAACTAAAGAAATGGAAAAACCTCCCATGCTCCTGGAATGGAAGAATCAGCATTGTGAAAATGACAATCTTGCCAAGGGCTATCTACAAATTCAATGCAATACCCATCAACATCCCAATGTCATTCTTTAAAGAAATAGAAGAGGCAATTCAAAATTTCATATGGAATAATAAAAGACCCCGTAAGCAAAACACTTCTTAGCAGAAAGAACAGCGCTGGAGGAATTTCAATTCCAAACTTTAGACTCTATTACAGAGCTATAATTCTCAAAACAGCTTGGTACTGGCACAAGAACAGGCCTGAAGTCCACTGGAATAGAACTGCGGACCCAGATATTAAACCACAGACCTATGGCCACATAATCTTTGACAAGGGAGCCAAAAAAATAGAATGGAAGAAAGACAGCCTCTTCAACAAATTGTGCTGGCAGAACTGGTTAAGCACCTGCAGAAAACTAAAGTTGGATCCTTCTTTGTCACCTTGCACTAGAATTAACTCCAAATGGATCAAAGACCTGGAGGTAAAACTGACACACTGAAAATTTTACAGGAAGGAATAGGAGATACACTAGGCCTCCTTGGCACAGGTCGAAACTTTCTTAATAAGGACCAAGAATCACAACAAATCAGAGGAAGGCTGGATAAGTGGGACTGCATTAAACTGCAAAGCTTTTGTATGGCAACGGATATAGCTAGTAAACTAATCAGGAAGCCTACAGAGTGGGAGAAGATCTGCTCCAACCAAACAACGGACAAAAGCCTCATATCTAAAATATATCAACAACTCAAAAAATTGAATCACTCCAAAACTAACCTCCAAAGTAACACCCATCCCATTAAAAAACGGGCCAAAGACTTAAAGAGAGTCTTCTCTGAAGAAGAAACAAAAATGGCCTATAGACACATGAAGAAATGCTCAACATCTCTGGTCACAAAAGAAATGCAAATCAAAACAATTCTAAGATTCCACCTCACTCCAGTTAGAATGGCCAGGATCAGGAAAACGAATGACAACAGATGCTGGAGGGGATGTGGCCAGGAGGGATCACTACTACACTGTGGCTGGGAGTGCAAACTCGTTCAATCACTATGGAAAGCAGTGTGGCAGTGCCTCAAAAGGCTAAACATAGAACTCCCCTATGACCCAGCAATTCCACTACTTGGCATTTACCCAACAATTCAGAAACAAGGGCATACTAAACCCACTAGCACAACAATGTTCATTGCAGCGCTATTCACCATAGCAAAGATATGAAACCAACCCAGATGTCCCTCAGTTGATGAGTGGATCAACAAGTTGTGGCATTTGTACACAATGGAATTCTATGCTGCTGTCAGAAAGAATGACATCGCCCCATTTGTTAGGAAATGGAAAGACTTAGAACAAATCATATTAAGTGAAGTAGGCCAGACTCAAAGGAACTTAGGCTCAGTGGTTTCCCTCATTCATCATAATCAGTAGGAACCTTGGGCTCTACTAGCAGAGATTTGCAATAGAGCAAAAGGCCATATATAAGACCATTTAATGTGAAGCTAATTGAAAGGACCTCCAGGATATTGAAACAAAAGCCACATAATGAATGATTGTTGTCATTAATGTACTATGTTGTCTCTCATCTCCTTTGCTGTCCCTTGGTTACCCATAATGGTATAGTATCTCACTTTGTTATCTGATATATTGAATTTATTTGTATTTGGATATTTGAAATTTGATAGGGAAGGGGGGAAAACCAAGACGGGTGGGGGGTGTGGGGTTGGAGGGAAATGAGTACCAAGACATGTGAAAGGGTATCAATGTATGTGAATTAATGCACTTTCTACCTGGCAAATATCATGTAACCCTTTTACTGATCACAATAAAAAAAATGAAAAAAAAGAAAGTTGTAGTGTGTGGGGATGATGATGGGGTCAAATACCTTTCTTCTTAGAAATTTACCTCATCTGGTTGCCCTGGATTTTCCTGGCCTTCTTCTTAGAGAAAGGCCTGTTATACTGTATTTGTGGCTTGGCAAAGTTCTAGCATGTACATCTTCGAGTAAAACATCCACAACTTCCATGCCTGAGACTCGAGTTTCCTGACCTTTGGCAACAGCACAGCAACATCTTTCTTCCTCCTGAGCCACAGGCCAAGTGAGCTGGCTTGAGCTGGTTGTTAGTTACAGCGGCTTGGTTACCAGTGTTCCATATTCTGTTCCATTGTGAGGGAGGCAGGGTCACCCTTCAGGGCCCAATGACCAAAGATCCTTGCTCACAGAAGACCTCACCAAAGACATACTGGAGGCTGAATCTCTCCTCCAATCTCACAATATACATGTGGATGTAGTAAACAGCACACCTTATTTGTCCATTCCCAATGTCTTCCACTAGGCCCAACTACCAGTCTGGTCTCAGGCTCAAGGAGCCTTTCTTAGGTAAGATCCAAACTTAAGGGTCAATATTGCCTTCATCCTTTACAAAACATTTGCTTCACAGTGCCTTCTCTGCCTGCATTTTCCCCTTGTCAAATTTTTTTTTGTTTTTGCTAGTCTTGGGACTTGACCTCAGAGTGTGAACATTGTTCTTGGGCTATCTTTAGGCTTTAGCTGTCCCACCGAGCCACAGCACCACTTGCAGCGTTTTCTATGTATGTGGTAATGAGGAATGTAACCTGAGTCTTTTTGCGTGGTAGCCAAGGACTCTACCACTAGGTCAAACACACAGGGCATCTTGCACATATTTTTGACCTCAATCTACTAGGATATTATTAGGTTTCTGTATCCTAAACAATTTTTTCCTGATGATTAGCTTTGCTGTCATGTGTAAAAAATGCAAGAGGGAAAAACACAGAAGAATTAGTGAAATTTAAAAAAAAGCATTACACACATAGGTAAGTGTTCATTCTTTGTAGGAGAAAGGATATTTTGATATGATGATGATGATGATTTTATAATTACTGTCACGGTTGAGAGTTTGGCATAGTGGTAGAGTGCTTGCCTAGCATCCATGAAGATCTGGGTTTGATTGCTCAGTTTCACATAGATAGAAAATCTAGATGTGGCACTGTGGCTCAAGTGGCAGAGGGCTGGACTTGACAAAACCCGAGGACAGTGCTCAGACCCTGAATACCAGCCCCAAGACTGGCAGAAAGATAAAAGAAAATGAAAATGCTTTTTAAGAGCTAATTCACTCACAGCATTGGCTTCTGAAATCTTCGCTTCTGCATCTTGTGAAATACCCCTTTCCTACAATGTAGACAAGAAAAACAGATCCATCCCATGGTCCACTGTGCGGCCACTGGTTGGGCTAAGAGCTAGTCGTGCAGCAACACATAAGTTTTATTCTAATAATTTCCAAAGTTAGTACTCAAGTATGCTACCTAGTTACCAACTTAGGTCAGTTATCCTTATGCTATACCTTCTCTTCCTTACTACAATATTCTTAAACTCCTACGTTAATCCTCTTGTACATCCCCTGACCACTATCATTCTTTTTTTCTATCTCTGGACCTCTGCTCGTCTTTCAACCCTTATATTGCACGGATCTAAAGTTGATGGCTGTTTAGCAATATTGTATATGTAGGTGGTTCATTATTCTCTAGGCTCAGAGGGACTTAAAGACAATAGAGATTGGATTGAGAGGCTTATTGTTTTGGGTATAAATCGCTTATCAGTGGTTGTATTAGACTGGTCTGTAAGTGCACAAAAATAAAGAGTGATAAAACCCATCAAAACTTGTGAACATCTAGTGTCTGCCAGCTACAGAGGTCTAGGTTGGTTATATCTGAAAAACTATAATCGTATTTAGTAGTAATCTTGCTCCCATTTTCAAATGGGCAGAACAAGAAACTCAAGAAAAATGTCAAATCAAGAAACAACATCCCCCACCCAATGTAAACAGACAATGGAACAGTCACTGGCACACCTAGAGGAGAGTATTCCAAGTGCTACACAAATGCAATTGATAAACATCATTAATGGAAAATGTGAAAATATAAAGAAAGAGATAATGGAGGAAGCCATAGCTGAACAAGAGGAAAGCATAAACAAGGTGATAATGAAAAAGAAGTAGCCATAAATGAGGCCTTAATAAACGTTTTTCAAAGAATGATGGATGAATTCATAGAATCCACAAATAAAAACCTGACCAAACTCCAGCAAATGTCCACAGAAAATAAAGCTACTGAGCTAACCACTCGAAAGGAAACCAAGGAGATAAAGAAATCCATACATGATCTAAAACAAGAGATGCAAGGCATCAAAAGTGAGCAATTAGAAGCAAGGGCGATGAAAAATGAAGTAGATAGCTTTGATAGCAGGTTAGACAATGCAGAGGAGAAAATTTCTGGGGCTGAAGATAATTTAGTTATTATAGAGAAAGAATAGAAAATGAGACAATCCAAATCTAGGAAAATCGAGAGAGCGCTTCAGGAGGTCCAAGATACAATTACGTAGCCTAATTTAAGGCTAGCTGGTACTGAGGAGGGCGTGGAGAAAGAGGTCAATGGTATTGGAAATATACTTCAGGGAATCATCAAAGAGAATTTCCCAAATATCCAGAAGGGCAGGCCCATCCAGATACGAGAAGCTTTTAGAACCCCAAACAGACCTGACCAGAAAAGAACATCCCACCGCCACATTGTGATCCGAACTGGATCAATAGAAACGAAAGAAAAGATCCTAAAGGCAGCAGGGAAAAGGGATCAGTAACCTATAAAGGCAAACCAATCAGAATAACCCCAGATTTCTCAGCAGAGACCATGCAAGCACGAAGTGACTGGAAGCATATATGTCATGCCCTTAAATCAAATAACTACCAACCAAGAACACTGTAGCCAGCTAACCTCTCATTCATAACTGAGGGAACAATAAAAACATTCCATTCCAGGGAAAAGCTGCAACAATATGTCGAAACAAAACCAACACTAGAGAGAATTCTCAAAGATGCTCTATACATAGAAAACCAAAATAAATGCAATATAGGGAAAGAAATGGCACCTAAACAGCATACCATCTAAGGACCACAAGAACTGTCAAGACACAGGCCCTACTAAAAGCTTTTAAAAATGGTAGGAACTAATAAATATCTCTCAATCCTAACTCTCAATATCAATGGACTTAACTCTCCAATTCAACGGCATAGGCTGTCTAGTTGGATCAAAAAGGAAGAGCCATCGTTCTGCTGTCTTCAAGAGACACATCTTACCCAAAAACAATCATCTTTTGAAAGTGAGAGGTTGGAATAAACTCTATCAAGCTAACTGCCCCCATAAACAGGCTGGAGTTGCCATCCTCATATCAGATACAATAGACTTCAAACTAAAATTAGTAAGAAAAGACAAAGAAGGTGACTACATTCTACTAAAGGGATCTTTCCCCCAGGAAGACATAACGATCCTAAATATTTACACACCCTTTTGAAGATTCTCAAAAGATTGAAGATTCTGCCAGTGTACGTTAGATTCCGTCATTGATATTAAATAATGCAATGAGTGGATTTATATTTGAAATATCACTGTTGACAAAATCTAACACACATTTGCTTAGTATTTGCTTTTGATTTCCCAAGAAGTTCAGTACAAGCTAACATGTGTGGCATATATCGACTGGGAGAAATGATTCAGAATATGTGATTCATTTGAACAGGAGTCAGTGAAAAGATACAGAAGTAGGATACCCATATTGTGATAATTTGTATCTTTTGCATATTTTGTGTTTGTTATTAATTCCATTTGTAGTGTCATTTCTAGGTAAAAACTTTTCAAATGTTTCCAAACAATTTGTTATTTCAACAGCAAAAAAAGACATTTATATGCCTGATAAAATTCACAGAATCCAAATTTTTCCATATTATTTTTTATTTTTTGTTTTTTTTTGGTGGGTCATGGATCTTGAACTCACCCTGGGCACTATCCCTGAGCTCTTCAGCTCCAGGCTACCACCTTACCCTGGAGCCCAGCCCCACTTCCCATTTTCTAAAGGTAAATTGGAGATAAGAGTCTCATGTCTTTTTGTGCCAGGATGGCTTTAAACCTTGATCCTCAGATCTCAGCCTCCTGAGTAGCTAGGATTATAGAAGTAAGCCACCACCCCATCATGCTCAGCTTTCTGTTTTTCTTTTAAACAAGCCCTTTGGCTGGAACTCGGTCTGAGCACTGTTCTTCAGCTTTCCTCAAGCCTAGTAATCTTCTACTTGAGCCACAGCACTACTTCTGGTTTTTTCTGTGTATGTGGTACTGCGGAATTGAACCTTCGTCTTCATACAAGCACTCTACAACTATGCCAAACTCCCAGCCCCTCCACATTAGTTTTTATGATAGATCTTTCCATGCATCTAGGATGGCTAGAAATCCTTCTTGAGTTTCCCAACATCAGGGAGTATAGGTGTGTCCCATCCTGTGTGGCTACATAACCATTGTTTAGGGTACAGTTCTCTCTTCATTCTACCCATCTAGAGCAATTTTCATCTTCCATGTATAATCATTAAACATTCAGCTCCCGTTCCTCTCTACTCCATTCTCTGGAACCATCGTGCTTTTTGGCTCTAAGGGTTTGTTGATCCTTGGAAGCTCTGGAAGGGAAAACATACCATAGCTCTTCCTTTATGACTGCTGTATTTTTAGTTTACTGTAATCAAGATTCATCTGTAAAATATAGTAAAATGTTCTTCCTTTTCAATGCATTGTTTTGCATATTTCTATCTTTTGATTATTATTAATAGTTGTGAATGGATTCTCCACATATTTGTTCTAGTCTCTGCTTTCTCTTCCGTTAGGTACAAATCTAGAAATAGAAGTGTTGGACCATATTTCTATGTAATTCTATATTTAGTACTTTTTTAGCACTCTCCACGCAATTTTTGATTGTTTTATATTCCTTGCAGAACTATTCCAAAGTTCTACTTCTTCTCACTACCTTCCCAGTAATAGTTAGACATTGAAAGTTGTTTTTTTGTATGCGTGTGTGTGTGTGTGTTTGTGTGTGTTTATGTGGATCTTTTTGTTTAAAACTATATTTATATTAACATATTTAAATTAATGATTTCATTGTAATTTTAATTTTTCTCATGACCGTTAATATTGAAATTCTTTCTACATTTTGAACTGCTATTTCTATATATTCTTTTTAGAAAATCCTCTCCAATCTCCAATTTTTTCCCTTTTTTGTGGGGTAATGGGGAAAGTCATGGGGCTTAGACCTTGGGCCGTGAGCTCTTTAGTTTAAGGCTATTGTCCTACCCTGAGTATTACCCCTCAGTTCTTCTGCTCACAGCTCCCTACCCCTCTTCCCATTATATACAGAACAAAGGTCATCCTCAGTCTTTTTGAAAAAGTAAAACATACAGTAAATTTGTAGTATAAAACAGCAAGAAATAAATTTCTTGCCAGGGGACGTGACTTCTACCTGTAATCCTAGCTACTCAGATATCAGGCTGATATCTAAAGATTTGGTTCAAAGCCAGCCTGGGCATTAGAAAGTCTATGAGACTCTCATCTACAGTTAACCACTAGAATATGGGAAATGGCACTGTGGCTTCATAGGTAGGGTGATAGCCTTGAGTTGAAGAGCTCAAGAACAGTGCCCAGGCCCAGAGTTCAAGCCTTACAAATCCCCCAGCCAAAAAAAAGAAAAAAAAGTTTCTTCCCCAAGTGACTATTATGCCAGACATAGAATATTAACATTCTGGGTGTACTTCACAGTATTATTACTTGATACCCTAAGATTTTGCAATATTCCCACAGTACCAGCATATGTCATCATATAATGTAGTTCTTTTTCAATGGAATAATTCCTTTTATAACCTAAATCTACTCCCCCGACTTATTTTTGTCGATACCACAATTGCTCTACCATGATATGCCACAAGCCATTAAACATTTTATGGTGGGTAATTGGAAAGGAGTCTCATGGAATTTTGTGCCAGGCTGGCTTTGAACCATGGTCCTCAGATCTCAGTCTCCTGAGTAGCTAGGATGACAGGCGTGAGCCACCAACACCTGGCTTGCCTTTTTATTTTTTTGTGGGTCTCGACTTGAACTCTGGGCCTAGGCACCATCCCTAAGCTTTTCAGGTCAATATTTCATGTAAGTCTAAACATTTAAGTAAAGGAATAAAATTCCAACAAAAAAAGAATAAAATTCCAGACATGATGTGTTTATAACTCAGTGCTAATTACTTGATGAAAATGTGCCATTCCAGAAGCTGGTGTCATTTGATGATGTAGCTGTGGATTTCAGCTGGGAGGAGTGGCAGCATCTGGACAATGCTCAGAGGACCCTGTACAGAGATGTAATGCTGGAGACCTAGAGCAACCTGGTGTCCTTAGGTGAGCAAAAGTCAAATTCACTTGCAAGGCCAAGTGCCTTGTAATTTTGCAGATACATGAATGTTTATCAAACTTTCAATACTATTTAAATGAAAGATTCCAGGCCCTGAGAAGTATCATTACTTTCTAAAGAAAACCTAAGGTAATTTTGTACTCATTCTTCAGGATACCTTCAGAATACTTTGACAACAGTTCTAAATTATGTTTCCTCTAATGGAGACGACATTCCAAACTTACACAGTAATTGTAAGTGGATAAACAATCCAGAATATAATATATATCATTATTGGAAATAGGATCTACAAATCACTAAACAGTGAGTTTATAATGGAAACCTGGCACTAGGTGCAGTGTTTCATGCCTGTAATCTTAAAATATTCAGGAAGAAGAAATCTAAGAATTCTAATTTGAAGCCAGCAAGGGCATAAAAATTGCCATGAAACTCTATAACTCCAAGTAACCCCTCAAAAATGTTAGTGGAGTGTCAAGAGTTTGACTTTGTGGTTGAGTGCTTGCCTAGCATGCATGAAGACCTATGCATGTAAGTGGAGCTGGGACTCAAACTGGTATTTTTCTAGCCTTGAGCAAGACAGCTAAGTTTATGCCACACAAAATGAATCCAGAGCTGGGGAAAAGTCAACCATGGAGCCAGTGAGAAATGAGAAAAAGATTTAATAGATAACTTGTGAGTAGGATGTCTGCGAACTTAAAGCAATGATGACACAGCATAAGCAATAATTCTCTACTGTTTCTAATTTACAGGGCCCTGTGTTCCCAAACCTGTATTAATTGACAAGCTAGAGCACTGTGCAGAACTCTGGATAGGGAATTCCTCTAACAAGAATATCACAGGTGAGTGAATGCATCTTCATATTGATGTTGGAGCCTGAGCCCCATTGGTAAGTTCATGTTGTGATGTACTGAGCAATAATATTCTTAGTTACCCTAAATTCTGTGTGGAACCTATGGAGTTCTTTGTGAATGAATCAAGAATCATTTTCTTTTCCCAATCCTATGCTTGGTCTCAGGGCCTGAGCATGGTCCTTGGGTTTTCTCAAGGCTAGCTCTCTACTTCTTGAGTTATAGCACCACTTCTCCCTTTTTCTTTGTATGTAGTACCAAGGAACTGAACCAGGTCTTTGAGCATGCTAGCCCAAAACCCCGGCACCAAGAATCATAGGGTGATATAATGAATTCTATGTGGCAGTAGAGTTAAAGTTAGATTTCTCTGTAGAAATCAATGTGAAACAAAATAAAATGAGAAAGCCATGAGCCCGTGGCTCATGCCTGTAATCCTAGCTACTTAGGACGCTGAGATCTGAGGATCAAGGTTCAAAGACTGACCTATTACAAAAACACCTTAGAATCTTCTCTCCAATGAACCAATAGAAAATGAGAAGCGGGGTGGAGGCTAAAGACATAGGGCAGTAGCCTTGAGCTGAAGAGCTCAGGAAGAACAGCCAGGTCTAGAATTCAAGTCCCATGACTGCAAAACAAGAAAGAAAGAAAGAAAGAAAGAAACAAAGAAAGAAAGAAACAAAGAAAGAAAGAAACAAAGAAAGAAGAAAGAGGGATGAAAGAGGGAAGGAAGGAAAGGAAGAAAGAAAGAAAGAAAGAAAGAAAGAAAGAAAGAAAGAAAGAAAGGAAGAAAGAAAGAAAGAAAGATAATTCATTTCTTTAAAACTAAGACTATAAATGATTGAGCAAACAAGGAATATGTCCGGGCATTATTCTCTGATAAGGATAATGTCTTTTTGCTGGTAGGAAGAGACTGGTATTCAGAACTAGACCTTTCCCCCAGAAATTGAGCCTAGTGGTAGAGTGCTTGCCTAGCATGCACAAAGACACAGATTTGATTCCTTATTACCACATACATAGAAAAAGCCACAAGTAATGACTTCATTGGTAGGGTTCTAGTCTGGAGAAAACCCAAGGACAGTAGTTAGGTCCTACGTTCAAACCCAGGAATGGAAGGAAAAAAACAACAACAAAGTTTCAATCAACATAAGAAAATTAACTAGACAATGAGCTGGAGATTTTCTGGTCTTCCATGGTTCTGAGGGACAGGAGTGTTAGAAAAGGAATTTTTATAAGACTTCAAATGGAAAGAAACAAATTTCAAAATTCCCACAAATACCTAAATTGAGACTTTAATGAGAAGTTGTAACTGAAGGGATATAGGTGTAGGTCCTTACTCTCAAGAATCGTTCTTGCTTGGAACAAAGGCAAACAGATATATAAACCAAACTTGTGGACGCTGAATCTAGAAAAAATTCGTGTTCCTCACTTAATGGTTAAAAAGCAAACAGCACTGAAACTGGGTAAGGTAATCCTATCTGCTACTCAGGACCTGAGACTCTTATCTGTAGTTAACTCTAGAAAACAGGAAGTGGGGCTCTAGCTCAAGGATAGGGGTTATAGTCTTCTGCTGAAGTGTTCAGGGACAGGGCCGAGGCCTATGAACTACAAAAAAAAAAAGAAAAGAAAAGAAAAGAAGGTTTTAAAAAGATGCAAAACAGCACAATATTTAGATTATTTCACAAAAATAAGACAAAGGCAGCTATTCCTCAATGTATAAACAAAACAGTATTTGAAAAAAAAACACCTGCAGGTATATTATAGGTAGTACTCAGCTTAAAACTGTAGCAATGCATAGTTGGGTAATTTCAATAAATATTTCCTGTGATATAAAAAGAGAATAAAACACAGAAAAATATTATTGGTCATTGTAAAATATCATTTTCTTAATATGTTAGGGAGAAAAGCATATATTTCTCATAAATCAATTTCCACATTTATATTTTAAAATATCTAACACTTAGGATGGGAAAGTAAAGTCATTACCTTTACAGTAAGGAACATTTGTATCTCATGTATGTTTGTGTCATTTTTTCTATGACTCATTTTAGATGTCCAGGTAATGGAAAATGTGTTCAAGACCTGCCAGGAAAGTCCACATGAATGTCTTTGTGAAGTAGCAGTTGCAAGTATTATCGAAGTGGAGGAAAACGTGAGATTAGCAACAACTTTAAATTTGAGCTCTACACATAATCCAGAGCTGATTAGTAATAACGGTAACAACTTAGGGGTGAGGACTGAGGAGTTCATTAAGTGTCAGAACATGCTTCTGTCTCCTAAGCCTGATG
This sequence comes from Megascapheus bottae, assembly GCF_031878675.1. Taxonomy (NCBI): domain Eukaryota; kingdom Metazoa; phylum Chordata; class Mammalia; order Rodentia; family Geomyidae; genus Megascapheus; species Megascapheus bottae. The sequence goes on along the minus strand of NW_028327641.1, from coordinate 340,850 downwards.
AGATGCATGCTGCATATAGATCTCGTATGTCTCCTGTTCTTAAAAAATCCATCGGATATTCAGAGCATTTTATTCATGATTGTGACAGTCCAAAAGATCTGCAGTATCATAATTCTGTTCTCCCTACCCAAGAAATTCTTCGGGGAGGGAGGAAAACTGCTAAATGTACTGTGTGATGAAAAATATTGTACTTAACACCGACCATCACTACACATCCGAAAATGTACACAGGAGAGACTCCTCATACATGAAGTGAATGTGAGAAATCTTTCAGTAATGAAATACGCCTTACAATACCTCAGAGCAAATATCCTGAGATATGTGATGCATACATCAAGTGTGAAAATTAATTTCTGAGAAGTCAGACCTGACGCTCCAACCTCGACCTCCAAGAGAAGACAAACCTTATGAATATGAGGAACGTAATAAAATTTCTGCCCAGAATTCAGCTCTCAGCACACATCAGAGATCTCACACAGAAGAGAAATCTTATGAATGGGATAAATGTGGGAAGACTTTTAGACTGAAATCATACCTCACTTTGCACCAGAGAAGACACACAGAAGAGAAACCTTATGAATGTAACAAATGTGAAAAGTCTTTCACCCAGAAGATACACCTTCGAGTTCATCAAATAACACACACAGGAGAGAAATCTTATAAGTGTAATGAATGTGGAAAGTCTTTCCAAGGGAAAGGAAAACTTCGTGTTCATCAGAGAATACACACAGGAGTGAAACCTTATGAATGTAACCAATGTGAAAAGTCTTTCAGACATAAATCTTCCCTCAAATTGCATCAAAGAACACACACAGGAGAGAAACTTTATGTGTGCAACAAATGTGGAAAGACCTTCAAGTGGAAGTCATATCTTGATCGGCATAATAGAACACACACAGGAGAGAAAACTTATGCATGTAGTGAATGCGGAAAGTCTTCCAAATGGAAGGTAAAACTCCGTGTTCATCAGAGAATATACTCAGGAGAAACACCTTATGAGTGTAACGTATGTGGAGAGTCCTTCATACAGAAGCCAAACCTCAACATGCATAAGACAATTCAAACAGGAGAAAAACCTTATGAATGTAACCGATGTGGAATGTCTTTCAAATGGAAGTCTTCCCTCAAATTGCATCAGAGAACACACACAGGAGAGAAACTGTACGAGTGCATCAAATGTGGTAAGACCTTCAGATGGAAGTCACATTACAGGAGGCATAACAGAATTCACACATATTAGAATCCTTAGGAATACAACCAAAGTTGAAAGTCTTTCGTGCAGTATTCACCCTTCAGGAAGCGTAAGAGAGTTCACACATATGAGAAGCCTTAGCAATGTAATAAATAGGAAAGACTTTTTAGTCTGTGGAAGAAAACTCAGCTTGTGTCACAGAACCAACACAAGATAAAACCCTTAATGAATGTAGCAAATGTTCAGTCTTTTCTCCAGAAGGCACAAGTCAAGATTTATCACTAAACACCCACAGGATAGAATCCGATGAATAAAATGAAAGGGAAATTTTTTTGAAGAACTCATAGTTGAGTTTGCATGATACCACACAGGCACAGGATAAAAATCGTTTGAATATAAGAATATGAAAAATCCATCATGAACGCATGACTAAGTATAAAATGCACATAGGAGAGAAAAACCTTATGAATATTACAAATGTGGAAAGTGTTTGACCTGGAAGGCATACTTCTGTGTTCATCACAAACCTGATTCCCATAGAAGAAAAGAAAACTAATGAATAGAACAAATGTGCAATGACTTTTAATCAGAAGTCAGTCTTCAGTACATTTCAGAACATACACAATAGAGAAATTCTGAGTAATGAAAAACATTTAGCTATATATAGAATCTCTGTATATGGGAGCATTAGGGTAAGCTTCTAAAGAAAGTCAACCTTCAGCAAGCATTAAGAGCACTCACAGAAGAAATAATAGCCTGTAGGAAAACCTTTGTCAGAAACCTCTAAAAGCTGACTGTGTGGCTTAGTGGTAGAGTGCTAACCTATCAAGGATGAAGGCCTGGGTTAGATTCCTCAATACTACGTGAAAAGAGCAAGCCAGAAGCAGCACTGTGGTTCAAATGGTAGAGTGCTAAACTTGAGCAAATGTGGCTATCTCTGTTTAGGAAAGGTAGAAAATATGTAAATATGTAAATATCTTTAAAAAAAACTTGATGAAATATAGAGAGGCATAAGCTCTTGAGGGAATCTGAAATGACAAGATTATTCACAGGCACGTTTATCCTTATGGATTCCTCAGCAAGTTTTAATTTTTTTCATTATTTTCTTTCTTTTTTTGAACCAGTGCTAAGGATTTCTCTCAGGGACCAGGTGCTGCCAATTACTAATTTTCTCATGGCTGGTACAAGAGGAACTGAGCCACAGTTCCACTTTTGCCTTATTTATTCGTGCTTAACTGAAGATAAAGTTTTCTATCAGTGACTTTCTTTCAGGGGCTGGATTCTAACGAGGATCCCCAGACCTCAGCCTTCTCTATAGCTACAATTAACAATATGAGAACCCAGCACTGGGTTCCAATGCACAGGGCAAGAAATTGAGTGAATCTCTCAACTCCAATTAGCTATAATAAGCTAAAAGTGAAAGACCAATACCTTTGAGGAAAAGATGCTGAGGGTTATCACACAGGCCCTATGAGTAAGCCCTAAACCCTGTACACATGTGTGCATGCACACATTGGCAGATACACACACACATGCACACACACAATATCTCAGGCAATATTGTATTTTGAATTAATATCCAAAGATTGGACAACAGGATAGCAAGTAATAAAATCTGTTTTTCTTGTCTACATTGAGGGAAAGGGATAAGTCACAAGATGCAGAAGCGAAGAATTCAGAGGCAAATGCTGTGAGTGAATAACTTGTAAAAAGCACATTTCTTTTCTTTTCTTTTCTTTTGTTTTTTCTGCCATTCCTGGGGCTTGAACTCAGGGCCTGAGCACTGCTCTTGGCTTTTCCCAAGTCTAGCCCTCTGCCACTTGAGCCACATTGCCATATGGATTTTTATATCTGTGTGATATTAAGGACTCAAACCTAGATCTTCATGGATGCTAGGCAAGCACTCTACCACTGGGCCAAACTCTAAACCCCGATAAAGTATTTATAAATAGTCATCATCATCATATCAAAATATCCTTTCTCCTACAAAGAATGAACACTTATCTATGTCTCTAAGACTTTTTTTATGTCACCAATGCTTCTGTGATTTTCCCACTTGCATTTTTACAGATGACAGCACAGATATTCATCAGGAAGAAAAATAGATTAGGATACAGAAACCTAACAACATCCTAGTAGATTGAAGTGAAAAATATGTGCAAGATGTCCTGGGTGTTTCATCTATTTGTAGAGTGCTTGGCTACCACACAAAAAGACTCCGGTTTGATTCTGCATTACCATATACATAGAAAACGCTGGAAGTGGTGCTGTGGCTTGGTGGGACAGCTATAGCCTAAAGAAAGCCTAAGAACAATGGTCAGGCTCTGAGGTCAAGTCCCAGGACTAGCAAAATAAAATGTGCAAGAGGCAAAATGCAAACTGAGAAGGCACTGTGAAGCAAAATGTCTTGTGAAGGGTAAGGGGAATAGTGACAGTTAAGTTTGGATCTTTCCTAAGAAAGGCTCCTTGAGCCTGAGACCAGGCTAGCACTTATGCCTAGTTAATGACTTGGGATTTGAACAAAAAGGTGTGCTGTTTACTACATCCATATGTGAGGTGGGAAGGGAGATTCAGCCTCCAGGATGTCTTTGGCTCGGATCTCAGGCATCAGAGATATGGATGTCTCACTTGAAGAAGTAGATGCTGGATCAGTGCTAAGCCAAAATTCCAGTATATCAGGCATTTCTCTAGGAAGAAAGCCAGGAAACTCCAGGGCAACTCAGATGAGGTATATTGAGAGGAAACCTACTTGAACCCATCATCCTGCCCACACACTACAACCTTCTTGTGTGCTTTCAAGTGACTATACTGAGATTAGAGTGTGTCATTTCCAATCTACTCTATTCCAATTCCTCAGTGTGAAGTGTGGTCCCATTCCTACGTTTGAAATATCCACTGTTTTGCCAACATAGTGTGACGGTAAGTCAGCTCAGACTCTGAATGAGCCTTGTAACATATGGATCCTGGAGGAAGGCCTGTTGGAGATTCTGCTGACAAAGCTGATCCCTGCCTACCAGAAAGGTGATCTCTTTTATGTGGGAAACTTCCTGCACAATTTCAAATAGTGGAGGACAATGTAGTAGTTGCTGGAAATTCTCTTGAAAAAGTGAGTGTTCCCCCTCCAAACCCAGGTTTGCTCACCCTTCCTGGCCAAGTCTTGGAATACTTGGCTCCTCTCTGAGCCTGTTTGGTTCACTGCGGTGTTCACAGGGGATCTAAGCATGATACAAGTGCACAAACTACTTTATTATGACTGGGACACCATGCCATTTCATTTCCCTCACAAGCTACTGGAGTCTCAACAGTGTGCTTACTGAGAAGTTGGATTTCAGGCATGAGTAAGTGGCTCCCAACTGCTGCCCTCACCTAGGTGACATCCTAGGAAATCCCATTTCCCAGTAAGAAATGAGGTGTCAGTACTAATGGCGGAGGCCTGTGAAATACTGGAGTCAGAGGAAAAGCTGGGGGCTGAATCACTTTTGAGCCATCAGGGAGGGATTGTGATAGCTTTGCCTGTTAGAACCTGAAAGCCTTTACATTTTCGTGTGTGGTCCAGTGCTGCCACTTGAACCTGAACCCAGGTCTGAATGAGATCCCTTTGGTGTTCAAAAATTAGCACTGTACCATTTGAGTCATAGGTCAAGTTCTGGCTTTTTGCTGCCTAATTGAAGACAAGTGCCTTTAGACTTTTACTGACTACACTGGCTTTCCACTGTGATCTTCAGAGCTCAGCCTGCTGGGTGGCTAAGATTAGAGGAATGAGCATTTAGTTCTTTATTTGGAGCGTTCACTTATTGATTTATTTAGAGCATTTACTTAGTCAGTTTAAGGTGAGTTTACTTTGGACAGATGCATAGAGGCCTCTCTCAGAAGCTTCTGGAAGTGGGGTGTAAAAGTCATCCTGTTCTCGAGTGTCTCTTACACCCCTCCCAGCACATAAGTGCACATCTCTGCAGGACAGCCACAGCATTAGAGTCCTGCAAGAAAGGGGCTTTGGTAGAAGGCTCAGGATGGAGAGAGAAGGCTCTCACTTTCCTTGTACCGAATGTGCCCACAGCATCATGTGTTCCATCTATACGATGTGAATGGACTTCTACCCCAGTGATTTCTACGAGTTCAAGAACTGCCACACCCTGACACAACTCAAGCTCTATATGAGGCTCCAAATGCCGGCTTTGGACCTGCTCTTCTAGACACATACTTTTTGACCAGCTGGAGGAATGTGCGACCAGTAAGACCAAGAAAAAGTAGAAGTCCTGGTGTGGGTGCCTCAGAGCCTGTGAGTAGGAAGCCCATGTGGTCTAGATATTGGTTGGCCCTTACTTCTACAGAGCTTGGCAAAATGCCCTTTATGGGTGGTGTCAGCCAGGTAATGTCTGTCCTCTGAAAGGACTCGGGAATAAGCACTCATTAGAAAGACCCTTCACCTCCTCAGTGTTCAGTCCAAACTCCAGTTCTACAGGTTCCTCCATTAGATCCTCATGGAAGTTGAGTGACACTTCAACTTGCAGAGTCCACTCTGTCCACTCTGTACCTATTTCCATTCTTAGGTTTGGGTCATCGTGGAAGAGCTTATCCTGAACTCCGGATGAAAAACCCATCAATGGAGCTGGTGACTGATGGAGACTGAGAATCATCACTGCACTCCAGAAAGCATGGGCCTTCTGTAGAAATTACCAAACAGGATTAGAGTCCTGTGGATATACCTTTTGGTCTGAACCCCATGTGTGACACAGTTGAACCTGCAGATACTATGGAGGAAGAAAAAGAGCAGCCAGATTTCCTTCCGTTTCCTTTCACACTCCACCCAGAATCAGTCCTTCTGAGTCAGAGTAACATTCCACTTATTGTGCAAGCTGAAGGGGCACACGCTTGGCTCATGGAAAATGTCCCCATGGGAAGCAGCAAGTGTACTCTCAATACTGGATTCATTGGAGGAAAATGAATCCATCCTCACAGAATATCCAGACCCATCCATCTCACTAAAAGAGACTCAATCTCCATTCGACAAACCAGAATCCATCCCCCTCTTAACTCAGGAAGGACATTCTGTTTCTCATGAGGAAGGAGACCCTTCTGAGGACTCTGAAGTAGAATTACTGTCTGAAGGCAAATTGGAGGCCAGTCTGGATTTAGAGCTTCCCTGTCCCCTTCCTAAAAAGACATCTCTTTATCTTGCTCTCATGATTCTTGTCAAGTATTCATTGTATTTACTTTGCTAACTATTAAACTCTCATTGTTAACATTATGGTGTGCAGTTCTTCAGTCCTTATTATACTGTGTTTTATTTTCCACTTAGAATGTGAGACCTCAGACACCTAGGTCCTGGGTGGGCCAAAAACCAGACAGGTCTGGTCCCATAGAAGACAACCTTACTGGATATACAGGGAACTATGAAATGCATGGAATCACCAGGAATCCAGGCCAGGCCTCCATGGAAAGACAAGTCAGCTACCAAAGCTTAAGGACAGAGCAGATGCCTGGAAATGTGTTTTGTCAATCGGGAGAAGTGCCAGAGTAACTGTAATATTATGGGGGACTCTGTTCTGTGAGTTCAAGTCTGTTTATATATCCATTGTGCTTTGTACAAATATTTAAGAAAATTAAAACTCCACAATAGCATCAAAAATCTACTTTGGCTTTAAATGTGGCCTAGTTGTAGAGTGCTCGTCTAGTATACAAGAAGACCTTGATTCAATTCCTCGGCACTGCATACACAGAAAAAGCAGATGGGGCACTGTGGCTCAGGTGTCACAGTGCCACCCTTGAACAAATTTGGCCAAGGACAGTTCCTGGTCCCTCAGTTCAAGCCCCAGGACTAGCCAAACAAGAAATCATACCATTTTCCACACATTTGGAAATAAATCTGTTTTATCTAACCCTACTTCTTTTTTGCCAGTCCAGGGTGTGTGCCACCAAGCCAAACTACTGGCCCCCAACCTTACTATTTTGAATCATTTAATTTTGTTACATAATCATATTTCATGCTGTCTGTATTAATACCATAAACAATATGCTTAGTGTAATAATGTTAAAGGTCAAACATAAGAAATTAATAACTAAAATTCCTTTTTTATTAGTTTTATAGCATTACTACAATTTTATGAGAAAAATTAGCTAGAATGTTTATTTTAGAGTTCAAGTAATCCATTTTGATAAATATTTCAACCTACATCATTAATTTGAACACATTTTAAACTATTTCTTTCAAGAATGAAAATACATATATATTTGTTGTAAATGAAATTTATGACTTGGGGGGAAGGGAAAGAGAAAATGGGGTAGGGGGTAACAGTGTTTACAAGAAATGTACTCATTACATATGTAACAGCAATCTCTTTGTATATCACCTTGACAGCAAATTTTTTGAAAAGTACAATAAGTTTAAATGTCTACTTTGGGCAGAATTTTTTTTTGCCAGTACTGGGCTTAGACTCAGGACCTGAGCACGATCCTTGTTTTGTTTTTGTTTATTCTTAAGGCGCAAGTTCTATCACATGTGCCACAGCACCACTTGTATCTTTTTTTATCTATGTTGTGCTGAGGAATTGAACTTGGGTCTTCATTCATGCTCGGCAAGAACTCTTCCACTAGGCTTAACTTATGGCCCCAGTGGGAAGGAAGTTTTCCATAAAATATGTAGGAAATATGTCCACTAAGGAAAAGCCATCAAAAATAGAAGAAAAATTATATACTTAGATAACGACATGCCAGTATTATGGCAGATCTCTGTAATTCTAGCTTCAAGAGTGGCCTATTTGGACCGGGAGTTGGCTGGCTGAAGTAAAGTGCTATCCTTGAGCAAGCTCTAGGACAGTGCTCTGGCCATGAGTTGAAGCCATAGGACATGCAAAAAATAATAATCTAATGCCCGTGACTGGTGTCTAACCCTGGTAATCCTAGCTACCTTGGAGGATCGAGGTTCAAAGACGGACCAGGCATAAAAATCTGTGAGATTCTTATTTCCAAATAATCCAGAAAATTCAAAATGACAATGTGCCTCAAGTGGTAGAGCTCTTGCCTTGAGCTGAAGAGCTTAAGGTAAACATCCAGGCCCAGAGTTCAAGCCCCATGAGTGAAAAAAAGAAAAAGAAAAAGAAAGCCCTTATCTAAGGCTGGAGTGCACACTAGTGGTAGTTTGCTTGCCTAGTATGCACAAAGCCCTGTGTTCAATTACTCTGTACCACTTACACCAAAAAAAGCTGGAAATGATCTCAGAAGGTTGGGTTCTGGGGATCACAGTTCAAAGCCAGGCCAGACACTAAAGTCCATGAAACTGTTACTTCCACTTAAGCACCAGAAAACCAGAAGTGACACTCTGGCTCAAGATGTTTAAGGTTGTAACCTTGAGCTGAAGAGCCCAGGGACACTGCCCAGGTGCACAATTAAAATCTTACAACCAAAAGAGAGAGAGAGAGAGAGAGACAGAGAGAGAGAGAGAGAGAGAGAGAGAGAGAGAGACAGAGAGAGAGAGAGAGAGAGAGAGACAGAGAGAGACACAGAGAGAGACACAGAGACAGAGACAGAGAGAGACACAGACACAGAGACAGAGAGACAGAGAGACAGAGAGACAGAGAGAGACAGACAGGCAGACAGACAGAGACAGAGAGACAGAGACAGAGACATCAAACAGTCAGGCACTGCTGGCTGAAGCGTGTAATTCTAGCTTCTGTGGAGGCTGAGATTGGAGGATCTTGGTTCAAAGCCCAAAGCCAGCCTGGACACATATGTTTATGAGGCTTACATCACCAATTAACTACCAGAAACCAAAAATGGAGCTGTAGAGGAAGAGCGCTAGCCTTGAGCTGAAGAGCTCAGGGACAGTGTCCAGGCCCAAAGTCCAAGCACCATGACGAATCAATAATAAAAAAAGAAGATAGCTAATAGTAATGATGAATAATTTTGTGCTGGGAGTTTGGCCTAGTGGTAGAGTGCTTGCCTAGCATGCACGAAGACCTGGGTTCAATTCCTCAATACCACATACATAGAAAAATGCTGGAAGTGGTGCTGAGGCTGAAGTGGTAGAGCCCTAGCCTTGAGAAAATATAAGGACAGTGCTCAGTCCCTGAGTTCAAGCCCAGGACTGGCCAAATCAAAAGTAGTAGAGCACTGGCATTGAACTGAAGATCTGAGGAACAGCGCAGGCACAGAGTTCAAGCACCGCAAACAACAACAACAAAATCTATGAAATGGCAGTGGTGGTTTTAAGCTAAGCAAAAATAGAGTAGAAACTGGTAAAATACATATTTGTGTGTAAGCAAAATAGCCAGACTTATGCATTAGAACAGGATAGCAACTTGAAAAAAAATTTTGTTTTCCATCTCACTAGGTCCTGTCTCTTAATTTATTCAAGTAAGTAAAATGCTGGGTTTTATAATCATTGCTCTGAATATTAGAAAATCATAATATCTCTCATTAACCAACAAAGACCAGGAACTGGGGCTTCGTTCAAATGGCAGAGTATCAGGCAAGAGAAGAAAAAATTGAAGTAAGAACTTGAAGTTCTTGATCCAGAACCTGCATAGTAACAGTACAGCAGCCTAGTGATGGTACCACACACCTATAATCTTAGCTACTCAGGAGGCTAAGATCTGAGAATCAAAGTTTAAAGCCAGCCAAAGTACCCAGTTAACTGCCAGAAAAACCAGAAGTGGCACTGTGGCTCACAGATTAAAGCACTAGCCTTGAGCTGAAGAGCTCAGGGACAGTGCCCAGGCGCAGAGTTCAAGCCCCACAATTGACAAAAATCAAACAAGCAAACAAAACTCACAAAGAAGCCTGCAGACCACAGTGGTTCTGCTGAGTCTCTTCTCTATGGGGATCAGGAAACATTTCACTTTTTCTGTCTCTTCCCATCTCAACATTCATACTAAAATAAGACTCTGTTGAAAGTTTCAATTTATAAAAATGTTTTTCATGAAGCACCCTGAAATATTCATCGCTTATATCTCAATTGAAGATAGTTGATTTGGGGCTGCATTGGTAGAGTGCTACCCTTGAGCAGAAAAGGTCAGGGATAGAGCTGAAGCACTCAGTTGAAAACCCAGTGCCAACACACAAAAGAAAATATGCACTTTATACATATTTTCTAATTTCTTAATGAATTGTTCAGTCTGTATAAATATAGGGTATATTCCTTGTTACTTAAGTAAGATCGCACTTTTTTTGCTTTTTGCCAGTCCTAGGGCTTGGACTCAGGGCCTAGACATTTTCATTGGACTCGCTTGCCCAAGGTGAGTGCTCTGCCTCTTGAGACACAGCGCCACTTCTAGCTTTTTTCTGAGTATGCGGTACCGGTGAATAGAACCTAGGTCTTCATGCATTCTAGGTGAGCACTCTACCATTAGGCTACATTCCCAGGCAGTGAGATTCCTCTTACAGTCATTGTATGTTCACAGAGTTTGATCTCACACACTGTAGGGCCCTGGTTGGCTTTGACCTGTGATCCTAAGCCCTGAGCCTCCTAAGTAGCTGAAATTAAGTTGTGAGCCAGCATGATGGCTTCCATTCTTTTTTCTACAAAAAATATATGTAGTTATCTAAAATATTTCTATAGCTGAAAAAAATGAATCTCTCCCAAACAAATCTTCAAAGAAACAACCATCGTATTCAAAGGTGGGCTAAAGACTTAAAAGAGTATTCTCTGAAGAAAAAATTAAAATGGGCTTTAGACACATGAAGAAATGCTCCATATCTCTAGCAATAAGGGAAATGAAAATCAAGACAACTATGAGATTCCACCTGACAAGATAAAATAATGGCATTCTCGGGGAAGTGGATGAAAAGGAAAAAAATCATATTAAGTGAAGTAAGCCAAACTCAAAGGAACATAGGCCCAAGAGTCTCCCTCATTTGTCAAATTCAGTAGAAACCTTGGGGTCTGCTACCAGAGATTTACAATAGAACAAAGTCTAGAGACATCGTGACAAATAGTATGACACTAAATGTAAGGACCTCCAAGATGAAGAAACAAAACTCATATAATGAGTGATTGTTGTCCTTAATGAACTATGTGATCTCTTATCTCTTTTCCTATCCCTTGGTTATATCATATTGTTACAATATTTCACCTTGTTTTCGGATATATTTCATATGTGCCTACTTGGTTTTTTGAAATTGGATAGGGAAGGGGGGAAATGAACATGAGTGGGGGTAGGGGAAGGGAAATGGGGACCATATCATTACATGGGGTATCAAAGTTTGAGAAGTAATGCACCTTCTATCTGGTGAATATAATGTAACCCTTCTATAAATTACAATAAAAATAAATACATAAAAAGAAGATCTGCACAGAAAAAAATAATAATGGCATTTTTGGGGTAGTGGATGAAATTAGAGTGAATTCTGTTGAGTGAGATAAGTCAAGACCAAGGAACAAAAGGTACATGGTATCCTTAATATATGGATATTAGTTTCAAACAGTAGTAGAGCGATGATTGAATAGGTGATACCCAAAGTTCTGGACATAATTTTGGAGATATAAACATAACTACATAGACATAAAAATCTAGGATAGACTATACACTCTCTAGACATGTGTTTTATTATAGATTAATCTGTATCTATGACATACAAAGACTCAGCTTAATTTTTACTATATTCTAAAATTTCTGTGCCAGTCATTGTATAGCGATTCCCTTCTTGAATACTTGTTGGTTAAACATGACATTTGAAATATGATGTAAAATTCAATGTTAATAAATTTTTTTTAAAAAAAAGAGGCTAGAGGTAAATACCACTAATGTACTTATTCTAAGTGGTACAGAAATTTTCTTAATGAATCAAGGAGTTTTATTACATCTTTATGCAATTATTTTAGTTCTGAGTGTTCTACACTCAATGATACTTCTGGAAAGATGATATAGCTGACTGTGTAGATGGTATGAAGACATACTGGCCTAAACGTAGAATAAAGCATTGGTAAGTGGTTGTTAGCTGTCCAGATTCTACTGGAATATGTGGAATGAATTTATTAAGCACAATGCAGGCTCTTAGCCAGATCAGGATCAAGATTATGTGGTTCCATGAGATGAATGAGGAAAGATCAGAAAAATCTACTAAGTTATCCAGATATACTTTTGAAACTAAGGTATCTGGACTCCTTTTTTTTTCTTTCTTGGTGGGGAGCTTGAACTTTGGACCTGGGCAAGGTCTCTTAGTTCTTTTTCCTCAAGGCTAATACTGTACCAGTTTTAGCCACAACTCCACTTAGTTTTTGGGTGGATAAGTGGAGAGAAGAATCTTACAGTTTTTTTTGCTTTCGTTTTTTGCTTGCAAAGGCTTTGAATCACCTTCTCCCTGGCTAGTAGAATGACAATTATGACCCTCCAGCGCCTGGCTAGTGATTTTTTGAAAATTGGACTTTCTTCCAAATCACGTAACTGGTTCCTAGCAAAATTTTGAAGCCTGACTTAAATGTGACAGATTTTTGTCACTTGGAGACACTCTGTGCTGAATGATAGAAATCTACCAGCTGAGTCACAGTGGAACTTCCAGTTTTTGTTTATGTGGTGCTGAGGAATGGAATCCAGGGTTTCATACATGCTAGGCAAGCTACATTTTCAGCCCAAGGTTTTATGTTTTGTTTTTTCAGTGTTGTTGCTTCTAAGGTACTGTATGATGTTCTTTCATTTTCTTTGCTTTTCACCTCTTTTCTTCTTTTTCCCTTTAGTTTTATTCTCTGTAGTCACTGTGTTGAATTCGGGTACCCTGTGTCTTGTACATAGGTTTATGTGATTTGGGGAATGGAGAGGGTATAATAAAATGGTTAAAAAAACAAAGGAAAAAGGGTGAACCAATTGAACAGTGATACTTGGAAGACACTAAACGGAAATGAACTGAACAATCTGGGTGGAGAGGGGGCTGAGGGTAGGAAAACAGAGAAAAATGAGGGAGGGGATAACAATTTTCTTAAGAAATGTGTTCATTACTTATGTAACCGTATGCCAACTATATATGGACTTAACAAAAAAAATTAACTTAAAAAATAATTTAGCCGGGTGTGGTGGCTCACACTTGTAAATGTAGCTACTCAAGATGCTGGGATCCAAGGATAGCGGTTCAAAGTCAGCCTGGGCACTGAAGTCTATTTGACTCTTATCTCCAATTAACCACCAGAAACCCAGAAGTGGCCCTATGGCTCAAGGAATAGAGCAGTAGTCTTGAGCTGAAAAGCTCAGTGACAAGACCCAGGTGCAGAATTGCAGTCCCATGACTTGAATGATGAATGATACTAGCCAGGCTGTGTGCGCTCACACTTGGAATCCTATCTACACAGAATCAGGTTTGAATCCAGCCCAAACAAATTGCATGATATTCTGATTTACAGTTCATTACCAAAAACCTGGAAGTGGAGCTGTGGATCAAGTGGTAGAACACTAGCCTGAAGCAAAAAAAAAACATTTAAGGACAGTTCCCAGGCCCTGGGTTCAAGTCCCAGGACTTGCATAAAACAAACAAAATGTGACGCTGAGTCCTCCATCATTTGGTGTTATAGTTCAATATTCTTGATATGCGTCTTAGAAATTAAGTCCCTAGCAAATACTCACCCTGAAATTCTGCTTCATAGCTGATTCATAAAATTTCAGCATCATTACTATCACCTTCCAGTTAGCATAGAAGTCGACTAGTGAAAATTTGAAGAAAACTGTTGAGTAATCCTAATAAATCTGTGTATCATCTGCACACACATCAAATCAGCAGCAGCTATGTTCTACTATTATCTAAATGTATTTAATTCCTTCTTGAGGTAATGAGCCTTAAAGAGTAAAACATATGAAATAGTTATGAAACTAACAGTCACCATTCTTCTACCTAATATTGTAATATAAGTTTATAAATGCAAGGACTATTCTGAAGTGTGCAGAAGATAGCTTCTAATTATAATATTCTCATGAAGTATAGTTTTTAAGAAACATGTTGCTTGCTTTGGGAAAGCAAAGGCAGTGAAAAATGATATAAGTAAGTTCCCTATTTATCAGAAGGAAAATACTATTGGGTTTAGATCAACTTCATATATTCCGTGCTGATGAAACAAATATTTGCAATTCCTGAGGCCAATCACTTCATTGTGATGCACAATCAGCCAGCTTAGATCAATCTTCCAAAAAAGGAAAGGAACAAATGAGAAGCAATTAAGGTTTCCAAAATGAACCAGGTGGTGGTGGCAGCTCACACTTGTAATTCAATCTACTCAAGGCCTGAAATCCAAGCACCTGGATTAAGTCTGTCTGGGATGAAAATATTCCTGTCTGAAACATCATCTCTGTTATCACAGCCCAGCTGATTCACTCTGCCCAAAAGGTTCCAAACACCAAAGTCCATCTCCTATCTGAAATACTAGCAAACGTACTCACACATTATTTCCTCTTTGGGAGATAGTTGAAACATGTACCAGAAACATTTCCCTGGCTTCAGAGTGGAAGTGGAAATATATACTCACTAGAAGCCCATCTAGTAAATTACAGTCAATCATCTTTCCTCACATCTTGTTAGTTAAATTGAACAATGAGTGTTTGGATCAGAAGCGATGAGTATGAGCATACAGGTTGTAAAAGTACTGTAATCCTAGCTACTCAAGATAAGCTGAGACCTGAGGATTCCAGTTCAAAATCAGCCATGCAATAAATTCCATAAGATTTTTACCTCTAATTAACCAGCAAAAAACAGAGCGTTGAATTGTGCTTAAAATTCCACAGGCCTAAGATTTCCATAAAAGTGCTAAGGGGTAGCATTCAGGATGCCCACTCTCTCCACTCCTTTTTAACATAGTACTAGAATTCCTAGGCAGTGCAATAAGGCAAGAAGCAAGTATAAAGGGGATCCAAGTAGGGAAAGAAGAAATAAAACTATCCCTCTTTGCAGAATACATGATTCTGTATTTAAAGAATCCTATAGACTCTACTCCCAAGCTCCTTGAGCTGATTCAAAGCTTTGGAAGGGCAGCAGGACATAAAATCAACCCTCACAAATCAACTGCCTTCCTTTACGCCAACAGTGAGAGGAACAAGGCAATAATCAGGAAAGAAACTCCTTTCACAATAGCCTCAAAGGAAATAAAGTACCTAGGAATTAGCTTAACTAAGAATGTAAAGGACCGTTTAGATGAAAACTTTAAAACCCTAAAAAAGGAAATTAAAGCAGAACTAAGGAAATGGAAAAAGCTCCCATGCTCCTGGATTGGAAGAATCAACATTGTGAAAATGACAATCTTGCCAAGGGCTATCTACAAATTCAATGCAATACCATCAACATCCCAATGTCATTCTTTAAAGAAATAGAAGAGGCAATTCAAAATTTCATATGGAATAATAAAAGAACCTGTACAGCAAAAACACTTCTTAGCTGACAGTACAGTGCTGGAGGAATTTCAATTCCAAACTTTAGACTCTATTATAGAGCTATAATTCTCAAAACAGCATTGTACTGGCACAAGAACAGGCCTGAAGTCCAATGGAATAGAACTGCGGACCCAGATATTAAACCACAGACCTACAGCCACCTAATCTTTCACAAGGGAGCCAAAAAAATAGAATGGAAGAAAGATAGCCTCTTCAACAAATTGTGCTGGCAGAACTGGTTAAGCACCTGCAGAAAACTAAAGTTGGATCCTTCTTTGTCACCTTGCACTAGAATTAACTCCAAATGGATCAAAGACCTGGAGGTAAAAGCTGACACACTGAAACGTTTACAGGAAGGAATAGGAGATACACTAGGCCTCCTTGGCACAGGTCGAAACTTTCTTAATAACGACCAAGAATCACAACAAATCAGAGAAAGCCTGGATAAGTGGGACTGCATTAAAATGCAGAGCTTTTGTATGGCAACGGATATAGCTAGTAAACTAATCAGGAAGCCTACAGAGTGGGAGAAGATCTTCACCAACCAAACAATGGACAAAGGCCTCATATCTAAAATATATCAACAACTCAAAAAATTGAATCACTCCAAAACTAACCTCCAAAGTAACACCCATCCCATTAAAAATGGGCCAAAGACTTAAAGAGAGTCTTCTCTGAAGAAGAAACAAAAATGGCCTATAGACATATGAAGAAATGCTCCACATCTCTGGTAATAAAAGAAATGCAAATCAAAACAACTCTAAGATTCCACCTCACTTCAGTTACAATGACCAGGATCAGGAAAACGAATGACAACAGATGCTGGAGGGGATGTGGCCAGGAGGGATCACTACTACACTGTTGGTGGGAGTGCAAACTCGTTCAACCACTATGGAAAGCAGTGTGGCTGTGCCTCAAAAGGCTAAACATACAACTTCCCTATGACCCAGCAATGCCACTACTTGGCATTTACCCAAAAATCCAGAAACAAGGGCATACTAAACCCACTAGCACAACAATGTTCATTGCAGCACTATTCACCATAGCAAAGATATGGAACCAACCCAGATGTCCCTCAGTTGATGAGTGGATCAACAAGTTGTCTTTGTACACAATGGAATTCTATGCTGCTGTCAGAAAGAATGACATCGCCCCATTTGTTAGGAAATGGAAAGACTTAGAAAAAATCATATTAACTGAAGTAAGCCAGACTCAAAGGAACTTAGGCTCAGTGGTTTCCCTCATTCGTCATAATCAGTAGAAACCTTGGGCTCCACTGGCAGAGATTTGCAATAGAGCAAAAGGCCATATATAAGGCCATATAATGTGAAGCTAATTGAAAGGACCTCCAGGGTATTGAAACAAAAGCCACATAATGAATGATTGTTGTCCTTAATGTACTATGTTGTCTCTCATCTCCTTTGCTGTCCCTTGGTTATCCCATATTGGTATAGTATCTCACTTTCTTATCTGATATATTGAATTTATTTGTATTTGGATACTTGAAATTTGATAGGGAAGGGGGGAAAACCAAGATGGGTGGGGGGTGTGGGTTTGGAGGGAAATGGGTACCAACACATCTGAAAGGGTATCAATGTATGTGAATTAATGCACCTATTATCTGGCAAGTATCATGTAACCCTTTTACTAATTACAGTAAAAAAAATTTTAAAACAAGGAAGTTGTAGTGTGTGGGGAGGATGATGGGGTCAAATACATTTCTTCTTAGAAATTTACCTCATCTGGTTGACCTGGATTTTCCAGGCCTTCTTCTTAGAGAAAGGCCTGTTATACTGCATTTGTGGCTTGGCAATGATCTACCATGTACACCTTCGAGTAAGACATCCACATCTTCCCTGCCGGAGACTCGAGTTTCCTGACCTTTGGCAACAGCACAGCAACATCTTTCTTCCTCCTGAGCCACAGGCCAAGTGAGATGGCTTGAGTTGGTTGTTACAGTGGCTTGGTTACTAGGGTTTCATATTCTGTTCCTTTGTGAGGGAGGCAGGGTCACCTTTCAGGGCCCAATGACCAAAGATCCTTGCTCACAGAATACCTCACCAAAGACATACTGGAGGCTGAATCTCTCCTCCAATCTCACAATATACATGTTGATGTAGTAAACAGCACACCTTATTTGTCCATTCCCAATGTCTTCCACTAGGCCCAACTACCAGTCTGATCTCAGGGTCTATAAGCCTTTCTTAAGTAAGATCCAAACTTAAGGATCAATATTGCCCTCATCCTAATTTAAGGCTAGTTGGTATTGAGGAGGGCGTGAAGAAAGAGGTCAATGGTATTGGAAATATACTTCAGGGAATCATCTCAGAGAATTTCCCAAATATCCAGAAGGGCAGGCCCATCCAGATACGAGAAGCTTTTAGAACCCCAAACAGACCTGACCAGAAAAGAACATCCCACCGCCACATTGTGATCCGAACTGGATCAATAGAAACGAAAGAAAAGATAGTAAAGGCAGCCAGGGAAAAGGGATCAGTAACCTATAAAGGCAAACCAATCAGAATAACCCCAGATTTCTCAGCAGAGACCATGCAAGCACGAAGTGACTGGAAGCATATATGTCATGCCCTTAAAGCAAATAACTACCAACCAAGAATACTGTAGCCAGCTAAGGTGTCATTCATAACTGAGGGAACAATAAAAACATTCCTTCCAGGGAAAAGCTGCAACAGTATGTCGAAACAAAACCAACACTACAAAGAATTCTCAACGATTCTCTATACATAGAAAACCAAAATAAATGCAATATAGGGAAAGAAATGGCACCTAAACAGCATACCATCTAAGGACCACAAGAACTGTCAAGACTCAGGCCCTACTAAAAGCTTTTAAAAATGGTAGGAACTAATAAATATCTCTCAATCCTAACTCTCAATATCAATGGACTTAACTCTCCAATTAAACGGCATAGGCTGTCTAGTTGGATCAAAAAGCAAGAGCCATCGTTCTGCTGTCTTCAAGAGACACATTGTACCCCAAAACAATCATCTTTTGAAAGTGAGAGGTTGGAATAAACTCTATCAAGCTAAATGCCCCCATAAACAGGCTGGAGTTGCCATCCTCATATCAGATACAATAGACTTCAAACTAAAATTAGTAAGATAAAGAAGGTGACTACATTCTACTAAAGGGATCTTTCCTCCAGGAAGACATAACGATCCTAAATATTTACACACCCAATCCCGGAGCTCCAAACTTCATCAAGCAAACTTTACTTACACTGAAACCATACATAGATCGAAATACAGTGATTGTTGGTGAGTTTAACACACCACTCTCACCTATGGACAAATCAACAAGGCAAAACTCAACAGAGAAACCTTAGAACTGAACAACTATATACACCAACTAGATCTAACAGACATCTGCAGAATATTCCACCCAGTAACAACACAATATACGTTTTTCTCAGCAGCACATGGAACATTTTCCATAATAGACCACATCTTCGGCCACAAAACAAACCTGGACAGATTCAGAAACACTGAAATTATTCCATGCACACTCTCAGGCCATAAAGGCATCAAATTGGAGCTGAACACATATCTCCACCAACGAAAACCCTGTAACTCATGGAGACTGAACAACACATTGTTGAATCAAAAACAATGGGTAATCGAAGAGATCAGAACAGATATCCAACTGTTTATGAAATTTAACAATAAGGAGCACACAAATATCAACTCCTTAGGGACACAACAAAGGCAGTACTCAGAGGAAAATTTATAGTGATGAGTGCCTACAACAGGAAGTTGGAAAAATGGCAAACCAACTAGTTAATGTCCCACTTTAACCTCCTGGAAAAAGAGCAACAAACCAACCCTAAACGCATTAGGAGAAAGCACATTATTAAAATCAAAGCAGAATTAAATGATTTGGAATAAAAAAAACCTATAGAAAGAATCAACCAAACAAGGAGTTGGTTCTTTGAAAGAATTAACAAAATTGAGAAGCCCTTAGCAAATCTTACCAAACAAAACAAGAGAGCATATCGAAATAAACAAAATCGCAGATGAAAATGGTAATATCACGACAGAAATTACCAAGATCCAGAATATCATGAGGGAATACTTCTCAAACCTTTACGCCAGCAAATTTGAGAATCTAGAAGAAATGGATGAATTCCTAGCAATATTAACATACCCACGCAGAACCAAGAAGAACTAAGTCCACTCAACAGGCCTATTTCAAGCTCTGAAATAGAAATGGAAATTAGACAATTTCCACTTAAAAAGAGCCCAGGGCCAGATGGATTCACAGCTGAATTCTATAAGGTCTTCAAAGCAGAGCTCACACCAATGCTCCTCAAGCTCTTCAAAGAAATTGAAAATGAAGGTTGTTTACCAAACTCATTCTGTGAAGCCAGTATATCCCTCATCCCCAAACCAGACAGAGATTCATCAAAGAAAGAGAACTATAGACCCATTTCTTGAATGAACATCGATGCAAAACTTCTCAACAAAATACTGGCCAACCGTCTACAACAACTCATCAAAAAATTATACACTATGATCAAACTGGATTCATCACAGGGAGGCAAAGCTGGTTCAACATACACAAATCAATTAATACAATTCAACACATCAACAGGAGCAAGGACAAAAATCACATGATTGTCTCAATAGATGCAGAAAAGGCATTTGACAAGATCCAAAACCCCTTTATGTTGAAAGATGTGGAGAAACTAGGACTCCATGGAACATTTCTCAATGTAATAAAGGCTGTGTATGAGAAACCCACTGCTAGTATTATACTTAATGGTGAAAATCTAAAGCCATTCCCTCTAAAATCAGGAACGAGACAAGGATGCCCACTCTCTCCACTCCTTTCTAACATAGTACTAAATTTCCTAGGCAGTGCAATAAGGCAAGAAGCAAGCATAAAGGGGATCCAAGTAGGGAAAGAGGAAATAAAACGATCCCTCTTTGCAGATGACATGATTCTGTATTTAAAGAATCCTATAGACTCTACTCGCAAGGTCTTTGAGCTGATTCAAAGCTTTGGAAGGGTAGCAGGCCATAAAATCAACCCTCACAAATCAACTGCCTTCCTTTACGCCAATAGTGAGAGGAATGAGGCAATAATCAGGAAAGAAACTCCTTTCACAATAGCCTCAAAGAAAATAAAATACCTAGGGATTAACTTAAATAAGAATGTAAAGGATTGTTTAGATGAAAACTTTAAAACCTTAAAAAAGGAAATTAAAGCAGAACTAAGGAAATGGAAAAACCTACCATGCTCCTGGATTGGAAGAATCAACATTGTGAAAATGACAATCTTGCCAAGGGCTATCTACAAATTCAATGCAATACCCATCAACATCCCAATGTCATTCTTTAAAGAAATAGAAGAGGCAATTCAAAATTTCATATGGAATAATAAAAGACCCCGTAAGCAAAAACACTTCTTAGCAGAAAGAACAGCGCTGGAGGAATTTCAATTCCAAACTTTAGACTCTATTACAGAGCTATAATTCTCAAAACAGCTTGGTACTGGCACAAGAACAGGCCTGAAGTCCAATGGAATAGAACTGCGGACCCAGATATTAAACCACAGACCTATGGCCACCAAATCTTTGACAAGGGAGCTAAAAAAATAGAATGGAAGAAAGATAGCCTCTTCAACAAGTTGTGCTGGCAGAACTGGTTAAGCACCAGCAGAAAACTAAAGTTGGATCCTTCTTTGTCACCTTGCACTAGAATTAACTCCAAATGGATCAAAGACCTGGAGGTAAAAATGACACACTGAAAAGTATACAGGAAGGAATAGGAGATACACTAGGCCTCCTTGGCACAGGTCGAAACTTTCTGATTAAGGACCAAGAATCACAACAAATCAGAGAAAGGCTGGATAAGTGGGACTGCATTAAACTGCAGAGCTTTTGTATGGCAACGGATATAGATAGTAAACTAATTAGGAAGCCTACAGAGTGGGAGAAGATCTTCACCAACCAAACAATGGACAAAGGCCTCATATCTAAAATATATCAACAATTAAAAAATTGAATCACTCCAAAACTAACCTCCAAAGTAACACCCATCCCATTAAAAAATGGGCCAAAGACTTAAAGAGAGTCTTCTCTGAAGAAGAAACAAAAATGGCCTATAGACACATGATGAAATGCTCAACATCTCTGGTCATAAAAGAATTGCATATCAAAAGAACTCTAAGATTCCACCTCACTCCAGTTAGAATGGCCAGGATCAGGAAAACGAATGACAACAGATGCTGGAGGGGATGTGGCCAGGAGGGATCACTACTACACTGTTGGTGGGAGTGCAAACTCCTTCAACCACTATGGAAAGCAGTGTGGCAGTGCCTCAAAAGGCTAAACATAGAACTCCCCTATGACCCAGCAATACCACTACTTGGCGTTTACCCAACAATCCAGAAACAAGGGCATACTAAACCCACTAGCACAACAATGTTCATTGCAGCGCTATTCACCATAGCAAAGATATGGAACCAACCCAGATGTCCCTCAGTTGATGACTGGATCAACAAGTTGTGGTATTTGTACACAATGGAATTCTATGCTGCTGTCAGAAAGAATGACATCGCCCCATTTGTTAGGATATGTAAAGACTTAGAAAAAATCATATTAAGTGAAGTAGGCCAGACTCAAAGGAACTTAGGCTCAGTGGTTTCCCTCATTTGTCATAATCAGTAGAAACCTTGGGCTCTACTAGCAGAGATTTGCAATAGAGCAAAAGGCCATATATAAGGCCATATAATGTGAAGCTAATTGAAAGGACCTCCAGGATATTGAAACAAAAGCCATATAATGAATGATTGTTGTCCATAATGTACTATGTTGTCTCTCATCTCCTTTGCTGTCCCTTGGTTATCCCATATTGGTATAGTATCTCACTTTGTTATCTGATATATTGATTTTGTTTGTATTTGGATATTTGAAATTTGATAGGGAAGGGGGGAAAACCAAGAAGGGTGGGGGCTGTGGGGTTGGAGGGAAATGGGTACAAAGACATGTGAAAGAGTATCAATGTATGTGAATTAATGAACCTTCTACCTGGCAAATATCATGTAGCCCTTTTACTAATTACAATAAAAAAATGAAAAAAAAAGAAAGTTGTAGTGTGTGGGGAGGATGATGGGGTTAAATACTTTTTTTCTTAGAAATTTACCTCATCTGGTTGCCCTGGATTTTCCTGGCCTTCTTCTTAGAGAAAGGCCTGTTATACTGGATTTGTGGCTTGGCAAAGATCTAGCATGTACATCTTCGAGTAAGACATCCACAACTTCCATGCCTGAGACTAGAGTTTCCTGACCTTTGGCAACAGCACAGCAACATCTTTCTCCCTCCTGATCCACAGGCCAAGTGAGCTGGCTTGAGCTGGTTGTTAGTTACAGTGGCTTGGTTACCAGGGTTCCATATTCTGTTCCATTGTGAGGGAGGCAGGGTCACCTCTCAGGGCCCAATGACCAAAGATCCTTGCTCACAGAAGACCTCACCAAAGACATACTGGAGGCTGAATCTCTCCTCCAATCTCACAATATACTTGTGGATGTAGTAAACAGCATACCTTATTTGTCCATTCCCAATGTCTTCCACTAGGCCCAACTACCAGTCTGGTCTCAGGCTCAAGGAGCCTTTCTTAGGTAAGATCCAAACTTAAGGGTCAATATTGCCCTCATCCTTTACAAAACATTTGCTTCACAGTGCCTTCTCTGCCTGCATTTTGCCCCTTGTCGAATTTTTTTTTTGTTTTTGCTAGTCTTGGGACATGACCTCAGAGTGTGAACATTTTTCTTGGGCTTTCTTTAGGCTTTAGCTGTCCCACCGAGCCACAGCACCACTTGTAGCGTTTTCTATGTATGTGGTAATGAGGAATGTAACCTGAGTATTTTTGCGTGGTAGCCAAGGACTCTACCACTAGGTCTAACACACAGGGCATCTTGCACATATTTTTGACGTCAATCTACTAGGATATTATTAGGTTTCTGTATCCTAATCAATTTTTTCCTGATGATTAGCTTTGCTGTCATGTGTAAAAAATGCAAGAGGGAAAAACACAGAAGAATTAGTGAAATTTAAAAAAAAAGCATTACACACATAGATAAGTGTTCATTCTTTGTAGGAGAAAGGATATTTTGATATGATGATGATGACTTTATAGTTACTATGTCAGGGTTGAGAGTTTGGCATAATGGTAGAGTGCTTGCCTAGCATCCATGAAGATCTGGGTTTGATTGCTCAGTATGACATAAATAGAAAATCTAGATGTGGCACTGTGGCTCAAGTGGCAGAGGGCTAGACTTGAGAAAACCCGAGGACAATGCTAAGACCCTGAATTCCAGCCCCAAGACTGGCTGAAATATAAAAGCAAATAAAAATGATTTTTACAAGCTAATTCACTCACAGCATTGGCTTCTGAAATCTTCGCTTCTGCATCTTGTGAAAAACCCCTTTCCCTCAACGTAGACAACACAAACAGATCCATCCCATGGTCCACTGTGAGGCCACTGGTTGGGCTAAGAGCTAGTCGTGCAGCAACACATAAGTTTTATTCTCATACTTTCCAAACTTTGTACTCAAATATGCCACCTACTTACCATCTTAGGTCAGTAATCCTTATGCTATACCTTTTCTTCATGACTACAATATTCTTACACTCCTACGTTAATCCTCTTGTACCTCCCCTGACCTCTCTCATTCTTTTTTTCTATCTCTGGACCTCTGCTCGTCTTTCAACCCTTATACTGCACGGATCTACACTTGAGGGCTGTTGAGCAATATTGTATATGTAGGTGGTTAATTATTCTCTAGGCTCAGAGGGACTTAAAGACAATAGAGATTGGATTGAGAGGCTTATTGTTTTGGGTATAAATCGCTTATCAGTGGTTGTATTAGACTGGTCTGTAAGTGCACAAAAAGAAAGAGTGATAATACCAATCAAAACTTGTGAACATCTAGTGTCTGCCAGCTACAGAGGTCTAGGTTGGTCTACATCTGAAAAACTACAGAGGTCTATATCTGAAAAACTATAATCGTATTTATTAGTAATCTTGCTCCCATTTTCAAATGGGCAGTACAAGAAACTCAAGAAAAATGTCAAATCAAGAAACAACATCCCCCACCCAATGTAAACAGACAGTGGAACAGTCACTGGCACACCTAGAGGAGAGTCTTCCAAGTGCTACACAAATGCAATTGATAAACATCATTAATGGAAAATGTGAAAATATAAAGAAAGAGATAATGGAGGAAGCCATAGCTGAACAAGAGGAAAGCATAAACAAGGTGATAAGTGAAAAATAAGAAGCCATAAAGGAGGCCATAATAAAGGTTTTTCAAAGAAAGATGGATGAATTCATAGAATCCACAAATAAAAACGTGACCAAACTCCAGCAAATGTCTAAAGAAAATAAAGCTACTGAGCTAACCACTCAAAAGGAAATCAAGGAGATAAATAAATCCATACATGATCTAAAACAAGAGATGCAAGGAATCAAAAGGGAGCAATTAGAAGCAAGGGAGATGAAAAATAAACTAGATAGCTTTGATAGTAGGTTAGACAATGCAGAGGGGAGAATTTCCGGGGCTGAAGATAATTTAGTTATTATAGAGAAAGAACAGAAAATGAGTCAACCCAAATCTAGGAAAATTGAGAGAGCGCTTCAGGAGGTCCAAGATACAATTAGGAAGCCTAATTTAAGGCTAGTTGGTATTGAGGAGGGCGTGGAGAAAGAGGTCAATGGCATTGGAAATATACTTCAGGGAATCATCTCAGAGAATTTCCCAAATATCCAGAAGGGCAGGCCCATCCAGATACGAGAAGCTTTTAGAACCCCAAACAGACCTGACCAGAAAAGAACATCCCACCGCCACATTGTGACCCGAAGGGGATCAAAAGAAACGAAAGTAAAGATCGTAAAGGCAGCCAGGGAAAAGCGATCAGTAACCTATAAAGGCAAACCAATCAGAATAACCCCAGATTTCTCAGCAGAGACCATGCAAGCACGAAGTGACTGGAAGCATATATGTCATGCCCTTAAATCAAATAACTACCAACCAAGAATACTGTAGCCAGCTAAGCTCTCATTCATAACTGAGGGAACAATAAAAACATTCCATTCCAGGGAAAAGCTGCAACAATATGTCGAAACAAAACCAACACTACAGAGAATTCTCAACGATTCTCTATACATAGAAAACCAAAATAAATGCAATATAGGGAAAGAAATGGCACCTAAACAGCATACCATCTAAGGACCACAAGAACTGTCAAGACACAGGCCCTACTAAAAGCTTTTAAAAATGGTAGGAACTAATAAATATCTCTCAATCCTAACTCTCAATATCAATGGACTTAACTCTCCAATTCAACGACATAGGCTGTCTAGTTGGATCAAAAAGCAAGAGCCATCGTTCTGCTGTCTTCAAGAGACACATCTTACCCAAAAACAATCATCTTTTGAAAGTGAGAGGTTGGAATAAACTCTATCAAGCTAACTGCCCCCATAAACAGGCTGGAGTTGCCATCCTCATATCAGATACAATAGACTTCAAACTAAAATTAGTAAGAAAAGACAAAGAAGGTGACTACATACTACTAAAGGGATCTTTCCTCCAGCAAGACATAACGATCCGAAATATTTACACACACTTTTGAAGATTCTCAAAAGATTGAAGATTCTGCCAGTGTAAGTTAGATTCCGGCATTGATATTAAATAATGCAATGATTAGGGATTTATATTTGAAATATCACTGTTGACAAAATCTAACACACATTTGCTTAGTATTTGCTTTTGATTTCCCGAGAAGTTCAGTACAAGCTAAAATGTGTGGCATATATCGACTGGGAGAAATGATTCAGCATATGTGACTCATTTGAACAGGGGTCAGTGAAAAGATACAGAAGCAGGATACCCATATTGTGATAATTTGTATCTTTTGCATATTTTCTGTTTGTTATTAATTCCATTTGTAGTGTACATTTCTAGGTAAAAACTTTTAAAATGTTTCCAAACAATTTGTTATTTCAACAGCCATAAAAGACATTTATATGCCTGATAAAATTCACAGAATCCAAATTTTTCCATATTATTTTTTGTTTTTTGTTTTTGTTTTTGGTGGTTCATAGATCTTTAACTCAGCCTGGGCACTGTCCCTGAGCTCTTCAGCTCCAGGCTACCACCTTACCCTGGAGCCAAGCCCCACTTCCCATTTTCTAAAGGTAAATTGGAGATAAGAGTCTCAGGTCTTTTTGTGCCAGGATGGCTTTAAACCTTGATCCTCAGATCTCAGCCTCCTGAGTAGCTAGGATTATAGAAGTAAGCCACCACCCCATCAAGCCCTTTGGCTGGAACTCGGTCTGACCACTGTCCTTCAGCTTTCCTCAAGCCTAGAGATCTTCTACTTGAGCCACAGCACTACTTCTGGTTTTTTCTGTGTATGTGGTACTGCAGAATTGAACCTTCGTCTTCATACAAGCACTCTACAACTATGCCAAACTCCCAGCCCCTCCACATTAGTTTTTATGATAGATCTATCCATGCATCTAGGATGGCTAGAAATCCTTCTTGAGTTTCCCAACATCAGGGAGTATAGGTGTGTCCCATCCTGTGTGGCTACATAACCATTGTTTAGGGTACAGTTCTCTCTTCATTCTACCCATCTAGAGTAATTTTCATCTTCCATGTATAATCATTAAACATTCAGCTCCTGTTCCTCTCTACTCCATTCTCTGGAACCATCGTGCTTTTTGGCTCTAAGGGTTTGTTGATCCTTGGAAGCTCTGGAAGGGAAAACATACCCTAGCTCTTCCTTTATGACTGCTGTATTTTTAGTTTACTGTAATCAAGATTCATCTGTAAAATATAGTAAAATGTTCTTCCTTTTCAATGCATTGTTTTGCATATTTCTATCTTTTGATTATTATTAATAGTTGTGAATGGATTCTCCACATATTTGTTCTAGTCTCTGCTTTCTCTTCCATTAGGTACAAATCTAGAAATAGAAGTGTTGGACCATATTTCTATGTAATTCTATATTTAGTACTTTTTTAGCACTCTCCACGCAATTTTTGATTGTTTTATATTCCTTGCAGAACTATTCCAAAGTTCTACTTCTTCTCACTACCTTCCCAGTAATAGTTAGACTTTGAAAGTTGTTTTTTTGTATGTGTGTGTGTGTGTGTGTTTGTGTGTGTTTATGTGGATCTTTTTGTTTAAAACTATATTTATATTAACATATTTAAAGTAATGATTTCATTGTAATTTTAATTTTTCTAATGAACGTTAATATTGAACTTCTTTCTACATTTTGAACTACTATTTCTATATCTTCTTTTTAGAAAATCCTCTCCAATCTCCAATTTTTTCCCTTTTTTTGTGGGGTAGTGGGGAAAGTCATGGGGCTTGGACCTTGGGCCGTGAGCTCTTTAGTTTAAGGCTATTGTCCTACCCTGAGTATTGCCCCTCAGTTCTTCTGCTCACAGCTCCCTACCCCTCTTCCCATTATATACAGAACAAAGGTCATCCTCAGTCTTTTTGAAAAAGTAAAACATACAGTAAATTTGTAGTTTAAAACAGCAAGAAATAAATTTCTTGCCAGGTGCAGTGACTTATACCTGTAATCCTAGCTACTCAGATATCAGGCTGATATCTAAAGATTTGGTTCAAAGCCAGCCTGGGTATTAGAAAGTCTATGAGACTCTCATCTACAGTTAACCACTAGAATATGGAAAATGGCACTGTGGCTTCATAGGTAGGGTGATAGCCTTGAGTTGAAGAGCGCAGGAACAGTGCCCAGGCCCAGAGTTCAAGCCTTACAAATCCCCCAGCCAAAAAAAAGAAAAAAAAGTTTCTTCCACAAGTGATTATTATGCCAGACATAGAACATTAACATTCTGGGTGTACTTCACAGTATTATTACTTGATACCCTAAGATTTTGCAATATTCTCACAGTACCAGCATATGTCATCAAAGAATGTAGTTCCTTTTCAATGGAATAATTCCATTTATAACCTAAATCTACTTCCCCGACTTATTTTTGTCGATACCACAATTGCTTTACCATGATATGCCACAAGCCATTAAACATTTTATGGTGGGTAATTGGAAAGGAGTCTCATGGAATTTTGTGCCAGGCTGGATTTGAACCATGGTTCTCAGATCTCAGTCTCCTGAGTAGCTAGGATGACAGGCGTGAGCCGCGAACACCTGGCTTACCTTTTTATTTTTTTTGTGGGTCTTAGGACTTGAACTCTGGGCTTAGGCACCATCCCTAAGCTTTTCAGGTCAATATTTCATGTAAGTCTAAACATTTAAGTAAAGGAATAAAATTCCAACAAAAAAAGAATACAATTCCAGACATGGTGTGTTTATAACTCAGTGCTAATTACTTGATGAAAATGTGCCATTCCAGAAGCTGGTGTCATTTGATGATGTAGCTGTGGATTTCAGCTGGGAGGAGTGGCAGCATCTGGACCATGCTCAGAGGACCCTGTACAGAGATGTAATGCTGGAGACCTACAGCAACCTGGTGTCCTTAGGTGAGCAAAAGTCAAATTCACTTGCAAGGCCAAGTGCCTTGTTATTTTGCAGATATGTGAATGTTTATCAAACTTTCAATACTATTTAAATGAAAGATTCCAGGCCCTGAGAAGTATCATTACTTTCTAAAGAAAACCTAAGGTAATTTTGTACTCATTCTTCAGGATACCTTCAGGATACTTTGACAACAGTTCTAAATTATGTTTCCTCTAATGGAGACGACATTCCAAACTTACACAGTAATTGTAAGTGGATAAACAATCCAGAATAGAATATATATCATTATTGGAAATAGGATCTACAAATCACTAAACAGTGAGTTTATAATGGACACCTGGCACTAGGTGCAATGTTTCAAGCCTGTAATCTTAAAATATTCAGGAGGAAGAAATCTAAGAATTCTAATTTGAAGCCAGCAATGGCATAAAAATTGCCATGAAACTCTATAACTCCAAGTAACCCCTCAAATATGTTAGTGGAGTGTCAAGAGTTTGACTTTGTGGTTGAGTGCTTGCCTAGCATGCATGAAGACCTATGCATGTAAGTGGAGCTGGGACTCAAACTGGTATTTTTCTAGCCTTGAGCAAGACAGCTAAGTTTATGCCATACAAAATGAATCCAGAGCTGGGGAAAAGTCAACCATGGAGCCAGTGAGAAATGAGAAAAAAGATTTAATAGATAACTTGTGAGTAGGAAGTCTGCAAACTTAAAGCAATGATGACATAGCATAAGCAATAATTCTCTACTGTTTCTAATTTACAGGGCCTTGTGTTCCCAAACCTGTATTAATTGACAAGCTAGAGCACTGTGCAGAACTCTGGATAGGAAATTCCTCTAACAAGAATATCACAGGTGAGTGAATTCATCTTCATATTGATGTTGGAGCCTGAGCCCCATTGGTAAGTTCATGTTGTGATGTACTGAGCATTAGTATTCTTAGTTACCCTAAATCCTGTGTGGAACCTATGGAATTCTTTGTGAATGAATCAAGAATCATTTTCTTTTCCCAATCCTATGCTTGGTCTCAGGGCCTGAGCATGGTCCTTGGGTTTTCTCAAGGCTAGATCTTTATTTCTAGAGTCATAGCACCACTTCTGGCTTTTTCTTTGTATGTAGTACCAAGGAACTGAACCAGGTCTTTGTGCAGGCTAGCCCAAACCCCCGGCACCAAGAATCATAGGGTGATATAATGAATTCTATGTTGCAGTAGAGTTAAAGTTAGATTTCTCTGTAGAAATCACTGTGAAACAAAATAAAATGAGAAAGCCATGAGCCCGTGGCTCATGCCTGTAATCCTAGCTTCTTAGGAGGCTGACATCTGAGGATCAAGGTTCAAAGACTAACCCAACACAAAAACACCTTAGACTCTTCTGTCCAATGAACCAGTAGAAAATGAGAAGTGGGGTTGAGGCTAAAGACATAGGGCAGTAGCCTTGAGCTGAAGAGCTCAGGAAGAACAGTCAAGTCTAGAATTCAAGTCCCATGACTACAAAACAAGAAAGAAAGAAAGAACGAAATAAAGAACGAAAGAAAGGAAGAAAGAAAGAAAGAAAGAAAGAAAGAAAGAAAGAAAGAAAGAAAGAAAGAAAGAAAGAGGGAAGAAAGAGGGAAGGAAGGAAAGGAAGAAAGAAAGAAAGAAAGAAAGAAAAAAGAAAGAAAGAAAGAAAGAAAGTAAGAAAGAAATAATGATATCTCATTTGTTCAAAACTAAGACTATAAATGATTGAGCAAACAAGGAATAAGTCAGGGCATTATTCTGTGATAAGGATAAGATCTTTTTGCTGGTAGGAAGAGACTGGTATTCAGAACCAGACCTTTCCACCCGAAATTGAGCCTAGTGATAGAGTGCTTGCCTAGCATGCACAAAGACACAGGTTTGATTCCTTATTACCACATACATAGAAAAAGCCACAAGTAATGACTTCATTGGTAGGGTTCTAGTCTTGAGAAAACCCAAGGACAGTAGTTAGGTCCTAAGTTCAAACTCAGGAAGGGAAGGAAAAAAACAACAACAAAGTTTAAATCAACATAAGAAAATTAACTAGACAATGAGCTGGAGATTTTCTGGTCTTCCATGGTTCTGAGGGACAGGAGTGTTAGAAAAGGAATTTTTATAAGACTTCAAATGGAAAGAAACAAATTTCAAAATTCCCACAAATACCTAAATTGAGACTTTAGTGAGAAGTTGTAACTGAAGGGATATAGGTGTAAGTCCTTACTCTCAAGAATCGTTCTTGCATGGATCAAAGGCAAACAGACATGTAAACTAAACTTGTGGCCGCTGAATCTAGAAAAAATTCGTGTTCCTCACTTAATGGTTAAAAAGCAAACAGCATTGAAACTGGGTAAGGTAATCCTGTCTGCTACTCAATACCTGAGACTCTTATCTGTAGTTAACTCTAGAAAACAGGAAGTGGGGCTGTAGCTCAAGGATAGGGGTTATAGTCTTCTGCTGAAGTGTTCAGGGACAGGGCCGAGGCCTATGAACTACAAAAAAAAAGAAAAGAAAAGAAAAGAAAGTTTTAAAAAGATGCAAAACAGCACAATATTTAGATTATTTATCAAAAATAAAAGAAAGGCAGCTATTCCTCAATGTATAAACAAAACAGTATTTGAAAAAAAACAGCTGCAGGTATATTATAGGTAGTACTCAGCTTAAAACTGTAGCAATACATAGTTGGGTAATTTCAATAAATATTTCCTGTGATATAAAAAGAGAACTAAAACACAGAAAAACATTATTGGTCATTGTAAAATATCATTTTCTTAATATGTTAGTGAGAAAAGCATATATTTCTCACAAATCAATTTCCACTTTTATATTTTAAAATATCTAACACTTAGGATGGGAAAGTAAAGTCATTACCTTTACAGTAAGGAATATTTGTATCTCATGTATGTTTGTGTCTTTTTTTCTATGACTCATTTTAGATGTCCAGGTAATGGAAAATGTGTTCAAGACCTGCCAGGAAAGTCCACATGAATGTCTTTGTGAAGTAGCAGTTGCAAGTAGTATCGAAGTGGAGGAAAACGTGAGATTAGCAACAACTTTAAATTTGAGCTCTACACATAATCCAGAGCTGATTAGTAATAACGGTAACAACTTAGGGGTGAGGACTGAGGAGTTCATTAAGTGTCAGAACATGCTTCTGTCTCCTAAGCCTGATGAGATGCATGCTGCATATAGATCTCGTATGTCTCCTGTTCTTAAAAAATCCATCGGATATTCAGAGCATTTTATTCATGATTGTGACAGTCCAAAAGATCTGCAGTATCATAATTCTGTTCTCCCTGCCCAAGAAATTCTTCAGGGAGGGAGGAAAACTGCTAAATGTACAGTGTGATGAAAAATATTGTACTTAACACCGACCATCACTACACATCCGAAAATGTACACAGGAGAGACTCCTCATACATGTAGTGAATGTGAGAAATCTTTCAGTAATGAAATGTGCCATACAGTACCTCAGAGCAAATATCCTGAGATATGTGATGCGTACATCAAGTGTGAAAATTAATTTCTGAGAAGTCAGACCTGACGCTACAACCTCGATCTCCAAGAGAAGACAAACCTTATGAATATGAGGAACGTAATAAAATTTCTGCCCAGAATTCAGCTCTCAGCACACATCAGAGATCTCACTCAGAAGAGAAATCTGATGAATGGGATAAATATGGGAAGACTTTTAGACTGAAATCACACCTCACTTTGCACCAGAGAAGACACACAGAAGAGAAACCTTATGAATGTAACAAATGTGAAAAGTCTTTCACCCAGAAGATACACCTTCCAGTTCATCAAATAACGCACACAGGAGAGAAATCTTATAAGTGTAATGAATGTGGAAAGTAATTCCAAGGAAGGGAAAACTTCGTGTTCATCAGAGAATACACACAGGAGTGAAACCTTATGAATGTAACCAATGTGAAAAGTCTTTCAGACAGAAATCTTCCCTCAAATTGCATCAAAGAACACACACAGGAGAGAAACCTTATGTGTGCAACAAATGTGGAAAGACCTTCAAGTGGAAGTCATATCTTGATGGGCATAATAGAACACACACAGGAGAGAAAACTTATGCATGTAGTGAATGTGGAAAGTCTTTCAAATGGAAGGTAAAACTCCATGTTCATCAGAGAATATACTCAGGAGAAACACCTTATGAGTGTAACATATGTGGAAAGTCCTTCACACAGAAGCCAAACCTCAACATGCATTAGACAATTCAAACAGGAGAAAAACCTTATGAATGTAACCGATGTGGAATGTCTTTCAAATGGAAGTCTTCCCTCAAATTGCATCAGAGAACACACGCAGGAGAGAAATTGTACGAGTGCATCAAATGTGGTAAGACAATCAGATGGAAGTCACATTACAGGAGGCATAACAGAATTCACACATATTAGAAACCTTAGGAATATAACCAAAGTTGAAAGTCTTTCGTGCAGTATTCACCCTTCAGGAAGCGTAAGAGTTCACACATATGAGAAGCCTTAGCAATGTAATAAATAGGAAAGACTTTTTAGTCTGTGGAAGAAAACTCAGCTTGTGTCACAGAACCAACACAAGATCAAACCCTTAATGAATGTAGCAAATGTTCAGTCTTTTCCCCAGAAGGCACAAGTCAAGATTTATCACTAAACACCCACAGGATAGAATCCTATGAATAAAATGAAAGGGAAATTTTTGAAGAACTCATAGTTGAGTTTGCATGATAGCACACAGACACAGGATAAAAATCGTATGAATATAAGAATATGAAAAATCCATCATGAACGCATGACTAAGTATAAAATGCACATAGGAGAGAAAAACCTTATGAATATTACAAATGTGGAAAGTGTTTGACCTGGAAGGCATACTTCTGTGTTCATCACAAACCTGATTCCCATAGAAGAAAAGAAAACTAATGAATATAAGAAATGTGCAATGACTTTTAATCAGAAGTCAGTCTTCAGTACATTTCAGAACATACACAATAGAGAAATTCTGAGTAATGAAAAACATTTAGCTATATATAGAATCTCTGTATATGGGAGCATTAGGGTAAGTCTTCTAAACAAAGTCAACCTTCAGGAAGCATTAAGAGCACTCACAGAAGAAATAATAGCATGTAGGAAAACCTTTGTCAGAAACCTCTAAAAGCTGACTGTGTGGCTTAGTGGTAGAGTGCTAACCTATCAAGGATGAAGGCCTGGGTTAGATTCCTCAATACTATGTGAAAAGAGCAAGCCAGAAGCAGCACTGTGGTTCAAATGGTAGAGTGCTAACCTTGAGCAAAAGTAGCTCAGGCCCTGAGTTCAAGCCTGAGGATTGGAGAGAGAGAGAGAGAGAGAGAGAGAGAGAGAGAGAGAGAGAGAGAGAGGAGAGAGAGAGAGAGAGAGAGAGAGAGAGAGAGAGAGAGAGAGAGAGAGAGAGAGAGAGAGAGGAGAGAGAGAGAGAGGAGAGAGAGAGAGAGAGGAGAGAGAGAGAGAGAGAGAGAGAGAGAGAGAGAGAGAGAGAGAGAGAGAGAGAGAAACAGAGAGAAACAGAGAGAAACAGGAACTTCTAAATTTACAGAGATAGAGAAGGAGAGAGAGAAGGAGACAGAAACTAATTTCTAAACTTTACAATCTTTCTATTTCCTTACAAATTCGTCTATGTCATTCTTTCTGACAGAAGCACAGAATTCCATTGTGTAAAAATACCATATTTGATCTACTCATCAACTGACGGGTATCTGGGTTGGTTCCATACCTTTGCTATAGTAAATAGTGCTGTGATAAATGTTATTGTTCTAGTGAATTTAGTATGTCCTATCTGGACGATTGGCAAGTAGTGAAATTGCTGGATCACAGGGGAGCTCTATTTTTCGTCTTTTTGGGATACTACCATAGTGCTTTCCATAGTGGTTGAACGAGTTTGCAATCCACCAGCAGTGTAGTAGTGATCCCTCCTGGCCACATCCCCTTCAGCATACGTTATTAGATTTCTGGATCTTGGCCATTCTAACTGGAGTGAGGAGGAAAAGGGAAAGAGGAACTGAAACTTTCTCTCCTTACAGATGACATGATTCTGTATTTAAAGAACCCTATAGACTCTACTCCGAAGCTGCTTCAGCTGATATAAAACTTTGGTAAGGTAGCAGGAATAAAATTAACCCTCAATGTCAACTGCCTTCCTATATGCCAACAAATGAGAGGAATGAGGCAAGAATCAGGATAGCAACTCATTTTGCTATCAAAGAAAATAAAATACCTAGGAATTAACTTAGAATGTAAAGCACCTTTTTGATGGAACTATAAACCCTGGAGAAGGAAATTAACGCAGAACTGAGGAAATGCAAAAACCTATGCTCCTGCTTTGGAAGAAGTAATATTGTAAAAATGGCAATCTTGATAAGGACTATCTACAAATTCAGTGCAATATTCATCAATATCCCAATGTCATTCTTTAAAGAAACAGAAGAGGAAATCCAAAATTTCACTTGGAATAATAAAAGACCCCTTATAGTCTGTCTTCTTGCATGATACATAATGTTTAATCTCACCTTCTCCACCAAAATCTCACCTTTCTCATTGAGACATAGGTGGCCCTGTTTACTAGCAGCAAAGGCTCAAACGCGCAGTTTCAGGTGTCACCACTGCCTCTGTTACTGGGTAGATCCAACTCTGTCATCGATTCTGAGGTCTGCTCTGGGAGTCTTGGTCAAAAGTTGTTCTGTGGCATCTGCTGCCAGCCTGTGCCTATTTGCTTCCTTTGCCTCCAGCAGCCTACAACAGGGAATGAAGTTCAGGCGCTGATGCTCTCCTTCATATGCAGGGCAGGATGAGCCCAACCCTCCCTCATCTTCCTCTTCCAATTTTTGGGAAAAAATGTGCTGGCAGAAGTCCTCAGGTGTGGGGCATGGCTGATCCACACTTTTAATCCAGGCTGCTCAGGAGGCTGAGATCTGAGTATGGAAGTTCCAAGTCACCTAGAACAGGAAAGTCTGATAGATTCTTACTACCAAAAATAAAAAAAGCTGGGAATGGGGTTTGGGCTCAAGTGGTAAAGGGCTAGTCTTGAGTACAAATGCTTAGTGCCCAGGCCCTGAGTTCAGGCTCTAGCACTGCCAACAACCTCACTTTAGTGAGATTTTAGCTTTATCCATGTAGGCACATCTCACTGGAATCTTTGCTGGTAGAGATAGTCTTCATAATTTTGTCTCAAGGTAAAGGTCCTCCTGGGGTAGTACACAAAAGGTGTCATGGAGAGAGGAGCCCCACTTGCTCCAGGTTTGAAGATGCCATATGTCAAGCCAGCATGGAGTTGGCACATCAGTCTTTTTCCTAGCACCACCTACCAGTGAATGTCAAATGACATTGATTGTTGTGGGATTGTGAGATTGAAGTGCCCCATTAAGGGCAGTGTTAGCACATCCAAACTAGGATACCAGGAATGCTGAAATCTCAAAGCTAACATTTTCTGTTGGCTACAGAAATGCTGGTGTGTCTGTTATTCACTAAAAGTTCAGGTGCAAAGATTCTGAAGCTTGCTGCCATGTGTTTATTCCATTTAGTAAAATTAGTTTAATGCACTGTATAAGTTAAAACATTTGATAAGAGTCAGGGGTAGTGAAAACATTGTTCTTGAATTCAGGGGTCTGGCAGGGTAATGGGGGGGTGTTGGTGGCTGGGACTATGAAGCTGGAGCTGCTATCAAACCATGGATCATGTTCCTCTTTGTCTGGGAGAAATGACTCCAAACATGAAATTTGAATGGTGAGGAAAAGATGATGATGTACTCAGGAAATTTCTCCTAAACAAATGCTCATGTGGAAGTGGGATGGGGGCTGGGCATATCTGAGGCAGAGCTTAAGGGGCTTCTCATGGCATTGAGAACGTTCCTTGCGACTTCAGGCATGCAGCAGGGTGTTTTAGATGGCCATTGTGCGATGCATGGAATAAGATTGGAGACAAGATGAATGCTGGGATCCTGCAATGCTCTTGCATGAGTGGCTGGTGGCTCACCTGAAAGAACTAATTATGTCTAAAAAAGAAATCAGGAATTTGTTTTGATTAGATAATACATGTAATCCGAGGCATATTCAGGATCCTGATCTTAGTATTGTGGTTTAAAACCAACCCAGCAAAGGGAAAAGTGCATGAGACTCTTACTCCCAGTTTAGAGCAAGAACAAAGATTGAAGTAGAGCTGTGGCTCAAGAGCTAGAATGCTACCTTGAGCAAAGAAAAGCTAAGAAAAAGCTCCAGGTCTTGAGTTCAAGGCCAGGAATGAAAGAAGGAAGGTAAAAAAGGGAAGTATGTGAGGAAGGGAAATATATAAATGAAAGAGAGATGGAACTGGAAATTTAAAACTAGAGAATATTTAAAAGTCATCAGTCCTTCTAAGAAAAGTGTTGGAGTAGGGGTTCTATATGTGGTGAACTGGAAGCCCAGCAGTGACTTGTTAACCAAAGAGTCACCATGATGAGCAAAGGATAGAAATCTGCATGAGCCTCTTAGCGGATGGAGTCACAGAAGAGAACCTCAGCTCCCATCCCATAGTTAGAAGTATATAGAGATGGGGAAGTTGGCATCACCTTGATGTCATTGTGTCCATGGAGACTGGAAGCCATGGCTCTGTGAAAGCACAATGTTCTGGTTACTGAGCTGAGAGTCTGAGGAGAGCCAAGCCCTGGCCATGAAGAAATCAGGGTGGCAGCAGAGCAACTCTGCTGCAGTGTGTGCCTGCTTGGCTGTTCTTATTCTGTGGTGGATCAGGCCGGAGCGGGTGATAGTAACTGTTTTGTGGTCACAAGCCCTTCACCAAGAGCTTCCTCTGGGATCCTCATAAGCTACAGGGTGGCTGGTGGTGGGATGTGTGTGGGGTGGAAGTGACAGAGGGATGGACGCATGGAAGGTGGGTGAAGAGATGAGAGGAATGATGAGAGCCCAGTTCATTGGTTTCCAAGGTTAATGGGTGGGAGGTAGAGAGGCATGATGGAGGAAAGATGGAGGCAGGGGAAGGTGGTGACAGAGTGAGGCCATCTGTAGTGCCAGCCTGGCCATCATCTGAAGCCCATAGGCAGCTTCCTGATCCCTCACTTTGTCCTGCTCCTTGTGGAGGGAATGTCACGTGTACCCAGAGCTAGGGGTGGGGCAATGTTAGTAGCACCTGCAAAACCATTGGCCTCTACCTGGGTGAGGGGTGGTTATGGCTCCCATGCTGGGTGGCCTGATAGCTATGGAACAGATCTCTCCTTAGCTACCACAGTCAGGGGCTGCTCTCCATCTAGGATTAGGGCACCTGCTCAGACATCAGGACACCCCATGCCAGGACAGAGGCCTACAATTCAGATGGCAGCACAGGGGTGAAGATGATCTCACTGTAGCCCTAGTTACATGGCTGTCCCTGCATGCAGGACAGGATGAGCTGGGGGAAGATGTTCTCTGTGTTTTTCCACAGCCTATCCCTGCCTCTTCTTGTGTCTGATTAGACCAAGAGAGTACCAGGTTCCCTCTCATAGTCCTGGTTCTTTTTCTTTTACAGTCATGAGGCTTGAACTCAGGTCCTGGGTACTGTCCCTGAGCTCCTTTGCTCAAGTTGATGCTCTACCATTTGAACCGTAGTGCCATTTCCAGCATTTCCTTTTCATGTGGATCTCTGATATCTCCAGTGCTGTGCCTGCAGGGAGGCACTCATCCCACAGACAGAGCCACCTCTGCCGTGACTGTGACTGCCCACAACCCTCACATCCACTCCTTGCACACCCCTCGACTCCAGTTTTAGCTCCTCTTGGACTGGGTGTCCAGCCTACCCCTTCCTACACTCACAAAGGGTCTACAATTGTCTTCCCAGGGTCCTTTCTTCTGCCAGCCAGATACAGACTATGCACATCTTGACCATCACAGAGCTCAAAGCCAAAGGCTGAGATGCAGAAGGGGGTGACCCAGTAGCTGCACAGGGCCCATGGATCATCCTGTGCATCCCCCAGCCTGTGACTTCCGCCACCCCCTTGGCAGGGAAGCTCCATGCCCACATCCGGATCCCTGGTCCCCTCCAATTCCATTCTCCCTTGGATTTTGCAGACTGTCTACCATCAGGATCTAAAATTCTATTCATCACTTTATGTCCTCATCACGGATTTGCTACTTTGGCAGGATCTCCCCGTGCCTGGAGAGTGGGCATGTCATGTACTCTCTGTGGAGAAGTTGCCCCAGGAGAAGAAATATGCACTTCATGTGAGAATTGGACAGGGCAGGAGGGCTCCCTAGGATCAGAAGCCACAGGAGGGGTGCAGATGGGGGAATGCTAGGGGCCCCAGGGGACAGTGGGAGTTAGGGCACAGTTGGTTCCTTCTGCAGGGTTGACACCGCTTCACAAACCCAACAGAATGAGGTTCACATTACAGATGTCAGAGTCAGTGCAGATTGCCAATGGGCACAGGGGTCACTGTCACCCCCAGATGCTGGCTGCATGCTATGATGCACGCAGAGATTGTTTCAAGATCAGATAATGAGGATGTTGCAGGGTGTAACCATTCTTTTCTGATGGCTGTCTACCTCTCTTGAGCTTCATCTCTATCTTTGGCTTTTTCTTGGCAGTTAACTGGAAATGAGAGTTTCATGGACTTTCCTTTCTGGACTGGCTTCAAACAGAAGCTATGCACAGTTTTCAAACCATACCCTACTGAAGAAGGGAAGCTTGATCTGGTGCTTAACTGGGTTGCACTTTGGCTCCGTTTGCTATGCCTCACGGGAGGGGGCTCATCATTTGTAGACTCAGATCTCATGACCTTCAAAGCCAAATGCTACCTGAAAGTTCAGGGTCCCAGCCTATGTGTTGAGCCTGGGTGAATACATTCTCTCTTATGCTGGGTCATCAACCCATGTTCTAAGCTGGAAGTAGGCAGTGCCACATTTGATAAGAGCATCTGCCAGAGATTGTCACCTCATGAAAGCAGATTCTAAATTTGTATTCCATTGCCTGTGGTGGAGAAATCCCCTCCAAGTTAGACAGGCTCAAATCCACCTGCAGGTCACACTCCTAATGCACCCTTGAGTGTCCTCATGGTATTGGGATCTAAGTTTGTAGGGAATGCTGGTTTAGTCCATGAATTAGCTGGACAAGTGATGACAAACGTGTTGTGGATTAATATAAGAACAATTTAAGAAGCCCTGGAGGAGCATCAACCTGACCCTCTGTGGTGCTATAAATCTGATAGGATGTTCCAGACTGAGAAACAATCACATGGCTTTGTGTTTGGCATCCAGACATGTGAGTGCATGTCTTAGCTGTCAGCCAATACAGAGGAGGACATGAATAAGTGGGTGGAAAGCATCTGTCAGACCCCTGTCTGGGGGCAGGTGGAGAGAACATAGCAAGGTAGATACCATGGCTGTGGTGGGGCCAAAAAAAGGGTAAAAGAGGCAAAGGAACCAGGTACTGGTAGCTCAAGACTGTCATCCTAGCTACTCAGGAGTTTGAGATCTGAGGATCACAATTCAAAGCCAGCCCAGGACAGAAACTCCATGAGACTCTTATCTGGAATAAACTACTGAATGCAAGAAGCTCAAGCTTAGTGACGGCATCCAGGCCTAGCGTTCAAAACCCAGGACTGGCAGAAAAAAGTATCAAAGGACAAGAAGCTGGCCAAAAGTTAGAGGGGCTCTATCTTGACAAACAATACAATGGTAAGTTGCACTCAGAAGACTTGCACAAAATCTGGAAATGCCTGAGGCCTATCTATGTATGTTTCCTGTTTGTCTAAATACATATATTTATGCATTTATATATTAGTATAGAGAGACAGATCAATACATATGACTATACATATATACATAGCCACACACTTATGGGTGGGTGGTATACTGTGTGAGAGTGTGTGTTTGTGTTTTGTGGATGGCTATCTCTGTTTAGGAAAGATAGAAAATATGTAAATATCTTTAAAAAAAACTTGATAAAATATAGAGAGACATAAGCTCTTGAGGGAATGTGAAATGACAAGATTATTCACAGGCACGTTTATCCTTATGGATTCCTCAGCAAGTTTTAATTTTTTTCATTTTCTTTCTTTTTTTGATGCAGTGCTAAGGATTTCTCTCAGGGACCAGGTGCTGCCAATTACTAATTTTCTCATGGCTGGTACAAGAGGAACTGAGCCACAGTTCCACTTTTGCCTTATTTATTCGTGCTTAACTGAAGATAAAGATTTCTATCAGTGACTTTCTTTCAGGGGCTGGATTCTAACGAGGATCCCCAGACCTCAGCCTTCTCTATAGCTACAATTAACAATATGAGAACCCAGCACTGGGTTCCAAAGCACAGGGCAAGAAATTGAGTGAGTCTCTCAACTCCAATTAGCTATAAT
Organism: Megascapheus bottae; assembly: GCF_031878675.1. Lineage (NCBI taxonomy): Eukaryota > Metazoa > Chordata > Mammalia > Rodentia > Geomyidae > Megascapheus > Megascapheus bottae. The sequence continues at coordinate 299,444 of NW_028327641.1, read as the reverse complement.
AAGCTCGAAGTGAAAGACCAATAACTTTGAGGAAAAGATGCTGAGGGTTATCACACAGGCCCTATGAGTAAGCCCTAAACCCTGTACACATGTGTGCATGCACACATTGCAGATACAAACACACATGCACACACACAATATCTCAGGCAATATTGTATTTTGAATTAATATCCAAAGATTGGACAACAGGATAGCAAGTAATAAAATCTGTTTTTCTTGTCTACATTGACAGAAAGGGATAAGTCACAAGATGCAGAAGCGAAGAATTCAGAGGCAAATGCTGTGAGTGAATAACTTGTAAAAGCACATTTCTTTTCTTTTCTTTTCTTTTGTTTTTTTCTGCCATTCCTGGGGCTTGAACTCAGGGCCTGAGCACTGCTCTTGGCTTTTCCCAAGTCTAGCCCTCTGCAACTTGAGCCACATTGCCATATAGATTTTTATATCTGTGTGATATTAAGGACTCAAACCTAGATCTTCATGGATGCTAGGCAAGCACTCTACCACTGGGCCAAACTCTAAACCCTGATAAAGTATGTTTAAACAGTCATCATCATATCAAAATATCCTTTCTCCTACAAAGAATGAACACTTATCTATGTCTGTAAGACTTTTTTTATGTCACCAATGCTTCTGTGATTTTCCCACTTGCATTTTACAGATGACAGCACAGATATTCATCAGGAAGAAAAATAGATTAGGATACAGAAACCTAACAACGTCCTAGTAGATTGAAGTGGAAAATATGTGCAAGATGGCCTGGGTGTTTCATCTATTTGTAGAGTGCTTGGCTACCACACAAAAAGACTCCGGTTTGATTCTGCAGTACCATATACATAGAAAACGCTTGAAATGGTGCTGTGGCTTGGTGGGACAGCTATAGCCTAAAGAAAGCCTAAGAACAATGGTCAGGCTCTGAGGTCAAGTCCCAGGACTAGCAAAAAAATGTGCAAGAGGCAAAATGCAAGATGAGAAGGCACTGTGAAGCAAAATGTCTTGTGAAGGGTAAGGGGAATAGTGACAGTTAAGTTTGGATCTTACCTAAGAAAGGCTCCTTGAGGCTGAGACAAGGCTAGCAATTATGCCTAATTAATGACTTGGGATTTGAACAAAAAGGTGTGCTGTTTACTACATCCATATGTGAGGTGGGAAGGGAGATTCAGCCTCCAGTATGTCTTTGGGGAGGTCTTCTGTGAGCAAGGAGCTTTGGTCATTGGGCCTTGAAAGGTGACCCTACCTCCCTCACAATGGAACAGAATATGGAACCCTGGTAACTAAGCCACTGTATGTGACAACCAGCTCAAGCCAGCTCCCTTGGCCTGTGGCTCAGGAACCAGAAGGTGTTGCTGTGCTGTTGCCAAAGGTCAGGAGGCTCGCATCCCAGGCATGAGAGATATGGATGTCTCACTTGGAGAATTAGATGCTGGATCAGTGCCAAGCCAAAATTCCAGTATATCAGGCATTTCTCTAGAAAGAAAGCCAGGAAACTCCAGGGCAACTCAGATGAGGTATATTGAGAGGAAACCTATTTGAACCCATCATCCTGCCCACACACTACAACCTTCTTGTGTGCTTTCAAGTGACTATACTGAGATTAGAGTGTGTCATTTCCAATCTACTCTATTCCAGTTCCTCAGTGTGAAGTGTGGTCCCATTCCTACGTTTGAAATATCCACTGTTTTGCCAACATAGTGTGACGGTAAGTCAGCTCAGACTCTGAATGAGCCTTGTAACCTATGGATCCTGGAGGAAGGCCTGTTGGAGATGCTGCTGACAGACCTGATCCCTGCCTACCAGAAAGGTGATCTCTTTTATGTGGGAAACTTCCTGCACAATTTCAAATAGTGGAGGACAATGTAGTAGTTGCTGGAAATTCTCTTGAAAAAGTGAGTGTTCCCCCTCCAAACCCAGGTTTGCTCACTCTTCCTGGCCAAGTCTTGGAATACTTGGCTCCTCTCTGAGCCTGTTTGGTTCACTGCGGTGTTCACAGGGGAGCTAAGCATGATACAAGTGCACAAACTACTTTATTATGACTGGGACACCATGCCATTTCATTTCCCTCACAAGCTACTGGAGTCTCAACAGTGTGCTTACTGAGAAGTTGGATTTTAGGCATGAGTAAGTGGCTCCCAACTGCAGCCCTCACCTAGGTGACATCCTAGGAAATCCCATTTCCCAGTAAGAAATGAGGTGTCAGTACTAATGGCGGAGGCCTGTGAAATACTGGAGTCAGAGGAAAAGCTGGGGGCTGAATCACTTTTGAGCCATCAGGGAGGGATTGTGATAGCTTTGCCTGTTAGAACCTGAAAGCATTTACATGTTGGTCTGTGGTCCAGTGCTGCCACTTGAACCTGAACCCAGGTCTAAATGCCATCCCTTTGCTGTTCAAAAATTAGCACTGTACCATTTGAGTCATATGTCAAGTTCTGGCTTTTTGCTGCCTAATTGAAGACAAGTGCCTTTAGACTTTTACTGACTAGACTGGCTTTCCACTGTGATCTTCAGAGCTCAGCCTGCTAGGTGGCTAAGATTAGAGGAATGAGCATTTAGTTCTTTATTTAGAGCATTCACTTATTGATTTATTTAGAGCATTTACTTAGTTAATTTAAGGTGAGTTTACTTTGGACAGATTCATAGAGGCCTCTCTCAGAAGCTTCTGGAAGTGGGGTGTAAAAGTCATCCTGTTCTCGAGTGTCTCTTACACCCCTCCCAGCACATAAGTGCACATCTCTGCAGGACAGCCACAGCATTAGAGTCCTGCAAGAAAGGGGCTTTGGTAGAAGGCTCAGGATGGAGAGAGGAGGCTCTCACTTTCCTTGTACCTAATGTGCCCACAGCATCATGTGTTCCATCTATACGATGTGAATGGACTTCTACCCCAGTGATTTCTATGAGTTCAAGAACGGCCACACCCTGACACAACTCAAGCTCTATATGAGGCTCCAAATGCCGGCTTTGGACCTGCTCTTCTAAACACATACTTTTTGACCAGCTGGAGGAATGTGCGACCAGTAAGACCAAGAAAAAGTAGAAGTCCTGGTGTGGGTGCCTCAGAGCCTGTGAGTAGGAAGCCCATGTGGTCTAGATATTGGTTGGCCCTTACTTCTACAGAGCTTGGCAAAATGCCCTTTATGGGTGGTGTCAGCCAGGTAATGTCTGTCCTCTGAAAGGACTCGGGAATAAGCACTCATTAGAAAGACCCTACACCTTCTCAGTGTTCAGTCCAAACTCCAGTTCTACAGGTTCCTCCATTAGATCCTCATGGAAGTTGAGTGACACTTCAACTTGCAGAGTCCACTCTGTCCACTCTGTACCTATTTACATTCTTAGGTTTGGGTCATCGTGGAAGAGCTTATCCTGAACTCCGGATGAAAAACCCACCAATGGAGCTGGTGACTGATGGAGAGTGAGAATCATCACTGCACTCCAGAAAGCATGGTCCTTCTGTAGAAATTACCAAACAGGTTTAGAGTCCTGTGGATATACCTTTTGCTCTGAACCCCATGTGTGACACAGTTGAAACTGCACATACTATAGAGGAAGAAAAAGAGCAGCCAGATTTCCTTCAGTTTCCTTTCACACTCCACCCAGAGTCAGTCCATCTGAGTAACACTCCACTTATTGTGCAAGCTGAAGGGGCACACGCTGGTCTCATGGAAAATGTCCCCATGGGAAGCAGCAAGTGTACTCTCAATACTGGATTCATTGGAGGAAAATGAATCCATCCTCACAGAATATTCAGACCCATCCATCTCACTAAAAGAGACTCAATCTCCATTTGACAAACCAGAATCCATCCCCCTCTTAACTCAGGAAGGACATTCTGTTTCTCATGAGGAAGGAGACTCTTCTGAGGACTCTGAAGTAGAATTACTGTCTGAAGGCAACTTGGAGGCCAGTCTGGATTTAGAGCTTCCCTGTCCCCTTCTAAAAAGACATCTCTTTATCTTGCTCTCATGATTCTTGTCAAGTATTCATTCTATTTACTTTGCTAACTATTAAACTCTCATTGTTAATATTATGGTGTGCAGTTCTTCAGTCCTTATTATACTGTGTTTTATTTTCCACTTAGAATGTGAGACCTCAGACACCTAGGTCCTGGGTGGGCCAAAAACCAGACAGGTCTGGTCCCATAGAAGACAACCTTACTGGATATACAGGGAACTATGAAATGCATGGAATCACCAGGAATCCAGGCCAGGCCTCCATGGAAAGAGGAGTCAGCTACCAAAGCTTAAGGACAGAGCAGATGCCTGGAAATGTGTTTTGTCAATCGGGAGAAGTGCCAGAGTAACTGTAATATTGTGTGGGACTCTGTTCTGTGAGTTCAAGTCTGTTTGTATATCCATTGTGCTTTGTACAAATATTTAAGAAAATTAAAACTCCACAATAGCATCAAAAATCTACTTTGGCTTTGAATGTGGCCTAGTTGTAGAGTGCTCGCCTAGTATACAAGAAGACCTTGGTTTAATTCCTCAGCACTGCATACACAGAAAAAGCAGATGGGGCACTGTGGCTCAGGTGTCACAGTGCCACCCTTGAACAAATGTGGCCAAGGACAGTTCCTGGTCCCTCAGTTCAAGCCCCAGGACTAGCCAAACAAGAAATCATACCATTTTCCACACATTTGGAAATAAATCTGTTTTATCTAACCCTACTTCTTTTATGCCAGTCCAGGGTGTGTGCCACCAAGCCAAACTACTGGCCCCCAACCTTACTATTTTGAATCATTTAATTTTTTTACATAATCATATTTCAGCTGTCTGTATTAATACCATAAACAGTATGCTTAGTGTAATAATGTTAAAGGTAAAACATAAGAAATTAATAACTAAAATTCCTTTTTTATCAGTTTTATAGCATTACTACAATTTTATGAGAAAAATTACCTAGAATGTTTATTTTAGAGTTCAAGTAATCCATTTTGATAAATATATCAACCTACATCATTTATTTGAACACATTTTAAACTATTTTTTTCAGGAATGAAAATACATATATATTTGTTGTAAATGAAATTTATGACTTGGGGGGAAGGGAAAGAGAAAGGGGTGAGGGGGTAACAGTGTTTACAAGAAATGTACTCACTACATATGTAACAGCAATCTCTTTGTATATCACCTTGACAACAAATTTTTTGAAAAGTACAATAAGTTTAAATGTCTACTTTGGGCATAATTTTTTTTGACAGTGCTGGGCTTAGACTCAGGACCTGAGCACGATCCTTGTTTTTGTTTTTGTTTATTCTTAAGGCGCAAGTTCTATCACATGTGCCACAGCACCACTTGTATCTTTTTTATCTATGTTGTGCTGAGGAATTGAACTTGGGTCTTCATTCATGCTCGGCAAGAACTCTTCCACTAGGCTTAACTTATGGCCCCAGTGGGAAGGAAGTTTTCCATAAAATATGTAGGAAATATGTCCACTAAGGAAAAGCCATCAAAAATAGAAGAAAAATTATATACTTAGATAACGACATGCCAGTATTATGGCAGATCTCTGTAATTCTAGCTTCAAGAGTGGCCTATTTGGACCGGGAGTTGGCTGGCTGAAGTAAAGTGCTATCCTTGAGCAAGGCCTAGGACAGTGCTCTGGCCATGAGTTGAAGCCAATGGACATGCAAAAAATAATATTCTAATGCCCGTGACTGGTGGCCCACCCTGGTAATCCTAGCTACCCTGGAGGATCGAGGTTCAAAGAGGGAAAAGGCATAAAAAACTGTGAGAATCTTATTTCCAAATAATCCAGAAAATTCAAAATGACAATGTGCCTCAAGTGGTAGAGCTCTTGCCTTGAGCTGAAGAGCTTAAGGTAAACATCCAGGCCCAGAGTTCAAGCCCCATGAGTGAAAAAAAGAAAAAGAAAAAGAAAGCCCTTATCTTAGGCTGGAGTGCACACTAGTGGTAGTTTGCTTGCCTAGTATGCACAAAGCCCTGTGTTCAATTACTCTGTACCACTTACACCAAAAAAAAAGCTTGAAATGATCTCAGAAGGTTGGGTTCTGAGGATCACAGTTCAAAGCCAGGCCAGACACTAAAGTCCATGAAACTGTTACTTCCACTAAAGCAGCAGAAAACCAGAAGTGACACTCTGGCTCAAGGTGTTTAAGGTTTTAGCCTTGAGCTGAAGAGCCCAGGGACACTGCCCAGGTGAACAATTAAAGTCTTACAACCAAAAGAGAGAGAGAGAGAGAGAGAGAGAGAGAGAGAGAGAGAGAGAGAGAGAAAGACAGAGAGAGAGAGACAGAGACAGACAGAGAGAGTCAGACAGAGAGACAGAGACAGAGAGAGACAGAGAGACAGAGACAGAGAGAGAGAGACAGAGAGAGAGAGACAGACAGGCAGACAGACAGAGACAGAGAGACAGAGACAGAGACATCAAACACTCAGGCACTGCTGGCTGAAGCGTGTAATTCTAGCTACTGTGGAGGCTGAGATTGGAGGATCTTGGTTCAAAGCCCGAAGCCAGCCTGGACACATATGTTTGTGAGACTTACATCACCAATTAACTACCAGAAACCAAAAATGGAGCTGTAGAGGAAGAGCGCTAGCCTTGAGCTGAAGAGCTTAGGGACAGTGTCCAGGCCCAAAGTCCAAGCACCATGACGAATCAATAATAAAAAAAGAAGATAGCTAATAGTAATGATGAATAATTTTGTGTTGGGAGTTTGGCCTAGTGGTAGAGTGCTTGCCTAGCATGCACGAAGACCTGGGTTCAATTCCTCAATACCACATACATAGAAAAATGCTGGAAGTGTTGCTGAGGCTGAAGTGGTAGAGCCCTAGCCTTGAGAACATATAAGGACAGTGCTCAGTCCCTGAGTTCAAGCCCAGGACTGGCCAAATCAAAAGTAGTAGAGCACTGGCATTGAACTGAAGATCTGAGGAACAGCCCAGGCACAGAATTCAAGCACCGCAAACAACAACAACAAAATCTATGAAATGGCAGTGGTGGTTTTAAGCTAAGCAAAAATAGAGTAGAAACTGGCAAAATACATATTAGTGTGTAAGCAAAATAGCCAGACTTATGCATTAGAACAGGATAGCAACTTGAAAAAAATTTTGTTTTCCATCTCACTAGGTCCTGTCTCTTAATTTATTCAAGTAAGTAAAATGCTGGGTTTTATAATCATTACTCTGAATATTAGAAAATCAGAATATCTCCCATTAACCAACAAAGACCAGGAACTGGGGCTTCGTTCAAATGGCAGAGTATCAGGAAGAGAAGAAAAAATTGAAGTAAGAACTTGAAGTTCTTGATCCAGAACCTGCATAGTAACAGAGCAGCAGCCTGGTGATGGTACCTCACACCTATAATCTTAGCTACTCAGGAGGCTAAGATCTGAGAATCAAAGTTTAAAGCCAGCCAAAGTACCCAGTTAACTGCCAGAAAAACCAGAATTGGCACTGTGGCTCACAGATTAAAGCACTAGCCTTGAGCTGAAGAGCTCAGGGACAGTGCCCAGGCCCAGAGTTCAAGCCCCACTATTGACAAAAATCAAACAAGCAAACAAAACTCACAAAGAAGCCTGCAGACCACAGTGGTTCTGCTGAGTCTCTTCTCTATGGGGATTAGGAAACATTTCACTTTTTCTGTCTCTTCCCATCTCAACATTCATACTAAAATAAGACTCTGTTGAAAGTTTCAATTTATAAAAATGTTTTTCATAAAGCACCCTGAAATATTCATCGCTTATATCTCAATTGAAGATAGTTGATTTGGGGCTGCATTGGTAGAGTGCTAGCCTTGAGCAGAAAAGGTCAGGGATAGAGCTGAAGCACTCAGTTGAAGACCCAGTGCCAACACACAAAAGAAAATATGCACTTTATGCATATTTTCTAATTTCTTAATGAATTTTTCAGTCTGTATAAATATAGGGTATATTCCTTGTTACTTAAGTAAGATTGCTCTTTTTTTTCTTTTTGCCAGTCCTAGGGCTTGGACTCAGGGCCTAGACATTTTCATTGGACTCGCTGCCCAAGGTGAGTGCTCTGCCTCTTGAGACACAACACCACTTCTAGCTTTTTTCTGAGTATGCGGTACCGGTGAATAGAACCTAGGTCTTTATGCATTCTAGGTGAGCACTCTACCATTAGGCTACATTCCCAGGCAGTGAGATTCCTCTTACAGTCATTGTATGTTCACAGAGTTTGATCTCACACACTGTAGGGCCCTGGTTGGCTTTGACCTGTGATCCTAAGCCCTGAGCCTCCTAAGTAGCTGAAATTAAGTTGTGAGCCAGCATGATGGCTTCCATTCTTTTTTCTACAAAAATATATGTAGTTATCTAAAATATATCTATAGCTGAAAAAAAATGAATCTCTCCCAAACAAATCTTCAAAGAAACAACCATCCTATTAAAAGGTGGGCTAAAGACTTAAAAGAGTATTCTCTGAAGAAAAAATTAAAATGGGCTTTAGACACATGAAGAAATGCTCCATATCTCTAGCAATAAGGGAAATGAAAATCAAAACAACTATGAGATTCCACCTGACTCCAGTCAGAATGGCCATTATCAAAAAATCTAATAAGTGATACTGGTGGGGAAGTGACCAGGGTGGATCACACCTACACTGTTGGTGTGAGTGTAAACTCGTTCAACCACTAGGGAAAGCAGTGTGGTGGTTCCTCAAAAGACTGAACATAGAGCTCCCCTATGATCCAGCAAATCCACTACTTGGCACCTACCCAATTGTCCAGAAAAAAGGACATACTAAAGCCACTAGCACAATGATGCTCATTGCAGCACTATTTACCATAGCAAAGATATGAAACCAACCCAGATGCCACTCAGTAGATGACTGAATCAAGAAGATGTGGTACTTATACACAATGGAATGCTATGCTGCCATCTGAAGTAATGACATAGCTCATTTGTAAGGAAATGGAAAGACTTGGAAAAATTCATATTAAGTGAAGCAGGCCAGACCCAAAGAAACATAAGCTCAATGGTTTCCCTCATTTGTAATAATTAGTTCACATCTAGGACTCTCCTAGCAGAGGATTACAATAACTCAAAAACCTAGGTATATAAGGTCATATAGGATGAGACTAAATGTAAGGATCTCTAGGATATGGGAACAAGAGCTATATCTTGTGTCATCGTTGCTCTTAATCTTGTGTGATTTTTGTCCTTAATCTACTATGTTATTTCTCATCTCTTATTTTGCCCTTTGGTTAATGTCAGATTGTTACTGTATCTGATTTTTCCCTGGCATATTGTATATATGTTTATTTGTTTATGTCAAATAGGAAAGGGAAGGGGGGAAACAAGATGATTGGGAAGGGGAGGGGAGAGGGAACTGGGGACAAAAACATGTGGAGTGGAATAAATGTGTGAGAAGTAATGCAGTCCACTACCTGTAAATGTAATCGTAACCCCTCTATACATTACCCTGAAAATAAAAAAGAGACTATAAAAATATCTGTAGAAAATGAGGCTGGATGATGGAAACAACCAGATGCCCTACTACAAAAAATGTGATACACACACACACACACACACACACACACACACACACACACAATGAAATGATACATAGCCAACCGACAAGATAAAATAATGGCATTCTCGGGGAAGTGTATGAAAAGGAAAAAAATCATATTAAGTGAAGTAAGCCAAACTCAAAGGAACATAGGCCCAAGAGTCTCCCTCATTTGTCAAATTCAGTAGAAACCTTGGGCTCTGCTACCAGAGATTTACAATAGAACAAAATCTAGAGACATCGTGACAAATAGTATGACACTAAATGTAAGGACCTCCAAGATGAAGAAACAAAACTCATATAATGAGTGATTGTTGTCCTTAATGAACTATGTGATCTCTTATCTCTTTTGCTATCCCTTGGTTATATCATATTGTTACAATATTTCACCTTGTTTTCTGATATATTTCATATGTGCCTACTTGGATATTTGAAATTGGATAAGGAAGGGGGGAAATGAACATGAGTGGGGGTAGGGGAAGGGAAATGGGGACCATATCATTACATGGGGTATCAAAGTTTGAGAAGTAATGCACCTTCTATCTGGTGAATATAATGGAACCCTTCTATAAATTACAATAAAAATAAATACATAAAAAGAAGATCTGCACAGAAAAAGATAATAATGGCATTTTTGGGGTAGTGGATGAAATTAGAGTGAATCCTGTTGAGTGAGATAAGTCAAGACCAAGGAACAAAAGGTACATGGTATCCTTAATATATGGATATTAGTTTCAAACAGTAGTAGAGCGATGATTGAATAGGTGATACCCAAAGTTCTGGACATAATTTTGGAGATATAAACATAACTACATAGACATAAAAATCTAGGATAGACTATACACTCTATAGACATGTGTTTTATTATAGATTAATCTGTATCTATGACATACAAAGACTCAGCTTAATTTTTACTATATTCTAAAATTTATGTGCCAGTGATTGTATAGCGATTCCCTTCTTGAATACTTGTTGGTTAAACATGACATTTGAAATATCATGTAAAATTCAATGTTAATAAATTTTTTTAAAAAAAAAAGAGGCTAGAGGTAAATACCACTAATGTACTTGCTCTAAGTGGTACAGAAATTTTTTTAATGAATCAAGGGGTTTTATTACATCTTTATGCAATTATTTTAGTTCTGAGTGTTCTACACTCAATGATACTTCTGGAAAGATGATATAGCTGACTGTGTAGATGGTATGAAGACATACTGGCCTAAACGTAGAATAAAGCATTGGTAAGTGGTTGTTAGCTGTCCAGATTCTACTGGAATATGTGGAATGAATTTATTAAGCACAATGCAGGCTCTTAGTCAGATCAGGATCAAGATTATGTGTTTCCATGAGATGAATGAGGAAAGATCAGAAAAATCTACTAAGTTATCCAGATATACTTTTGAAACTAAGGTATCTGGACTCCTTTTTTTTTCTTTCTTGGTGGGGAGCTTGAACTTTGGACCTGGGCAAGGTCTCTTAGTTCTTTTTCCTCAAGGCTAATACTGTACCAGTTTTAGCCACAACTCCACTTAGTTTTTGGGTGGATAAGTGGAGAGAAGAATCTTACAGTTTTTTTTGCTTTCGTTTTTTGCTTGCAAAGGCTTTGAATCACCTTCTCCCTGGCTAGTAGAATGAAAATTATGACCCTCCAGCGCCTGGCTAGTGATTTTTTGAAAATTGGACTATCTTCCAAATCACGCAAATGGTTCCTAGCAAAGTTTTGAAGACTGACTGAAAAGTGACAGATTTTTGTCACTTGGAGACACTCTGTGCTGAACGATAGAAATCTACCAGCTGAGTCACACTGGCACTTCCAGTTTTTGTTTATGTGGTGCTGAGGAATGGAATCCAGGGTTTCATACATGCTAGGCAAGCTACATTTTCAGCCCAAGGTTTTATGTTTTGTTTTTTCAGTGTTGTTGCTTCTAAGGTACTGTATGATGTTCTTTCATTTTCTTTGCTTTTCACCTCTTTTCTTCTTTTTCCCTTTAGTTTTATTCTCTGTAGTCACTGTGTTGAATTCGGGTACCCTGTGTCTTTTACATAGGTTTATGTGATTTGGGGAATGGAGAGGGTATAATAAAATGGTTAAAAAAAACAAAGGAAAAAGGGTGGACCAATTGAACAGTGATACTTGGAAGACACTAAACGGAAATGAACTGAACAATCAGGGTGGAGAGGGGGCTAAGGGTAGGAAAACAGAGAAAAATGAGGGAGGGGATAACAATTTTCTTAAGAAATGTGTTCATTACTTATGTAACCGTATGCCAACTATATATGGACTTAACAAAAAAAATTAACTTAAAAAATAATTTAGCCGGGTGTGGTGGCTCACACTTGTAAATGTAGCTACTCAAGAGGCTGGGTTCCAAGGATAGCAATTCAAAGTCAGCCTGGACACTGAAGTCTATTTGACTCTTATCTCCAATTAACCACCAGAAACCCAGAAGTGGCCCTATGGCTCAAGGGATAGGGCAGTAGTCTTGAGCTGAAAAGCTCAGTGACAAGACCCAGGTGCAGAATTGCAGTCCCATGACTTGAATGATGAATGATACTAGCCAGGCTGTGTGCGCTCACACTTGGAATCCTATCTACACAGAATCAGGTTTGAATCCAGCCCAAACAAATTGCATGATATTCTGATTTACAGTTCATTACCAAAAATCTGGAAGTGGAGCTGTGGATCAAGTGGTAGAACACTAGCCTGAAGCAAAAAAAAACATTTAAGGACAGTTCCCAGGCCCTGGGTTCAAGTCCCAGGACTTGCATAAAACAAACAAAATGTGACGCTGAGTCTTCCATTATTTGGTGTTATAGTTCAATATTCTTGGTATGCGTCTTAGAAATAAAGTCCCTAGCAAATACTCACCCTGAAATTCTGCTTCATAGCTGATTCATAAAATTTCAGCATCATTACTATCACCTTCCAGTTAGCATAGCAGTCGACTAGTGAAAATTTGAAGAAAACTGTTGAGTAATCCTAATAAATCTGTGTATCATCTGCACACACATCAAATCAGCAGCAGCTATGTTCTACTATTATCTAAATGTATTTAATCCCTTCTTGAGTTAATGAGCCTTAAAGAGTAAAACATATGAAATAGTTATGAAACTAACAGTCACCATTCTTCTACCTAATATTGTAATATAAGTTTATAAATGCAAGGACTATTCTGAAGTGTGCAGAAGATAGCTTCTAATTATAATATTCTCATGAAGTATAGTTTTTAAGAAACATGTTGCTTGCTTTGGGAAAGCAAGGGCAAGGAAAAATGATATAAGTAAGTTCCCTATTTATCAGAAGGAAAATACTATTGGGTTTAGATCAACTTCATATATTCTGTGCTGATGAAACAAATATTTGCAATTCCTGAGGCCAATCACTTCCTTGTGATGCACAATCAGCCAGCTTAGATCAATCTTCCAAAAAAGGAAAGGAACAAATGAGAAGCAATTAAGGTTTCCAAAATGAACCAGGTGGTGGTGGCAGTTCACACTTGCAATTCTATCTACTCAAGGCCTGAAATCCAAGGACCTGGATTAAGTCTGTCTGGGATGAAAATATTCCTGTCTGAAACATCATCTCTGTTATCACAGCCCAGCTGATTCACTCTGCCCAAAAGGTTCCAAACACCAAAGTCCATCTCCTATCTGAAATACTAGCAAACATACTCACACATTATTTCCTCTTTGGGATATAGTTGAAACATGTACCAGAAACATTTCCCTGGCTTCAGAGTGGAAGTGGAAATATATACTCACTAGAAGCCCATCTAGTAACTTACAGTCAATCATCTTTCCTCACATCTTGTTAGTTAAATTGAACAATGAGTGTTTGGATCAGAAGCGATGTGTATGAGCATACAGCTTGTAAAAGTACTGTAATCATAGCTACTCAAGATAAGCTGAGACCTGAGGATTCCAGTTCAAAATCAGCCATGCAATAAATTCCATAAGATTTTTACCTCTAATTAACCAGCAAAAAACAGAGCGTTGAATTGTGCTTAAAATGCCACAGGCCTAAGATTTCCATAAAAGTGCTAAGGGGTAGCATTCAGGATGCCCACTCTCTCCACTCCTTTTTAACATAGTACTAGAATTCCTAGGCAGTGCAATAAGGCAAGAAGCAAGCATAAAGGGGATCCAAGTAGGGAAAGAAGAAATAAAACTATCCCTCTTTGCAGATGACATGATTCTGTATTTAAAGAATCCTATAGACTCTACTCCCAAGCTCCTTGAGCTGATTCAAAGGTTTGGAAGGGCAGCAGGCCACAAAATCAACCCTCACAAATCAACTGCCTTCCTTTACGCCAACAGTGAGAGGAACAAGGCAATAATCAGAAAAGAAACTCCTTTCACAATAGCCTCAGAGAAAATAAAGTACCTAGGAATTAGCTTAACTAACAATGTAAAGGACCGTTTAGATGAAAATTTTAAAACCCTAAAAAAGGAAATTAAAGCAGAACTAAGGAAATGGAAAAACCTCCCATGCTCCTGGATTGGAAGAATCAACATTGTGAAAATGACAATCTTGCCAAGGGCTATCTACAAATTCAATGCAATACCCATCAACATCCCAATGTCATTCTTTAAAGAAATAGAAGAGGCAATTCAAAATTTCATATGGAATAATAAAAGACCCCGTATACCAAAAACACTTCTTAGCAGAAAGAACAGCGCTGGAGGAATTTCAATTCCAAACTTTAGACTCTATTATAGAGCTATAATTCTCAAACCAGCTTTGTACTGGCACAAGAACAGGCCTGAAATCCAATGGAATAGAACTGCGGACCCAGATATTAAACCACAGACCTATGGCCACCTAATCTTTGACAAGGGAGCCAAAAAAAAAAGAATGGAAGAAAGGTAGCCTCTTCAACAAGTTGTGCTGGCAGAACTGGTTAAGCACCTTCAGAAAACTAGAGTTGGATCCTTCTTTGTCACCTTGCATTAGAATTAACTCCAAATGGATCAAAGACCTGGAGGTAAAAGCTGACACACTGAAACGTTTACAGGAAGGAATAAGAAATACACTAGGCCTCCTTGGCACAGGTCGAAACTTGCTTAATAAGGACCAAGAATCACAACAAATCAGTGAAAGGATGGATAAGTGGGACTGCATTAAAATGCAGAGCTTTTGTATGGCAACGGATATAGCTAGTAAACTAATCAGGAAGCCTACAGTGTGGGAGAAGATCTTCACCAACCAAACAACAGACAAAGGCTCATATCTAAAATATATCAACAACTCAAAAAATTGAATCACTCCAAAACTAACCTCCAAAGTAACACCCATCCCATTAAAAAATGGGCCAAAGACTTAAAGAGAGTCTTCTCTGAAGAAGAAACAAAAATGGCCTATAGACATATGAAGAAATGCTCCACATCTCTGGTCATAAATGAAATGCAAATCAAAACAACTCTAAGATTCCACCTCACTTCAGTTACAATGACCAGGATCAGGAAAACGAATGACAACAGATGCTGGAGGGGATGTGGCCAGGAGGGATCACTACTACACTGTTGGTGGGAGTGCAAACTCGTTCAACCACTATGGAAAGCTGTGTGGCAGTGCCTCAAAAGGCTAAACATAGAACTTCCCTATGACCCAGCAATTCCACTACTTGGCATTTACCCAACAATCCAGAAACAAGGGCATACTAAACCCACTAGCACAACAATGTTCATTGCAGCACTATTCACCACAGCAAAGATATGGAACCAACCCAGATATCCCTCGGTTGATGAGTGGATCAACAAGTTGTGGTATTTGTACACAATGGAATTCTATGCTGCTGTCAGAAAGAATGACATCGCCCCATTTGTTAGGAAATGGAAAGACTTAGAACAAATCATATTAAGTGAAGTAAGCCAGACTCAAAGGAACTTAGGCTCAGTGGTTTCCCTCATTCGTCATAATCAGTAGAAACCTTGGGCTCTACTAGCAGAGATTTGCAATAGAGCAAAAGGCCATATATAAGGCCCTATAAAGTGAAGTTAATTAAAAGGACCTCCAGGATAATGAAACAATAGCCATATAATGAATGATTGTTGTCCTTAATGTACTATGTTGTCTGTCATCTCCTTTTCTGTCCCTTGGTTATCCCATATTGGTATAGTATCTCACTTTGTTATCTGATATATTGAATTTGTTTGTATTTGGATATTTGAAATTTGATAGGAAAAGGGGGAAAACCAAGGCGGGTGGGGGGTGTGGGTTTGGAGGGAAATGGGTACCAAGACATGGGAAAGGGTATCAATGTATGTGAATTAATGCACCTTCTATCTGGCCAATATCATGTAACCCTTTTACTAATTACAATAAAAATTTTTTTGAAAAAAGAAAGTTGTAGTGTGTGGGGAGGATGATGGGGACAAATACATTTCTTGTTAGAAATATACCTAATCTGGTTGCCCTGGATTTCCCTGGCCTTCTTCTGAGAGAAAGGCCTGTTATACTGGATTTGTGGCTTGGCAATGATCTAGCATGTACATCTTCGAGTAAGACATCCACAACTTCCATGCCTGAGACTTGAGTTTCCTGACCTTTGGCAACAGCAAAGCAACATCTTTCTTCCTCCTGAGCCACAGGCCAAGTGAGCTGGCTTGAGTTGGTTGTTAGTTACAGTGGCTTCGTAACCAGGGTTCCATAATCTGTTCCATTGTGAGGGAGGCAGGGTCACCATTCAAGGCCCAATGACCAAAGATCCTTGCTCACAGAAGACCTCACCAAGACATTCTGGAGGCTGAATCTCTCCTCCAATCTCACAATATACATGTGGATGTAGTAAACAGCACACCTTATTTGTCAAATCCCAATGTCTTCCACTAGGCCCAACTACCAGTCCTGTCTCAGGCTCAAGGAGCCTTTCTTAGGTAAGATCCAAACTTAAGGGTCAATATTGACCTCATCCTTTACAAAATATTTGCTTCACAGTGCCTTCTCTGCCTGCATTTTGCCCCTTGTCGATTTTTTTTTGTTTTTAAAAGTCTGGGGACTTGACCTCAGAGTGTGAACATTGTTCTTGGGCTTTCTTTAGGCTTTAGCTGTCCCACCGAGCCACAGCACCACTTGCAGCGTTTTCTATGTATGTGATAATGAGGAATCAAACCTGAGTCTTTTTGCGTGGTAGCCAAGGACTCTACCACTAGGGCAAACACACAGGGCATCTTGCACATATTTTTGACGTCAATCTACTAGGATATTATTAGGTTTCTGTATCCTAATCAATTTTTTCCTGATGATTAGCTTTGCTGTCATGTGTAAAAAATGAAAGAGGGAAAAACACAGAAGAATTAGTGAAATTTAAAAAAAAAGCATTACACACATAGATAAGTGTTCATTCTTTGTAGGAGAAAGGATATTTTGATATGATGATGATGATTTATAATGACTATGCCAGGGTTGAGAGTTTGGCATAGTGGTAGAGTGCTTCCCTAGCATCCATGAAGATCTGGGTTTGATTGCTCAGTATCCCATAGATAGAAAATATAGATGTGGCACTGTGGCTCAAGGGGCAGAGGGCTAGACTTGAGAAAACCCGAGGACGGTG
This sequence comes from Megascapheus bottae, assembly GCF_031878675.1. Taxonomy (NCBI): domain Eukaryota; kingdom Metazoa; phylum Chordata; class Mammalia; order Rodentia; family Geomyidae; genus Megascapheus; species Megascapheus bottae. Next base: position 282,409 of record NW_028327641.1, on the reverse strand, counting down.
CTCAGGCCATGAATTCATGCGCCAAGACTGGCAGAAAGATAAAAGAAAATAAAAATGCTTTTTACGAGCTAATTCACTCACAGCATTTGCTTCTGAAATCTTCGTTTCTGCATCTTGTGAAATACCCCTTTCCCTCAACCTAGACAAGAAAAACAGATCCATCCCATGGTCCACTGTGAGGCCACTGGTTGGGCTAAGAGCTAGTCGTGCAGCAACACATAAGTTTTATTCTAATACTTTCAAACTTTGTACTCAAATATGCTACCTACTTACCAACTTAGTTCAGTTATCCTTATGCTATACCTTTTCTTCATGACTACAATATTCTTACACTCCTACGTTAATCCTCTTGTACCTCTCCTGACCTCTCTCATTCTTTTTTTCTACCTCTGGACCTCTGCTCATCTTACAACCCTTATACTACATGATGGCTCTACACATGCATCTACACATGATGGCTGTTGAGCAATATTGTATATGTAGGTGGTTAATTATTCTCTAGGCTCAGAGGGACTTAAAGACAATAGAAATTGGATTGAGGGGCTTATTGGTTTGGGTATAAATCGCTTATCAGTGGTTGTATTAGACTGGTCTGTAAGTGCACAAAAAGAAAGAGTGATAATACCCATCAAAACTTGTGAACATCTAGTGTCTGCCAGCTACAGATGTCTAGGTTGGTTATATCTGAAAAACTATAATCGTATTTAGTAGTAATCTTGCTCCCATTTTCAAATGGGCAGAACAAGAAACTCAAGAAAAATGTCAAATCAAGAAACAACATCCCCCACCCAATGTAAACAGAAAATGGATCAGTCACTGGCAAACCTAGAGGAGAGTCTTCCAAGTGCTACACAAATGCAATTGATAAACATCTTTAATGAAAAATGTGAAAATATAAAGAAAGAGATAATAGGGAAAGCCATAGCTGAACAAGAGGAAAGCATAAATAAGGTGATAAGTGAAAAAGAAGAAGCCATAAAGGAGGCCATAATAAAGGTTTTTCAAAGAATGATGGATGAATTAATAGAATCCACAAATAAAAACGTGACCAAACTCCAGCAAATGTCCAAAGAAAATGAAGCTACTGAGCTAACCACTCAAAAGGAAATCAAGAAGATTAAGAAATCCATACATGATCTAAAACAAGAGATGAAAGGCACCAAAAGTGAGCAATTAGAAGCAAGGGAGAAGAAAAATAAAGCAGATAGTTTTGATAGCAGGTTAGACAATGCAGAGGAGAGAATTTGCGGGGCTGAAGATAATTTAGGTATTATAGAGAAAGAACAGAAAATGAGTCAATCCAAATCTAGGAAATATGAGAGAGCGCTTCAAGAGATCCAAGATACAATTAGGAAGCCTAATTTAAGGCTAGTTGGTATTGAGGAGGGCGTGGAGAAAGAGGTCAATGGTATTGGAAATATACTTCAGGGAATCATCTCAGAGAATTTCCCAAATATCCAGAAGGGCAGGCCCATCCAGATACGAGAAGCTTTTAGAACCCCAAACAGACCTGACCAGAAAAGAACATCCCACCGCCACATTGTGATCCGAACTGGATCAATAGAAACAAAAGCAAAGATCCTAAAGGCAGCCAGGGAAAAGGGATCAGTAACCTATAAAGGCAAACCAATCAGAATAACCCCAGATTTCTCAGCAGAGACCATGCAAGCACAAAGTGACTGGAAGCATATATGTCATGCCCTTAAAACAAATAACTACCAACCAAGAATACTGTAGCCAGCTAAGCTCTCATTCATAACTGAGGGAACAATAAAAACATTCCATTCCAGGGAAAAGCTGCAACAATATGTCGAAACAAAACCAACACTACAGAGAATTCTCAAAGATGCTCTATACATAGAAAACCAAAATAAATGCAATATAGGGAAAGAAATGGCACCTAAACAGCATACCATCAAAGGATCACAAGAACTGTCAAGACACAGGCCCTACTAAAAGCTTTTAAAAATGGTAGGAACTAATAAATATCTCTCAATCCTACTCTCAATATCAATGGACGTAACTCTCCAATTAAACGGCATAGGCTGTCTAGTTGGATCAAAAAGCAAGAGCCATCATTCTGCTGTCTTCAAGAGACACATCTTACCCCAAAAAAATCATCTTTTGAAAGTGAGAGGTTGGAATAAACTCTATCAAGCTAACTGCCCCCATAAACAGGCTGGAGTTGCCATCCTCATATCAGATAAAATAGACTTCAAACTAAAGTTAGTAAGAAAAGACAAAGAAGGTGACCACATACTACTAAAGGGATCTTTCCTCCAGGAAGACATAACGATCCTAAATATTTACACAACCAAGCCCAGAGCTCCAAACTTCATCAAGCAAACTTTACTTACACTGAAACCATACATAGATCGAAATACAGTGATTGTTGGTGAGTTTAACACACCACTCTCAGCTATGCACAGATCAAAAAGGCAAATACTCAACAGAGAAACCTTAGAACTGAACAACTATATAGACCAACTAGATCTAACAGACATCTGCAGAATATTCCACCCAGTAACAACACAATATACGATTTTCTCAGCAGCACATGGAACATTTTCCAAAATAGACCACATCTTAGGCCATAAAACAAACCTGGACAGATTCAGAAACACTGAAATTATTCCATGCACACTCTCAGACCATAAAGGCATCAAATTGGAACTGAACACACATCCCCACCAACGAAAACCCTGTAACTCATGGAGACTGAACAACACATTGTTGAATCAAAAACAATGGGTAATCGAAGAGATCAGAACAGATATCCAACTGGTTATGAAATTTAACAATAAGGAGCACACAAATATCAACTCCTTAGGGACACAACAAAGGCAGTACTCAGAGGAAAATTTATAGCGCTGAGTGCCTACAACAGCAAGTTGGAAAAATGGCAAACCAACTAGTTAATGTCTCACCTTAACCTCTTGGAAAAAGAGCAACAAACCAACCTTAAACCCATTAGGAGAAAGCAAATTATTAAAATCAACAAAAGAATCAACAAAACAAGGAGATGGTTCTTTGAAAGAATTAACAAAATTGACAAGCCCTTAGCAAATCTTACCAAACAAAGAAGAGAGCATATCGAAATAAACAAAATCGCAGATGAAAATGGTAATATCACGACAGAAATTACCAAGATCCAGACTATCATGAGGGAATACTTCTCAAACCTTTACGCCAACAAATTTGAGAATCTAGAAGAAATGGATAAATTCCTAGACAATATTAACATACACACACTGAACCAAGAAGAGCTAACCCAACTCAACAGGCTTATTTCAAGCTCTGAAACAGAAAAGGAAATTAGACAACTTCCACTAAAATAGAGCCCAGGGCCAGATGGATTCACAGCTGAATTCTATAAGGTCTTCAAAGCAGAGCTCACACCAATACTCCTCAAGCTCTTCAACGAAATTGAAAATGAAGGTTCTTTACCAAACTCATTCTGTGAAGCCAGTATATCCCTCATCCCCAAACCAGACAGAGATTCATCAAAGAAAGAGAATTATAGACCCATTTCTTTGATGAACATCGATGCAAAACTTCTCAACAAAATACTGGCCAACCGTCTACAACAACTCATCAAAAAAGTAGACACTATGATCAAACTGGATTCATCACAGGGAGGCAAAACTGGTCAACATACACAAATCAATTAATATAATTCGACACATCAACAGGAGCAAGGACACAAATCACATGACTGTCTCAATAGATGCGGAAAAGGCATTTCACAAGATCCAAAACCCCTTTATGTTAAAAGATGTGGAGAAACTAGGAATCCATGGAACATTTCTCAATGTAATAAAGGCTGTGTATGAGAAACCCACTGCTAGTATTATACTTAATGGTGAAAAGCTAAAGCCATTCCCTCTAAAATCAGGAACGAGACATGGATGCTCACTCTCTCCACTCCTTTTTAACATAGTACTAGAATTCCTAGGCAGTGCAATAAGGTAAGAAGCAAGCATAAAGGGGATCCAAGTAGGGAAAGAGGAAATAAAACTATCCCTCTTTGCAGATGACATGATTCTGTATTTAAAGAATCCTATAGACTCTACTCGCAAGCTCCTTGAGCTGATTCAAAGCTTTGGAAGGGTAGCAGGCCATAAAATCAACCCTCACAAATCAACTGCCTTCCTTTACGCCAACAGTGAGAGGAACGAGGCAATAATCAGGAAAGAAACTCCTTTCACAATAGCCTCAAAGAAAATAAAGTACCTAGGAATTAGCTTAACTAAGAATGTAAAGGACCGTTTAGATGAAAACTTTAAAACCCTAAAAAAGGAAATTAAAGCAGAACTAAGGAAATGGAAAAAGTTCCCAGCTCCTGGATTGGAAGAATCAACATTGTGAAAATGACAATCTTGCCAAGGGCTATCTACAAATTCAATGCAATACCCATCAACATCCCAATGTCATTCTTTAAAGAAATAGAAGAGGCAATTCAAAATTTCATATGGAATAATAAAAGACCCTGTATAGCTAAAACACTTCTAGCAGAAAGAACAGCGCTGGAGGAATTTCAATTCCAAACTTTAGACTCTATTACAGAGCTATAATTCTCAAAACAGCTTGGTACGGGCACAAGAACAGGGCTGAAGTCCAATGGAATAGAACTGCGGACCCAGATATTAAACCACACACCTATGGCCACCTAATCTTTGACAAGGGAGCCAAAAAAATAGAATGGAAGAAAGATAGCCTCTTCAACAAGTTGTGCAGGCAGAACTGGTTAAACACCTGCAGAAAACTAAAGTTGGATCCTTATTTGTCACCTTGCACTAGAATTAACTCCAAATGGATCAAAGACCTGGAGGTAAAAGCTGACACACTGAAAAGTTTACAGGAAGGAATAGGAGATACACTAGGCCTCCTTGGCACAGGTTCAAACTTTCTTAATAAGGACCAAGAATCACAACAAATCAGAGAAAGGCTGGATAAGTGGGACTGCATTAAACTGCAGAGCTTTTGTATGGCAACGGATATAGCTAGTGAACTAATCAGGAAGCCTACAGTGTGGGAGAAGATCTTCACCAACCAAACAACGGACAAAGGCCTCATATCTAAAATATATCAACAACTCAAAAAATTGAATCACTCCAAAACTAACCTCCAAAGTAACACCCATCCCATTAAAAAATGGGCCAAAGACTTAAAGAGAGTCTTCTCTGAAGAAGAAACAAAAATGGCCTATAGACACATGAAGAAATGCTCCACATCTCAGGTCATAAAAGAAAGGCAAATCAAAAGAATTCTAAGATTCCACCTCACTCCAGTTAGAATGGCCAGGATCAGGAAAACGAATGACAACGGAGGCTGGAGGGGAAGTGGCCAGGAGGGATCACTACTACACTGTTGGTGGGAGTGCAAACTCGTTCAACCACTATGGAAAGCTGTGTGGCAGTGCCTCAAAAGGCTAAACATAGAACTCCCCTATGACCCAGCAATTCCACTACTTGGCATTTACCCAACAATCCAGAAACAATGGCATAATTAACCCACTAGCACAACAATGTTCATTGCAGCACTATTCACCATAGCAACCCAGATGTCCCTCAGTTGATGAGTGGATCAACAAGTTGTGGTATTTGTACACAATGGAATTCTATGCTGCTGTCAGAAAGAATGACATTGCCTCATTTGTTAGGAAATGGAAAGACTTAGAACAAATCATATTAAGTGAAGTAAGCAAGACTCAAAGGAACTTGGCTCAGTGGTTTCCCTCATTCGTTATAATCAGTAGAAACCTTGGGCTCCACTGGCATAGATTTGCAATAGAGCAAAAGGCCATATATAAGGCCGTATAATGTGAAGCTAACTGAAAGGACCTCCAGGATATTGAAACAAAAGCCACATAATGAATGATTGTTGTCATTAATGTACTATGTTGTCTCTCATCTCCTTTGCTGTCCCTTGGTTATCCCATATTGGTATAGTATCTCACTTTGTTATCTGATATATTGAATTTGTTTGTATTTGGATATTTGAAATTTGATAGGGAAAGGGGGAAAACCAAGGTGGGTGGGGGGTGTGGGGTTGGAGGGAAATGGGTACCAATATATGTGAAAGGGTATCAATGTATGTGAATTAATGCACCTTCTATCTGGCCAATATCATGTAACCCTTTTACTAATTACAATAAAAAAATTTTTAAAAAAAGAAAGTTGTAGTGTGTGGGGAGGATGATGGGGTCAAATACATTTCTTGTTAGAAATATACCTCATCTGGTTGCCCTGGCCTTCTTCTTAGAGAAAGGCCTGTTATATTGGAATTGTGGCTTGGCAATGATCTAGCATGTACATCTTCGAGTAAGACATCCACAACTTCCATGCCTGAGACTCGAGTTTCCTGACCTTTGGCAACAGCACAGCAACATCTTTCTTCCTCCTGAGCCACAGGCCAAGTGAGCTGGCTTGAGTTGGTTGTTAGTTACAGTGGCTTGTTTACCAGGGTTCCATATTCTGTTCCATTGTGAGGGAGGCAGGGTCACCTTTCAGGGCCCAATGACCAAAGATCCTTGCTCACAGAAGACCTCACCAAAGACATACTGGAGGCTGAATCTCTCCTCCAACCTCACAATATACATGTGGATGTAGTAAACAGCACTCCTTATTTGTCCAATCCCAATGTCTTCCACTAGGCCCAACTACCAGTTTGGTCTCAGGCTCAAGGAGCCTTTCTTCGGTAAGATCCAAACTTAAGGGTCAATATTGCCCTCATCCTTTAGAAAACATTTGCTACACAGTGCCTTCTCTGCCTGCATTTTGCCCCTTGTCGATTTTTTTTTGTTTTTGCTAGTCTGGGGACTTGACCTCAGTGTGTGAACATTGTTCTTGGGCTTTCTTTAGGCTTTAGCTGTCCCACCGAGCCACAGCACCACTTGCAGCGTTTTCTATGTATGTGGTAATGAGGAATGAAACCTGAGTCTTTTTGCGTGGTAGCCAAGGACTCTACCACTAGGTCAAACACACAGGGCATCTTGCACATATTTTTGACGTCAATTTACTAGGATATTATTAGGTTTCTGTATCCTAATCAATTTTTTCCTGATGATTCGTTTTGCTGTCATGTGTAAAAAATGCAAGAGGGAAAAACACAGAAGAATTAGTGAAATTTAAAAAAAAGCATTACACACATAGGTAAGTGTTCATTCTTTGTAGGAGAAAGGATATTTTGATATGATGATGATGACTTTATAATGACTATGCCATGGTTGAGAGTTTGGCACAGTGGTAGAGTGCTTGCCTAGCATCCATGAAGATCTGGGTTTGATTGCTCAGTATCACATAGATAGAAAATCTAGATGTGGCACTGTGGCTCAAGTGGCAGAGGGCTAGACTTGAGAAAACCCGAGGACAGTGCTCAGGCCCTGAATTCAAGCCCCAAGACTGGCAGAAAGATAAAAGAAAATAAAAATGCTTTTTACGAGCTAATTCACTCACAGCATTTGCTTCTGAAATCTTCGCTTCTGCATCTTGTGAAATACCCCTTTCCCTCAACGTAGACGAGAAAAACAGATCCATCCCATGGTCCACTGTGACGCCACTGGTTGGGCTAAGAGCTAGTCGTGCAGCAACACATAAGTTTTATACTAATATTTTACAAACTTTGTACTCAAATATGCTACCTACTTACCAACTTAGGTCAGTTATCCTTATGCTATGCCTTTTCTTCATCACTAGAATATCCTTACACTCCTACGTTAATCCTCTTGTACCTCCCCTGACCAGTCTCATTCTTTTTTTCTATCTCTGGACCTCTGCTCGTCTTTCAACCCTTATACTGCACGGATCTACACTTGATGGCTGTTGAGCAATATTGTATATGTAGGTGGTTAATGATTCTCTAGGCTCAGAGGGACTTAAAGACAATAGAGATTGGATTGAGAGGCTTATTGTTTTGGGTATAAATTGCTTATCAGTGGTTGTATTAGACTGGTCTGTAAGTGCACAAAAAGAAAGAGTGATAATACCAATCAAAACTTGTGAACATCTAGTGTCTGCCAGCTACAGAGGTCTAGGTTGGTTATATCTGAAAAACTATAATCGTATTTAGTAGTAATCTTGCTCCCATTTTCAAATGGGCAGAACAAGAAACTCAAGAAAAATGTCAAATCAAGAAACAACATCCCCCACCCAATGTAAACAGACAATGGAACAGTCACTGGCAAACCTAGAGGAGAGTCTTCCAAGTGCTACACGAATGCAATTGATAAACATCATTAATGGAAAATGTGAAAATATAAAAATAGAGATAATGGAGGAAGCCATAGCTGAACAAGAGGAAAGCATAAACAAAGTGATAAGTGAAAAATAAGAAGCCATAAAGGAGGCCATAATAAAGGCCTCACAAATCATCTGCCTTCCTTTACGCCAACAGTGAGAGGAAGGAGGCAATAATCAGGAAAGAAACTCCTTTCACAATAGCCTCAAAGAAAATAAAGTACCTAGGAATTAGCTTAACTAAGAATGTAAAGGACCGTTTAGATGAAAACTTTAAAACCGGGGGAAGGAAGATGGCGCCGAGACAATAGGGACGCTGCTCAGCTTTCTCTGACAAAAAGAGAGAACCAGGAGTCCCACGAGCCAACTTTCTAAAGAAATCCACGACAACAAACTCAAAAAGCAATGGAGAAGGTCTCAAACTGGAAAAGAAATGCAGATAAAGCTCACATCCAACTTTCTGAAAGAATTCGTAACGGGAGGACCCCTCCCTCTCCTCTCGCCCAAAGCCGTGGAAAGTCGCACCAGACCAAGCTGCGAAAAGCGGCTTGATCTGGCACTGGCTTAACGCGGGTAAAGCGGGGGCGGGCACGGGCTCTAATCCACGAAAAGCGGCGGCAGTGGAGGGCACCAGGCTGGGAACCCAAGGGCTGCAGAAACCAGCACAGAACAGGGCCAGCGAATGGCGGATGCAGCCGAACCCAGACGCGGAACCAGACCACAAGCAGCAGGACCCAGATGCGGAACCAGACAGCAAGCATCAGGACCCAGATGCAGAACACAGGCAGCGGCGAAGACCCTAGGGGAGTGAAAGACTCCCCACCACCGTGGAACACCCGCAGAGGGATGCAGAGGCGTGAGTAATACAGCGCATCCCCAAACACATCGGGAAAGCAGAGCGGGTGCCAAGCAATAGAACTTAAATCAGACCCCAACACCCCGCCCTGAGAAAGACTGGTGGGACCAGGGGGGCAAGGAATTTAGAATCCTGTCCCTCCCTTCAACAGCCCCCTCCCTCAGGCCATTTACTGGAGATTGACAGGCGGGCTACCCATAAGACCCAGCACCCCATCAAGGGAGGCGGGGCAGTCCCAACTCACACCTGCCCAATGGGCTCAACCCCCAACCCTCTGACTGGAGACTGACAAGCGGGCGGACCCTAAGACTCAGCACAACACCAGAGGAGGAGGAGCTGTCCCAGCCCCCACCCGCCCACCAGGCTCCTCACCCAGGCCACTGGATCTGGAGAGCGGAGGGCTTTGAGACCCTGCCTTACAAAAGTGGGTAGGGGGTGCAGGTAAATAGGAGCCAGAATCTGCCCCCCCTCAATTCTCGAGCGGGGCATCCTCCAGCTGGAAACCCTGAGCAAGACACCATCGAGGGCCGCCCCCACAGTCACAGACTCTGACAAAGCAGTGGAAACACAGCAGGGATCTGAAGGGTGGACCAGCATCCAAGCTCCCCTTCTGAGAACCAAAAAGGCAAGGCTCCGCCCTTGGAGCCCACGCCCCCAGCTGGGCCACCCCCTGGGAACAGGCTGGCCTCCTGCTGGTCCTGCTGAGAGGTCCTAAAACTCTCAATCCCCAGACCCTTGGCTTGGGGCCGCCCCTAGAAGCAGCACAGGAAAACATCCCCCAACCCAGCTCAGAGAGAAGCTCGCAGATCCATCCCAAGGTCCACAGTGAGGCCACTAGTTGGGCTAAGAGCTAGTCGTGCAGCAACACATAAGTTTTATTCTAATACTTTCCAAATACTCTACCTACTTACCCCCTGACCTCTCTCATTCTATTTTTCTATCTCTGGACCTCTGCTCCTCTTTCAACCCTTATACTGCATGGATCTACACTTGATGGCTGTTGAGCAACATTGTATATCTAGGTGTTTAATTATCCTCTAGGCTCAGAGGGACTTAAAGACAATAGAGATTGGATTGAGAGGCTTATTGTTTTGAATATAAATTGCTTATCAGTGAAAAATTAGACTAGTCGGTAACTGCACGAAAAGAAAGAGGGATAACACCAATCAAAACTCATGAACATCTAGAGTCTGCCAGCTACAGAGGTCTAGGTTGGTTATATCTGAAAAACTATAATCGTATTTAGTAGTAATCTTGCTCCCATTTTCAAAAGGGCAGAACAAGAAACTCAAGAAAAATGTCAAATCAAGAAACAACATCCCCCACCCAATGTAAACAGACAATGGAACAGTCACTGGCAAACTTAGAGGAGAGTTTTCCAAGTGCTACACAAATGCAATTGATAAGCAACATTAATGAAAAATGTGAAAATATAAAGAAAGAGATAAGGGAGGAAGCCATAGCTGAACAAGAGGAAACCATAAACAAGGTGATAAGTGAAAAAGAAGGAGCCATAAAGGAAGCCATAATAAAGGCTTTTCAAAGAAAGATGGATGAATTCATAGAATCCACAAATAAAAAGGTGACCGAACTTCAGCAAATGTCCAAAGAAAATAAAGCTACTGGGCTAACCACTCAAAAGGAAATCAAGGAGATAAAGAAATCCATACATGATTTAAACAAGAGATGCAAGGCATCAAAAATGAGCAATTAGAAGCAAGGGAGATGAAAAATAAAGGAGATAGCTTTGATAGCAGGTTAGACAATGCAGAGGAGAGAATTTCCGGGGCTGAAGATAATTTAGGTATTATAGAGAAAGAACAGAAAATGAGTCAATCCAAATCTAGGAAATATGAGAGAGCGCTTCAGGAGGTCCAAGATGCAATTAGGAAGCTTAATTTAAGGCTAGTTGGTATTGAGGAGGGCGTGGAGAAAGAGGTCAATGGTATTGGAAATATACTTCAGGGAATCATCTCAGAGAATTCCCCAAATATCCAGAAGGGCAGGCCCATCCAAATACGAGAAGCTTTTAGAACCCCAAACAGACCTGACCAGAAAAGAACATCTCACCGCCACATTGTAATCCGAACTGGATCAGTAGAAACCAAAAAACGGATCCTAAAGGCAGCTAGGTAAAAGGGATCAGTAACCTATAAAGGCAAACCAATCAGAATAACCCCAGATTTCTCAGCCGAGACCAAGCAAGCACGAAGTGACTGGAAGCATATATGTCACGCCCTTAAATCAAATAACTACCAACCAAGAATACTGTGGCCAGCTAAGGTCTCATTCATAACTGAGGGAACAATAAAAACATTCCATTCCAGGGAAAAGCTGCAACAATTTGTCAAAACAAACCAACACTACAGAGAATTCTCAAAGATGCTCTATACATAGAAAACCAAAATAAATGCAATATAGGGAAAGAAATGGCACCTAAACAGCATACCATCTAAGGACCACAAGAACTGTCAAGACACAGGCCCTACTAAAAGCTTTTAAAAATGGTAGGAACTAATACATATCTCTCAATCCTAACTCCCCATATCAATGGACTTAACTCTCCAATTCAACGGCATAGGCTGTCTAGTTGGATCAAAAAGCAAGAGCCATCGTTCTGCTGTCCTCAAGAGACACATCTTACCCCAAAACAATCATCTTTTGAAAGTGAGAGGTTGGAATAAACTCTATCAAGCTAACTGCCCCCATAAACAGGCTGGAGTTGCCATCCTCATATCAGATACAATAGACTTCAAACTAAAATTAGTAAGAAAAGACAAAGAAGGTTACTACATACTACTAACGGGATCTTTCCTCCAGGAAGGCATAACTATCCTAAATATTTACACACCCAATCCCGGAGCTCCAAACTTCATCAAGCAAACTTTACTTACACTGAAACCATACATAGATCGAAATACAGTGATTGTTGGTGAGTTTAACACACCACTCTCAGCTATGCACAGATCAAAAAGGCAAATACTCAACAGAGAAACCTTAGAACTGAACAACTATATACACCAACTAGATCTAACAGACATCTGCAGAATATTCCACCCAGTAACAACACAATATACGTTTTTCTCAGCAGCACATGGAACATTTTCCAAAATAGACCACATCTTAGGCCATAAAACAAACCTGGACAGATTCAGAAACACTGAAATTATTACATGCACACTCTCAGACCATAAAGGCATCAAATTGGAACTGAACACACATCTCCACCAACGAAAACCCTGTAACTCATGGAGACTGAACAACACATTGTTGAATCAAAAACAATGGGTAATCGAAGAGATCAGAACAGATACCCAACTGTTTATGAAATTTAACAATAAGGAGCACACAAATAACAACTCCTTAGGGACACAACAAAGGCAGTACTCAGAGGAAAATTTATAGCGCTCAGTGCCTACAACAGCAAGTTGGAAAAATGGCAAACCAACTAGTTAAGGTCTCACTTTAACCTCCTGGAAAAAGAGCAACATACCAACCCTAAACCCATTAAGAGAAAGCAAATTATTAAAATCAAAGCAGAATTAAATGATTTGGAATAAAAAAAACCTATAGAAAGAATCAACAAAACAAGGAGATGGTTCTTTGAAAGAATTAACAAAATTGACAAGCCCTTAGCAAATCTTACCAAAAAAAGAAGAGAGCATATCGAAATAAACAAAATCACAGATGAAAATGGTAATATCACGACAGAAATTACCAAGATCCAGAATATCATGAGGGAATACTTCTCAAACCTTTACGCCAACAAATTTGAGAATCTAGAAGAAATGGATGAATTCCTAGAAAATATTAACATACCTACACTGAACCAAGAAGAGCTAAGCCAACTCAACGGGCCTATTTCAAGCTCTGAAATAGAAATGGAAATTAGACAACTTCCACTTAAAAAGAGCCCAGTTGCAGATGGATTCACAGCTGAAATCTATAATGTCTTCAAAGCAGAGCTCACACCAATACTCCTCAAGCTCTTCAACGAAATTGAAAATGAAGGTTGTTTACCAAACTCATTCTGTGAAGCCAGTATATCCCTCATCCCTAAACCAGTCAGAGATTCATCAAAGAAAGAGAACTATAGACCCATTTCTTTGATGAACATCGATGCAAAACTTCTCAACAAAATACTGGCCAACCGTCTACAACAACTCATCAAAAAATTATACACTATGATCAAACTGGATTCATCACAGGGAGGCAAAGCTGGTTCAACGTACACAAATCAATTAATATAATTCAACACATCAACAGGAGCAAGGACAAAAATCACATGATTGTCTCAATAGATGCGGAAAAGGCATTTGACAAGATCCAAAACCCCTTTATGTTAAAAGATGTGGAGAAACTAGGAATCCATGGAACATTTCTCAATGTAATAAAGGCTGTGTATGAGAAACCCACTGCTAGTATTATACTTAATGGTGAAAATCTAAAGCCATTCCCTCTAAAATCAGGAACGAGACAAGGATGCCCAGTCTCTCCACTCCTTTCTAACATATTACTAAATTTCCTAGGCAGTGCAATAAGGCAAGAAGCAAGCATAAAGGGGATCCTAGTAGGGAAAGAGGAAATAAAACTATCCCTCTTTGCAGATGACATGATTCTGTATTTACAGAATCCTATAGACTCTACTCCCAAGCTCCTTGAGCTGATTCAAAGCTTTGGAAGGGTAGCAGGCCATAAAATCAACCCTCACAAATCAATTGCCTTCCTTTATGCCAACAGTGAGAGGAACGAGGCAATAATCAGGAAAGAAACTCCTTTCACAATAGCCTCAAAGAAAATAAAGTACCTAGGAATTAGCTTAACTAAGAATGTAAAGGACCGTTTAGATGAAAACTTTAAAACCCTAAAAAAGGAAATTAAAGCAGAACTAAGGAAATGGAAAAACCTCCCATGCTCTTGGATTGGAAGAATCAACCTTGTGAAAATGATAATCTTGCCAAGGGCTATCTACAAATTCAATGCAATACCCATCAACATCCCAATGTCATTCTTTAAAGAAATAGAAGAGGCATTTTAAAATTTCATATGGAAAAATAAAAGACCCCGTAAGCAAAAACACTTCTTAGCAGAACGTACAGCGCTGGAGGAATTTCAATTCCAAACTTTAGACTCTATTACAGAGCTATAATTCTCAAAACAGCTTGGTACTTACACAAGAACAGGCCTGAAGTCCAATGGAACAGAACTGCGGACCCAGATATTAAACCACAGACCTATGGCCACCTAATCTTTGACAAGGGAGCCAAAAAATAGAATGGAAGAAAGATAGCGTCTTCAACAAGTTGTGCTGGGAGAACTGGTTAAGCACCTTCAGAAAACGAAAGTTGGATCCTTCTTTGTCACCTTGCACTAGAATTAACTCCAAATGGATCAAAGATCTGGAGGTAAAACTGACACACTGAAAAGTTTACAGGAAGGAATAGGAGATACACTAGGCCTCCTTGGCACAGGTCGAAACTTTCTTAATAAGGACCAAGAATCACAACAAATCAGAGAAAGGCTGGATAAGTGGGACTGCATTAAACTGCAGAGCTTTTGTATGGCAAAGGATATAGCTAGTAAACTAATCAGGAAGCCTACAGAGTGGGAGAAGATCTTCACCAACCAAACAACGGACAAAGGCCTCATATCTAAAATATATCAGCAACTCAAAAAATTGAATCACTCCAAAACTAACCTCCAAAGTAACACCCATCACAGTAAAAAATGGGCCAAATTCTTAAAGAGAGTCTGCTCTGAAGAAGAAACAAAAATGGCCTATAGAAACATGAAGAAATGCTCCACATCTCTGGTCATAAAAGAAATGCAAATCAAAAGAACTCTAAGATTCCACCTCACTCCAGTTAGAATGGCCAGGATCAGGAAAACGAATGACAACAGATGCTAGAGGGGATGTGGCCAGGAGGGATCACTACTACACTGTTGGTGGGAGTGCAAACTCGTTCAACCACTATGGAAAGCAGTGTGGCAGTGCCTCAAAAGGCTAAACATAGAACTCCCCTATGACCCAGCAATTCCACTACTTGGCATATACCCAACAATCCAGAAACAAGGGCATACTAAACCCACTAGCACAACAATGTTCATTGCAGCGCTATTCACCATAGCAAAGATATGGAACCAACCCACATGTCCCTCAGTTGATGAGTGGATCAACAAGTTGTGGTATTTGTACACAATGGAATTCTATCCTGCTGTCAGAAAGAATGACATCGCCCCATTTGTTAGGAAACGGAAAGTCTTAGAACAATTCATATTAAGTGAAGTAAGCCAGACTCAAAGGAACTTAGGCTCAGTGGTTTCCCTCATTCGTCATAATCAGTAGAAACCTTGGGCTCTACTTGCAGAGATTTGCAATAGAGCAAAAGGCCATATATAAGGCCATGTAATGTGAAGCTAATTGAAAGGACCTCCAGGATATTGAAACAAAAGCCACATAATGAATGATTGTTGTCCTTAATGTACTATGTTGTCTCTCATCTCCTTTGCTGTCCCTTGGTTATCCCATATTGGTATAGTATCTCACTTTGTTATCTGATATATTGAATTTATTTGTATTTGGATATTTGAAATTTGATAGGGAAGGGGGGAAAACCAAGACGAGTGGGGGGTGTGGGGTTGGAGGGAAATGGGTACCAAGACATGTGAAAGGTTATCAATGTATGTGAATTAATGCACCTTCTATCTGGCAAATATCGTGTAACCCTTTCACTAATTACAATAAAAAATGAAAAAAAAAGTTGTAGTGTGTGGGGAGGATGATGGGGTCAAATACATTTCTTCTTAGAAATTTACCTCATCTGGTTGCCCTGGATTTTCCTGGCCTTCTTCTTAGAGAAAGGCCTGTTATACTGGATTTGTGGCTTGGCAAAGATGTAGCATGTACATCTTCGAGTAAGACATCCACAACTTCCATGCCTGAGACTCGAGTTTCCAGACCTTTGGCAACAGCACAGCAACATCTTTCTTCCTCCTGAGCCACAGGCCAAGTGAGCTGGCTTGAGCTGGTTGTTAGTTACAGTGGCTTGGTTACCAGGGTTCCATATTCTGTTCCATTGTGAGGGAGGCAGGGTCACCTTTCAGGGCCCAATGACCAAAGATCCTTGCTCACAGAAGACCTCACCAAAGACATACTGGAGGCTGAATCTATCCTCCAATCTCACAATATACATGTGGATGTAGTAAACAGCACACCTTATTTGTCCATTCCCAATGTCTTCCACTAGGCCCCACTAGGCCCAACTACCAGTCTGGTCTCAGGCTCAAGGAGCCTTTCTTTGGTAAGATCCAAACTTAAGGGTCAATATTGCCCTCATCCTTTACAAAACATTTGCTTCACAGTGCCTTCTCTGCCTGCATTTTGCCCCTTGTCGAAATTTTTTCTGTTTTTGCTAGTCTTGGGAGTTGACCTCAGAGTGTGAACATTGTTCTTGGGCTTTCTTTAGGCTTTAGCTGTCCCACCGAGCCACAGCACCACTTGCAGCGTTTCTATGTATGTGGTAATGAGGAATCAAACCTGAGTCTTTTTGCGTGGTAGCCAAGGACTCTACCACTAGGTCAAACACACAGGGCATCCTGCACATCTTTTTGACGTCCATCTACTAGGATATTATTAGGTTTCTGTATCCTAATCAATTTTTTCCTGATGATTAGCTTTGCTGTCATGTGTAAAAAATAAAAGAGGGAAAAACACAGAAGAATTAGTGAAATTTAAAAAAAGCATTACACACATAGATAAGTGTTCATTCTTTGTAGGAGAAAGGATATTTTGATATGATGATGATGACTTTATAATTTCTATGTCAGGGTTGAGAGTTTGGCATAGTGGTAGAGTGCTTGCCTAGCATCTATGAAGATCTGGGTTTGATTGCTCAGTATCACATAGATAGAAAATCTAGATGTGGCACTGTGGCTCAAGTGGCAGAGGGCTAGACTTGAGAAAACCCGAGGACAGTGCTCAGGCCCTGAATTCAAGCCCCAAGACTGGCAGAACGATAAAAGAAAATAAAAATGCTTTTTACGAGCTAATTCACTCACAGCATTTGCTTCTGAAATCTTCACTTCTGCATCTTGTGAAATACCCCTTTCCCTCAACGTACACAAGAAAAACAGATCCATCCCATGGTCCACTGTTAGGCCACTGGTTGGGCTAAGAGCTAGTCGTGCAGCAACACATAAGTTTTATTCTAATACTTTCAAACTTTGTACTCAAATATGCTACCTACTTACCAACTTAGGTCAGTTATCCTTATGCTATACCTTTTCTTCATGACTACAATATTCTTACAAACCTACGTTAAAGCTGTTGTACCTCCCCTGACCTCTCTCATTCTTTTTTTTTCTATCTCTGGACCTCTGCTCATCTTTCAACCCTTATACTGCACGGATCTACACTTGAGGGCTGTTGAGCAATATTGTATATGTAGGTGGTTAATTATTCTCTAGGCTCAGAGGGACTTAAAGACAATAGAGATTGCATTGAGGGGCTTATTGTTTTGGGTATAAATCCCTTATCAGTGGTTGTATTAGACTGGTCTGTAAGTGCACAAAAAGAAAGAGTGATAATACCAATCAAAACTTGTGAACATCTAGTGTCTGCCAGCTACAGAGGTCTAGGTTGCTTATATCTGAAAAACTATAATCATATTTAGTAGTTACCTTGCTACCATTTTCAAATGGGCAGAACAAGAAACTCAAGAAAAATGTCAAATCAAGAAACAACATCCCCCACCCAATGTAAACAGACAATGGAACAGTCACTGGCAAACCTAGAGGAGTCTTCCAAGTGCTACACAAATGTAACTGATAAACATCATTAATGGAAAATGTGAAAATATAAAGAAAGAGATCATGGAGGAAGCCATAGCTGAACAAGAGGAAAGCATAAACAAGGTGATAAGTGAAAAAGAAGAAGCCATAACGGACGCCATAATAAAGGTTTTTCAAAGAAAGATGGATGACTTCATAGAATCCACAAATAAAAACGTGACCAAACTCCAGCAAATGTCCAAAGAAAAGAAAGCTAGTGAAATAACCACTCAAAAGGAAATCAAGGAGATAAAGAAATCCATACATGATCTAAAACAAGAGATGCAAGGCATCAAAAATGAGCAATTAGAAGCAAGGGAGATGAAAAATAAAGTAGATAGCTTTTATAGCAGGTTAAACAATGCACAGGAGAGAATTTCCGGGGCTGAAGATAATTTAGTTATTATAGAGAAAGAACAGAAAATGAGTCCATCCAAATCTAGGAAAGATGAGAGAGCGCTTCAGGAGGTCCAAGATGCAATTAGGAAGCCTAATTTAAGGCTAGTTGGTATTGAGGAGGGCGTGAAGAAACAGGCCAATGGTATTGGAAATATACTTCAGGGAATCATCTCAGAGAATTTCCCAAATATCCAGAAGGGCAGACCCATCCAGATACGAGAAGCTTTTAGAACCCCAAACAGACCTGACCAGAAAAGAACATCCCACCGCCACATTGTGATCCGAACTGGATCAATAGAAATGAAAGGAAAGATCCTAAAGGCAGCCAGGGAAAAGGGATCAGTAACCTATAAAGGCAAACCAATCAGAATAACCCCAGATTTCTCAGCAGAGACCATGCAAGCACGAAGTGACTGGAAGCATATATGTCATGCCCTTAAATCAAATAACTACCAACCAAGAATACTGTAGCCAGCTAAGCTCTCATTCATAACTGAGGGAACAATAAAAACATTCCATTCCAGGGAAAAGCTGCAACAATATGTCGAAACAAAACCAACACTACAGAGAATTCTCAAAGATGCTCTA
This sequence comes from Megascapheus bottae, assembly GCF_031878675.1. NCBI lineage: Eukaryota > Metazoa > Chordata > Mammalia > Rodentia > Geomyidae > Megascapheus > Megascapheus bottae. The sequence goes on along the minus strand of NW_028327641.1, from coordinate 263,500 downwards.
TACATAGAAAACCAAAATAAATGCAATATAGGGAAAGAAATGGCACCTAAACAGCATACCATCTAAGGACCACAAGAACTGTCAAGACACAGGCCCTACTAAAAGCTTTTAAAAATGGTAGGAACTAATAAATATCTCTCAATCCTAACTCTCAATATCAATGGACTTAACTCTCCAATTAAACGGCATAGGCTGTCTAGTTGGATCAAAAAGCAAGAGCCATCGTTCTGCTGTCTTCAAGAGACACATCTTACCCCAAAACAATCATCTTTTGAAAGTGAGAGGTTGGAATAAACTCTATCAAGCTAACTGCCCCCATAAACAGGCTGGAGTTGCCATCCTCATATCAGATACAATAGACTTCAAACTAAAATTAGTAAGAAAAGACAAAGAAGGTTACTACATACTACTAAAGGGATCTTTCCTCCAGGAAGACATAACGATCCTAAATATTTACACAACCAAGCCCGGAGCTCCAAACTTCATCAAGCAAATTTTACTTACACTGAAACCATACATAGATAGAAATACAGTGATTGTTGGTGAGTTTAACACACCACTCTCACCTATGGACAGATCAACAAGGCAAAACTCAACAGAGAAACCTTAGAACTGAACAACTATATAGACCAACTAGATCTAACAGACATCTGCAGAATATTCCACCCAGTAACAACACAATATACGTTTTTCTCAGAAGCACATGGAACATTTTCCATAATAGACCACATCTTAGGCCATAAAACAAACCTGGACAGATTCAGAAACACTGAAATTATTCCATGCACACTCTCAGACCATAAAGGCATCAAATTGGAGCTGAACACATATCTCCACCAACGAAAACCCTGTAACTCATGGAGACTGAACAACACATTGTTGAATCAAAAACAATGGGTAATCGAAGAGATCAGAACAGATATCCAACTGTTTATGAAATTTAACAATAAGGAGCACACAAATATCAACTCCTTAGGGACACAACAAAGGCAGTACACAGAGGAAAATTTATAGTGCTGAGTGCCTACAACAGCAAGTTGGAAAAATGGCAAACCAACTAGTTAAGGTCTCACTTTAACCTCCTGGAAAAAGAGCAACAAACAAACCCTAAACCCATTAGGAGAAAGCAAATTATTAAAATGAAAGCAGAATTAAATGATTTGGAATAAAAAAAAACCTATAGAAAGAATCAACAAAACAAGGAGATGGTTCTTTGAAAGAAATAACAAAATTGAGAAGCCCTTAGCAAATCTTACCAAAAAAAGAAGAGAGCATATCGAAATAAACAAAATCACAGATGAAAATGGTAATATCACGACAGAAATTACCAAGATCCAGAATATCATGAGGGAATACTTCTCAAACCTTTACGCCAACAAATTTGAGAATCTAGAAGAAATGGATGAAATCCTAAAGTATTAACATACACACACTGAACCATGAAGAGCTAACCCAACTCAACAGGCCTATTTCAAGCTCTGAAATAGAAATGGAAATTAGACAACTTCCACTTAAAAAGAGCCAAGGGCCAGATGGATTCACAGCTGAATTCTATAAGGTCTTCAAAGCAGAGCTCACACCAATACTCCTCAAGCTCTTCAACGAAATTGAAAATGAAGGTTGTTTACCAAACGCATTCTGTGAAGCCAGTATATCCCTCATCCCCAAACCAGACAGAGATTCATCAAAGAAAGAGAACTATAGACCCATTTCTTTGATGAACATCGATGCAAAACTTCTCAACAAAATACTGGCCAACCGTCTACAACAACTCATCAAAAAATTATACACTATGATCAAACTGGATTCATCACAGGGAAGCAAAGCTGGTTCAACATACACAAATCAATTAATATAATTCAACACATCAACAGGAGCAAGGACAAAAATCACATGATTGTCGCAATAGTTGCGGAAAAGTCATTTGACAAGATCCAAAACCCCTTTATGTTAAAAGATGTGGAGAAACTAGGAATCCATGGAACATTTCTCAATGTAATAAAGTCTGTGTATGAGAAACCCACTGCTAGTATTATACTTAATGGTGAAAATCTAAAGCCATTCCCTCTAAAATCAGGAACGGGACAAGGATGCCCAGTCTCTCCACTCCTTTCTAACATATTACTAAATTTCCTAGGCAGTGCAATAAGGCAAGAAGCAAGCATAAAGGGGATCCTAGTAGGGAAAGAGGAAATAAAACTATCCCTCTTTGCAGATGACATGATTCTGTATTTACAGAATCCTATAGACTCTACTCCCAAGCTCCTTGAGCTGATTCAAAGCTTTGGAAGGGTAGCAGGCCATAAAATCAACCCTCACAAATCAATTGCCTTCCTTTACGCCAACAGTGAGAGGAACGAGGCAATAATCAGGAAAGAAACTCCTTTCACAATAGCCTCAAAGAAAATAAAGTACCTAAGAATTAGCTTAACTAAGAATGTAAAGGACCATTTACATGAAAACTTTAAAACCCTAAAAAAAAGGAAATTAAAACAGAACAAAGGAAATGGAAAAACCTCCCATGCTCCTGGATTGGAAGAATCAACATTGTGAAAATGACAATCTTGCCAAGGGCTATCTACAAATTCAATGCAATACCCATCAACATCCCAATGTCATTCTTTAAAGAAATAGAAGAAGCAATTCAAAATTTCATATGGAATAATAAAAGACCCCGTAAGCAAAAACAATTCGTACCAGAAAGAACAGCGCAGCAGGAATTTCAATTCCAAACTTTAGACTCTATTACAGAGCAATAATTCTCAAAACAGCTTGGTACTGGCACAAGAACAGGGCTGAAGTCCAATGGAATAGAACTGCGGACCCAGATATTAAACCACAGACCTATGGCCACCTAATCTTTGACAAGGGAGCCCAAAAAATAGAATGGAAGAAAGACAGCCTCTTCAACAAGTTGTGCTGGCAGAACTGGTTAAGCACCTGCAGAAAACTAAAGTTGGATCCTTCTTTGTCACCTTGCACTAGAATTAACTCCAAATGGATCAAAGACCTGGAGGTAAAACTGACACACTGAAAAGTTTACAGGAAGGAATAGGAGATACACTAGGCCTCCTTGGCACAGGTCGAAACTTTCTTAATAAGGACCAAGAATCACAACAAATCAGAGAAAGGCTGGATAAGTGGGACTGCATTAAACTGCAGAGCTTTTGTATGGCAACGGATATAGCTAGTAAACTAATCAGGAAGCCTACAGAGTGGGAGAAGATCTTCACCAACCAAACAACGGACAAAGGCCTCATATCTAAAATATATCAGCAACTCAAAAAATTGAATCACTTCAAAACTAACCTTCAAAGTAACACCCATCACAGTAAAAAATGGGCCAAATTCTTAAAGAGAGTCTGCGCTGAAGAAGAAACAAAAATGGCCTATAGACACATGAAGAAATGCTCCACATCTCTGGTCATAAAAGAAATGCAAATCAAAACAACTCTAAGATTCCACCTCACTCCAGTTAGAATGGCCAGGATCAGGAAAACGAATGACAACAGATGCTGGAGGGGATGTGGCCAGGAGGGATCACTACTACACTGTTGGTGGGAGTGCAAACTCGTTCAACCACTATGGAAAGCAGTGTGGCAGTGCCTCAAAATGCTAAACATAGAACTCCCCTATGACCCAGCAATTCCACTACTTGGCATATACCCAACAATCCAGAAACAAGGGCATACTAAACCCACTAGCACAACAATGTTCATTGCAGCGCTATTCACCATAGCAAAGATATGGAACCAACCCACATGTCCCTCAGTTGATGAGTGGATCAACAAGTTGTGGTATTTGTACACAATGGAATTCTATCCTGCTGTCAGAAAGAATGACATCGCCCCATTTGTTAGGAAACGGTAAGTCTTAGAACAATTCATATTAAGTGAAGTAAGCCAGACTCAAAGGAACTTAGGCTCAGTGGTTTCCCTCATTCGTCATAATCAGTAGAAACCTTGGGCTCTACTTGCAGAGATTTGCAATAGAGCAAAAGGCCATATATAAGGCCATGTAATGTGAAGCTAATTGAAAGGACCTCCAGGATATTGAAACAAAAGCCACATAATGAATGATTGTTGTCCTTAATGTACTATGTTGTCTCTCATCTCCTTTGCTGTCCCTTGGTTATCCCATATTGGTATAGTATCTCACTTTGTTATCTGATATATTGAATTTATTTGTATTTGGATATTTGAAATTTGATAGGGAAGGGGGGAAAACCAAGACGAGTGGGGGGTGTGGGGTTGGAGGGAAATGGGTACCAAGACATGTGAAAGGTTATCAATGTATGTGAATTAATGCACCTTCTATCTGGCAAATATCGTGTAACCCTTTCACTAATTACAATAAAAAAATGAAAAAAAAAGTTGTAGTGTGTGGGGAGGATGATGGGGTCAAATACATTTTTTCTTAGAAATTTACCTCATCTGGTTGCCCTGGATTTTCCTGGCCTTCTTAGAGAAAGGCCTGTTATACTGGATTTGTGGCTTGGCAAAGATGTAGCATGTACATCTTCGAGTAAGACATCCACAACTTCCATGCCTGAGACTCGAGTTTCCAGACCTTTGGCAACAGCACAGCAACATCTTTCTTCCTCCTGAGCCACAGGCCAAGTGAGCTGGCTTGAGCTGGTTGTTAGTTACAGTGGCTTGGTTACCAGGGTTCCATATTCTGTTCCATTGTGAGGGAGGCAGGGTCACCTTTCAGGGCCCAATGACCAAAGATCCTTGCTCACAGAAGACCTCACCAAAGACATACTGGAGGCTGAATCTCTCCTCCAATCTCACAATATACATGTGGATGTAGTAAACAGCACACCTTATTTGTCCATTCCCAATGTCTTCCACTAGGCCCCACTAGGCCCAACTACCAGTCTGGTCTCAGGCTCAAGGAGCCTTTCTTAGGTAAGATCCAAACTTAAGGGTCAATATTGCCCTCATCCTTTACAAAACATTTGCTTCACAGTGCCTTCTCTGCCTGCATTTTGCCCCTTGTCGAATATTTTTTTGTTTTTGCTAGTCTTGGGAGTTGACCTCAGAGTGCGAACATTGTTCTTGGGCTTTCTTTAGGCTTTAGCTGTCCCACCGAGCCACAGCACCACTTGCAGCGTTTCTATGTATGTGGTAATGAGGAATCAAACCTGAGTCTTTTTGCGTGGTAGCCAAGGACTCTACCACTAGGTCAAACACACAGGGCATCTTGCACATATTTTTGACGTCAATCTACTAGGATATTATTAGGTTTCTGTATCCTAATCAATTTTTTCCTGATGATTAGCTTTGCTGTCATGTGTAAAAAATAAAAGAGGGAAAAACACAGAAGAATTAGTGAAATTTAAAAAAAGCATTACACACATAGATAAGTGTTCATTCTTTGCGGGAGAAAGGATATTTTGATATGATGATGATGATTTTATAATTTCTATGTCAGGGTTGAGAGTTTGGCATAGTGGTAGAGTGCTTGCCTAGCATCCATGAAGATCTGGGTTTGATTGCTCAGTATCCCATAGATAGAAAATCTAGATGTGGCACTGTGGCTCAAGTGGCAGAGGGCTAGACTTGAGAAAACCCGAGGACAGTGCTCAGGCCCTGAATTCAAGCCCCAAGACTGGCAGAAAGATAAAAGAAAATAAAAATGCTTTTTACGAGCTAATTCACTCACAGCATTTGCTTCTGAAATCTTCACTTCTGCATCTTGTGAAATACCCCTTTCCCTCAACGTACACAAGAAAAACAGATCCATGCCATGGTCCACTGTGAGGCCACTGGTTGGGCTAAGAACTAGTCGTGCAGCAACACATAAGTTTTATTCTAATACTTTCAAACTTTGTACTCAAATATGCTACCTACTTACCAACTTAGGTCAGTTATCCTTATGCTATACCTTTTCTTCATGACTACAATATTCTTACAAACCTACGTTAAAGCTGTTGTACCTCCCCTGACCTCTCTCATTCTTTTTTTCTATCTCTGGACCTCTGCTCGTCTTTCAACCCTTATACTGCACGGATCTACACTTGAGGGCTGTTGAGCAATATTGTATATGTAGGTGGTTAATTATTCTCTAGGCTCAGAGGGACTTAAAGACAATAGAGATTGCATTGAGGGTCTTATTGTTTTGGGTATAAATCCCTTATCAGTGGTTGTATTAGACTGGTCTGTAAGTGCACAAAAAGAAAGAGTGATAATACCAATCAAAACTCGTGAACATCTAATGTCTGCCAGCTACAGAGGTCTAGGTTGCTTATATCTGAAAATCTATAATCATATTTAGTAGTTACCTTGCTACATTTTCAAATGGGCAGAACAAGAAACTCAAGAAAAATGTCAAATCAAGAAACATCATCCCCCACCCAATGTAAACAGACAATGGAACAGTCACTGGCAAACCTAGAGGAGTCTTCCAAGTGCTACACAAATGTAATTGATAAACATCATTAATAGAAAATGTGAAAATATAAAGAAAGAGATCATGGAGGAAGCCATAGCTGAACAAGAGGAAAGCATAAACAAGGTGATAAGTGAAAAAGAAGAAGCCATAACGGATGCCATAATAAAGGTTTTTCAAAGAAAGATGGATGACTTCATAGAATCCACAAATAAAAACGTGACCAAACTCCAGCAAATGTCCAAAGAAAAGAAAGCTAGTGAAATAACCACTCAAAAGGAAATCAAGGAGATAAAGAAATCCATACATGATCTAAAACAAGAGATGCAAGGCATCAAAAATGAGCAATTAGAAGCAAGGGAGATGAAAAATAAAGTAGATAGCTTTTATAGCAGGTTAAACAATGCACAGGAGAGAATTTCCGGGGCTGAAGATAATTTAGTTATTATAGAGAAAGAACAGAAAATGAGTCCATCCAAATCTAGGAAAGATGAGAGAGCGCTTCAGGAGGTCCAAGATGCAATTAGGAAGCCTAATTTAAGGCTAGTTGGTATTGAGGAGGGCGTGAAGAAACAGGCCAATGGTATTGGAAATATACTTCAGGGAATCATCTCAGAGAATTTCCCAAATATCCAGAAGGGCAGACCCATCCAGATACGAGAAGTTTTTAGAACCCCAAACAGACCTGACCAGAAAAGAACATCCCACCGCCACATTGTGATCCGAACTGGATCAATAGAAATGAAAGGAAAGATCCTAAAGGCAGCAGGGAAAAGGGATCAGTAACCTATAAAGGCAAACCAATCAGAATAACCCCAGATTTCTCAGCAGAGACCATGCAAGCACGAAGTGACTGGAAGCATATATGTCATGCCCTTAAATCAAATAACTACCAACCAAGAATACTGTAGCCAGCTAAGCTCTCATTCATAACTGAGGGAACAATAAAAACATTCCATTCCAGGGAAAAGCTGCAACAATATGTCGAAACGAAACCAACACTACAGAGAATTCTCAAAGATGCTCTATACATAGAAAACCAAAATAAATGCAATATAGGGAAAGAAATGGCACCTAAACAGCATACCATCTAAGGACCACAAGAACTGTCAAGACACAGGCCCTACTAAAAGCTTTTAAAAATGGTAGGAACTAATAAATATCTCTCAATCCTAACTCTCAATATCAATGGACTTAACTCTCCAATTAAACGGCATAGGCTGTCTAGTTGGATCAAAAAGCAAGAGCCATCGTTCTGCTGTCTTCAAGAGACACATCTTACCCCAAAACAATCATCTTTTGAAAGTGAGAGGTTGGAATAAACTCTATCAAGGTAACTGCCCCCATAAACAGGCTGGAGTTGCCATCCTCATATCAGATACAATAGACTTCAAACTAAAATTAGTAAGAAAAGACAAAGAAGGTTACTACATACTACTAAAGTGATCTTTCCTCCAGGAAGACATAACGATCCTAAATATTTACACAACCAAGCCCGGAGCTCCAAACTTCATCAAGCAAATTTTACTTACACTGAAACCATACATAGATAGAAATACAGTGATTGTTGGTGAGTTTAACACACCACTCTCACCTATGGACAGATCAACAAGGCAAAACTCAACAGAGAAACCTTAGAACTGAACAACTATATAGACCAACTAGATCTAACAGACATCTGCAGAATATTCCACCCAGTAACAACACAATATACGTTTTTCTCAGAAGCACATGGAACATTTTCCATAATAGACCACATCTTAGGCCATAAAACAAACCTGGACAGATTCAGAAACACTGAAATTATTCCATGCACACTCTCAGACCATAAAGGCATCAAATTGGAGCTGAACACATATCTCCACCAACGAAAACCCTGTAACTCATGGAGACTGAACAACACATTGTTGAATCAAAAACAATGGGTAATCGAAGAGATCAGAACAGATATCCAACTGTTTATGAAATTTAACAATAAGGAGCACACAAATATCAACTCCTTAGGGACACAACAAAGGCAGTACACAGAGGAAAATTTATAGTGCTGAGTGCCTACAACAGCAAGTTGGAAAAATGGCAAACCAACTAGTTAATGTCTCACTTTAACCTCCTGGAAAAAGAGCAACAAACCAACCCTAAACCCATTAGGAGAAAGCAAATTATTAAAATCAAAGCAGAATTAAATGATTTGGAATAAAAAAAACCTATAGAAAGAATCAACAAAACAAGGAGATGGTTCTTTGAAAGAATTAACAAAATTGACAAGCCCTTAGCAAATCTTACCAAAAAAAGAAGAGAGCATATCGAAATAAACAAAATCACAGATGAAAATGGTAATATCACGACAGAAATTACCAAGATCCAGAATATCATGAGGGAATACTTCTCAAACCTTTACGCCAACAAATTTGAGAATCTAGAAGAAATGGATGAATTCCTAGAAAATATTAACATACCCACACTGAACCAAGAAGAGCTAAGCCAACTCAACGGGCCTATTTCAAGCTCTGAAATAGAAATGGAAATTACACAACTTCCACTTAAAAAGAGCCAAGGGCCAGATGGATTCACAGCTGAATTCTATAAGGTCTTCAAAGCAGAGCTCACACCAATACTCCTCAAGCTCTTCAACGAAATTGAAAATGAAGGTTGTTTACCAAACGCATTCTGTGAAGCCAGTATATCCCTCATCCCCAAACCAGACAGAGATTCATCAAAGAAAGAGAACTATAGACCCATTTCTTTGATGAACATCGATGCAAAACTTCTCAACAAAATACTGGCCAACCGTCTACAACAACTCATCAAAAAATTATACACTATGATCAAACTGGATTCATCACAGGGAAGCAAAGCTGGTTCAACATACACAAATCAATTAATATAATTCAACACATCAACAGGAGCAAGGACAAAAATCACATGATTGTCTCAATAGATGCGGAAAAGTCATTTGACAAGATCCAAAACCCCTTTATGTTAAAAGATGTGGAGAAACTAGGAATCCATGGAACATTTCTCAATGTAATAAAGTCTGTGTATGAGAAACCCACTGCTAGTATTACACTTAATGGTGAAAATCTAAAGCCATTCCCTCTAAAATCAGGAATGGGACAAGGATGCCCAGTCTCTCCACTCCTTTCTAACATATTACTAAATTTCCTAGGCAGTGCAATAAGGCAAGAAGCAAGCATAAAGGGGATCCTAGTAGGGAAAGAGGAAATAAAACTATCCCTCTTTGCAGATGACATGATTCTGTATTTACAGAATCCTATAGACTCTACTCCCAAGCTCCTTGAGCTGATTCAAAGCTTTGGAAGGGTAGCAGGCCATAAAATCAACCCTCACAAATCAATTGCCTTCCTTTATGCCAACAGTGAGAGGAACGAGGCAATAATCAGGAAAGAAACTCCTTTCACAATAGCCTCAAAGAAAATAAAGTACCTAAGAATTAGCTTAACTAAGAATGTAAATGACCATTTAGATGAAAACTTTAAAACCCTAAAAAAAAAGGAAATTAAAGCAGAACAAAGGAAATGGAAAAACCTCCCATGCTCCTGGATTGGAAGAATCAACATTGTGAAAATGACAATCTTGCCAAGGGCTATCTACAAATTCAATGCAATACCCATCAACATCCCAATGTCATTCTTTAAAGAAATAGAAGAGGCAATTCAAAATTTCATATGGAATAATAAAAGACCCCGTAAGCAAAAACACTTCTTAGCAGAAAGAACAGCGCTGGAGGAATTTCAATTCCAAACTTTAGACTCTATTACAGAGCAATAATTCTCAAAACAGCTTGGTACTTGCACAAGAACAGGGCTGAAGTCCAATGGAATAGAACTGCGGACCCAGATATTAAACCACAGACCTATGGTCACCTATTCTTTGACAAGGGAGCCCAAAAAATAGAATGGAAGAAAGACAGCCTCTTCAACAAGTTGTGCTGGCAGAACTGGTTAAGCACCTGCAGAAAACTAAAGTTGGATCCTTCTTTGTCACCTTGCACTAGAATTAACTCCAAATGGATCAAAGACCTGGAGGTAAAACTGACACACTGAAAAGTTTACAGGAAGGAATAGGAGATACACTAGGCCTCCTTGGCACAGGTCGAAACTTTCTTAATAAGGACCAAGAATCACAACAAATCAGAGAAAGGCTGGATAAGTGGGACTGCATTAAACTGCAGAGCTTTTGTATGGCAAAGGATATAGCTAGTAAACTAATCAGGAAGCCTACAGAGTGGGAGAAGATCTTCACCAACCAAACAACGGACAAAGGCCTCATATCTAAAATATATCAGCAACTCAAAAAATTGAATCACTTCAAAACTAACCTCCAAAGTAACACCCATCACAGTAAAAAATGGGCCAAATTCTTAAAGAGAGTCTGCGCTGAAGAAGAAACAAAAATGGCCTATAGACACATGAAGAAATGCTCCACATCTCTGGTCATAAAAGAAATGCAAATCAAAAGAACTCTAAGATTCCACCTCACTCCAGTTAGAATGGCCAGGATCAGGAAAACGAATGACAACAGATGCTGGAGGGGATGTGGCCAGGAGGGATCACTACTACACTGTTGGTGGGAGTGCAAACTCGTTCAACCACTATGGAAAGCAGTGTGGCAGTGCCTCAAAAGGCTAAACATAGAACTCCCCTATGACCCAGCAATTCCACTACTTGGCATATACCCAACAATCCAGAAACAAGGGCATACTAAACCCACTAGCACAACAATGTTCATTGCAGCGCTATTCACCATAGCAAAGATATGGAACCAACCCACATGTCCCTCAGTTGATGAGTGGATCAACAAGTTGTGGTATTTGTACACAATGGAATTCTATCCTGCTGTCAGAAAGAATGACATCGCCCCATTTGTTAGGAAACGGAAAGTCTTAGAACAATTCATATTAAGTGAAGTAAGCCAGACTCAAAGGAACTTAGGCTCAGTGGTTTCCCTCATTCGTCATAATCAGTAGAAACCTTGGGCTCTACTTGCAGAGATTTGCAATAGAGCAAAAGGCCATATATAAGGCCATGTAATGTGAAGCTAATTGAAAGGACCTCCAGGATATTGAAACAAAAGCCACATAATGAATGATTGTTGTCCTTAATGTACTATGTTGTCTCTCATCTCCTTTGCTGTCCCTTGGTTATCCCATATTGGTATAGTATCTCACTTTGTTATCTGATATATTGAATTTATTTGTATTTGGATATTTGAAATTTGATAGGGAAGGGGGGAAAACCAAGACGAGTGGGGGGTGTGGGGTTGGAGGGAAATGGGTACCAAGACATGTGAAAGGTTATCAATGTATGTGAATTAATGCACCTTCTATCTGGCAAATATCGTGTAACCCTTTCACTAATTACAATAAAAAATGAAAAAAAAAAGTTGTAGTGTGTGGGGAGGATGATGGGGTCAAATACATTTCTTCTTAGAAATTTACCTCATCTGGTTGCCCTTGAGTTTCCTGGCCTTCTTCTTAGAGAAAGGCCTGTTATACTGGATTTGTGGCTTGGCAAAGATGTAGCATGTACATCTTCGAGTAAGACATCCACAACTTCCATGCCTGAGACTCGAGTTTCCAGACCTTTGGCAACAGCACAGCAACATCTTTCTTCCTCCTGAGCCACAGGCCAAGTGAGCTGGCTTGAGCTGGTTGTTAGTTACAGTGGCTTGGTTACCAGGGTTCCATATTCTGTTCCATTGTGAGGGAGGCAGGGTCACCTTTCAGGGCCCAATGACCAAAGATCCTTGCTCACAGAAGACCTCACCAAAGACATACTGGAGGCTGAATCTCTCCTCCAATCTCACAATATACATGTGGATGTAGTAAACAGCACACCTTATTTGTCCATTCCCAATGTCTTCCACTAGGCCCCACTAGGCCCAACTACTAGTCTGGTCTCAGGCTCAAGGAGCCTTTCTTAGGTAAGATCCAAACTTAAGGGTCAATATTGCCCTCATCCTTTACAAAACATTTGCTTCACAGTGCCTTCTCTGCCTGCATTTTGCCCCTTGTCGAATTTTTTTTTTGTTTTTGCTAGTCTTGGGAGTTGACCTCAGAGTGTGAACATTGTTCTTGGGCTTTCTTTAGGCTTTAGCTGTCCCACCGAGCCACAGCACCACTTGCAGCGTTTCTATGTATGTGGTAATGAGGAATCAAACCTGAGTCTTTTTGCGTGGTAGCCAAGGACTCTACCACTAGGTCAAACACACAGGGCATCTTGCACATATTTTTGACGTCAATCTACTAGGATATTATTAGGTTTCTGTATCCTAATCAATTTTTTCCTGATGCTTAGCTTTGCTGTCATGTGTAAAAAATAAAAGAGGGAAAAACACAGAAGAATTAGTGAAATTTAAAAAAAGCATTACACACATAGATAAGTGTTCCTTCTTTGTAGGAGAAAGGATATTTTGATATGATGATGATGACTTTATAATTTCTATGTCAGGGTTGAGAGTTTGGCATAGTGGTAGAGTGCTTGCCTAGCATCCATGAAGATCTGGGTTTGATTGCTCAGTATCCCATAGATAGAAAATCTAGATGTGGCACTGTGGCTCAAGTGGCAGAGGGCTAGACTTGAGAAAACCCGAGGACAGTGCTCAGGCCCTGAATTCAAGCCCCAAGACTGGCAGAAAGATAAAAGAAAATAAAAATGCTTTTTACGAGCTAATTCACTCACAGCATTTGCTTCTGAAATCTTCACTTCTGCATCTTGTGAAATACCCCTTTCCCTCAACGTACACAAGAAAAACAGATCCATGCCATGGTCCACTGTGAGGCCACTGGTTGGGCTAAGAGCTAGTCGTGCAGCAACACATAAGTTTTATTCTAATACTTTCAAACTTTGTACTCAAATATGCTACCTACTTACCAACTTAGGTCAGTTATCCTTATGCTATACCTTTTCTTCATGACTACAATATTCTTACAAACCTACGTTAAAGCTGTTGTACCTCCCCTGACCTCTCTCATTCTTTTTTTCTATCTCTGGACCTCTGCTCATCTTTCAACCCTTATACTGCACGGATCTACACTTGAGGGCTGTTGAGCAATATTGTATATGTAGGTGGTTAATTATTCTCTAGGCTCAGAGGGACTTAAAGACAATAGAGATTGCATTGAGGGGCTTATTGTTTTGGGTATAAATCCCTTATCAGTGGTTGTATTAGACTGGTCTGTAAGTGCACAAAAAGAAAGAGTGATAATACCAATCAAAACTTGTGAACATCTAGTGTCTGCCAGCTACAGAGGTCTAGGTTGCTTATATCTGAAAAACTATAATCATATTTAGTAGTTACCTTGCTACCATTTTCAAATGGGCAGAACAAGAAACTCAAGAAAAATGTCAAATCAAGAAACAACATCCCCCACCCAATGTAAACAGACAATGGAACAGTCACTGGCAAACCTAGAGGAGTCTTCCAAGTGCTACACAAATGTAACTGATAAACATCATTAATAGAAAATGTGAAAATATAAAGAAAGAGATCATGGAGGCAGCCATAACTGAACAAGAGGAAAGCATAAACAAGGTGATAAGTGAAAAAGAAGAAGCCATAACGGACGCCATAATAAAGGTTTTTCAAAGAAAGATGGATGACTTCATAGAATCCACAAATAAAAACGTGACCAAACTCCAGCAAATGTCCAAAGAAAATAAAGCTAGTGAAATAACCACTCAAAAGGAAATCAAGGAGATAAAGAAATCCACACATGATCTAAAACAAGAGATGCAAGGCATCAAAAATGAGCAATTAGAAGCAAGGGAGATGAAAAATAAAGTAGATAGCTTTTATAGCAGGTTAAACAATGCATAGGAGAGAATTTCCGGGGCCAAGATAATTTAGTTATTATAGAGAAAGAACAGAAAATGAGTCCATCCAAATCTAGGAAAGATGAGAGAGCGCTTCAGGAGGTCCAAGATGCAATTAGGAAGCCTAATTTAAGGCTAGTTGGTATTGAGGAGGGCGTGAAGAAACAGGCCAATGGTATTGGAAATATACTTCAGGGAATCATCTCAGAGAATTTCCCAAATATCCAGAAGGGCAGACCCATCCAGATACGAGAAGTTTTTAGAACCCCAAACAGACCTGACCAGAAAAGAACATCCCACCGCCACATTGTGATCCGAACTGGATCAATAGAAATGAAAGGAAAGATCCTAAAGGCAGCAGGGAAAAGGGATCAGTAACCTATAAAGGCAAACCAATCAGAATAACCCCAGATTTCTCAGCAGAGACCATGCAAGCACGAAGTGACTGGAAGCATATATGTCATGCCCTTAAAGCAAATAACTACCAACCAAGAATACTGTAGCCAGCTAAGCTCTCATTCATAACTGAGGGAACAATAAAAACATTCCATTCCAGGGAAAAGCTGCAACAATATGTCGAAACGAAACCAACACTACAGAGAATTCTCAAAGATGCTCTATACATAGAAAACCAAAATAAATGCAATATAGGGAAAGAAATGGCACCTAAACAGCATACCATCTAAGGACCACAAGAACTGTCAAGACACAGGCCCTACTAAAAGCTTTTAAAAATGGTAGGAACTAATAAATATCTCTCAATCCTAACTCTCAATATCAATGGACTTAACTCTCCAATTACACGGCATAGGCTGTCTAGTTGGATCAAAAAGCAAGAGCCATCGTTCTGCTGTCTTCAAGAGACACATCTTACCCCAGAACAATCATCTTTTGAAAGTGAGAGGTTGGAATAAACTCTATCAAGGTAACTGCCCCCATAAACAGGCTGGAGTTGCCATCCTCATATCAGATACAATAGACTTCAAACTAAAATTAGTAAGAAAAGACAAAGAAGGTTACTACATACTACTAAAGTGATCTTTCCTCCAGGAAGACATAACGATCCTAAATATTTACACAACCAAGCCCGGAGCTCCAAACTTCATCAAGCAAATTTTACTTACACTGAAACCATACATAGATAGAAATACAGTGATTGTTGGTGAGTTTAACACACCACTCTCACCTATGGACAGATCAACAAGGCAAAACTCAACAGAGAAACCTTAGAACTGAACAACTATATAGACCAACTAGATCTAACAGACATCTGCAGAATATTCCACCCAGTAACAACACAATATACGTTTTTCTCAGAAGCACATGGAACATTTTCCATAATAGACCACATCTTAGGCCATAAAACAAACCTGGACAGATTCAGAAACACTGAAATTATTCCATGCACACTCTCAGACCATAAAGGCATCAAATTGGAGCTGAACACATATCTCCACCAACGAAAACCCTGTAACTCATGGAGACTGAACAACACATTGTTGAATCAAAAACAATGGGTAATCGAAGAGATCAGAACAGATATCCAACTGTTTATGAAATTTAACAATAAGGAGCACACAAATATCAACTCCTTAGGGACACAACAAAGGCAGTACACAGAGGAAAATTTATAGTGCTGAGTGCCTACAACAGCAAGTTGGAAAAATGGCAAACCAACTAGTTAATGTCTCACTTTAACCTCCTGGAAAAAGAGCAACAAACCAACCCTAAACCCATTAGGAGAAAGCAAATTATTAAAATCAAAGCAGAATTAAATGATTTGGAATAAAAAAAAACCTATAGAAAGAATCAACAAAACAAGGAGATGGTTCTTTGAAAGAATTAACAAAATTGACAAGCCCTTAGCAAATCTTACCAAAAAAAGAAGAGAGCATATCGAAATAAACAAAATCACAGATGAAAATGGTAATATCACGACAGAGATCCTCAGATCTCAGCTTCCTGAGTAGCTAGGATTATAGAAGTGAGCCACCACCCCATCATGCTCAGCTTTCTGGTTTTTTTTTTAAACAAGCCGTTTGGCTGGAATTCGGTCTGAGCACTGTCCTTCAGCTTTCCTCAAGCCTAGTGATCTTGCACTTGAGCCACAGCACTACTTCTTGTTTTTTCTGTGTATGTGGTACTGCGGAATTGAACCTTCGTCTTCATACAAGCACTCTACAACTATGCCAAACTCCCAGCCCCTCCACATTAGTTTTTATGATAGATCTTTCCATGCATCTAGGATGGCTAAAAATCCTTCTTGAGTTTCGCAAGATCAGGGAGTATAGGTGTGTCCCATCCTGTGTGGCTACATAACCATTGTTTAGGGTACAGTTTTCTCTTCATTCTTCCGATCTAGAGCAATTTTCATCTTCCATGTATAATCATTAAATCTTCAGCTCCTATTCCTCTCTACTCCATTCTCTGGAACCATCGTGCTTTTTGGCTTTAAGGGTTTGTTGATCCTTGGAAGCTCTGGAAGGGAAAACATACCCTAGCTCTTCCTTTATGACTGCTGTATTTTTAGTTTACTGTAATCAAGATTCATCTGTAAAATATAGTAAAATGTTCTTCCTTTTCAATGCATTGTTTTGCATATTTCTATCTTTTGATTATTATTAATAGTTGTGAATGGATTCTCCACATATTTGTTCTAGTCTCTGCTTTCTCTTCCGTTAGGTACAAATCTAGAAATAGAAATGTTGGACCATATTTCTATGTAACTCTATATTTAGTCCTTTTTTAGCACTCTCCACGCAATTTTTGATTATTTTATATTCCTTGCAGAACTATTCCAAATTTCTACTTCTTCTCACTACTTTCCCTGTATTCGTTAGACTTTGAAAGTTGTTTTTTTGTATGCGTGTGTGTGTGTGTTTGTGTGTGTGTATGTGGATCTTTTTGTTTAAAACTATATTTATATTAACATATTTAAAGTAATTTCATTGTAATTTTAATTTTTCTCATGACTGTTAATATTGAACTTCTTTCTACATTTTGAACTACCATTTCTATATATTCTTTTTAGAAAATCCTCTCCAATCTCCAATTTTTTTCCCTTTTTTTTCGGGGTAGTGGGGAAAGTCATGGGGCTTGGACCTTGGGCCGTGAGCTCTTTGGTTTAAGGCTATTGTCCTACCCTGAGTATTGCCCCTCAGTTCTTCTGCTCACAGCTCCCTACCCCTCTTCCCATTATATACAGAACAAAGGTCATCCTCAGTCTTTTCGAAAAAGTAAAACATACAGTAAATTTGTAGTATAAAACAGCAAGAAATAAATTTCTTGCCAGGTGCAGTAACTTCTACCTGTAATCCTAGCTACTCAGATATCAGGCTGATATCTAAAGATTTGGTTCAAAGCCAGCCTGGGCATTAGATAGTCTATGAGACTCTCATCTACAGTTAACCACTAGAATATGGGAAATGGCACTGTGGCTTCATAGGTAGGGTGATAGCCTTGAGTTGAAGAGCTCAGGAACAGTGCCCAGGCCCAGAGTTCAAGCCTTACAAATCCCCCAGCCAAAAAAAAGACAAAAAAGTTTCTTCCCCAAGTGACTATTATGCCAGACATAGAACATTAACATTCTGGGTGTACTTCACAGTATTATTACTTGATACCCTAAGATTTTGCAATATTCTCACAGTACCAGCATATGTCATCATATAATGTAGTTCTTTTTCAATGGAATAATTCCATTTATAACCTAAATCTACTCCCCCGACTTATTTTTGTCGATACCACAATTGCTCTACCATGATATGCCACAAGCCATTAAACATTTTATGGTGGGTAATTGGAAAGGAGTCTCATGGAATTTTGTGCCAGGCTGGCTTTGAACCATGGTCCTCAGATCTCAGTCTCCTGAGTAGCTAGGATGACAGGCGTGAGCCACCAACACTTGGCTTGCCTTTTTATTTTTTTGTGGGTCTTGGGACTTGAACTCTGGGCCTAGGCACCATCCCTAAGCTTTTCAGGTCAATATTTCATGTAAGTCTAAACATTTAAGTAAAGAAATAAAATTCCAACAAAACAAGAATAAAATTCCAGACATGGTGTGTTTATAACTCGGTGCTAATTCTTGATGAAAATGTGCCATTCCAGAAGCTGATGTCATTTGATGATGTAGCTGTGGATTTCAGCTGGGAGGAGTGGCAGCATCTGGACAATGCTCAGAGGACCCTGTACAGAGATGTAATGCTGGAGACCTACAGCAACCTGGTGTCCTTAGGTGAGCAAAAGTCAAATTCACTTGCAAGGCCAAGTGCCTTGTTATTTTGCAGATACGTGAATGTTTATCAAACTTTCAATACTATTTAAATGAAAGATTCCAGGCCCTGAGAAGTATCATTACTTTCTAAAGAAAACCTAAGGTAATTTTGTACTCATTCTTCAGGATACCTTCAGGATACCTTGACAACAGTTCTAAATTATGTTTCCTCTAATGGAGACGACATTCCAAACTTACACAGTAATTGTAAGTGGATAAACAATCCAGAATAGAATATATATCATTATTGGAAATAGGATCTACAAATCACTAAACAGTGAGTTTATAATGGAAACCTGGCACTAGGTGCAATGTTTCAAGCCTGTAATTTAAAATATTCAGGAGGAAGAAATCTAAGAATTCTAATTTGAAGCCAGCAATGGCTTAAAAATTGCCATGAAACTCTATAACTCCAAGTAACCCCTCAAAAATGTTTGTGGAGTGTCAAGTGTTTGACTTTGTGGTTGAGTGCTTGCCTAGCATGCATGAAGACCTATGTATGTAAGTGGAGCTGGGACTCAAGCGGGTATTTTTCTAGCCTTGAGCAAGACAGCTAAGTTTATGCCATACAAAATGAATCCAGAGCTGGGGAAAAGTCAACCATGGAGCCAGTGTGAAATGAGAAAAAAGATTTAATAGATAACTTGTGAGTAGGATGTCTGCGAACTTAAAGCAATGATGACACAGCATAAGCAATAATTCTCTACTGTTTCTAATTTACAGGGCCCTGTGTTCCCAAACCTGTATTAATTGACAAGCTAGAGCACTGTGCAGAACTCTGGATAGGAAATTCCTCTGACAAGAATATCACAGGTGAGTGAATGCATCTTCATATTGATGTTGGAGCCTGAGCCCCATTGGTAAGTTCATGTTGGGATGTACTGAGCAATAATATTCTTAGTTACCCTAAATCCTGTGTGGAACCTATGGAATTCTTTGTGAATGAATCAAGAATCATTTTCTTTTCCCAATCCTCTGCTTGGTCTCAGGGCCTGAGCATGGTCCTTGGGTTTTCTCAAGGCTAGCTCTCTACTTCTTGAGTCATAGCACCACTTCTGGCTTTTTCTTTGTATGTGTTACCAAATAACTGAACCAGGTCTTTGTGCATGCTATCCCAAAACCCCGGCACCAAGAATCATAGGGTGATATAATGAATTCTATGTGGCAGTAGAGTTAAAGTTAGATTTCTCTGTAGAAATCACTGTGAAACAAAATAAAATGAGAAAGCCATGAGCCCGTGGCTCATGCTTGTAATCCAAGCTACTTAGGAGGCTGAGATCTGAGGATCAAGGTTCAAAGACTGACCTATCACAAAAACAACCTTAGACTCTTCTGTCCAATGAACCAATAGAAAATGAGAAGTTGGGTTGAGGCTTAAGGCATAGGGCAGTAGCCTTGAGCTGAAGAGCTCAGGAAGAACAGCCAGGTCTAGAATTCAAGTCCCATGACTGCAAAACAAGAAAGAAAGAAAGAAAGAAGAAAGAAAGAAAGAAAGAAAGAAAGAAAGAAAGAAAGAAAGAAAGAAGAAGAAAGAGGGAAGAAAGAGGGAAGGAAGGAAAGGAAGAAAGAAAGGAAGAAAGAAAGAAAGAAAGAAAGAAAGAAAGAAAGAAAGAAAGAAAGAAAGAAAAAAAGAAAGAATGATATTTCATTTCTTTAAAACTGAGACTATAAATGATTGAGCAAACAAGGAATAAGTCAGGGCATTATTCTCTGATAAGGATAATATCTTTTTGATTGTAGGAAGAGACTGGTAGTCAGAACCAGACCTTTCCACCAGAAATTGAGCCTAGTGGAAAACTGCTTGCCTAGCATGCACAAAGACACAGATTTGATTCCTTATTACCACATACATAGAAAAAGCCAGAAGTAATGATTTAATTGGTAGGGTTCCAGTCTTGGGAAAACCCAAGGACAGTGGTAAGGTCCTAAGTTCAAACCCAGGAATGGAAGGAAAAAAAAACAACAGTTTCAATCAACATAAGAAAATTAACTAGACAATGAGCTGGAGATTTTCTGGTCTTCCATGGTTCTGAGGGACAGGAGTGTTAGAAAAGGAATTTTTATAAGACTTCAAATGGAAAGAAACAAATTTCAAAATTCCCACAAATACCTAAATTGAGACTTTAGTGAGAAGTTGTAACTGAAGGGATATAGGAGTAAGTCCTTACTCTCAAGAATCGTTCTTGCTTGGATCAAAGGCAAAGAGACATATAAACCAAACTTCTGGCCGCTGAATCTAGAAAAATTCGTTTTCCTCACCTAATGGTTAATAAGCACACAGCATTGAAACTGGGTAAGGTAATCCTATCTGCTACTCAGGACCTGAGACTCTTATCTGTAGTTAACTCTAGAAAACAGGAAGTGGGGCTGTAGCTCAAGGATAGCAGTCATAGTCTTCTGCTGAAGTGTTCAGGGACAGGGCTGAGGCCTATGAACTACAAAAAAAAAGAAAAGAAAGTTTTAAAAAGATGCAAAGCAGCACAATATTTAGATTATTTCTCAAAAATAAAAGAAAGGCAGCTATTCCTCAATGTATAAACAAAACAGTATTTGAAAAAAAACAGCTGCAGGTATACTATAGGTAGCATTCAGCTTAAAACTGTAGCAATACATAGTTGGGTAATTTCAATAAATATTTCCTGTGATATAAAAAGAGAACTAAAACACAGAAAAACATTATTGGTCATTGTAAAATATCATTTTCTTAATTTGTTAGGGAGAAAAGCATATATTTCTCACAAATCAATTTCCACTTTTATATTTTAAAATATCTAACACTTAGCATGGGAAAGTGAAGTCATTACCTTTACAGTAAGGAATATTTGTATCTCATGTATGTTTGTGTCTTTTTTTCTATGACTCATTTTAGATGTCCAGGTAATGGAAAATGTGTTCAAGACCTGCCAGGAAATTCCACATGAATGTATTTGTGAAGTAGAAGTTGCAAGCAGTATCGAAGTGGAGGAAAACGTGAGATTAGCAACAACTTTAAATTTGAGCTCTACACATAATCCAGAGCTGATTAGTAATAACGGTAACAACTTAGGGGTGAGGACTGAGGAGTTCATTAAGTGTCAGAACATGCTTCTGTCTCCTAAGCCTGATGAGATGCATGCTGCATATAGATCTCGTATGTCTCCTGTTCTTAAAAAATCCATCGGATATTCAGAGCATTTTATTCATGATTGTGACAGTCCAAAAGATCTGCAGTATCATAATTCTGTTCTCCCTGCCCAAGAAATTCTTCAGGGAGGGAGGAAAACTGCTAAATGTACAGTGTGATGAAAAATATTGTACTTAACACCGACCATCACTGCACATCCGAAAATGTACACAGGAGAGACTCCTCATACATGTAGTGAATGTGAGAAATCTTTCAGTAATGAAATACGCCTTACAATACCTCAGAGCAAATATCTTGAGATATGTGATGCGTACATCAAGTGTGAAAATTAATTTCTGAGAAGTCAGACCTGACGCTCCAACCTCGATCTCCAAGAGAAGACAAAACTTATGAATATGAGGAACGTAATAAAATTTCTGCCCAGAATTCAGCTCTCAGCACACATCAGAGATCTCACACAGAAGAGAAATCTTATGAATGGGATAAATGTGGGAAGACTTTTAGACTGAAATCATACCTCACTTTGCACCAGAGAAGACACACAGAAGAGAAACCTTATGAATGTAACAAATGTGAAAAGTCTTTCACCCAGAAGATACACCTTCGAGTTCATCAAATAACACACACAGGAGAGAAATCTTATAAGTGTAATGAATGTGGAAAGTCTTTCCAAGGGAAAGGAAAACTTCGTGTTCATCAGAGAATACACACAGGAGTGAATCCTTATGAATGTAACCAATGTGTAAAGTCTTTCAGACAGAAATCTTCCCTCAAATTGCATCAAAGAACACACACAGGAGAGAAACCTTATGTGTGCACCAAATGTGGAAAGACCTTCAAGTGGAAGTCATATCTTGATGGGCATAATAGATCACACACAGGAGAGAAAACTTATGCATGTAGTGAATGCGGAAAGTCTTTCAAATGGAAGGTAAAACTCCATGTTCATCAGAGAATATACTCAGGAGAAACACCTTATGAGTGTAACATATGTGGAAAGTCCTTCACACAGATCCAAACCTCAACATGCATAAGACAATTCAAACAAGAGAAAAACCTTATGTATGTAACCGATGTGGAATGTCTTTCAAATGGAAGTCTTCCCTCAAATTGCATCAGAGAACACCCACAGGAGAGAAACTGTACGAGTGCATCAAATGTGGTAAGACCTTCAGATGGAAGTCACATTACAGGAGGCATAACAGAATTCACACATATTAGAAACCTTAGGAATATAACCAAAGTTGAAAGTCTTTCGTGCAGTATTCACCCTTCAGGAAGCGTAAGAGAGTTCACACATATGAGAAGCCTTAGCAATGTAATAAATAGGAAAGACTTTTTAGTCTGTGGAAGAAAACTCAGCTTGTGTCACAGAACCAACACAAGATAAAACCCTTAATGAATGTAGCAAATGTTCAGTCTTTTCCCCAGAAGGCACAAGTCAAGATTTATCACTAAACACCCACAGGATAGAATCCGATGAATAAAATAAAAGGGAATTTTTTTTGAAGAACTCATAGTTGAGTTTGCATGATACCACATAGACACAGGATAAAAATCGTATGAATATAAGAATATGAAAAAATCCATCATGAACGCATGCCTAAGTATAAAATGAACATAGGAGAGAAAAACCTTATGAATATTACAAATGTGGAAAGTGTTTGACCTGGAAGGCATACTTCTGTGTTCATCACAAACCTGATTCCTATACAAGAAAAGAAAACTAATGAATAGAACAAATGTGCAATGACTTTTAATCAGAAGTCAGTCTTCAGTACATTTCAGAACATACACAATAGAGAAATAGAGAAATTCTGAGTAATGAAAAACATTTAGCTATATATAGAATCTCTGCATATGGGAGCATTAGGGTAAGGCTTCTAAACAAAGTCAACCTTCAGCAAGCATTAAGAGCACTCACAGAAGAAATAATAGCATGTAGGAAAACCTTTGTCAGAAACCTCTAAAAGCTGCCTGTGTGGCTTAGTGGTAGAGTGCTAATCTATCAAGGATGAAGGCCTGGGTTAGATTCCTCAATACTACTTGAAAAGAGCAAGCCAGAAGCAGCACTGTGGTTCAAATGGTAGAGTGCTAACCTTGAGCAAAAGTAGCTCAGACCCTGATTTCAAGCCTAAGGATTGGAGAAAGACAGAGAGAAAGAGAAAGAGAGAGAGAGAGAGAGAGAGAGAGAGAGAGAGAGAGAGAGAGAGAGAGAGAGAGAGAGAGAGAGAGAGAGAGAAACAAGAACTTCTAAATTTTACAGAGATAGAGAAGGAGAGAGAGAAGGAGACAGAAACTAATTTCTAAACTTTACAGTCTTTCTATTTCCTTAGAAATTCGTCTATGTCATTCTTTCTGACAGAAGCACAGAATT
This sequence comes from Megascapheus bottae, assembly GCF_031878675.1. Taxonomy (NCBI): domain Eukaryota; kingdom Metazoa; phylum Chordata; class Mammalia; order Rodentia; family Geomyidae; genus Megascapheus; species Megascapheus bottae. The sequence goes on along the minus strand of NW_028327641.1, from coordinate 239,501 downwards.
CAACTGTGTAAAATACCATATTTGATCTACTAATCAACTGACGGGCAACTGGGTTGGTTCCATACCTTTGGTATAGTAAATAGTGCTCTGATAAATGTTATTGTTCTAGTGAATTTAGTATGTCCTATCTGGACGATTGGCAAGTAATGAAATTGCTGGATCACAGGGGAGCTCTATGTTTAGTCTTTTTGGGATACTGCCATAGTGTTTTTCATAGTGGTTGAATGAGTTTGCAATCCCACCAGCAGTGTAGTAGTGATCCCTCCTGGCCACATCCCCTCCAGCATACGTTATTCGATTTCTGGATCTTGGTCATTCTAACTGGAGTGAGGAGGAAAAGGGAAAGAGGAACTGAAACTTTCTCTCCTTACAGATGACATGATTCTGTATTTAAAGAACCCTATAGACTCTACTCCGAAGCTGCTTGAGCTGATATAAAACTTTGGTAAGGTAGCAGGGTAAAAAATTAAGCCTCAATGTCAACTGCCTTCCTATATGCCAACAAATGAGAGGAATGAGGCAAGAATCAGGATAGCAACTCATTTTGCTATCAAAGAAAATAAAATACCTAGGAATTAACTTAGAATGTAAAGCACGTTTTTGATGAACCTATAATCCCTGGAGAAGGAAATTAATACAGAACTGAGGAAATGCAAAAACCTATGCTCCTGGTTTGGAAGAAATAATATTGTAAAAATGGCAATCTTGATAAGGACTATCTACAAATTCAGTGCAATATTCATCAATATCCCAATGTCATTCTTTAAAGAAACAGAAGAGGAAATCCAAAATTTCACTTGGAATAATAAAAGACCCCTTATAGTCTGTCTTCTTGCATGATTCACAATGTTTAATCTCACCTTCTCCACCAAAATCTCACCTTTCTCATTGAGACATAGGTGGCCCAGTTTACTAGCAGCAAAGGCTCAAACGCGCAGTTTCAGGTGTCACCACTGCCTCTGTTACTGGGTAGATCCAACTCTGTCATCGATTCTGAGGTCTGCTCTGGGAGTCTTGGTCACAAGTTGTTCTGTGGCATCTGCTGCCAGCCTGTGCCTATTTGCTTCCTTTTCCTCCAGCAGCCTACAACAGGGAATGAAGTTCAGGCGCTGATGCTCTCCTTCATATGCAGGGCTGGATGAGCCCAACCCTCCCTCATCTTCCTCTTCCAATTTTTGGGAAAAAATGTGCTGGCAGAAGTCCTCAAGTGTGGGGCATGGCTGATCCACACTTTTAATCCAGGCTGGTCAGGAGGCTGAGATCTGAGTATGGAGGTTCCAAGTCACCTAGAACAGGAAAGTCTGATAGATTCTTACTACCAAAAATAAAAACAGCTGGGAATGGAGTTTGGGCTCAAGTGGTAAAGGGCTAGTCTTGAGTACAAATGCTTAGTGCCCAGGCCCTGAGTTCAGGCTCCAGCACTGCCAACAACCTCACTTTAATGAGATTTTAGCTTTATCCATATAGGCACATCTCACTGGAATCTTTGCTGGTAGAGATAGTCTTCATAATTTTATCTCAAGGTAAAGATCCTCCTGGGGTAGTACACAAAAGGTGTCATGGAGAGAGGAGCCCTACTTGCTCCAGGTTTGGAAATGGCAAAGGTCAAGCCAGCATGGAGTTGGCACATCAGTCTTTTTCCTAGCACCACCTACAAGTGAATGTCAAATGACATTGATTGTTGTGGGATTGTGTGATTGAAGTGCCCCAATAATGCCAGTGTTAGCACATCCAAACTTGGATACCAGGAATGCTGAAATCTCAAAGCTTAGATTTCTGTTGGCTACAGAAATGCTGGTGTGTATGTTATTCACTAAAAATTCAGGTGCAAAGATTCTGAAGCTTGATCCCATGTGTTTATTCCATTTAGTAAAATTAGTTTAATGCACTGTATAAGTTAAAACATTTGATAAGACTCAGGGGTAGTGAAAACATTGTTCTTGAATTCAGGTGTCTGGCAGGGTAATGGGGGGGTGTTGGTGGCTGGGACTATGAAGCTGGAGCTGCTATCAAAAAATGGATCATGTTCCTCTTTGTCTGGGAGAAATGACTCCAAAAATGAAATTTGAATGGTGAGGAAAAGATGATGATGTACTCAGGAAATTTCTCCTAAACAAATGCTCATGTGGAAGTGGGATGGGGTCTGGGCATATCTGAGGCAGAGCTTAAGGGGGCTTCCCATGGCGTTGAGAACGTTCCTTGCGACTTCAGGCATGCAGATGGCCATTGTGAGATGGATGGAATAAGACTGGAGACAAGATGAATGCTGGGATCCTGCAATGCTCTTGCATGAGTGGCTGGTGGCTCACCTGAAAGAACTAATTATGTCTAAAAAAGAAATCAGGAATTTGTTTTGATTAGATAATACCTGTAACCCGAGGCATATTCAGGATCCTGATCTTAGTATTGTGGTTTAAAACTAACCCAGCAAAGGGAAAAATGCATGAGACTCTTACTCCCAGTTTAGAGCAAGAACAAAGATTGAAGTAGAGCTGTGGCTCAAGAGCTAGAGTGCTACCTTGAGCAAAGAAAAGCTAAGAAAAAGCTCCAGGTTTTGAGTTCAAGGCCAGGAATGAAAGAAGGAAGGTAAAAAAAGGGAAGTATGTGAGGAAGGGAAATATATAAATGAAAGAGAGAAGGAACTAGAAATTTAAAACTAGAGAATATTTAAAAGTCATCAGTCCTTGTAAGAAAAGTGTTGGAGTATGGGTTCTATATGTGGTGAACTGGAAGCCCAGCAGTGACTTGTTAACCAAAGAGTCACCATGATGAGCAAAGGATAGAAATCTGCATGAGCCTCTTAGCGGATGGAGTCACAGAAGAGAACCTCAGCTCCCATCCCATAGTTAGAAGTATATAGAGATGGGGAAGTTGGCATCACCTTGATGTCATTGTGTCCATGGAGACTGGAAGCCATGGCTCTGTGTAAGCACAATGTTCTGGTTACTGAGCTGAGAGGCTGAGGAGAGCCAAGCCCTGGCCATGAAGAAATCAGGGTGGCAGCAGAGCAACTCTGCTGCAGTGTGTGCCTGCTTGGCTGTTCTTATTCTGTGGTGGATCAGGCCGGAGCGGGTGATAGTAACTGTTTTGTGGTCACAAGCCCTTCACCAAGAGCTTCCTCTGGGATCCTCATAAGCTACAGGGTGGCTGGTGGTGGGATGTGTGTGGGGTGGAAGTGACAGAGGGATGGACGCATGGCAAGGTGGGTGAAGAGATGAGAGGAATGATGAGAGCCCAGTTCATTGGTTTCCAAGGTTAATGGGTGGGAGGAAGAGAGGCATGATGGAGGAAAGATGGAGGCAGGGGAAGGTGGTGACAGAGTGAGGCCATCTGAAGTGCCAGCCTGGCCATCATCTGAAGCCCATAGGCAGATTCCTGATCCCTCACTTTGTCCTGCTCCTTGTGGAGGGAATGTCACATGTACCCAGAGCTAGGGGTGGGACAATGTTAGTAGCACCTGGAGAACCATTGGCCTCTACCTGGGTGAGGGGTGGTTATGGCTCCCATGCTGGGTGGCCTGATAGCTATGGAACAGATCTCTCCTTAGCTACCACAGTCAGTGGCTGCTCTCCATCTAGGGTTAGGGCACCTGCTCAGCCATCAGGACACCCCATGCCAGGACAGAGGCCTACAATTCAGATGGCAGCACAGGGGTGAAGATGATCTCACCGTAGCCCTAGTTACATGGCTGTCCCTGCATGCAGGTCAGGATGAGCTGGGGGAAGATGTTTTCTGTGTTTTTCCACAGCCTATCCCGGCCTCTTCTTGTGTCTGATTAGACCAAGAGAGTACCAGGTTCCCTCTCATAGTCCTGGTTCTTTTTCTTTTACAGTCATGAGGCTTGAACTCAGGTCCTGGGTACTGTCCCTGAGCTCTTTTGCTCAAGGTTGATGCTCTACCATTTGAACCATAGTGCCATTTCCAGCTTTTCCTTTTCATGTGGATCTCTGATATCTCCAGTGCTGTGCCTGCAGGGAGGCACTCACCCCACAGACAGAGCCACCTCTGCCGTGACTGTGACTGCCCACAACCCTCACACCCACTCCTTGCAAACCCCTCGACTCCAGTTTTAGCTCCTCTTGGACTGGGTGTCCAGCCTACACCTTCCTACACTCACAAAGGCTCTACAATTGTCTTCCCAGGGTCCTTTCTTCTACCAGCCACAGTACAGACTATGCACATCTTGAAAATCACAGAGGTCAAAGCCAAAGGCTGAGATGCAGAAGGGGGTGACCCAGTAGCTTCACAGGGCCCATGGATCATTCTGTGAATCCCCCAGCCTGTGACTTCCCCCACCCCGTTGGCAGGGAAGCTCCATGCCCACATCCTGATCCCTGGTCCCCTCCAATTCCATTCTCCCTTGGATTTTGCAGACTGTCTACCATCAGGATCTAAAATTCTATTCATCACTTTATGTCCTTATCACTGATTTGCTACTTTGGCAGGATCTCCCCGTGCCTGGAGAGTGGCATGTCATGTACTCTCTGTGGAGAAGTTGCCCCAGGAGAAGAAATATGCACTTCATGTGAGTGTTGGACATGGCAGGAGGGCTCCCTAGGATCAGAAGCCACAGGAGGGGTGCAGATGGGGGAATGCTAGGGGCCCCAGGGGACAGTGGGAGTTCGGGCACAGTTGGTTCCTTCTGCAGGGTTGACACCGCTTCACAAACCCAACAGAATGAGGTTCACATTACAGATGTCAGAGACAGTGCAGATTGCCAATGGGCGCAGGGGTCACTGTCACCCCCAGATGCTGGCTGCATGCTGGGATGCACGCAGAGATGTTTTCAAGATCAGATAATGAGGATGTTGCAGGGTGTAACCATTCTTTTCAGATGGCTCTCTACCTCTCTTGAGCTTCATCTCTATCTTTGGCTTTTTCTTGGCAGTTAACTGGAAATGAGAGTTTCATGGACTTTCCTTTCTGGACTGGCTTCAAACAGAAGCTATGCACAGTTTTCAAACCATACCCTACTGAAGAAGGGAAGCTTGATCTGGTGCTTAACTGGGTTGCACTTTGGCTCCGTTTGCTATGCCTCACGGGAGGGGACTCATCATTTGTAGACTCAGATCTCATGACCTTCAAAGCCAAATGCTACCTGAAAGTTCAGGGTCCCAGCCTATGTGTTGGGCCTGGGTGAATACATTCTCTGTTATGCTGGGTCATCAACCCATGTTTTAAGCTGGAAGTAGGCAGTGCCACATTTGATAAGAACATCTGCCAGAGATTGTCACCTCATGAAAGCAGATTCTAAATTTGTATTCCATTTCCTGTGGTGGAGAAATCCCCTCCAATTTACACAGGCTCACATCCACCTGCAGGTCACACTCCTAATGCACCCTCGAGTGTCCTCATGGTATTGGGATCTAAGTTTGTAGGGAATGCTGGTTTAGTCCATGAATTAGCTGGACAAGTGATGACAAACGTGTTGTGGATTAATATGAGAACAATTTAAGAAGCCCTGGAGGAGCATCAACCTGACCCTCTGTGGTGCTATAAATCTGATAGGTTGTTCCAGACTGAGAAACAATCGTATGGCTTTGTGTTTGGCATCCAGACAAGTGAGTGCATGTCTTAGCTGTCAGCCAATACAGAGGAGGACATGAATAAGTGGGTGGAAAGCATCTGTCAGACCCCTGTCTGGGGGCAGGTGGAGAGAACATAGGAAGGTAGATACCATGGCTGTGGTGGGGCCAAAAAAAGGGTAAAAGAGGCAAAGGAACCAGGTACTGGTAGCTCAAGACTGTCATCCTAGCTACTCAGGAGTTTGAGATCTGAGGATCACAATTCAAAGCCAGCCCAGGACAGAAACTCCATGACACTCTTATCTGCAATAAACTACTGAATGCAAGAAGCTCAAGCTCAGTGACCGCATCCAGGCCTAGCGTTCAAAACCCAGGACCGGCAGAAAAAAGTATCAAAGGACAAGAAGCTGGACAAAAGTTAGAGGGACTCTATCTTGACAAACAATACAATGGTAAGTTGCACTCAGAAGACTTGCACAAAATCTGGAAATGCCTGAGACCTATCTATGTATGTTTCCTGTTTGTCTAAATACATATGTTTATGCATTTATATATTAGGATAGAGAGACAGATCAATACATATGACTATACATATATACATAGCCAGACACTTATGGGTGGGTGGTATACTGTGTGAGAGTTTGTATTTCTGTTTTGTGGATGGCTATCTCTGTTTAAGAAAGATAGAAAATATGTAAATATCTTTAAAAAAACTTGATAAAATATAGAGAGACATAAGCTCTTTAGGGAATCTGAAATGACAAGATTATTCACAGGCACGTTTATCCTTATGGATTCCTCAGCAAGTTTTAATTTTTTTCATTATTTTCTTTCTTTTTTTGAACCAGTGCTAAGGATTTCTCTCAGGGACCAGGTGCTGCCAATTACTAATTTTCTCATGGCTGGTACAAGAGGAACTGAGCCACAGTTCCACTTTTGCCTTATTTATTCGTGCTTAACTGAAGATAAAGATTTCTATCAGTGACCTTCTTTCAGGGGCTGGATTCTAACGAGGATCCCCAGACCTCAGCCTTCTCTATAGCTACAATTAGCAATATGAGAAACCCGCACTGGGTTCCAATGCACAGGGCAAGAAATTGAGTGAATCTCTCAACTCCAATTAGCTATAATAAGCTAGAAGTGAAAGACCAATACCTTTGAGGAAAAGATGCTGAGGGTTATCACACAGGCCCTATGAGTAAGCCCTAAACCCTGTACACATGTGTGCATGCACACATTGGCAGATACACACACACATGCACACACACAATATCTCAGGCTATATTGTATTTTGAATTAATATCCAAAGATTGGACAAGAGGATAGCAAGTAATAAAATCTGTTTTTCTTGTCTACATTGAGGGAAAGGGATAAGTCACAAGATGCAGAAGCGAAGAATTCAGAGGCAAATGCTGTGAGTGAATAACTTGTAAAAAGCACATTTCTTTTCTTTTCTTTTCTTTTGTTTTTTTTTCTGCCATTCCTGGGGCTTGAACTCAGGGCCTGAGCACTGCTCTTGGCTTTTCCCAAGTCTAGCCCTCTGCCACTTGAGCCACATTGCCATATGGATTTTTATATCTGTGTGATATTAAGGAATCAAACCTAGATCTTCATGGATGCTAGGCAAGCACTCTACCACTGGGCCAAACTCTAAACCCCGATAAAGTGTTTATAAATAGTCATCATCATCATATCAAAATATCCTTTCTCCTACAAAGAATGAACACTTATCTATGTCTGTAAGACTTTTTTATGTCACCAATGCTTCTGTGATTTTCCCACTTGCATTTTTACAGATGACAGCACAGATATTCATCAGGAAGAAAAATAGATTAGGATACAGAAACCTAACAACGTCCTAGTAGATTGAAGTGAAAAATATGTGCAAGATGGCCTGGGTGTTTCATCTATTTGTAGAGTGCTTGGCTACCACACAAAAAGACTCCGGGTTGATTCTGCAGTACCATATACATAGAAAACGCTGGAAGTGGTGCTGTGGCTTGGTGGGACAGCTATAGCCTAAAGAAAGCCTAAGAACAATGGTCAGGCTCTGAGGTCAAGTCCCAGGACTAGCAAAATAAAATGTGCAAGAGGCAAAATGCAAGCTGAGAAGGCACTGTGAAGCAAAATGTCTTGTGAAGGGTAAGGGGAATAGTGACAGTTAAGTTTGGATCTTACCTAAGAAAGGCTCCTTGAGCCTGAGACCAGGCTAGGACTTACGCCTAGTTAGTGACTTGGGATTTGAACAAAAGATGTGCTGTTTACTACATCCATATGTGAGGTGGGAAGGGAGATTCAGCCTCCAGTATGTCTTTGGGGCGGTCTTCTGTGAGCAAGGAGCTTTGGTCATTGGGCCTTGAAAGGTGACCCTACCTCCCTCACAATGGAATAGAATATGGAACCCTGGTAACTAAGCCACTGTATGTGACAACCAGCTCAAGCCAGCTCCCTTGGCCTGTGGCTCAGGAACCAGACAGATGTTGCTGTGCTGTTGCCAAAGGTCAGGAGGCTCGCATCTCAGGCATGAGAGATATGGATGTCTCACTTGAAGAAGTAGATGCTGGATCAGTGCCAAGCCAAAATTCCAGTATATCAGGCATTTCTCTAGGAAGAAAGCCAGGAAACTCCAGGGCAACTCAGATGAGGTATATTGAGAGGAAACCTATTTGAACCCATCATCCTGCCCACACACTACAACCTTCTTGTGTGCTTTCAAGTGACTATACTGAGATTAGAGTGTGTCATTTCCAATCTACTCTATTCCAATTCCTCAGTGTGAAGTGTGGTCCCATTCCTACGTTTGAAATATCCACTGTTTTGCCAACATAGTGTGATGGTAAGTCAGCTCAGACTCTGAATGAGCCTTGTAACCTATGGATCCTGGAGGAAGGCCTGTTGGAGATGCTGCTGAGAAAGCTGATCCCTTCCTACCAGAAAGGTGATCTCTTTTATGTGGGAAACTTCCTGCACAATTTCAAATAGTGGAGGACAATGTAGTAGTTGCTGGAAATTCTCTTGAAAAAGTGAGTGTTCCCCCTCCAAACCCAGGTTTGCTCACCCTTCCTGGCCAAGTCTTGGAATACTTGGCTCCTCTCTGAGCCTGTTTGGTTCACTGGGGTGTTCACAGGGGAGCTAAACGTGATACAAGTGCACAAACTACTTTATTATGACTGGGACACCATGCCATTTCATTTACCTCACAAGCTACTGGAGTCTCAACAGTGTGCTTACTGAGAAGTTGGATTTCAGGCATGAGTAAGTGGCTCCCAACTGCAGCCCTCACCTAGGTGACATCCTAGGAAATCCCATTTCCCAGTAAGAAATGAGGTGTCAGTACTAATGGCGGAGGCCTGTGAAATACTGGAGTCAGAGGAAAAGCTGGGGTCTGAATCACTTGTGAGCCATCAGGGAGGGATTGTGATAGCTTTGCCTGTTAGAGCCTGAAAGAATTTACATTTTGGTGTGTGGTCCAGTGCTGCCACTTGAACCTGAACCCAGGTCTGAATGCCATCCCTTTGGTGTTCAAAAATTAGCACTGTACCATTTTAGTCATAGGTCAAGTTATGGCTTTTTGCTGCCTAACTGAAAACAAGTGCCTTTAGAATTTTACTGACTAGACTGGCTTTCCACTGTGATCTTCAGAGCTCAGCCTGCTGGGTGGCTAAGATTAGAGGAATGAGCATTTAGTTCTTTATTTAGAGCATTCACTTATTGATTTATTTAGAGCATTTACTTAGTTAATTTAAGGTGCGTTTACTTTGGACAGATGCATAGAGGCCTCTCTAAGAAGCTTCTGGAAGTGGGGTGTAAATTCATCCTGTTCTCGAGTGTCTCTTACACCCCTCCCAGCACATAAGTGCACATCTCTGCAGGACAGCCACAGCATTAGAGTCCTGCAAGAAAGGGGCTTTGGTAGAAGGCTCAGGATGGAGAGAGAAGGCTCTCACTTTCCTTGTACCGAATGTGCCCACAGCATCATGTGTGCCATCTATACGATGTGAATGGACTTCTACCCCAGTGATTTCTACGAGTTCAAGAACTGCCACACCCTGACACAACTCAAGCTCTATATGAGGCTCCACATGCCGGCTTTGGACATGCTCTTCTAAACACATACTTTTTGACCAGCTGGAGGAATGTGTGACCAGTAAGAACAAGAAAAAGTAGAAGTCCTGGTGTTGGTGCCTCAGAGCCTGTGAGTAGGAAGCCCATGTGGTCTAGATATTGGTTGGCCCTTACTTCTACAGAGCTTGGCAAAATGCCCTTTATGGGTGGTGTCAGCCAGGTAATGTCTGTCCTCTGAAAGGACTCGGGAATAAGCACTCATTAGAAAGACCCTACACCTCCTCAGAGTTCAGTCCAAACTCCAGTTCTACAGGTTCCTCCATTAGATCCTCATGGAAGTTGAGTGACACTTCAACTTGCAGAGTCCACTCTGTCCACTCTGTACCTATTTCCATTCTTAGGTTTGGGTCATCGTGGAAGAGCTTATCCTGAACTCCGGATGAAAAACCCACCAATGGAGCTGGTGACTGATGGAGACAGAGAATCATCACTGCACTCCAGAAAGCATGGTCCTTCTGTAGAAATTACCAAACAGGTTTAGAGTCCTGTGGATATACCTTTTGCTCTGAACCCCATGTGTGACACAGTTGAACCTGCAGATACTATGGAGGAAGAAAAAGAGCAGCCAGATTTCCTTCCGTTTCCTTTCACACTCCACCCAGAGTCAGTCCATCTGAGTCAGAGTACCACTCCACTTATTGTGCAAGCTGAAGGGGCACACACTGGGCTCATGGAAAATGTCCCCATGGGAAGCAGCAAGTGCACTCTCAATACTGGATTCATTGGAGGAAAATGAATCCATCCTCACAGAATATCCAGACCCATCCATCTCACTAAAAGAGACTCAATCTCCATTCGACAAACCAGAATCCATCCCCCTCTTAACTCAGGAAGGACATTCTGTTTCCCATGAGGAAGGAGACCCTTCTGAGGACTCTAAAGTAGAATTACTGTCTGAAGGCAACTTGGAGGCCAGTCTGGATTTAGAGCTTCCCTGTCCCCTTCCTAAAAAGACATCTCTTTATCTTGCTCTCATGATTCTTGTCAAGTATTCATTGTATTTACTTTGCTAACTATTAAACTGTCATTGTTAATATTATGGTGTGCAGTTCTTCAGTCCTTATTATACTGTGTTTTATTTTCCACTTAGAATGTGAGACCTCAGACACATAGGTCCTGGGTGGCCAAAAACCAGACAGGTCTGGTCCCATAGAAGACAACCTTACTGGATATACAGGGAACTATGAAATGCATGGAATCACCAGGAATCCAGGCCAGGCCTCCATGGAAAGACAAGTCAGCTACCAAAGCTTAAGGACAGAGCAGATGCCTGGAAATGTGTTTTGTCAATCGGGAGAAGTGCCAGAGTAACTGTAAGATTATGGGGGACTCTGTTCTGTGAGTTCAAGTCTGTTTATATATCCATTGTGCTTTGTACAAATATTTAAGAAAATTAAAACTCCACAATAGCATCAAAAATCTACTTTGGCTTTGAATGTGGCCTAGTTGTAGAGTGCTCACCTAGTATACAAGAAGACCTTGATTCAATTCCTCGGCACTGCATACACAGAAAAAGCAGATGGGGCACTGTGGCTCAGGTGTCTGAGTGCCACCCTTGAACAAATGTGGCCAAGGACAGTTCCTGGTCCCTCAGTTCAAGCCCCAGGACTAGCCAAACAAGAAATCATACCATTTCCCACACATTTGGAAATAAATCTGTTTTATCTAACCCTACTTCTTTTTTGCCAGTCTAGGGTGTGTGCCACCAAGCCAAACTACTGGCCCCCAACCTTACGATTTTTAATCATTTAATTTTTTTATATAATCAGATTTCATGCTGTCTGTATTAATACCATAAACAGTATGCTTAGTGTAATAATGTTAAAGGTAAAACATAAGAAATTAACTAAAATTCCTTTTTTATTAGTTTTATAGCATTACTACAATTTCAGGAGAAAAATTACCTAGAATGTTTATTTTAGAGTTCAAGTAATCCATTTTGATGAATATATCAATCTACATCATTTATTTGAACACATTTTAAACTATTTTTTTCAGGAATGAAAATACATATATATTTGTTGTAAATGAAATTTATGACTTGGGGGGAAGGGAAAGAGAAAAGGGGGGAGGGGGTAACAGTGTTTACAAGAAATGTACTCATTACATATGTAACAGCAATCTCTTTGTATATCACCTTGACAACAAATTTTTTGAAAAGTACAATAAGTTTAAATGTCTACTTTGGGCAGAATTTTTTTTTGCCAGTACTGGGCTTAGACTCAGGACCTGAGCACGATCCTTGTTTTTGTTTTTGTTTATTCTTAAGGCGCAAGTTCTATCACATGTGCCACAGCACCACTTTTATCTTTTTTATCTATGTTGTGCTGAGGAATTGAACTTGGGTCTTCATTCATGCTCGGCAAGAACTCTTCCACTAGGCTTAACTTATGGCCCCAGTGGGAAGGAAGTTTTCCATAAAATATGTAGGAAATATGTCCACTAAGGAAAAGCCATCAAAACAGAAGAAAAATTATATACTTAGATAACGACATGCCAGTATTATGGCAGATCTCTGTAATCCTAGCTTCAAGAGTGGCCTATTTGGACCGGGAGTTGGCTGGCTGAAGTAAAGTACTATCCTTGAGCAAGCCCTAGAACAGTGCTCTGGCCATGAGTTGAAGTCATAGGACATGAAAAAACAATAATCTAATGCCCGTGACTGGTGGCTCACCCTGGTAATCCTAGCTACCCTGGAGGATCGAGGTTCAAAGACGGCCCAGGCATAAAAATGTGTGAGAATCTTATTTCCAAATAATCCAGAAAATTCAAAATGACAAAGTTCCTCAAGTGGTAGAGCTCTTGCCTTGAGTTGAAGAGCTTAAGGTAAACATCCAGGCCCAGAATTCAAGCCCCATGAGTGAAAAAGAAGAAAAAAAAAGAAAGCCCTTATCTAAGGCTGGAGTGCACACTAATGGTAGTTTGCTTGCCTAGTATGCACAAAGCCCTGTGTTCAATTACTCTGTACCACTTACACCAAAAAAAGAAAGCTGGAAATGATCTCAGAAGGTTGGGTTCTGAGGATCACAGTTCAAAGCCAGGCCAGACACTAAAGTCCATGAAACTGTTACTTCCACTTAAGCACCAGAAAACCAGAAGTGACACTGTGGCTCAAGGTGTTTAAGGTTGTAGCCTTGAGCTGAAGAGCCCAGGGACACTGCCCAGGTGCACAATTAAAGTCTTATAACCAAAAGAGAGAGAGAGAGAGAGAGAGAGAGAGAGAGAGAGAGAGAGAGAGAGAGAGAGAGAGAGAGAGGGAGGGAGGGAGGGAGGGAGGGAGGGAGGGAGGGAGGGAGAGAGAGAGAGAGACACACACAGAGACACAGAGACTGAGAGACAGAGACAGAGACATCAAACAGTCAGGCACTGCTGGCTGAAGCGTGTAATTCTAGATACTATGGAGGCTGAGATTGGAGGATCTTGGTTCAAAGCCCAAAGCCAGCCTGGACACATATGTTTGTGAGACTTACATCACCAATTAACTACCAGAAACCAAAAATGGAGCTGTAGAGGAAGAGCACTAGCCTTGAGCTGAAGAGCTCAGGGACAGTGTCCAGGCCCAAAGTCCAAGCACCATGACGAATCAATAATAAAAAAAGAAGATAGCTAATAGTAATGATGAATAATTCTGTGCTGGGAGTTTGGCCTACTGGTAGAGTGCTTGCCTAGCATGCACGAAGACCTGGGTTCAATTCCTCAATACCACATACATAGAAAAATGCTGGAAGTGGTGCTGAGGCTGAAGTGGTAGAGCCGTAGCCTTGAGAAAATATAAGGACAGTGCTCAGTCCCTGAGTTCAAGCCCAGGACTGGCCAAATCAAAAGTAGTAGAGCACTGGCATTGAACTGAAGATCTGAGGAACAGCCCAGGCACAGAGTTCAAGCACCGCAAACAACAACAACAAAATCTATGAAATGGCAGTGGTGGTTTTAAGCTAAGCAAAAATAGAGTAGAAACTGGTAAAAGACATATTTGTGTGTAAGCAAAATAGCCAGACTTATGCATTAGAACAGGATAGCAACTTGAAAAAAATTTTGTTTTCCATCTCACTAGGTCCTGTCTCTTAATTTATTCAAGTAAGTAAAATGCTGGGTTTTATAATCATTGCTCTGAATATTAGAAAATCATAATATCTCTCATTAACCAACAAAGACCAGGAACTGGGGCTTCGTTCAAATGGCCGAGTATCAGGCAAGAGAAGAAAAAATTGAAGTAAGAACTTGAAGTTCTTGATCCAGAACCTGCATAGTAACAGAGCAGCAGCCTGGTGATGGTACCTCACACCTATAATCTTAGCTACTCAGGAGGCTAAGATCTGAGAATCAAAGTTTAAAGCCAGCCAAAGTACCCAGTTAACTGCCAGAAAAACCAGAAGTGGCACTGTGGCTCACAGATTAAAGCACTAGCCTTGAGCTGAAGAGCTCAGGGACAGTGCCCAGGCCCAGAGTTCAAGCTCCAAAATTGACAAAAATCAAACAAGCAAACAAAGCTCACAAAGAAGCCTGCAGACCACAGTGGTTCTGCTGAGTCTCTTCTCTATGGGGATCAGGAAACTTTTCACTTTTTCTGTCTCTTCCCATCTCAACATTCATACTAAAATAAGACTGTGTTGAAAGTTTCAATTTATAAAAATGTTTTTCATGAAGCACCCTGAAATATTCATCGCTTATATCTCAATTGAAGATAGTTGATTTGGGGCTGCATTGGTAGAGTGCTAGCCTTGAGGAGAAAAGATCAGGGATAGAGCTGAAGCACTCAGTTGAAGACCCAGTGCCAACAAACAAAAGAAATTATGCACTTTATACATATTTTCTAATTTCTTAATGAATTTTTCAGTCTGTATAAATATAGGGTACATTCCTTGTTACTTAAGTAAGATTGCTCTTTTTTTTCTTTTGCCAGTCCTAGGGCTTGGACTCAGGGCCTAGACATTTTCGTTGGACTCGCTTGCCCAAGGTGAATGCTCTGCCTCTTGAGACACAGCGTTACTTCTAGCTTTTTTCTGAGTATTCGGTACCGGTGAATAGAACCTAGGTCTTCATGCATTCTAGGTGAGCACTCTACCATTAGGCTACATTCCCAGGCAGTGAGATTCCTCTTACAGTCATTGTATGTTCACAGAGTTTGATCTCACACACTGTAGGGCCCTGGTTGGCTTTGACCTGTGATCCTAAGCCCTGAGCCTCCTAAGCAGCTGAAATTAAGTTGTGAGCCAGCATGATGACTTCCATTCTTTTTTCTACAAAAATATATGTAGTTATCTAAAATATATCTATAGCTGAAAAAAATGAATCTCTCCCAAACAAATCTTCAAAGAAACAACCATCCTATTAAAAGGGGGCTAAAGACATAAAAGAGTATTCTCTGAAGAAAAAATTAAAATGGGATTTATACACATGAAGAAATGCTCCATATCTCTAGCAATAAGGGAAATGAAAATCAAAACAACTTTCAGATTCCACCTGACTCCAGTCAGAATGGCCATTATCAAAAAATCTAATAAGAGATACTGGTGGGGTAGTGACCAGGGGGGATCACACCTACACTGTTGGTGTGAGTGTATACTTGTTCAACCACTAGGAAAAGCAGTTTGGTGGTTCCTCAAAAGACTGAACATAGAGCTCCCCTATGATCCAGCAAATCCACTACTTGGCACCTACCCAATTGTCCAGAAAAAAAGGACATACTAAAGCCACTAGCACAATGATGCTCATTGCAGCTCTATTTACCATAGCAAAGATATGAAACCAACCCAGATGCCACTCAGTAGATGACTGAATCAAGAAGATGTGGTACTTATACCCAATGGAATGCTATGCTGCCATCAGAAGGAATGACATCGCCCCATTTGTAAGGAAATGGAAAGACTTGGAAAAATTCATATTAAGTGAAGCAAGCCAGACCCAAAGAAACATAAGCTCAATGGTTTCCCTCATTTGTAATAATTAGTTCACATCTAGGACTCTCCTAGCAGAGGATTACAATAACTCAAAAACCTAGGTATATAAGGTCATATAGGATGAGACTAAATGTAAGGATCTCTAGGATATGGGAACAAGAGCTATATCTTGTGTCATCGTTGCTCTTAATCTTGTGTGATTTTTGTCCTTAATGTACTATGTTATTTCTCATCTCTTATTTTGCCCTTTGGTTAATGTCAGATTGTTACTGTATCTGATTTTTCCCTGGCATATTGTATATATGTTTATTTGTTTATGTCAAATAGGAAAGGGAAGGGGGGAAACAAGATGATTGGGAAGGGGAGGGGACAGGGAACTGGGGACAAAAACATGTGGAGTGGAATAAATGTGTGAGAAGTAATGCAGTCCACTACCTGCAAATGATAATCGTAACCTCTCTATACATTACCCTGAAAATAAAAAAGAGACTATAAAAATATCTGTAGAAAATGAGGCTGGAAACAACCAGATGCCCTACTACAAAAAATGTGATACACACACACACACACTCAATGGAATGATACATAGGCAACCGACAAGATAAAATAATGGCATTCTCGGGGAAGTGGATGAAAAGGAAAAAAATCATATTAAGTGAAGTAAGCCAAACTCAAAGGAACATAGGCCCAAGAGTCTCCCTCATTTGTCAAATTCAGTAGAAACCTTGGGCTCTGCTACCAGAGATTTACAATAGAACAAAATCTAGAGACATCGTGACAAATAGTATGACACTAAATGTAAGGACCTCCAAGATGAAGAAACAAAACTCATATAATGAGTGATTGTTGTCCTTAATGAACTATGTGATCCCTTATCTCCTTTGCTATCCCTTGGTTATATCATATTGTTAAAATATTTCACCTTGTTTTATGATATATTTCATATGTGCCTAATTGGTTATTTGAAATTGGATAGGGAAGGGGGGAAATGAACATAAGTGGGGGTAGGGGAAGAGAAATGGGGACCATATCATTACATGGAGTATCAAAGTTTGAGAAGTAATGCACCTTCTATCTGGTGAATATAATGTAACCCTTCTATAAATTACAATAAAAATAAATACATAACAAGAAGATCTGCACAGAAAAAAATAATAATGGCATTTTTGGGGTAGTGGATGAAATTAGAGTGAATCCTGTTGAGTGAGATAAGTCAAGACCAAGGAACAAAAGGTACATGGTATCCTTAATATATGGATATTAGTTTCAAACAATAGTAGAGCAATGATTGAATAGTTGATACCCAAAGTTCTGGACATAATTCTGAAGATATAAACATAAGTACACAGACATAAAAATCTAGGATAGACTATACACTCTATAGACATGTGTTTTATTATAGATTAATCTGTATCTATGACATACAAAGACTCAGCTTAACTTTTCCTATATTCTAAAATTTATGTGCCAGTGATTGTATAGCGATTCCCTTCTTGAATACTTGTTGGTTAAACATGACATTTGAAATGTGATGTAAAATTCAATGTTAATAAATTTTTTTAAAAAAGAGGCTAGAGGTAAATACCACTAATGCACTTGCTCTAAGTGGTACAGAAATTTTCTTAATGAATCAAGGAGTTTTATTACATCTTTATGCAATTATTTTAGTTCTGAGTGTTCTACACTCAATGCTACTTCTGGAAAGATGATATAGCTGACTGTGTAGATGGTATGAAGACATACTGGCCTAAACGTAGAATAAAGCATTGGTAAGTGGCTGTTAGCTGTCCAGATTCTACTGGAATATGTGGAATGAATTTATTAAGCACAATGCAGGCTCTTAGTCAGATCAGGATCAAGATTATGTGGTTCCATGCGATGAAGGAGGAAAGATCAGAAAAATCTACTAAGATATCCAGATATACTTTTGAAACTAAGGTATCTGGACTCCTCTTTTTTTCTTTCTTGGTGGGGAGCTTGAACATTGGACCTGGGCAAGGTCTCTTAGTTATTTTTCCTCAAGGCTAATGCTGTACCAGTTATAGCCACAACTCCACTTAGTTTTTGGGTGGATAAGTGGAGAGAAGAATCTTACAGTTTTTTTTTGTTTTCGTTTTTTTGCTTGCAAAGGCTTTGAATCACCTTCTCCCTGGCTAGTAGAAGAATGACAATTATGACCCTCCAGCGCCTGGCTAGTGATTTTTGAAAATTGGACTTTCTTCCAAATCACGTAACTGGTTCCTAGCAAATTTGAAGCCTGACTTAAATGTGACAGATTTTTGTCACGTGGAGACACTCTGTGCTGAACGTTAGAAATCTATCAGCTGAGTCACAGTGGCACTTCCAGTTTTTGTTTATGTGGTGCTGAGGAATGGAATCCAGGGTTTCATACATGCTAGGCAAGCTACATTTTCAGCCCAAGGTTTTATGTTTTGTTTTTTCAGTGTGGTTGCTTCTAAGGTACTGTATGATGTTCTTTCATTTTCTTTGCTTTTCACCTCTTTTCTTCTTTTTCCCTTTAGTTTTATTCTCTGTAGTCACTGTGTTGAATTCGGGTACCGTGGGTCTTGTACATAGGTTTATGTGATTTGGGGAATAGAGAGGGTATAATAAAATGGTAAAAAAAAAAAAGGAAAAAGGGTGAACCAATTGAACAGTGATACTTGGAAGACACTAAACGGAAATGAACTGAACAATCTGGGTGGAGAGGGGGCTGAGGGTAGAAAAACAGATAAAAATGAGGGAGGGGATAACAATTTTCTTAAGAAATGTGTTCATTACTTATGTAACCGTATGCCAACTATATATTGACTTAACAAAAAAATTAACTTAAAAAATAATTTAGCCGGGTATGGTGGCTCACACTTGTAAATGTAGCTACTCAAGAGGCTGGGATCCAAGGATAGCAGTTCAAAGTCAGCCTGGGAACTGAAGTCCATGTGACTGTTATCTCCAATTAACCACCAGAAACCCAGAAGTGGCCCTATGACTCAAGGGATAGGGCAGTAGTCTTGAGCTGAAAAGCTCAGTGACAAGACCCAGGTGCAGAATTGCAGTCCCATGACTTGAATGATGAATGATACTAGCCAGGCTCTGTGCGCTCACACTTGGGGAATCCTATCTACACAGAATCAGGTTTGAATCCAGCCCAAACAAATTGCACGATATTCTGATTTACAGTTCATTACCAAAAATCTGGAATTGGAGCTGTGGATATAGTGGTAGAACAATAGCCTGAAGCAAAAAAAAAAAAACATTTAAGGACAGTTCCCAGGCCCTGGGTTCAAGTCCCAGGACTTGCATAAAATAAACAAAATGTGACGTTGAGTCCTCCATCATTTGGTGTTACAGTTCAATATTCTTGATATGCGTCTTAGAAATTAAGTCCCTAGCAAATACTCTCCCCTGAAATTCTGCTTCATAGCTGATTCATAGAATTTCAGCATCATTACTATCACCTTCCAGTTAGCATAGCAGTCTACTACTGAAAATTTGAAGAAAACTTTTGAGTAATCCTAATAAATCTGTGTATCATCTGCACACACATCAAATCAGCAGCAGCTATGTTCTACTATTATCTAAATGTATTTAATCCCTTCTTGAGTTAATGAGCCTTAAAGAGTAAAACATATGAAATAGTTATGAAACTAACAGTCACCATTCTTCTACCTAATATTGTAATGAAAGTTTATAAATGCAAGGACTATTCTGAAGTGAACAGAAGATAGCTTCTAATTATAATATTCTCATGAAGTATAGTTTTTAAGAAACATGTTGCTTGATTTGGGAAAGCAAAGGCAAGGAAAAATGATATAGGTAAGTTCCCTATTTTTCAGAAGTAAAATACAATTGGGTTTAGATCAACCTCATTCATTCCGTGCTGATGAAACAAATATTTGCAATTCCTGAAGCCAATCAGATCATTGTGATGCACAATCAGCCAGCTTAGATCAATCTTCCAAAAAAGGAAAGGAACAAATGAGAAGCAATTAAGGTTTCCAAAATGAACCAGGTGGTGGTGGAAGCTCACACTTGTAATTCTATCTACTCAAGGCCTAAAATCCAAGGATCTGGATTAAGTCTGTCTGGGATGAAAATATTCCTGTCTGAAACATCATCTCTGTTATCACAGCCCAGCTGATACACTCTGCCCAACAGGTTCCAAACACCAAAGTCCATCTCCTATCTGAAATACTAGCAAACGTACTCACACATAATTTCCTCTTTGGGAGATAGTTGAAACATGTACCAGAAATATTTCCCTGGCTTCAGAGTGGAAGTGGAAATATATACTCAGTAGAAGCCCATCTAGTAAATTACAGTCAATCATCTTTCCTCACATCTTGTTAGTTAAATTGAACAATGAGTGTTTGGATCAGAAGCGATGTGTATGAGCATACAGGTTGTAAAAGTACTGTAATCCTAGCTACTCAAGATAAGCTGAGACCTGAGGATTCCAGTTCAAAATCAGCCATGCAATGAATTTCATAAGATTTTTACCTCTAATTAACCAGCAAAAAACAGAGTGTTGAATTGTGCTTAAAATGCCACAGGTCTAAGATTTGTATAAAAGTGCTAAGGGGTAGCATTCAGGATCCCACTCTCTCCACTCCTTTTTAAGATAGTACTAGAATTCCTAGGCAGTGCAATAAGGCAAGAAGCAAGCATAAAGATGATCCAAGTAGAGAAAGAGGAAATAAAACTATCCCTCTTTGCAGATGACATGATTCTGTATTTATAGAATCCTATAGACTCTACTCCCAAGCTCCTTGAGCTGATTCAAAGCTTTGGAAGAGTAGCAGGCCATAAAATCAACCCTCACAAATCAACTGCCTTCCTTTACGCCAACAGTGAGAGGAACGAGGCAATAATCAGGAAAGAAACTCCTTTCACAATAGTCTCAAAGACAATAAAGTACCTAGGAATTAGCTTAACTAAGAATGTAAAGGACCGTTTAGATGAAAATTTTAAAACCCTAAAAAAAGGAATTAAAGCAGAACTAAGGAAATGCAAAAACCTCCCATGCTCCTGGATTGGAAGAATCAACATTGTGAAAATGACAATCTTGCCAAGGGCTATCTACAAATACAATGCAATACCCATCAACATCCCAATGTCATTCTTTAAAGAAATAGAAGAGGCAATTCAAAATTTCATATGGAATAATAAAAGACCCAGTATAGCAAAAACACTTCTTAGCAGAAAGAACAGCGCTGGAGGAATTTCAATTACAAACTTTAGACTCTATTACAGAGCTATAATTCTCGAAACAGCTTGGTACTGGCACAAGAACAGGCTTGAAGTCCAATGGAATAGAACTGCGGACCCAGATATTAAACCACAGACCTATGGCCACCTAATCTTTGACAAGGGAGCCAAAAAAATAGAATGGAAGAAAGAAAGCCTCTT
Source organism: Megascapheus bottae (assembly GCF_031878675.1). Lineage (NCBI taxonomy): Eukaryota > Metazoa > Chordata > Mammalia > Rodentia > Geomyidae > Megascapheus > Megascapheus bottae. The sequence continues at coordinate 218,542 of NW_028327641.1, read as the reverse complement.
CAACAAGTTGTGCTGGCAGAACTGGTTAAGCACCTGCAGAAAACTAAATTTGGATCCTTCATTGTCAACTTGCACTAGAATTAACTCCAAATGGATCAAAGACCTGGAGGTAAATGCTGACACACTGAAAAGTGTACAGGAAGGAATAGGAGATACGCTAGGCCTCCTTTGCACAGGTCGAAACTTTCTTAATAAGGACCAAGAATCACAACAAATGAGAGAAAGGCTGGATAAGTGGGACTGCATTAAACTGCAGAGCTTTTGGATGGCAACGGATATACCTAGTAAATTAATCAGGAAGCCTACAGAGTGGGAGAAGATCTTCACCAACCAAACAACGTACAAAGGCCTCATATCTAAAATATATCAACAACTCAAAAAATTGAATCACTCCAAAACCAACCTCCAAAGTAACACCCATCCCATTAAAAAATGGGCCAAACTTAAAGAGAGTCTTCTCTGAAGAAGAAACAAAAATGGCCAATAGACACATGAAGAAATGCTCAACATGGTATCCTTAATATATGGATAATAGTTTCAAACAGTAGTATAGCGATGATTGAATAGTTGATACCCAAAGTTCTGGACCTAATTTTGGAGATATAAATATAACTACATAGACATAAATATCTAGGATAGACTATACACTCTATAGACATGTGTTTTATTATAGATTAATCTGTATCTATGACATACAAAGACTCAGCTTAATTTTTACTATATTCTAAAATTAATGTGCCAGTAATTGTATAACGATTCCCTTCTTGAATACTTGTTGGTTAAACATGACATTTGAAATATGATGTAAAATTCAATGTTAGAAATTTTTTTAAAAAAGAGGCTAGAGGTAAATACCACTAATGCACTTGCTCTAAGTGGTACAGAAATTTTCTTAATGAATCAAGGGCTTTTATTACATCTTTATGCAATTATTTTAGTTCTGAGAGTTCTACACTCAATGATACTTCTGGAAAGATGATATAGCTGACTTTGTAGATGGTATGAAGACATACTGGCCTAAACGTAGAATAAAGCAGTGGTAAGTGGCTGTTAGCTGTCCAGATTCTACTGGAATATGTGGAATGAATTTATTAAGCACAATGCAGGCTCTTAGTCAGATCAGGATCAAGATTATGTGGTTCCATGAGATGAATGAGGAAAGATCAGAAAAATCCAGATATACTTTTGAAACTAAGATATCTGGACTCCTTTTTTTTTCTTTCTTGGTGGGGATCTTGAACTTTGGACCTGGACAAGGTCTCTTAGTTCTTTTTCCTTAAGGCTAATGCTGTATCAGTTTTAGGCACAATTCCACTTAGTTTTTGGGTGGATAAGTGGAGAGAAGAATCTTAGTTTTTTTTTGTTTTCGTTTTTTTGCTTGCAAAGGCTTTGAATCACCTTCTCCCTGGCTAGTACAATGACAATTATGACCCTCCAGGGCCTGGCTAGTGATTTTTTGAAAATTGGACTTTCTTCCAAATCACGTAACTGGTTCCTAGCAAAATTTTGAAGCCTGACTTAAATGTGACAGATTTTTGTCACTTGGAGACACTCTGTGCTGAACGTTAGAAATCTACCAGCTGAGGCAGAGTGGCACTTTCAGTTTTTGTTTATGTGGTGCTGAGGAATGGAATCCAGGGTTTCATACATGCTAGGCAAGCTACATTTTCAGCCCAAGGTTTTATGTTTTGTTTTTTCAGTGTGGTTGCATCTAAGGTACTGTATGATGTTCTTTCATTTTCTTTGCTTTTCACCTCTTTTCTTCTTTTTCCCTTTAGTTTTATTCTCTGTAGTCACTGTGTTGAATTCGGGTACCCTGTGTCTTGTACATTGGTTTATGTGATTTGGGAAAGGGAAAGGGTATAATAAAATAGTAAAAAAAAAACAAAGGAAAAAATGTGTACCAATTAAATAGTGATATTTGTAATATAGTAAACGGAAATGAACTGAACAATCTGGGTGGAGAGGGGGCTGAGGGTAGGAAAGCAGAGAAAAATGAGGGAGGGGATAACAATTTTCTTAAGAAATGTGTTCATTACTTATGTAACCATATGCCAACTATATATTGACTTAACAAAAAAATTAACTTAAAAAATAATTTAGCCGGGTATGGTGGCTCACACTTGTAAATGTAGCTACTGAAGAGGCTGGGATCCAAGGATAGCAGTTCAAAGTCAGCCTGGCCACTGAAGTCCATGTGACTCTTATCTCCAATTAACCACCAGAAACCCAGAAGTGGCCCTATGGCTCAAGGGATAGGGCAGTAGTCTTGAGCTGAAAAGCTCAGTGACAAGACCCGGGTGCAGAACTGCAGTCCCATGACTTGAATGGTGAATGATACTAGCCAGGCTCTGTGCGCTCACACTTGGAATCCTATCTACACATAATCAGGTTTGAATCCAGCCCAAACAAATTGCATGACATTCTGATTTACAGTTCATTACCAAAAATCTGGAAGTGGAGCTGTGGATCAAGTGGTAGAACACAAGCCTGAAGCAAAAAAAAAAAAATCATGTAAGGATAGTTCCCAGGCCCTGGGTTCAAGTCCCAGGTCTTGCATAAAACAAACAAAACGTGACGTTGAGTCCTCCATCATTTGGTGATATAGTTCAATATTCTTGATATGCGTCTTAGAAATTAAGTCCCTAGCAAATACTCTCCCCTGAAATTCTGCTTCATAGCTGATTCATAGAATTTCAGCATCATTTCTATCACCTTCCACTTAGCATAGCAGTCTACTACTGAAAATTTGAAGAAAACTTTTGAGTAAACCTAATAAATCTGTGTATCATCTGCACACACATCAAATCAGCAGCAGCTATGTTCTACTATTATCTAAATGTATTTAATCCCTTCTTGAGTTAATGAGCCTTAAAGAGTAAAACATATGAAATAGTTATGAAACTAACAGTCACCATTCTTCTACCTAATATTGTAATATAAGTTTATAAATGCAAGGACTATTCTGAAGTGTGCAGAAGATAGCTTCTAATTATAATATTCTCATGGAGTATAGTTTTTAAGAAACATGTTGCTTGCTTTGGGAAAGCAAAGGCAAGGAAAAATGATATAGGTAAGTTCCCTATTTATCAGAAGGAAAATACTATTGGGTTTAGATCAACTTCATTCATTCCGTGCTGATGAAACAAATATTTGTAATTCCTGAGGCCAATCAGTTCATTGTGATGCACAATCAGCCAGCTTCGATCAAACTGCCAAAAAAAGAAAGGAACAAATGAGAAGAAATTAAGGTTTCCAAAATGAACCAGGTGGTGGTGGAAGCTCACACTTGTAATTCTATCTACTCAAGGCCTGAAATCCAAGGATCTGGATTAAGTTTGTCTGGGATGAAAATATTCCTGTCTGAAACATCATCTCTGTTATCACAGCCCAGCTGATACACTCTGCCCAACACGTTCCCAACACCAAAGTCCATCTCTTATCTGAAATACTAGCAAACGTACTCACACATAATTTCCTCTTTGGGAGATAGTTGAAACATGTACCAGAAACATTTCCCTGGCTTCAGAGTGGAAGTGGAAATATATACTCAGTAGAAGCCCATCTAGTAAATTACAGTCAATCATCTTTCCTCACATCTTGTTAGTTAAATTGAACAATGAGTGTTTGGATCAGAAGCGATGTGTATGAGCATACAGGTTGTAAAAGTACTGTAATCCTAGCTACTCAAGATAAGCTCAGACATGAGAATTCCAGTTCAAAATGAGCCATGCAATAAATTCCACAAGATTTTTACCTCTAATTAACCAGCAAAAAACAGAGTGTTGAATTGTGCTTAAAATGTCACAGGCCCTAGATTTGCATAAAAGTGCTAAGGAGTAGCATTCAGGATGCGCACTCTATCCACTCCTTTTTAACATAGAACTAGAATTCCTAGGCAGTGCAATAAGGCAAGAAGCAAGCATAAAGGGGATCTAAGTAGGGAAATAAGAAATAAAACTATGCCTCTTTGCAGATGACATGATTCTGTATTTAAAGAATCCTATAGACTCTACTCCCAAGGTCCTTGAGCTGATTCAAAGCTTTAGAAGGGCAGCAGGCCATAAAATCAACCCTCACAAATCAACTGCCTTCCTTTACACCAACAGTGAGAGGAACGAGGCAATAATCAGGAAAGAAACTCCTTTCACAATAGCCTCAAAGAAAATAGAGTACCTAGGAATTAGCTTATCTAAGAATGTAAAGGACCGTTTAGATGAAAACTTTAAAACCCTAAATAAGGAAATTAAAGCAGAACTAAGAAATGCAAAAACCTCCCATGCTCCTGGATTGGAATAATCAACATTGTGAAAATGACAATCTTGCCAAGGGCTATCTACAAATTCAATGCAATACCCATCAACATCCCAATGTCATTCTTTAAAGAAATAGAAGAGGCAATTCAAAATTTCATATGGAATAATAAAAGACCCAGTATAGCAAAAACACTTCTTAGCAGAAAGAACAGCGCTGGAGGAATTTCAATTCCAAACTTTAGACTCTATTACAGAGCTATAATTCTCGAAACAGCTTGGTACTGGCACTAGAACAGGCCTGAAGTCCAATGGAATAGAACTGCGGACCCAGATATTAAACAACAGACCTATGGCCACCCAATCTTTGACAAGGGAGCCAAAAAAATAGAATGGAAGAAAGATAGCCTCTTCAACAAGTTGTGCTGGCAGAACTGGTTAAGCACCTGCAGAAAACCAAAATTGGATCCTTCTTTGTCACCTTTCACTAGAATTAACTCCAAATGGATCAAAGACCTGGAGGTAAAAGCAGACACACTGAAAAGTTTAGAGGAAGGAATAGGAGATACGCTAGGCCTCCTTGGCACAGGTCAAAACTTTCTTAATAAGTACCAAGAATCACAACAAATCAGGGGAAGGCTGGATAAGTGGGACTGCATTAAACTTCAGAGCTTTTGTATGGCAACGGATATAGTTAGTAAATTAATCAGGAAGCCTACATAGTTGGAGAAGATCTTCACCAACGAAACAACGGACAAAGGCCTCATATTTAAAATACATCAACAACTCAAAAAATTGAATCACTCCAAAACCAACCTCCAAAGTAACACCCATCCCATTAAAAAATGGGCCAAACTTAAAGGGAGTATTCTCTGAAGAAGAAACAAAAATGGCCTATAGACACATGAAGAAATGCTCCACATCTCTGGTCATAAAAGAAACGCAAATCAAAACAACTCTAAGATTCCACCTCACTCAGGTTAGAATGGCCAGGATCAGGAAAACGAATGACAACAGATGCTGGAGGGGATGTGGCCAGGAGGGATCACTACTACACTGTTGGTGGGAGTGCAAATTCGTTCAACCACTATGGAAAGCAGTGTGGCAGTGCCTCAAAAGGCTAAACATAGAACTCCCCTATGATCCAGCAATTCCACTACTTGGCATTTACCCAACAATCCAGAAACAAGGGCATACTAAACCCACTAGCACAACAATGTTCATTGCAGCACTATTCACCATAGCAAAGATATGGAACCAACCCACATGTCCCTCAGTTGATGAGTGGATCAACAAGTTGTGGTATTTGTACACAATGGAATTCTATGCTGCTGTCAGAAAGAATGACATCGCCCCATTTGTTAGGAAATGGAAAGACTTAGAACAAATCATATTAAATGAAGAAAGCCAGACTTAAAGGAACTTAGGCTAAGTGGTTTCCCTCATTCGTCATAATCAGTAGAAACCTTGGGCTCTACTAGCAGAGATTTGCAATAGAGCAAAAGGCCATATATAAGGCCATATAATGTGAAGCTAATTGAAAGGACCTCCAGGATATTGAAACAAAAGCCACATAATGAATGATTGTTGTCCTTAATGTACTATGTTGTCTCTCATCTCCTTTGCTGTCCCTTGGTTATCCCATATTGGTATAGTATCTCACTTTGTTTTCTGATATATTGAATTTATTTGTATTTGGATATTTGAAATTTGATAGGGAAGGGGGGAAAACCAAGACAGGTGGGGGGTGTGGGGTTGGAGGGAAATGGGTACCAACACATGTGAAAGGGTATCAATGTATGTGAATTAATGCACCTTCTACCTGGCAAATATCATGTAACCCTTTTACTAATTACAATAAAAAAATGAAAAAAAAGAAAGTTGTAGTGTGTGGGGAGGATGATGTGGTCAAATATATTTCTTCTTAGCAATTTACCTCATCTGGTTGCCCTGGATTTTCCTGGCCTTCTTCTTAGAGAAAGGCCTGTTATACTGGATTTGTGGCTTGGCAATGATCTAGCATGTACATCTTCGAGTAAGACATCCACAACTTCCATGCCTGAGACTCGAGTTTCCAGACCTTTGGCAACAGCACAGCAACATCTTTCTTCCTCCTGAGCCACAGGCCAAGTGAGCTGGCTTGAGCTGGTTGTTAGTTACAGTGGCTTGGTTACCAGGGTTCCATATTCTGTTCCATTGTGTGGGAGGCAGGGTCAGCTTTCAGGGCCCAATGACCAAAGATCCTTGCTCACAGAAGACCTCACCAAAGACATACTGGAGGCTGAATCTCTCCTCCAATCTCACAATATACATGAGGATGTAGTAAACAGCACACCTTATTTGTCCAATCCCAATGTCTTCCACTAGGCCCAACTACCAGTCTGCTCTCAGGCTCAAGGAGCCTTTCTTAGGTAAGATCCAAACTTAAGGGTCCATATTGCACTCATCTTTTACAAAACATTTGCTTCACAGTGCCTTCTCTGCCTACATTTTCCCCTTGTCGAATTTTTTTTTTGTTTTTGCTAGTCTTGGGACTTGAACTCATAGTGTGAACATTGTTCTTGGGCTATCTTTAGGCCTTAGCTGTCCCACTGAGCCACAGCACCACTTGCAGGGTTTTCTTGTATGTGGTAATGAGGAATCAAACCTGAGTCTTTTTGCGTGGTAGCCAAGGACTCTACCACTAGGTCAAACACACAGGACATCTTGCACATATTTTTGACGTCAATCTACTAGGATATTATTAGGTTTCTGTATCCTAATCAATTTTTTCCTGATGCTTAGCTTTGCTGTCATGTGTAAAAAATGCAAGAGGGAAAAACACAGAAGAATTAGTGAAATTTAAAAAAAAGCATTACACATAGATAAGTGTTCATTCTTTGTAGGAGAAAGGATATTTTGATATGATGAGGATGACTTTATAATTACTATGTCAGGGTTGAGAGTTTGGCATAATGGTAGAGTGCTTACCTAGCATCCATGAAGATCTGGGTTTGATTGCTTAGTATCACATAGATAGAAAATCTAGATGTGGCACTGTGGCTCAAGTGGCTCAAGTTTTATTCTAATACTTTCCAAACTTTCTACTCAAATATGCTACCTACCTACCAACTTAGGTCAGTTATCCTCATGCTATAACTTTTCTTCATTACTACAATATTCTACACTCCTACATTAATCCTCTTATACCTCCACTGACCTCTCGCATACTTTTTTTCTCTCTCTGGACCTCTGCTCGTCTTTCAACCCTTATACTGCACGGATCTACACTTGATGGCTGTTGAGCAATATTGTATATGTAGGTGGTTAATTATTCTCTAGGCTCAGAGGGACTTAAATACAATAGAGATTGGATTGAGAGGCTTATTGTTTTGGGAATGAATCGCTTATCAGTGGTTGTATTAGATTGGTCTGTAAGTGCACAAAAAGAAAGAGTGATAATAACAATCAAAACTTGTGAACATCTAGTGTCTGCCAGCTACAGAGTTATAGGTTGGTTATATCTGAAAAACTATAATCGTATTTAGTAGTAATCTTGCTCCCATTTTCAAATGGGCAGAACAAGAAACTCAAGAAAAATGTCAAATCAAGAAACCACATCCCCCACCCAATGTAAACAGACAATGGAACAGTCACTGGCAAACCTAGAGGAGAGTCTTCCAAGTGCTACACAAATGCAATTGATAAACATCATTAATGGAAAATGTGAAAATATAAAGAAAGAGATAATGGAGGAAGCCATAGCTGAACAAGAGGAAGCATAAACAAGGTGATATGTGAAAAAGAAGAAGCCATAAAGGAGGCCATAATAAAGGTTTTTCAAAGAAAGATGGATGAATTCATAGAATCCACAAATAAAAACGTGACCAAACTCCAGCAAATTTCCAAAGAAAATAAAGCTACTGAGCTAAGCACTCAAAAGGAAATAAAGGAGATAAAGAAATCCATACATGATCTAAAACAAGAGATGCAAGGCATCAAAAATGAGCAATTAGAAGCAAGGGACATGAAAAATAAAATAGATAGTTTTAATAGCAGGTTAGACAATGCAGAGGAGAGAATTTCCGGGGCTGAAGATAATTTAGTTATTATAGAGAAAGAACACAAAATGAGTCAATCCAAATCTAGGAAATATGAGATAGCGCTTCAGGTGGTCCAAGATACAATTAGGAAGCCTAATTTAAGGCTAGTTGGTATTGAGGAGGGCGTGGAGAAAGAGGTCAATGGTATTGGAAACAAACTTCAGGGAATCATCTCAGAGAATTTCCCAAATATCCAGAAGGGCAGGCCCATCCAGATACGAGAAGCTTTTAGAACCCCAAACAGACCTGACCAGAAAAGAACATCCCACCGCCACATTGTGATCCAAACTGGATCAATAGAAACGAAAGGAAAGATCATAAAGGCAGCCAGGGAAAAGGGATCAGCAACGTATAAAGGCAAACCAATCAGAATATCCCCAGATTTCTCAGCAGAGACTATGCAAGAACAAAGTGACTGGAAGCATATATGTCATACCCTTAAATCAAATAACTAAAAACCAAGAATACTATAGGCAGCTAAGCTCTCATTCATAACTGAGGGAACAATAAAAACATTCCATTCCAGGGAAAAGCTGCAACAATATGTCGAAACAAAACCAACACTACAGAGAATTCTCAAAGATGCTCTATACATAGAAAATCAAAATAAATGCAATATAGGGAAAGAAATGGCACCTAAACAGCATACCATCTAAGGACCACAAGAACTGTCAAGCCACAGTCCCTACTAAAAGCTTTTAAAAATGGTAGGAACTAATAAATATCTCTCAATCCTAACTCTCAATATCAATGGACTTAACTCTCCAATTAAACGGCATAGGCTGTCTAGTTGGATCAAAAAGCAAGAGCCATCGTTCTGCTGTCTTCAAGAGACACATCTTACCCAAAAACAATCATCTTTTGAAAGTGAGAGGTTGGCATAAACTCTATCAAGCAAACTGCCCACATAAACAGGCTGGAGTTGCCATCCTCATATCAGATACAATAGACTTCAAACTAAAATTAGTAAGAAAAGACAAAGAAGGTGACTACATACTACTAAAGGGATCTTTCCTCTAGGAAGACATAACGATCCTAAATATTTACACACCCTTTTGAAGATTCTCAAAAGATGGAAGATTCTGCCAGTTTAAGTTAGATTCCGCCATTGATATTAAATAAGCCAATGAGTAGGGATTTATATTTGAAATATCACTGTTGACAAAATCTAACACACATTTGCTAAGTATTTGCTTTTGATTTCCCAAGAAGTTCAGTACAAACTAACATGTGTGGCATATATCGACTGGGAGAAATGATTCAGAATATGTGACTCATTTGAACAGGAGTCAGTGAAAAGATACAGAAGCAGGATACCCATATTGTGATAATTTGTATCTTTTGCATATTTTGTGTTTGTTATTAATTCCATTTGTAGTGTACATTTCTAGGTAAAAACTTTTAAAATGTTTCCAAACAATTTGTTGTTTCAACAGCAAAAAAGACATTTATATGCCTGATAAAATTCACAGAATCCAAATTTTTCCATATTATTATTATTTTTTTTTGGTGGGTAATAGATCTTGAACTCAGCCTGGGCACTATCCCTGAGCTCTTCAGCTCCAGGCTACCACCTTACCCTGGAGCCAAGCCCCACTTCCCATTTTCTAAAGGTAAATTGGAGATAAGAGTCTCAGGTCTTTTTGTGCCAGGATGGCTTTAAACCTTGAAACTCAGATCTCAGCCTCCTGAGTCGCTAGGATCATAGAAGTGAGCCACCACCCCATCATGCTCAGCTTTTTGTTTTTTTTAAAATAAGCCCTTTGGCTGGATCTCGGTCTGAGCACTGTCCTTCAGCTTTCCTCAAGCCTAGTGATTTCTACTTGAGCCACAGCACTACTTCTGGTTTTTTCTGTGTATGTGGTACTGCGGAATTGAACCTTCGTCTTCATACAAGCACTCTACAACAATGCCAAACTCCCAGCCCCTCCACATTAGTTTTTATGATAGATCTTTCCATGCATCTAGGATGGCTAGAAATCCTTCTTGAGTTTCCCAAGATCAGGGAGTATAGGTGTGTCCCATCCTGTGTGGCTACATAACCATTGTTTAGGGTACAGTTCTCTCTTCATTCTACCCATCTAGAGCAATTTTCATCTTCCATGTATAATCATTAAACATTCAGCTCCTGTTCCTCTCTACTCCATTCTCTGGAACCATCGTGCTTTTTGGCTCTAATGGTTTGTTGATCCTTGGAAGCTCTGGAAGGGAAAACATACCCTAGCTCTTCCTTTATGACTGCTGTATTTTTAGTTTACTGTAATCAAGATTCATCTGTAAAATATAGTAAAATGTTCTTCCTTTTCAATGCATTGTTTTGCATATTTCTATCTTTTGATTATTATTAATAATTGTGAATGGATTCTCCACATATTTGTTCTAGTCTGCTTTCTCTTCCGTTAGGTACAAATCTAGAAATAGAAGTGTTGGACCATATTTCTATGTAATTCTATATTTAGTACTTTTTTAGCACTGTCCACGCAATTTTTGATTGTTTTATATTCCTTGCAGAACTATTCCAAAGTTCTACTTCTTCTCACTACCTTCCCAGTAATAGTTAGACTTTGAAAGTTGTTTTTTTGTATGCGTGTGTGTGTGTGTGTGTGTGTGTGTGTTTGTATGTGTGTATGTGGATCTTTTTGTTTAAAACTATATTTATATTAACATATTTAAAGTAATGATTTCATTGTAATTTTAATTTTTCTCATGACTGTTAATATTGAACTTCTTTCTACATTTTGAACTACTATTTCTATATATTCTTTTTAGAAAATCCTCTCCAATCTCCAATTTTTTCCCCTTTTTTGTGGGGTAGTGGGGAAAGTCATGGGGCTTGGACCTTGGGCCGTGAGCTCTTTAGTTTAAGGCTATTGTCCTACCCTGAGTATTGCCCCTCAGTTCTTCTGCTCACAGCTCCCTACCCCTCTTCCCATTATATACAGAACAAAGGTCATCCTCAGTCTTTTTGAAAAAGTAAAACATACAGTAAATTTGTAGTATAAAACAGCAAGAAATAAATTTCTTGCCAGGTGCAGTGACTTCTACCTGTAATCCTAGCTACTCAGGTATCACGCTGATATCTAAAGATTTGGTTCAAAGCCAGCCTGGGCATTAGAAAGTCTATGAGACTCTCATCTACAGTTAACCACTAGAATATGGGAAATGGCACTGTGGCTTCATAGGTAGGGTGATAGCCTTGAGTTGAAGAGCTCAGGAACAGTGCCCAGGCCCAGAGTTCAAGCCTTACAAATCCCCCAGCCAAAAAAAAGAAAAAAAAGTTTCTTCCCCAAGTGATTATTATGCCAGACATAGAACATTAACATTCTGGGTGTACTTCACAGTATTATTACTTGTTACCCTAAGATTTTTCAATATTCTCACAGTACCAGCATATGTCATCATATAATGTAGTTCCTTTTCAATGGAATAATTCCATTTATAACCTAAATCTACTCCCCCGACTTATTTTTGTCGATACCACATTTGCTCTACCATGATATGCCACAAGCCATTAAACATTTTACGGTGGGTAAATGGAAAGGAGTCTCATGGAATTTTGTGCCAGGCTGGCTTTGAACCATGGTCCTCAGATCTCAGTCTCCTGAGTAGCTAGGATGACAGGCGTGAGCCACCAACACCTGGCTTGCCTTTTTATTTTTTTGTGGGTCTTGGGACTTGAACTCTGGGCCTAGGCACCATCCCTAAGCTTTTCAGGTCAATATTTCATGTAAGTCTAAACATTTAAGTAAAGGAATAAAATTCCAACAAAAAAAGAATAAAATTCCAGACATGGTGTGTTTATAACTCGGTGCTAATTCTTGATGAAAATGTGCCATTCCAGAAGCTGGTGTCATTTGATGATGTAGCTGTGAATTTCAGCTGGGAGGGGTGGCAGCATCTGTACCGTGCTCAGAGGACCCTGTACAGAGATGTAATGCTGGAGACCTACAGCAACCTGGTGTCCTTAGGTGAGCAAAAGTCAAATTCACTTGCAAGGCCAAGTGCTTTGTTATTTTGCAGATACGTGAATGTTTATCAAACTTTCAATACTATTTGAATGAAAGATTCCAGGCCCTGAGAAGTATCATTACTTTCTAAAGAAAACCTAAGGTAATTTTGTACTCATTCTTCAGGATACCTTCAGGATACTTTGACAACAGTTCTAAATTATGTTTCCTCTAATGGAGACGACATTCCAAACTTACACCGTAATTGTAAGTGGATAAACAATCCAGAATAGAATATATATCATTATTGGAAATAGGATCTACAAATCACTAAACAGTGAGTTTATAATGGAAACCTGGCACTAGGTGCAATGTTTCATGCCTGTAATCTTAAAATATTCAGGAGGAAGAAATCTAAGAATTCTTATTTGAAGCCAGCAATGTCATTAAAATTGCCATGAAACTCTATAACTCCAAGTAACCCCTCAAAAATGTTAGTGGAGTGTCAAGAGTTTGACTTTGTGGTTGAGTGCTTGCCTAGCATGCGTGAAGACCTATGCATGTAAGTGGAGCTGGGACTCAAACTGGTATTTTTCTAGCCTTGAGCAAGACAGCTAAGTTTATGCCATACAAAATGAATCCAGAGCTGGGGAAAAGTCCACCATGGAGCCAGTGAGAAATGAGAAAAAAGATTTAATATATAACTTGTGAGTAGGATGTCTGCGAACTTAAAGCAATGATGACACAGCATAAGCAATAATTCTCTACTGTTTCTAATTTACAGGGCCCTGTGTTCCCAAACCTGTATTAATTGACAAGCTAGAGCACTGTGCAGAACTCTGGATAGGAAATTCCTCTGACAAGAATATCACAGGTGAGTGAATGCATCTTCATATTGATGTTGGAGCCTGAGCCCCATTGGTAAGTTCATGTTGTGATGTACTGAGCAATAATATTCTTAGTTACCCTAAATCCTGTGTGGAACCTATGGAATTCTTTGTGAATGAATCAAGAATCATTTTCTTTTCCCAATCCTATGGTTGGTCTCAGGGCCTGAGCATGGTCCTTGGGTTTTCTCAAGGCAAGCTCTCTACTTCTTGAGTCATAGCACCACTTCTGGCTTTTTCTTTGTATGTAGTACCAAGGAACTGAACCAGGTCTTTGTGCATGCTAGCCCAAACCCCCGGCACCAAGAATCATAGGGTGATATAATGAATTCTATGTGGCAGTAGAGTTAAAGTTAGATTTCTCTGTAGAAATCACTGTGAAACAAAATAAAATGAGAAAGCCATGAGCCCGTGGCTCATGCCTGTAATCCTAGCTACTTAGGAGGCTGAGATCTGAGGATCAAGGTTCAAAGACTGACCTATCACAAAAACACCTTAGACTCTTCTCTCCAATAAACCAATAGAAAATGAGAAGTGGGGTTGAGGCTAAAGACATAGGGCAGTAGCCTTGAGCTGAAGAGCTCAGGAAGAACAGCCAGGTCTAGAATTCAAGTCCCATGACTGCAAAACAAGAAAGAAAGAAAGAAAGAAAGAAAGAAAGAAAGAAAGAAAGAAAGAAAGAAGAAAGAGGGAAGAAAGTGGGAAGGAAAGAAAGAAAGAAAGATATTTCATTTCTTTAAAACTAAGACTGTAAATGATTGAGCAAACAAGGAATAAGTGAGGGCATTATTCTCTGATAAGGATAATATCTTTTTGCTGGTAGGAAGAGACTGGTATTCAGAACCAGACCTTTCCACCAGAAATTGAGCCTAGTGATAGAGTGCTTGCCTAGCATGCACAAAGACACAGGTTTGATTCCTTATTACCACATACATAGAAAAAGCCAGAAGTAATGGCTTCATTCGTAGGGTTCTAGTCTTGAGAAAGCCCAAGGACAGTGGTTAGGTCCTAAGTTCAAACCCAGGAATGGAAGGAAAAAAAACAACAAAGTTTCAATCAACATAAGAAAATTAACTAGACAATGAGCTGGAGATTTTCTGGTCTTCCATGGTTCTGAGGGAGAGGAGTGTTAGAAAAGGAATTTTTATAAACTTCAAATGGAAAGAAACAAATTTCAAAATTCCCACGAATACCTAAATTGAGACTTTAGTGGGAAGTTGTAACTGAAGGGATTTAGGTTTAAGTCCTTACTCTCAAGAATCGTTCTTGCTTGGATCAAAGGCAAACAGACATATAAACCAAAATTGTGGCCGCTGAATCTAGAAAAAATTCGTGTTCCTCACTTAATGGTTAATAAGCAAACAGCATTGAAACTGGGTAAGGTAATCCTATCTGCTACTCAGGACCTGAGACTTATCTGTAGTTAACTCTAGAAAACAGGAAGTGGGGCTGTAGCTCAAGGATAGGGGTTATAGTCTTCTGCTGAAGTGTTCAGGGACAGGGCCGAGGCCTATGAACTACAAAAAAAAAAGAAAAGAAAAGAAAAGAAAGTTTTAAAAAGATGCAAAACAGCACAATATTTAGATTATTTCTCAAAAATAAAAGAAAGGCAGCTATTCCTCAATGTATAAACAAAACGGTATTTGAAAAAAAACAGCTGCAGGTATGCTATAGGTAGTACTCAGCTTAAACCTGTAGCAATACATAAATGGGTAATTTCAATAAATATTTCCTGTGATATAAAAAGAGAACTAAAACACAGAAAAACCTTATTGGTCATTGTAAAATATCATTTTTTAATATGTTAGGGAGAAAAGTATATATTTCTCACAAATCAATTTCCACTTTTATATATTTTTTAGTCAAAAAGCATATTTTATTAATTATTAGCAATCAGGCTTTTATGCACTCATAGCAAATCACTAATAAAGCATGTCACATCAAACACACACATATGTTATGTGTGTATATATAACAAATATATATATTATGTGAAATTTCACTATTCACCATTGTGTAGAAAATGATTAAACGAGTAATGGCTTGCCTTACAAAAAATATTCTAGTAAGTAGGTGTATAACACAAATATTCAGCAAAATATTAAGCAAGGGCTGGGAGTTTGGCTTACTGGCAGAATGCTTGCCTAACACACACAAAGACCAGGGTTCGATTC
This sequence comes from Megascapheus bottae, assembly GCF_031878675.1. Taxonomy (NCBI): domain Eukaryota; kingdom Metazoa; phylum Chordata; class Mammalia; order Rodentia; family Geomyidae; genus Megascapheus; species Megascapheus bottae. Next base: position 203,199 of record NW_028327641.1, on the reverse strand, counting down.
ATAGGTACCACATATATAGAAAAGGTGGAAATGGTGCTGTGGCTCAAGTGGTAGAGCTAGCCTTGAGAAAACCCAAGGACAGTTCCCAGGCCCTGAGTTCTAGCCCCAGGACTGGCAAAAGCATTATTAAACAAAATACAATAATATTTATATAGTCAAATTTATAAGGAATGTATAATTATGAATATTTTTTCACCTCCTGGTAAATTATTGGAAAATAGGGAAAGTGCTATTTATTCAGATATATAAGCTTATTTCACTTAGCACAGTGTTTTATTGAAGTTATACATATTAGTGGAGTCATAAATTCTTCTAGAAGTGAGTAAAGTTATCCAGGTGTATGAAATCTATCACCAGAAGGATGACAATTGTATATAATTTTATGGCATATTTGAGAGAGTTTGGTGTAAGTGTTGAGGCAATGGCCTCTTAAGTGGTAGTCAGAAACAAAGAAACAGCATCTGATCTACTACCTGACATTTAGTAGCATGGAAAAAGGGGTTAAGGATATACCTACAGATGTATGTTATACCGATATTGCCACAGTTTAACAAATTATAATGAATTTTGGCAAATAATACTAATATTACCACCCATTAATAAAGTAATAAAAATCAGTCTATGAATATTTCACCTATAGTCTGCCCTTGGTTTACTGAATGGCATTCTTCCAAAATAGGACTTAGTGTCTTCCTTTTTAAACGAATGTTTAATTGATTCCTATTCCCATTAGTGTATTGGTGGTGTTTAATGTTGATCATTAGACAAAATAGTGGTTTCTTTGCAACCCTCAAATATCTGACTGGTTTCCTGTGGTAAGGGTATCTCATTTTTTTTTCGGGTCCAGGAGGTCTGCAGCCTAGGTAAAAACTGCAGCCTCGTTTATTGTCAACTCCAGGCTTATATCCCTTCTTGAAACCGGGGAACTTCCAGGTGTTACATTCATATGGTAAATCTCAGGTCATTTAAACAGAATAAGGCCAGAAAACACTAAGACAATAAAGCCATTGTCTGATGCAAATCAAGGTACAGTTTGATTCCACTCTGGCTCCTAACACCATGGTTTGACCCATTGATCACCCTTCCTGAGGGAATCTTCCTAAACTTCTTAACATAAATATGAAAGCCGATACCCCAGCCCTCTCAGATGATAGATGCCTGAAAGGGTTACTCGAACAATAGGCTTGGAGAACCAGACTAGTACCATAAACTCAGAAAACGCTTTGAAACTTCCAGCTAGGGGAGGCCCTGGCCTCTACCCATTACTGCTACATAAGTCCCCCACTCCTGCCCTTATTACACTAAGCTTTATGACTCGACTCATCTCAAGTCTCTATTGTATCCCTCTTCAACTCTCCGTGAAAGTTGATCCGAACTGTTGAGGTTATTTTACGCTCTCATGACTCAGTTTCTTTTTTTTTTCTTTTTGCCAGTCTTTGGGCTTGAACTTAGAGTCTAGGCACTGTCCTTGGACACTTTTTTGCTCAAGGCTAGCGCCATGTCACTTGAACCACAACACTAATTCTGTTTGTGGTACCAAGGAATAGAACTCAGGGCTTCGTGCATGCTAGGCCTGCACTCTACCACTGGGCTACACTGCTGGCTCCTCAACTTAGTTTCTGAATACACCATACCTCAATTTCTGACAGTTTTGGAGGTTAGTAGATGATATGAGTGTCATCATTTTATTTGTCTAGGCTGCCTTTGAGCCATGATCCTTAAATCTCAAACTCAGCCATCATAGGTGGGTACACAGTTTCTTGGCCATGTACATCTGGTTTCCCTTACCTTTTCCACTCATGACCAGCACACCTAACACTTGAGTCATACCTCCATCTCTGGCTTTTTTTTTGCATTTTTTTATTGTAATTAGCAAAAGGGTTACATGATATTTGCCAGATAGAAGGTGCATTAATTCACATACATTGACAGCCTTTTACATGTCTTGGTACCCGTTTCCCTCCCCCCCACACCCCCCACCGGTCTTGATTTTCCCCCCTTCCCTATCAAATTTCAAATATCCAAATACAAATAAATTCAATATATCAGATAACAAAGTGAGATACTATACCAATATGAGATAACCAAGGGACAGCAAAGGAGATGAGAGACAACATAGTACATTAAGGACAACAATCATTCATTATATGCCTTTTGTTTCACTATCCTGGAGGTCATTTCAATTAGTCTCACATTATATGTCCTTATGTATCAAGATTTTGCTCTATTGCAAATCTCTGCTAGTAGAGCCCAAGGTTTCTACTGATTATGACGAATGAGGGAAACCATTGAGCCTAAGTTCCTTAGAGTCTGGCTTACTTCACTTAATATGATTTTTTCTAAGTCTTTCCATTTCCTAACAAATGGGGCGATGTCATTCTTTCTGACAGCAGCATAGAATTCCATTGTGTACAAATACCACAACTTGTTGATCCACTCATCAACTGAGGGACATCTAGGTTGGTTCCATATCTTTGCTATGGTGAATAGTGCTGCAATGAACATGGTTGTGCTAGTGGGTTTAGTATGTCCTTGTTTCTGGGTGGTTGGGTAAATGCCAAGTAGTGGAATTGCTGGGTCATAGGGGAGTTCTATGTTTAGCCTTTTGAGGCACTGCCACACTGCTTTCCACAGTGGTTGAACGAGTTTGCACTCCCACCAACAGTGTAGTAGTGATCCCTCCTGGCCACATCCCCTCCAGCATCTGTTGTCATTCGTTTTCCTGATCCTGGCCATTCTAGCTCGAGTGAGGTGGAATCTTAGAGTTGTTTTGATTTGCATTCCTTTTATGACCAGAGATGTTGAGCATTTCTTCATGTGTCTATAGGCCATTTTTGTTTCTTCTTCAGAGAAGACTCTCTTTAAGTCTTTGGCCCATTTTTTTAATGGATTGGGTGTTACTTTGGAGGTTAGTTTTGGAGTGATTCAATTTTTTGAGTTGTTGATATATTTTAGATGTGAGGCCTTTGTCCGTTGTTTGGTTGGTGAAGATCTTCTCCCACTCTGTAGGCTTCCTGATTAGTTTACTAGCTATGTCCTTTGCCATACAAAAGCTCTGCAGTTTAAAGCAGTCCCACTTATCCAGCCTTTCTCTGATTTGTTGTGATTCTTAGTCCTTATTAAGAAAGTTTCGACCTGTGCCAAGGAGGCCTAGTGTATCTCCTATTTCTTCCTGTAGAGTTTTCAATGTGTCAGCTTTTACCTCCAGGTCTTTGATCCATTTGGAGTTAATTGTAGTGCAAGGTGACAAAGAAGGATCCAGCTTTATTTTTCTGCAGGAGCTTAACCAGTTCTGCCAGCACAACTAGTTGAAGAGGCTATATTTCTTCCATTCTATTTTTTTGGCTCCCTTGTCAAAGATTAGGTGGCCATAGGTCTATGCTTTAATATCTGGGTCCTCAGCTCTACTTCATTGGACTTCAGGCCTGTTCTTGTGCCTGTACCAAGCTGTTTTGAGAATTATAGCTCTGTAATAGAGTCTAAAGTTTGGAATTGAAATTCCTCCTGCGCTGTTCTTTCTGCTAAGAAGTGTTTTTGGTATACGGGGTCTTTTATTATTCCATACGAAATTTTGGATTGCCTCTTCTATTTCTTTAAAGAATGACATTGGGATATTGATGGGTATTGCATTAAATTTGTAGATAGCTCTTGGCAGGATTGTCATTTTCACAATGTTGATTCTTCCAGTCTAGGAGCATGGGAGGTTTTTCAATTTCCTTAGTTCTGCTTTAATTTCCTTTTTTAGGGTTTTAAAGTTTTCGTCAAAAACATCCTTTACATTCTTAGTTAAGCTAATTCCTAGGTACTTTATTTTCTTTGAGGCTATTGTGAAAGAAGTTTCTTTCCTGATTATTGCCTCGTTCCTCTCACTGTTGGCATAAAGGAAGGCAGTTGATTTTTGAGGGTTTATTTTATAGCCTGCTACTCTTCCAAAGCTTTCAATCAGCTCAAGGAGCTTGGGAGTAGAGTCTATAGGATTCTGTAAATACAGAATCATGTCATCTGCAAAGAGCGATAGTTTTATTTCCTCTTTCGCTACTTGGATCCCCTTTATGCTTGCTTCTTGCCTTATTGCACTGGCTAGGATTTCTAGTACTATGTTAAAGAGTAGTGGAGAGAGTGGGCATCCTTGACTCGTTCCTGATTTTAGAGGGAATGGCTTTAGATTTTCACCAGTAAGTGTAATACTAGCAGTAGGTTTCTCATACACAGCCTATATTACATTGAGGAATGTTCCATGGATACCTAGTTTCTCCAGAGCTTTTAACATAATGGGGTGTTGGATCTTGTAAAATGCCTTTTCCACGTCTATTGAGACAATCATGTGATTTTTGTCCTTGCTCCTGTTGATGTGTTGAATTATATTAATTGATTTGCGTATGTTGAACCAGCTTTGCCTCCCTGTGATGAATCCAGTTTGATCATAGTGTATAATTTTTTTGATGAGTTGTTTAGACGGTTGGCCAGTATTTTGTTGAGAAGTTTTGCATCGATGTTCATCAAAGATATAGGTCTATAGTTCAATTTCTTTGATGAATCTCTGTCTGGTGTGGGGATGTGGGTTATACTGGCTTCGTAGAATGAGTTTGGTAAACAACCTTCATTTTCATTTTCGTTGAAGAGCTTGAGGAATATTGGTGTGAGCTCTGCTTTGAAGACCTTATAGAATTCAGATGTGAATCCATCTGGCCCTGAGCTTTTCTTAGGTGGAAGTTCTCTAATTGCCATTTCTATTTCAGAGCTTGAAATAGGCCTGTTGAGTTGGCTTAGTTCTTCTTGGTTCAGCGTGGGTATGTTAATATTGGCTAGGAATTCATCCATTTCTTCCAGATTCTCAAAGTTTTTGGCATAAAAGTTTGAGAAGTATTCCCTCATTATATTCTGGATCTTGGTATTTTCTGAGTGATATTACCAATTTCATCAGCGATTTTGTTTATTTCGATATGCTCTCTTCTTTTTTTGGTAAGATTTGCTAAGGGCTTGTCAATTTTGTTAATTCTTTCAAAGAACGAACTCCTTGTTTTGTTGATTCTTTCTATAGTTTTTTTGGATTCCAAATCATTTAATTCTGCTTTGATTGTAATAATTTGCTTTCTCCTAATGGGTTTAGGGTTGGTTTGTTGCTCTTTTTCCAGGAGCTTAAGGTGAGACATTAACTTGTTGGTTTGCAATTTTTCCAACTTGTTGTTGTAGGCACTCAGCGCTATAAATTTCCTCTGAGTACTGCCTTTGCATTGTCCCAAAGGAGTTGGTATTTTCTGTGCTCCTTACTGTTAAATTTCATAAACTGTTGGATATCTGTTCTGATCTCTTCGATGACCCATTGGTGATTCAACAAAGTGTTGTTCAGTCTCCACGAGTTACAGGGTTTTCGTTGGTGGAGATGTGTGTTCAGTTCCAGTTTGATGCCTTTGTGGTCTGAGAGTGTGCATGGAATAATTTCTCTGTTTCTGAATCTGTCCAGGTTTTTTTATGGCCTAAGATGTGATCTATTTTGGAAAATGTTCCATGTGCTGCTGAGAAAAACGTATATTGTGTTGTTGCTGGGTGGAATATTCTGCAGATGTCTGTTAGATCTAGTTGGTCTATATAGTTGTTCAGTTCTAAGGTTTCTCTGTTGAGTTTTTGCCTTGTTGATCTGTCCATAGGTGAGAGTGGTGTGTTAAAGTCCCCGACAATCACTGTATTTCGATCTATGTATGGTTTCAGTGTAAGTAAAGTTTGCTTGATGAAGTTTGGAGCTCCGGGATTGGGTTTGTAAATACTTAAGATCGTTATGTCTTCCTGGAGTAAAGATCCCTTCAGTAGTATGTAGTAACCTTCTTTGTCTTTTCTTACTAATTTTGGTTTGAAGTCTATTTTATCTGATATGAGGATGGCAACTCCAGCCTTTTTATGGGGGACGTTAGCTTGATAGAGTTTATTCCAACCTCTCACTTTCAAAAGATGCTTGTGTTTTTGGGTAAGATGTGTCTCTTGAAGACAGCAGAACGATGGCTCTTGCTTTTTGATCCAACTAGACAGCCTATGCCGTTTAACTGGAGAGTTGAGTCCATTGATATTGAGAGTTAGGATTGAGAGATATTTGTTAGGTCCTACCATTTTTAAAAGCTTTTTATTGGGCCTGTGTCTTGACAGTTCTTGTGGTCCTTAGGTGGTATGCTGTGTAGGTGCCATTTCTTTCCCTATATTGCATTTTTTTGGTTTTCTATGTATAGAACATCTTTCAGAATTCTCTGTAGTGTTGGTTTTGTTGCAACATATTGTTGTAGCTTTTCCCTGGAATGGAATGTTTTTATTGTTCCCTCAGTTATGAATGAGAGCTTAGCTGGGTACAGTATTCTTTGTTGGTAATTATTTGACTTAAGGCATGACATTTATGCTTCCAGTCAGTTCTTGCTTGCATGGTCTCTGCTGAGTAATCTGGGGTTATTCTGATTGGTTTTCCTTTATAGGTTACTGAACTCTTTTCCCTGGCTGCCTTTAGGATCCTTTTTTTGGTTTCTACTGATCCAGTTCGGATTAAGATGTGGCGGTGAGATGTTCTTTTCTGGTCAGGTCTGTTTGGGGTTCTAAAAGCTTCTCGTATCTGGATGGGCCTGCCTTTCTGGATATTTGGGCAATTCTCTGAGATGATTCCCTGAAGTATTTTTCCAATACCATTGACCTCTTTCTCCAGTCCCTCCTCAATACCAATTAGTCTTAAATTAGGCTTCCTAATTGTATCTTGGACCTCCTGAAGCGCTCTCTCATTTTTCCTAGATTTGGATTGACTCATTTTCTGTTCTTTCTCTATAATAACTAAATTATCTTCAGCCCCGGGAATTCTCTCCTCTGCATTGTCTAACCTGCTATCAAAGCTATCTACTTTATTTTTCATCTCCCTTGCTACTAATTGCTCATTTTTGATGTCTTGCACCTCTTCTTATAGATAAAGTATGGATTTCTGTATCTCCTTGATTTCCATTTGAGTAGTTAGCTCAGTAGTTTATTTTCTTTGAACATTTGCTGTAGTTCGGTCACCTTTTTATTTGTTGATTCTATGAATTCATCCATCTTTCTTTGAACAGCCTTTATTATGGCCTCGTTTATGGCTTCTTCTTTTTCACTTATCAACTTGTTTATGGTTTCGTCTTGTTCAGCTATGGCTTCCTCCCTTACCTCTTTCTTTATATTTTCACATTTATCATTAATGATGTTTATCAATTGCATTTGTACAGCACTTGGAAGACTCTCCTCTAGGTTTGCCAGTGACTGTTCCAGTGGCTGTTTATATTGTTTGGGGGAGGTGGGAGATGTGGTTTCTTGATTTGATATTTTTCTTGAGTTTCTTGTTCTGCCCATTTGAAAATGGGAGCAAGATTAATACTAGACACTATTATAGTTTTTCAGATATAACCAACCTAGACCTCTGTAGCTGGCAGACTCTAGATGTTCATAAATTTTGATTGGTGTTATCACTCTTTCTTTTTGTGCAGTTACGGAGTAGTCTAATTATTCATTGATAAGCGATTTATATGTAAAACAATAAGCCTCTCAATCCAATCTCTATTGTCTTTAAGTTCCTCTGAGCGTAGAGAATAATTAAACACCTAGATATACAATGTTGCTCATCAGCCATCAAGTGTAGATCCATGCAGTATAAGGGTTCAAAGAGGAGCAGAGGTCCAGAGATAGAAAAATAGAATGAGAGAGGTCAGGGGGTAAGTAGGTAGAGTATTTGAGTACAAAGTTTGGAAAGTATTAGAATAAAACTTATGTGTTGCTGCGCGACTAGCTCTTAGCCCAACCAGTGGCCTCACAGTGGACCAGGGATGGATCTGCGAGCTTTCGTCTGAGCGCGGTTGGTGGATGTTTTCCTGTGCTGCTTCCAGGGGCGGCCCCAAGCCAAGGGTCTGGGGATTGAGAGTTTCAGGAACTCTATGCAGGACCGGCAGGAGGCCTCTCTGTTCCCAGGGGCGGGGCCCAGCTGGGGACTTGGGCTCCAAGGGCGGAGCCTTGCCTTTTTGGTTCTCAGAAAGGGAGCTTGGCTGCTGGTCGGCCCTTCAGATCCCTGCTGTGTTTCCACTGCTTTGTCAGAGTCTGTGACTGTGGTGTATTGCTCAGGATTCCCAGCTGGAGGATGCCCCGCTTGAGAATTGAGGGGGGGCAGATGCTGGCTCCTATATACCCGCATCCCCTACCCACTGTTGTAGGGCAGGGTCTCAGAGCCCTCCACTCTCCAGAACCAGTGCCCTGGGTGAGGAGCCTGGTGGGCGGGTGGGAGCTGGGACATCTCCACCTCCCCTGGTGGGGTGCTGAGTCTTAGGGTCCCCTCGCTTGTCAGTCTCCAGTCAGAGGGCTGGGGGTTGAGCCCGTTGGGTGGGTGGGAGTTGGGACAGCCCCGCCTCCCTTGGTGGGGTGCTGGGTCTTATGGGTAGCCTGCCTGTCAATCTCCAGGGGGCTGTTGAGGGAAGGGACAGGCTTCTAAATTCCTTGTCCCCCTGCTCCCACCAGTTTTTCTCGGGGGGTGTTGGTGTCTGAGTTAAGTTCTATTGCTTGGCACCCGCTCTGCTTTCCCAATGTGTTTGGGGATGCGCTGTATTACTGCACAGTGGTGGGGAGTCTTTCACTCCCCTCGGGTCTCCGCTGCCGCCTGTGTTCTGCGTCTGGGCTCTGCTGCTTGCTGTTCTGATTCCCCGTCTGGGTTCTGCTGCTTCCGCCATTCCCTGGCGCGGTTCTGTGCTGGTTTCTGCAGCCGTTGGGCTCCCAGCCTGGGGCCCTCCACAGCCGCCGCTTTTTCGTGGATTAGAACCGGTGCCCGCCCCTGCTTTCCCCGCGTGGAACCGGTGCCCGCTCAAGCCGCTTTTCGTGGCTTGGTCGGGCACCAGCTGCCGCTTGTCGTGGCTTTCCGCGGGTTTGGACGAGAGGTGGGATAGGGGTCCTAGCGTTCCGAATTCTTTGAGAAAGTTGGATGTGAGCTTTATCTGGATTTCTTTTCCGGTTTGAGTCCTTCTCCGTTGCTTTTTGAGTTTGTTGTTGTGGATTTCTTTAGGTAGTTGGCTCATGGGACTCCCTTGTTCTCTCTTTTTGTCAGAGAAAGGTAGGCAGCATCCCTATTGTCTCGGCGCCATCTTCCCTTGTTCCCACTTTTATATTTTAAAATATCTAACACTTAGGATGGGAAAGTAAAGTCATTACCTTTACAGTAAGGAATATTTGTATCTCATGTATGTTTGTGTCTTTTTTTCTATGACTCAAACTGCATTGAAACTGGGTAAGGTAATCCTACCTGGTACTCAGGACCTGAGACTCTTATCTGTAGTTAACTCTAGAAAACAGGAAGTGGGGCTGTAGCTCAAGGATAGGGGTTATAGTCTTCTGCTGAAGTGTTCAGGGACAGGGCCGAGGCCTATGAACTACAAAAAAAAAGAAAAGAAAAGAAAGTTTTAAAAAGATGCAAAACAGCACAATATTTAGATTATTTCTCAAAAATAAAAGAAAGGCAGCTATTCCTCAATGTATAAACAAAACAGTATTTGAAAAAAACAGCTGCAGGTATACTATAGGTAGTACTCAGCTTAAAACTGTAGCAATACATAGTTGGGTAATTTCAATAAATATTTCCTGTGATATAAAAAGAGAACTAAAACACAGAAAAACATTATTGGTCATTGTAAAATATCATTTTCTTAATATGTTAGGGAGAAAAGCATATATTTCTCATAAATCAATTTCCACTTTTATATTTTAAAATATCTAACACTTAGGATGGGAAAGTAAAGTCATTACCTTTACAGTAAGGAATATTTGTATCTCATGTATGTTTGTTTCCTTTTTTCTATGACTCATTTTAGATGTCCAGGTAATGGAAAATGTGTTCAAGACCTGCCAGGAAAGTCCACATGAATGTCTTTGTGAAGTAGCAGTTGCAAGTAGTATCAAAGTGGAGGAAAATGTGAGATTAACAACAACTTTAAATTTGAGCTCTACACATAATCCAGAGCTGATTAGTAATAACGGTAACAACTTAGGGGTGAGGACTGAAGAGTTCATTAAGTGTCAGAACATGCTTCTGTCTCCTAAGCCTGATGAGATGCATGCTGCATATAGATCTCGTATGTCTCCTGTTCTTAAAAAATCCATCGGATATTCAGAGCATTTTATTCATGATTGTGACAGTCCAAAAGATCTGCAGTATCATAATTCTGTTCTCCCAGCCCAAGAAATTCTTCAGGGAGGGAGGAAAACTGCTAAATGTACTGTGTGATGAAAAATATTGTACTTAACACCGACCATCACTACACATCTGAAAATTTACACAGGAGAGACTCCTCATACATGTAGTGAATGTGAGAAATCTTTCAGTAATGAAATACGCCTTACAATACTTCAGAGCAAATATCCTGAGATATGTGATGCGTACATCAAGTGTGAAAATTAATTTCTGAGAAGTCAGACCTGACGCTCCAACCTCGATCTCCAAGAGAAGACAAAACTTATGAATATGAGGAACGTAATAAAATTTCTGCCCAGAATTCAGCTCTCAGCACACATCAGAGATCTCACACAGAAGAGAAATCTTATGAATGGGATAAATGTGGGAAGACTTTTAGACTGAAATCATACCTCACTTTGCACCAGAGAAGACACACAAAAGAGAAACCTTATGAATGTAACAAATGTGAAAAGTCTTTCACCCAGAAGATACACCTTCGAGTTCATCAAATAACACACACAGTAGAGAAATCTTATAAGTGTAGTGAATGTGGAAAGTTTTTCCAAGGGTAGGGAAAACTTCGTGTTCATCAGAGAATACACACAGGAGTGAAACCTTATGAATGTAACCAATGTGAAAAGTCTTTCAGACAGACATCTTCCCTCAAATTGCATCAACACACACAGGAGAGAAACCTTATGTGTGCAACAAATGTGGAAAGACCTTCAAGTGGAAGTCTTATCTTGATGGGCATAATAGAACACACAGGAGAGAAAACTTATGCATGTAGTGAATGCGGAAAGTCTTTCAAATGGAAGGTAAAACTCCATGTTCATCAGAGAATATACTCAGGAGAAACACCTTATGAGTGTAACATATGTGGAAAGTCCTTCACACAGAAGCCAAACCTCAACATACATAAGACAATTCAAACAGGAGAAAAACCTTATGAATGTAACCGATGTGGAATGTCTTTCAAATGGAAGTCTTCCCTCAAATTGCATCAGAGAACACACACAGGAGAGAAACTGTACGAGTGCATCAAATGTGGTAAGACCTTCAGATGGAAGTCACATTACAGGAAGCATAACAGAATTCACACATATTAGAAACCTTAGGAATATAACCAAAGTTGAAAGTCTTTCATGCAGTATTCAACCTTCAGGAAGCGTAAGAGAGTTCACACATATGAGAAGCCTTAGCAATGTAATAAATAGGAAAGACTTTTTAGTCTGTGGAAGAAAACTCAGCTTGTGTCACAGAACCAACACAAGATCAAACCCTTAATGAATGTAGCAAATGTTCAGTCTTTTTCCCAGAAGGCACAAGTCAAGATTTATCACTAATCACCCACAGGATAGAATCCTATGAACAAAATGAAAGGGAAATTTTTTTGAAGAACTCATATTTGAGTTTGCACGATACCACACAGACACAGGATAAAAATCGTATGAATATAAGAATATGAAAAATCCATCATGAACGCATGACTAAGTATAAAATGCACATAGGAGAGAAAAACCTTATGAATATTACAAATGTGGAAAGTGTTTGACCTGGAAGGCATACTTCTGTGTTCATCCACAAACCTGATTCCCATAGAAGAAAAAAACTAACGAATAGAAGAAATGTGCAATGACTTTTAATCAGAAGTCAGTCTTCAGTACATTTCAGAACATACACAATAGAGAAATAGAGAAATTCTGAGTAATGAAAAACATTTAGCTATATATAGAATCTCTGTATATGGGAGCATTAGGGTAAGTCTTCTAAACAAAGTCAACCTTCAGCAAGCATTAAGAGCACTCACAGAAGAAATAATAGCATGTAGGAAAACCTTTACAGAAACCTCTAAAAGCTGACTGTGTGGCTTAGTGGTAGAGTGCTAACCTATCAAGGATGAAGGCCTGGGTTAGATTCCTCAATACTAGGTGAAAAGAGCAAGCCAGAAGCAGCACTGTGGTTCAAATGGTAGAGTGCTAACCTTGAGCTAAAGTAGCTCAGGCCCTGAGTTCAAATCTAAGGATTGGAGAGAGAGAGAGAGAGAGAGAGAGAGAGAGAGAGAGAGAGAGAGAGAGACAGAGACAGAGACAGACACAGACACAGACACAGAGAGACAGAGAGAAAGAGACAGAGAGAGAGAGAGAGAGAAAAGAGAGAGAAGAAGAGAGAAACAGGAACTTCTAAATTTTACAGAGATAGAGAAGAAGAGAGACAAGGAGACAGAAACTAATTTCTAAACTTTACAGTCTTTCTATTTCCTTAGAAATTCGTCTATGTCATTCTTTCTGACAGAAGCACAGAATTCCATTGTGTAAAAATACCATATTTGATCTACTCATCAACTGACGGGCATCTGGGTTGGTTCCATACCTTTGCTATAGTAAATAGTGCTGTAATAAATGTTATTGTTCTAGTAAATTTAGTATGTCCTATCTGGACGATTGGCAAGTAGTGAAATTGCTGGATAACAGGGGAGCTCTATGTTTAGTCTTTTTGGGATACTGCCATAGTGCTTTCCATAGTGGTTGAATGAGTTTGCAATCCCACCAGCAGTGTGGTAGTGATCCCTCCTGGCCACATCCCCTCCAGCATATTTTATTAGATTTTTGCATCTTGGCCATTCTAACTGGAGTGAGGAGGAAAAGGGAAAGAGGAACTGAAACTTTCTCTCCTTACAGATGACATGATTCTGTATTTAAAGAACCCTATAGACTCTACTCCGAAGCTGCTTGAGCTGATATAAAACTTTGGTAAGGTAGCAGGGTATAAAATTAACCCTCAATGTCAACTGCCTTCCTATATGCCAACAAATGAGAGGAATGAGGCAAGAATCAGGATAGAAACTCATTTTGCTATCAAAGAAAATAAATACCTAGGAATTAACTTAGAATGTAAAGCACCTTTTTGATGGAACTATAAACCCTGGAGAAGGAAATTAACACAGAAGTGAGGAAATGCAAAAACCTATGCTCCTGGTTTGGAAGAAGTAGTATTGTAAAAATGGCAATCTTGATAAGGACTATCTACAAATTCAGTGCAATATTCATCAATATCCCAATGTCATTCTTTAAAGAAACAGAAGAGGAAATCCAAAATTTCACTTGGAATAATAAAAGACCCCTTATAGTCTGTCTTCTTGCATGATACATAATGTTTAATCTCACCTTCTCCACCAAAATCTCACCTTTCTCATTGAGACATAGGTGGCCCTGTTTACTAGCAGCAAAGGCTCAAACGCGCAGTTTCAGGTGTCACCACTGCCTCTGCTACTGGGTAGATCCAACTCTGTCATCGATTCTGAGGTCTGCTCTGGGAGTCTTGGTCACAAGTTGTTCTGTGGCATCTGCTGCCAGCCTGTGCCTATTTGCTTGCTTTCCTCCAGCAGCCTACAACAGGGAATGAAGTTCTGGCGCTGATGCTCTCCTTCATATGCAGGGCAGGATGAGCCCAACCCTCCCTCATCTTCCTCTTCCAATTTTTGGGAAAAATGTGCTGGCATAAGTCTTCAGGTGTGGGGCATGGCTGATCCACACTTTTAATCCAGGCTGGTCAGGAGGCTGAGATCTGAGTATGGAAGTTCCAAGTCACCTAGAACAGGAAAGTCTGATAGATTCTTACTACCAAAAATAAAAACAGCTGGGAATGGAGTTTGGGCTCAAGTGGTAAAGGGGTAGTCCTGAGTACAAATGCTTAGTGTCCAGGCCCTGAGTTCAGGCTCGAGCACTGCCAACAACCTCACTTTAGTAAGATTTTAGCTTTATCCATGTAGGCACATCTCACTGGAATCTTTGCTGGTAGAGATAGTCTTCATAATTTTGTGTCAAGGTAAAGGTCCTCCTGGGGTAGTCCACAAAAGGTGTCATGGAGAGAGGAGCCCCACTTGCTCCAGGTTTGAAGATGGCATAGGTGAAGCCAGCATGGAGTTGGCACATCAGTCTTTTTCCTAGCACCACCTACCAGTGAATGTCAAATGACATTGATTGTTGTGGGATTGTGTGATTGAAGTGCCCCATTATGGGCAGTGTTAGCACATCCAAACTTGGATACCAGGAATGCTGAAATCTCAAAGCTAAGATTTCTGTTGGCTTCAGAAATGCTGGTGTGTCTGTTATTCACTAAAAGTTCAGGTGCACAGATTCTGAAGCTTGATGCCATGTGTTTATTCCACTTAGTAAAATTATTTTAATGCACTGTATAAGTTAAAACATTTGATAAGAGTCAGGGGTAGTGAAAACATTGTTCTTGAATTCAGGTGTCTGGCAGGGTAATGGGGGGGTGTTGGTGGCTGGGACTATGAAGCTTGAGCTGGTATCAAACCATGGATCATGTTCCTCTTTGTCTGAGAGAAATGACTCCAAAGATGAAATTTGAATGGTGAGGAAAAGATGATGATGTACTCAGGAAATTTCTCCTAAACAAATGCTCATGTGGAAGTGGGATGGGGGCTGGGCATATCTGAGGCAGAGCTTAATGGGGCTTCTCATGGCGTTGAGAACGTTCCTTGCGACTTCAGGCATGCAGCAGGATGTTTTAGATGGCCATTGCGAGATGGATGGAATAAGACTGGAAACAAGATGAATGCTGGGATCCTGCAATGCTCTTGCATAAGTGGCTGGTGGCTCACCTGAAAGAACTAATTATGTCTAAAAAAGAAATCAGGAATTTGTTTTGATTAGATAATACCTGTAATCCCAGGCATATTCAGGATCCTGATCTTAGTATTGTGGTTTAAAATCAACCCAGCAAAGGGAAAAATGCATGAGACTCTTACTCCCAGTTTAGAGCAAGAACAAAGATTGAAGTAGAGATGTGGCTCAAGAGCTAGAGTGCTACCTTGAGCAAAGAAAAGCTAAGAAAAAGCTCCAGTTCTTGAGTTCAAGGCCAGGAATGAAAGAAGGAAGGTAAAAAAAGGGAAGTATGTGAGGAAGGGAAATATATAAATGAAAGAGAAATGGAACTAGAAATTTAAAACTAGAGAATATTTAAAAGTCATCAGTCCTTCTAAGAAAAGTGTTGGAGTATGGGTTCTATATGTGGTGAACTGGAAGCCCAGCAGTGACTTGTTAACCAAAGAGTCACCATGATGAGCAAAGGATAGAAATCTGCATGAGCCTCTTAGCGGATGGAGTCACAGAAGAGAACCTCAGCTCCCATCCCATAGTTAGAAGTATATAGAGATGGGGAAGTTGGCATCACCTTGATGTCATTGTGTCCATGGAGACTGGAAGCCATGGCTCTGTGTAAGCACAATGTTCTGGTTACTGAGCTGAGAGGCTGAGGAGAGCCAAGTCCTGGCCATGAAGAAATCAGGGTGGCAGCAGAGCAACTCTGCTGCAGTGTGTGCCTGCTTGGCTGTTCTTATTCTGTGGTGGATCAGGCCGGAGCGGGTGATAGTAACAGTTTTGTGGTCACAAGCCCTTCACCAAGAGCTTCCTCTGGGATCCTCATAAGCTACAGGGTGGCTGGTGGTGGGATGTGTGTGGGGTGGAAGTGACAGACGGATGGATGCATTGCAAGGTGGGTGAAGAGATGAGAAAAATGATGAGAACCCAGTTTATTGGTTTCCAAGGTTAATGGATGGGAGGTAGAGAGACATGATGGAGCAAAGATGGAGTCAGGGGAAGGTGGTGACAGAGTGAGGCCATCTGTAGTGCCAGCCTGGCCATCATCTGAAGCTCATAGGCAGCTTCCTGATCCCTCACTTTGTCCTGCTCCTTGTGGAGGGAATGTCACATGTACCCAGAGCTAGGGGTGGGGCAATGTTAGTAGCACCTGGAGAACCATTGGCCTCTACCTGGGTGAGGGGTGGTTCTGGCTCCCATGCTGGGTGGCCTGATAGCTATGGAACAGATCTCTCCTTAGCTACCACAGTCAGTGGCTGCTCTCCATCTAGGGTTAGGGCACCTGCTCAGCCATCAGGACACCCCATGCCAGGACAGAGGCCTACAATTCAGATGGCAGCACAGGTGTGAAGATGATCTCACCGTAGCCCTAGTTACATGGCTGTCCCTGCATGCAGGACAGGATGAGCTGGGGGAAGATGTTCTCTGTTTTTCCACAGCCTATCCCGGCCTCTTCTTGTGTCTGATTAAACCAAGAGAGTACCAAGTTCCCTCTCATAGTCCTGGTTCTTTTTCTTTTACAGTCATGAGGCTTGAACTCAGGTCCTGGGTACTGTCCCTGAGCTCTTTTTCTCAAGGTTGATGCTCTACCATTTGAACCATAGTGCCATTTCCAGCTTTTCCTTTTCATGTGGATCTCTGATATCTCCAGTGCTGTGCCTGCAGGGAGGCACTCACCCCACAGACAGAGCAACCTCTGCCGTGACTGTGACTGCCCAAAACCCTCACACCCACTCCTTGCACACCCCTCGACTCCAGTTTTAGGTCCTCTTGGACTGGATGTCCAGCCTACCCCTTCTTACACTCACAAAGGGTCTACAATTGTCTTCCCAGGGTCCTTTCTTCTGCCAGCCAGAGTACAGACTGTGCACATCTTGACGATCACAGAGCTCAAAGCCAAAGGCTGAGATGCAGAAGGGGGTGACCCAGTAGCTGCAAAGGGCCCATGGATCATCCTGTGCATCCCCCAGCCTGTGACTTCCCCCACCCCCTTGGCAGGGAAGCTCCATGTCCACATCCTGATCCCTGGTCCCCTCCAATTCCATTCTCCCTTGGATTTTGCAGACTGTCTACCATCAGGATCTAAAATTCTATTCATCACTTTATGTCCTTATCACTGATTTGCTACTTTGGCAGGATCTCCCCTTGCCTGGAGAGTGGGCATGTCATGTACTCTCTGTGGAGAAGTTGCCCCAGGAGAAGAAATATGCACTTCATGTGAGTGTTGGACAGGGCAGGAGGGCTCCCTAGGATCAGAAGCCACAGCATGGATGCAGATGGGGGATGCTAGGGGCCCCAGGGGACAGTGGGAGTTAGGGCACAGTTGGTTCCTTCTGCAGGGTTGACACCGCTTCACAAACCCAACAGAATGAGGTTCACATTACAGATGTCAGAGACAGTGCAGATTGCCAATGGGCACAGGGGTCACTGTCACCCCCAGAAGCTGGCTGCATGCTGGGATGCACGCAGAGATGTTTTCAAGATCAGATAATGAGGATGTTGCATTGTGTAACCATTCTTTCCTGATGGCTCTCTACCTCTCTTGAGCTTCATCTCTATCTTTGGCTTTTTCTTGGCAGTTAACTGGAAATGAGAGTTTCATGGACTTTCCTTTCTGGACTGGCTTCAAACAGAAGCTATGCACAGTTTTCAAACCATACCCTACTGAAGAAGGGAAGCTTGATCTGGTGCTTAACTGGGTTGCACTTTGGCTCCGTTTGCTATGCCTCACAGGAGGGGGCTCATCATTTGTAGACTAAGATCTCATGACCTTCAAAGCCCAGCCTATGTGTTGGGCCTGGGTGAATACATTCTCTGTTATGCTGGGTCATCAACCCATGTTTTAAGCTGGAAGTAGGCAGTGCCACATTTGATAAGAACATCTGCCAGAGATTGTCCCCTCATGAAAGCAGATTCTAAATTTGTATTCCATTTCAAGTGGTGGAGAAATCCCCTCCAATTTAGACAGGCTCACATCCACCTGCAGGTCACACTCCTAATGCACCCTTGAGTGTCCTCATGGTATTGGGATCTAAGTTTGTAGGGAATGCTGGTTTAGTCCATGAATTAGCTGGACAAGTGATGACAAACGTGTTGTGGATTCATATGAGAACATTTTAAGAAGCCCCGGAGGAGCATCAACTTGACCCTCTGTGGTGCTATAAATCTGATAGGATGTTCCAGACTGAGAAACAATCACATGGCTTTGTGTTTGGCATCCAGACAAGTGAGTGCATGTCTTAGCTGTCAGCCAATACAGAGGAGGACATGAATAAGTGGGTGGAAAGCATCTGTCAGACCCCTGTCTGGGGGCAGGTGGAGAGAACATAGGAAGGTAGATACCATGGCTGTGGTGGGGCCAAAAAAAAGAGTAAAAGAGGCAAAGGAACCAGGTACTGGTAGCTCAAGACTGTCATCCTAGCTACTCAGGAGTTTGAGATCTGAGGATCACAATTCAAAGCCAGCCCAGGACAGAAACTCCATGAGACTCTTATCTGCAATAAACTACTGAATGCAAGAAGCTCAAGCTCAGTGACAGAATCCAGTCCTAGCGTTCAAAACCCAGAACCGGCAGAAAAAAGTATCAAAGGACAAGAAACTGGCCAAAAGTTAGAGGGACTCTATCTTGACAAACAATACAATGGTAAGTTGCACTCAGAAGACTTGCACAAAATCTGGAAATGCCTGAGACCTATCTATGTATGTTTCCTGTTTGTCTAAATACATATGTTTATGCATTTATATATTAGTATAGAGAGACAGATCAATACATATGACTATACATATATGCATAGCCAGACACTTATGGGTGGGTGGTATACTGTGTGAGAGTTTGTGTTTGTGTTTTGTGGATGGCTATCTCTTTTTAAGGAAGATAGAAAATATGTAAATATCTTTAAAAAAAACTTGATAAAATATAGAGAGACATAAGCTCTTGAGGGAATCTGAAATGACAAGATTATTCACAGGCACGTTTATCCTTATGGATTCCTCAGCAAGTTTTAATTTTTTTCATTATTTTCTTTCTTTTTTTGAACCAGTGCTAAGGATTTCTCTCAGGGCCCAGGTGCTGCCAATAACTAATTTTCTCATGGCTGGTACAAGAGGAACTGAGCCACAGTTCCACTTTTGCCTTATTATTCGTGCTTAACTGAAGATAAAGATTTCTATCAGTGACTTTCCCTCAGGGGCTGGATTCTAACGAGGATCCCCAGACCTCAGCCTTCTCTATAGCTACAATTAACAATATGAGAACCCAGCACTGGGTTCCAATGCACAGAGCAAGAAATTGAGTGAATCTCTCAACTCCAATTAGCTATAATAAGCTAGAAGTGAAAGACCAATACCTTTGAGGAAAAGATGCTGAGGGTTATCACACAGGCCCTATGAGTAAGCCCTAAACCCTATACACATGTGTGCATGCACACATTGGCAGATACACACACACACATGCACACACACTATATCTCAGGCAATACTGTATTTTGAATTAATATCCAAAGATTGGACAACAGGATAGCAAGTAATAAAATCTGTTTTTCTTATCTACATTGAGGGAAAGGGATAAATCACAAGATGCAGAAGCGAAGAATTCAGAGGCAAATGCTGTGAGTGAATAACTTGTAAAAAGCACATTTCTTTTCTTTTCTTTTCTTTTGTTTTTTCTGCCATTCCTTGGGCTTGACCTCGGGGCCTGAGCACTGCTCTTGGCTTTTCCCAAGTCTAGCCCTCTGCCACTTGAGCCACATTGCCATATGGATTTTTATATCTGTGTGATATTAAGGACTCAAACCTAGATCTTCATGGATGCTAGGCAAGCACTCTACCACTGGGACAAACTCTAAACCCTGATAAAGTATTTATAAATAGTCATCATCATAACAAAATATCCTTTCTCCTACAAAGAATGAACACTTATCGATGTCTGTAAGACTTTTTTTTATGTCACCAATGCTTCTGTGATTTTCCCACTTGCATTTTTACAGATGACAGCACAGATATCATCAGGAAGAAAAATAGATTAGGATACAGAAACCTAACAACGTCCTAGTAGATTGAAGTGAAAAATATGTGCAAGATGGCCTGGGTGTTTCATCTATTTGTAGAGTGCTTGGCTACCACACAAAAAGACTCCAGTTTGATTCTGCAGTACCATATACCTAGAAAACGCTGGAAGTGGTGCTGTGGCTTGGTGGGACAGCTATAGCCTAAAGAAAGCCTAAGAACAATGGTCAGGCTCTGAGGTCAAGTCCCAGGACTAGCAAAAAAAATGTGCAAGAGGCAAAATGCAAGCTGAGAAGGCACTGTGAAGCAAAATGTCTAGTGAAGGGTAAGGGGAATAGTGACAGTTAAGTTTGGATCTTTCCTAAGAAAGGCTCCTTGAGCCTGAGACCAGGCTAGCACTTACGCATAGTTAATGACTTGGGATTTGAACAAAAAGGTGTGCTGTTTACTACATCCATATGTGAGGTGGGAAGGGAGATTCAGCCTCCAGTATGTCTTTGGGGAGGTCTTCTGTGAGCAAGGAGCTTTGGTCATTGGGCCTTGAAAGGTGACGCTACCTCCCTCACAATGGAATAGAATATGGAACCCTGGTTACTAAGCCACTGTATGTGACAACCAGCTCAAGCCAGCTCCCTTGGCCTGTGGCTCAGGAACCAGAAAGATGTTGCTGTGCTGTTGCCAAAGGTCAGGAGGCTCGCATCTCAGCCATGAGAGATATGGATGTCTCACTTGAAGAAGTAGATGCTGGATCAGTGCCAAGCCAAAATTCCAGTATATCAGGCATTTCTCTAGGAAGAAAGCCAGGAAACTCCAGGGCAACTCAGATGAGGTATATTGAGAGGAAACCTATTTGAACCCATCATCCTGCCCACACACTACAACCTTCTTGTGTGCTTTCAAGTGACTATACTGAGATTAGAGTGTGTCATTTCCAATCTACTCTATTCCAATTCCTCAGTGTGAAGTGTGGTCCCATTCCTACGTTTGAAATATCCACTGTTTTGCCAACATAGTGTGATGGTAAGTCAGCTCAGACTCTGAATGAGCCTTGTAACCTATGGATCCTGGAGGAAGGCCTGTTGGAGATGCTGCTGACAAAGCTGATCCCTGCCTACCAGAAAGGTGATCTTTTTTATGTGGGAAACTTCCTGCACAATTTCAAATAGTGGAGGACAATGTAGTAGTTGCTGGAAATTCTCTTGAAAAAGTGAGTGTTCCCCCTCCAAACTCAGGTTTGCTCACCCCTCCTGGCCAAGTCTTGGAATACTTGGCTCCTCTCTGAGCCTGTTTGGTTCACTGCGGTGTTCACAGGGGAGCTAAGCATGATATAAGTGCACAAACTACTTTATTATGACTGGGACACCATGCCATTTCATTTCCCTCACAAGCTACTGGAGTCTCAACAGTGTGCTTACTGAGAAGTTGGATTTCAGGCATGAGTAAGTGGCTCCCAACTGCAGCCCTCACCTAGGTGACATCCTAGGAAATCCCATTTCCCAGTAAGAAATGAGGTGTCAGTACTAATGGCGGAGGCCTGTGAAATACAGGAGTCAGAGGAAAAGCTGGGGGCTGAATCACTTTTGAGCCATCAGGGAGGGATTGTGATAGCTTTGCCTGTTAGAACCTGAAAGCATTTACATGTTGGTCTGTGGTCCAGTGCTGCCACTTGAACCTGCACCCAGGTCTAAATGCCATCCCTTTGGTGTTCAAAAATTAGCACTGTACCATTTGAGTCATAGGTCAAGTTCTGGCTTTTTGCTGCCTAATTGAAGACAAGTGCCTTTAGACTTTTACTGACTAGACTGGCTTTCCACTGTGATCTTTAGAGGTCAGCCTGCTGGGTGGCTAAGATTAGACGAATGAGCATTTAGTTCTTTATTTGGAGCGTTCACTTATTGATTTATTTAGTGCATTTACTAAGTTAATTTAAGGTGCGTTTACTTTGGACAGATGCATAGAGGCCTCTCTCAGAAGCTTCTGGAAGTGGGGTGTAAAAGTCATCCTGTTCTCGAGTGTCTCTTACGCCCCTCCCAGCACATAAGTGAACATCTCTGCAGAACTGCCACAGCATTAGTGTCCTGCAAGAAAGGGGCTTTGGTAGAAGGCTCAGGATGGAGAGAGAAGGCTCTCACTTTCCTTGTACCGAATGTGCCCACAGCATCATGTGTTCCATCTATACGATGTGAATGGACTTCTACCCCAGTGATTTCTACGAGTTCAAGAACTGCCACACCCTGACACAACTCAAGCTCTATATGAGGCTCCACATGCCGGCTTTGGACCTGCTCTTCTAAACACATACTTTTTGACCAGCTGGAGGAATGTGCGACCAATAAGACCAAGAAAAAGTAGAAGTCCTGGTGTGGGTGCCTCAGAGCCTGTGAGTAGGAAGCCCATGTGGTCTAGATATTGGTTGGCCCTTACTTCTACAGAGCTTGGCAAAATGCCCTTTATGGGTGGTGTCAGCCAGGTAATGTCTGTCCTCTGAAAGGACTCGGGAATAAGCACTCATTAGAAAGACCCTACACCTCCTCAGAGTTCAGTCCAAACTCCAGTTCTACAGGTTCCTCCATTAGATCCTCATGGAAGTTGAGTGACACTTCAACTTGCTGGGTCCACTCTGTCCACTCTGTACCTATTGCCATTCTTAGGTTTGGGTCATTGTGGAAGAGCTTATCCTGAACTCCGGATGAAAAACCCACAAATGGAGCTGGTGACTGATGGAGACAGAGAATCATCACTGCACTCCAGAAAGCATGGGCCATCTGTAGAAATTACCAAACAGGTTTAGAGTCCTGTGGATATAACTTTTGCTCTGAACCCCATGTGTGACACAGTTGAACCTGCAGATACTATGGAGGAAGAAAAAGAGCAGCCAGATTTCCTTCCGTTTCCTTTCACACTCCACCCAGAGTCAGTCCATCTGAGTCAGAGTAACACTCCACTTATTGTGCAAGCTGAAGGGGCACACGCTGGGCTCATGGAAAATGTCCCCATGGGAAGCAGCAAGTGTATTCTCAATACTGGATTCATTGGAGGAAAATGAATCCATCCTCACAGAATATCCAGACCCATCCATCTCACTAAAAGAGATTCAATCTCCATTGGACAAACCAGAATCCATCCCCTTCTTAACTCAGGAAGGACATTCTGTTTCTCATGAGGAAGGAGACCCTTCTGAGGACTCTGAAGTAGAATTACTGTCTGAAGGCAACTTGGAGGCCAGTCTGGATTTAGAGCTTCCCTGTCCCCTTCCTAAAAAGACATCTCTTTATCTTGCTCTCATGATTCTTGTCAAGTATTCATTGTATTTACTTTGGTAACTATTAAACTCTCATTGTTAATATTATGGTGTGCAGTTCTTCAGTCCTTATTATACTGTGTTTTATTTTCCACTTAGAATGTGAGACCTCAGACACCTAGGTCCTGGGTGGGCCAAAAACCAGACAGGTCTGGTCCCATAGAAGACAACCTTACTGGATATACAGGGAACTATGAAATGCATGGAATCACCAGGAATCCAGGCCAGGCCTCCATGGAAAGACAAGTCAGCTACCAAAGCTTAAGGACAGAGCAGATGCCTGGAAA
The DNA here is from genome assembly GCF_031878675.1 of Megascapheus bottae. NCBI lineage: Eukaryota > Metazoa > Chordata > Mammalia > Rodentia > Geomyidae > Megascapheus > Megascapheus bottae. The sequence goes on along the minus strand of NW_028327641.1, from coordinate 179,784 downwards.
TGTGTTTTGTCAATCGGGAGAAGTGCCAGAGTAACTGTAATATTATGGGGGACTCTGTTCTGTGAGTTCAAGTCTGTTTTTATATCCATTGTGCTTTGTACAAATATTTAAGAAAATTAAAACTCCACAATAGCATCAAAAATCTACTTTGGCTTTGAATGTGGCCTAGTTGTAGAGTGCTTGCCTAGTATACAAGAAGACCTTGATTCAATTCCTCGGCACTGCATACACAGAAAAAGCAGATGGGGCACTGTGGCTCAGGTGTCACAGTGCCACCCTTGACCAAATGTGGCCAAGGACAGTTCCTGGTCCCTCAGTTCAAGCCCCAGGACTAGCCAAACAAGAAATCATACCATTTTCCACACATTTGGAAATAAATCTGTTTTATCTAACCCTACTTCTTTTTTGCCAGTCCAGGGTGTGTGCCACCAAGCCAAACTACTGGCCCCCAACCTTACTATTTTGAATCATTTAATTTTTTTACATAATCATATTTCATGCTGTCTGTATTAATACCATAAACAGTATGCTTAGTGTAATAATGTTAAAGGTAAAACATAAGAAATTAATAAGTACAATTCCTTTTTTTATTACTTTTATAGCATTACTACAATTTTATGAGAAAAATTACCTAGAATGTTTATTTTAGACTTCAAGTAATCCATTGTGATAAATATATCAACCTACATCATTTATTTGAACACATTTTAAACTATTTTTTTCAGGAATGAAAATACATATATATTTGTTGTAAATGAAATTTATGGCTTGGGGGGAAGGGAAAGAGAAAAGGGGGGAGGGGGTAACAGTGTTTACAAGAAATGTACTCATTACATATGTAACAGCAATCTCTATGTATATCACCTTGACAACAAATTTTTTGAAAAGTACAATAAGTTTAAATGTCTACTTTGGGCAGAATTTTTTTTTTACCAGTACTGGTCTTAGACTCAGGACCTGAGCACGATCCTTGTTTTTGTTTTTGTTTATTCTTAAGGCGCAAGTTCTATCACATGTGCCACAGCACCACTTTTATCTTTTTTATCTATGTTGTGCTGAGGAATTGAATTTGGGTCTTCATTCATGCTCGGCAAGAACTCTTCCACTAGGCTTAACTTATGGCCCCAGTGGGAAGGAAGTTTTCCATAAAATATGTAGGAAATATGTCCACTAAGGAAAAGCCATCAAAAATAGAAGAAAAATTATATACTTAGATAACGACATGCCAGTATTATGGCAGATCTCTGTAATTCTAGCTTCAAGAGTGGCCTATTTGGACCGGGAGTTAGCTGGCTGAAGTAAAGTGCTAACCTTGAGCAAGCCCTAGGACAGTGCTCTGGCCATGAGTTGAAGCCATAGGACATGCAAAAAATAATAATTTAATGCCCGTGACTGGTGGCTCACCCTGGTAATCCTAGCTACCCTGGAGGATCGAGGTTCAAAGACGGCCCAGGCATAAAAATCTGTGAGAATCTTATTTCCAAATAATCCAGAAAATTCAAAATGACAATGTGCCTCAAGTGGTAGAGCTCTTGCCTTGAGCTGAAGAGCTTAAGGTAAACATCCAGGCCCAGAGTTCAAGCCCCATGAGTGAAAAAAAGAAAAAGAAAAAGAAAGCCCTTATCTAAGGCTGGAGTGCACACTAGTGGTAGTTTGCTTGCCTAGTATGCACAAAGCCCTGTATTCAATTACTCTGTACCACTTATACCAAAAAAAAAGCTGGAAATGATCTCAGAAGGTTGGGTTCTGAGGATCACAGTGCAAAGCCAGGCCAGACACTAAAGTCCATGAAACTGTTACTTCCACTTAAGCACCAGAAAACCAGAAGTGACACTGTGGCTCAAGGTGTTTAAGGTTGTAGCCTTGAGCTGAAGAGCCCAGGGACACTGCCCAGGTGCACAATTATAGTCTTACAACCAAAAGAGAGAGAGAGAGAGAGAGAGAGAGAGAGAGAGAGAGAGAGAGAGAGAGAGACAGAGACAGAGACAGAGACAGAGACAGAGACAGAGAGAGGGAGACAGACAGGCAGACAGACAGAGACAGAGAGACAGCGACAGAGACATTAAACAGTCAGGCACTGCTGGCTGATGCGTGTAATTCTAGCTACTGTGGAGGCTGAAATTGGAGGATCTTGGTTCAAAGCCCAAAGCCAGCCTGGACACATATGTTTGTGAGACTTACATCACCAATTAACTACCAGAAACCAAAAATGGAGCTGTAGAGGAAGAGCGCTAGCCTTGAGCTGAAGAGCTCAGGGACAGTGTCCAGGCCCAAAGTCCAAGCACCATGACGAATAAATAATAAAAAAAAGAAGATAGCTAATAGTAATGATGAATAATTTTGTGCTGGGAGTTTGGCCTAGTGGTAGAGTGCTTGCCTACCATGCACGAAGACCTGGGTTCAATTCCTCAATACCACATACATAGAAAAATGCTGGAAGTGGTGCTGAGGCTGAAGTGGTAGAGCCGTAGCCTTGAGAAAATATAAGGACAGTGCTCAGTCCCTGAGTTCAAGCCCAGGACTGGCCAAATCAAAAGTAGTAGAGCACTGGCATTGAACTGAATATCTGAGGAACAGCCCAGGCACAGAGTTCAAGCACCGCAAACAACAACAACAAAATCTATGAAATGGCAGTGGTGGTTTTAAGCTAAGCAAAAATAGAGTAGAAACTGGTAAAAGACAAATTTGTGTGTAAGCAAAATAGCCAGACTTATGCATTAGAACAGGATAGCAACTTGAAAAAAAATTTTGTTTTCCATCTCACTAGGTCCTGTCTCTTAATTTATTCAAGTAAGTAAAATGCTGGGTTTTATAATCATTGCTCTGAATATTAGAAAATCATAATATCTCTCATTAACCAACAAAGACCAGGAACTGGGGCTTCGTTCAAATGGCAGAGTATCAGGCAAGAGAAGAAAAAATTGAAGTAAGAACTTGAAGTTCTTGATCCACAACCTGCATAGTAACAGAGCAGCAGCCTGATGATGGTACCTCACACCTATAATCTTAGCTACTCAGGAGGCTAAGATCTGAGAATCAAAGTTTAAAGCCAGCCAAAGTACCCAGTTAACTGCCAGAAAAACCAGAAGTGGCACTGTGGCTCACAGATTAAAGCACTAGCCTTGAGCTGAAGAGCTCAGGGACAGTGCCCAGGCCCAGAGTTCAAGCCCCACAATTAACAAAAATCAAACAAGCAAACAAAACTCACAAAGAAGCCTGCAGACCACAGTGGTTCTGCTGAGTCTCTTCTCTATGGGGATCAGGAAACATTTCACTTTTTCTGTCTCTTCCCATCTCAACATTCATACTAAAATAAGACTGTGTTGAAAGTTTCAATTTATAAAAATGTTTTTCATGAAGCACCCTGAAATATTCATCGCTTATATCTCAATTGAAGATATTTGATTTGGGGCTGCATTGGTAGAGTGCTAGCCTTGAGCAGAAAAGGTCAGGGATAGAGCTGAAGCACTCAGTTGAAGACCCAGTGCCAACACACAAAAGAAAATATGCACTTTATACATATTTTCTAATTTCTTAATGAATTTTTCAGTCTGTATAAATATAGGGTACATTCCTTGTTACTTAAGTAAGATTGCTCTTTTTTTTCTTTTTGCCAGTCCTAGGGCTTGGATTCAGGGCGTAGACATTTTCATTGGACTCGCTTGCCCAAGGTGAGTGCTCTGCCTCTTGAGACACAGCGCCACTTCTAGCTTTTTTCTGAGTATGCGGTACCGGTGAATAGAACCTAGGTCTTCATGCATTCTAGGTGAGCACTCTACCATTAGGCTACATTCCCAGGCAGTGAGATTCCTCTTACAGTCATTGTATGTTCACAGAGTTTGATCTCACACACTGTAGGGCCCTGGTTGGCTTTGACCTGTGATCCTAAGCCCTGAGCCTCCTAAGTAGCTGAAATTAAGTTGTGAGCCAGCATGATGGCTTCCATTCTTTTTTCTACAAAAATCTATGTAGTTATCTAAAATATATCTATAGCTGAAAAAAATGAATCTCTCCCAAACAAATCTTCAAAGAAACAACCATCCTATTAAAAGGGGGGCTAAAGACTTAAAAGAGTATTCTCTGAAGAAAAAATTAAAATGGGCTTTAGACACATGAAGAAATGCTCCATATCTCTAGCAATAAGGGAAATGAAAATCAAAACAACTTTCAGATTCCACCTGACTCCAGTCAGAATGGCCATTATCAAAAAATCTAATAAGAGATTCTGGTGGGGAAGTGACCAGGGTGGATCACACCTACACTGTTGGTGTGAGTGTAAACTCGTTCAACCACTAGGGAAAGCAGTGTGGTGGTTCCTCAAACGACTGAACATAGAGCTCCCTGTGATCCAGCAAATCCACTACTTGGCATCTACCCAATTGTCCAGAAAAAAGGGCATACTAAAGCCACTAGCACAATGATGCTCATTGCAGCACTATTTACCATAGCAAAGATATGAAACCAACCCAGATGCCACTCAGTAGATGACTGAATCAAGAAGATGTGGTACTTATACACAATGGAATGCTATGCTGCCATCAGAAGGAATGACATCGCCCCATTTGTAAGGAAATGGAAAGACTTGGAAAAATTCATATTAAGTGAAGCAAGCCAGACCCAAAGAAACATAAGCTCAATGGTTTCCCTCATTTGTAATAATTAGTTCACATCTAGGACTCTCCTAGCAGAGGATTACAATAACTCAAAAACCTAGGTATATAAGGTCATATAGGATGAGACTAAATGTAAGGATCTCTAGGATATGGGAACAAGAGCTATATCTTGTGTCATCGTTGCTCTTAATCTTGTGTGATTTTTGTCCTTAATCTACTATGTTATTTCTCATCTCTTATTTTGCCCTTTGGTTAATATCAGATTGTTACTGTATCTGATTTTTCCCTGGCATATTGTATATATGTTTATTTGTTTATGTCAAATAGGAAAGGGAAGGGGGGAAACAAGATGATTGGGAAGGGGAGGAGAGAGGGAACTGGGGACAAAAACATGTGGAGTGGAATAAATGTGTGAGAAGTAATGCAGTCCACTACCTGTAAATGTAATCGTAACCCCTCTATACATTACCCTGAAAATAAAAAAGAGACTATAAAAATATCTGTAGAAAATGAGGCTGGATGATGGAAACAACCAGATGCCCTACTACAAAAAATGTGATACACACACACACACACACACACACACACACACACACACACAATGGAATGATACATAGCCAACTGACAAGATAAAATAATGGCATTCTCGGGGAACTGGAGGAAAAGGAAAAAAATCATAAGTGGTACAGAAATTTTCTTAATGAATCAAGGAATTTTATTACATCTTTATGCAATTATTTTAGTTCTGAGTGTTCTACACTCAATGCTACTTCTGGAAAGATGATATAGCTGACTGTGTAGATGGTATGAAGACATACTGGCCTAAACGTAGAATAAAGCATTGGTAAGTGGCTGTTAGCTGTCCAGATTCAACTGGAATATGTGGAATGAATTTATTAAGCACAATGCAGGCTCTTAGTCAGATCAGGATCAAGATTATGTGGTTCCATGAGATGAATGCGGAAAGATCAGAAAAATCTACTAAGATATCCAGATATACTTTTGAAACTAAGGTATCTGCACTCCTTTTTTTTTTCTTTCTTGGTGGGGAGCTTGAAGTTTGGACCTGGGCAAGGTCTCTTAGTTCTTTTTCCTCAAGGCTAATGCTGTACCAGTTTTAGCCACAACTCCACTTAGTTTTTGGGTGGATAAGTGGAGAGAAGAATCTTACAGTTTTTTTTTCTTTTCGTTTTTTTGCTTGCAAAGGCTTTGAATCACCTTCTCCCTGGCTAGTAGAAGAATGACAATTATGACCCTCCAGCGCCTGGCTAGTGATTTTTTGAAAATTGGACTTTCTTCCAAAATCACGTATCTGGTTCCTAGAAAAGTTTTGAGGCCTGACTTAAATGTGACAGATTTTTGTCACTTGGAGACACTCTGTGCTGAACGTTAGAAATCTACCAGCTGAGTCACAGTGGCACTTCCAGTTTTTGTTTATGTGGTGCTGAGGAATGGAATCCAGGGTTTCATACATGCTAGGCAAGCTGCATTTTCAGCCCAAGGTTTTATGTTTTGTTTTTTCAGTGTTGTTGCTTCTAAGGTACTGTATGATGTTCTTTCATTTTCTTTGCTTTTTACCTCTTTTCTTCTTTTTCCTTTTAGCTTTATTCCCTGTAGTCACTGTGTTGAATTCGGGTACCCTGTGTCTTGTACATAGGTTTATGTGATTTGGGAAAGGGAAAGGGTATAATAAAATGGTAAAAAAAAAACAAAGGAAAAAATGTGTACCAATTGAATAGTGATATTTAGAAGACACTAAACGGAAATGAACTGAACAATATGGGTGGAGAGGGGGCTGAGGGTAGGAAAACAGAGAAAAATGAGGGAGGGGAAACAATTTTCTTAAGAAATGTGTTCATTACTTATGTAACCGTATGTCAACTATATATTAACTTAACAAAAAAAATTAACTTAAAAAAATAATTTAGCCGGGTATGGTGGCTCACACTTGTAAATGTAGCTACTCAAGAGGCTGGTATCCAAGGATAGCCGTTCAAAGTCAGCCTGGGCACTGAAGTTCATGTGACTCTTATCTCCAATTAAACACCAGAAACCCAGAAGTGCCCCTATGGCTCAAGGGATAGGGCAGTAGTCTTGAGCTGAAAAGCTCAGTGACAAGACCTAGGTGCAGAATTGCAGTCCCATGACTTGAATGATGAATGATACTAGCCAGGCTCTGTGCGCTCACACTTGGAATCCTATGTACACAGAATCAGGTTTGAATCCAGCCCAAACAAATTGCATGATACTCTGATTTACAGTACATTAGCAAAAATCTGGGAGTGGAGCTGTGGATCAAGTGGTAGAACACTAGCCCGAAGCAAAAAAAAAAACACTTAAGGACAGTTCCCAGGCCCTGGGTTCAAGTCCCAGGACTTGCATAAAACAAACAAAATGTGACGCTGAGTCCTCCATCATTTGGTGTTATAGTTCAATATTCTTGATATGCGTCTTAGAAATTAAGTCCCTAGCAAATACTCTCCCCTGAAATTCTGCTTCATAGCTGATTCATAGAATTTCAGCATCATTACTATCACCTTCCAGTTAGCATAGCAGTCTACTACTGAAAATTTAAAGAAAACTTTTGAGTAATCCTAATAAATCTGTGTATCATCTGCACACACATCAAATCAGCAGCAGCTATGTTCTACTATTATCTAAATGTATTTAATCCCTTCTTGAGTTAATGAGCCTTAAGGAGTAAAACATATGAAATAGTTATGAAACTAACAGTCACCATTCTTCTACCTAATATTGTAATATAAGTTTATAAATGCAAGGACTATTCTGAAGTGCAGAAGATAGCTTCTAATTATAATATTCTCAAGAAGTATAGTTTTTAAGAAACATGTTGCTTGCTTTGGGAAAGCAAAGGAAAGGAAAAATGATATAGGTAAGTTCCCTATTTATCAGAAGGAAAATACTGTTGGGTTTAGATCAACTTCATTCATTCCGTGCTGATGAAACAAATATTTGCAATTCCTGAGGCCAATCACTTCATTGTGATGCACAATCAGCCAGCTTAGATCAATCTTCCAAAAAAGGAAAGGAACAAATGAGAAGCAATTAAGGTTTCCAAAATGATCCAGGTGGTGGTGGCAGTTCACACTTGCAATTCTATCTACTCAAGGCCTGAAATCCAACGATCTGTATTAAGTTTGTCTGGGATGAAAATATTCCTGTCTGAAACATCATCTCTGTTATCACAGCCCAGCTGATACACTCTGCCCAACAGGTTCCAAACACCAAAGTCCATCTCCTATCTGAAATACTAGCAAATGTACTCACACATAATTTCCTCTTTGGGAGATAGTTGAAACGTGTATCAGAAACATTTCCCTGGCTTCAGAGTGGAAGTGGAAATACATACTCACTAGAAGCCCATCTAGTAAATTACAGGCAATCATCTTTCCTCACATCTTGTTAGTTAAATTGAACAATGAGTGTTTGGATCAGAAGCGATGTGTATGAGCATACAGGTTGTAAAAGTACTGTAATCCTAGCTACTCAAGATAAGCTGAGACCTGAGGACTCCAGTTCAAAATCAGCCATGCAATGAATTCCATAAGATTTTTACCTCTAATTAACCGGAAAAAACAGAGCGTTGTTTTGTGCTTAAAATGCCACAGGACTAAGCTTTGCATAAAAGTGCTAAGGGGTAGCATTCAGGATGCCCACTCTCTCCACTCCTTTTTAACATAGTACTAGAATTCCTAGGCAGTGCAATAAGGCAAGAAGCAAGCAAAAAGGGGATCCAAGTAGGGAAAGAGGAAATAAAACTATCCCTCTCTGCAGATGACATGATTCTGTATTTAAAGAATCCTATACAGTCTACTCCCAATCTCCTTGAGCTGATTCAAAGCTTTGGAAGGGCAGCAGGCCATAAAATCAACCCTCACAAATCAACTGCCTTCCTTTACGCCAACAGTGAGAGGAACGAGGCAATAATCAGGAAAGAAACTCCTTTCACAATAGCCTCAAACAAAATAAAGTACCTAGGAATTAGCTTAACTAAGAATGTAAAGGACCGTTTAGATGAAAACTTTAAAACCCTAAAAAAGGAAATTAAAGCAGATCTAAGGAAATGGAAAAACCTCCCACGCTCCTGGATTGGAAGAATCAACGTTGTGAAAATGGCAATCTTGGCAAGGGCTATCTACAAATTCAATGCAATACCCATCAACATCCCAATGTCATTCTTTAAAGAAATATAAGAGGCAATTCAAAATTTCATATGGAATAATAAAAGACCCCGTATAGCAAAAACACTTCTTAGCAGAAAGAACAGCGCTGGAGGAATTTCAATTCCAAACTTTAGACTCTATTACAGAGCTATAATTCTCAAAACAGCTTAGTACTGGCACAAGAATAGGCCTGAAGTCCAATGGAATAGAACTGCACCACTTGCAGCGTTTTCTTTGTATGTGGTAATGAGGAATCAAACCTGAGTCTTTTTGCGTGGTAGCCAAGGACTCTACCACTAGGTCTAGCACACAGGGCATCTTGCACATATTTTTAACCTCAATCTACTAGGATATTATTAGGTTTCTGTAACCTAATCAATTTTTTCCTGATGATTAGCTTTGCTGTCATGTGTAAAAAATGCAAGAGGGAAAAACACAGAAGAATTAGTGAAATTTAAAAAAAGCCTTACACACATAGATAAGTGTTCATTCTTTGTAGGAGAAAGGATATTTTGATATGATGATGATGACTTTATAATTACTATGACAGGGTTGAGAGTTTGGCAAAATCGTAGAGTGCTTGCCTAGCATCCATGAGGATCTGGGTTTGATTGCTCAGTATCACATAGATAGAAAATCTAGATGTGGCATTGTGGCTCAAGTGGCAGAGGGCTAGACTTGAGAAAACCCGAGGACAGTGCTCAGGCCCTGAATTCAAGCCCCAAGACTGGCAGAAAGATAAAAGAAAATGAAAATGCTTTGTATGAGCTAATTCACTCACAGCATTTGCTTCTGAAATCTTCACTTCTGCATCTTGTGAAATACCCCTTTCCCTCAACGTAGACAAGAAAAACACATCCATCCCATGGTCCACTGTGAGGCCACTGGTTGGGCTAAGAGCTAGTCGTGCAGCAACACATAAGTTTTATTCTAATACTTTCATACTTTGTACTGAAATATGCTACCTACTTACCAACTTAGGTCAGTTATCCTTATGCTATACCTTTTTTCATTACTACAATATTCTTACACTCCTACGTTAATGCTGTTGTACGTCCCCTGAGCTCTCTCATTTTTTTTTCTATCTCTTGACCTCTGCTCGTCTTTCAACCCTTATACTGCACGGATCCACACTTGATGGCTGTTGAGCAATATTGTATATGTAGGTGGTTAATTATTCTCTAGGCTCAGAGGGACTTAAAGACAATAGTGATTGGATTGAGAGGCTTATTGTTTTGGGTATAAATAACTTTTCAGTGGTTGTATTAGACTGGTCTGTAAGTGCACAAAAAGAAAGAGTGATAATACCAATCAAAACTTGTGAACATCTAATGTCTGCCAGCTACAGAGGTCTAGGTTGGTTATATCTGAAAAACTGGATCAATAGAAACAAAAGAAAAGAACGTAAAGGCAGCCAGGGAAAAGGGATCAGTAACCTATAAAGGCAAACCAATCAGAATAACCCCAGATTTCTCAGCAGAGACCATGCAAGCACGAAGTGACTGGAAGCATATATGTCATGCCCTTAAATCAAATAACTACCAACCAAGAATAATGTAGCCAGCCAAGCTCTCATTCATAACTGAGGGAACAATAAAAACGTTCCATTCCAGGGAAAAGCTGCAACAATATGTCGAAACAAAACCAACACTACAGAGAATTCTCAAGGATGCTCTATACATAGAAAACCAAAATAAATGCAATATAGGGAAAGAAATGGCACCTAAACAGCATACCATCTAAGGACCACAAGAACTGTCAAGACACAGGCCCTACTAAAAGCTTTTAAAAATGGTAGGAACTAATAAATATCTCTCAATCCTACCTCTCAATATCAATGGACTTAACTCTCCAATTAAAGGGCATAGGCTGTCTAGTTGGATCAAAAAGCAAGAGCCATCGTTCTGCTGTCTTCAAGAGACACATCTTACCTAAAAACAATCATCTTTTGAAAGTGAGAGGTTGGAATAAACTCTATCAAGCTAACTGCCCCCATAAACAGGCTGGAGTTGCCATCCTCATATCAGATACAATAGACTTCAAACTAAAATCAGTAAGAAAAGACAAAGAAGGTGACTACATACTACTAAAGGGATCTTTCCTCCAGGAAGACATAATGATCCTAAATATTTACACACCCTTTTGAAGATTCTCAAAAGATTGAAGATTCTGCCAGTGTAAGTTAGATTCCAGCATTGATATTAAATAATGCAATGAGTAGGGATTTATATTTGAAATATCACTGTTGACAAAATCTAACACACATTTGCCTAGTATTTGCTTTGGATTTCCCAAGAAGTTCAGTACAACCTAACATGTGTGGCATATATCGACTGGGAGAAATGATTCAGAATATGTGACTCATTTGAACAGAAGTCAGTGAAAAGATACAGAAGCAGGATACCCATATTGTGATAATTTGTATCTTTTGCATATTTTGTGTTTGTTATTAATTCCATTTGCAGTGTACATTTCTAGGTAAAAACATTTAAAATGTTTCCAAACAATTTGTTATTTCAACAGCAAAAAAAGACATTTATATACCTGGTAAAATTCACAGAATCCAAATTTTTCCATATTATTTTTTTTTTTGGTGGATCATAGATCGTGAACTCAGCCTGGGCACTATACCTGAGCTCTTCAGCTCCAGGCTACCACCTTACCCTGGAGCCAAGCCCCACTTCCCATTTTCTAAAGGTAAATTGGAGATAAGAGTCTCACGTCTTTTTGTGCCAGGATGGCTTTAAACCCTGATCCTCGGATCTCAGCCTCCTGAGTAGCTAGGATTATAGAAGTGAGCCACCACCCCATCATGCTCAGCTTTCTGGTTTTTTTTTAAACAAGCCCTTTGGCTGGAACTCGGTCTGAGCACTGTCCTTCAGCTTTCCTCAAGCCTAGTGATTTCTACTTGAGCCACAGCACTACTTCTAGTTTTTTCTGTGTATGTTGTACTGCGGAATTGAACCTCCGTCTTCATACAAGCACTCTACAACTATGCCAAACTCCCAGCCCCTCCATATTAGTTTTTATGATAGATCTTTCCATACATCTAGGATGGCTAAAAATCCTTCTTGAGTTTCCCAAGATCAGGGAGTATAGGTGTGTCCCATCCTGTGTGGCTACATAACCATTGTTTAGGGTACAGTTCTCTCTTCATTCTACCCATCTAGAGCAATTTTCATCTTCCATGTATAATCATTAAACATTCAGCTCCTGTTCCTCTCCACTCCATTCTCTGGAACCATCGTGCTTTTTGCTCTAAGGGTTTGTTGATCCTTGGAAGCTCTGGAAGGGAAAACATACCCTAGCTCTTCCTTTATGACTGCTGTATTTTTAGTTTACTGTAATCAAGATTCATCTGTAAAATATAGTAAAATGTTCTTCCTTTTCAATGCATTGTTTTGCATATTTCTATCTTTTGATTATTATTAATAGTTGCAAATGGATTCTCCACATATTTGTTCTAGTCTGCTTTCTCTTCCGTTAGGTACAAATCTAGAAATAGAAGTGTTGGACCATATTTCTATGTAATTCTATATTTAGTACTTTTTTAGCACTCTCCACGCAATTTTTGATTCTTTTATATTCCTTGCAGAACTATTCCAAAGTTCTATTTCTTCTCACTACCTTGCCAGTAATAGTTAGACTTTGAAAGTTGTTTTTTTGTATGCGTGTGTGTGTGTGTGTGTTTGTGTGTGTATGTGGATCTTTTTGTTTAAAACTATATTTATATTAACATATTTAAAGTAATGATTTCATTGTAATTTTAATTTTTCTCATGACTGTTAATATTGAACTTCTTTCTACATTTTGAACTACTATTTCTATATATTCTTTTTAGAAAATCCTCTCCAATCTCCAATTTTTTCCCTTTTTTGTGGGGTAGTGGGGAAAGTCATGGGGCTTGGACCTTGGGCCGTGAGCTCTTTAGTTTAAGGCTATTGTCCTACCCTGAGTATTGCCCCTCAGTTCGTCGGCCCACAGCTCCCTACCCCTCTTCCCATTATATACAGAACAAAGGTCATCCTCAGTCTTTTTGAAAAAGTAAAACATACAGTAAATTTGTAGTATAAAACAGCAAGAAATAAATTTCTTGCCAGGTGCAGTGACTTCTAGCTGTAATCCTAGCTACTTAGATATCAGGCTGATATCTAAAGATTTGGTTCAAAGCCAGCCTGGGCATTAGAAAGTCTATGAGACTCTCATCTACAGTTAACCATTAGAATATGGGAAATGGCACTGTGGCTTCAAAGGTAGGGTGATAGCCTTGAGTTGAAGAGCTCAGGAACAGTGCCCAGGCCCAGAGTTCAAGCCTTACAAATCCCCCAGCCAAAAAAAAGGAAAAAAGTTTCTTCCCCAAGTGACTATTATGCCAGACATAGAACATTAACATTCTGGGTGTACTTCACAGTATTATTACTTGATACCCTAACATTTTGCAATATTCTCACAGTACCAGCATATGTCATCATATAATGTAGTTCATTTTCAATGGAATAATTCCATTTATAACCTAAATCTACTCCCCCGACATATTTTTGTCGATACCACAATTGCTCTACCATGATATACCACAAGCCATTAAACATTTTATGGTGGGTAATTGGAAAGGAGTCTCATGGAATTTTGTGCCAGGCTGGCTTTGAACCATGGTCCTCAGATCTCAGTCTCCTGAGTAGCTAGGATGACAGGCGTGAGCCACCAACACCTGGCTTGCCTTTTTATTTTTTTGTGGGTCTTGGGACTTGAACTCTGGGCCTAGGCACCATCCCTAAGCTTTTCAGGTCAATATTTCATGTAAGTCTAAACATTTAAGTAAAGGAATAAAATTCCAACAAAAAAAAGAATGAAATTCCAGACATGGTGTGTTTATAACTCGGTGTTAATTACTTGATGAAAATGTGCCATTCCAGAAGCTGGTGTCATTTGATGATGTAGCTGTGGATTTCAGGTGGGAGGAGTGGCAGCATCTGGACCATGCTCAGAGGACCCTGTACAGAGATGTAATGCTGGAGACCTACAGCAACCTGGTGTAATTAGGTGAGCAAAAGTCAAATTCACTTGCAAGGCCAAGTGCCTTGTTATTTTGCAGATACGTGAATGTTTATCAAACTTTCAATACTATTTAAATGAAAGATTCCAGGCCCTGAGAAGTATCATTACTTTCTAAAGAAAACCTAAGGTAATTTTTTACTCATTCTTCAGGATACCTTCAGCATACTTTGACAACAGTTCTAAATTATGTTTCCTCTAATGGAGACGACATTCCAAACTTACACAGTAATTGTAAGTGGATAAACAATCCAGAATAGAATATATATCATTATTGGAAATAGGATCTACAAATCACTAAACAGTGAGTTTATAATGGAAACCTGGCACTAGGTGCAATGTTTCATGCCTGTAATCTTAAAATATTCAGGAGGAAGAAATCTAAGAATTCTAATTTGAAGCCAGCAATGGCTTAAAAATTGCCATGAAACTCTATAACTCCAAGTAAGCCCTCAAAAATGTTAGTGGAATGTCAAGAGTTTGACTTTGTGGTTGAGTGCTTGCCTAGCATGCATGAAGACCTATGCATGTAAGTGGAGCTGGGACTCAAACTGGTATTTTTCTAGCCTTGAGCAAGACAGCTAAGTTTATGCCATACAAAATGAGTCCAGAGCTGGGGAAAAGTCAACCATGGAGCCAATGAGAAATGAGAAAAAAATTTAATAGATAACTTGTGAGTAGGATGTCTGCGAACTTAAAGCAATGATGACACAGCATAAGCAATAATTCTCTACTGTTTCTAATTTACAGGGCCCTGTGTTCCAAAACCTGCATTAATTGACAAGCTAGAGCACTGTGCAGAACTCTGGATAGGAAATTCCTCTGACAAGAATATCACAGGTGAGTGAATGCATCTTCATATTGATGTTGGAGCCTGAGCCCCATTGGTAAGTTCATGTTGTGATGTACTGAGCAATAATATTCTTAGTGACCCTAAATCCTGTGTGGAACCTATGGAATTCTTTGTGAATGAATCAAGAATCATTTACTTTTTCCCAATTCTATGCTTGGTCTCAGGGCCTGAGCATGGTCCTTGGGTTTTCTCAAGGCTAGCTCTCTACTTCTTGAGTCATAGCACCACTTCTTGCTTTTTCTTTGTATGTGTTACCAAGGAACTGAACCAGGTCTTTGTGCATGCTAGCCCAAACCCCTGGCACCAAGAATCATAGGGTGATATAATGAATTCTATGTGGCAGTAGAGTTAAAGTTAGATTTCTCTGTAGAAATCACTGTGAAAAAAAATAAAATGAGAAAGCCATGAGCCCGTGGCTCATTCCTGTAATCCTAGCTACTTAGGAGGCTGAGATCTGAGGATCAAGGTTCAAAGACTGACCTATCACAAAAACACCTTAGACTATTCTCTCCAATGAACCAATACAAAATGAGAAGTGGGGTTGAGGCTAAAGACATAGGGCAGTAGCCTTGAGCTGAAGAGCTCAGGAAGAACAGCCAGGTCTAGAATTCAAGTCCCATGACTGCAAAACAAGAAAGAAAGAAAGAAAGAAAGAAAGAAAGAAAGAAAGAAAGAAAGAAAGATATTTCATTTCTTTAAAACTAAGACTATAAATGATTGAGCAAACAAGGAATAAGTCAGGGCATTATTCTCTGATAAGGATATCTTTTTGCTGGTAGGAAGAGACTGGTATTCAGAACCAGACCTTTCCACCAGAAATTGAGCCTAGTGGTAGAGTGCTTGCCTAGCATGCACAAAGACACAGGTTTGATTCCTTATTACCACATACATAGAAAAAGCTAGAAGTAATGACTTCATTGGTAGGGATCTAGTCTTGAGAAAACCCAAGGACAGTGGTTAGGTCCTAAGTTCAATCCCAGGAATGGAAGGAAAAAAAAAACAACAAAGTTTCAATCAACATAAGAAAATTAACTAGACAATGAGCTGGAGATTTTCTGGTCTTCCATGGTTCTGAGGGACAGGAGTGTTAGAAAAGGAATTTTTATAAGACTTCAAATGGAAAGAAACAAATTTCAAAATTATCACAAATACCTAAATTGAGACTTTAGTGAGAAGTTGTAACTGAAGTGATTTAGGTGTAAGTCCTTACTCTCAAGAATCGTTCTTGCTTGGATCAAAGGCAAACAGACATATAAATCAAACTTGTGGCCGCTGAATCTAGAAAAAATTTGTGTTCCTCACTTAATGGTTAATAAGCAAACAGCATTTAAACTGGGTAAGGTAATCCTATCTGCTACTCAGGACCTGAGACTCTTATCTGTAGTTAACTCTAGAAAACAGGAAGTGGGGCTGTAGCTCAAGGATAGGGGTTATAGTCTTCTGCTGAAGTGTTCAGGGACAGGGCCGAGGCCTATGAACTACAAAAAAAAAAGAAAAGAAAAGAAAAGAAGGTTTTAAAAAGACGCAAAACAGCCCAATATTTAGATTATTTCTCAAAAATAAAAGAAAGGCAGCTATTCCTCAATGTATAAACAAAACAGTATTTGAAAAAAACAGCTGCAGGTATACTATAGGTAGTACTCAGCTTAAAACTGTAGCAATACATAGATGGGTAATTTCAATAAATATTTCCTGTGATATAAAAAGAGAACTAAAACACAGAAAAACATTATTGGTCATTGTAAAATATCATTTTCTTAATATATTATGGAGAAAAGCATATATTTCTCACAAATCAATTTCCACTTTTATATTTTAAAATATCTAACACTTACGATGGGAAAGTAAAGTCATTACCTTTACAGTAAGGAATATTTGTATCTCATGTATGTTTGTGTCTTTTTTTCTATGACTCATTTTAGATGTCCAGGAAATGGAAAATCTGTTCAAGACCTGCCAGGAAAGTCCACATGAATGTCTTTGTGAAGTAGCAGTTGCAAGTAGTATCGAACTGGAGGAAAACGTGAGATTAGCAACAACTTTAAATTTGAGCTCTACACATAATCCAGAAGTGATTAGTAATAACGGTAACAACTGAGGAGTTCATTAAGTGTCAGAACATGCTTCTTTCTCCTAAGCCTGATGAGGTGCATGCTGCATGTAGATCTCGTATGTCTCCTGTTCTTAAAAAATCCATCGGATATTCAGAGCATTTTATTCATGATTGTGACAGTCCAAAAGATCTGCAGTATCATAATTCTGTTCTCCCTACCCAAGAAATTCTTCAGGAAGAGAGGAAAACTGCTAAATGTACTGTGTGATGAAAAATATTGTACTTAACACCGACCATCACTACACATCCGAAAATGTACACAGCAGAGACTCCTCATACATGTAGTGAATGTGAGAAATCTTACAGTAATGAAATACGCCTTACAATACCTCAGAGCAAATATCCTGAGATATGTGATGCGTACATCAAGTGTGAAAATTAATTTCTGAGAAGTCAGACCTGACGCTCCAACCTCGATCTCCAAGAGAAGACAAACCTTATGAATATGAGGAACGTAATAAAATTTCTGCCCAGAATTCAGCTCTCAGCACACATCAGAGATCTCACACAGAAGAGAAATCTTATGAATGGGATAAATGTGGGAAGACTTTTAGACTGAAATCATACCTCACTTTGCACCAGAGAAGACACACAAAAGAGAAACCTTATGAATGTAACAAATGTGAAAAGTCTTTCACCCAGAAGATACACCTTCGAGTTCATCAAATAACACACACAGGAGAGAAATCTTATAAGTGTAATGAATGTGGAAAGTCTTTCCAAGGGAAGGGAATACTTCGTGTTCATCAGAGAATACACGCAGGAGTGAAACCTTATGAATGTAACCAATGTGTAAAGTCTTTCAGACAGAAATCTTCCCTCAAATTGCATCAAAAAACACACACAGGAGAGAAACCTTATGTGTGCACCAAATGTGGAAAGACCTTCAAGTGGAAGTCATATCTTGATGGGCATAATAGATCACACACAGGAGAGAAAACTTATGCATGTAGTGAATGCGGAAAGTCTTTCAAATGGATGGTAAAACTCCATGTTCATCAGAGAATATACTCAGGAGAAACACTTTATGAGTGTAACATATGTGGAAAGTCCTTCACACAGAAGCCAAACCTCAACATGCATAAGACAATTCAAACAGGAGAAAAACCTTATGAATGTAACCGATGTGGAATGTCTTTCAAATGGAAGTCTTCCCTCAAATTGCATCAGAGAACACACACAGGAGAGAAACTGTACGAGTGCATCAAATGTGGTAAGACCTTCAGATGGAAGTCACATTACAGGAGGCATAACAGAATTCACACATATTAGAAACCTTAGGAATATAACCAAAGTTGAAAGTCTTTCGTGCAGTATTCACCCTTCAGGAAGCGTAAGAGAGTTCACACATATGAGAAGCCTTAGCAATGTAATAAATAGGAAAGACTTTTTAGTCTGTGGAAGAAAACTCAGCTTGTGTCACAGAACCAACACAAGATAAAACCCTTAATGAATGTAGCAAATGTTCAGTCTTTTCCCCAGAAGGCACAAGTCAAGATTTATCACTAAACACCCACAGGATACAATCCGATGAATAAAATGAAAGGGAAATTTTTTTGAAGAACTCATAGTTGAGTTTGCATGATACCACATAGACACAAGATAAAAATCGTATGAATATAAGAATATGAAAAATCCATCATGAACGCATGACTAAGTATAAAATGCACATAGGAGAGAAAAACCTTATGAATATTACAAATGTGGAAAGTGTTTGACCTGGAAGGCATACTTCTGTGTTCATCACAAACCTGATTCCCATAGAAGAAAAGAAAACTAATGAATAGAACAAATGTGCAATGACTTTTAATCAGAAGTCAGTCTTCAGTACATTTCAGAACATACACAATAGAGAAATAGAGAAATTCTGAGTAATGAAAAACATTTAGCTATATATAGAATCTCTGTATATGGGAGCATTAGGGTAAGTCTTCTAAACAAAGTCAACCTTCAGCAAGCATTAAGAGCACTCACAGAAGAAATAATAGCATGTAGGAAAACCTTTGTCAGAAACCTCTAAAAGCTGCCTGTGTGGCTTAGTGGTAGAGTGCTAACCTATCAAGGATGAAGGCCTGGGTTAGATTCCTCAATACTACGTGAAAAGAGCAAGCCAGAAGCAGCACTGTGGTTCAAAAGGTAGAGTGCTAACCTTGAGCAAAAGTAGCTCAGGCCCTGAGTTAAAGCCTAAGGATTGGAGAGAGAGAGAGAGAAAGAGAGAGGGAGAGAGAGAGAGAGGGAGAGAGAGAGAGAGAGAGATAGAGAGAGAGAGAGAGAGAGAGAGAGAGAGAGAGAGAAAAGAGAGAGAAAGAGAGAGAAAGAGAGAGAAACAGGAACTTCTACATTTTACAGAGATAGAGAAGGAGAGAGAGGAGACAGAAACTAATTTCTAAACTTTACAGTCTTTCTATTTCCTTACAAATTCGTCTATGTCATTCTTTCTGACAGAAGCACAGAATTCCATTGTGTAAAATACCATATTTTATCTACTAATCAACTGACGGGCATCTGGGTTGGTTCCATACCTTTGCTATAGTAAATAGTGCTGTGATAAATGTTATTGTTCTAGTGAGTTTAGTATGTCCTATCTGGACGATTGGCAAGTAGTGAAATTGCTGGATCACAGGGGAGCTCTATGGTTAGTCTTTTTGGGATACTGCCATAGTGCTTTCCATAGTGGTTGAACGAGTTTGCAATCCCACCAGCAGTGTAGTAGTGATCCCTCCTGGCCACATCCCCTCCAGCATACGTTATTCGATTTCTGGATCTTGGCCATTCTAACTGGAGTGAGGAAGAAAAGGGAAAGAGGAACTGAAAATTTCTCTCCTTACAGATGACATGATTCTGTATTTAAAGAACCCTATAGACTCTACTCCGAAGCTGCTTGAGCTGATATAAAACTTTGGTAAGGTAGCAGGGTATAAAATTAACCCTCAATGTCAACTGCCTTCCTATATGCCAACAAATGAGAGGAATGAGGCAAGAATCAGGATAGCAACTCATTTTGCTATCAAAGACAATAAAATACCTAGGAATTAACTTAGAATGTAAAGCACCTTTTTGATGGAACTATAAACCCTGGAGAAGGAAATTAACGCAGAACTGAGGAAATGCAAAAACCTATGCTCCTGCTTTGGAAGAAGTAATATTGTAAAAATGGCAGTCTTGATAAGGACTATCTACAAATTCAGTGCAATATTCATCAATATCCCAATGTCATTCTTTAAAGAAACAGAAGAGGAAATCCAAAATTTCACTTGGAATAATAAAATACCCCTTATAGTCTGTCTTCTTGCATGATACATAATGTTTAATCTCACCTTCTCCACCAAAATCTCACCTTTCTCATTGAGACATAGGTGGCCCTGTTTACTAGCAGCAAAGGCTCAAACGCGCAGTTTCAGGTGTCACCACTGCCTCTGTTACTGGGTAGATCCAACTCTGTCATCGATTCTGAGGTCTGCTCTGGGAGTCTTGGTCACAAGTTGTTCTGTGGCATCTGCTGCCAGCCTGTGCCTATTTGCTTCCTTTTCCTCCAGCAGCCTACAACAGGGAATGAAGTTCAGGCGCTGATGCTCTCCTTCATATGCAGGCCAGGATGAGCCCAACCCTCCCTCATCTTCCTCTTCCAATTTTTGGGAAAAAATATGCTGGCATAAGTCCTCAGGTGTGGGGCATGGCTGATCCACACTTTTAATCCAGGCTGGTCAGGAGGCTGAGATCTGAGTATGGAAGTTCCAAGTCACCTAGAACAGGAAAGTCTGATAGATTCTTACTACCAAAAATAAAAACAGCTGGGAATGGAGTTTGGGCTCAAGTGGTAAAGGGCTAGTCTTGAGTACAAATGCTTAGTGCCCAGGCCCTGAGTTCAGGCTCCAGCACTGCCAACAACCTCACTTTATTGAGATTTTAGCTTTATCCATGTAGGCACATCTCACTGCAATGTTTGCTGGTAGAGATAGTCTCCATAATTTTGTCTCAAGGTAAAGATCCTTCTGGGGTAGTACACAAAAGGTGTCATGGAGAGAGGAGCCCCACTTGCTCCAGGTTTGAAGATGGCATAGGTCAAGCCAGCATGGAGTTGGCACATCAGTCTTTTTCCTAGCACCACCTACCAGTGAATGTCAAATGACATTGATTGTTGTGGGATTGTGTGATTGAAGTGCCCCATTATGGGCAGTGTTAGCACATCCAAACTTGGATACCAGGAATGCTGAAATCTCAAAGCTAAGATTTCTGTTGGCTACAGAAATGCTGGTGTGTCTGTTATTCACTAAAAGTTCAGGTGCAAAGATTCTGAAGCTTGATGCCATGTGTTTATTCCATTTAGTAAAATTATTTTAATGCACTGTATAAGTTAAAACATTTGATAAGAGTCAGGGGTAGTGAAAACATTGTTCTTGAATTCAGGTGTCTGGCAGGGTAATGGGGGGGGGTGTTGGCAGCTGGGACTATGAAGCTGGAGCTGCTATCAAACCATGGCTCATGTTCGTCTTTGTTTGGGAGAAATGACTCCAAAGATGAAATTTGAATGGTGAGGAAAAGATGATGATGTACTCAGGAAATTTCTCCTAAACAAATGCTCATGTGGAAGTGGGATGGGGGCTGGGCATATCTGAGGCAGAGCTTAATGGGGCTTCTCATGGCGTTGAGAACGTTCCTTGCGACTTCGGGCATGCAGCAGGGTGTTTTAGATGGCCATTGTGAGACGGATGGAATAACACTGGAGACAAGATGAATGCTGGGATCCTGCAATGCTCTTGCATGAGTGGCTGGTGCTCACCTGAAAGAACTAATTATGTCTAAAAAAGAAATCAGGAATTTGTTTTGATTAGATAATACCTGTAATCCGAGGCATATTCAGGATCCTGATCTTAGTATTGTGGTTTAAAATCAACCCAGCAAAGGGAAAAATGCATGAGACTCTTACTCCCTGTTTAGACAAAGAACAAAGATTGAAGTAGACCTGTGGGTCAAGAGTTAGAGTGCTACCTTGAGCAAAGAAAAGCTAAGAAAAAGCTCCAGGTCTTGAGTTCAAGGCCAGGAATGAAAGAAGGAATGTAAAAAAAGGGAAGTATGTGAGGAAGGGAAATATATAAATGAAAGAGAGAAGGAACTGGAAATTTAAAACTAGAGAATATTTAAAAGTCATCAGTCCTTCTAAGAAAAGTGTTGGAGTATGGGTTCTATATGTGGTGAACTGGAAGCCCAGCAGTGACTTGTTAACCAAAGAGTCACCATGATGAGCAAAGGATAGAAATCTGCATGAGCCTCTAAGCGGATGGAGTCACAGAAGAGAACCTCAGCTCCCATCCCATAGATAGAAGTATATAGAGATGGGGAAGTTGGCATCACCTTGATGTCATTGTGTCCATGGAGACTGGAAGCCATGGCTCTGTGAAAGCACAATGTTCTGTTTACTGAGCTGAGAGGCTGAGGAGAACCAAGTCCTGGCCATGAAGAAATCAGGGTGGCAGCGGAGCAACTCTGCTGCAGTGTGTGCCTGCTTGGCTGTTCTTATTCTGTGGTGGATCAGGCCGGAGCAGGTGATAGTAACTGTTTTGTGGTCACAAGCCCTTCACCAAGAGCTTCCTCTGGGATCCTCATAAGCTACAGGGTGGCTGATGGTGGGATGTGTGTGGGGTGGAAGTGACAGAGGGATGGACGCATGGCAAGGTGGGTGAAGAGATGAGAGGAATGATGAGAGCCCAGTTCATTGGTTTCCAAGTTTAATGGGTGGGAGGTAGAGAGGCATGATGGAGGAAAGATGGAGGCAGGGAAAGGTGGTGACAGAGTGAGGCCATCTGTAATGCCAGCCTGGCCATCATCTGAAGCCCATAGGCAGCTTCCTGATCCCTCACTTTGTCCTGCTCCTTGTGGAGGGAATGTCACCTGTACCCAGAGCTAGGGGTGGGACAATGTTAGTAGCACCTGGAGAACCATTGGCCTCTACCTGGGTGAGGGGTGGTTATGGCTCCCATGCTGGGTGGCCTGATAGCTATGGAACAGATCTCTCCTTAGCTACCACAGTCAGTGGCTGCTCTCCATCCTGGGTTAGGGCACCTGTTCAGCCATCAGGACACCCCATGCCAGGACAGAGGCCTACAATTCAGATGGCAGCACACGGGTGAAGATGATCTCACCGTAGCCCTAGTTACATGGCTGATCTTGCATGCAGGAGAGGATGAGCTGGGGGAAGATGTTTTCTGTCTTTTTCCACAGCCTATCCCGGCCTCTTCTTGTGTCTGATTAGACCAAGAGAGTACCAGGTTCCCTCTCATAGTCCTGGTTCTTTTTCTTTTACAGTCATGAGGTTTGAACTCAGGTCCTGGGTACTGTCCCTGAGCTCTTTTGCTCAAGGTTGATGCTATACCATTTGAACCATAGTGCCATTTCCAGCTTTTCCTTTTCATGTGGATCTCTGATATCTCCAGTGCTGTGCCTGCAGGGAGGAACTCACCCCACAGACAGAGCCACCTCTGCCGTGACTGTGACTGCCCACAACCCTCACACACACTCCTTGCACACCCCTCGACTCCAGTTTTAGCTCCTCTTGGACTGGGTGTCCAGCCTACCCCTTCCTACAATCACAAAGGGTCTATAATTGTCTTCCCAGGGTCCTTTCTTCTGCCAGCCAGAGTACAGACTATGCACTTCTTGACGATCACAGAGCTTAAAGCCAAAGGCTGAGATGTAGAAGGGGGTGAGCCAGTAGCAGCACAGGGCCCATGGATCATCCTGTGCATCCCCCAGCCTGTGACTTCCCCCACCCCGTTGACAGGGAAGCTCCATGCCCACATCCTGATCCCTGGTCCCCTCCAATTCCATTCTCCCTTGGATTTTGCAGACTGTCTACCCTCAGGATCTAAAATTCTATTCATCACTTTATGTCCTTATCACTGATTTGCTACTTTGCCAGGATCTCCCCGTGCCTGGAGAGTGGGCATGTCATGTACTCTCTGTGGAGAAGTTGCCCCAGGAGAAGAAATATGCACTTCATGTGAGTGTTGGACAGGGCAGGAGGGCTCCCTAGGATCAGAAGCCACAGGAGGGGTGCAGATGGGGGAATGCTAGGGGCCCCAGGGGACAGTGGGAGTTAGGGCACAGTTGGTTTCTTCTGCAGGGTTGACACCGCTTCACAAACCCAACAGAATGAGGTTCACATGACAGATGTCAGAGTCAGTGCAGATTGCCAATGGGCGCAGGGGTCACTGTCACCCCCAGATGCTGGCTGCATGCTGGGATGCACGCAGAGATGTTTTCAAGATCAGATAATGAGGATGTTGCAGGGTGTAACCATTCTTTTCTGATGGCTCTCTATCTCTCTTGAGCTTCATCTCTATCTTTGGCTTTTTCTTGGCAGTTAACTGGAAATGAGAGTTTCATGGACTTTCCTTTCTGGACTGGCTTCAAACAGAATCTATGCACAGTTTTCAAACCATACCCTACTGAAGAAGGGAAGCTTGATCTGGTGCTTACCTGGGTTGCACTTTGGCTCCGTTTGCTATGCCTCACGGGAGGGGGCTCATCATTTGTAGACTAAGATCTCATGACCTTCAAAGCCAAATGCTACCTGAAAGTTCAGGGTCCCAGCCTATGTGTTGGGCCTGGGTGAATACATTCTCTGTTATGCTGGGTCATCAACCCATGTTTTAAGCTGGAATTAGGCAATGCCACATTTGATAAGAACATCTGCCAGAGATTGTCACCTCATGAAAGCAGATTCTAAATTTGTATTCCACTTCAAGTGGTGGAGAAATCCCCTCCAAGTTAGAGAGGCTCACATCCACCTGCAGGTCACACGCCTAATGCACCCTTGAGTGTCCTCATGGCATTGGGATCTAAGTTTGTAGGGAATGCTGGTTTAGTCCATGAATTAGCTGGACAAGTGATGACAAACGTGTTGTGGATTAATATGAGAACAATTTAAGAAGCCCTGGAGGATCATCAACCTGACCCTCTGTGGTGCTATAAATCTGATAGGATGTTCCAGACTGAGAAACAATCACATGGCTTTGTGTTTGGCATCCAGACAAGTGAGTGCATGTCTTAGCTGTCAGCCAATACAGAGGAGGACATGAATAAGTGGGTGGAAAGCATCTGTCAGACCCCTGTCTGGGGGCAGGTGGAGAGAACATAGGAAGGTAGATACCATGGCTGTGGTGGGGCCAAAAAAGGGTAAAAGAGGCAAAGGAACCAGGTACTGGTAGCTCAAGACTGTCATCCTAGCTACTCAGGAGTTTGAGATCTGAGGATCACAATTCAAAGCCAGCCCAGGACAGAAACTCCATGAGACTCTTATCTGCAATAAACTACTGAATGCAAGAAGCTCAAGCTCAGTGACAGCATCCAGGCCTAGCATTCAAAACCCAGGACAGGCAGAAAAAAGTATCAAAGGACAAGAAGCTGGCCAAAAGTTAGAGGGACTCTATCTTGACCAACAATACAATGGTAAGTTGCACTCAGAAGACTTGCACAAAATCTGGAAATGCCTGAGACCTATCTATGTATGTTTCCTGTTTGTCTAAATACATATGTTTATGCATTTATATATTAGTATAGAGAGATAGATCAATACATATGACTATACATATATACACAGCCAGACACTTATGGGTGGTGGTATACTGTGTGAGAGTTTGTGTTTGTGTTTTGTGGATGGCTATCTCTGTTTAAGAAAGATAGAAAATATGTAAATATCTTTAAAAAAACTTGATAAAATATAGAGAGACATAAGCTCTTGAGGGAATCTGAAATGACAAGATTATTCACAGGCACGTTTATCCTTATGGATTCCTCAGCAAGTTTTAAGTTTTTTCATTATTTTCTTTCTTTTTTTGAACCAGTGCTAAGGATTTCTCTCAGGGACCAGGTGCTGCCAATTACTAATTTTCTCATGGCTGGTACAAGAGGAACTGAGCCACAGTTCCACTTTTGCCTTATTTATTCGTGCTTAACTGAAGATAAAGATTTCTATCAGTGACTTTCTCTCAGGGGCTGGATTCTAACGAGGATCCCCAGATCTCAGCCTTCTCTATAGCTACAATTAACAATATGAGAACCCAGCACTGGGTTCCAATGCACAGGGCAAGAAATTGAGTGAATCTCTCAACTCCAATTAGCTATAATAAGCTAGAAGTGAAAGACCAATACCTTGAGGAAAAGATGCTGAGGGTTATCACACAGGACCTATGAGTAAGCCCTAAACCCTGTACACATGTGTGCATGCACACATTGGCAGATACACACACACATGCACACACACAATATCTCAGGCAATATTGTATTTTGAATTAATATCCAAAGATTAGACAACAGGATAGCAAGTAATAAAATCTGTTTTTCTTGTCTACATTGAGTTAAAGGGATAAATCACAAGATGCAGAAGCGAAGAATTAAGAGACAAATTCTGTGAGCGAATAACTTGTAAAAAGCACACTTCTTTTCTTTTCTTTTCTTTTGTTTTTTCTGCCATTCCTGGGGCTTGAACTCAGGGCCTGAGCACTGCTCTTGGCTTTTCCCAAGTCTAGCCCTCTGCCACTTGAGCCACATTGCCATATGGATTTTTATATCTGTGTGATATTAAGGACTCAAACCTAGATCTTCATGGATGCTAGGCAAGCACTCTACCACTGGGACAAACTCTAAACCCCGATAAAATATTTACAAATAGTCATCATCATATCAAAATATCCTTTCTCCTACAAAGAATGAACACTTATCGATGTCTGTAAGACTTTTTTTATGTCACCAATGCTTCTGTGATTTTCCCACTTGCATTTTTACAGATGACAGCACAGATATTCATCAGGAAGAAAAATAGATTAGGATATAGAAACCTAACAACGTCCTAGTAGATTGAAGTGAAAAATATGTGCAAGATGGCCTGGGTGTTTCATCTATTTGTAGAGTGCTTGGCTACCACACAAAAAGACTCTGGTTTGATTCTTCAGTACCATATACATAGAAAACGCTGGAAGTGGTGCTGTGGCTTGGTGGGACAGCTATAGCCTAAAGAGAGCCTAAGAACAATGGTCAGGCTCTGAGGTCAAGACCCGGGACTAGCAAAATAAAATGTGCAAGAGGCAAAATGCAAGCTGAGAAGGCACTGTGAAGCAAAATGTCTTGTGAAGGGTAAGGGGAATAGTGACAGTTAAGTTTGGATCTTTCCTAAGAAAGGCTCCTTGAGCCTGAGACCAGGCTAGCACTTACGCCTAGTTAGTGACTTGGGATTTGAACAAAAAGGTGTGCTGTTTACTACATCCATATGTGAGGTGGGAAGGGAGATTCAGCCTCCAGTATGTCTTTGGGGAGGTCTTCTGTGAGCAAGGAGCTTTGGTCATTGGGCCTTGAAAGGTGACGCTACCTCCCTCACAATGGAATAGAATATGGAACCCTGGTTACTAAGCCACTGTATGTGACAACCAGCTCAAGCCAGCTCCCTTGGCCTGTGGCTCAGGAACCAGAAAGATGTTGCTGTGCTGTTGCCAAAGGTCAGGAGGCTCGCATCTCAGCCATGAGAGATATGGATGTCTCACTTGAAGAAGTAGATGCTGGATCAGTGCCAAGTCAAAATTCCAGTATATCAGGCATTTCTCTACGAAGAAAGCCAGGAAACTCCAGGGCAACTCAGATGAGGTATATTGAGAGGAAACCTATTTGAACCCATCATCCTGCCCACACACTACAACCTTCTTGTGTGCTTTCAAGTGACTATACTGAGATTAGAGTGTGTCATTTCCAATCTACTCTATTCCAATTCCTCAGTGTGAAGTGTGGTCCCATTCCTACGTTTGAAATATCCACTGTTTCGCCAACATAGTGTGATGGTAAGTCAGCTCAGACTCTAAATGAGCCTTGTAACCTATGGATCCTGGAGGAAGTCCTGTTGGAGATGCTGCTGACAAAGCTGATCCCTGCCTACCAGAAAGGTGATCTCTTTTATGTGGGAAACTTCCTGCACAATTTCAAATAGTGGAGGACAATGTAGTAGTTGCTGGAAATTCTCTTGAAAAAGTGATCACCCCTCCTGGCCAAGTCTTGGAATATTTGGCTCCTCTCTGAGCCTGTTTGGTTCACTGCGGTGTTCACAGGGGAGCTAAGCATGATACAAGTGCACAAAATACTTTATTATGACTGGGACATCATGCCATTTCATTTCCCTCACAAACTACTGGAGTCTCAACAGTGTGCTTACTGAGAAGTTGGATTTCAGGCATGAGTAAGTGGCTCCCAACTGCAGCCCTCACCTAGGTGGCATCCTAGGAAATCCCATTTCCCAGTAAGAAATGAGGTGTCAGTACTAATGGCGGAGGCCTGTGAAATACTGGAGTCAGAGGAAAAGCTGGGGGCTGAATCACTTTTGAGCCATTAGGGAGGGATTGTGATAGCTTTGCCTGTTAGAACCTGAAAGCATTTACATTTTGGTGTGTGGTCCAGTGCTGCCACTTGAACCTGAACCCAGGTCTAAATGCCATCCCTTTGGTGTTCAAAAATTAGCACTGTACCATTTGAGTCCTAGGTCAAGTTTGGCTTTTTGCTGCATAATTGAAGACAAGTGCCTTTAGACTTTTACTGAGTAGACTGGCTTTCCACTGTGATCTTCAGAGCTCAGCCTGCTGGGTGGCTAAGATTAGAGGATTGAGCATTTAGGTCTTTATTTAGAGCATTCACTTATTGATTTATTTAGAGTATTTACTTAGTTAATTTAAGGTGCGTTTACTTTGGACAGATGCATAGAGGCCTCTCTCAGAAGCTTCTGGAAGTGGGCTGTAAAAGTCATCCTGTTCTCGATTTTCTCTTACCCCCCTCCCAGCACATAAGTGCACATCTCTGCAGGACAGCCACAGCATTAGAGTCCTGCAAGAATGGGGCTTTGGTAGAAGGCTCAGGATGGAGAGAGAAGGCTCTCACTTTCCTTGTACCGAATGTGCCCACAGCATCATGTGTTCCATCTATACGATGTGAATGGACTTCTACCCCAGTGATTTCTACGAGTTCAAGAACTGCCACACCCTGACACAACTCAAGCTCTATATGAGGCTCCACATGCCGGCTTTGGACCTACTCTTCTAAACACATACTTTTTGACCAGCTGGAGGAATGTGCGACCAGTAAGACCAAGAAAAATAGAAGTCCTGGTGTGGGTGCCTCAGAGCCTGTGAGTAGGAAGCCCATGTGGTCTAGATATTGGTTGGCCCTTACTTTTACAGAGCTTGGCAAAATGCCCTTTATGGGTGGTGGCAGCCAGGTAATGTCTGTCCTCTGAAAGGACTCTGGAATAAGCACTCATTAGAAAGACCCTACACCTCCTCAGAGTTCAGTCCAAACACCAGTTCTACAGGTTCCTCCATTAGATCCTCATGGATGTTGAGTGACACTTCAACTTGCAGAGTCCACTCTGTCCACTCTGTACCTATTTCCATTCTTAGGTTTGGGTCATCGTGGAAGAGCTTATCCTGAACTCCGGATGAAAAACCCACCAATGGAGCTGGTGAGTGTTGGAGACTGAGAATCATCACTGCACTCCAGAAAGCATGGGCCATCTGTAGAAATTACCAAACATGTTTAGAGTCCTGTGGATATACCTTTTGCTCTGAACCCCATGTGTGACACAGTTGAACCTGCAGATACTATGGAGGAAGAAAAAGAGCAGCCAGATTTCCTTCCGTTTCCTTTCACACTCCACCCAGAGTGAGTCCATCTGAGTCAGAGTAACACTCCACTTATTGTGCAAGCTGAAGGGGCACACGCTGAGCTCATGGAAAATGTCCCCATGGGAAGCAGCAAGTGTACTCTCAATACTGGATTCATTGGAGGAAAATGAATCCATCCTCACAGAATATCCAGACCCATCCATCTCACTAAAAGAGACTCAATCTCCATTGGACAAACCAGAATCCATCCCCTTCTTAACTCAGGAAGGACATTCTGTTTCTCATGAGGAAGGAGACCCTTCTGAGAACTCTGAAGTAGAATTACTCTCTGAAGGCAACTTGGAGGCCAGTCTGGATTTAGAGCTTCCCTGTCCCCTTCCTAAAAAGACATCTCTTTATCTTGCTCTCATGATTCTTGTCAAGTATTCATTGTATTTACTTTGCTAACTATTAAACTGTCATTGTTAATATTATGGTGTGCAGTTCTTCAGTCCTTATTATACTGTGTTTTATTTTCCACTTAGAATGTGAGACCTCAGACACATAGGTCCTGGGTGGGCCAAAAACCAGACAGGTCTGGTCCCATAGAAGACAACCTTACTGGATATACAGGGAACTATGAAATGCATGGAATCACCAGGAATCCAGGCCAGGCCTCCATGGAAAGACAAGTCAGCTACCAAAGCTTAAGGACAGAGCAGATGCCTGGAAATGTGTTTTGTCAATCGGGAGAAGTGCCAGAGTAACTGTAATATTATGGGGGACTCTGTTCTGTGAGTTCAAGTCTGTTTATATATCCATTGTGCTTTGTACAAATATTTAAGAAAATTAAAACTCCACAATAGCATCAAAAATCTACTTTGGCTTTGAATGTGGCCTAGTTGTAGAGTGCTCGCCTAGTATACAAGAAGACCTTGATTCAATTCCTCGGCACTGCATACACAGAAAAAGCAGATGGGGCACTGTGGCTCAGGTGTCAGAGTGCCACCCTTGAACAAATGTGGCCAAGGACAGTTCCTGGTCCCTCGTTCAAGCCCCAGGACTAGCCAAACAAGAAATCATACCATTTTCCACACATTTGGAAATATATCTGTTTTATCTAACCCTACTTCTTTTTTGCCAGTCCAGGGTGTGTGCCACCAAGCCAAACTACTGGCCCCCAACATTACTATTTTGAATCATTTAATTTTTTTACATAATCATATTTCATGCTCTCTGTATTAATACCATAAACAGTATGCTTAGTGTAATAATGTTAAAGGTAAAACATAAGAAATTAATAACTAAAATTCCTTTTTTTTAGTTTTATAGCATTACCACAATTTTATGAGAAAAATAACCTAGAATGTTTATTTTAGAGTTCAAGTAATCCATTTTGATAAATATATCAACCTACATCATTTATTTGAACACATTTTAAACTATTTTTTTCAGGAATGAAAATACATATATATTTGTTGTAAATGAAATTTATGATTTGGGGGGAAGGGAAAGAAAAAAGGGGGGAGGGGGGTAACAGTGTTTACAAGAAATGTACTCATTACATATGTAACAGCAATCTCTTTGTATATCACCTTGACAACAAATTTTTTGAAAAGTACAATAAGTTTTAATGTCTACTTTGGGCAGAATTTTTTTTTTGCCAGTACTGTGCTTAGACTCAGGACCTGAGCACGATCCTTGTTTTTGTTTTTGTTTATTCTTAAGGCGCAAGTTCTATCACATGTGCCACAGCACCACTTTTACCTTTTTTTATCTATGTTGTGCTGAGGAATTGAACTTGGGTCTTCATTCATGCTCGGCAAGAACTCTTCCACTAGGCTTAACTTATGGCCCCAGTGGGAAGGAAGTTTTCCATAAAATATGTAGGAAATATGTCCACTAAGGAAAAGCCATCAAAAATAGAAGAAAAATTATATACTTAGATAACAACATGCCAGTATTATGGCAGATCTCTGTAATTCTAGCTTCAAGAGTGGCCTATTTGGACCGGGAGTTGGCTGGCTGAAGTAAAGTGCTATCCTTGAGCAAGCCCTAGGACAGTGCTCTGGCCATGAGTTGAAGCCATAGGACATGCAAAAAATAATAATTTAATGCCCGTGACTGGTGGCTCACCCTGGTAACCCTAGCTACCCTGGAGGATCGAGGATCAAAGACGGACCAGGCATAAAATTCTGTGAGAATCTTATTTCCAAATAATCCAGAAAATTCAAAATGACAATGTGCCTCAAGTGGTAGAGCTCTTGCCTTGAGCTGAAGAGCTTAAGGTAAACATCCAGGCCCAGAGTTCAAGCCCCATGAGTGAAAAAAAGAAAACGAAAAAGAAAGCCCTTATGTAAGGCTGGAGTGCACACTAGTGGTAGTTTGCTTGCCTAGTATGCACAAAGCCCTGTGTTCAATTACTCTGTACCACTTACACAAAAAAAAAGGTGGAAATGATCTCAGAAGGTTGGATTCTGAGGATCAC
Source organism: Megascapheus bottae (assembly GCF_031878675.1). Classification (NCBI taxonomy): domain Eukaryota; kingdom Metazoa; phylum Chordata; class Mammalia; order Rodentia; family Geomyidae; genus Megascapheus; species Megascapheus bottae. Next base: position 147,849 of record NW_028327641.1, on the reverse strand, counting down.
AGTTCAAAGCCAGGCCAGACACTAAAGTCCATGTAACTGTTACTTCCACTTAAGCACCAGAAAACCAGAAGTGACACTGTGGCTCCAGGTGTTTAAGGTTGTAGCCTTGAGCTGAAGAGCCCAGGGACACTGCCCAGGTGCACAATTAAAGTCTTACAACCAAAAGAGAGAGAGAGAGAGAGAGAGAGAGAGAGAGAGAGAGAGAGAGAGAGAGAGAGAGAAGAGAGAAGAGAGAGAGAGAGACAGAGACAGAGAGAGAGACAGAGAGACAGAGAGAGAGACAGAGAGAGAGACAGACAGACAGGCAGACAGACAGAGACAGACAGAGACAGAGAGACAGAGACAGAGACATCAAACAGTCAGGCACTGGTGGCTGAAGCGTGTAATTCTAGCTACTATGGAGGCTGAGATTGGAGGATCTTGGTTCAAAGCCCAAAGCCAGCCTGGACACATATATTTGTGAGACTTACATCACCAATTAACTACCAGAAACCAAAAATGGAGCTGTAGAGGAAGAGCGCTAGCCTTGAGCTGAAGAGCTCAGGGACAGTGTCCAGGCCCAAAGTCCAAGCACCATGACGAATCAATAATAAAAAAAAGAAGATAGCTAATAGTAATGATGAATAATTTTGGGCTGTGAGTTTGGCCTAGTGGTAGAGTGCTTGCCTAGCATGCACGAAGACCTGGGTTCAGTTCCTCAATACCACATACATAGAAAAATGCTGGAAGTGGTGCTGAGGCTGAAGTGGTAGAGCCGTAGCCTTGAGAAAATATAAGGACAGTGCTCAGTCCCTGAGTTCAAGCCCAGGACTGGCCAAATCAAAAGTAGTAGAGCACTGGCATTGAACTGAAGATCTGAGGAACAGCCCAGGCACAGAGTTAAAGCACCGCAAACAACAACAACAAAATCTATGAAATGGCAGTGGTGGTTTTAAGCTAAGCAAAAATAGAGTAGAAACTGGGAAAAGACATATTTGTGTGTAAGCAAAATAGCCAGACTTATGCATTAGAACAGGATAGCAACTTGAAAAAAATTTTGTTTTCCATCTCACTAGGTCCTGTCTCTTAATTTATTCAAGTAAGTAAAAAGCTGGGTTTTATAATCATTGCTCTGAATATTAGAAAATCATAATATCTCTCATTAACCAACAAAGACCAAGAACTGGGGCTTCGTTCAAATGGCAGAGTATCAGGCAAGAGAAGAAAAAATTGAAGTAAGAACTTGAAGCTCTTGATCCAGAACCCGCATAGTAACAGAGCAGCAGCCTGGTGATGGTACCTCACCCCTATAATCTTAGCTACTCAGGAGGCTAAGATCTGAGAATCAAAGTTTAAAGCCAGCCAAAGTACACAGTTAACTGCCAGAAAAACCAGAAGTGGCACTGTGGCTCACAGATTAAAGCACTAGCCTTGAGCTGAAGAGCTCAGGGACAGTGCCCAGGCCCAGAGTTCAAGCCCCACTATTGACAAAAATCAAACAAGCAAACAAAACTCACAAAGAAGCCTGCAGACCACAGTGGTTCTGCTGAGTCTCTTCTCTGTTGGGATCAGGAAACATTTCACTTTTTCTGTCTCTTCCCGTCTCAACATTCATACTAAAATAAGACTGTGTTGACAGTTTCAATTTATAAAAATGCTTTTCATGAAGCACCCTGAAATATTCATCGCTTATATCTCAATTGAAGATAGTTGATTTGGGGCTGCATTGGTAGAGTGCTAGCCTTGAGCAGAAAAGGTCAGGGATAGAGCTGAAGCACTCAGTTGAAGATCCAGTGCCAACACACAAAAGAAATTATGCACTTTATACATATTTTCCAATTTCTTAATGAATTTTTCAGTCTGTGTAAATATAGGGTACAATCTTAGAGTTGTTTTGATTTGCATTTCTTTTGTGACCAGAGATGTTGAGCATTTCTTCATGTGTCTATAGGCCATTTTTGTTTCTTCTTCAGAGAAGACTCTCTTTAAGTCTTTGGCCATTTTTTAATGGCATGGTTGTTACTTTGGAGGTTAGTTTTGGAGTGATTCAATTTTTTGAGTTGTTGATATATTTTAGATATGAGGCCTTTGTCCGTTGTTTGGTTGGTGAAGATCTTCTCCCACTCTGTAGGCTTCCTGATTAGTTTACTAGCAATGTCCTTTGCCATACAAAAGCTCTGAAGTTTACTGCAGTCCCACTTATCCAGCCTTTCTCTGATTTGTTGTGATTCTTGGTCCTTATTAAGCAAGTTTTGACCTGTGCAAAGGAGGCCTAGTGTATCTCCTATTCCTTCCTGTAAACTTTTCAGTGTGTCAGTTTTACCTCCAGATCTTTGATCCATTTGGAGTTAATTCTAGTGCAAGGTGACAAAGAAGGATCCAACTTTAGTTTTCTGCTGGTGCTTAACCAGTTCTGCCAGCTCAACTTGTTGAAGAGGCTGTCTTTCTTCCATTCTATTTTTTTGGCTCCCTTGTCAAAGATTAGGTGGCCATAGGTTTAATATCTGGGTCCTCAGTCCTATTCATTGGTCTTCAGGCCTGTTCTTGTGCCAGTACCAAGCTGTTTTGAGAATTATAGCTCTGTAATAGAGTCTAAAGTTTGGAATTGAAATTCCTCCATATGAAATTTTGGATTGCCTCAGCTAGAATGGCCAGGATCAGGAAAACGAATGACAACAGATGCTGGAGGGGATTAGGCCAGGAGGGAACACTATTACACTGTTGGTGGGAGTGCAAACTCGTTCAACCACTGTGGAAAGCAGTGTGGCAGTGCCTCAAAAGCTAAACATAGAACTCCCCTATGACCCAGCAATTCCACTACTTGGCATTTACCCAACAACCCAGAAACGAGGACATACTAAACTCACTAGCACATCCATGTTCATTGCAGCTCTATTCACCATAGCAAAGATATGGAACCAACCTATATGTCCCTCAGTTGATGAGTGGATCAACAAGTTGTGATATTTGTACACAATGGAATTCTATGCTGCTGTCAGAAAGAATGGCATCGCCCCATTTGTTAGGAAATGAAAAGACTTAGAAAAAATCATATTAAGTGAAGTAAGCCAGACTCAAAGGAACTTAGGCTCAATGGTTTCCCTCATTCGTCATAATCAGTAGAAACCTTGGGCTCTACTAGCAGAGACTTGCAATAGAGCAAAATCTTGATACATAAGGACATATAATGTGAAACTAATTGAAAGGACCTCCAGGATAGTGAAACAAAAGCCATATAATGAATGATTGTTGTCCTTAATGTACTATGTTGTCTCTCATCTCCTTTGCTGTCCCTTGGTTATCTCATATTGGTATAGTATCTCACTTTGTTATCTGATATATTGAATTTATTTGTATTTGGATATTTGAAATTTGATAGGGAAGGGGGGAAAATCAAGACGGGTGGGGGGTGTGGGGGGGAGGGAAACGGGTACCAAGACCTGTGAAAGGCTATCAATGTATGTGAATTAATGCACCATCTATCTGGCAAATATCATGTAAGCCTTTTGCTAATTACTATAAAAAATGCAAAAAAAAAAGAAAAGCAGAAAATGGTCTGTCACTCTAGTGGTATAGCACAAGCCTTGAGAAAGCCCAAGGACAGTGCTCAGGCTCTGAGTTCAAACCCCAGGACTGGCACACAATAAAAAGGGATGAGTAAATGAAGTAAGTCTAGTGTAAATTTGTTATTTATAATTTTCTCTTAAAATTTCTAAAAGATTTTTATTATTGTCACTGAAAAAGTACCCAGATATTTTGTTTGCCTAGAGCTGTATATATATATGTATATATAATGTACATATATGCATATGTAAATATTCACACACATGTATACCACAATTTTGTCAATGAAAAATGTATGAAAAATAAACTAAAATGAATTTTTGTTTTTAGGTGGAATGATTCATCTCATATAAATACATTTTAGTGTTTAAACAAAATAAATAAATAAATAAATACAGGGTACATTCCTTGTTACTTAAGTAAGATTGCTATTTTTTTTCTTGTTGCCAGTCCTAGGGCTCGGTCTCAGGGCCTAGACATTTTCATTGGACTCGCTTGCCCAAGGTGAGTGCTCTGCCTCTTGAGACACAGCGCCACTTCTAGCTTTTTTCTGAGTATGCGGTACCGGTGAATAGAACCTAGGTCTTCATGCATTCTAGGTGAGCACTCTACCATTAGGCTACATTCCCAGGCAGTGAGATTCCTCTTACAGTCCTTGTATGTTCACAGAGTTTGATCTCACACACTGTAGGGCCCTGGTTGGCTTTGACCTGTGATCCTAAGCCCTGAGCCTCCTAAGTAGCTGAAATTAAGTTGTGAGCCAGCATGATGGCTTCCATTCTTTTTTCTACAAAAATATATGTAGTTATCTAAAATATATCTGTAGCTGAAAAAAATGAATCTCTCCCAAACAAATCTTCAAAGAAACAACCATCCTATTAAAAGGGGGCTAAAGACTTAAAAGAGTATTCTCTGAAGAAAAAATTAAAATGGGCTTTAGACACATGAAGAAATGCTCCATATCTCTAGCAATAAGGGAAATGAAAATCAAAACAACTTTCAGATTCCACCTGACTCCAGTCAGAATGGCCATTATCAAAAAATCTAATAAGAGATACTGGTGGGGAGGTGACCAGGGGGGATCACACCTACACTGTTGGTGTGAGTGTAAACTCGTTCAACCACTAGGGAAAGCAGTGTGGTGGTTCCTCAAAAGACTGAACATAGAGCTCCCCTATGATCCAGCAAATCCACTACTTGGCATCTACCCAATTGTCCAGAAAAAAGGGCATACTAAAGTCACTAGCACAATGATGCTCATTGCAGCACTATTTACCATAGCAAAGATATGAAACCAACCCAGATGCCACTCAGTAGATGACTGAATCAAGAAGATGTGGTACTTATACACAATGGAATGCTATGCTGCCATCAGAAGGAATGACATCGCCCCATTTGTAAGGAAATGGAAAGACTTGGAAAAATTCATATTAAGTGAAGCAAGCCAGACCCAAAGAAACATAAGCTCAATGGTTTCCCTCATTTGTAATAATTAGTTCACATCTAGGACTCTCCTAGCAGAGGATTACAATAACTCAAAAACCTAGGTATATAAGGTCATATAGGATGAGACTAAATGAAAGGATCTCTAGGATATGGGAACAAGAGCTATATCTTGTGTCATCGTTGCTCTTATTCTTGTGTGATTTTTGTCCTTAATCTACTATGTTATTTCTCATCTCTTATTTTGCCCTTTGGTTAATGTCAGATTGTTACTGTATCTGATTTTTTCCCTGGCATATTGTATATATGTTTATTTGTTTATGTCAAATAGGAAAGGTAAGGGGGGAAACAAGATGACTGGGAAGGGGAGGGGAGAGGGAACTGGGGACAAAAACATGTGGAGTGGAATAAATGTGTGAGAAGTATTGCAGTCCACTACCTGTAAATGTAATCGTAACCCCTCTATACATTACCCTGAAAATAAAAAAGAGACTATAAAAATATCTGTAGAAAATGAGGCTGGATGATGGAAACAACCAGATGCCCTACTACAAAAAATGTGATACACACACACACACACACACACACACACACACACACACACACACAATGGAATGATACATAGCCAACCGACAAGATAAAATAATGGCATTCTCGGGGAAGTGGATGAAAAGGAAAAAAACTCATATTAAGTGAAGTAAGCCAAACTGAAAGGAACATAGGCCCAAGAGTCTCCCTCATTTGTCAAATTCAGTAGAAACCTTGGGCTCTGCTACCAGAGATTTACAATAGAACAAAATCTAGAGACATCGTGACAAATAGTATGACACTAAATGTAAGGACCTCCAAGATAAAGAAACAAAACTCATATAATGAGTGATTGTTGTCCTTAATGAACTATGTGATCTCTTATCTCTTTTGCTATCCCTTGGTTATATCATATTGTTACAATATTTCACCTTGTTTTCTGATATATTTCATATGTGCCTAATTGGTTATTTGAAATTGGATAGGGAAGGGGGGAAATGAACATGAGTGGGGGTAGGGGAAGGGAAATGGGGACCATATCATTACATGGGGTATCAAAGTTTGAGAAGTAATGCACCTTCTGTCTGGTGAATATAATGTAACCCTTCTATAAATTACAATAAAAGTAAATACATAAAAAGAAGATCTGCACAGAAAAAATAATAATGGCATTTTTGGGGTAGTGGATGAAATTAGAGTGAATCCTGTTGAGTGAGATAAGTCAAGACCAAGGAACAAAAGGTACATGGTATCCTTAATATATGGATATTAGTTTCAAACAGTAGTAGAGCAATGATTGAATAGTTGATACCCAAAGTTCTGGACATAATTTTGGAGATATAAACATAACTACATAGACATAAAAATCTAGGATAGACTATACACTCTATAGACATGTGTTTTATTATAGATTAATCTGTATCTATGACATACAAAGACTCAGCTTAACTTTTCCTATATTCTAAAATTTATGTGCCAGTGATTGTATAGCGATTCCCTTCTTGAATACTTGTTGGTTAAACATGACATTTGAAATGTGATGTAAAATTCCATGTTTATAAATTTTTTTTAAAAAAGAGGCTAGAGGTAAATACCACTAATGTACTTGCTCTAAGTGGTACAGAAATTTTCTTAATGAATCAAGGAGTTTTATTACATCTTTATGCAATTATTTTAGTTCTGAGTGTTCTACACTCAATGCTACTTCTGGAAAGATGATATAGCTGACTGTGTAGATTGTATGAAGACATACTGGCCTAAACGTAGAATAAAGTAGTGGTAAGTGGCTGTTAGCTGTCCAGATTCTACTGGAATATGTGGAATGAATTTATTAAGCACAATGCAGGCTCTTAGTCAGATCAGGATCAAGATTATGTGGTTCCATGAGATGAATGAGGAAAGATCAGAAAAATCTACTAAGATATCCAGATATACTTTTGAAACTAAGGTATCTGCACTCCTTTTTTTTCTTTCTTGGTGGGGAGCTTGAACTTGGACTTTTGACTTTGGCAAGGTCTCTTAGTTCTTTTTCCTCAAGGCTAATGCTGTACCAGTTTTAGCCACAACTCCACTTAGTTTTTGGGTGGATAAGTGGAGAGAAGAATCTTACAGTTTTTTTTTGTTTTCGTTTTTTTGCTTGCAAAGGCTTTGAATCACCTTTTCCCTGGCCAGTAGAATGACAATTATGACCCTCCAGCGCCTGGCTAGTGATTTTTTGAAAATTGGACTTTATTCCAAATCACGTAACTGGTTCCTAGCAAAGTTTTGAAGCCTGATTAAATGTGACAGATTTTTGTCACTTGGAGACACTCTGTGCTGAACGTTAGAAATCTACAGTTTGTCGAGGAGGCATGCCTGAGGTTTATAGAGGAGGAATTCCAAAAAGCCTGGCAGCGGATAGGAAAAAGAATTCAAGATTATTATAATGTATATGGCCCAGAAAAGACCCCAGTAGAGGCTGCTACTGTATGGAATTTAGTAAGTGAAAACATAGATCCTCTACATGAAAATGCTGAACTTAATCTTGAATTAAGGGAACTTTATGAGTTAAAGGACCCTTCTGAAGAACCTGAGGCTGAGCCATATGCCGCAGCCCAAGAGAGTCTAAGTGAGATCTTGAAAAGGGAACAACAACCAGTAGATATTGAGTATCAGAATTCAGGTTTGAATACCAAGGAGGAAAGTTATGATGAGTCATTGGAGGGCCGGGTGGCTACGATAGAGAAGAAGTTAGAAGAAATGCTACATCTTCTATCGAAAATGGGGACAGAGCAGAGAGCCCCCCCAGAAGTAGGAAAGAAATATGACCCTCAGGCCACTATGGTGACTGATTCTAAACCTTACCCCTCACACCCACCGCCTCCGGCTGCAGCCTTACAGCCTCAATCTCTTTCTCAACCTTTAGGCAAGCCTAAAGGCCCTAGCAACAAGTCCCTTTTAACAGGCACTACAACCAGGCACAGTGCATCACAATTAAACCTGACTCAGGCTGCTATAGAGAGGGAAGGTATTTCAGGGCCTCGATGCTTCCCTAGTTTAGTTGATCATGATGAACAAGTATACCATCAACCTGTTCCTGTTAAACTATTACAGGATTTAAAAAATGCCTGCTCCCAATATGGGCCAACTGCCCCTTTTACTCAAGTAATATTGGAGGCCGCATGTGCTGGTATTGCATGCCCAAATGACTGGAAGCGGCTTGCCAGAGCATGCCTTAGTGCAGGAGAGTACTTATTATGGGAGACAGAGTTCACTGCACAGTGTCGGGCTAAAATTGAAACAAATAGGGCTAAGAACCTGCCTTACACTGTTGATCAGTTGTTAGGAGAGGGAACCTATAAAAACACCGAAGATCAATTGGGTTATGCAAAGGAGGCCTATTTACAAATAAATGCTGCGGCGAGAGAGGCTTGGAAAAAGTTATGCAATTCCAATCGTACAAAAAATCTAGTAGAAGTTAAACAGGGAGCGATTGAACCTTATCTAGAATTTTTGTCTCGATTAATGGAGACTGCAGACTGCCTAGTACAAGATGAGAATGCAAGGAAGAGTATAGTTAGACACATAGCCTATGAAAATGCCAACGCCGCCTGTCAGGCGGCTATCAGACCCCATAGGAATAAGGGAGGAATCACGGACTTTATTTCACTGTGTGCTGATATTGGACCCTCCCATGTACAAGGCCTTACTTTAGCCGCCGCTCCTCAAGGAAAGACTGCTACTGCATTTCTAAAATATAGAGGCCAGCGGCATTCTCAGGATGCTAGACACCCAGGGCGTTGCTTTTCTTGTGGACAAATAGGACATTGGATGAAGCAATGCCCACGCCAGGCCAGGCAAAAGAGAGAAAAATCACCTGGCACATGTCCACGCTGTGGTAAAGGGAAGCACTGGGCTAAAGATTGCAAGTCAGCAACAAATCGCAATGGCCACCCGTATTTGGGAAACTGGAGAAGGGGCCAGCCACTGGCCCCGCAAAACCATGGGGCAGTCCCTCCCTCTTCTCGGCCACAAGTGCATCTTCTAACAACCCCCCAAGATCAGTCTCCGGCCTCCTCCGTGCCACCCCAGGAAGTGCAGGATTGGACCTCTGTTCCTCCACCTGCTCAATATTGACCCTAGAGGTGGGGACACAAGCTCTCCCCACGGGGGTCTTCGGCCCCCTTCCCCCGGGAGTGGCTGGATTGCTGTTAGGGCGAAGTAGCTCAGCCCTTAAAGGGATACAGATTACACCTGGCAAAATTGACCAGGATTTTACTGGAGAAATCAAAGTTATGGCCTCTGCCCCGAAACACGTGGTATCGATCCCAGCCGGTCAAAAATTTGCACAATTAATACTTGTGCCTTTACCTCCCGGGGAGACTGCTAATTCCCCATGTGGACAGAGAGGATTTAGATCTTCTGATATCTATTGGGTACAAAGCATAAAACAAGAGAGGCCTTAGATGACTATATTTATACAAGAAAAGCCCTTTAAAGGAATATTAGACACTGGAGCAGATGTGTCTGTGATATCTAAAAAAACATTGGCCAGCCCAATGGCCCCTGACAACCTCTATAACTTCCCTACAGGGGGTTGGGCAAGCAACTGACCCACAGCAGAGCAGTGCGATCCTTGTTTGGAGAGATGAGGAAGGGCACTCTGGTCATTTTCAGCCATTTGTCTTGGATCATCTGCCAATTAATTTATGGGGTCGTGATATCATGGAAAAAATGGGAGTGTATATGTTTAGTCCTAGTGCTGCGGTCACTAAGCAGTTACTTGATCAAGGCCTCCTCCCCTTTAGGGGACTAGGCCGAGCAGCACAGGGGGAGCTAGAGCCACTCCAACCCCAGTCTCACCCCCCGAAGCAAGGATTAGGGTATCCCTTGACGGGAGCTGTCGTTTGCCCTCCCCCTCATGCTGACCCCATAAATTGGCTCTCTGAACAACCGGTATGGGTTGAACAGTGGCCTCTTTCTCTAGAAAAGATCATTGCAGTTCAGCAGCTGGTACAGGAACAGCTGGACTTGGGACATGTGGCCCCTTCTAACTCTCCATGGAATTCTCCAATTTTTGTTATAAAGAAAAAGTCAGGTAAATGGAGGCTGTTACAGGATTTGAGAAAGGTTAACGCGACAATGGAACTGATGGGGGCCCTACAGCCTGGCTTGCCTTCACCCATGGCAATCCCAAAGGATGCTTATAAGATTATTATAGATTTGAAGGATTGTTTCTATACTATACCCCTGGCGCCTCAAGACTGCAAGTGCTTTGCCTTCAGCGTCCCCTCTGTTAATTTTAAGAACCCATGAAGCGATATCACTGGCTTGTGCTCCGACAGCGCATGGCAAATAGCCCAACTTTATGTCAAAGTTTTGTAGCTAGAGCCATTTCTTCCACTCGTGAAAAATTTTCTTCTGTTTATATTGTTCATTATATGGATGACATCTTGTTGGCTTGTTCTGACCCTATCGTCGTACGACAAGCCTTTGGACAACTAAAGCAAGATCTGAGCCTCTTTGGCCTTATAATAGCAGCTGAAAAGGTTCAGGAACACCCCCCTTTTACATATCTAGGCCATATATTAGGCCCACACTATTTTAAAAGCCAAAAAATACAATTAAAAACTTCACACTTAAGAACTCTTCATGATTTTCAGCAATTCTTAGGAGATATAAATTGGCTTCGGCCTTATCTAAAGCTCTCCACAGGAGAGTTAAAACCCCTTTTTGATCTCTTAAAAGGAGATACCAACCCTACATCCTTGCGTGAATTAAATCCTGACGCCAGGAGGGCCATCCAAATTGTAGAAAAGGCAATTTCCCAGCAACAAGTGACCTATTGTGACTATTCTAAACCATGGGGAGTTTACATTTTAGCTACTTCTCACTCCCCAACTGCTGTATTGTGGCAGGATGGCCCACTTTTATAGCTTTATCTACCATCAACACCCGGCAAAGTGCTGACCCCCTACTACGAATTGGTAGCTAATCTGATACATATGTGCCGAGTGGATTCCCGTAAATATTTAGGTCAGGAACCTCATTTTATCTGTGTCCCATATAATCTACAACAACAAGATTGGCTATTCGCCCATTGCGATTCTTGGGCCATTGCTTGGGCCATTGCTTGGGGAAAATTTTGCATCACTTCCCGTCTAACAAACTTCTCCAATTTGCTGCGTGTCATACGTTTCTATTTCCTTCCATAGTACAGGCCTCGCCTTTATCTTCTGCTGCTTTGGTATTTACAGATGGATCCTCTAATGGAACGGCTGCTTTGACCATTAATGGGAAAACTCAATCTTGGGTTACGGGTTTTTCCTCCGCCCAAGAGGTGGAATTAGAGGCTGTTTTACAAGCACTCGTCCTGTTACAAGACGAGCCCTTTAACTTATACTCAGACAGTCAATACGTAATTCGTGCTCTTCAAGGCATAGAAACTGTTCCCTTTATTGGAACTACTAACTCCAATATTCAGACCCAATTTCGCCAAGTACAAACTTTGCTTTGTTCTCGCAACCACCCCTGCTTTTTTGGCTTTGTTCGAGCTCACACTAATCTTCCTGGCCCTTTAAGTGAGGGCAATGCAGTTACTGACTCCGCCACCAGAGTTTACTTAACTCAGGTTGAACTTGCTAAGGAGTCACATGCCATCCATCATCAAAACAGTCGAGCCTTGCGCCGACAGTTTAAATTATCTAGAGAAGCAGCACGACAAATAGTTAAGACTTGCTCCAACTGTGTCCCTTTTTCACCAGCCCCCCATTTAGGCATAAATCCACGAGGACTGCTTTCTAATCACATTTGGCAGATGGATGTCACACATGTTCCATCATTTGGCCGATTAAAATATGTTCATGTTACTGTAGATACTTATTCTAATTTTATCTTGGCCACCCCCCTTGCTGGGGAAGCCACTAAACACTGTATCTCTCACTGCATTCGATGCTTTGCTGAAATGGGGATTCCCTCGCAAATAAAAACAGATAATGGCCCTGGCTATGCAAGCCGAGCATTTCAATCCTTCTGCCATTCCTATAATATCACTCATATTACAGGCATTCCTTACAATCCTCAAGGTCAAGGCATCGTGGAGAGAGCTAATGGATTATTAAAACATCAAATTGCTAAAATACAGAAAGGAGAGTCATATCCCGCTACCCCTGTGAATATACTTAATCATGCTTTATTTGTTTTAAATTTTTTGAATTTGGATTCAAATAATTTATCTGCTGCTCAGCGATTCTGGGAAAAAAGAGTGCAGCGTCCTTTTGCCTTAGTAAAATGGAAGGATCCCCTAACTGGTGCTTGGCATGGACCCGATCCTGTTCTAACCTGGGGTCGAGGGCATGTATGTGTTTTTTCACAAGGAGAAAATGACGCCCGCTGGCTGCCTGAACGCTGCGTTCGGATCGTGGAGAGTGACAGTGGCCATCCAAGCAGCGACTCACTGGGCCTACACCTCCAACCCTCTAGTGGTGCATCCTGCGACGTGGGAAGGACCTGAGTTATTTGTGCATGTCAATCGGGACTGCTACTGATCCACTTGTTCCACACATTCATATGAGCTGTGTTTCTCCTCCTTTTACTATTATGTAGGGACTTTTTAACATATTTATTGACTCTACACAATTTAATATGTGACATTATTTTGTCTTTACCAGCCCTCTTCTTAATAACCTTTTTTGTAAAAGATGCCCAGGTGAAAAGCAAAGGCCTCCAGAGGTAAGTAGAAGTTGGCCGACCCCCTTGTATGTCTGCGTTTTATTTTATTTTATTTTATTTTATTTTATTTTATTTTTGTTTGTTTGAAAAGGTGCACTGTGGGCCTAAAACAGAGGCCTGGGTGGTCAAGGGACGCCTTGACCCCCCCTCCCCTTCTGAGTTTCTTGTCGATAACAAGGCATACCTGAGAGTCCCACCAGCAAGACATGTCTAAATCTAAAAATAACTGTTTGGTGAAAACATTCATTTGAGCTCATGTTTTTTGTGTTAAGTGTATCTGATTGAGTCCAATTTTCTTGTTATATGTCAATGTCTGATTATTTAAAAGTCTCTGTTTCTCTGTCTTGTTCGTGTTACATATTTTTTCTTGTCCAGTTTTGTCTTTAAAATTGGTACCATTTCTAAGTATGGATCCTTATGATTTTTCTGTGCGTACTCAAGCACACATCCTTGTTATTTATTTGAACATTTCTGGGCCTAGCATGGCCGCTCCCCCATGTCTGCAGTTGTGACAAGCCCTGGAAAAATAAATTCCAGCTAAGTTGCCTTGCAAAAAGTTTTGTTTTGAATCTGGTTCTCACCTGTAAGAGTAAAATTGGCAAAACTCTCTTGACACAAACTTCCAGAAAACGAACGGCCAATATTGATTTTGCGCGCTTTATGATCTTTGAGTATGAATGTGTGTGAATGAGTGAGTGAACATATTCAAGGTTAAATTGTCAGCATGCTGTATAAAACAATGGTTGAGCTCATTTGAAACAAAGGCAATTGGGTAAATCTAAGTCTAAACTTCAAAAAATTATTATGCTTGAATGTTTCCTATGTCTTAAAAGTATTATTGCATTGTTTTAAAGAAAAACTGGTAAAAAGTATTTTTCTAAAGATCCTGAAATCTGCATTTTAAAAAATCTGGTATTGCAATACATACAGCTGTTTACATTGTAAACATTGTATCCTGTTCAGCACAGAGGTGTTAGGGAATTTGGGATTTATTACTTTAAGTTAAAGTTTGGAAACATGTATTAGAGATTTAAATGTAAAATTGTTCATTAACGTCAGAAATTTTGCCTGTCCTTTCTTGCAAACTGACACTACAAATCTGATGGTAAAATGTGGATAATGTGATTAGTATTTTAAAGGAATGTTTAAAGGTTTATCTCCATGCTATTGGGTGTATTTTAAAAAAGGAGAGGAAACTAAGTCCAGACTTAGACTTTTGGTGCACTGATGTCTATAGTTCTTGAATTAGGGAAAAACTGTTATTTGAGTTTAAACTGTTGTTGGAGTTCTAGACAGTAATCTAAACTGCAAAAGAGCCCTTTTTTCTAAAAGGCAAGAGGAGTGCCTTGAGCCTTAGGGGGCCTGAAGGCAGAAGGAGTTCTTTGTGCCCTTAAAGGTTTTTCAATTGCAAATAAAGGCTAAGGTGTTAATTGTTTAAGCCAGTATCAGTAAAAGTTATTAAGAACATTGGAAATGGGTTTCTAAACAATATTTGAAAGTGAAGTTGTCTTAAATGTTTAAAGAAAGAGAAAAAAGGAAAATTAGGACTACCAAAGTAATTGCTTAATTGCTATTTCAGCTTGCTCTTGTAAGTTACCTTATAGCAACTTCCAGCTAGCCCATGGAGAAGGACAGCAATCCTTATTCAGATGTAACTTTGGCTTTTACCAGGTTCTAGGTAAGCTCATGCTTAGAGACTATTTCTGTGTTGACCACCTTATTGCTTTAATTGGGAGTAACATGGCCTTTTGTAGGACTCATTGATCTGAAAGCCACAGCTTTGAGCCTGCCCGGGCAAAGCAAAGTCCCTGTGAGACTATGGTGTCTAATCTGCCAGCAGGATGCTAGGACAGAGTTGTTTTGGAGCTTGAAGTGGCAGAGTGCTATCTCTGAGCTGAAAAGCTGGGGGGAAGCACTCAAGCACCAAGCTCGGGACTCATAGTGGTAGGGTGCTAGCCTTGAGCTGGAGAGCTGAGAGACAGTACCCAGGCCCCGAGTTCAAGTACAGCAACCAACAAAGTGAAATGCCAATGGCATGTTTATCCCTGTGTGGAGAGACACTACTGGGACATGAAAGCCTCTGCTTGGATGGCAGAGATGGTGTCAGATCTTAGTCACTTGTGCTTGGCCAATCAAATTAATCAGAGCTGGGAGGTCATAGAATAGTTTGTAAACATGCCTTACTAATGCCCGTGCCTTTCATAACTGGGCAGGAACTTCTGTGATAGCGGGTAGTTTAAAGTCCTAATTGAGTAAAATTTTTATTTTTTATTTTTGACACCAGCCACAAATTCAGGAAAAGTTTGTGAATCTGAGGCTTGTGTCTCTATTAATCTGTTTAGATCTGACAACTGAAGCATTGTTAAGGTTGTACAAATTTAGTTCCCCAGAAAATCAAGAAAAATCCTTTGCAAATGGGTGCTAGGTAGGCTGCGCTGTTGTGGCCAAGGATGGTTTGTGCAGTTGTTGAATGTCAAGTATGATCTCTAGTTTGGAGTAGATTGTTGTTCCTGGTGTCTAATCCTTGCAACCCCTTGATAAAACAGGCTGGGCTTCTTAAGGTCCCTGGTCAAGCGCGGAGACGGCGCCCCTGAGTCAGCTTGAAGAAGTCACGGAAGTTGAATCTCCACCCATCAAATCCCGGTTGGACCAAGGGACCAAAGTCATTTTTGGAAAATGTGACAGGATAAATTAGGGGTATGGAAAAGAGTAAAAATTGCACTTGTGTTTTTTTAAAAAAAAAAAAAACGGGGGACATGTTGGGAGCCAGAGTGGAATCAAACTGTACCTTGATTTGCATCAGACGATGGCTATATTGTCTTATTGCTTTCTGGCCCTATTCTATGTAAATGACCTGAGAATTACCATATGAATGTAACACCTGGAGGTTCCCTGGGTGAGGAGGAGGGAAGAAGGGGGAGTGGAAAATAAACGCGGCAGTCTCGGCAGTCTTTGCCTGGACTGCGGACATCCCGGACCCAGTGTGTCTGTCTCTCTTCTTTTTCTTCCTAGTCCTTGTCCCCTATTTCAGGAACCCCAATCTGCGAACCCTGGTTTGCTGCCGGTTGGCCCCGGCACCCGTATAGCAAAAACACTTCTTACCAGAAAGAACAGCGCTGGAGGAATTTCAATTCCAAACTTTAGACTCTATTACAGAGCAATAATTCTCAAAACAGCTTGGTACTGGCACAAGAACAGGCCTGAAGTCCAATGGAATAGAACTGCGGACCCAGGTATTAAACCACAGACCTATGGCCACCTAATCTTTGACAAGGGAGCCAAAAAAATAGAATGGAAGAAAGATAGCCTCTTCAACAAGTTGTGCTGGCAGAAATGGTTAAGCACCTACAGAACACTAAAGTTGGATCCTTCTTTGTCACCTTGCACTAGAATTAACTCCAAATGGATCAAAGACCTGGAGGTAAAAGCTGACACACTGAAAAGTTTACAGGAAGGAATAGGAGATACACTAGGCCTCCTTGGCACAGGTCGAAACTTTCTTAATAAGGACCAAGAATCACAACAAATCAGAGAAAGGCTGGATAAGTGGGACTGCAGTAAACTGCAGAGCTTTTATATTGCAATGGATATAGCTAGTAAACTAATCAGGAAGCCTACAGAGTGGGAGAAGATCTTCACCAACCAAACAACGGACAAAGGCCTCATATCTAAAATATATCAACAACTCAAAAAATTGAATCACTCCAAAACTAACCTCCAAAGTAACACCCATCCCATTAAAAAATGGGCCAAAGACTTAAAGAGAGTCTTCTCTAAAGAAGAAACAAAAATGGCCTATAGACACATGAAGAAATGCTCCACATCTCTGGTCATAAAAGAAATGCAAATCAAAAGAACCCTAAGATTCCATGTCACTCCAGTTAGAATGACCAGGATCAGGAAAACGAATGACAACAGATGCTGGAGGGGATGTGGCCAGGAGGGATCACTACTACACTGTTGGTGGGAGTGCAAACTCGTTCAACCACTATGGAAAGCAGTGTGGCAGTGCCTCAAAAGGCTAAACATAAACTCCCCTATGACCCAGCAATTCCACTACTTGGCATTTACCCAACAATCCAGAAACAAGGGCCTACTAAACCCACTAGCACAACAATGTTCATTGCAGCACTATTCACCATAGCAAAGATATGGAACCAACCCTGATGTCCCTCAGTTGATGAGTGGATCAACAAGTTGTGGTATTTGTACACAATGGAATTCTATGCTGCTGTCAGAAATTATGACAGCGCCCCTGGTTAGGAAATGGAAAGACTTAGAACAAATCATATGAAATGAAGTAAGCCAGACTCAAAGGAAGTTAGGCTCAGTGGTTTCCACCATTCGTCATAATCAGTAGAAACCTTGGGATCTACTAGCAGAGATTTGCAATATAGCAAAAGGCCATATATAAGGCCATATAATGTGAAGCTAATTGAAAGGACCTCCAGGTTATTGAAACAAAAACCACATAATGAATGATTGTTGTCCTTAATGTACTATGTTGTCTCTCATCTCCTTTGCTGTCCCTTGGTTATTACATGTTCGTATAGGATCTCACGTTGTTCTCTCACTGTGTTATCTGATATATTGAATTTTTTTTATTTGGATATTTGAAATTTGATAGGGAAGGGGGGAAAACCAAGATGGGTCGGGGGTGTGGGGTTGGAGGGAAATGGGTACCAAGACATGTGAAAGGGTATCAATGTATGTGAATTAATGCACCTTCTATCTGGCAAATATCATGTAACCCTTTTACTAATTACAATAAAAAAAATAAAAAAAAACTTGTAGTGTGTGGGGAGGATGATTGGGTCAAATACATTTCTTCTTAGAAATATACCTCATCTGGTTGCCCAGGATTTTCCTGGCCTTCTTCTTAGAGAAAGGCCTGTTATACTGGATTTGGCAATGATCTAGCATGTACATCTTCGTGTAAGACATCCACAACTTCCATGCCTGAGACTCGAGTTTCCTGACCTTTGGCAACAGCACAGCAACATCTTTCTTCCTCCTGAGCCACAGGCCAAGTGAGCTGGCTTGTGTTGGTTGTTAGTTACAGTGGCTTGGTTACCAGGGTTCCATATTCTGTTCCATTGTGAGGGAGGCAGGGTCACCTTTCAGGACCCAATGACCAAAGATCCTTGCTCACAGAAGACCTCACCAAAGACATACTGGAGGCTGAATCTCTCCTCCAATCTCACAATATACATGTGGATGTAGTAAACAGCACACCTTATTTGTCCAATCCCAATGTCTTCCACTAGGCCCAACTACCCGTCTGGTCTCAGGCTCAAGGAGCCTTTCTTAGGTAAGATCCAAACTTAAGGGTCAATATTGCCCTCATCCTTTGCAAAACATTTGCTTCACAGTGCTTTCTCTGCCTGCATTATGCCCCTTGTCGAATTTTTTTTGTTTTTGCTAGTCTTGGGACTTGACCTCAGAGTGTGAACATTGTTCTTGGGCTTTATTTAGGCTTTAGCTGTCCCACCAAGCCACAGCAACACTTGCGGTGTTTTCTATGTATGTGGTAATGAGGAATAAAACCTGAGTCTTTTTGCGTGGTAGCCAAGGACTCTACCACTAGGTCAAACACACAGGGCATCTTGAACATATTTTTGACTTCAATCTACTAGGATATCATTAGGTTTCTGTATCCTAATCAATTTTTTCCTGATGATTATCTTTGCTGTCATGTGTAAAAAATGCAAGAGGGAAAAACACAGAAGAATTAGTGAAATTAAAAAAAAGCATTACACACATAGATAAGTGTTCATTCTTTGTAGGAGAAAGGATATTTTGATATGATGATGATGACTTTATAATTACTATGTCAGGGTTGAGAGTTTGGCATAGTGGTAGAGTGCTTGCCTAGCATCCATGAAGATCTGGGTTTGATTGCTCAGTATCACATAGATAGAAAATCAAGATGTGGCACTGTGGCTCAAGTGGCAGAGGGCTAGACTTGAGAAAACCCGAGGACAGTGCTCAGGACCTGAATTCATGCGCCAAGCGTGGCAGAAAGATAAAAGAAAATAAAAATGCTTTTTACGAGCTAATTCACTCACAGCATTGGCTTCTGAAATCTTCGCTTCTGCATCTTGTGAAATACCCCTTTCCCTCAACGTAGAAAAGAAAAACAGATCCATCCCATGGTCCACTGTGAGGCCACTGGTTCGGGTAAGAGCTAGTCGTGCAGCAACACATAAGTTTTATTCTAATACTTTCCAAACTTTGTACTCAAATATGCTACCTACTTACCAACTTAGGTCAGTTATCCTTATGCTATACCTTTTCTTCATGACTACAATATTCTTACACTCCTACGTTAATCCTCTTGTACCTCCCCTGACCTCTCTCATTCTTTTTTTCTATCTCTGGATCTCTGCTCGTCTTTCAACTCTTATACTGCACGGATCTACACTTGATGGCTGTTGAGCAATATTGTATATGTAGGTGGTTAATTATTCTCTAGGCGCAGAGGGACTTAAAGACAATAGAGATTGGATTGAGAGGCTTATTGTTTTGGGTATAAATTGCTTATCAGTGGTTGTATTAGACTGGTCTGTAAGTGCACAAAAAGAAAGAGTGATAATACCCATCAAAACTTGTGAACATCTAGTGTCTGCCAGCTACAGAGGTCTAGGTTGGTTATATCTGAAAAACTATAATCATATTTAGTAGTAATCTTGCTCCCATTTTCAAATGGGCAGAACAAGAAACTCAAGAAAAATGTCAAATCAAGAAACAACATCCCCCACTCAATGTAAACAGACAATGGAACAGTCACTGGCAGACCTAGAGGAGAGTCTTCTAAGTGCTACACAAATGCGATTGATAAACATCACTAATGGAAAATATGAAAATATAAAGAAAGAGATAATGGAGGAAGCCATAGCTGAACAAGAGGAAGCATAAACAAGGTGATATGTGAAAAAGAAGAAGCCATAAAGGAGGCCATAATAAAGGTTTTTCAAAGAAAGATGGATGAATTCATAGAATCCACAAGTAAAAACGTGACCAAACTCCAGCAAATGTCCAAAGAAAATAAAGCTAGTGAAATAACCACTCAAAAGGAAATCAAGGAGATAAAGAAATCCTTACACGATCCAAAACAAGAGATGCACGGCATCAAAAGTGTGCAATTAGAAGCAAGGGAGATGAAAAATAAAGTAGATAGCTTTGATAGCAGGTTAGAGAATGCAGAGGAGAGAAATTCCGGGGCTGAAGATGATTTAGCTATTATAGAGAAAGAACAGAAAATGAGTCAATCCATATCTAGGAAATGTGAGAGAGTGCTTCAGGATGTACAAGATACAATTAGAAAGCCTAATTTAAGGCTAGTTGGTATTGAGGAGGGCGTGGAGAAAGAGGTCAATGGTATTGGAAATATACTTCTGGGAATCATCTCAGAGAATTGCCCAAATATCCAGAAGGGCATGCCCATCCAGATATGAGAAGCTTTTAGAACCCCAAACAGACCTGACCAGAAAAGAACATCACACCGCCACATTGTGATCCGAACTGGATCAATAGAAACGAAAGGAAAGATCCTAAAGGCAGCCAGGGAAAAGGGATCAGTAACCTATAAAGGCAAACCAATCAGAATAACCCCAGATTTCTCAGAAGGGATCATGCGAGCACGAAGTGACTGGAAGCATATCTGTCATGCCCTTAAATCAGATAACTACCAACCAAGAATACTGTAGCCAGCTAAGCTCTCATTCATAACTGAGGGAACAATAAAAACATTCCATTCCAGGGAAAAGCTGCAACAATATGTCGAAACAAAACCAACACTACAGAGAATTCTCAAGGATGCTCTGTACATAGAAAACCAAAATAAACGCAACATAGGGAAAGAAATGGCACCTAAACAGCATACCATCTAAGGACCACAATAACTGTCAAGACACAGGCCCTACTAAAAGCTTTTAAAAATGGTAGGAACTAATAAAGATCTCTCAATCGTAACTCTCAATATCAATGGACTCAACTCTCCAATTAAACGGCATAGGCTGTCTAGTTGGATCAAAAAGCAAGAGCCATCGTTCTGCTGTCTTCAAGAGACACATCTTACCTAAAAACAATCATCTTTTGAAAGTGAGAGGTTGGAATAAACTCTATCAAGCTAACTGCCCCCATAAACAGGCTGGAGTTACCATCCTCATATCAGATACAATAGACTTCAAACTAAAATTAGTAAGAAAAGACAAAGAAGGTGACTACATACTACTAACGGGATCTTTCCCCCAGGAAGACATAACGATCCTAAATATTTACACACCCTTTTGAAGATTCTCAAAAGATGGAAGATTCTGCCAGTGTAAGTTAGATTCCGGCATTGATATTAAATAATGCAATGAGTAGGGATTTATATTTGAAATATCACTGTTGACAAAATCTAACACACATTTGCTTAGTATTTGGTTTTGATTTCCCAAGAAGTTCAGTTCAAGCTAACATGTGTGGCATATATCGACTGGGAGAAATGATTCAGAATATGTGACTCATTTGAACAGGAGTCAGTGAAAAGATACAGAAGCAGGATACCCATATTGTGATAATTTGTATCTTTTGCATATTTTGTGTTTGTTATTAATTCCATTTGTAGTGTACATTTCTAGGTAAAAACTTTTCAAATGTTTCCAAACAATTTGTTATTTCAACAGCAAAAGAAGACATTTATATGCCTGATAAAATTCACAGAATCCAAATTTTTCCATATTTTTTTTTGGTGAGTCATAGATCGTGAACTCATCCTCGGCACTATCCCTGAGCTCTTCAGTTCCAGGCTACCACCTTACCCTCGAGCCAAGCCCCACTTCCCATTTTCTAAAGGTAAATTGGAGATAAGAGTCTCACGTCTTTTTGTGCCAGGATGGCTTTAAACCCTGATCCTCTGAACTCAGCCTCCTGCTAGCTAGGCTTATAGAAGTGAGCCACCACCCCATCATGCTCAGCTTTCTGGTTTTTTTTTAAACAAGCCCTTTGGCTGGAACTCGGTCTGAGCACTGTCCTTCACCTTTCCTCAAGACTAGTGATCTTCTCCTTGAGCCACAGCACTACTTCTGGTTTTTTCTGTGTATGTGGTACTGTGGAACTGAACCTTCGTCTTCATACAAGCACTCTACAACTACGCCAAACTCCCAACCCCTCCACATTAGTTTTTATGATAGATCTTTCCATGCATCTAGGATGGCTTGAAATACTTCTTGAGTTTCCCAAGATCAGGGAGTATAGGTGTGTCCCATCCTGTGTGACTACATAACCATTGTTTAGGGTACAGTTCTCTCTTCATTCTACCCATCTAGAGCAATTTTCATCTTCCATGTATAATCATTAAACATTCAGCTCCTGTTCCTCTCCACTCCATTCTCTGGAACCATCGTGCTTTTTGCTCTAAAGGTTTGTTGATCCTTGGAAGCTCTGGAAGGGAAAACATACCCTAGCTCTTCCTTTATGACTGCTGTAATTTTAGTTTACTGTAATCAAGATTCATCTGTAAAATATAGTAAAATGTTCTTCCTTTTAAATGCATTGTTTTGCATATTTCTATCTTTTGATTATTATTAATAGTTGTGAATGGATTCTCCACATATTTGTTCTAGTCTGCTTTCTCTTCCGTTAGGTACAAATCTAGAAATAGAAGTGTTGGACCATATTTCTATGTAATTCTATATTTAGTACTTTTTTAGCACTCTCCACGCAATTTTTGATTGTTTTATATTCCTTGCAGAACTATTCCAAAGTTCTATTTCTTCTCACTACCTTGCCAGTAATAGTTAGACTTTGAAAGTTGTTTTTTTGTATGCGTGTGTGTGTGTGTGTGTGTTTGTGTGTGTGTATGTGGATCTTTTTGTTTAAAACTATATTTATATTAACATATTTAAAGTAATGATTTCATTGTAATTTTAATTTTTCTCATGACTGTTAATATTGAACTTCTTTCTACATTTTGAACTACTATTTCTATATATTCTTTTTAGAAAATCCTCTCCAATCTCCAATTTTTTCCCTTTTTTGTGGGGTAGTGGGGAAAGTCATGGGGCTTGGACCTTGGGCCGTGAGCTCTTTAGTTTAAGGCTATTGTCCTACCCTGAGTATTGCCCCTCAGCTCTTCTGCTCACAGATCCCTACCCCTCTTCCCATTATATACAGAACAAAGGTCATCCTCAGTCCTTTTGAAAAAGTAAAACATACAGTAAATTTGTAGTATAAAACAGCAAGAAATAAATTTCTTGCCAGGTGCAGTGACTTCTACCTGTAATCCTAGCTACTCAGATATCAGGCTGATATCTAAAGATTTGGTTCAAAGCCAGCCTGGGCATTAGAAAGTCTATGAGACTCTCATCTACAGTTAACCACTAGAATGTGGGAAATGGCACTGTGGCTTCATAGGTAGGGTGATAGCCTTGAGTTGAAGAGCTCAGGAACAGTGCCCAGGCCCAGAGTTCAAGCCTTACAAATCCCCCAGCCAAAAAAAAGAAAAAAAGTTTCTTCCCCAAGTGACTATTATGCCAGACATAGAACATTAACATTCTGGGTGTACTTCACAGTATTATTACTTGATACCCTAAGATTTTGCAATATTCTCACAGTACCAGCATATGTCATCATATAATGTAGTTCCTTTTCAATGGAATAATTCCATTTATAAGCTAAATCTACTCCCCCGACTTATTTTTGTCGATACCACAATTGCTCTACCATGATATGCCACAAGCCATTAAACATTTTATGGTGGGTAATTGGAAAGGAGTCTCATGGAATTTTGTGCCAGGCTGGCTTTGAACCATGGTCCTCAGATCTCAGTCTCCTGAGTAGCTAGGATGTCAGGCGTGAGCCACCAACACCTGGCTTGCCTTTTTATTTTTTTGTGGGTCTTGGGACTTGAACTCTGGGCCTAGGCACCATCCCTAAGCTTTTCAGGTCAATATTTCATGTAAGTCTAAACATTTAAGTAAAGGAAAAAAATTCCAACAAAAAAAAAGAATACAATTCCAGACATGGTGTGTTTATAACTCAGTGCTAATTACTTGATGAAAATGTGCCATTCCAGAAGCTGGTGTCATTTGATGATGTAGCTGTGGATTTCAGCTGGGAGGAGTGGCAGCATCTGGACCATGCTCAGAGGACCCTGTACAGAGATGTAATGCTGGAGACCTACAGCAACCTGGTGTCCTTAGGTGAGCAAAAGTCAAATTCACTTGCAAGGCCAAGTGCCTTGTTATTTTGCAGATACGTGAATGTTTATCAAACTTTCAATACTATTTAAATGAAAGATTTCAGGCCGTGAGAAATATCATTACTTTCTAAAGAAAACCTAAGGTAATTTTGTACTCATTCTTCAGGATACCTTCAGCATACTTTGACAACAGTTCTAAATTTATTTCCTCTAATGGAGACGACATTCCAAACTTACACAGTAATTGTAAGTGGATAAACAATCCAGAATAGAATATATATCATTATTGGAAATAGGATCTACAAATCACTAAACAGTGAGTTTATAATGGAAACCTGGCACTAGGTGCAATGTTTCATGCCCATAATCTTAAAATATTCAGGAGGAAGAAATCTAAGAATTCTAATTTGAAGCCAGTAATGGCATAAAAATTGCCATGAAACTCTATAATTCCAAGTAACCCCTCAAAAATGTTAGTGGAGTGTCAAGAGTTTGACTTTGTGGTTGAGTGCTTGCCTAGCATGCATGAAGACCTATGCATGTAAGTGGAGCTGGGACTCAAACTGGTATTTTTCTAGCCTTGAGCAAGACAGCTAATTTTATGCTGTACAAAATGAATCCAGAGCTGGGGAAAAGTCAACCATGCAGCCAATGAGAAATGAGAAAAAAATTTAATAGATAACTTGTGAGTAGGATGTCTGCGAACTTAAAGCAATGATGACACAGCATAAGCAATAATTCTCTACTGTTTCTAATTTACAGGGCCCTGTGTTCCCAAACCTGTAATAATTGACAAGCGAGAGCACTGTGCAGAACTCTGGATAGGAAATTCCTCTGACAAGAATATCACAGGTGAGTGAATGCATCTTCATATTGATGTTGGAGCCTGAGCCCCATTGGTAAGTTCATGTTGTGATGTACTGAGCAATAATATTCTTAGTTACCTAAATCCTGTGTGGAACCTATGGAATTCTTTGTGAATGAATCAAGAATGATTTTCTTTTCCCAATCCTATGCTTGGTCTCAGGGCCTGAGCATGGTCCTTGGGTTTTCTCAAGGCTAGCTCTCTACTTCTTGAGTCATAGCACCAATTCTTGCTTTTTCTTTGTTTGTGTTACCAAGGAACTGAACCAGGTCTTTGTGCATGCTAGCCCAAACCCCCGGCACCAAGAATCATAGGGTGATATAATGAATTCTATGTGGCAGTAGAGTTAAAGTTAGATTTCTCTGTAGAAATCACTGTGAAACAAAATAAAATGAGAAAGCCATGAGCCCGTGGCTCATGCCTGTAATCCTAGCTACTTAGGAGGCTGAGATCTGAGGATCAAGGTTCAAAGACTGACCTATCACAAAAACAGCTTAGACTCTTCTCTCCAATGAACCAATAGAAAATGAGAAGTGGGGTTGAGGCTAAAGACATAGGGCAGTAGCCTTGAGCTGAAGAGCTCAGGAAGAACAGCCAGGTCTAGAATTCAAGTCCCATGACTGCAAAACAAGAAAGAAAGAAAGAAAGAAAGAAAGAAAGAAAGAAAGAAAGAAAGAAAGAAAGAAAGAAAGGAAGAAAGAAAGGAAGAAGAAAGAGGGAAGAAAGAGCGAAGGAAGGAAAGGAAGACAAAAAGAAAGAAAGAAAGAAAGAAAGAAAGAAAGAAAGAAAGAGAGAAAGAATGATATTTCATTTCTTTAAAACTAAGACTATAAATGATTGAGCAAACAAGGAATAAGTCAGGGCATTATTCTCTGATGAGGATATCTTTTTGCTGGTAGGAAGAGACTGGTATTCAGAACCAGACCTTTCCACCAGAAATTGAGCCTAGTGGTAGAGTGCTTGCGTAGCATGCACAAAGACACAGGTTTGATTCCTTATTACCACATACATAGAAAAAGCCAGAAGTAATGACTTCATTGGTAGGGATCTAGTCTTGAGAAAACCCAAGGACAGTGGTTAGGTCCTAAGTTCAAACCCACGAATGGAAGGAAAAAAAACCAACAACAAAGTTTCAATCAACATAAGAAAATTAACTAGACAATGAGCTGGAGATTTTCTGGTCTTCCATGGTTCTGAGGGACAGGAGTGTTAGAAAAGGAATTTTTATAAGACTTCAAATGGAAAGAAACAAATTTCAAAATTCCCACAAATACCTAAATTGAGACTTTAGTAAGAAGTTGTAACTGAAGGGATTTAGGTGTAAGTCCTTACTCTCAAGA
Source organism: Megascapheus bottae (assembly GCF_031878675.1). NCBI lineage: Eukaryota > Metazoa > Chordata > Mammalia > Rodentia > Geomyidae > Megascapheus > Megascapheus bottae. The sequence continues at coordinate 121,733 of NW_028327641.1, read as the reverse complement.
ATCGTTCTTGCTTGGATCAAAGGCAAATAGACATATAAACCAAACTTGTGGCCGCTGAATCTAGAAAAAATTCGTGTTCCTCACTTAATGGTTAATAAGCAAACAGCATTGAAACTGGGTAAGGTAATCCTATCTGCTACTCAGGACCTGAGACTCTTGTCTGTAGTTAACTCTAGAAAACAGGAAGTGGGGCTGTAGCTCAAGGATAGGGGTTATAGTCTTCTGCTGAAGTGTTCAGGGACAGGGCCGATGCCTATGAACTACAAAAAAAAAAGAAAAGAAAAGAAAAGAAGGTTTTAAAAAGACGCAAAACAGCCCAATATTTAGATTATTTCTCAAAAATAAAAGAAAGGTAGCTATTCCTCAATGTATAAACAAAACAGTATTTGAAAAAAACAGCTGCAGGTATACTATAGGTAGTACTCAGCTTAAAACTGTAGCAATACATAGATGGGTAATTTCAATAAATGTTTCCTGTGATATAAAAAGAGAACTAAAACACAGAAAAACATTATTGGTCATTGTAAAATATCATTTTCTTAATATGTTAGGGAGAAAAGCATATATTTCTCACAAATCAATTTCCACTTTTATATTTTAAAATATCTAACACTTACGATGGGAAAGTAAAGTCATTTCCTTTACAGTAAGGAATATTTGTATCTCATGTATGTTTGTGTCTTTTTTTCTATGACTCATTTTAGATGTCCAGGAAATGGAAAATGTGTTCAAGACCTGCCAGGAAAGTCCACATGAATGTCTTTGTGAAGTAGCAGTTGCAAGTAGTATCGAAGTGGAGGAAAACGTGAGATTAGCAACAACTTTAAATTTGAGCTCTACACATAATCCAGAGCTGATTAGTAATAACGGTAACAACTTAGGGGTGAGGACTGAGGAGTTCATTAAGTGTCAGAACATGCTTCTTTCTCCTAAGCCTGATGAGATGCATGCTGCATATAGATCTTGTATGTCTCCTGTTCTTAAAAAATCCATCGGATATTCAGAGCATTTTATTCATGATTGTGACAGTCCAAAAGATCTGCAGTATCATAATTCTGTTCTCCCTACCCAAGAAATTCTTCAGGGAGGGAGGAAAACTGCTAAATGTATTGTGTGATGAAAAATATTGTACTTAACACCGACCATCACTACACATCCGAAAATGTACACAGGAGAGACTCCTCATACATGCAGTGAATGTGAGAAATCTTTCAGTAATGAAATACGCCTTACAATACCTCAGAGCAAATATCCTGAGATATGTGATGTGTACATCAAGTGTGAAAATTAATTTCTGAGAAGTCAGACCTGACGCTCCAACCTCGATCTCCAAGAGAAGACAAACCTTATGAATATGAGGAACGTAATACAATTTCTGCCCAAAATTCAGCTCTCAGCACACATCAGAGATCTCACACAGAAGAGAAATCTTATGAATGGGATAAATGTGGGAAGACTTTTAGAGTGAAATCATACCTCACTTTGCACCAGAGAAGACACACAGAAGAGAAACATTATGAATGTAACAAATGTGAAAAGTCTTTCACCCAGAAGATACACCTTCGAGTTCATCAAATAACACACACAGGAGAGAAATCTTATAAGTGTAATGAATGTGGAAAGTCTTTCCAAGGGAAGGGAAAACTTCGTGTTCATCAGAGAATACACACAGGAGTGAAACCTTATGAAGGTAACCAATGTGTAAAGTCTTTCAGACAGAAATCCTCCCTCAAATTGCATCAAAGAACACACACAGGAGAGAAACCTTATGTGTGCACCAAATGTGGAAAGACCTTCAAGTGGAAGTCATATCTTGATGGCATAATAGATCACACACAGGAGAGAAAACTTATGCATGTAGTGAATGCGGAAAGTCTTTCAAATGGATGGTAAAACTCCATGTTCATCAGAGAATATACTCAGGAGAAACACCTTATGAGTGTAACATATGTGGAAAGTCCTTCACACAGAAGCCAAACCTCAACATGCATAAGACAATTCAAACAGGAGAAAAACCTTATGAATGTAAACGATGTGGAATGTCTTTCAAATGGAAGTCTTCCCTCAAATTGCATCAGAGAACACACACAGGAGAGAAACTGTACGAGTGCATCAAATGTGGTAAGACAACAGAATTCACACATATTAGAAACCTTAGGAATATAACCAAAGTTGAAAGTCTTTCGTGCAGTATTCACCCTTCAGGAAGCGTAAGAGAGTTCACACATATGAGAAGCCTTAGCAATGTAATAAATAGGAAAGACTTTTTAGTCTGTGGAAGAAAACTCAGCTTGTGTCACAGAACCAACACAAGATCAAACCCTTAATGAATGTAGCAAATGTTCAGTCTTTTCCCCAGAAGGCACAAGTCAAGATTTATCACTAAACACACACAGGATAGAATCCGATGAATAAAATGAAAGGGAAATTTTTTTGAAGACCTCATAGTTGAGTTTCCATGATACCACACAGTCACAGGATAAAAATCGTATGAATATAAGAATATGAACAATCCATCATGAACGCATGACTAAGTATAAAATGCACATAGGAGAGAAAAACCTTATGAATATTACAAATGTGGAAAGTGTTTGACCTGGAAGGCATACTTCTGTGTTCATCACAAACCTGATTCCCATAGAAGAAAGAAAACTAATGAATAGAACAAATGTGCAATGACTTTTAATCAGAAGTCAGTCTTCAGTACATTTCAGAACATACACAATAGAGAAATAGAGAAATTCTGAGTAATGAAAAACATTTAGCTATATATAGAATCTCTGTATATGGGAGCATTAGGGTAAGTCTTCTAAACAAAGTCAACCTTCAGCAAGCATTAAGAGCACTCACAGAAGTAATAATAGCATGTAGGAAAACCTTTGTCAGAAACCTCTAAAAGCTGACTCTGTGGCTTAGTGGTAGAGTGCTAACTTATGAAGGATGAAGGCCTGGGTTAGATTCCTCAAAACTACGTTAAAAGAGCAAGCCAGAAGCAGCACTGTGGTTCAAACGGTAGAGTGCTAACCTTGAGTAAAAGTAGCTCAGGCCCTGAGTTCAAGCCAAAGGATTTGAGAGAGAGGGAGAGAGAGAGAGAGAGAGAGAGAGAGAGAGAGAGAGAGAGAGAGAGAGAGAGAGAGAGAGAGAGAGAGAGAGGAGAGAGAGAGAGAGAGAGAGAGGGGGAGAGGGAGAGAAAAGAGAGAGAAAGAGAGAGAAACAGGAACTTCTAAATTTTACAGAGATAGAGAAGGAGAGAGAGAAGGAGACAGAAACTAATTTCTAAACTTTACAGTCTTTCTATTTCCTTACAAATTCGTCTATGTCATTCTTTCTGACAGAAGCACAGAATTCCATTGTGTAAAAATACCATATTTGATCTACTCATCAACTGACGGGCATCTGGGTTGGTTCCATACCTTTGCTATAGTAAATAGTGCTGTGATAAATGTTATTGTTCTAGTGAATTTAGTATGTCCTATCTGGACGATTGGAAAGTAGTGAAATTGCTGGATCACAGGAGAGCTCTATGTTTAGTCTTTTTGGGATACTGCCATAGTGCTTTCCATAGTGGTTGAACGAGTTTGCAATCCCACCAGCAGTGTGGTAGTGATCCCTCCTGGCCACATCCCCTCCAGCATACGTTATTAGATTTCTGGATCTTGGCCATTCTAACTGGAGTGAGGAGGAAAAGGGAAAGAGGAGCTGAAACTTTCTCTCCTTACAGATGACATGATTCTGTATTTAAAGAACCCTGTAGACTCTACTCCGAAGCTGCTTCAGCTGATATAAAACTTTGGTAAGGTAGCAGGGTATAAAATTAACCCTCAATGTCAACTGCCTTCCTATATGCCAACAAATGAGAGGAATGAGGCAAGAATCAGGATAGCAACTCATTTTGCTATCAAAGAAAATAAAATACCTAGGAATTAACTTAGAATGTAAAGCACGTTTTTGATGAACCTATAAACCCTGGAGAAGGAAATTAATACAGAACTGAGGAAATGCAAAAACCTATGCTCCTGCTTTGGAAGAAGTAATATTGTAAAAATGGCAATCTTGATAAGGACTATCTACAAATTCAGTGCAATATTCATCAATATCCCAATGTCATTCTTTAAAGAAACAGAACAGGAAATCCAAAATTTCACTTGGAATAATAAAAGACCCCTTATAGTCCAATTTCTTGCATGATACATAATGTGTAATCTCACCTTCTCCACCAAAATCTCACCTTTCTCATTGAGACATAGGTGGCCCTGTTTTCTAGTAGCAAAGGCTCAAACGCACAGTTTCAGGTGTCACTAATGCCTCTGTTACTGGGTAGATCCAACTCTGTCATCGATTCTGAGGTCTGCTCTGGGAGTCTTGGTCACAAGTTGTTCTGTGGCATCTGCTGCCAGCCTGTGCCTATTTGCTTCCTTTTCTCCAGCAGTCTACAACAGGGAATGAAGTTCAGGACCTGATCCTCTCCTTCATATGCTGAGAAGGATGAGCCCAACCCTCCCTCATCTTCCTCTTCCAATTTTTGGGAAAAAAATGTGCTGGCAGAAGTCCTCAGGTGTGGGGAATGGCTGATCCACACTTTTAATCCAGGCTGGTCAGGAGGCTGAGATCTGAGTATGGAAGTTCCAAGTCACCTAGAACAGGAAAGTCTGATAGATTCTTACTACCAAAAATAAAAAACAGCTGGGAATGGAGTTTGGGCTGAAGTGGTAAAGGGCTAGTCTTGAGTACAAATGCTTAGTGCCCAGGCCCTGAGTTCAGGCTCCAGCACTGCTAACAACCTCACTTTAGTGAGATTTTAGCTTTATCCATGTAGGCACATCTCACTGGAATCTTTGCTGGTAGAGATAGTCTTCATAATTTTGTCTCAAGGTAAAGGTCCTCCTGGGGTAGTACACAAAAGGTGTCATGGAGAGAGGAGCCCCACTTGTTCCTGATTTGAAGATGGCATAGGTCAAGCCAGCATGGAGTTGGCACATCAGTCTTTTTCCTAGCACCACCTACAAGTGAATGTCAAATGACATTGATTGTTGTGGGATTGTGTGATTGAAGTGCCCCATTAAGGGCAGTGTTAGCACATCCAAACTTGGATACCAGGAATGCTGAAATCTCAAAGCTAAGATTTCTGTTGGCTACAGAAATGCTGGTGTGTCTGTTATTCACTAAAAGTTCAGGTGCAAAGATTCTGAAGCTTGATGCCATGTGTTTATTCCATTTAGTAAAATTATTTTAATGCACTGTATAAGTTAAAATATTTGATAAGAGTCAGGGGTAGTGAAAACGTTGTTCTTGAATTCAGGTGTCTGGCAGGGTAATGGGGGGGGTGTTGGTGGCTGGGACTATGAAGCTGGAGCTGCTATCAAACCATGGATCATGTTCCTCTTTGTCTGGGAGAAATGACTCCAAAGATGAAATTTGAATGGTGAGGAAAAGATGATGATGTCCTCAGGAAATTTCTCCTAAACAAATGCTCATGTGGAAGTGGGATGGGGGCTGGGCATATCTGAGGCAGAGCTTAAGGGGGCTTCTCATGGCGTTCATAACGTTCCTTGAGACTTCGGGCATGCAGCAGGGTGTTTTAGATGGCCATTGTGAGATGGATGGAATAAGACTGGAGACAAGATATATGCTGGGATCCTGCAATGCTCTTGCATGAGTGGCTGGTGGCTCACCTGAAAGAACTAATTATGTCTAAAAAAGAAATCAGGAATTTGTTTTGATTAGATAATACCTGTAATCCGAGGCGTATTCAGGATCCTGATCTTAGTATTGTGGTTTAAAACCAACCCAGCAAAGGGAAAAATGCATGAGACTCTTACTCCCAGTTTAGAGCAAGAACAAAGATTGAAGTAGAGCTGTGGCTCAAGAGCTAGAATGCTACCTTGATCAAAGAAAAGCTAAGAAAAAGCTCCAGGTCTTGAGTTCAAGGCCAGGAATGAAAGAAGGAAGGTAAAAAAGGGAAGTATGTGAGGAAGGGAAATATATAAATGAAAGAGAGAAGGAACTAGAAATTTAGAACTAGAGATAATTTAAAAGTCATCAGTCCTTCTAAGAAAAGTGTTGGAGTATGGGTTCTATATGTGGTGAACTGGAAGCCCAGCAGTGACTTGTTAACCAAAGAGTCACCATGATGAGCAAAGGATAGAAATCTGCATGAGCCTCTTAGCGGATGGAGTCACAGAAGAGAACCTCAGCTCCCATCCCATAGTTAGAAGTATATAGAGATGGGGAAGTTGGCATCACCTTGATGTCATTGTGTCCATGGAGACTGGAAGCCATGGCTCTGTGAAAGCACAATGTTCTGGTTACTGAGCTGAGAGGCTGAGGAGAGCCAAGTCCTGGCCATGAAGAAATCAGGGTGGCAGCAGAGCAACTCTGCTGCAGTGTGTGCCTGCTTGTCTGTTCTTATTCTGTGGTGGATCAGGCCGGAGCAGGTGATAGTAACTGTTTTGTGGTCACAAGACCTTCACCAAGAGCTTCCTCTGGGATCCTCATAAGCTACAGGGTGGCTGGTGGTGGGATGTGTGTGGGGTGGACGTGACAGAGGGATGGACGCATGGCAAGGTGGGTGAAGAGATGAGAGGAATGATGAGAGCCCAGTTCATTGGTTTCCAAGGTTAATGGGTGGGAGGTAGAGAGGCATGATGGAGGAAAGATGGAGGCAGGGAAGGTGGTGACAGAGTGAGGCCATCTGTAGTGCCAGCCTGGCCATCATCTGAAGCCCATAGGCAGCTTCCTGATCCCTCACTTTGTCCTGCTCCTTGTGGAGGGAATGTCACGTGTACCCAGAGCTAGGGGTGGGGCAATGTTAGTAGCACCTGGAGAACCATTGGCCTCTACCTGGGTGAGGGGTGGTTCTGGCTCCCATGCTGGGTGGCCTGATAGCTATGGAACAGATCTCTCCTTAGCTACCACAGTCAGTGGCTGCTCTCCATCTAGGGTTAGGGCACCTGGGAAGATGTTCTCTGTGTTTTTCCACAGCCTATCCCGGCCTCTTCTTGTGTCTGATTAAACCAAGAGAGTACCAGGTTCCCTCTCATAGTCCTGGTTCTTTTTCTTTTACAGTCATGAGGCTTGAACTCAGGTCCTGGGTACTGTCCCTGAGCTCTTTTGCTCAAGGTTGATGCTCTACCATTTGAACCATAGTGCCATTTCCAGGTTTTAGTTTTCATGTGGATCTCTGATATCTCCAGTGCTGTGCCTGCAGGGAGACACTCACCCCACAGACAGAGCCACCTCTGCCGTGACTGTGACTGCCCACAACCCTCACACACACTCCTTGCACACCCCTCGACTCCAGTTTTAGCTCCTCTTGGACTGGGTGTCCAGCCTACCCCTTCCTACACTCACAAAGGGTCTACAGTTGTCTTCCCAGGGTCCTTTCTTCTGCCAGCCAGAGTACAGACTGTGCACATCTTGACGATCACAGAGCTCAAAGCCAAAGGCTGAGATGCAGAAGGGGGTGACCCAGTAGCTGCACAGGGCCCATGAATCATCCTGTGCATCCCCCAGCCTGTGACTTACCCCACCCTGTTGGCAGGGAAGCTCCATGCCCACATCCTGATCCCTGGTCCCCTCCAATTCCATTCTCCCTTGGATTTTGCAGACTGTCTACCCTCAGGATCTAAAATTTTATTCATCACTTTATGTCCTAATCACTGATTCGCTACTTTGGCAGGATCTCCCCGTGCCTGGAGAGTGGGCATGTCATGTACTCTCTTTGGAGAAGTTGCCACAGGAGAAGAAATATGCACTTCATGTGAGTGTTGGACATGGCAGGAGGGCTCCCTAGGATCAGAAGCCACAGGAGGGGTGCAGATGGGGAAATGCTAGGGGCCCCAGGGGACAGTGGGACTTAGGGCACAGTTGGTTCCTTCTGCAGGGTTGACACCGCTTCACAAACCCAACAGAATGAGGTTCACATTACAGATGTCAGAGACAGTGCAGATTGCCAATGGGCGCAGGGGTCACTGTCACCCCCAGATGCTGGCTGCATGCTGGGATGCACGCAGAGATGGTTTCAAGATCAGATAATGAGGATGTTGCAGGGTGTAACCATTCTTTTCTGATGGCTCTCTACCTCTCTTGAGCTTCATCTCTATCTTTGGCTTTTTCTTGGCAGTTAACTGGACATGAGAGTTTCATGGACTTTCCTTTCTGGACTGGCTTCAAACAGAAGCTATGCACAGTTTTCAAACCATACCCTACTGAAGAAGGGAAGCTTGATCTGGTGCTTAACTGGGTTGCACTTTGGCTCCGTTTGCTATGCCTCACGGGAGGGGGCTCATCATTTGTAGACTCAGATCTCATGACCTTCAAAGCCAAATGCTACCTGAAAGTTCAGGGTCCCAGCCTATGTGTTGGGCCTGGGTGAATACATTCTCTGTTATGCTGGATCATCAACCCATGTTTTAAGCTGGAAGTAGGCAGTGCCACATTTGATAAGAACATCTGCCAGAGATTGTCACCTCATGAAAGCAGATTCTAAATTTGTATTCCATTTCCTGTGGTGGAGAAATCCCCTCCAAGTTAGACAGGCTCACATCCACCTGCAGGTCACACTCCTAATGCACCCTTGAGTGTCCTCATGGTATTGGGATCTAAGTGTGTAGGGAATGCTGGTTTAGTCCATGAATTTGCTGGCCAAGTGTTGACAAACGTGTTGTGGATTAATATGGGTACAATTTAAGAAGCCCTGGAGGAGCATCAACCTGACCCTCTGTGTTGCTATGAATCTGATAGGATGTTCCAGACTGAGAAATAATCACATGGCTTTGTGTTTGGCATCCAGACAAGTGAGTGCATGTCTTAGCTGTCAGCCAATACAGAGGAGGACATGAATAATAGGTGGAAATCATCTGTCAGACCCCTGTCTGAGGGCAGGTGGAGAGAACATAGGAAGGTAGATACCATGGCTGTGGTGGGGCCAAAAAAAGAGTAAAAGAGGCAAAGGAACCAGGTACTGGTAGCTCAAGACTGTCATCCTAGCTACTCAGGAGTTTGAGATCTGAGGATCACAATTCAAAGCCAGCCCAGGACAGAAACTCCATGAGACTCTTATCTGCAATAAACTACTGAATGCAAGAAACTCAAGCTCTGTGACAGCATCCAGGCCTACCGTTCAAAACCCAGGACCGGCAGAAAAAAGTATCAAAGGACAAGAAGCTGGCCAAATGTTAGAGGGACTCTATCTTGACAAACAATACAATGGTAAGTTGCACTCAGAAGACTTGCACAAAATCTGGAAATGCCTGAGACCTATCTATGTATGTTTCCTGTTTGTCTAAATACATATGTTTATGCATTTATATATTAGTATAGAGAGACAGATCAATACATATGACTATACATATATACATAGCCAGACACTTATGGGTGGTGGTATACTGTGTGAGAGTTTGTGTTTGTGTTTTGTGGATGGCTATCTCTGTTTAAGAAAGATAGAAAATATGTAAATGTCTCTAAAAAACTTGATAAAATATAGAGACACATAAGCTCTTGAGGGAATCTGAAATGACAAGATTATTCACAGGCACGTTTATCCTTATGGATTCCTCAGCAAGTTTTAATGTTTTTCATTATTTTCTTTCTTTTTTTGAACCAATGCTAAGGATTTCTCTCAGGGACCAGGTGCTGCCAATTACTAATTTTCTCATGGCTGATACAAGAGGAACTGAGCCACAGTTCAACTTTTGCCTTATTTATTCGTGCTTAACTGAAGATAAAGATTTCTATCAGTGACTTTTTTTCAGGGGCTGGATTCTAACGAGAATCCCCAGACCTCAGCCTTCTCTATAGCTACAATTAACAATATGAGAAACCAGCACTGGGTTCCAATGCACAGGGCAAGAAATTGAGTGAATCTCTCAACTCCAATTAGGTATAATAAGCTAGAAGTGAAAGACCAATACCTTTGAAGAAAAGATGCTGAGGGTTATCACACAGGCCCTATGAGTAAGCCCTAAACCCTGTACACATGTGTGCATGCACACATTGGCAGATACACACACACATGCACACACACAATATCTCAGGCAATATTGTATTTTGAATTAATATCCAAAGATTGGACAAGAGGATAGCAAGTAATAAAATCTGTTTTTCTTGTCTACATTGAGGGAAAGGGATAAGTCACAAGATGCAGAAGCGAAGAATTCAGAGGCAAATGCTGTGAGTGAATAACTTGTAAAAAGCACATTTCTTTTCTTTTCTTTTCTTTTCTTTGCCATTCCTGGGGCTTGAACTCAGGGCCTGAGCACTGCTCTTGGCTTTTCCCAAGTCTAGCCCTCTGCCACTTGAGCCACATTGCCCTATGGATTTTTATATCTCTGTGATATTAAGGACGCAAACCTAGATCTTCATGGATGCTAGGCAAGCACTCTATCACTGGGCCAAACTCTAAACCCCGATAAAGTATTTATAAATAGTCATCATCATCATATCAAAATATCCTTTCTCCTACAAAGAATGAACACTTATCTATGTCTGTAAGACTTTTTTTTTATGTCACCAATGCTTCTGTGATTTTCCCACTTGCATTTTTACAGATGACAGCACAGATATTCATCAGGAAGAAAAATAGATTAGGATACAGAAACCTAACAACGTCCTAGTAGATTGAAGTGAAAAATATGTGCAAGATGGCCTGGGTGTTTCATCTATTTGTAGAGTGCTTGGCTACCACACAAAAAGATTCCGGTTTGATTCTGCAGTACCATATACATAGAAAACGCTGGAAGTGGTGCTGTGGCTTGGTGGGACAGCTATAGCCTAAAGAAAGCCTAAGAACAATGGTCAGGCTCTGAGGTCAAGACCCGGGACTAGCAAAATAAAATGTGCAAGAGGCAAAATGCAAGCTGAGAAGGCATTGTGAAGCAAAATGTCTTGTGAAGGGTAAGGGGAATAGTGACAGTTAAGCTTGGATTTTACCTAAGAAAGGCTCCTTGAGCCTGAGACCAGGCTAGCACTTACGCATAGTTAATGACTTGGGATTTGAACAAAAAGGTGTGCTGTTTACTACATCCATATGTGAGGTGGGAAGGGAGATTCAGCCTCCAGTATGTCTTTGGGGAGGTCTTCTGTGAGCAAGGAGCTTTGGTCACTGGGCTTTAAAAGGTGACCCTACCTCCCTCACAATGGAACAGAATATGGAAGCCTGGTAACCAAGCCACTGTATGTGACAACCATCTCAAGCCAGCTCCCTTGGCCTGTGGCTCAGGAACCAGAAAGATGTTGCTGTGCTGTTGCCAAAGGTCAGGAGGCTCGCATCTCAGGCATGAGAGATATGGATGTCTCACTTGAAGAAGTAGATGCTGGATCAGTGCCAAGCCAAAATTCCAGTATATCAGGCATTTCTCTAGGAAGAAAGCCAGGAAACTCCAGGGCAACTCAGATGAGGTATATTGAGAGGAAACCTATTTGAACCCATAATCCTGCCCACACACTACAACCTTCTTGTGTGCTTTCAAGTGACTATACTGAGATTAGAATGTGTCATTTCCAATCTACTCTATTCAATTCCTCAGTGTGAAGTGTGGTCCCATTCCTACGTTTGAAATATCCACTGTTTTGCCAACATAGTGTGATGGTAAGTCAGCTCAGACTCTGAATGAGCCTTGTAACCCATGGATCCTGGAGGAAGGCCTGTTGGAGATGCTGCTGACAAAGCTGATCCCTGCCTACCAGAAAGGTGATCTCTTTTATGTGGGAAACTTCCTGCACAATTTCAAATAGTGGAGGACAATGTAGTAGTTGCTGGAAATTCTCTTGAAAAAGTGAGTGTTCCCCCTCCAAACCCAGGTTTGCTCACCCCTCCTGGCCAAGTCTTGGAATACTTGGCTCCACTCTGAGCCTGTTTGGTTCACTGGGGTGTTCACAGGGGAGCTATGCCTGATACAAGTGCACAAACTACTTTATTATGACTGGGACACCATGCCATTTCATTTCCCTCACAAGCTACTAGAGTCTCAACAGTGTGCTTACTGAGAAGTTGGATTTCAGGCATGAGTAAGTGGCTCTCAACTGCAGCCCTCACCTAGGTGACATCCTAGGAAATTCCATTTCACAGTAAGAAATGAGGTGTCAGTACTAATGGCAGAGGCCTGTGAAATACTGGAGTCAGAGGAAAAGCTGGGGGCTGAATCAATTTTGAGCCATCAGGGAGGGATTGTGATAGCTTTGCCTGTTAGAACCTGAAAGCATTTACATTTTGGTGTATGGTCCAGTGCTGCCACTTGAACCTGAACCCAGGTCTAAATGCCATCCCTTTGGTGTTCAAAAATTAGCACTGTACCATTTGAGTCATAGGTCAAGTTCTGGCTTTTTGCTGCCTAATTGAAGACAAGTGCCTTTAGAATTTTACTAACTAGACTGGCTTTCCACTGTGATCCTCAGAGCTCAGCCTGCTGGGTGGCTAAGATTAGAGGAATGAGCATTTAGTTCTTTATTTAGAGCATTCACTTATTGATTTATTTAGAGCATTTACTTAGTCAGTTTAAGGTGAGTTTACTTTGGACAGATGCATAGAGGCCTCTCTCAGAAGCTTCTGGAAGTGGGGTGTAAAAGTCATCCTGTTCTCGAGTGTCTCTTACCCCCCTCCCAGCACATAAGTGCACATCTCTGCAGGACAGCCACAGCATTAGAGTCCTGCAAGAAAGGGGCTTTGGTAGAAGGCTCAGGATGGAGAGAGAAGGCTCTCACTTTTCTTGTACCGAATGTGCCCACAGCATCATGTGTTCCATCTATACGATATGAATGGACTTCTACCCCAGTGATTTCTATGAGTTCAAGAACTGCCACACCCTGACACAACTCAAGCTCTATATGAGGCTCCACATGCCGGCTTTGGACCTGCTCTTCTAGACACATATTTTTTGACCAGCTGGAGGAATGTGCGACCAGTAAGACCAAGAAAAAGTAGAAGTCCTGGTGTGGGTGCCTCAGAGCCTGTGAGTAGGAAGCCCATGTGGTCTAGATATTGGTTGGCCCTTGCTTCTACAGAGCTTGGCAAAATGCCTTTTATGGGTGGTGTCAGCCAGGTAATGTCTGTCCTCTGAAAGGACTCGGGAATAAGCACTCATTAGAAAGACCCTACACCTCCTCAGTGTTCAGTCCAAACTCCAGTTCTACAGGTTCCTCCATTAGATCCTCATGGAAGTTGAGTGACACTTCAACTTGCAGAGTCCACTCTGTCCACTCTGTACCTATTTCCATTCTTAGGTTTGGGTCATCGTGGAAGAGCTTATCCTGAACTCCGGATGAAAAACCCACCAATGGAGCTGGTGACTGATGGACACAGAGTATCATCACTGCACTCCAGAAAGCATGGGCCTTCTGTAGAAATTACCAAACAGGTTTAGAGTCCTGTGGATATACCTTTTGCTCTGAACCCCATGTGTGACACAGTTGAACCTGCAGATACTATGGAGGAAGAAAAAGAGCAGCCAGATTTCCTTCCGTTTCCTTTCACACTCCATCCAGAGTCAGTCCATCTGAGTCAGAGTAACACTCCACTTATTGTGCAAGCTGAAGGGGCACACGCTGGGCTCATGGAAAATGCCCCATGGGAAGCAGCAAGTGTACTCTCAATACTGGATTCATTGGAGGAAAATGAATCCATCCTCACAGAATATCCAGACCCATCCATCTCACTAAAAGAGACTCAATCTCCATTCGACAAACCAGAATCCATCCCCCTCTCAACTCAGGAAGGACATTCTGTTTCTCATGAGGAAGGAGACCCTTCTGAGGACTCTGAAGTAGAATTACTGTCTGAAGGCAACTTGGAGGCCAGTCTGGATTTAGAGCTTCCCTGTCCCCTTCCTAAAAAGACATCTCTTTATCTTGCTCTCATGATTCTTGTCAAGTATTCATTGTATTTACTTTGCTAACTATTAAACTCTCATTGTTACTATTATGGTGTGCAGTTCTTCAGTCCTTATTATACTGTGTTTTATTTTCCACTTAGAATGTGAGACCTCAGACACATAGGTCCTGGGTGGCCAAAAACCAGACAGGTCTGGTCCCATAGAAGACAACCTTACTGGATATACAGGGAACTATGAAATGCATGGAATCACCAGGAATCCAGGCCAGGCCTCCATGGAAAGACAAGTCAGCTACCAAAGCTTAAGGACAGAGCAGATGCCTGGAAATGTGTTTTGTCAATCGGGAGAAGTGCCAGAGTAACTGTAATATTATGGGGGACTCTGTTCTGTGAGTTCAAGTCTGTTTATATATAAATTGTGCTTTGTATAAATATTTAAGAAAATTAACACTCCACAATAGCATCAAAAATCTACTTTGGCTTTGAATGTGGCCTAGTTGTAGAGTGCTCGCCTAGTATACAAGAAGACCTTGATTCAATTCCTCGGCACTGCATACACAGAAAAAGCAGATGGGGCACTGTGGCTCAGGTGTCAGAGTGCCACCCTTGAACAAATGTGGCCAAGGACAGTTCCTGTTCTCTCAGTTCAAGCCCCAGGACTAGCCAAACAAGAAATCATACCATTTTCCACACATTTGGAAATAAATCTGTTTTATCTAACCCTACTTCTTTTTTGCCAGTCCAGGGTGTGTGCCACCAAGCCAAACTACTGGCCCCCAACCTTACTATTTTGAATCATTTAATTTTTTTACATAATCGTATTTCATGCTGTCTGTATTAATACCATAAACAGTATGCTTAGTGTAATAATGGTAAAGGTAAAACATAAGAAATTAATAACTAAAATTCCTTTTTTATTAGTTTTATAGCATTACTACAATTTCAGGAGAAAAATTACCTAGAATGTTTATTTTAGAGTTCAAGTAATCCATTTTGATAAATATATCAACCTACATCATTTATTTGAACACATTTTAAACTATTTTTTCAGGAATGAAAATACATATATATTTGTTGTAAATGAAATTTATGACTTGGGAGGAAGGGAAAGAGAACAGGGGGAAGGGGGTAACAGTGTTTACAAGAAATGTACTCATTACATATGTAACAGCTATCTCTTTGTATATCACCTTGACAACAAATTTTTTGAAAAGTACAATAAGTTTAAATGTCTACTTTGGGCAGAATTTTTTTTTTGCCAGTACTGTGCTTAGACTCACGACCTGAGAACGATCCTTGTTTTTGTTTTTGTTTATTCTTAAGGCACAAGTTCTATCACATGTGCCACAGAACCACTTTTACCTTTTTTTATCTATGTTGTGCTGAGGAATTGAACTTGGGTCTTCATTCATGCTCGGCAAGAACTCTTCCACTAGGCTTAACTTATGGCCCCAGTGGGAAGGAAGTTTTCCATAAAATATGTAGGAAATATGTCCACTAAGGAAAAGCCATCAAAAATAGAAGAAAAATTATATACTTAGATAACAACATGCCAGTATTATGGCAGATCTCTGTAATTCTAGCTTCAAGAGTGGCCTATTTGGACCGGGAGTTGGCTGGCTGAAGTAAAGTGCTATCCTTGAGCAAGCCCTAGGACAGTGCTCTGGCCATGAGTTGAAGCCATAGGACATGCAAAAAATAATAATTTAATGCCCGTGACTGGTGGCTCACCCTGGTAACCCTAGCTACACTGGAGGATCGAGGTTCAAAGACGGACCAGGCATAAAAATCTGTGAGAATCTTATTTCCAGATAATCCAGAAAATTCAAAATGACAATGTGCCTCAAGTGGTAGAGCTCTTGCTTTGAGCTGAAGAGCTTAAGGTAAACATCCAGACCCAGAGTTCAAGCCCCATGAGTGAAAAAAAGAAAAAGAAAAAGAAAGCCCTTATCTAAGGCTGGAGTGCACACTAGTGGTAGTTTGCTTGCCTAGTATGCACAAAGCCCTGTGTTCAATTACTCTGTGCCACTTACACCAAAAAAAAAAGCTGGAAATGATCTCAGAAGGTTGGGTTCTGAGGATCACAGTTCAAAGCCAGGCCAGACACTAAAGTCCATGAAACTGTTACATCCACTTAAGCACCAGAAAACCAGAAGTGACACTGTGGCTCAAGGTGTTTAAGGTTGTAGCCTTGAGCTGAAGAGCCCAGGGACACTGCCCAGGTGCACAATTAAAGTCTTACAACCAAAAGAGAGAGAGAGAGAGAGGGAGAGAGAGAGAGAGAGAGAGAGAGAGAGAGAGAGAGAGAGAGAGAGAGAGAGAGAGACAGAGACAGAGACAGAGACAGAGACAGAGACAGAGACAGAGACAGAGAGACAGAGAGAGAGACAAAGAGAGAGAGAGACAGAGACAGAGACAGACAGAGAGACAGGCAGACAGACAGAGACAGACAGAGACAGAGACAGAGACATCAAACAGTCAGGCACTGCTGGCTGAAGCGTGTAATTCTAGCTATTATGGAGGCTGAGATTGGAGGATCTTGGTTCAAAACCCAAAGCCAGCCTTGACACATATGTTTGTGAGACTTACATCACCAATTAACTACCAGAAACCGAAAATGGAGCTGTAGAGGAAGAGCACTAGCCTTGAGCTGAAGAGCTCAGGGACAGTGTCCAGGCCCAAAGTCCAAGCACCATGACGAATCAATAATAAAATAAGAAGATAGCTAATAGTAATGATGAATAATTTTGGGCTGGGAGTTTGGCCTAGTGGTAGAGTGCTTGCCTAGCATGCACGAAGACCTGGGTTCAATTCCTCAATACCACATACATAGAAAAATGCTGGAAGTGGTGCTGAGGCTGAAGTGGTAGAGCCCTAGCCTTGAGAAAATATAAGGACAGTGCTCAGTCCCTGAGTTCAAGCCCAGGACTGGCCAAATCAAAAGTAGTAGAGCACTGGCATTGAACTGAAGATCTGAGGAACAGCCCAGGCACAGAGTTCAAGCACCGCAAACAACAACAAAATCTATGAAATGGCAGTGGTGGTTTTAAGCTAAGCAAAAATAGAGTAGAAACTGGTAAAATACATATTTGTGTGTAAGCAAAATAGCCAGACTTATGCATTAGAACAGGATAGCAACTTGAAAAAAAAATTGTGTTTTCCATCTCACTAGGTCCTGTCTCTTAATTTATTCAAGTAAGTAAAATGCTGGGTTTTATAATCATTGCTCTGAATATTAGAAAATCATAATATCTCTCATTAACCAACAAAGACCAGGAACTGGGGCTTCGTTCAAATGGCAGAGTATCAGGCAAGAGAAGAAAAAATTGAAGTAAGAACTTGAAGTTCTTGATCCAGAACCTGCATAGTAACAGAGCAGCAGCCTGGTGATGGTACCTCACACCTATAATCTTAGCTACTCAGGAGGCTAAGATCTGAGAATCAAAGTTTAAAGCTAGCCAAAGTACCCAGTTAACTGCCAGAAAAACCAGAAGTGGCACTGTGGCTCACAGATTAAAGCACTAGCCTTGAGCTGAAGAGCTCAGGGACAGTGCCCAGGCCCAGAGTTCAAGCCCCACAATTGACAAAAAACAAACAAGCAAACAAAACTCACAAAGAAGCCTGCAGACCACAGTGGTTCTGCTGAGTCTCTTCTGTATGGGGATCAGGAAACATTTCACTTTTTCTGTCTCTTCCCATCTCAACATTCATACTAAAATAAGAGTGTTGAAAGTTTCAATTTATAAAAATGTTTTTCATGAAGCACCCTGAAATATTCATCGCTTATATCTCAATTGAAGATAGTTGATTTGGGGCTGCATTGATAGAGTGCTAGCCTTGAGCAGAAAAAGTCAGGGATAGAGCTGAAGCACTCAGTTGAAGACCCAGTGCCAACACACAAAAGAAATTATGCACTTTATACATATTTTCTAATTTCTTAATGAATTTTTCAGTCTCCATAAATATAGGGTACAATCTTAGAGTTGTTTTGATTTGCATTTCTTTTATGACCAGATGTTGAGCATTTCTTCATGTGTCTATAGGCTATTTTTGTTTCTTCTTCAGAGAAGTCTCTCTTTAAGACTTTGGCCCTTTTTTTAATGGGATGGTTGTTACTTTGGAGGTTAGTTTTGGAGTGATTCAGTTTTTTGAGTTGTTGATATATTTTAGATATGATGCCTTTGTCCGTTGTTTGTTTGGTGAAGATGTTCTCCCACTCTGTAGGCTTCCTGATTATTTTACTAGCTATGTCCTTTGCCATACAAAAGCTCTGCAGTTTACCGCAGTCCCACTTATCCAGCCTTTCTCTGATTTGTTGTGATTCTTGGTCCTTATTAAGAAAGTTTCGACCTCTGCCAAGGAGGCCTAGTGTATCTCCTTTTCCTTCCCGAAAACTTTTCAGTGTGTCAGTTTTACCTCCAGATCTTTGATCCATTTGGAGTTAATTCTAGTGCAAGGTGACAAAGAAGGATCCAACTTTAGTTTTCTGCAGGTGCTTAACCAATTCTGCCAGCACAACTTGTTGAAGAGGCTGTCTTTCTTCCATTCTATTTTTTTGGCTCCCTTGTCAAAGATTAGGTGGCCATAGGTTAAATATCTGGGTCCTCAGTTCTATTCCATTGGACTTCAGGCCTGTTCTTGTGCCAGTACTAAGCTGTTTTGAGAATTATAGCTCTGTAATAGAGTCTAAAGTTTGGAATTGAAATTCCTCCAGCGCTGTTCTTTCTGCTAAGAAGTGTTTTTGCTATACGGAGTCTTTTATTATTCCATATGAAATTTTGGATTGCCTCAGCTAGAATGGCTAGGATCAGGAAAACGAATGACAACAGATGCTGGAGGGGATGTGGCCAGGAGGGATCACTACTACACTGTTGGTGGGAGTGCAAACTCGTACAACCACTGTGGAAAGCAGTGTGGCAGTGCCTCAAAAGGCTAAACATAGAACTCCCCTATGACCCAGCAATTCCACTACTTGGCATTTACCCAACCACCCAGAAAGAAGGACATACTAAACCCACTAGCACACCCATGTTCATTGCAGCACTATTCACCATAGCAAAGATATGGGACCAACCTAGATGTCCCTCAGTTGATGAGTGGATCAATAAGTTGTGGTATTTGTACACAATGGAATTCTATGCTGCTGTCAGAAAGAATGACATCACCCCATTTGTTAGGAAATGGAAAGACTTAGAAAAAATCATATTAAGTGAAGTAAGCCAGACTCAAAGGAACTTAGGCTCAATGGTTTCCCTCATTCGTCATAATCAGTAGAAACCTTGGGCTCTACTAGCAGAGACTTGCAATAGAGCAAAATCTTGATACATAAGGACGTATAATGTGAAACTAATTGAAAGGACCTCCAGGATAGTGAAACAAAAGCCATATAATGAATGATTGTTGTCCTTAATGTACTATGTTGTCTCTCATCTCCTTTGCTGTCCCTTGGTTATCTTATATTGGTATAGTATCTCACTTTGTTATCTGATATATTGAATTTATTTGTATTTGGATATTTGAAATTTGATAGGAGAGGGGGTAAAATCAAGACGGGTGGCGGGTGTAGGGGGTAGGGAAATGGGTACCAAGACATGTGAAAGGCTATCAATGTATGTGAATTAATGCACCTTCTATCTGGCAAATATCATGTAACACTTTTGCTAATTACAATAAAAAATGCAAAAAAAAGAAAAGCAGAAAATGGTTCTGTCACTCTAGTGGTATAGCACAAGCCTTGAGAAAGCCCAAGGACAGTGCTCAGGCTCTGAGTTCAAACCGCAGGACTGGCACACAATAAAAAGGGATGAGTAAATGGAATAAGTCTAGTGTAAATTTGTTACGTATCATTTTCTCTTAAAATTTCTAAAAGATTTTTATTGTTGTCACTGAAAAAGTACCCATATATTTTGATTGCCTAGAACTGTATGTATATATGTATATATAATGTACATATATGCATATGTAAATATTCACACACATGTATACCACAATTTTGTCAATGAAAAATGTATGAACAGTAAACTAAAATGAATTTTTTGTTTTTAGGTGGAATGATTCATCTCATATAAATACATTTTAGTGTTTAAACAAAATAAATAAATAAATATAGGGTACATTCCTTGTTACTTAAGTAAGATTGCTCTTTTTTTTCTTTTTGCCAGTCCTAGGGCTTGGACTCAGGGCCTAGACATTTTCATTGGACTCTCTTGCCCAAGGTGAGTGCTCTGCCTCTTGAGACACAGTGCCACTTCTAGCTTTTTTCTGAGTATGCGGTACCGGTGAATAGAACCTAGGTCTTTATGCATTCTAGGTGAGCACTCTACCATTAGGCTACATTCCCAGGCAGTGAGATTCCTCTTACAGTCATTGTATGTTCACAGAGTTTGATCTCACACACTGTAGGGCCCTGGTTGGCTTTGACCTGTGATCCTAAGCCCTGAGCCTCCTAAGTAGCTGAAATTAAGTTGTGAGCCAGCAAGATGGCTTCCATTCTTTTTTCTACAAAAATATATGTAGTTATCTAAAATATATCTATAGCTGAAAAAAATGAATCTCTCCCAAACAAATCTTCAAAGAAACAACCACCTATTGAAAGGTGGGCTAAAGACTTAAAAGAGTATTCTCTGAAGAAAAAATTAAAATGGGCTTTAGACACATGAAGAAATGCTCCATATCTCTAGCAATAAGGGAAATGAAAATCAAAACAACTTTGAGATTTCACCTGACTCCGGTCAGAATGGCCATTATCAAAAAATCTAATAAGAGATACTGGTGGGGAAGTGACCAGGGGGGATCACACCTACACTGTTGGTGTGAGTGTAAACTCGTTCAACCACTAGGGAAAGCAGTGTGGTGGTTCCTCAAAAGACTGAACATAGAGCTCCCCTATGATCCAGCAAATCCACTACTTGGCATCTACCCAATTGTCCAGAAAAAAGGGCATACTAAAGCCACTAGCACAATGATGCTCATTGCAGCACTATTTACCATAGAAAAGATATGAAACCAACCCAGATGCCACTCAGTAGATGACTGAATCAAGAAGATGTGGTACTTATACCCAGTGGAATGCTATGCTGCCATCAGAAGGAATGACATCGCCCCATTTGTAAGGAAATGGAAAGACTTGGAAAAATTCATATTAAGTGAAGCAAGCCAGACCCAAAGAAACATAAGCTCAATGGTTTCCCTCATTTGTAATAATTAGTTCACATCTAGGACTCTCCTAGCAGAGGATTACAATAACTCAAAAACCTAGGTATATAAGGTCATATAGGATGAGACTAAATGAAAGGATCTCTAGGATATGGGAACAAGAGCTATATCTTGTGTCATCGTTGCTCTTAATCTTGTGTGATTTTTTCTTTAATCTACTATGTTATTTCTCATCTCTTATTTTGCCCTTTGGTTAATGTCAGATTGTTACTGTATCTGATTTTTTCCTTGGCATATTGTATATATGTTTATTTGTTTATGTCAAATAGAAAAGGGAAGGGGGAAACAAGATGATTGGGAAGGGGAGGGGAGAGGGAACTGGGGACAAAAACATGTGGAGTGGAATAAATGTGTGAGAAGTAATGCAGTCCACTACCTGTAAATGTAATCGTAACCCCTCTATACATTACCCTGAAAATAAAAAAGAGACTATAAAAATATCTGTAGAAAATGAGGCTGGATGATGGAAACAACCAGATGCCCTACTACAAAAAATGTGATACACGCGTGCACACACACACACACACACACACACACACACAATGGAATGATACATAGCCAACCGACAAGATAAAATAATGGCATTCTCGGGGAAGTGGATGAAAAGGAAAAAAATCATATTAAGTGAAGTAAGCCAAACTCAAAGGAACATAGGCCCAAGAGTCTCCCTCATTTGTCAAATTCAGTAGAAACCTTGGGCTCTGCTACCAGAGATTTACAATAGAACAAAATCTAGAGACATCGTGACAAATAGTATGACACTACATGTAAGGACCTCCAAGATAAAGAAACGAAACTCATATAATGAGTGATTGTTGTCCTTAATGAACTATGTGATCTCTTATCTCTTTTGCTATCCCTTGGTTATATCATATTGTTACAATATTACACCTTGTTTTCTGATATATTTCATATGTGCCTAATTGGTTATTTGAAATTGAATAGGGAAAGGGGGAAATGAACATGAGTGGGGGTAGGGGAAGGGAAATGGGGATCATATCATTACATGGGGTATCAAAGTTTGAGAAGAAATGCACCTTCTATCTGGTGAATATAATGTAACCCTTCTATAAATTACAATAAAAATAAATACATAAAAAGAAGATCTGCCCAGAAAAAAATAATAATGGCATTTTTGGGGTAGTGGATGAAATTAGAGTGAATCCTGTTGAGTGAGATAAGTCAAGACCAAGGAACAAAAGGTACATGGTATCCTTAATATATGGATATTAGTTTCAAACAGTAGTAGAGCGATGATTGAATAGTTGATACCCAAAGTTCTGGACATAATTTTGGAGATATAAACATAACTACACAGACATAAAAATCTAGGATAGACTATACACTCTATAGACATGTGTTTTATTATAGATTAATCTGTATCTATGACATACAAAGACTCAGCTTAATTTTTACTATATTCTAAAATTTATGTGCCAGTGATTGTATAGCGATTCCCTTCTTGAATACTTGTTGGTTAAACATGACATTTGAAATATGATGTAAAATTCAATGTTAATAAATTTTTTTAAAAAAAGAGGCTAGAGATAAATACCACTAATGTACTTGCTCTAAGTGGTACAGAAATTTTCTTAATGAATCAAGGGCTTTTATTACATCTTTATGCAATTATTTTAGTTCTGAGTGTTCTACACTCAGTGCTATTTCTGGAAAGATGATATAGCTGACTGTGTAGATGGTATGAAGACATACTGGCCTAAACGTAGAATAAAGCATTGGTAAGTGGCTGTTAGCTGTCCAGATTCTACTGGAATATGTGGAATGAATTTATTAAGCACAATGCAGGCTCTTAGTCAGATCAGGATCAAGATTATGTGGTTCCATGAGATGAATGAGGAAAGATCAGAAAAATCTACTAAGATATCCAGATATACTTTTGAAACTAAGGTATCTGGACTCCTTTTTTTTTTCTTTCTTGGTGGGGAGCTTGAACTTTGGACCTGGGCAAGGTCTCTTAGTTCTTTTTCCTCAAGGCTAATGCTGTACCAGTTTTAGCCACAACTCCACTTAATTTTTGTTTGGATAAGTGGCGAGAAGAATCTTACAGTTTTTTTTTGTTTTCGTTTTTTTGCTTGCAAAGGCTTTGAATCACCTTCTCCCTGACTAGTAGAATGACAATTATGACCCTCCAGCGCCTGGCTAGTAATTTTTTGAAAATTGGACTTTCTTCCAAATCACGTAACTGGTTCCTAGCAAAGTTTTGAAGCCTGACTTAAATGTGACAGATTTTTGTCACTTGGAGGCACTCTCTGCTGAACGTTAGAAATCTACCAGCTGAGTCACAGTGGCACTTCCAGTTTTTGTTTATGTGGTGCTGAGGAATGGAATCCAGGGTTTCATACATGCTAGGCAAGCTACATTTTCAGCCCAAGGTTTTATGTTTTGTTTTTTCAGTGTTGTTGCTTCTAAGGTACTGTATGATGTTCTTTCATTTTCTTTGCTTTTTACCTCTTTTCTCCTTTTTCCCTTTAGTGTTATTCTCTGTAGTCACTGTGTTGAATTCAGGTACCCTATGTCTTGTACATAGGTTTATGTAATTTGGGGAATGGAGAGGGTATAATAAAATGGTAAAAAAAAAAGTAAAAAGGGTGAACCAATTGAACAGTGATACTTGGAAGACACTAAACGGAAATGAACTGAACAATCTGGGTGGAGAGGGGGCTGAGGTTAGGAAAACAGAGAAAAATGAGGGAAGGGATTAAAATTTTCTTAAGAAATGTGTTCAGTACTTATGTAACCGTATGCCAACTATATATTGACTTAAAAAAAAATTAACTTAAAAAATAATTTAGCCGTGTATTATGGCTCACACTTGTAAATGTAGCTACTCAAGAGGCTGGGATCCAAGGATAGCAGTTCAAAATCAGCCTGGGCACTGAAGTCCATGTGACTCTTATCTCCAATTAACCACCAGAAACCCAGAAGTGGCCCTATGGCTCAAGGGATAGGGTAGTAGTCTTGAGCTGAAAAGCTCAGTGACAAGACCCAGGTGCAGAATTGCAGTCCCATGACTTGAATGATGAATGATACTAGCCAGGCTCTGTGTGCTCACACTTGGAATCCTATCTACACAGAATCAGGTTTGAATCCAGCCCAAACAAATTGCATGATATTCTGATTTACAGTTCATTACCAAAAATCTGGAAGTGGAGCTGTGGATCAAGGGGTAGAACACTAGCCTGAAGCAAAAAAAAACATTTAAGGACAGTTCCCAGGCCCTGGGTTCAAGTCCCAGGACTTGCATAAAACAAACAAAATGTGACGCTGAGTCCTCCATCATTTGGTGTTATAGTTCAATATTCTTGATATGCGTCTTAGAAATTACGTCCCTAGCAAATACTCTCCCCTGAAATTCTGCTTCATAGCTGATTCATAGAATTTCAGCATCATTACTATCACCTTCCAGTTAGCATAGCAGTCAACTACTGAAAATTTGAAGAAAACTGTTGAGTAATCCTAATAAATCTGTGTATCATCTGCACACACATCAAATCAGCAGCAGCTATGTTCTACTATTATCTAAATGTATTTAATCCCTTCTTGAGGTAATGAGCCTTAAAGAGTAAAACATATGAAATAGTTATGAAACTAACAGTCACCATTCTTCTACCTAATATTCTAATATAAGTTTATAAATGCAAGGGCTATTCTGAAGTGTGCAGAAGATAGCTTCTAATTATAATATTCTCATGAAGTATAGTTTTTAAGAAACATGTTGCTTGCTTTGGGAAAGCAAAGGCAAGGAAAAATGATATAGGTAAGTTCCCTATTTATCAGAAGGAAAATACTATTGGGTTTAGATCAACTTCATTCATTCTGTACTGATGAAACAAATATTTGGAATCCTGAGGCCAATCACTTCATTGTGATGCACAATCAGCCAGCTTAGATCAATCTTCCGAAAAAGGAAAGGAACAAAGGAGAAGCAATCAAGGTTTCCAAAATGAACCAGGTGGTGGTGGCAGCTCACACTTGTAATTCTATCTACTCAAGGCCTGAAATCCAAGGATCTAGATTAAGTCTGTCTGGGATGGAAATATTCCTGTCTGAAACATCATCTCTGTTATCACAGCCCAGCTGATTCACTCTGCCCAACAGGTTCCAAACACCAAAGTCCATCTCCTATCTTAAATACTAGCAAACGTACTCACACATTATTTCCTCTTTAGGAGATAGTTGAAACATGTTCCAGAAACATTTCCCTGGCTTCAGAGTGGAAGTGGAAATATATACTCACTAATAGCCCATCTAGTAAATTACAGTCAATCATCTTTCCTCACATCTTGTTAGTTAAATTGAACAATGAGTGTTTGGATCAGAAGCGATGTGTATGAGCATACAGCTTGTAAAAGCGCTGTAATCCTAGCTACTCAAGATAAGCTGAGACCTGAGGATTCCAGTTCAAAATCAGCCATGCAATAAATTCCATAAGATTTTTACCTCTAATTAACCAGCAAAAAACAGAGCGTTGAATTGTGCTTAAAATGCCACAGGCCTAAGCTTTGCATTAAAGTGCTAAGGGGTAGCATTCAGGATCCCACTCTCTCCACTCCACAGAGACATCAAACAGTCAGGCACTGCTGCTTGAAGCGTGTAATTCTAGCTACTATGGAGGCTGAGATTGGAGGATCTTGGTTCAAAAGCCAAAGCCAGCCTGGACACATATGTTTGTGAGACTTACATCACCAATTAAGTACCAGAAACCAAAAATGGAGCTGTAGAGGAAGAGCGCTAGCCTTGAGCTGAAGAGCTCAGGGACAGTGTCCAGGCCCAAAGTCCAAGCACTATGACGAATCAATAATAAAAAAAGAAGATAGCTAATAGTAATGATGAATAATTTTGGGCTGGGAGTTTGGCCTAGTGGGAGAGTGCTTGCCTAGCATGCACGAAGACCTGGGTTAATTCCTCAATACCACATACATAGAAAAATGCTGGAAGTGGTGCTGAGGCTGAAGTGGTAGAGCCCTAGCCTTGAGAAAATATAAGGACAGTGCTCAGTCCCTGAGTTCAAGCCCAGGACTGGCCAAATCAAAAGTAGTAGAGCACTGGCATTGAACTGAAGATCTGAGGAACAGCCCAGGCACAGAGTTCAAGCACCGCAAACAACAACAACAAAATCTATGAAATGGCAGTGGTGGTTTTAAGCTAAGCAAAAATAGAGTAGAAACTGGTAAAATACATATTTGTGTGTAAGCAAAATAGCCAGACTTATGCATTAGAACAGGATAGCAACTTGAAAAAAAATTTTGTTTTCCATCTCACTATGTCCTGTCTCTTAATTTATTCAAGTAAGTAAAATGCTGGGTTTTATAATCATTGCTCTGAATATTAGAAAATCATAATATCTCTCATTAACCAACAAAGACCAGGAACTGGGGCTTCGTTCAAATGGCAGAGTATCAGGCAAGAGAAGAAAAAATTGAAGTAAGAACTTGAAGGTCTTGATCCAGAACCTGCATAGTAACAGAGCAGCAGCCTTGTGATGGTACCTCACACCTATAATCTTAGCTACTCAGGAGGCTAAGATCTGAGAATCAAAGTTTAAAGCCAGCCAAAGTACCCAGTTAACAGCCAGAAAAACCAGAAGTGGCACTGTGGCTCACAGATTAAAGCACTAGCCTTGAGCTGAAGAGCTCAGGGACAGTGCCCAGGCCCAGAGTTCAAGCCCCACAATTGACAAAATCAAACAAGCAAACAAAACTCACAAAGAAGCCTGCAGACCACAGTGGTTCTGCTGAGTCTCTTCTCTATGGGGATCAGGAAACATTTCACTTTTTCTGTCTCTTCCCATCTCAACATTCATAGTAAAATAAAAGTGTTGAAAGTTTCAATTTATAAAAATGTTTTTCAAGTAGCACCCTGAAATATTCATCGCTTATATCTCAATTGAAGATAGTTGATTTGGGGCTGCATTGGTAGAGTGCTAGCCTTGAGCAGAAAAACTCAGGGATAGAGCTGAAGCACTCAGTTGAAGACCCAGTGCCAACACAAAAAAGAAATTATGCACTTTATACATATTTTCTAATTTCTTAATGAATTTTGCAGTCTGTATAAATATAGGGTACATTCCTTGTTACTTAAGTAAGATTGCTCTTTTTTTTTCTTTTTGCCAGTCCTAGGGCTTGGACTCAGGGCCTAGACATTTTCATTGGACTCGCTTGCCCAAGGTGAGTGCTCTGCCTCTTGAGACACAGCGCCACTTCTAGCTTTTTTCTGAGTATGCGGTACCGGTGAATAGAACCTAGGTCTTCATGCATTCTAGGTGAGCACTCTACCATTAGGCTACATTCCCAGGCAGTGAGATTCCTCTTACAGTCATTGTATGTTCACAGAGTTTGATCTCACACACTGTAGGGCCCTGGTTGGCTTTGACCTGTGATCCTGAGCCCTGAGCCTCCTAAGTAGCTGAAATTAAGTTGTGAGCCAGCATGATGGCTTCCATTCTTTTTTCTACAAAAATATATGTAGTTATCTAAAATATATCTATAGCTGAAAAAAATGAATCTCTCCCAAACAAATCTTCAAAGAAACAACCATCCTATTAAAAGGGAGCTAAAGACTTAATAGAGTATTGTCTGAAGAAAAAATTAAAATGGGCTTTAGACACATGAAGAAATGCTCCATATCTCTAGCAATAAGGGAAATGAAAATCAAAACAACTTTGAGATTCCACCTGACTCCAGTCAGAATGGCCATTATCAAAAAATCTAATAAGAGATACTGGTGGGGAAGTGACCAGGGGGGATCACACCTACACTATTGGTGTGAGTGTAAACTCGTTCAACCACTGGGGAAAGCAGTGTGGTGGTTCCTCAAAAGACTGAACATAGAGCTCCCCTATGATCCAGCAAATCCACTACTTGGCATCTACCCAATTGTCCAGAAAAAAGGGCATACTAAAGCCACTAGCACAATGATGCTCATTGCAGCACTATTTACCATAGCAAAGATATGAAACCAACCCAGATGCCACTCAGTAGATGACTGAATCAAGAAGATGTGGTACTTATACACAAGGCAATGCTATGCTGCCATCAGAAGGAATGACATCGCCCCATTTGTAAGGAAATGGAAAGACTTGGAAAAATTCATATTAAGTGAAGCAAGCCAGACCCAAAGAAACATAAGCTCAATGGTTTCCCTCATTTGTAATAATTAGTTCACATCTAGGACTCTCCTAGCAGAGGATTACAATAACTCAAAAACCTAGGTATATAAGGTCATATAGGATGAGACTAAATGTAAGGATCTCTAGGATATGGAAACAAGAGCTATATCTTGTGTCATCGTTGCTCTTAATCTTGTGTGATTTTTGTCCTTAATGTACTATGTTATTTCTCATCTCTTATTTTGCCCTTTGGTTAATGTCAGATTGTTACTGTATCTGATTTTTCCCTGGCATATTGTATATATTTTTATTTGTTTATGTCAAATAGGAAAGGGAAGGGGGAAACAAGATGATTGGGAAGGGGAGGGGAGAGGGAACTGGGGACAAAAACATGTGGAGTGGAATAAATGTGTGAGAAGTAATGCAGTCCACTACCTGTAAATGTATTCGTAACCCCTCTACACATTACCCTGAAAATAAAAAAGAGACTATAAAAAATATCTGTAGAAAATGAGGCTGGATGATGGAAACAACCAGATGCCCTACTATAAAAAATGTGATACACAGACACACACACACACACACACACACACACACACACACACACAATGGAATGATACATAGCCAACCGACAAGATAAAATAAAGGCATTCTCGGGGAAGTGGATGAAAAGGAAAAAAATCATATTAAGTGAAGTAAGCCAAACTCAAAGGAACATAGGCCCAAGAGTCTCCCTCATTTGTCAAATTCAGTAGAAACCTTGGGCTCTGCTACCAGAGATTTACAATAGAACAAAATCTAGAGACATCATGACAAATAGTATGACACTACATGTAAGGACCTCCAATATAAAGAAACAAAACTCATATAATGAGTGATTGCTGTCCTTAATGAACTATGTGATCTCTTATCTCTTTTGCTATCCCTTGGTTATATCATATTGTTACAACATTTCACCTTGTTTTCTGATATATTTCATATGTGCCTAATTGGTTATTTGAAATTGGATAGGGAAGGTGGGAAATGAACATGAGTGGGGGTAGGGGAAGGGAAATGGGGACCATATCATTACATGGGGTATTAAAGTTCGAGAAGTAATGCACCTTCTATCTGGTGTATATAATGTAACCCTTCTATAAATTACAATAAAAATAAATACATAAAAAGAAGATCTGCACAGAAAAAAATAATAATGGCATTTTTGGGGTAGTGGATGGAATTAGAGTGAATCCAGTTGAGTGAGATAAGTCAAGACCAAGGAACAAAAGGTACATGGTATCCTTAATATATGGATATTAGTTTCAAACAGTAGTAGAGCGATGATTGAATAGTTGATACCCAAAGTTCTGGACATAATTTTGGAGATATAAACATAACTACATAGACATAAAAATCTAGGATAGACTATACACTCTATAGACATGTGTTTTATTATAGATTAATCTGTATCTATGACATACAAAGACTCAGCTTAATTTTTACTATATTCTAAAATTTATGTGCCAGTGATTGTATAGCGATTCCCTTCTTGAATACTTGTTGGTTAAACATGACATTTGAAATATGATGTAAAATTCAATGTTAATAAATTTTTTTAAAAAAAGAGGCTAGAGATAAATACCACTAATGTACTTGCTCTAAGTGGTACAGAAATTTTCTTAATGAATCAAGGAGTTTTATTACATCTTTATGCAATTATTTTAGTTCTGAGTGTTCTACACTCAATGCTACTTCTGGAAAGATGATATAGCTGACTGTGTAGATGGTATGAAGACATACTGGCCTAAACGTAGAATAAAGCATTGGTAAGTGGCTGTTAGCTGTCCAGATTCTACTGGAATATGTGGAATGAATTTATTAAGCACAATGCAGGCTCTTAGTCAGATCAGGATCAAGATTATGTGGTTCCATGAGATGAATGAGGAAAGATCAGAAAAATCTACTAAGATATCCAGATATACTTTTGAAACTAAGGTATCTGGACTCCTTTTTTTTCTTTCTTGGTGGGGAGCTTGAACTTTGGACCTGGGCAAGGTCTCTTAGTTCATTTTCCTGAAGGCTAATGCTGTACCAGTTTTAGCCACAACTCCACTTAGTTTTTGGGTGGATAAGTGGAGAGAAGAATCTTAGTTTTTTTTTTGTTTTCGTTTTTTTGCTTGCAAAGGCTTTGAATCACCTTCTCCCTGGCTAGTAGAATGACAATTATAACCCTCCAGGGCATGGCTACTGATTTTTTGAAAACTGGACTTTCTTCCAAATCACGTAACTGGTTCCTAGCAAAATTTTGAAGCCTGAATTAAATGTGACATATTTTTGTCACTTGTAGACACTGTGTGCTGAACGTTAGAAATCTACCAGCTGAGTCAGAGTGGCTCTTCCAGTTTTGGTTTATGTGGTGCTGAGGAATGGAATCCAGGGTTTCATACATGCTAGGCAAGCTACATTTTCAGCCCAAGGTTTTATGTTTTGTTTTTTCAGTGTTGTTGCTTCTAAGGTACTGTATGATGTTCTTTCATTTTCTTTGCTTTTTACCTCTTTTCTTCTTTTTCCCTTTAGTTTTATTCTCTGTAGTCACTGTGTTGAATTCGGATACCCTGTGTCTTGTACATAGGTTTAGGTGATTTGGGAAAGGGAAAGGGTATAATAAAATGGTAAAAAAAACCAAAGGTAAAAATGTGTACCAATTGAATAGTGATATTTGTAAGACACTAAACGGAAATGAACTGAACAATCTGGGTGGAGAGGGGGCTGAGGGTAGGAAAACAGAGAAAAATGAGGGAGGGGATAACAATTTTCTTAAGAAATGTGTTCATTACTTATGTAACCGTATGCCAACTATATATTGACTTAACAAAAAGAATTAACTTAAAAAAGACTTAAAGAGAGTCTGAAGAAGAAACAAAAATGGCCTATAGACACATGAAGAAATGCTCGACAACTCTGGTCATAAAAGAAACGCAAATCAGATTGGGAGAAGATCTTCAACAACCAAACAACATACAGAGGCCTCATATCTAAAATATATCAACAACTCAAAATATTGAATCACTCCAAAACTAACCTCCAAAGTAACACCCATCCCATTAAAAAATGGGCCAAAGACTTAAAGAGAGTCTTTTCTGAAGAAGAAACAAAAATGGCCTATAGACACATGAAGAAATGCTCCTCATCTCTAGTCATAAAAGAAATGCAAATCAAAACAACTCTAAGATTCCACCTCACTCCAGTTAGGATGGCCAGGATCAGGAAAACGAATGACAACAGATGCTGGAGGGGATGTGGCCAGGAGGGATCACTACTACACTGTTGGTGGGAGTGCAAACTCGTTCAACCACTATGGAAAGCAGTGTGACAGTGCCTCAAAATGCTAAACATAGAACTCCCCTATGACCCAGCAATTCCACTACTTGGCATATACCCAACAATCCAGAAACAAGGGCATACTAAACCCACTACCACAATAATGTTCATTGCAGCGCTATTCACCATAGCAAAGATATGGACCCAACCTAGATGTCCCTTAGTTGATGAGTGGATCAACAAGTTGTGGTATTTGTACACAATGGAATTCTATGCTGCTGTCAGAAAGAATGGCATCGCCCCATTTGTTAGGAAATGGAAAGACTTAGAACAAATAATATTAAGTGAAGTAAGCCAGACTCAAAGGAACTTAGGCTCAGTGGTTTCCCTCATTCGTCATAATCAGTAGAAACCTTTGGCTCTATTAGCAGAGATTTGCAATAGAGCAAAAGGCCATATATAAGGCCATATAATGTGAAGCTAATTGAAAGGATCTCCAGGATATTGAAACAAAAGCCACATAATGAATGATTGTTGTCCTTAATGTACTATGTTGTCTCTCATCTCCTTTGCTGTCCCTCGGTTATCCCATATTGGTATAGTATCTCACTTTGTTATCTGATATATTGAATTTATTTGTATTTGGATATTTGAAATTTGATAGGGAAGGGGGGAAAACAAAGACGGGTGGGGGGGTGTGGGGTTGGAGTGAAATGGGTACCAAGACATGTGAAATGGTATCAATGTATGTGAATTAATGCACCTCCTATCTGGCAAATATCATGTAACCCTTTTACTAATTACAATAAAAAAAATTTAAAAAAAGAAAGTTGCAGTTTGTGGGGAGGATGATGGGGTCAAATACATTTCTTCTTAGAAATATACCTCATCTGATTGCCCTGGATTTTCCTGGCCTTCTTCTTAGAGAAAGTCCTGTTATACTGGATTTGTGGCTTGGCAATGATCTAGCATGTACATCTTCGAGTAAGACATCCACAACTTCCATGTCTGAGACTCGAGATTGATGACCTTTGGCAACAGCACAGCAACATCTTTCTTCCTCCTGAGCCACAGGCCAAGTGAGCTGGCTTGAGTTGGTTATTAGTTACAGTGTCTTGGTTACCAGGGTTCCATATTCTGTTCCATTGTGAGGGAGGCAGGGTCACCTTTCAGGGCCCAATGACCAAAGATCCTTGCTCACAGAAGACCTCACCAAAGACATACTGGAGGCTGAATCTCTCCTCCAATCTCACAATATACATGTGGATGTAGTAAACAGCACACCTTATTTGTCCAATCCCAATGTCTTCCACTAGGCCCAACTACCAGTCTGGTCTCAGGCACAAGGAGCCTTTCTTAGGTAAGACCCAAACTTAAGGGTCCATATTGCCCTCATCCTTTACAAAACAATTGCTTCACAGTGCCTTCTCTGCCTGCATTTTGCCCCTTGTCGGATTTTTTTTGTTTTTGCTAGTCTTGGGACTTGACCTCAGAGTGTGAACATTGTTCTTGGGCTTTCTTTAGGCTTTAGCTGTCCCACCGAGCCACAGCACCACTTGCAGCGTTTTCTATGTATGTGGTAATGAGGAATCAAACCTGAGCCTTTTTGCGTGGTAGCCAAGGACTCTACCTCTAGGTCAAACACACAGGGCATCTTGCACATATTTTTGACGTCAATCTACTAGGACATAATTAGGTTTCTGTATCCTAATCAATTTTTTCCTGATGATTAGCTTTGCTCTCATGTGCAAAAAATGCAAGACGAGAAAACACAGAAGAATTAGTGAAATTAAAAAAAAAGCATTACACACATAGATAAGTGTTCATTCTTTGTAGGAGAAAGGATATTTTGATATGATGATGATGACTTTATAATTACTATGTCAGGGTTGAGAGTTTGGCATAGTGGTACAGTGCTTGCCTAGCATCCATGAAGATCTGGGTTTGATTGCTCAGTATCACATAGATAGAAAATCTAGATGTGGCATTGTGGCTCCAGTGGCAGAGGGCTAAACTTGAGAAAACCCGAAGACAGTATTCTGGCCCTGAATTCAAGCCCCAAGCCTGGCAGAAAGATAAAAGAAAATAAAAATGCTTTTTACGAGCTAATTCACTCACAGCATTGGTTTCTGAAATCTTCGCTTCTGCATCTTGTGAAATACCCCTTTCCCTCAACGTAGACAAGAAAAACAGATCCATCCCATGGTCCACTGTGAGGCAACTGGTTGGGCTAAGATCTAGTCGTGCAGCAACACATAAGTTTTCTTCTAATACGTTCCAAACTTTGTACTCAATTATGCTACCTACTTACCAACTTAGGTCAGTTATCCTTATGCTATAACTTTTCTTCATTACTACAATATTCTTACACTCCTACGTTAATCATCTTGTTCCTCCGCTGACCTCTCTCATTCTTTTTTTCTATCTCTGGACCTCTGCTCGCTTTCAACCCTTATACTGCACGGATCTACACTTGATGGCTGTTGAGCAATATTGTATATGTAGGTGGTTAATTATTCTCTAGGCTCAGAGGGACTTAAAGACAATAGAGATTGGATTGAGAGGCTTATTGTTTTGGGTAAAAATCGCTTATCAGTGGTTGTATTAGACTGGTCTGTAAGTGCACAAAAAGAAATAGTGATAATACCAATCAAAACTTGTGAGCATCTAGTGTCTGTCAGCTACAGATGTCTAGGTTGGTTTTATCTGAAAAACTATAATGGTATTTAGTAGTAATCTTGGTCCCATTTTCAAATGGGCAGAACAAGAAACTCAAGAAAAATGTCAAATCAAGAAACAATATCCCCCACCCAATGTAAACAGACAATGGAACAGTCACTGGCAAACCTAGAGGAGAGTCTTCCAAGTGCTACACAAATGCAATTGATAGACATCATTAATGGAAAATGTGAAAATATAAAGAAAGAGATAATGGAGGAAGCCATAGCTGAACAAGAGGAAAGCATAAACAAGGTGATAAGTGAAAAAGAAGAAGCCATAATGGAGGCCATAATAAAGGTTTTTCAAAGAAAGATGGATGAATTCATAGAATATACAAATAAAAACGTGACCAAACTCCAGCAAATGTCCAAAGAAAATAAAGCTACTGAGCTAACCACTCAATAGGAATTCAAGGAGATAAAGAAATCCATACATGATCTAAAACAAGAGATAAAAGGCATCAAAAATGGGCAATTAGAAGCAAGGTCGATGAAAAATAAAGTAGATAGCTTTGATAGCAGGTTAGAGAATGCAGAGGAGAGAATTTCCGGGGCTGATGATAATTTAGTTATTATAGAGAAAGAACAGAAAATGAGTCAATCCAAATCTCGGAAATATGACAGAGCGCTTCAGGAGGTCCAAAATGCAATTAGGAAGCCTAATTAAGGCTCGTTGGTATTGAGGAGGGCGTGGAGAAAGAGGTCAATGGTATTGGAAATATACTTCAGGGAATCATCTCAGAGAATTTCCCAAATATCCAGAAGGGCAGGCCCATCCAGATACGAGAAGCTTTTAGAACCCCAAACAGACCTGACCAGAAAAGAACATCACACCGCCACATTGTGATCCTAACTGGATCAATAGAAACGAAAGAAAAGATCCTAAAGGAAGCCAGTTAAAAGGGATCCGTAATCTAGAAAGGCAAACCAATCAGAATAACCCCAGATTTCTCAGCAGAGTCCATGCAAGCACGAAGTGACTGGAAGCATATATGTCATGCCCTTAAATCAAATAACTACCAACCAAGAATAATGTAGCCAGCTAAGCTCTCATGCATAACTGAGGAAACAATAAAAACATTCCATTCCAGGGAAAAGCTGCAACAATATGTCGAAACAAAACCAACACTACAGAGAATTCTCAAAGATGCTCTATACATAGAAAACCAAAATAAATGCAATATAGGGAAAGAAATGGCACCTAAACAGCATACCATCTAAGGACCACAAGAACTGTCAAGACACAGGCCCTACTAAAAGCTTTTAAAAATGGTAGGAACTAATAAACATCTCTCAATCCTAACTCTCAATATCAATGGACTTAACTCTCCAATTAAACGGCATAGGCTGTCTAGTTGGATCAAAACATCGTTCTGCTGACTTCACGAGACACATCTTACCCCAAAACAATCATCTTTTGAAAGTGAGAGGTTGGAATAAACTCTATCAAGCTAACTGCCCCCATAAACAGACTGGAGTTGCCATCTTCATATCAGATACAATAGACTTCAAACTAAAATTAGTAAGAAAAGACAAAGAAGGTGACTACATAGTACTAAAGGGATCTTTCCTCCAGGAAGACATAACGATCCTAAATATTTACAAACCCAATCCCGGAGCTCCAAACTTCATCAAGCAAACATTACTTACAATGAAACCATACATAGATCGAAATACAGTGTTTGTTGGTGAGTTTACCACACCACTCTCACCAATGGACAGATCAACAAGGCAAAAACTCAATAGAGAAACCTTAGAACTGAACAACTATATAGACCAACTAGATCTAACAGACATGTGCAGAATATTCCACCCAGCAACAACACAATATACGTTTTTCTCAGCAGCACATGGAACATTTTCCAAAATAGACCACATCTTAGGCCATAAAACAAACCAGGACAGATTCAGAAACACTGAAATTATTCCATGCACACTCTCAGACCATAAAGGCATCAAATTGGAACTGAACACACATCTCCACCAACGAAAACCCTATAACTCCTGGAGACTTGAACAACACATTGTTGAATCAAAAACAATGGGTAATCGAAGAGATCAGAACAGATATCCAACTGTTTATGAAATTTAACAATAAGGAGCACACAAATATCAACTCCTTAGGGACACAACAATGGCAGTACTCAGAGGAAAATTTATAGTGCTGAGTGCCTACAACAGCAAGTTGGAAAAATGGCAATCCAACTAGTTAATGTCTCACCTTAACCTCCTGGAAAAAGCGCAACAAACCAACCCTAAACCAATTAGGAGAAAGCAAATTATTAAAATCAAAGCAGAATTAAATGATTTGGAATAAAAAAAACTATAGAAAGAATCAAGAAAACAAGGAGTTGGTTCTTTGATAGAATTAACAAAATTGACAAGCCCTTAGCTAATCTTACCAAAAAAAGAAGAGAGCATATCGAAATAAACAAAATCACAGATGAAAATGGTAATATCACGACATAAATTACCCAGACCCAGAATATCATGAGGGAATACTTCTCAAACCTTTACGCCAACAAATTTGAGAATCTAGAAGAAATGGATGAATTCCTAGACAATATTAACATACCCACACTGAACCAAGAAGAGCTAACCCAATTCAACAGGCCTATTTCAAGCTCTGAAATAGAAATGGAAATTAGACAACTTCCACTTAAAAAGAGCCCAGGGCCAGATGCATTCACAGCTGAATTCTATAAGGTCTTCAAAGCAGAGCTCACACCAATACTCCTCAAGCTCTTCAACGAAATTGAAAATGAAGGTTGTTTACCAAACTTATTCTGTGAAACCAGTATATCCCTCATCCCCAAACCAGACAGAGATTCATCAAAGAAAGAGAATTATAGACCCATTTCTTTGATGAACATGGATGCAAAACTTCTCCACAAAATACTGGACAACCGTCTACAACAACTCATCAAAAAATTATACACTATGATCAAACTGGATTCATCACAGGGAGGCAAAGCTGGTTCAACATACACAAATCAATTAATATAATTCAACACATCAACAGGAGCAAGGACAAAAATCACATGATTTTCTCAATAGATGCGGAAAAGGCATTTGACAAGATCCAAAACCCCTTTATGTTAAAAGATGTGGAGAAACTAGGAATCCATGGAACATTTCTCAATATAATAAAGGCTGTGTATGAGAAACCCACTGCCAGTATTATACTTAATGGTGAAAATCTAAAGCCATTCCCTCTAAAATCAAGAACGAGACAAGGATGCCCACTCTCTCCACTCTTTTTTAACATAGTACTAGAATTCCTAGGCAGTGAAATAAGGCAAGAAGAAAGCATAAAGGGGATCCAAGTAGGGAAAGAGGAAATAAAACTATCCCTCTTTGCAGATGACATGATTGTGTATATAAAGAATCCTATAGACTCTACTCCCAAGCTCTTTGAGCTGATTCAAAGCTTTGGAAGGGTAGCAGGCCATAAAATCAACCCTCACAAATCAACTGCCTTCCTTTACGCCAACAGTGAGAGGAACAAGGCAATATTCAGGAAAGAAACTCCTTTCACAATAGCGTCAAAGAAAATAAAGTACCTAGGAATTAGCTTAACTAAGAATGTAAAGGACCGTTTAGATGAAAACTTTAAAACCCTAAAAAAGGAAATTAAAGCAGAACTAAGGAAATGCAAAAACCTCCCATGCTCCTGGATTGGAAGAATCAACATTGTGAAAATGAGAATCTTGCCAAGGGCTATCTACAAATTCAATGCAATACCCATCAACATCCCAATGTCATTCTTTAAAGAAATAGAAGAGGCAATTCAAAATTTCATATGGAATAATAAAAGACCCCGTATAGCAAAAACACTTCTTAGCAGAAAGAACATAGAGCTATAACTCTCAAAACAGCTTGGTACTGGCACAAGAACAGGCCTGAAGTCCAATGGAATAGAATTGCGTACCCAGATATTAAACCACAGACCTATGGCCACCTAATCTTTGACAAGGGAGCCAAAAAATAGAATGGAAGAAAAATAGCCTCTTCAACAAGTTTTGCTGGCAGAACTGATTAAGCACCTGCAGAAAACTAAAGTTGGATCCTTCTTTGTCACCTTGCACTAGAATTAACTCCAAATGGATCAAAGACCTGGAGGTAAAACTGACACACTGAAAAGTTTACAGGAAGGAATAGGAGATACACTAGGCCTCCTTGGCACAGGTCGAAACTTTCTTAATACAGACCAAGAATCACAACAAATCAGAGAAAGGCTGGATAAGTGGGACTGCATTAAACTGCAGAGCTTTTGTATGGCATCGGATATAGCTAGTAAACTAATCAGGAAGCCTACAGATTGGGAGAAGATCTTCACCAACCAAACAACGGACAAAAGCCTCATATCTAAAATATATCAACAACTGAAAAAATTGAATCACTCCAAAACTAACCTCCAAAGGTACACCCATCCCATTAAAAAATGGGCCAAAGACTTAAAGAGAGTCTTCTCTGAAGAAGAAACAAAAATGGCCAATAGACACATGAAGAAATGCTCCATATCTCTGGTCATAAAAGAAATGCAAACCAAAACAACTCTAAGATTCCACCTCACTGCAGTTAGAATGGCCAGGATCAGGAAAACGAATGACAACAGATGCTGGAGG
Source organism: Megascapheus bottae (assembly GCF_031878675.1). NCBI lineage: Eukaryota > Metazoa > Chordata > Mammalia > Rodentia > Geomyidae > Megascapheus > Megascapheus bottae. Next base: position 82,916 of record NW_028327641.1, on the reverse strand, counting down.
GGATGTGGCCAGGAGGGATCACTACTACACTGTTGGTGGGAGTGCAAACTCGTTCAACCACTATGGAAAGCAGTGTGGCAGTGCCTCAAAAGGGTAAACATAGAACTCCCGTATGACCCAGCAATTCCACTACTTGGCATTTTCCCAACAATCCAGAAACAAGGGCATACTAAACCCACTAGCACAACAATGTTCATTGCAGCACTATTCACCATAGCAAAGATATGGAACCAACCCAGATGTCCCTCAGTTGATGAGTGGATCAACCAGTAGTGGTATTTGTAAAAAATGGAATTCTATGCTGCTGTCAGAAAGAATGACATCGCCCCATTTGTTAGGAAATGGAAAGACTTAGAACAAATCCTATTAAGTGAAGTAAGCCAAACTCAAAGGAACTTAGGCTCAGTGGTTTCCCTCATTCGTCATAATCAGTAGAAACCTTGGGCTCTACTAGCAGAGACTTGCAATAGAGCAAAATCTTGATACATAAGGCCATATAATGTGAAGCTAATTGAAAGGACCTCCAGGATATTGAAACAAAAGCCATATAATGAATGATTGTTGTCCTTAATGTACTATGTTGTCTCTCATCTCCTTTGCTGTCCCTTGGTTATCCCATATTGGTATAGTATCTCACTTTGTTATCTGATATATTGAATTTATTTGTATTTGGATATTTGAAATTTGATAGGGAAGGGGGGAAAACCAAGACAGGTGGGGGGTGTGGGTTGGGAGGGAAATGGGTACCAAGACATGTGAAAGGGTATCAATATATGTGAATTAATGCACCTTCTACCTGGCAAATATCATGTAACCCTTTTACTAATTACAATAAAAAAATGAAAAAAAAAGAAAGTTGTAGTGTGTGGGGACGATGATGGGGTCAAATACATTTCTTCTTAGAAATTTACCTCATCTGGTTGGCCTGGATTTTCCTGGCCTTCTTCTTAGAGAAAGGCCTGTTATACTGGATTTGTGGCTTGGCAAAGATGTAGCATGTACATCTTCGAGTAAGACATCCACAACTTCCATGCCTGAGACTAGAGTTTCCTGACCTTTGGCAACAGCACAGCAACATCTTTCTCCCTCCTGATCCACAGGCCAAGTGAGCTGGCTTGAGCTGGTTGTTAGTTACAGTGGCTTGGTTACCAGGGTTCCATATTCTGTTCCATTGTGAGGGAGGCAGGGTCACCTTTCAGGACCCAATGACCAAAGATCCTTGCTCACAGAAGACCTCACCAAAGACATACTGGAGGCTGAATCTCTCCTCCAATCTCACAATATACATGTGGATGTAGTAAACAGCACACCTTATTTGTCTAATCCCAATGTCTTCCACTAGGCCCAACTACCAGTCTGCTCTCACGCTCAAGGAGCCTTTCTTAGGTAAGATCCAAACTTAAGTGTCCATATTGCCCTCATCCTTTACAAAACATTTGCTTCACAGTGCCTTCTCTGCCTGCATTTTGCCCCTTGTCGAATTTGTTTTTGTTTTTGCTATTCTTGGGACTGGACCTCAGAGTGTGAACATTGTTCTTGGGCTTTCTTTAGGCGTTAGCTGTCCCACTGAGCCACAGCACCGCTTGCAGGGTTTTCTATGTATGTGGTAATGAGGAATCAAACCTGAGTCTTTTTGCGTGGTAGCCAAGGACTCTACCAATAGGTCAAACACACAGGCACATATTTTTTACCTCAATCTACTAGGATATTATTAGGTTTCTCTATCCTAATCAATTTTTTCCTGATGATTAGCTTTGCTGTCCTGTGTATAAAATGCAAGAGGGAAAAACACAGAAGAATTATTGAAATTTTTAAAAAAAGCATTACACACATACATAAGTGTTCATTCTTTGTAGGAGAAAGGATATTTTGATATGATGATGATGACTTTATAATTACTATGTCAGGGTTGAGAGTTTGGCATAGTGGTACAGTGCTTGCCTAGCATCCATGAAGATCTGGGTTTGAATGCTCAGTATCACATAGATAGAAAATCTAGATGTGGCACTGTGTCTCCAGTGGCAGAGGGCTAGACTTGAGAAAACCCGAGGACAGTGCTCAGGACCTGAATTCAAGCCCCAAGACTGGCAGAATGATAAAAGAAAAGAAAAATGCTTTCTACGAGCTAATTCATTCACAGCATTTGCTTCTGAAATCTTCGCTTCTGCATCTTGTGAAATACCCCTTTCATTCAACGTAGACAAGAAAAACAGATCCATCCCATGGTCCACTGTGAGGCCAATGGTTGGGCTAAGAGCTACTCTTGCAGCAACATATAAGTTTTATTCTAATACTTTCCAAACTTTGTACTCAAATATGCTACCTACTTACCAACTTAGGTCAGTTATCCTTATGCTATACCTTTTCTTCATTACTACAATATTCTTCAACTCCTACAACAATCCTCTAGTACCTCCCCTGACCTCTCTCATTCTTTTTTTCTATCTCTGGACCTCTGCTCGTCTTTCAACCCTTATACTGCACGGATCTACACTTGATGGCTGTTGAGACATATTGTATATGTAGGTGGTTAATTATTCTCTAGGCTCAGAGGGACTTAAAGACAATAGAGATTGGATTGAGAGGCTTATTGTTTTGGGTATGAATCCCTTATCAGTGGTTGTATTAGATTGGTCTGTAAGTGCACAAAAAGAAAGAGTGATAATACCAATCAAAACTTGTGAACATCTAGTGTCTACCAGCTACAGATGTCTAGGTTGGTTTTATCTGAAAAACTATAATCGTATTTAGTAGTAATCTTGCTCCCATTTTCAAATGGGCAGAACAAGAAACTCAAGAAAAATGTCAAATCAAGAAACAACATCCCCCACCCAATGTAAACAGACAATGGAACAGTCACTGGCAAACCTAGAGGAGAGTCTTCCAAGTGCTACACAAATGCAACTGATAAACATCATTAATGGAAAATGTGAAAATATAAAGAAAGAGATAATGTAGGAAGCCATAGCTGAACAAGAGGAAAGCATAAACAAGGTGATAAGTGAAAAAGAAGAAGCCATAATGGAGGCCATAATAAAGGTTTTTCAACGAAAGATGGATGAATTCATAGAATCCACAAATAAAAACATGACCAAACTGCAGCAAATGTCCAAAGAAAATAAAGCTACTGAGCTACCCACTCAAAAGGAAATCAAGGAGATAAAGAAATCCATACATAATCTAAAACAAGAGATGCAAGGCATCAAAAATGATCAATTAGAAGCAAGGGCGATGAAAAATAAAGTATATAGGTTTGATAGCAGGTTAGAGAATGCAGAGGAGAGAATTTCCGGGGCTGAAGATAATTTAGTTATTATAGAGAAAGAACAGAAAATGAGTCAATCCAAATCTAGGAAATATGAGATAGCGCTTCAGGTGGTCCAAGATACAATTAGGAAGCCTAATTTAAGGCTAGTTGGTATTGAGGAGGGCGTGGAGAAAGAGGTCAATGGTATTGGAAATATACTTCAGGGAATCATCTCAGAGAATTTCCCAAATATCCAGAAGGGCAGACCCATCCAGATACGAGAAGCTTTTAGAACCCCAAACAGACCTGACCAGAAAAGAACATCCCACCGCCACATTGTGATCCGAACTGGATCAATAGAAACGAAAGGAAAGATCCTAAAGGCAGCCAGGGAAAAGGGATCAGTAACGTATAAAGGCAAACCAATCAGAATAACCCCAGATTTCTCAGCAGAGACCATGCAAGCACGAAGTGACTGGAAGCATATATGTCATGCCCTTAAATCAAATAACTACCAACCAAGAATACTGTAGCCAGCTAAGCTCTCATTCATAACTGAGGGAACAATAAAAACATTCCATTCCAGGGAAAAGCTGCAACAATATGTCGAAACAAAACCAACACTACAGAGAATTCTCAAAGATGCTCTATACATAGAAAACCAAAATAAATGCAATATAGGGAAAGAAATGGCACCTGAACAGCATACCATCTAAGGACCACAAGAACTGGCAAGACACAGGCCCTACTAAAAGCTTTTTAAAATGGTAGGAACTAATAAATATCTCTCAATCCTAACTCTCAATATCAATGGACTTAACTCTCCAATTAAACGGCATAGGCTGTCTAGTTGGATCAAAAAGCAAGAGCCAACGTTCTGCTGTCTTCAAGAGACACATCTTACCCAAAAACAATCATCTTTTGAAAGTGAGACGTTGGCATAAACTCTATCAAGCTAACTGCCCCCATAAACAGGCTGGAGTTGCCATCCTCATATCAGATACAATAGACTTCAAACTAAAATTAGTAAGAAAAGACAAAGAAGGTGACTACATACTACTAAAGGGATCTTTCCTCCAGGAAGACATAACGATCCTAAATATTTACACACCCTTTTGAAGATTCTCAAAATATTGAAGATTCTGCCAGTGTAAATTAGATTCCGGCATTGATATTAAATAATGCAATGAGTAGGGATTTATATTTGAAATATCACTGTTGACAAAATCTAACACACATTTGCTACGTATTTGCTTTTGATTTCCCAAGAAGTCCAGTACAAGCTAACATTTGTGGCATATATCGAATGGGAGAAATGATTCAGAATATGTGACTCATTTGAACAGGAGTCAGTGAAAAGATACAGAAGCAGGATACCCCTATTGTGATAATTTGTATCGTTTGCATATTTTGTGTTTGTTATTAATTCCATTTGTAGTGTACATTTCTAGGTAAAAACTTTTCAAATGTTTCCAAACAATTTGTTATTTCAACAGCAAAAAAGACATTTATATGCCTGATAAAATTCACAGAATCCAAATTTTTCTATATTATTTTTTGTTTTTTGTTTTTTTTTGGTGGGTCATAGATCTTGAACTCAGCCTTGGCACTATCCCTGAGCTCTTCAGCTCCAGGCTACCACCTTACCCTGGAGCCAAGCCCCACTTCCCATTTTCTAAAGGTAAATTGGAGATAAGAGTCTCAGGTCTTTTTGTGCCAGGATGGCTTTAAACCTTGATCCTCAGATCTCAGCCTCCTGAGTAGCTAGGATTATAGAAGTGAGCCACCACCCCATCATGCTCAGCTTTCTGGTTTTTTTATAAACAAGCTCTTTGTCTGGAACTCGGTCTGAGCACTGTCCTTCAGCTTTCCTCAAGCCTAGTGATCTTCTACTTGAGCCACAGCACTACTTCTGGTTTTTTCTGTGTATGTGGTACTGCGGAATTGAACCTTCGTCTTCATACAAGCACTCTACAACTATGCCAAACTCCCAGCCCCTCCACATTAGTTTTTATGATAGAACTTTCCATGCATCTAGGATGGCTAGAAATCCTTCTTGAGTTTCCCAAGATCAGGGAGTATAGGTGTGTCCCATCCTGTGTGGCTACATAACCATTGTTTAGGGTACAGTTCTCTCTTCATTCTACCCATCTAGAGCAATTTTCATCTTCCATGTATAATCATTAAACATTCAGCTCCTGTTCCTCTCTACTCCATTCTCTGGAACCATCGTGCTTTTTGGCTCTAAGGGTTTGTTGATCCTTGGAAGCTCTGGAAGGGAAAACATACCCTAGCTCTTCCTTTATGACTGCTGTATTTTTAGTTTACTGTAATCAAGATTCATCTGTAAAATATAGTAAAATGTTCTTCCTTTTCAATGCATTGTTTTGCATATTTCTATCTTTTGATTATTATTAATAGTTGTGAATGGATTCTCCACATATTTGTTCTAGTCTGCTTTCTCTTCCGTTAGGTACAAATCTAGAAATAGAAGTGTTGGACCATATTTCTATGTAATTCTATATTTAGTACTTTTTTAGCACTCTCCACGCAATTTTTGATTGTTTTATATTCCTTGCAGAACTATTCCAAAGTTCTACTTCTTCTCACTACCTTGCCAGTAATAGTTAGACTTTGAAAGTTGTTTTTTGTATGCGTGTGTGTGTGTGTGTGTGTGTTTGTGTGTGTGTGTATGTGGATCTTTTTGTTTAAAACTATATTTATATTAACATATTTAAAGTAATGATTTCATTGTAATTTTAATTTTTCTCATGACTGTTAATACTGAACTTCTTTCTACATTTTGAACTACTATTTCTATATATTCTTTTAGAAAATCCTCTCCAATCTCCAATTTTTTTCCCTTTTTTTGTGGGGTAGTGGGGAAAGTCATGGGGCTTGGACCTTGGGCCGTGAGCTCTTTAGTTTAAGGCTATTGTCCTACCCTGAGTATTGCCCCTCAGTTCTTCGGCTCACAGCTCCCTACCCCTCTTCCCATTATATACAGAACAAAGGTCATCCTCAGTCTTTTTGAAAAAGTAAAACATACAGTAAATTTGTAGTATAAAACAGCAAGAAATAAATTTCTTGCCAGGTGCAGTGATTTCTACCTGTAATCCTAGCTACTCTGATATCAGGCTGATATCTAAAGATTTGGTTCAAAGCCAGCCTGTGCATTAGAAAGTCTATGAAACTCTCATCTACAGTTAACCACTAGAATATGGGAAATGGCACTGTGGCTTCATAGGTAGGGTGATAGCCTTGAGTAGAAGAGCTCAGGAACAGTGCCCAGGCCCAGGGTTCAAGCCTTACAAATCCCCCAGCCAAAAAAAAGAAAAAAAATTTCTTCCCCAAGTGATTATTATGCCAGACATAGAACATTAACATTCTTGGTGTACTTCACAGTATTATTACTTGATACCCTAAGATTTTGCAATATTCTCACAGTACCAGCATATGTCATCATATAATGTAGTTCTTTTTCAATGGAATAATTCCATTTATAACCTAAATCTACTCCCCCGACGTATTTTTGTCGATACAATAATTGCTCTACCATGATATGCCACAAGCCATTAAACATATTATGGTGGGTAATTGGAAAGGAGTCTCATGGAATTTGTGCCAGGCTGGCTTTGAACCATGGTCCTCAGATCTCAGTCTCCTGAGTAGCTAGGATGACAGGCGTGAGCCACCAACACCTGGCTTGCCTTTTTATTTTTTTGTGGGTCTTGGGACTTGAACTCTGTGCCTACGCACCATCGCTAAGCTTTTCAGGTCAATATTTCATGTAAGTCTAAACATTTAAGTAAAGGAATAAAATTCCAACAAAAAAAGAATAAAATTCCAGACATGGTGTGTTTATAACTCAGTGGTAATTACTTGATGAAAATGTGCCATTCCAGAAGCTGGTGTCATTTGATGATGTAGCTGTGAATTTCAGCTGGGAGGAGTGGCAGCATCTGGACAATGCTCAGAGGACCCTGTACAGAGATGTAATGCTGGAGACCTACAGCAACCTGGTGTCCTTAGGTGAGCAAAAGTCAAATTCACTTGCAAGGCCAAGTGCCTTGTTATTTTGCAGATACGTGAATGTTTATCAAACTTTCAATACTATTTAAATGAAAGATTCCAGGCCCTGAGAAGTATCATTACTTTCTAAAGAAAACCTAAGGTAATTTTGTACTCATCTTCAGGATACCTTCAGGATACTTTGACAACAGTTCTAAATTATGTTTCCTCTAATGGAGGAGGAAGAAATGTAAGAATTCTAATTTGAAGCCAGCAATGGCATAAAAATTGCCATGAAACTCTATAACTCCAAGTAACCCCTCAAAACTGTTAGTGGAGTGTCAAAAGTTTGACTTTGTGGTTGAGTGCTTGCCTAGCATGCATGAAGACCTATGCATGTAAGTGGAGCTGGGAGTCAAACTGGTATTTTTCTAGCCTTGAGCAAGACAGCTAAGTTTATGCCACACAAAATGAATCCAGAGCTGGGGAAAAGTCAACCATGGAGCCAGTGAGAAATGAGAAAAAGGATTTAATAGATAACTTGTGAGTAGGATGTCTGCAAACTTAAAGCAATGATGACACAGCATAAGCAATAATTCTCTACTGTTTCTAATTTACAGGGCCCTGTGTTCCAAAACCTGCATTAATTGACAAGCTAGAGCAATGTGCAGAACTCTGGATAGGAAATTCCTCTGACAAGAATATCACAGGTGAGTGAATGCATCTTCATATTGATGTTGGAGCCTGAGCCCCATTGGTAAGTTTATGTTGTGATGTACTGAGCAATAATATTCTTAGTTACCCTAAGTCCTGTGTGGAACCTATGGAATTCTTTGTGAATGAATCAAGAATCATTTTCTTTTCCCAATCCTATCGTTGTTCTCAGGGCCTGAGCATGGTCCTTGGGTTTTCTCAAGGCTAGCTCTCTACTTCTTGAGTCATAGCTTTTTCTTTGTATGCAGTACCAAGGAACTGAACCAGGTCTTTGTGCATGCTAGCCCAAACCCCCGGCACCAAGAATCATAGGGTGATATAATGAATTCTATGTGGCAGTAGAGTTAAAGTTAGATTTCTCTGTAGAAATCACTGTGAAACAAAATAAAATGAGAAAGCCATGAGCCCGTGGCTCATGCCTGTAATCCTAGCTACTTAGGAGGCTGAGATCTGAGGATCAAGGTTCAAAGACTGACCTATCACAAAAACACCTTAGACTCTTCTCTCCAATGAACTAATAGAAAATGAGAAGTGGGGTTGAGGCTAAAGACATAGGGCAGTAGCCTTGAGCTGAAGAGCTCAGGAAGAACAGCCAGGTCTAGAATTCAAGTCCCATGACTGCAAAACAAGAAAGAAAGAAAGAAAGAAAGAAAGAAAGAAAGAAAGAAAGAAAGAAAGAAAGAAAGAAAGAAAGAAAGAGGAAAGAGGGAAGAAAGAGGGAAGGAAGGAAAGGAAGAAAGAAAGAAAGAAAGAAAGAAAGAAAGAAAGAAAGAAAGAAAGAATGATATTTCATTTGTTTAAAACTAAGACTGTAAATGATTGAGCAAACAAGGAATAAGTCAGGGCATTATTCTCTGATAAGGATAATATCTTTTTGCTGGTAGGAAGAGACTGGTATTCAGAACCAGACCTTTCCACCAGAAATTGAGCCTAGTGGTAGAGTGCTTGCCTAGCATGCACAAAGACACAGGTTTGATTCCTTATTACCACATACATAGAAAAAGCCAGAAGTAATGACTTCATTCGTAGGGTTCTAGTCTTGAGAAAACCCAAGGACAGTGGTTAGGTCCTAAGTTCAAACCCAGGAATGGAAGGAAAAAAAAAACAACAAAGTTTCAATCAACATAAGAAAATTAACTAGACAATGAGCTGGAGATTTTCTGGTCTTCCATGGTTCTGAGGGACAGGAGTGTTAGAAAAGGAATTTTTATAAGACTTCAAATGGAAAGAAACAAATTTCAAAATTCCCACAAATACCTAAATTGAGACTTTAGTGAGAAGTTGTAACTGAAGGGATTTAGGTGTAAGTCCTTACTTTCAAGAATTGTTCTTGCTTGGATCAAAGGCAAACAGACATATAAACCAAACTTGTGGCCGCTGAATCTAGAAAAAATTCGTGTTCCTCACTTAATGGTTAATAAGCAAACAGCATTGAAACTGGGTAAGGTAATCCTATCTGCTACTCACGACCTGAGACTCTTATCTGTAGTTAACTCTAGAAAACAGGAAGTGGGGCTGTAGCTCAAGGATAGGGGTTATAGTCTTCTGCTGAAGTGTTCAGGGACAGGGCCGAGGCCTATGAACTACAAAAAAAAAGTAAAGAAAAGAAAAGAAAGTTTTAAATAGATGCAAAACAGCACAATATTTAGATTATTTCTCAAAAATAAAAGAAAGGCAGCTATTCCTCAACGTATAAATAAAACGGTATTTGAAAAAAAACAGCTGCAGGTATACTATAGGTAGTACTCAGCTTAAAACTGTAGCAATACATAGATGGGTAATTTCAATAAATATTTCCTGTGATATAAAAAGAGAACTAAAACATTGTAAAATATCATTTTCTTCTTATGTTAGGGAGAAAAGCATATATTTCTCACAAATCAATTTCCACTTTTATATATTTTTTTAATCAAAAAGCATATTTTATTAATTATTAACAATCAGGCTTTTATGCACTCATAGCAAATCACTAATAAAGCATGTCACATCAAACACACACATATGTTATGTGTGTATATATAACAAATATATATGTTATGTGAAATTTCAGTATTCACCATTGTGTAGAAAATGATTAAATGAGTAATGGCTTGCCTGACAAAAAATATTCTAGTAAGTAGGTGTATAACACAAATATTCAGCAAAATATTAAGCAAGGGCTGGGAGTTTGGCTTACTGGCACAATGCTTGCCTAACACACACAAAGACCAGGGTTCGATTCATAGGTACCACATATATAGAAAAGGTGGAAGTGGTGCTGTGGCTCAAGTGGTAGAGCTAGCCTTGAGAAAACCCAAGGACAGTTCCCAGGCCCTGAGTTCTAGCCCCAGGACTGGCAAAAGCATTATTAAACAAAATACAATAATATTTATACAGTCAAATTTATAAGGAATGTATTATTATGAATATTTTTTCACCTCCTTGTAAATTATTGGAAAATAGGGAAAGTGCTATTTATTCAGATATATAAGCTTATTTCACTTAGCACAGTGTTTTATTGAAGTTATACATATTAGTGGAGTCATAAATTCTTCTAGAAGTGAGTAAAGTTATCCAGGTGTATGAAATCTATCACCAGAAGGATGACAATTGTATATAATTTTATGGCATATTTGAGAGAGTTTGGTGTAAGTGTTGAGGCAATGGCCTCTTAAGTGGTAGTAAGAAACAAAGAAACAGCATCTGATCTACTACCTGACATTTAGTAGCATGGAAAAAGGGGTTAAGGATATACCTACAGATGTATGTTATACCGATATTGCCACAGTTTAACAAATTATAATGAATTTTGGCAAATAATACTAGTATTACCACCCATTAATAAAGTAATAAAAATCAGTCTATGAATATTTCACCTATAGTCTGCCCTTGGTTTACTGAATGGCATTCTTCCAAAATAGGACTTAGTGTCTTCCTTTTTAAACGAATGTTTAATTGATTCCTATTCCCATTAGTGTATTGGTGGTGTTTAATGTTGATCATTAGACAAAATAGTGGTTTCTTTGCAACCCTCAAATATCTGACTGGTTTCCTGTGGTAAGGGTATCTCATTTTTTTTTTCGGGTCCGGGAGGTCTGCAGCCTAGGTAAAAACTGCAGCCTCGTTTATTGTCAACTCCAGGCTTATATCCCTTCTTGAAACCGGGGAACTTCCAGGTGTTACATTCATATGGTAAATCTCAGGTCATTTAAACAGAATAAGGCCAGAAAACACTAAGACAATAAAGCCATTGTCTGATGCAAATCAAGGTACAGTTTGATTCCACTCTGGCTCCTAACACCATGGATTGACCCATTGATCACCCTTCCTGAGGGAATCTTCCTAAACTTCTTAACATAAATATGAAAGCCGATACCCCAGCCCTCTCAGATGATAGATGCCTGAAAGGGTTATTCGAACAATAGGCTTGGAGAACCAGACTAGTACCATAAACTCAGAAAACGCTTTGAAACTTCCAGCTAGGGGAGGACCTGGCCTCTACCCATTACTGCTACATAAGTCCCCCACTCCTGCCCTTATTAGACTAAGCTTTATGACTCGACTCATCTCAAGTCGCTATTGTATCCCTCTTCAACTCTCCGTGAAAGTTGATCCGATCTGTTGAGGTTATTTTATGCTCTCATGACTCAGTTTCTTTTTTTTTTCTTTTTGCCAGTCTTTGGGCTTGAACTTAGAGTCTGGGCACTGTCCTTGGACACTTTTTTGCTCAAGGCTAGCGCCATGTCACTTGAACCACAACACTACTTCTGTTTGTGGTACCAAGGAATAGAACTCAGGGCTTCGTGCATGCTAGGCCTGCACTCTAACACTGGGCTACACTGCTGGCTCCTCAACTTAGTTTCTGAATACACCATACCTCAATTTCTGACAGTTTTGGAGGTTAGTAGATGATATGAGTGTCATCATTTTATTTGTCTAGGCTGCCTTTGAGCCATGATCCTTAAATCTCAAACTCAGCCATCATAGGTGGGTACACAGTTTCGTGGCCATGTACATCTGGTTTCCCTTACCTTTTCCACTCATAACCAGCACACCTAACACTTGAGCCATACATCCATCTCTGGCTTTTTTTTGCATTTTTTTATTGTAATTAGCAAAAGGGTTACATGATATTTGCCAGATAGAAGGTGCATTAATTCACATACATTGATAGCCTTTTACATGTCTTGGTTCCCGTTTCCCTCCCCCCCACACCCCTCACCCGTCTTGATTTTCCCCCCTTCCCTATCAAATTTCAAATATCCAAATACAAATAAATTCAATATATCAGATAACAAAGTTAGATACTATACCAATATGAGATAACCAAGGGACAGCAAAGGAGATGAGAGACAACATAGTACATTAAGGACAACAATCATTCATTATATGCCTTTTGTTTCACTATCCTGGAGGTCCTTTTAGTTTCACATTATATGTCCTTATGTATCAAGATTTTGCTCTATTGCAAATCTCTGCTAGTAGAGCCAAAGGTTTCTACTGATTATGACGAATGAGGGAAACCATTGAGCCTAAGTTCCTTTGAGTCTGGCTTACTTCACTTAATATGATTTGTTCTAAGTCTTTCCATTTCCTAACAAATGGGGCGATGTCATTCTTTTTGACAGCAGCATAGAATTCCATTATGTACAAATACCACAACTTGTTGATCCACTCATCAACTGAGGGACATCTAGGTTGGTTCCATATCTTTGCTATGGTGAATAGTGCTGCAATGAACATGGTTGTGCTAGTGGGTTTAGTATGTCCTTGTTTCTGGGTGGTTGGGTAAATTCCAAGTAGTGGAATTGCTGAGTCATAGGGGAGTTCTATGTTTAGCCTTTTGAGGCACTGCCACACTGCTTTCCACAGTGGTTGAACGAGTTTGCACTCCCACCAACGGTGTAGTAGTGATCCCTCCTGGCCACATCCCCTCCAGCATCTGTTGTCATACGTTTTCCTGATCCTGGCCATTCTAGCTGGAGTGAGGTGGAATCTTAGAATTGTTTTGATTTGCATTTCTTTTATGACCAGAGATGTTGAGCATTTCTTCATGTGTCTATAGGCCATTTTTGTTTCTTCTTCAGAGAAGACTTTAAGTCTTTGGCCCATTTTTTAATGGGATGGGTGTACCTTTGGAGGTTAGTTTTGGAGTGATTCAATTTTTTCAGTTGTTGATATATTTTAGATATGAGGCCTTTGTCCGTTGTTTGGTTGGTGAAGATATTCTCCACTCTGTAGGCTTCCTGATTAGTTTACTAGCTATGTCCTTTGCCATACAAAAGCTCTGCAGTTTAATGCAGTCCCACTTATCCAGCCTTTCTCTGAATTGTTGTGATTCTTGGTCCTTATTAAGAAAGTTTCGACTTCTGCCAAGGAGGCCTAGTGTATCTCCTATTTCTTCCTGTAGAGTTTTCAGTGTGTCAGCTTTTACCTCCAGGTCTTTGATCCAGTTGGAGTTAATTCTAGTGCAAGTTAACAAAGAAGGATCCAGCTTTATTTTTCTGCAGGTGCTTAACCAGCATAACTTGTCGAAGAGGCTGTCTTTCTTCCATTCTATTTTTTTGGCTCCCTTGTCAAAGATTAGGTGGCCGTAGGTCCGTGGTTTAATATCTGGGTCCTCAGTTCTATTCCATTGGTCTTCAGGCCTGTTCTTGTGCCAGTACCAAGGTGTTTTGAGAATTATAGCTCTGTAATAGAGTCTAAAGTTTGGAATTGAAATTCCTCCTGAGCTGTTCTTTCTGCTAAGAAGTATTTTTGCTATATGGGGTCTTTTATTATTGCATATGAAATTTTGGATTGCCTCTTCTATTTTTTTAAAGAATGACATTGGGATATTGATGGGTATTGCATTGAATTTGTAGATAGCTCTTGGCAGGATTGTCATTCTCACAATGTTGATTCTTCCAATCCAGGAGCATGGGAGGTTTTTCCATTTCCTTAGTTCTGCTTTAATTTCCTTTTTTAGGGATTTAAAGTTTTCGTCAAAAAAGTCCTTTACATTCTTAGTTAAGCTAATTCCTAGGTACTTGATTTTGTTTGAGGCTATTGTGAAAGGAGTTTCTTCCCTGATTATTGCCTCGTTCCTCTCACTGTTGGCATAAAGGAAGGCAGTTGATTTTTGAGTGTTGATTTTATAGCCTGCTACTCTTCCAAAGCTTTGAATCAGCTCAAGGAGCTTGGGAGTAGAGTCTATGGGATTCTTTAAATACAGAATCATGTCATCTGCAAAGAGGGATAGTTTTATTTCCTCTTTCCCTACTTGGATCCTCTTTATGCTTGCTTCTTGCCTTATTGCACTGGCTAGGAATTCTAGTACTATGTTAAAGAGTAGTGGAAAGAGTGGGCATCCTTGTCTCGTTCCTGATTTTGGAGGGAATGGCTTTAGATTTTCACCATTAAGTGTAATACTAGCAGTAGTTTTCTCATACACAGCCTTTATTACATTGAGGAATGTTCCATGGATTCCTAGTTTCTCCAGAGCTTTTAACATAAAGGGGTGTTGGATCTTGTAAAATGCATTTTCACGTCTATTGAGACAATCATGTGATTTTTGTCCTTGCTTCTGTTGATGTGTTGAGTTATATTAATTGAGTTGCGTATGTTGAACGAGCTTTGCCTCCCTGTGATGAATCCTGTTTGATCATACTGTATAATTTTTTTGATGAGTTGTTTAGACGGTTGGCCAGTATTTTGTTGAGAAGTTTTGCATCGATGTTCATCAAAGATATAGGTCTATACTTCTCTTTCTTTGATGAATCTCTGTCTGGTGTGGGGATGTGGGTTATACTGGCTTCACAGAATGAGTTTGGTAAGGAACCTTCATTTTCAATTTCGTTGAAGAGCTTAAGGAATATTGGTGTGAGCTCTGCTTTGAAGACCTTATAGAATTCAGCTGTGAATCCACCTCGCCCTGGGCTTTTCTTAGGTGGAAGTTCTCTAATTGCCATTTCTATTTCAGAGCTTGAAATAGGCCTGTTGAGTTGGGTTAGTTCTTCTTGGTTCAGCGTCGGTATGTTAATATTGGCTAGGAATTCATCCATTTCTTCTAGAGTCTCAAATTTGTTGGCATAAAAGTTTGAGAAGTATTCCCTCATGATATTCTGGATCTTGGTATTTTCTCTCGTGATATTACCAATTTCATCTGCGATTTTGTTTATTTTGATATGCTCTCTTCTTTTTTTGGTAAGATTTGCTAAGGGCTTGTCAATTTTGTTAATTCTTTCAAAGAACCAACTCCTTGTTTTGTTGATTCTTTCTATAGTTTTTTTGGATTCCAAATCATTTAATTCTGCTTTGATTTTAATAATTTGCTTTCTTCTACTGGGATTAGGGTTGGTTTGTTGCTCTTTTTCCAGGAGCTTAAGGTGAGACATTAACTTGTTGGTTTGCAATTTTTCCAACTTGTTGTTGTAGGCACTCAGAGCTATAAATTTTCCTCTGTGTACTGCCTTTGCTGTGTCCCAAAGGAGTTGGTATTTAGTGTGCTCCTTACTGTTAAATTTCATAAACTGTTGGATATCTGTTCTGATCTCTTCGATGACCCATTGGTGATTCAACAAAGTGTTGTTCGGTCTCCATGAGTTACAGGGTTTTCGTTGGTGGAGATGTGTGTTCAGTTACAGTTTGATGCCTTTGTGGTCTGAGAGTGTGCATGGAATAATTTCTGTGTTTCTGAATCTGTCCAGGTTTTTTTATGGCCTAAGATGTGATCTATTTTGGAAAATGTTCCATGTGCTGCTGAGAAAAACGTATATTGTGTTGTTGCTGGGTGGAATATTCTGCAGATGTCTGTTAGATCTAGTTGGTCTATATAGTTGTTCAGTTCTAAGGTTTCTCTGTTGAGTTTTTGCCTTGTTGATCTGTCCATAGGTGAGAGTGGTGTGTTAAAGTCCACGACAATCACTGTATTTCGATCTATGTATGGTTTCAGTGTAAGTAAAGTTTGCTTGATGAAGTTTGGAGCTCCGGGATTGGGTGTGTAAATATTTAAGATCGTTATGTCTTCCTGGAGGAAAGATCCCTTTAGTAGTATGTAGTAACCTTCTTTGTTTTTTCTTACTAATTTTGGTTTGAAGTCTATTTTATCTGATATGAGGATGGCAACTCCAGCCTTTTTATGGGGTCCGTTAGCTTGATAGAGTTTATTCCAACCTCTCACTTTCAAA
This sequence comes from Megascapheus bottae, assembly GCF_031878675.1. Lineage (NCBI taxonomy): Eukaryota > Metazoa > Chordata > Mammalia > Rodentia > Geomyidae > Megascapheus > Megascapheus bottae. Next base: position 66,797 of record NW_028327641.1, on the reverse strand, counting down.
AGATGCTTGTGTTTTTGGGTAGGATGTGTCTCTTGAAGACAGCAGAACGATGAATCTTGCTGTTTGATCCAACTAGCCAGCCAATGCCGTTTAATTGGAGAGTTGAGTCCATTGATATTGAGAGTTAGGATTGAGAGATATTTATTAGGTCCTACCATTTTTAAAAGCTTTTTTTTTGGGCCTGTGTCTTGACAGTTGTTGTGGTCCTTAGGTGGTATGCTGTGTAGGTGCCATTTCTTTCCCTATATTGCATTTATTTTGGTTTTCTATGTATAGAACATCTTTCAGAATTCTCTGTAGTGTTGGTTTTGTTGCAACATATTGTTGCAGCTTTTCCCTGGAATGGAATGTTTTTATTGTTCCCTCAGTTATGAATGAGAGCTTAGCTGGGTACAGTATACTTTGTTGGTAGTTATTTGACTTAAGGCATGACATATATGCTTCCAGTCAGTTCTTGCTTTCATGGTCTCTGCTGAGTAATCTGGGGTTATTCTGATTGGTTTTCCTTTATAGGTTACTGAACTCTTTTCCCTGGCTCCCTTTAGGATCCTTTTTTTGGTTTCTACTGATCCAGTTCGGATTAAGATGTGGCGGTGAGATGTTCTTTTCTGGTTAGGTCTGTTTGGGGTTCTAAAAGCTTCTCGTATCTGGATGGGCCTGCCTTTCTGGATATTTGGGAAATTCTCTGAGTTGATTTCCTGAAGTATATTTCCAATACCATTGACCTCTTTCTCCAGACCCTCCTCAATACCAATTAGTCTTAAATTAGGCTTCCTAATTGTATCTTGGACCTCCTGAAGCGCTCTCTCATTTTTCCTAGATTTGGATTGACTCATTTTCTTTTCTTTCTCTATAATAACTAAATTATCTTCAGCCCCGGAAATTCTCTCCTCTGCATTGTCTAACCTGCTATCAAAGCTATCTACTTTATTTTTCATCTCCCTTGCTACTAATTGCTCATTTTTGATGCCTTGCATCTCTTCTTTTAAAGTATGGATTTCTTTATCTTCTTGATTTCCATTTGAGTAGTTAGCTCAGTAGCTTTATTTTCTTTGAACATTTGCTGTAGTTCGGTCACCTTTTTATTTGTTGATTCTATGAATTCATCCATCTTTCTTTGAACAGCCTTTATTATGGCTTCCTTTATGGCTTCTTCTTTTTCACTTATCACCTTGTTTATGGTTTCCTCTTGTTAAGCTATGGCTTCCTCCCTTACCTCTTTCTTTATATTTTCACATTTTTCATTAATTATGTTTATCAATTGCATTTGTACAGCACTTGGAAGACTCTCCTCTAGGTTTGCCAGTGACTGTTCCAGTGGCTGTTTATATTGGGTGGGGGAGGTGGGAGATGTTGTTTCTTGATTTGACATTTTTCTTGAGTTTCTTGTTCTGCCCATTTGAAAATGGGAGCAAGATTAATACTAGACACTATTATAGTTTTTCAGATGTAACCAACCTAGACCTCTGTAGCTGGCAGACTCTAGATGTTCATAAGTTTTGATTGGTGTTATCACTCTTTCTTTTTGTGCAGTTACGGAGTAGTCTAATTATTCATTGATAAGCGATTTATATGTAAAACAATAAGCCTCTCAATCCAATCTCTATTGTCTTTAAGTCCCTCTGAGCCTAGAGAATAATTAAACACCTAGATATACAATGTTGCTCATCAGCCATCAAGTGTAGATCCATGCAGTATAAGGGTTCAAAGAGGAGCAGAGTTCCAGAGATAGAAAAATAGAATGAGAGAGGTCAGGGGGTAAGTAGGTAGAGTATTTGAGTACAAAGTTTGGAAAGTATTAGAATAAAACTTATGTGTTGCTGCGCGACTAGCTCTTAGCCCAACCAGTGGCCTCACAGTGGAAAAGGGTTGGATCTGCAAGCTTCTGTCTGAGTGCTGTTGGCGGACGATTTCCTGTGCTGCTTCCAGGGGCGGCCCCAAGCCAAGGGTCTGGGGATTGAGAGTTTCAGGAGCTCTAGGCAGGACTAGCAGGAAGCCCCTCTGTTCCCAGGGGCGGGGCCCAGCTGGGGACTTGGGCTCCAAGGGCGGAGCTGCGCCTTTTTGGTTCTCAGAAAGGGAGCTTGGCTGCTGGTCGGCCCTCCAGATCCCTGCTGTGTTTCCGCTGCTGTGTCAGAGTCTGTGACTGGGGGGGGGGCCCTCGGTGGTGTCTTGCTCAGGATTCCCAGCTGGAGGATGCCCCGCTTGAGAATTGAGGGGGGGCAGATGCTGGCTCCTATATACCCGCATCCCCTACCCACTGTTGTAGGGCAGGGTCTCAGAGCCCTCCATTCTCCAGAACCAGTGCCCTGGGTGAGGAGCCTGGTGGGCGGGTGGGAGCTGGGATATCTCCGCCTCCTCTGGTGGGGTGCTGAGTCTTAGGGTCCGCTAGCTTGTCAGTCTCCAGTCAGAGGGCTGGGGGTTGAGCCCTTGGGCGAGTGGGAGTTGGGACATCCCCGCCTCCCTTGGTGGAGTGCTGGGTCTTATGGGTAGCCTGCCTGTCAATCTCCAGTCAATGGCCTGAGGGAGGGGGCTGTTGAGGGAAGGGACAGGCTTCTAAATTCCTTGCCCCCCTGCTCCCACCAGTGTTTCTCAGGCGGGGTGTTGGTGTCTGAGTTAAGTTCTATTGCTTGGCACCCGCTCTGCTTTCCGATGTGTTTGGGGATGTGCTGTATTACTCACTCCTCTGCGTCCCTCTGGTGGTGCTCCACAGTGGTGGGGAGTCTTTCACTCCCCTCGGGTCTCTGCCGCCGCCTGTGTTCTGCTTCTGGCCTCCGCTGCTTGCTGTTCTGGTTCCCCGTCTGGGTTCCGCTGCTTCCGCCCTTCGCTGGCGCGGTTCTGTGCTGGTTTCTGCAGCCCTTGGGCTCCCAGCCTGTCGCCCTCCACTGCCGCCGCTTTTTCGTGGATTAGAACCGGTGCCTGCCCCCGCTTTCCCCGCGTGGAGCAGGTGCCCGCTCAAGCTGCTTTTCGTGGCTTGGTCGGGCACCAGCTGCCGCTTGTGGCGGCTTTCAGCGGGTTTGGACGAGAGGTGGGGGAGGGGTCCTCGCGTTCAGAATTCTTTGAGAAAGTTGGATGTGAGCTTTATCTGGATTTCTTTTCCGGTTTGAGTCCTTCTCCGTTGCTTTTTGAGTTTGTTGTTGTGGATTTCTTTAGGTAGTTGGCTCATGGGACTCCCTTGTTCTCTCTTTTTGTCAGAGAAAGGTAGGCAGCGTCCCTATTGTCTCGGCGCCATCTTCCTTTGTTCCCACTTTTATATTTTAAAATATCTAACACTTAGGATGGGAAAGTAAAGTCATTACCTTTACAGTAAGGAATATTTGTATCTCATGTATGTTTGTGTCTTTTTTTCTATGACTCAAACAGCATTGAAACTGGGTAAGGTAATCCTATCTGCTACTCAGGACCTGAGACTCTTATCTGTAGTGAACTCTAGAAAACAGGAAGTGCGGCTGTAGCTCAAGGATAGGGGTTATAGTCTTCTGCTGAAGTGTTCAGGGACAGGGCCGATTCCTATGAACTACAAAAAATGAAAAGAAAAGAAAAGAAAAGAAAGTTTTAAAAAGATGCAAAACAGCACAATATTTAGATTATTTCTCAAAAATAAAAGAAAGGCAGCTATTCCTCAATGTATAAACAAAACAGTATTTGAAAAAAAACAGCTGCAGGTATACTATAGGTAGTACTCAGCTTAAAACTGTAGCAATACATAGTTGGGTAATTTCAATAAATATTTCCTGTGATATGAAAAGAGAACTAAAACACAGAGAAACATTGTTGGTCATTGTAAAATATCATTTTCTTAATATGTTCGGGAGAAAAGCATATATTTCTCACAAATCAATTTCCACTTTTTATTTTAAAATATCTAACACTTAGGATGGGAAAGTAAAGTCATTACCTTTACAGTAAGGAATATTTTTATCTCATGTGTGTTTGTGCTTTCTATGACTCATTTTAGATGCCAGGTAATGGAAAATGTGTTCAAGACCTGCCAGGAAAGTCCACATGAATGTCTTTGTGAAGTAGCAGTTGCAAGTAGTATCGAAGTTTAGGAAAACGTGAAATTAGCAACAACTTTAAATTTGAGCTCTACACATAATCCAGAGCTGATTAGTAATAACGGTAACAACTTTGGGGTGAGGATTGAGGAGTTCATTAAGTGTCAGAACATGCTTCTGTCTCCTAAGCCTGATGAGATGCATGCTGCATATAGATCTCGTATGTCTCCTGTTCTTAAAAAATCCATCGGAGATTCAGAGCATTTTATTCATGATTGTGACAGTCCAAAATATCTGCAGTATCATAATTCTGTTCTCCCTGCCCAAGAAATTCTTCAGGGAGGGAGGAAAACTGCTAAATGTACTGTGTGATGAAAAATATTGTACTTAACACCGACCATCACTACACATCCGAAAATGTACACAGGAGAGACTCCTCATACATGTAGTGAATGTGAGAAATCTTTCAGTAATGAAATACGCCTTACAATACCTCAGAGCAAATATCCTGAGATATGTGATGCGTACATCAAGTGTGAAAATTAATTTCTGAGAAGTCAGACCTGACGCTCCAACCTCGATCTCCAAGAGAAGACAAACCTTATGAATATGAGGAACGTAATAAAATTTCTGCCCAGAATTCAGCTCTCAGCACACATCAGAGATCTCACACAGAAGAGAAATCTTATGAATGGGATAAATGTGGGAAGACTTTTAGACTGAAATCATACCTCACTTTGCACCTGAGAAGACACACAGAAGAGAAACATTATAAATTTAATAAATGTGAAAAGTCTTTCACCCAGAAGATACACCTTCGAGTTCATCAAATAACACACACAGGAGAGAAATCTTATAAGTGTAATGAATGTGGAAAGTCTTTCCAAGGGAAGGGAAAACTTCGTGTTCATCAGAGAATACACACAGGAGTGAAACCTTATGAAGGTAACCAATGTGTAAAGTCTTTCAGACAGACATCTTCCCTCAAATTGCATCAAAGAACACACACAGGAGAGAAAACTTATGTGTGCAACAAATGTGGAAAGACCTTCAAGTGGAAGTCATATCTTGATGGGCATAATAGAACACACACAGGAGAGAAAACATATGCATGTAGTGAATGCGGAAAGTCTTTCAAATTTAGGATAAAACTCCATGTTCATCAGAGAATATACTCAGGAGAAACACCTTATGAGTGTAACATATGTGGAAAGTCCTTCACACAGAAGCCAACCCTCAACATGCATAAGACAATTCAAACAGGAGAAAAACCTTATGAATGTAACCGATGTGGAATGTCTTTCAAATGGAAGTCTTCCCTCAAATTGCATCAGAGAACACACACAGGAGAGAAACTGTACGAGTGCATCAAATGTGGTAAGACAACAGAATTCACACATATTAGAAACCTTAGGAATATAACCAAAGTTGAAAGTCTTTCGTGCAGTATTCACCCTTCAGGAAGCGTAAGAGAGTTCACACATATGAGAAGCCTTAGCAATGTAATAAATAGGAAAGACTTTTTAGTCTGCGGAAGAAAACTCAGCTTGTGTCACAGAACCAACACAAGATCAAACCCTTAATGAATGTAGCAAATGTTCAGTCTTTTCCCCAGAAGGCACAAGTCAAGATTTATCACTAAACACCCACAGGATAGAATCCTATGAATAAAATGAAAGGGAAATTTTTTTGAAGACCTCATAGTTGAGTTTCCATGATACCACACAGACACAGGATAAAAATCGTATGAATATAAGAATATGAACAATCCATCATGAACTCATGACTAAGTATAAAATGCACATAGGAGAGAAAAACCTTATGAATATTACAAATGTGGAAAGTGTTTGACCTGGAAGGCATACTTCTGTGTTCATCACAAACCTGATTCCCATAGAAGAAAGAAAACTAATGAATAGAACAAATGTGCAATGACTTTTAATCAGAAGTCAGTCTTCAGTACATTTCAGAACATACACAATAGAGAAATAGAGAAATTCTGAGTAATGAAAAACATTTAGCTATATATAGAATCTCTGTATATGGGAGCATTAGGGTAAGTCTTCTAAACAAAGTCAACCTTCAGCAAGCATTAAGAGCACTCACAGAAGTAATAATAGCATGTAGGAAAACCTTTGTCAGAAACCTCTAAAAGCTGACTCTGTGGCTTAGTGGTAGTGTGCTAACTTATGAAGGATGAAGGCCTGGGTTAGATTCCTCAAAACTACGTTAAAAGAGCAAGCCAGAAGCAGCACTGTGCTTCAAATGATAGAGTGCTAACCTTGAGCAAAAGTAGCTCAGGCCCTGAGTACAAGCCAAAGGATTTGAGAGAGAGGGAGAGAGAGAGAGAGAGAGAGAGAGAGAGAGAGAGAGAGAGAGAGAGAGAGAGAGAGAGAGAGAGAGAGAGAGAGAGAGAGAGAGAGAGAGAGAGAGAGAGAGAGAGAGAGAGAGGGAGAGAGAGAGAGAGGGAGAGAGAGAGAGAGAGGGAGAGAGAGAGAGAGAGAGAGAGAGAGAGAGAGAGGGAGAGAGGGAGAGAAAAGAGAGAGAAAGAGAGAGAAACAGGAACTTCTAAATTTTACAGAGATAGAGAAGGAGAGAGAGAAGGAGACAGAAACTAATTTCTAAACTTTACAGTCTTTCTATTTCCTTACAAATTCGTCTATGTCATTCTTTCTGACAGAAGCAGAGAATTCCATTGTGTAAAAATACCATATTTGATCTACTCATCAACTGACGGGCATCTGGGTTGGTTCCATACCTTTGCTATAGTAAATAGTGCTGTGATAAATGTTATTGTTCTAGTGAATTTAGTATGTCCTATCTGGACGATTGGAAAGTAGTGAAATTGCTGGATCACAGGAGAGCTCTATGTTTAGTCTTTTTGGGATACTGCCATAGTGCTTTCCATAGTGGTTGAACGAGTTTGCAATCCCACCAGCAGTGTCGTAGTGATCCCTCCTGGCCACATCCCCTCCAGCATACGTTATTAGATTTCTGGATCTTGGCCATTCTAACTGGAGTGAGGAGGAAAAGGGAAAGAGGAACTGAAACTTTCTCTCCTTACAGATGACATGATTCTGTATTTAAAGAACCCTGTAGACTCTACTCCGAAGCTGCTTCAGCTGATATAAAACTTTGGTAAGGTAGCAGGGTATAAAATTAACCCTCAATGTCAACTGCCTTCCTATATGCCAACAAATGAGAGGAATGAGGCAAGAATCAGGATAGCAACTCATTTTGCTATCAAAGAAAATAAAATACCTAGGAATTAACTTAGAATGTAAAGCACGTTTTTGATGGACCTATAAACCCTGGAGAAGGAAATTAATACAGAACTGAGGAAATGCAAAAACCTATGCTCCTGCTTTGGAAGAAGTAATATTGTAAAAATGGCAATCTTGATAAGGACTATCTACAAATTCAGTGCAATATTCATCAATATCCCAATGTCATTCTTTAAAGAAACAGAACAGGAAATCCAAAATTTCACTTGGAATAATAAAAGACCCCTTATAGTCCGACTTCTTGCATGATACATAATGTGTAATCTCACCTTCTCCACCAAAATCTCACCTTTCTCATTGAGACATAGGTGGCCCTGTTTTCTAGTAGCAAAGGCTCAAACGCACAGTTTCAGGTGTCACTAATGCCTCTGTTACTGGGTAGATCCAACTCTGTCATCGATTCTGAGGTCTGCTCTGGGAGTCTTGGTCACAAGTTGTTCTGTGGCATCTGCTGCCAGCCTGTGCCTATTTGCTTCCTTTTCTCCAGCAGCCTACAACAGGGAATGAAGTTCAGGACCTGATCCTCTCCTTCATATGCTGAGAAGGATGAGCCCAACCCTCCCTCATCTTCCTCTTCCAATTTTTGGGAAAAAAATGTGCTGGCAGAAGTCCTCAGGTGTGGGGAATGGCTGATCCACACTTTTAATCCAGGCTGGTCAGGAGGCTGAGATCTGAGTATGGAAGTTCCAAGTCACCTAGAACAGGAAAGTCTGATAGATTCTTACTACCAAAAATAAAAAACAGCTGGGAATGGAGTTTGGGCTGAAGTGGTAAAGGGCTAGTCTTGAGTACAAATGCTTAGTGCCCAGGCCCTGAGTTCAGGCTCCAGCACTGCTAACAACCTCACTTTAGTGAGATTTTAGCTTTATCCATGTAGGCACATCTCACTGGAATCTTTGCTGGTAGAGATAGTCTTCATAATTTTGTCTCAAGGTAAAGGTCCTCCTGGGGTAGTACACAAAAGGTGTCATGGAGAGAGGAGCCCCACTTGTTCCTGATTTGAAGATGGCATAGGTCAAGCCAGCATGGAGTTGGCACATCAGTCTTTTTCCTAGCACCACCTACAAGTGAATGTCAAATGACATTGATTGTTGTGGGATTGTGTGATTGAAGTGCCCCATTAAGGGCAGTGTTAGCACATCCAAACTTGGATACCAGGAATGCTGAAATCTCAAAGCTAAGATTTCTGTTGGCTACAGAAATGCTGGTGTGTCTGTTATTCACTAAAAGTTCAGGTGCAAAGATTCTGAAGCTTGATGCAATGTGTTTATTCCATTTAGTAAAATTATTTTAATGCACTGTATAAGTTAAAATATTTGATAAGAGTCAGGGGTAGTGAAAACATTGTTCTTGAATTCAGGTGTCTGGCAGGGTAATGGGGGGGTGTTGGTGGCTGGGACTATGAAGCTGGAGCTGCTATCAAACCATGGATCATGTTCCTCTTTGTCTGGGAGAAATGACTCCAAAGATGAAATTTGAATGGTGAGGAAAAGATGATGATGTCCTCAGGAAATTTCTCCTAAACAAATGCTCATGTGGAAGTGGGATGGGGGCTGGGCATATCTGAGGCAGAGCTTAAGGGGGCTTCTCATGGCGTTCAGAACGTTCCTTGCGACTTCGGGCATGCAGCAGGGTGTTTTAGATGGCCATTGTGAGATGGATGGAATAAGACTGGAGACAAGATGTATGCTGGGATCCTGCAATGCCCTTGCATGAGTGGCTGGTGGCTCACCTGAAAGAACTAATTATGTCTAAAAAAGAAATCAGGAATTTGTTTTGATTAGATAATACCTGTAATCCGAGGCATATTCAGTATCCTGATCTTAGTATTGTGGATTAAAACCAACCCAGCAAAGGGAAAAATACATGAGACTCTTACTCCCAGTTTAGAGCAAGAACAAAGATTGAAGTAGAGCCGTGGCTCAAGAGCTAGAGTGCTACCTTGATCAAAGAAAAGCTAAGAAAAAGCTCCAGGTCTTGAGTTCAAGGCCAGGAATGAAAGAAGGAAGGTAAAAAAGGGAAGTATGTGAGGAAGGGAAATATATAAATGAAAGAGAGAAGGAACTAGAAATTTAGAACTAGAGATTATTTAAAAGTCATCAGTCCTTCTAAGAAAAGTGTTGGAGTATGGGTTCTATATGTGGTGAACTGGAAGCCCAGCAGTGACTTGTTAACCAAAGAGTCACCATGATGAGCAAAGGATAGAAATCTGCATGAGCCTCTTAGCGGATGGAGTCACAGAAGAGAACCTCAGCTCCCATCCCATAGTTAGAAGTATATAGAGATGGGGAAGTTGGCATCACCTTGATGTCATTGTGTCCATGGAGACTGGAAGCCATGGCTCTGTGAAAGCACAATGTTCTGGTTACTGAGCTGAGAGGCTGAGGAGAGCCAAGTCCTGGCCATGAAGAAATCAGGGTGGCAGCAGAGCAACTCTGCTGCAGTGTGTGCCTGCTTGTCTGTTCTTATTCTGTGGTGGATCAGGCCGGAGCAGGTGATAGTAACTGTTTTGTGGTCACAAGACCTTCACCAAGAGCTTCCTCTGGGATCCTCATAAGCTTCAGGGTGGCTGGTGGTGGGATGTGTGTGGGGTGGACGTGACAGAGGGATGGACGCATGGCAAGGTGGGTGAAGAGATGAGAGGAATGATGAGAGCCCAGTTCATTGGTTTCCAAGGTTAATGGGTGGGAGGTAGAGAGGCATGATGGAGGAAAGATGGAGGCAGGGAAGGTGGTGACAGAGTGAGGCCATCTGTAGTGCCAGCCTGGCCATCATCTGAAGCCCATAGGCAGCTTCCTGATCCCTCACTTTGTCCTGCTCCTTGTGGAGGGAATGTCACGTGTACCCAGAGCTAGGGGTGGGGCAATGTTAGTAGCACCTGGAGAACCATTGGCCTCTACCTGGGTGAGGGGTGGTTCTGGCTCCCATGCTGGGTGGCCTGATAGCTATGGAACAGATCTCTCCTTAGCTACCACAGTCAGTGGCTGCTCTCCATCTAGGGTTAGGGCACCTGCTCAGCCATCAGGACACCCCATGCCAGGACAGAGGCCTACAATTCAGATGGCAGCACAGGGGTGAAGATGATCTCACCGTAGCCCTAGTTACACGGCTGTCCCTGCATGCAGGACAGGATGAGCTGGGGGAAGATGTTCTCTGTGTTTTTCCACAGCCTATCCCGGCCTCTTCTTGTGTCTGATTAAACCAAGAGAGTACCAGGTTCCCTCTCATAGTCCTGGTTCTTTTTCTTTTACAGTCATGAGGCTTGAACTCAGGTCCTGGGTACTGTCCCTGAGCTCTTTTGCTCAAGGTTGATGCTCTACCATTTGAACCATAGTGCCATTTCCAGCTTTTAGTTTTCATGTGGATCTCTGATATCTCCAGTGCTGTGCCTGCAGGGAGGCACTCACCCCACAGACAGAGCCACCTCTGCCGTGACTGTGACTGCCCACAACCCTCACACACACTCCTTGCACACCCCTCGACTCCAGTTTTAGCTCCTCTTGGACTGGGTGTCCAGCCTACCCCTTCCTACACTCACAAAGGGTCTACAGTTGTCTTCCCAGGGTCCTTTCTTCTGCCAGCCAGAGTACAGACTGTGCACATCTTGACGATCACAGAGCTCAAAGCCAAAGGCTGAGATGCAGAAGGGGGTGACCCAGTAGCTGCACAGGGCCCATGGATCATCCTGTGCATCCCCCAGCCTGTGACTTACCCCACCCTGTTGGCAGGGAAGCTCCATGCCCACATCCTGATCCCTGGTCCCCTCCAATTCCATTCTCCCTTGGATTTTGCAGACTGTCTACCCTCAGGATCTAAAATTTTATTCATCACTTTATGTCCTTATCACTGATTCGCTACTTTGGCAGGATCTCCCCGTGCCTGGAGAGTGGGCATGTCATGTACTCTCTTTGGAGAAGTTGCCCCAGGAGAAGAAATATGCATTTCATGTGAGTGTTGGACATGGCAGGAGGGCTCCCTAGGATCAGAAGCCACAGGAGGGGTGCAGATGGGGAAATGCTAGGGGCCCCAGGGGACAGTGGGAGTTAGGGCACAGTTGGTTCCTTCTGCAGGGTTGACACCGCTTCACAAACCCAACAGAATGAGGTTCACATTACAGATGTCAGAGACAGTGCAGATTGCCAATGGGCGCAGGGGTCACTGTCACCCCCAGATGCTGGCTGCATGCTGGGATGCACGCAGAGATGTTTTCAAGATCAGATAATGAGGATGTTGCAGGGTGTAACCATTCTTTTCAGATGGCTCTCTACCTCTCTTGAGCTTCATCTCTATCTTTGGCTTTTTCTTGGCAGTTAACTGGACATGAGAGTTTCATGGACTTTCCTTTCTGGACTGGCTTCAAACAGAAGCTATGCACAGTTTTCAAACCATACCCTACTGAAGAAGGGAAGCTTGATCTGGTGCTTAACTGTGTTGCACTTTGGCTCCGTTTGCTATGCCTCACGGGAGGGGGCTCATCATTTGTAGACTCAGATCTCATGACCTTCAAAGCCAAATGCTACCTGAAAGTTCAGGGTCCCAGCCTATGTGTTGGGCCTGGGTGAATACATTCTCTGTTATGCTGGGTCATCAACCCATGTTTTAAGCTGGAAGTAGGCAGTGCCACATTTGATAAGAACATCTGCCAGAGATTGTCACCTCATGAAAGCAGATTCTAAATTTGTATTCCATTTCCTGTGGTGGAGAAATCCCCTCCAAGTTAGACAGGCTCACATCCACCTGCAGGTCACACTCCTAATGCACCCTTGAGTGTCCTCATGGTATTGGGATCTAAGTGTGTAGGGAATGCTGGTTTAGTCCATGAATTTGCTGGACAAGTGTTGACAAACGTGTTGTGGATTAATATGAGTACAATTTAAGAAGCCCTGGAGGAGCATCAACCTGACCCTCTGTGTTGCTATGAATCTGATAGGATGTTCCAGACTGAGAAATAATCACATGGCTTTGTGTTTGGCATCCAGACAAGTGAGTGCATGTCTTAGCTGTCAGCCAATACAGAGGAGGACATGAATAATAGGTGGAAATCATCTGTCAGACCCCTGTCTGAGGGCAGGTGGAGAGAACATAGGAAGGTAGATACCATGGCTGTGGTGGGGCCAAAAAAAGGGTAAAAGAGGCAAAGTAACCAGGTACTGGTAGCTCAAGACTGTCATCCTAGCTACTCAGGAGTTTGAGATCTGAGGATCACAATTCAAAGCCAGCCCAGGACAGAAACTCCATGAGACTCTTATCTGCAATAAACTACTGAATGCAAGAAGCTCAAGCTCAGTGACAGCATCCAGGCCTAGCGTTCAAAACCCAGGACCGGCAGAAAAAAGTATCAAAGGACAAGAAGCTGGCCAAAAGTTAGAGGGACTCTATCTTGACAAACAATACAATGGTAAGTTGCACTCAGAAGACTTGCACAAAATCTGGAAATGCCTGAGACCTATCTATGTATGTTTCCTGTTTGTCTAAATACATATGTTTATGCATTTATATATTAGTATAGAGAGACAGATCAATACATATGACTATACATATATACATAGCCAGACACTTATGGGTGGGTGGTATACTGTGTGAGAGTTTGTGTTTGTGTTTTGTGGATGGCTATCTCTGTTTAAGAAAGATAGAAAATATGTAAATGTCTCTAAAAAACTTGATAAAATATAGAGACACATAAGCTCTTGAGGGAATCTGAAATGACAAGATTATTCACAGGCACATTTATCCTTATGGATTCCTCAGCAAGTTTTAATGTTTTTCATTATTTTCTTTCTTTTTTTGAACCAGTGCTAAGGATTTCTCTCAGGGACCAGGTGCTGCCAATTACTAATTTTCTCATGGCTGATACAAGAGGAACTGAGCCACAGTTCAACTTTTGCCTTATTTATTCGTGCTTAACTGAAGATAAAGATTTCTATCAGTGACTTTTTTTCAGGGGCTGGATTCTAACGAGGATCCCCAGACCTCAGCCTTCTCTATAGCTACAATTAACAATATGAGAAACCAGCACTGGGTTCCAATGCACAGGGCAAGAAATTGAGTGAATCTCTCAACTCCAATTAGGTATAATAAGCTAGAAGTGAAAGACCAATACCTTTGAAGAAAAGATGCTGAGGGTTATCACACAGGCCCTATGAGTAAGCCCTAAACCCTGTACACATGTGTGCATGCACACATTGGCAGATACACACACACATGCACACACACAATATCTCAGGCAATATTGTATTTTGAATTAATATCCAAAGATTGGACAAGAGGATAGCAAGTAATAAAATCTGTTTTTCTTGTCTACATTGAGGGAAAGGGATAAGTCACAAGATGCAGAAGCGAAGAATTCAGAGGCAAATGCTGTGAGTGAATAACTTGTAAAAAGCACATTTCTTTTCTTTTCTTTTCTTTTCTTTGCCATTCCTGGGGCTTGAACTCAGGGCGTGAGCACTGCTCTTGGCTTTTCCCAAGTCTAGCCCTCTGCCACTTGAGCCACATTGCCCTATGGATTTTTATATCTCTGTGATATTAAGGACGCAAACCTAGATCTTCATGGATGCTAGGCAAGCACTCTATCACTGGGCCAAACTCTAAACCCCGATAAAGTATTTATAAATAGTCATCATCATCATATCAAAATATCCTTTCTCCTACAAAGAATGAACACTTATCTATGTCTGTAAGACTTTTTTTTTATGTCACCAATGCTTCTGTGATTTTCCCACTTGCATTTTTACAGATGACAGCACAGATATTCATCAGGAAGAAAAATAGATTAGGATACAGAAACCTAACAACGTCCTAGTAGATTGAAGTGAAAAATATGTGCAAGATGGCCTGGGTGTTTCATCTATTTGTAGAGTGCTTGGCTACCACACAAAAAGATTCCGGTTTGATTCTGCAGTACCATATACATAGAAAACGCTGGAAGTGGTGCTGTGGCTTGGTGGGACAGCTATAGCCTAAAGAAAGCCTAAGAACAATGGTCAGGCTCTGAGGTCAAGACCCGGGACTAGCAAAATAAAATGTGCAAGAGGCAAAATGCAAGCTGAGAAGGCATTGTGAAGCAAAATGTCTTGTGAAGGGTAAGGGGAATAGTGACAGTTAAGCTTGGATTTTACCTAAGAAAGGCTCCTTGAGCCTGAGACCAGGCTAGCACTTACGCATAGTTAATGACTTGGGATTTGAACAAAAAGGTGTGCTGTTTACTACATCCATATGTGAGGTGGGAAGGGAGATTCAGCCTCCAGTATGTCTTTGGGGAGGTCTTCTGTGAGCAAGGAGCTTTGGTCACTGGGCTTTAAAAGGTGACCCTACCTCCCTCACAATGGAACAGAATATGGAAGCCTGGTAACCAAGCCACTGTATGTGACAACCATCTCAAGCCAGCTCCCTTGGCCTGTGGCTCAGGAACCAGAAAGATGTTGCTGTGCTGTTGCCAAAGGTCAGGAGGCTCGCATCTCAGGCATGAGAGATATGGATGTCTCACTTGAAGAAGTAGATGCTGGATCAGTGCCAAGCCAAAATTCCAGTATATCAGGCATTTCTCTAGGAAGAAAGCCAGGAAACTCCAGGGCAACTCAGATGAGGTATATTGAGAGGAAACCTATTTGAACCCATAATCCTGCCCACACACTACAACCTTCTTGTGTGCTTTCAAGTGACTATACTGAGATTAGAATGTGTCATTTCCAATCTACTCTATTCAATTCCTCAGTGTGAAGTGTGGTCCCATTCCTACGTTTGAAATATCCACTGTTTTGCCAACATAGTGTGATGGTAAGTCAGCTCAGACTCTGAATGAGCCTTGTAACCCATGGATCCTGGAGGAAGGCCTGTTGGAGATGCTGCTGACAAAGCTGATCCCTGCCTACCAGAAAGGTGATCTCTTTTATGTGGGAAACTTCCTGCACAATTTCAAATAGTGGAGGACAATGTAGTAGTTGCTGGAAATTCTCTTGAAAAAGTGAGTGTTCCCCCTCCAAACCCAGGTTTGCTCACCCCTCCTGGCCAAGTCTTGGAATATTTGGCTCCACTCTGAGCCTGTTTGGTTCACTGGGGTGTTCACAGGGGAGCTATGCCTGATACAAGTGCACAAACTACTTTATTATGACTGGGACACCATGCCATTTCATTTCCCTCACAAGCTACTAGAGTCTCAACAGTGTGCTTACTGAGAAGTTGGATTTCAGGCATGAGTAAGTGGCTCTCAACTGCAGCCCTCACCTAGGTGACATCCTAGGAAATTCCATTTCACAGTAAGAAATGAGGTGTCAGTACTAATGGCAGAGGCCTGTGAAATACTGGAGTCAGAGGAAAAGCTGGGGGCTGAATCAATTTTGAGCCATCAGGGAGGGATTGTGATAGCTTTGCCTGTTAGAACCTGAAAGCATTTACATTTTGGTGTATGGTCCAGTGCTGCCACTTGAACCTGAACCCAGGTCTAAATGCCATCCCTTTGGTGTTCAAAAATTAGCACTGTACCATTTGAGTCATAGGTCAAGTTCTGGCTTTTTGCTGCCTAATTGAAGACAAGTGCCTTTAGACTTTTACTAACTAGACTGGCTTTCCACTGTGATCCTCAGAGCTCAGCCTGCTGGGTGGCTAAGATTAGAGGAATGAGCATTTAGTTCTTTATTTAGAGCATTCACTTATTGATTTATTTAGAGCATTTACTTAGTTAATTTAAGGTGCGTTTACTTTGGACAGATGCATAGAGGCCTCTCTCAGAAGCTTCTGGAAGTGGGGTGTAAAAGTCATCCTGTTCTCGAGTGTCTCTTACCCCCCTCCCAGCACATAAGTGCACATCTCTGCAGGACAGCCACAGCATTAGAGTCCTGCAAGAAAGGGGCTTTGGTAGAAGGCTCAGGATGGAGAGAGAAGGCTCTCACTTTTCTTGTACCGAATGTGCCCACAGCATCATGTGTTCCATCTATACGATATGAATGGACTTCTACCCCAGTGATTTCTATGAGTTCAAGAACTGCCACACCCTGACACAACTCAAGCTCTATATGAGGATCCACATGCCGGCTTTGGACCTGCTCTTCTAGACACATATTTTTTGACCAGCTGGAGGAATGTGCGACCAGTAAGACCAAGAAAAAGTAGAAGTCCTGGTGTGGGTGCCTCAGAGCCTGTGAGTAGGAAGCCCATGTGGTCTAGATATTGGTTGGCCCTTGCTTCTACAGAGCTTGGCAAAATGCCTTTTATGGGTGGTGTCAGCCAGGTAATGTCTGTCCTCTGAAAGGACTCGGGAATAAGCACTCATTAGAAAGACCCTACACCTCCTCAGTGTTCAGTCCAAACTCCAGTTCTACAGGTTCCTCCATTAGATCCTCATGGAAGTTGAGTGACACTTCAACTTGCAGAGTCCACTCTGTCCACTCTGTACCTATTTCCATTCTTAGGTTTGGGTCATCATGGAAGAGCTTATCCTGAACTCCGGATGAAAAACCCACCAATGGAGCTGGTGACTGATGGACACAGAGTATCATCACTGCACTCCAGAAAGCATGGGCCTTCTGTAGAAATTACCAAACAGGTTTAGAGTCCTGTGGATATACCTTTTGCTCTGAACCCCATGTGTGACACAGTTGAACCTGCAGATACTATGGAGGAAGAAAAAGAGCAGCCAGATTTCCTTCCGTTTCCTTTCACACTCCATCCAGAGTCAGTCCATCTGAGTCAGAGTAACACTCCACTTATTGTGCAAGCTGAAGGGGCACACGCTGGGCTCATGGAAAATGTCCCCATGGGAAGCAGCAAGTGTACTCTCAATACTGGATTCATTGGAGGAAAATGAATCCATCCTCACAGAATATCCAGACCCATCCATCTCACTAAAAGAGACTCAATCTCCATTCGACAAACCAGAATCCATCCCCCTCTCAACTCAGGAAGGACATTCTGTTTCTCATGAGGAAGGAGACCCTTCTGAGGACTCTGAAGTAGAATTACTGTCTGAAGGCAACTTGGAGGCCAGTCTGGATTTAGAGCTTCCCTGTCCCCTTCCTAAAAAGACATCTCTTTATCTTGCTCTCATGATTCTTGTCAAGTATTCATTGTATTTACTTTGCTAACTATTAAACTCTCATTGTTAATATTATGGTGTGCAGTTCTTCAGTCCTTATTATACTGTGTTTTATTTTCCACTTATAATGTGAAACCTCAGACAAATAGGTCCTGGGTGGGCCAAAAACCAGACAGGTCTGGTCCCATAGAAGACAACCTTACTGGATATACAGGGAACTATGAAATGCATGGAATCACCAGGAATCCAGGCCAGGCCTCCATGGAAAGACAAGTCAGCTACCAAAGCTTAAGAACAGAGCAAATGCCTGGAAATGTGTTTTGTCAATCGGGAGAAGTACCAGAGTAACTGTAATATTATGTGGGACTCTGTTCTGTGAGTTCAAGTCTGTTTATATATCCATTGTGCTTTGTACAAATATTTAAGAAAATTAAAACTCCACAATAGCATCAAAAATCTACTTTGGCTTTGAATGTGGCCTAGTTTTAGAGTGCTCGCCTAGTATACAAGAAGACCTTGATTCAATTCCTCGGCACTGCATACACAGAAAAAGCAGATGGGGCACTGTGGCTCAGGTGTCAGAGTGCCACCCTTGAACAAATGTGGCCAAGGACAGTTCCTGTTCTCTCAGTTCAAGCCCCAGGACTAGCCAAACAAGAAATCATACCATTATCCACACATTTGGAAATAAATCTGTTTTATCTAACCCTACTTCTTTTTTGCCAGTCCAGGGTGTGTGCCACCAAGCCAAACTACTGGCCCCCAACATTACTATTTTGAATCATTTAATTCTTTTACATAATCATATTTCATGCTGTCTGTATTAATACCATAAACAGTATGCTTAGTGTAATAATGTTGAAGGTAAAACATAAGAAATTAATAACTAAAATTCCTTTTTTATTAGTTTTATAGCATTACTACAATTTTATGAGAAAAAATACCTAGAATGTTTATTTTAGAGTTCAAGCAGTCCATTTTGATAAATATATCAACCTACATCATTTATTTGAACACATTTTAAACTATTTTTTCAGGAATGAAAATACATATATATTTGTTCTAAATGAAATTTATGGCTTGGGGTGAACGGAAAGAGAAAAGGGGGGAGGGGGTAACAGTGTTTACAAGAAATGTACTCATTACATATGTAACAGAAATCTCTGTGTATATCACCTTGACAACAAATTTTTTGAAAAGTACAATGAGTTTTAATGTCTACTTTGGGCAGAATTTTTTTTGCCAGTACTGTGCTTAGACTCACGACCTGAGCACGATCCTTGTTTTTGTTTTTGTTTATTCTTAAGGCGAAAGTTCTATCACATGTGGCACAGCACCACTTTTATTTTTTTATCTATGTTGTGCTGAGGAATTGAACTTGGGTCTTCATTCATGCTCGGCAAGAACTCTTCCACTAGGCTTAACTTATGGCCCCAGTGATAAGGAAGTTTTCCATAAAATATGTAGGAAATATGTCCACTAAGGAAAAGCCATCAAAAATAGAAGAAAAATTATATACTTAGATAATGACATGCCAGTATTATGGCAGATCTCTGTAACACTAGCGTCAAGAGTGGCCTATTTGGACCAGGAGTTGGCTGGCTGAAGTAAAGTGCTATCCTTGAGCAAGCCCTAGGACAGTGCTCTGGCCATGAGTTGAAGCCATAGGACATGCAAAAAATAATAATTTAATGCCCGTGACTGGTGGCTCACCCTGGTAATCCTAGCTACCCTGGAGGATCGAGGTTCAAAGACGGCCCAGGCATAAATATCTGTGAGAATCTTATTTCCAAATAATCCAGAAAATTCAAAATGACAATGTGCCTCAAGTGGTAGAGCTCTTGCCTTGAGCTGAAGAGCTTAAGGTAAACATCCAGGCCCAGAGTTCAAGCCCCATGAGTGAAAAATGGAAAAAGAAAAAGAAAGCCCTTATCTAAAGCTGGAGTGCACACTAGTGGTAGTTTGCTTGCCTAGTATGCACAAAGCCCTGTGTTCAATTACTCTGTACCACTTACACCAAAAAAAAAGCTGGAAATGATCTCAGAAGGTTGGGTTCTGAGGATCACAGTTCAAAGCCAGGCCAGACACTAAAGTCCATGAAACTGTTACTTCAACTTAAGCACCAGAAAACCAGAAGTGACACTGTGGCTCAAGGTGTTTAATGTTGTAGCCTTGAGCTGAAGAGCGCAGGGACACTGCCCAGGTGCACAATTAAAGTCTTACAACCAAAGAGAGAGAGAGAGAGAGAGAGAGAGAGAGAGAGAGAGAGAGAGAGAGAGAGAGAGACAGAGACAGAGAGACAGAGAGAGACAGAGACAGAGAGAGAGACAGAGACATGGAGAGACAGAGGGAGAGACAGACAGACAGGCAGACAGACAGAGACAGACAGAGACAGAGAGACAGAGACAGAGACATCAAACAGTCAGGCACGGCTGGCTGACGCGTGTAATTCTAGCTACTATGGAGGCTGAGATTGGAGGATCTTGGTTCAAAGCCCAAAGCCAGCCTCGACACATATGTTTGTGAGACTTACATCACCAATTAACTACCAGAAACCAAAAATGGAGCTCTAGAGGAAGAGCGCTAGCCTTGAGCTGAAGAGCTCAGGGACAGTGTCCAGGCCCAAAGTCCAAGCACCATGACGAATCAATAATAAAAAAAAGAAGATAGCTAATAGTAATGATGAAGAATTTTGGGCTGGGAGTTTGGCCTAATGGTAGAGTGCTTGCCTAGCATGCACGAAGACCTGGGTTCAATTCCTCAATACCACATACATAGAAAAATGCTGGAAGTGGTGCTGAGGCTGAAGTGGTAGAGCCATAGCCTTGAGAAAATATAAGGACAGTGCTCAGTCCCTGAGTTCAAGCCCAGGACTGGCCAAATCAAAAGTAGTAGAGCACTGGCATTGAACTGAAGATCTGAGGAACAGCCCAGGCACAGAGTTCAAGCACCGCAAACAACAACAACAAAATCTATGAAATGGCAGTGGTGGTTTTAAGCTAAGCAAAAATAGAGTAGAAACTGGTAAAATACATATTTGTGTGTAAGCAAAATAGCCAGACTTATGCATTAGAACAGGATAGCAACTTAAAAAAGAATTGTGTTTTCCATCTCACTAGGTCCTGTCTCTTAATTTATTCAAGTAAGTAAAATGCTGGGTTTTATAATCATTGCTCTGAATATTAGAAAATCATAATATCTCTCATTAACCAACAAAGACCAGGAACTGGGGCTTCGTTCAAATGGCAGAGTATCAGGCAAGAGAAGAAAAAATTGAAGTAAGAACTTGAAGCTCTTGATCCAGAACCTGCATAGTAACAGAGCAGCAGCCTGGTGATGGTACCTCACACCTATAATCTTAGCTACTCAGGAGGCTAAGATCTGAGATTCAAAGTTTAAAGCCAGCCAAAGTACCCAGTTAACTGCCAGAAAAACCAGAAATGGCACTGTGGCTCACAGATTAAAGCACTAGCCTTGAGCTGAAGAGCTCAGGGACAGTGCCCAGGCCCAGAGTTCAAGCCCCACAATTGACAAAAATCAAACAAGCAAACAAAACTCACAAAAAAGCCTGCAGACCACAGTGGTTCTGCTGAGTCTCTTCTCTATGGGGATCAGGAAACATTTCACTTTTTCTGCCTCTTCCCATCTCAACATTCATACTAAAATAAGACTGTGTTGAAAGTTTCAATTTATAAAAATGTTTTTCATGAAGCACCCTGAAATATTCATCGCTTATATCTCAATTGAAGATACTTGATTTGGGGCTGCATTGGTAGAGTGCTAGCCTTGAGCAGAAAAGGTCAGGGATAGAGCTGAAGCACTCAGTTGAAGACCCAGTGCCAACACACAAAAGAAATTATGCACTTTATACATATTTTCTAATTTCTTAATGAATTTTTCAGTCTGTATAAATATAGGGTACATTCCTTGTTACTTAAGTAAGATTGCTCTTTTTTTTTCTTTTTGCCAGTCCTAGGGCTTGGACTCAGGGCCTAGACATTTTCGTTGGACTTGCTTCCCAAGGTGAGTGCTCTGCCTCTTGAGACACAGCGCCACTTCTAGCTTTTTTCTGAGTATGCTGTACCGGTGAATAGAACCTAGGTCTTCAGGCATTCTAGGTGAGCACTCTACCATTAGGCTACATTCCCAGGCAGTGAGATTCCTCTTACAGTCATTGTATGTTCACAGAGTTTGATCTCACACACTGTAGGGCCCTGGTTGGCTTTGACCTGTGATCCTAAGCCCTGAGCCTCCTAAGTAGCTGAAATTAAGTTGTGAGCCAGCATGATGGCTTCCATTCTTTTTTCTACAAAAATCTATGTAGTTATCTAAAATATATCTATAGCTGAAAAAAATGAATCTCTCCCAAACAAATCTTCAAAGAAACAACCATCCTATTAAAAGGTGGGCTAAAGACTTAAAAGAGTATTCTCTGAAGAAAAAATTAAAATGGGCTTTAGACACATGAAGAAATGCTCCATATCTCTAGCAATAAGGGAAATGAAAATCAAAACAACTTTGAGATTCCACCTGACTCCAGTCAGAATGGCCATTATCACAAAATCTAATAAGAGATACTGGTGGGGAAGTGACCAGGGGGGATCACACCTACACTGTTGGTGTGAGTGTAAACTCGTTCAACCACTAGGGAAAGCAGTGTGGTGGTTCCTCAAAAGACTGAACATAGAGCTCCCCTATGATCCAGCAAATCCACTACTTGGCATCTACCCAATTGTCCAGAAAAAAGGGCATACTAAAGCCACTAGCACAATGATGCACATTGCAGCACTATTTACCATAGCAAAGATATGAAACCAACCAGGATGCCACTCAGTAGATGACTGAATCAAGAAGATGTGGTACTTATACACAATGGAATGCTATGCTGCCATCAGAAGGAATGACATCGCCCCATTTGTAAGGAATTGGAAAGACTTGGAAAAATTCATATTAAGTGAGAGAAAGCCAGACCCAAAGAAACATAAGCTCAATGGTTTCCCTCATTTGTAATAATTAGTTCACATCTAGGACTCTCCTAGCAGAGGATTACAATAACTCAAAAACCTAGGTACATAAGGTCATATAGGATGAGACTAAATGAAAGGATCTCTAGGATATGGGAACAAGAGCTATATCTTGTGTCATCGTTGCTCTTAATCTTGTGTGATTTTTGTCCTTAATGTACTATGTTATTTCTCATCTCTTATTTTGCCCTTTGGTTAATGTCAGATTGTTACTGTATCTGATTTTTTCCCTGGCATATTGTATATATGTTTATTTGTTTATGTCAAATAGGAAAGGGAAGGGGGGAAACAAGATGATTGGGAAGGGGAGGGGAGAGGGAACTGGGGACAAAAACATGTGGAGTGGAATAAATGTGTGAGAAGTAATGCAGTCCACTACCTGTAAATGTAATCGTAACCCCTCTATACATTACCCTGAAAATAAAAAAGAGACTATAAAAATATCTGTAGAAAATGAGGCTGGATGATGGAAACAACCAGATGCCCTACTACAAAAAATGTGATACACACACACACACACACACACACACACACACACACATAGACAATGGAATGATACATAGCCATCCGTCAAGGTAAAATAATGGCATTCTCGGGGAAGTGGATGAAAAGGAAAAAAATCATATTAAGTGAAGTAAGCCAAACTCAAAGGAACATAGGCCCAAGAGTCTCCCTCATTTGTCAAATTCAGTAGAAACCATGGGCTCTGCTACCAGAGATTTACAATAGAACAAAATCTAGAGACATCGTGACAAATAGTATGACACTAAATGAAAGGACCTCCAAGATAAAGAAACAAAACTCATATAATGAGTGATTGTTGTCCTTAATGAACTATGTGATCTCTTATCTCTTTTGCTATCCCTTGGTTATATAATATTGTTACAATATTTCACCTTGTTTTCTGATATATTTCATATGTGCCTAATTGGTTATTTGAAATTGGATAGGGAAGGGGGGAAATGAACATGAGTGGGGGCAGGGGAAGGGAAATGGGGACCATATCATTACATGGGGTATCAAAGTTTGAGAAGTAATGCACCTTTTATCTGGTGAATATAATGTAACCCTTCTATAAATTACAATAAAATAAATACATAAAAAGAAGATCTGCACAGAAAAAAATAATAATGGCATTTTTGTGGTAGTGGATGAAATTAGAGTGAATCCTGCTGAGTGAGATAAGTCAAGACCAAGGAACAAAAGTTACATGGTATCCTTAATATATGGATGTTAGTTTCAAACAGTAGTAGAGCGATGATTGAATAGTTGATACCCAAAGTTCTGGACATAATTTTGGAAATATAAACATAACTACATAGACATAAAAATTTAGGATAGACTATACACTCTATAGACATGTGTTTTATTATAGATTAATCTCTATCTATGACATACAAAGACTCAGCTTAATTTTTACTATATTCTAAAATTTAAGTGCCAGTGATTGTATAGCGATTCCCTTCTTGAATACTTGTTGGTTAAACATGACATTTGAAATATGATGTAAAATCCAATGTTAATAAATTTTTTTAAAAAAAGAGGCTAGGGGTAAATACCACTAATGTACTTGCTCTAAGTGGTACAGAAATTTTCTTAATGAATCAAGGGGTTTTATTACATCTTTATGCAATTATTTTAGTTCTGAGTGTTCTACACTCAATGCTACTTCTGGAAAGATGATATAGCTGATTGTGTAGATGGTATGAAGGCATACTGGCCTAAACGTAGAATAAAGTAGTGGTAAGTGGCTGTTAGCTGTCCAGATTCTACTGCAATATGTGGAATGAATTTATTAAGCACAATGCAGGCTCTTAGTCAGATCAGGATCAAGATTATGTGGTTCCATTAGATGAAGGAGGAAAGATCAGAAAAATCTACTAAGATATCCAGATATACTTTTGAAACTAAGGTATCTGGACTCCTTTTTTTTCTTTCTTGGTGGGGAGCTTGAACTTTGGACCTGGGCAAGGTCTCTTAGTCCTTTTTCCTCAAGGCTAATGCTGTACCAGTTTTAGCCACAACTCCACTTAGTTTTTGGGTGGATAAGTGGAGAGAAGAATCTTACAGTTTTTTTTTGTTTTTGTTTTTTTGCTTGAAAGGCTTTGAATCACCTTCTCCCTGGCTAGTAGAATGACAATTATGACCCTCCAGCGCCTGGCTAGTGATTTTTTGAAAATTGGACTTTCTTCCAAATCACGTAACTGGTTCCTAGCAAAGTTTTGAAGCCTGAATTAAATGTGACAGATTTTTGTCACTTGGAGACACTCTGTGCTGAACGTTAGAAATCTACCAGCGGAGTCAGAGTGGCACTTCCAGTTTTTGTTTATGTGGTGCTGAGGAATGGAATCCAGGGTTTCATACATGCTAGGCAAGCTTCATTTTAAGCCCAAGGTTTTATGTTTTGTTTTTTCAGTGTTGTTGCTTCTAAGGTACTGTATGATGTTCTTTCATTTTCTTTGCTTTTTACCTCTTTTCTTCTTTTTCCCCTTAGTTTTATTCTCTGTAGTCACTGTGTTGAATTCGGGTACCCTGTGTCTTGTACATAGGTTTATGTAATTTGGGGAATGGAGAGGGTATAATAAAATGGTAAAAAAAAACAAAGGAAAAAGGGTGAACCAATTGAACAGTGATACTTGGAAGACACTAAACGGAAATGAACTGAACAATCTGGGTGGAGAGGGGGCTGAGGGTAGGAAAACAGAGAAAAATGAGGGAGGGGATAACAATTTTCTTAAGAAATGTGTTCAGTACTTATGTAACCGTATGCCAACTATATATTGACTTAACAAAAAAAATTAACTTAAAAAATAATTTAGCCGGGTATGGTGGCTCACACTTGTAAATGTAGCTACTCAAGAGGCTGGGATCCAAGGATAGCAGTTCAAAGTCAGCCTGGGCACTGAAGTCCATGTGACTCTTATCTCCAATTAACCACCAGAAACCTAGAAGTAGCCCTATGGCTCAAGGGATAGGGCAGTAGTCTTGAGCTGAAAAGCTCAGTGACAAGACCCAGGTGCAGAATTGCAGTCCCATAATTTGAATGATGAATGATACAAGCCAGGCTCTGTGCGCTCACACTTGGAATCCTATCTACACAGAATCAGGTTTGAATCCAGCCCAAACAAATTGCATGATATTCTGATTTACAGTTCATTACCAAAAACCTGGAAGTGGAGCTGTGGATCAAGTGGTAGAACACTAGCCTGATGCAAAAAAAAAACATTTAAGGACAGTTCCCAGGCCCTGGGTTCAAGTCCCAGGACTTGCATAAAACAAACAAAATGTGACGCTGAGTCCTCCATCATTTGGTGTTATAGTTCAATATTCTTGATATGCGTCTTAGAAATTAAGTCCCTAGCAAATACTCTCCCCTGAAATTCTGCTTCATAGCTGATTCATAGAATTTCAGCATCATTACTATCACCTTCCAGTTAGCATAGCAGTCTACTACTGAAAATTTGAAGAAAACATTTGAGTAATCCTAATAAATCTGTGTATCATCTGCACACACATCAAATCAGCAGCAGCTATGTTCTACCATTATCTAAATGTATTTAATCCCTTCTTGAGTTAATGAGCCTTAAAGAGTAAAACATATGAAATAGTTATGAAACTAACAGTCACCATTCTTCTACCTAATATTGTAATATAAGTTTATAAATGCAAGGACTATTCTGAAGTGTGCAGAAGATAGCTTCTAATTATAATATTCTCATGAAGTATAGTTTTTAAGAAATATGTTGCTTGCTTTGGGAAAGCAAAGGCAAGGAAAAATGATATAGGTAAGTTCCCTATTTATCAGAAGGAAAATACTATTGGGTTTAGATCAACTTCATTCATTCCGTGCTGATGAAACAAATATTTGCAATTCCTGAGGCCAATCACTTCCTTGTGATGCACAATCAGCCAGCTTAGATCAATCTTCCAAAAAAGGAAAGGAACAAATGAGAAGCAATTAAGGTTTCCAAAATGAACCAGGTGGTGGTGGCAGCTCACACTTGTAATTCTATCTACTCAAGGCCTGAAATCCAAGGATCTGGATTAAGTCTGTCTGGGATGAAAATATTCCTGTCTTAAACATCATCTCTGTTATCACAGCCCAGCTGATTCACTCTGCCCAACAGGTTCGAAACACCAAAGTCCATCTCCTATCTGAAATACTAGCAAACGTACTCACACATAATTTCCTCTTTGGGAGATAGCTGACACATGTACCAGAAACATTTCCCTGGCTTCAGAGTGGAAGTGGAAATATATACTCACTAGAAGCCCATCTAGTAAATTACAGTCAATCATCTTTCCTCACATCTTGTTAGTTAAATTGAACAATGAGTGTTTGGATCAGAAGCGATGTGTATGAGCATACAGGTTGTAAAAGTAATGTAATCCTAGCTACTCAAGATAAGCTGAGACCTGAGGATTCCAGTTCAAAATCAGCCATACAATGAATTCCATAAGATTTTTACCTCTAATTAACCGGCAAAAAACAGAGCATTTAATTGTGCTTAAAATGCCACAGGCCTAAGCTTTGCATAAAAGTGCTAAGGGGTAGCATTCAGGATGCCCACCCTCTCCACTCCTTTTTACCATAGTACTAGAATTCCTAGGCAGTGCAATAAGGCAAGAAGCAAGCATAAAGGGGATCCAAGTGGGGAAAGAGGAAATAAAACTATCCCTCTTTGCAGATGACATGATTCTGTATCTAAAGAATCCTATAGACTCTAGTCCCAAGCTCCTTGAGCTGATTCAAAGCTTTGGAAGGGTAGCAGGCCATAAAATCAACCCGCACAAATCAACTGCCTTCCTTTACGCCAACAGTGAGATGAACGAGGCAATAATCAGGAAAGAAACTCCTTTCACAATCGCCTCAAAGAAAATAAAGTAGATAGGAATTAGCTTAACTAAGAATGTAAAGGACCGTTTAGATGAAAACTTTAAAACCCTAAAAAAGGAAATTAAAGCAGAGCTAAGGAAATGGAAAAACCTCCCATGCTCCTGGATTGGAAGAATCAACATTGTGAAAATGATAATCTTGCCAAGTGCTATCTACAAATTCAATGCAATACCCATCAACATCCCAATGTCATTCTTTAAAGAAATAGAAGAGGCAATTCAAAATTACATATGGAATAATAAAAGACCCCGTAAGCAAAAACACTTCTTAGCAGAAAGAACAGGGCTGTCTCACTTTAACCTCCTGGAAAAAGAGCAACAAACCAACCTAAAACCCATTAGGAGAAAGCAAATTATTAAAATCAAAGCAGAATTAAATGATTTGGAATAAAAAAAACCTATAGAAAGAATCAACAAAACAAGGAGATGGTTCTTTGAAAGAATTAACAAAATTGACAAGCCCTTAGCAAATCTTACCAAAAAAAGAAGAGAGCATATGAAATAAAATCACAGATGAAAATGGTAATATCACGACAGAAATTACCAAGATCCAGAATATCATGAGGGAATACTTCTCAAACCTTTACGCCAACAAATTTGAGAATCTAGAAGAAATGAATGAATTCCTAGAAAATATTAACATACCCACACTGAACCAAGAAGAGCTAACCCAACTCAACAGGCCTATTTCAAGCTCTGAAATACAAATGGAAATTAGACAACTTCCACTTAAAAAGAGCCCAGTGCCAGATGGAGTCACGGCTGAATTCTATAAGGTCTTCAAAGCAGAGCTCACACCAATACTCCTCAAGCTCTTCAACGAAATTGAAAATGAAGGTTGTTTACCAAACTCATTCTGTGAAGCCAGTATATCCCTCATCCCCAAACCAGACAGAGATTCATCAAAGAAAGAGAACTATAGACCCATTTCTTTGATGAACATCGATGCAAAACTTCTCAACAAAATACTGGCCAACCGTCTACAACAACTCATCAAAAAATTATACACTATGATCAAACTGGATTCATCACAGGGAGGCAAAGCTGGTTCAACATACACAAATCAATTAATATAATTCAACACATCAACAGGAGCAAGGACAAAAATCACATGATTGTCTCAATAGATGCGGAAAAGGCATTTGACAAGATCCAAAACCCCTTTATGTTAAAAGATGTGGAGAAACTAGGAATCCATGGAACATTTCTCAATGTAATAAAGGCTGTGTATGAGAAACCCACTGCCAGTATTATACTTAATGGTGAAAATCTAAAGCCATTCCCTCTAAAAGCAGGAACGAGAGAAGGATGCCCACTCTCTCCACTCCTTTCTAACATAGTACTAAATTTCCTAGGCAGTGCAATAAGGCAAAAAGCAAGCATAAAGGGGATCCAAGTAGGGAAAGAGGAAATAAAACTATCCCTCTTTGCAGATGACATGATTCTTTATTTAAAGAATCCTATAGACTCTAGTCCCAAGCTCCTTGAGCTGATTCAAAGCTTTGGAAGTGTAGCAGGCCATAAAATCAACTCTCACAAATCAACTTCCTTCCTTTACACCAACCGTGAGAGGAACGAGGCAACAATCAGGAAAGAAACTCCTTTCACCATAGCCTCAAAGAAAATGAAGTACCTAGGAATTAGCTTAACTAAGAATGTAAAGGGCCGTTTAGATGAAAACTTTAAAACCCTGAAAAAGGAAATTAAAGCAGAACTAAGGAAATGGAAAAACCTCCCATGCTCTTGGATTGGAAGAATCAACATTGTGAAAATGATAATCTTGCCAAGGGCTATCTACAAATTCAATGCAATACCCATCAACATCCCAATGTCATTCTTTAAAGAAATAGAAGAGGCAATTTAAAATTTCATATGGAATAATAAAAGACCCCGTAAGCAAAAACACTTCTTAGCAGAAAGTACAGCGCTGGAGGAATTTCAATTCCAAACTTTAGACTCTATTACAGAGCTATAATTCTCAAAACAGCTTGGTACTGGCACAAGAACAGGCCTGAAGTCCAATGGAATAGAACTGCGGACCCAGATATTAAACCACAGACCTATGGCCACATAATCTTTGACAAGGGAGCCAAAAAAATAGAATGGAAGAAAGATAGCCTCTTCAACAAGTTGTGCTGGGAGAACTGGTTAAGCACCTGCAGAAAACTAAAGTTGGATCCTTCTTTGTCACCCTGCACTAGAATTAACTCCAAATGGATCAAAGACCTGGAGGTAAAACTGACACACTGAAAAGTTTACTGGAAGGAATAGGAGATACACTAGGCCTCCTTCGCAGAAGTCGAAACTTTCTTAATAAGGACCAAGAATCACAACAAATCAGAGAAAGGCTGAATAAGTGGGACTGCATTAAACTGCAGAGATTTTGTATGGCAACGGATATAGCTGGTAAACTGATCAGGAAGTCTACAGAGTGGGAGAAGATCTTCACCAACCAAACAACGGACAAAGGCCTCATAACTAAAATATATCAGCAACTCAAAAAATTGAATCACTCCAAAACTAACCTCCAAAGTAACACCCATCACATTAAAAAATGGGCCAAATTCTTAAAGAGAGTCTTCTCTGAAGAAGAAACAAAAATGGCCTATAGACACATAAAGAAATGCTCCACATCTCTGGTCATAAAAGAAATGCAAATCAAAACAACTCTAAGATTCCACCTACTCCAGTTAGAATGGCCAGGATCAGGAAAACGAATGACAACAGATGCTGGAGGGGATGTGGCCAGGAGGGATCACTACTACACTGTTGGTGGGAGTGCAAACTCGTTCAACCACTATGGAAAGCAGTGTGGCAGTGCCTCAAAATGCTAAACATAGAACTCCCCTGTGACCCAGCAATTCCACTACTTGGCATTTACCCAACAATCCAGAAAAAAGGGCATACTAAACCCACTAGCACAACAATGTTCATTGCAGCGCTATTCACCATAGCAAAGATATGGACCCAACCTAGATGTCCCTCAGTTGATGAGTGGATCAACAAGTTGTGGTATTTGTACACAATGGAATTCTATGCTGCTGTCAGAAAGAATGACATCGCCCCATTTGTTAGGATATGGAAAGATTTAGAACAAATCATATTAAGTGAAGTAAGCCAGACTCAAAGGAACTTAGGCTCAGTGGTTTCCCTCATTCGTCATAATCAGTAGAAACCTTGGGCTCTACTAGCAGAGATTTGCAATAGAGCAAAAGGCCATATATAAGGCCATATAATGTGAAGCTAATTGAAAGGACCTCCAGGATATTGAAACAAAAGCCATATAATGAATGATTGTTGTCCTTAATGTACTATGTTGTCTCTCATCTCCTTTGCTGTCCCTTGGTTATCCCATATTGGTATTGTATCTCACTTTGTTATCTGATATATTGAATTTATTTGTATTTGGATATTTGAAATTTGGTAGGGAAGGGGGGAAAACCAAGACAGGTGGGGGGTGTGGGTTTGGAGGGAAATGGGTACCAAGACATGTGAAAGGGTATCAATATATGTGAATTAATGCACCTTCTATCTGGCAAATATCATGTAACCCTTTTACTAATTACAATAAAAAAATGAAAAAAAAGAATGTTGTAGTGTGTGGGGACGATGATGGGGTCAAATACATTTCTTCTTAGAAATTTACCTCATCTGGTTGCCCTGGATTTTCCTGGCCTTCTTCTTAGAGAAAGGCCTGTTATACTGGATTTGTGGCTTGGCAAAGATGTAGCATGTACATCTTCGAGTAAGACATCCACAACTTCCATGCCTGAGACTCGAGTTTCCAGACCTTTGGCAACAGCACAGCAACATCTTTCTTCCTCCTGAGCCACAGCCCAAGTGAGCTGGCTTGAGCTGGTTGTTAGTTACAGTGGCTTGGTTACCAGAGTTCCATATTCTGTTCCATTGTGAGGGAGGCAGGGTCACCTTTCAGGGCCCAATGACCAAAGATCCTTGCTCACAGAAGACCTCACCAAAGACATACTGGAGGCTGAATCTCTCCTACAATCTCACAATATACATGTGGATGTAGTAAACAGCACACCTTATTTGTCCATTCCCAATGTCTTCCACTAGGCCCAACTACCAGTCTGGTCTCAGGCTCAAGGAGCCTTTCTTAGGTAAGATCCAAACTTAAGGGTCAATATTGCCCTCATCCTTTACAAAACATTTGCTTCACAGTGCCTTCTCTGCCTGCATTTTGCCCCATGTCGAATTTTTTTTTGTTTTTGCTAGTCTTGGGACTTGACCTCAGAATGTGAACATTGTTCTTGGGCTTTCTTTAGGCTTTAGCTGTCCCACCGAGCCACAGCACCACTTGCAGCATTTTCTATGTATGTGGTAATGAGGAATCAAACCTGAGTCTTTTTGCGTGGTAGCCAAGGACTCTACCACTAGGTCAAACACACAGGTCTTCTTGCACATATTTTTGACGTCAATCTACTAGGATATTATTAGGTTTCTGTATCCTAATCAATTTTTTCCTGATGATTAGCTTTGCTGTCATGTGTAAAAAATGCAAGAGGGAAAAACACAAAGAATTAGTGAAATTAAAAAAAGCATTACACAAATAGATAAGTGTTCATTCTTTGTAGGAGAAAGGATATTTTGATATGATGATGATGACTTGATAATTTCTATGTCAGGGTTGAGAGTTTGGCATAGTGGTAGAGTGCTTGCCTAGCATCCATGAAGATCTGGGTTTGATTGCTCAGTATCACATAGATAGAAAATCGAGATGTGGCACTGTGGCTCAAGTGGCAGAGGGCTAGACTTGAGAAAACCCGAGGACAATGCTCAGGCCCTGAATTCCAGCCCCAAGACTGGCAGAAAGATAAAAGAAAATAAAAATGCTTTTTACGAGCTAATTCACTCACAGCATTTGCTTCTGAAATCTTCGCTTCTGCATCTTGTGAAGTACCCCTTTCCCTCAACGTAGAGAAGAAAAACAGATCCATCCCATGGTCCTCTGTGAGGCCACTGGTTGGGCTAAGAGCTAGTCGTGCAGCAACACATAAGTTTTATTCTAATATTTTCCAAACTTTGTACTCAAATATGCTACCTACTTACCAACTTAGGTCAGTTATCCTTATGCTATACCTTTTCTTCATTACTACAATATTCTTACATTCCTACGTTAATCCTCTTGTACCTGCCCTGACCTCTCTCATTCTTTTTTTCTATCTCTGGACCTCTGCTCGTCTTTCAACCCTTATACTGCACGGGTCTACACTTGATGGCTGTTGAGCAATATTGTATATGTAGGTGGTTAATTATTCTCTAGGCTCAGAGGGACTTAAAGACAGTAGAGATTGGATTGAGAGGCTTATTGTTTTGGGTATAAATTGCTTATCAGTGGTTGTATTAGACTGGTCTGTAAGTGCACAAAAAGAAAGAGTGATAATACCAATCAAAACTTGTTAACATCTAGTGTCTGCCAGCAACAGAGGTCTAGCTTGGTTATATCTGAAAAACTATAATCGTATTTAGTAGTAATCTTGCTCCCATTTTCAAATGGGCAGAACAAGAAACTCAAGAAAAATGTCAAATCAAGAAACAACATCCCCCACCCAATGTAAACAGACAATGGAACAGTCACTGGCAAACCTAGAGGAGAGTCTTCCAAGTGCTACACAAATGCAATTGATAAACATCATTAATGAAAAATGTGAAAATATAAAGAAAGAGATAATGGAGGAAGCCATAGCTGAACAAGAGGAAAGCATAAACAAGGTGATAAGTGAAAAAGAAGAAGCCATAAAGGAGGCCATAATAAAGGTTTTTCAAAGAAAGATGGATGAATTCATAGAATCCACAAATAAAAACGTGACCAAACTCCAGCAAATGTCCAAAGAAAATAAAGCTACTGAGCTAACCAGTCAAAAGGAAATCAAGGAGATAAAGAAATCCATACATGATCTAAAACAAGAGATGCAAGGCATCAAAAGTGAGCAATTAGAAGCAAGGGCGATGAAAAATAAAGTAGATAGCTTTGATAGCAGGTTAGACAATGCAGAGGAGAGAATTTCCGGGGCTGAAGATAATTTAGTTATTATAGAGAAAGAACAGAAAACGAGTCCATCCAAAGATAGGAAAATAGAGAGCGCTTCAGGAGGTCCAAGATACAATTACGAAGCCTAATTGAAGGCTAGTTGGTATTGAGGAGGGCGTGGAGAAAGAGGTCAATGGTATTGGAAATATACTTCAGGGAATCATCTCAGAGAATTTCCCAAATATCCAGAAGGGCAGGCCCATCCAGATACGAGAAGCTTTTAGAACCCCAAACAGACCTGACCAGAAAAGAACATCCCACCGCCACATTGTGATCCGAACTGGATCAATAGAAACGAAAGGAAAGATCCCAAAGGCAGCCAGGGAAAAGGGATCAGTAACCTATAAAGGCAAACCAATCAGAATAACCCCAGATTTCTCAGCAGAGACCATGCAAGCACGAAGTGACTGGAAGCATATATGTCATGCCCTTAAATCAAATAACTACCAACCAAGAATATTGTAGCCAGCTAAGCTCTCATTCATAACTGAGGGAACAATAAAAACATTCCATTCCAGGGAAAAGCTGCAACAATATGTCGAAACAAAACCAACACTACAGAGAATTCTCAAAGATGCTCTATACATAGAAAACCAAAATAAATGCAATATAGGGAAAGAAATGGCACCTAAACAGCATACCATCTAAGGACCACAAGAACTGTCAAGACACAGGCCCTACTAAAAGCTTTTAAAAATGGTAGGAAATAATAAATATCTCTCAATCCTAACTCTCCATATCAACGGACATAATTCTCCAATTAAACGGCATAGGCTGTCTAGTTGGATCAAAAATCAAGAGCCATCGTTCTGATGTCTTCAAAAGACACATCTTACCCAAAAACAATCATCTTTTGAAAGTGAGAGGTTGGAATAAACTCTATCAAGCTAACTGTCCCCATAAACAGGCTGGAGTTGCCATCCTATATCAGATACAATAGACTTCAAACTAAAATTAGTAAGAAAAGACAAAGAAGGTTACTAAATACTACTAAAGGGATCTTTCCTCCAGGAAGACATAACGATCCTAAATATTTACACACCCAAGCCCGGAGCTCCAAACTTCATCAAGCAAACTTTACTTACACTGAAACCATACATAGATCGAAATACAGTGATTGTTGGTGAGTTTAACACACCACTCTCACCTATGGACAGATCAACAAGGCAAAACTCAACAGAGAAACCTTAGAACTGAACAACTATATAGACCAACTAGATCTAACAGACATCTGCAGAATATTCCACCAGGTAACAACACAATATACGTTTTTCTCAGAAGCACATGGAACATTTTCCATAATAGACCACATCTTAGGCCATAAAACAAACCTGGACAGATTCAGAAACACTGAAATTATTCCATGCACACTCTCAGACCATAAAGGCATCAAATTGGAGCTGAACACATATCTCCACCAACGAAAACCCTGTAACTCATGGAGACTGAACAACACATTGTTGAATCAAAAACAATGGGTAATCGAAGAGATCAGAACAGATATCCAACTGTTTATGAAATTTAACAATAAGGAGTACACAAATATCAACTCCTTAGGGACAGAACAAAGGCAGTACTCTGAGGAAAATTTATAGTGCTGAGTGGCTACAACAGCAAGTTGGAAAAATGGCAAACCAACTAGTTAATGTCTCACTTTAACCTCCTGGAAAAAGAGCAACAAACCAACCCTAAACCCATTAGGAGAAAGCAAATTATTAAAATCAAAGCAGAATTAAATGATTTGGAATAAAAAAAAACCTATAGAAAGGATCAACAAAACAAGGAGAGGGTTCTTTGAAAGAATTAACAAAATTGACAAGCCCTTAGCAAATCTTACCAAAAAAAGAAGAGAGCATATCGAAATAAAATCACAGATGAAAATGGTAATATCACGACAGAAATTACCAAGATCCAGAATATCATGAGGGAATACTTCTCAAACCTTTACGCCAACAAATTTGAGAATCTAGAAGAAATGGATGAATTGCTAGAAAATATTAACATACCCACACTGAACCAAGAAGAGCTAACCCAACTCAACAGGCCTATTTCAAGCTCTCAAATACAAATGGAAATTAGACAACTTCCACTTAAAAAGAGCCCAGTGCCAGATGGAGTCACGGCTGAATTCTATAAGGTCTTCAAAGCAGAGTTCACACCAGTACTCCTCAAGCTCTTCAACGAAATTGAAAATGAAGGTTGTTTACCAAACTCATTCTGTGAAGCCAGTATATCCCTCATCCCCAAACCAGACAGAGATTCATCAAAGAAAGAGAACTATAGACCCATTTCTTTGATGAACATCGATGCAAAACTTCTCAACAAAATACTGGCCAACCGTCTACAACAACTCATCAAAAAATTATACACTATGATCAAACTGGATTCATCACAGGGAGGCAAAGCTGGTTCAACATACACAAATCAATTAATATAATTCAACACATCAACAGGAGCAAGGACAAAAATCACATGATTGTCTCAATAGATGCGGAAAAGGCATTTGACAAGATCCAAAACCCCTTTATGTTAAAAGATGTGGAGAAACTAGGAATCCATGGAACATTTCTCAATGTAATAAAGGCTGTGTATGAGAAACCCACTGCCAGTATTATACTTAATGGTGAAAATCTAAAGCCATTCCCTCTAAAAGCAGGAACGAGAGAAGGATGCCCACTCTCTCCACTCCTTTCTAACATAGTACTAAATTTCCTAGGCAGTGCAATAAGGCAAGAAGCAAGCATAAAGGGGATCCAAGTAGGGAAAGAGGAAATAAAACTATCCCTCTTTGCAGATGACATGATTCTGTATTTACAGAATCCTATAGACTCTACTCCCAAGCTCCTTGAGCTGATTCAAAGCTTTGGAAGGGTAGCAGGCCATAAAATCAACCCTCACAAATCAATTGCCTTCCTTTATGCCAACAGTGAGAGAAACGAGGCAATAATCAGGAAAGAAATTCCTTTCACAATAGCCTCAAAGAAAATAAAGTACCTAGGAATTAGCTTAACTAAGAATGTAAAGGACCGTTTAGATGAAAACTTTAAAACCCTGAAAAAGGAAATTAAAGCAGAACTAAGGAAATGGAAAAACCTCCCATGCTCTTGGATTGGAAGAATCAACATTGTGAAAATGATAATCTTGCCAAGGGCTATCTACAAATTCAATGCAATACCCATCAACATCCCAATGTCATTCTTTAAAGAAATAGAAGAGGCAATTTAAAATTTCATATGGAATAATAAAAGACCCCGTAAGCAAAAACTCTTCTTAGCAGAAAGTACAGCGCTGGAGGAATTTCAATTCCAAACTTTAGACTCTATTACAGAGCTATAATTCTCAAAACAGCTTGGTACTGGCACAAGAACAGGCCTGAAGTCCAATGGAATAGAACTGCGGACCCAGATATTAAACCACAGACCTATGGCCACATAATCTTTGACAAGGGAGCCAAAAAAATAGAATGGAAGAAAGATAGCCTCTTCAACAAGTTGTGCTGGCAGGACTGGTTAAGCATCTGCAGAAAACTAAAGTTGGATCCTTCTTTGTCACCTTGCACTAGAATTAACTCCAAATGGATCAAAGACCTGGAGGTAAAACTGACACACTGAAAAGTTTACTGGAAGGAATAGGAGATACACTAGGCCTCCTTCGCAGAAGTCGAAACTTTCTTAATAAGGACCAAGAATCACAACAAATCAGAGAAAGGCTGGATAAGTGGGACTGCATTAAACTGCAGAGATTTTGTATGGCAACGGATATAGCTGGTAAACTAATCAGGAAGCCTACAGAGTGGGAGAAGATCTTCACCAACCAAACAACGGACAAAGGCCTCATATCTAAAATATATCAGCAACTCAAAAAATTGAATCACTCCAAAACTAACCTCCAAAGTAACACACATCACATTAAAAAATGGGCCAAATTCTTAAAGAGAGTCTTCTCTGAAGAAGAAACAAAAATGGCCTATAGACACATAAAGAAATGCTCCACATCTCTGGTCATAAAAGAAATGCAAATCAAAACAACTCTAAGATTCCACCTACTCCAGTTAGAATGGCCAGGATCAGGAAAACAAATGACAACAGATGCTGGAGGGGATGTGGCCAGGAGGGATCACTACTACACTGTTGGTGGGAGTGCAAACTCGTTCAACCACTATGGAAAGCAGTGTGGCATTGCCTCAAAATGCTAAACATAGAACTCCCCTATGACCCAGCAATTCCACTACTTGGCATTTACCCAACAATCCAGAAAAAAGGGCATACTAAACCCACTAGCACAACAATGTTCATTGCAGCGCTATTCACCATAGCAAAGATATGGACCCAACCTAGATGTCCCTCAGTTGATGAGTGGATCAACAAGTTGTGGTATTTGTACACAATGGAATTCTATGCTGCTGTCAGAAAGAATGACATCGCCCCATTTGTTAGGATATGGAAAGACTTAGAACAAATCATATTAAGTGAATTAAGCCAGACTCAAAGGAACTTAGGCTCAGTGGTTTCCCTCATTCGTCATAATCAGTAGAAACCTTGGGCTCTACTAGCAGATATTTGCAATAGAGCAAAAGGCCATATATAAGGCCATATAATGTGAAGCTAATTGAAAGGACCTCCAGGATATTGAAACAAAAGCCACATA
The DNA here is from genome assembly GCF_031878675.1 of Megascapheus bottae. NCBI lineage: Eukaryota > Metazoa > Chordata > Mammalia > Rodentia > Geomyidae > Megascapheus > Megascapheus bottae. The sequence goes on along the minus strand of NW_028327641.1, from coordinate 28,869 downwards.
ATGAATGATTGTTGTCCTTAATGTACTATGTTGTCTCTCATCTCCTTTGCTGTCCCTTGGTTATCCCATATTGGTATTGTATCTCACTTTGTTATCTGATATATTGAATTTATTTGTATTTGGATATTTGAAATTTGGTAGGGAAGGGGGGAAAACCAAGACAGGTGGGGGGTGTGGGTTTGGAGGGAAATGGGTACCAAGACATGTGAAAGGGTATCAATATATGTGAATTAATGCACCTTCTATCTGGCAAATATCATGTAACCCTTTTACTAATTACAATAAAAAAATGAAAAAAAAGAATGTTGTAGTGTGTGGGGACGATGATGGGGTCAAATACATTTCTTCTTAGAAATTTACCTCATCTGGTTGCCCTGGATTTTCCTGGCCTTCTTCTTAGAGAAAGGCCTGTTATACTGGATATGTGGCTTGGCAAAGATGTAGCATGTACATCTTCGAGTAAGACATCCACAACTTCCATGCCTGAGACTCGAGTTTCCAGACCTTTGGCAACAGCACAGCAACATCTTTCTTCCTCCTGAGCCACAGCCCAAGTGAGCTGGCTTGAGCTGGTTGTTAGTTACAGTGGCTTGGTTACCAGGGTTCCATATTCTGTTCCATTGTGAGGGAGGCAGGGTCACCTTTCAGGGCCCAATGACCAAAGATCCTTGCTCACAGAAGACCTCACCAAAGACATACTGGAGGCTGAATCTCTCCTCCAATCTCACAATATACATGTGGATGTAGGAAACAGCACACCTTATTTGTCCATTCCCAATGTCTTCCACTAGGCCCAACTACCAGTCTGGTCTCAGGCTCAAGGAGCCTTTCTTAGGTAAGATCCAAACTTAAGGGTCAATATTGCCCTCATCCTTTACAAAACATTTGCTTCACAGTGCCTTCTCTGCCTGCATTTTGCCCCATGTCGAATTTTTTTTTGTTTTTGCTAGTCTTGGGACTTGACCTCAGAGTGTGAACATTGTTCTTGGGCTTTATTTAGGCTTTAGCTGTCCCACCGAGCCACAGCACCACTTGCAGCGTTTTCTATGTATGTGGTAATGAGGAATCAAACCTGAGTCTTTTTGCGTGGTAGCCAAGGACTCTACCACTGGGTCAAACACACAGGGCATCTTGCACATATTTTTGACGTCAGTCTACTAGGATATTATTAGGTTTCTGTATCCTAATCAATTTTTTCCTGATGATTAGCTTTGCTGTCATGTGTAAAAAATGCAAGAGGGAAAAACACAAAGAATTAGTGAAATTAAAAAAAAGCATTACACAAATAGATAAGTGTTCATTCTTTGTAGGAGAAAGGATATTTTGATATGATGATGATGACTTGATAATTTCTATGTCAGGGTTGAGAGTTTGGCATAGTGGTAGAGTGCTTGCCTAGCATCCATGAAGATCTGGGTTTGATTGCTCAGTATCACATAGATAGAAAATCGAGATGTGGCACTGTGGCTCAAGTGGCAGAGGGCTAGACTTGAGAAAACCCGAGGACAGTGCTCAGGCCCTGAATTCCAGCCCCAAGACTGGCAGAAAGATAAAAGAAATTAAAAATGCTTTTTACGAGCTAATTCACTCACAGCATTTGCTTCTGAAATCTTCGCTTCTGCATCTTGTGAAATACCCCTTTCCCTCAACGTAGACAAGAAAAACAGATCCATCCCATGGTCCTCTGTGAGGCCACTGGTTGGGCTAAGAGCTAGTCGTGCAGCAACACATAAGTTTTATTCTAATATTTTCCAAACTTTGTACTCAAATATGCTACCTAATTACCAACTTAGGTCAGTTATCCTTATGCTATACCTTTTCTTCATTACTACAATTTTCTTACACTCCTACGTTAATCCTCTTGTACCTGCCCTGACCTCTCTCATTCTTTTTTTCTATCTCTGGACCTCTGCTCGTCTTTCAACCCTTATACTGCACGGGTCTACACTTGATGGCTGTTGAGACATATTGTATATGTAGGTGGTTAATTATTCTCTAGGCTCAGAGGGACTTAAAGACAATAGAGATTGGATTGAGAGGCTTATTGTTTTGGGTATAAATTGCTTATCAGTGGTTGTATTAGACTGGTCTGTAAGTGCACAAAAAGAAAGAGTGATAATACCAATCAAAACTTGTTAACATCTAGTGTCTGCCAGCAACAGAGGTCTAGCTTGGTTATATCTGAAAAACTATAATCGTATTTAGTAGTAATCTTGCTCCCATTTTCAAATGGCTAGAACAAGAAACTCAAGAAAAATGTCAAATCAAGAAACAACATCCCCCACCCAATGTAAACAGACAATGGAACAGTCACTGGCAAACCTAGAGGAGAGTCTTCCAAGTGCTACACAAATGCAATTGATAAACATCATTAATGAAAAATGTGAAAATATAAAGAAAGAGATAATGGAGGAAGCCATAGCTGAACAAGAGGAAAGCATAAACAAGGTGATAAGTGAAAAAGAAGAAGCCATAAAGGAGGCCATAATAAAGGTTTTTCAAAGAAAGATGGATGAATTCATAGAATCCACAAATAAAAACGTGACCAAACTCCAGCAAATGTCCAAAGAAAATAAAGCTACTGAGCTAACCACTCAAAAGGAAATCAAGGAGATAAATAAATCCATACATGATCTAAAACAAGAGATGCAAGGCATCAAAAGTGAGCAATTAGAAGCAAGGGAGATGAAAAATAAAGTAGATAGCTTTGATAGCAGGTTAGACAATGCAGAGGAGAGAATTTCCGGGGCTGAAGATAATTTAGTTATTATAGAGAAAGAACAGAAAACGAGTCCATCCAAAGATAGGAAAATTGAGAGAGCGCTTCAGGAGGTCCAAGATACAATTACGAAGCCTAATTGAAGGCTAGTTGGTATTGAGGAGGGCGTGGAGAAAGAGGTCAATGGTATTGGAAATATACTTCAGGGAATCATCTCAGAGAATTTCCCAAATATCCAGAAGGGCAGGCCCATCCAGATACGAGAAGCTTTTAGAACCCCAAACAGACCTGACCAGAAAAGAACATCCCACCGCCACATTGTGATCTGAACTGGATCAATAGAAACGAAAGGAAAGATCCTAAAGGCAGCCAGGGAAAAGGGATCAGTAACCTATAAAGGCAAACCAATCAGAATAACCCCAGATTTCTCAGCAGAGACCATGCAAGCACGAAGTGACTGGAAGCATATATGTCATGCCCTTAAATCAAATAACTACCAACCAAGAATATTGTAGCCAGCTAAGCTCTCATTCATAACTGAGGGAACAATAAAAACATTCCATTCCAGGGAAAAGCTGCAACAATATGTCGAAACAAAACCAACACTACAGAGAATTCTCAAAGATGCTCTATACATAGAAAACCAAAATAAATGCAATATAGGGAAAGAAATGGCACCTAAACAGCATACCATCTAAGGACCACAAGAACTGTCAAGACACAGGCCCTACTAAAAGCTTTTAAAAATGGTAGGAAATAATAAATATCTCTCAAACCTAACTCCCCATATCAATGGATTTAATTCTCCAATTAAACGGCATAGGCTGTCTAGTTGGATCAAAAAGCAAGAGCCATCGTTCTGCTGTCTTCAAGAGACACATCTTACCCAAAAACAATCATCTTTTGAAAGTGAGAGGTTGGAATAAACTCTATCAAGCTAACTGTCCCCATAAACAGGCTGGAGTTGCCATCCTCATATCAGATACAATAGACTTCAAACTAAAATTAGTAAGAAAAGACAGAGAAGGTTACTACATACTACTAAAGGGATCTTTCCTCCAGGAAGACATAACGATCCTAAATATTTACACACCCAAGCCCGGAGCTCCAAACTTCATCAAGGAAACTTTACTTACACTGAAACCATACATAGATCGAAATACAGTGATTGTTGGTGAGTTTAACACACCACTCTCACCTATGGACAGATCAACAAGGCAAAACTCAACAGAGAAACCTTAGAACTGAACAACTATATAGACCAACTAGATCTAACAGACATCTGCAGAATATTCCACCAGGTAACAACACAATATACGTTTTTCTCAGAAGCACATGGAACATTTTCCATAATAGACCATATCTTAGGCCATAAAACAAACCTGGACAGATTCAGAAACACTGAAATTATTCCATGCACACTCTCAGACCATAAAGGCATCAAATTGGAGCTGAACACATATCTCCACCAACGAAAACCCTGTAACTCATGGAGACTGAACAACACATTGTTGAATCAAAAACAATGGGTAATCGAAGAGATCAGAACAGATATCCAACTGTTTATGAAATTTAACAATAAGGAGCACACAAATATCAACTCCTTAGGGACACAACAAAGGCAGTACTCAGAGGAAAATTTATAGTGCTGAGTGCCTACAACAGCAAGTTGGAAAAATGGCAAACCAACTAGTTAATGTCTCACTTTAACCTCCTGGGAAAAGAGCAACAAACCAAACCTAAACCCATTAGGAGAAAGCAAATTATTAAAATCAAAGCAGAATTAAATGATTTGGAATAAAAAAAAACCTATAGAAAGAATCAACAAAACAAGGAGAGGGTTCTTTGAAAGAATTAACAAAATTGACAAGCCCTTAGCAAATCTTACCAAAAAAAGAAGAGAGCATATCGAAATAAAATCACAGATGAAAATGGTAATATCACGACAGAAATGACCAAGATCCAGAATATCATGAGGGAATACTTCTCAAACCTTTACGGCAACAAATTTGAGAATCTAGAAGAAATGGATGAATTCCTAGAAAATATTAACATACCCACACTGAACCAAGAAGAGCTAACCCAACTCAACAGGCCTATTTCAAGCTCTGAAATAGAAATGGAAATTAGACAACTTCCACTTAAAAAGAGCCCAGGGCCAGATGGATTCACAGCTGAATTCTATAAGGTCTTCAAAGCAGAGCTCACACCAATACTCCTCAAGCTCTTCAACGAAATTGAAAATGAAGGTTGTTTACCAAACTCATTCTGTGAAGCCAGTATATCCCTCATCCCCAAACCAGACAGAGATTCATCAAAGAAAGAGAACTATAGACCCATTTCTTTGATGAACATCGATGCAAAACTTCTCAACAAAATACTGGCCAACCGTCTACAACAACTCATCAAAAAAATTATACACTATGATCAAACTGGATTCATCACAGGGAGGCAAAGCTGGTTCAACATACACAAATCAATTAATATAATTCAACACATCAACAGGAGCAAGGACAAAAATCACATGATTGTCTCAATAGATGCGGAAAAGGCATTTGACAAGATCCAAAACCCCTTTATGTTAAAAGATGTGGAGAAACTAGGAATCCATGGAACATTTCTCAAGGTAATAAAGGCTGTGTATGAGAAACCCACTGCTAGTATTATACTTAATGGTGAAAATCTAAAGCCATTCCCTCTAAAATCAGGAACGAGAGAAGGATGCCCACTCTCTCCACTCCTTTCTAACATAGTACTAAATTTCCTAGGCAGTGCAATAAGGCAAAAAGCAAGCATAAAGGGGATCCAAGTAGGGAAAGAGGAAATAAAACTATCCCTCTTTGCAGATGACATGATTCTGTATTTACAGAATCCTATAGACTCTACTCCCAAGCTCCTTGAGCTGATTCAAAGCTTTGGAAGGGTAGCAGGCCATAAAATCAACCCTCACAAATCAATTGCCTTCCTTTATGCCAACAGTGAGAGGAACGAGGCAATAATCAGGAAAGAAACTCCTTTCACAATAGCCTCAAAGAAAATAAAGTACCTAGGAATTAGCTTAACTAAGAATGTAAAGGACCGTTTAGATGAAAAATTTAAAACCCTGAAAAAGGAAATTAAAGCAGAACTAAGGAAATGGAAAAACCTCCCATGCTCTTGGATTGGAAGAATCAACATTGTGAAAATGATAATCTTGCCAAGGGCTATCTACAAATTCAATGCAATACCCATCAACATCCCAATGTCATTCTTTAAAGAAATAGAAGAGGCAATTTAAAATTTCATATGGAATAATAAAAGACCCCGTAAGCAAAAACACTTCTTAGCAGAAAGTACAGCGCTGGAGGAATTTCAATTCCAAACTTTAGACTCTATTACAGAGCTATAATTCTCAAAACAGCTTGGTACTGGCACAAGAACAGGCCTGAAGTCCAATGGAATAGAACTGCGGACCCAGATATTAAACCACAGACCTATGGCCACATAATCTTTGACAAGGGAGCCAAAAAAATAGAATGGAAGAAAGATAGCCTCTTCAACAAGTTGTGCTGGGAGAACTGGTTAAGCACCTGCAGAAAACTAAAGTTGGATCCTTCTTTGTCACCTTGCACTAGAATTAACTCCAAATGGATCAAAGACCTGGAGGTAAAACTGACACACTGAAAAGTTTACTGGAAGGAATAGGAGATACACTAGGTCTCCTTCGCAGAAGTCGAAACTTTCTTAATAAGGACCAAGAATCACAACAAATCAGAGAAAGGCTGGATAAGTGGGACTGCATTAAACTGCAGAGATTTTGTATGGCAACGGATATAGCTGGTAAACTAATCAGGAAGCCTACAGAGTGGGAGAAGATCTTCACCAACCAAACAACGGACAAAGGCCTCATATCTAAAATATATCAGCAACTCAAAAAATTGAATCACTCCAAAACTAACCTCCAAAGTAACACCCATCCCATTAAAAAATGGGCCAAATTCTTAAAGAGAGTCTTCTCTGAAGAAGAAACAAAAATGGCCTATAGACACATGAAGAAATGCTCCACATCTCTGGTCATAAAAGAAATGCAAATCAAAACAACTCTAAGATTCCACCTCACTCCAGTTAGAATGGCCAGGATCAGGAAAACGAATGACAACAGATGCTGGAGGGGATGTGGCCAGGAGGGATCACTACTACACTGTTGGTGGGAGTGCAAACTCGTTCAACCACTATGGAAAGCAGTGTGGCAGTGCCTCAAAATGCTAAACATAGAACTCCCCTATGACCCAGCAATTCCACTACTTGGCATTTACCCAACAATCCAGAAAGAAGGGCATACTAAACCCACTAGCACAATAATGTTCATTGCAGCGCTATTCACCATAGCAAAGATATGGACTCAACCTAGATGTCCCTCAGTTGATGAGTGGATCAACAAGTTGTGGTATTTGTACACAATGGAATTCTATGCTGCTGTCAGAAAGAATGACATCGCCCCATTTGTTAGGATATGGAAAGACTTAGAACAAATCATATTAAGTGAAGTAAGCCAGACTCAAAGGAACTTAGGCTCAGTGGTTTCCCTCATTCGTCATTATCAGTAGAAACCTTGGGCTCTACTAGCAGAGATTTGCAATAGAGCAAAAGGCCATATATAAAGCCATATAATGTGAAGCTAATTGAAAGGACCTCCAGGATATTGAAACAAAAGCCATATAATGAATGATTGTTGTCCTTAATGTACTATGTTGTCTCTCATCTCCTTTGCTGTCCATTGGTTATCCCATATTGGTATTGTATCTCACTTTGTTATCTGATATATTGAATTTATTTGTATTTGGATATTTGAAATTTGATAGGGAAGGGGGGAAAACCAAGACGAGTGGGGGGTGTGGGGTTGGAGGGAAATGGGTACCAAGACATGTGAAAGGGTATCAATGTATGTGAATTAATGCACCTTCTATCTGGCAAATATCATGTAACCCTTTTACTAATTACAATAAAAAATGAAAAAAAAAGTTGTAGTGTGTGGGGAGGATGATGGGGTCAAATACATTTCTTCTTAGAAATTCACCTCACCTGGTTGCCCTGGATTCTCCTTGCCTTCTTCTTAGAGAAAGGCCTGTTATACTGGATTTGTGGCTTGGCAAAGATGTAGCATGTACATCTTCGAGTAACACATCCACAACTTCCATGCCTGAGACTCGAGTTTCCAGAACTTTGGCAACAGCACAGCAACATCTTTCTTCCTCCTGAGCCACAGGCCAAGTGAGCTGGCTTGAGCTGGTTGTTAGTTACAGTGGCTTGGTTACCAGGGTTCCATATTCTGTTCCATTGTGAGGGAGGCAGGGTCACCTTTCAGGGCCCAATGACCAAAGATCCTTGCTCACAGAAGACCTCACCAAAGACATACTGGAGGCTGAATCTCTCCTCCAATCTCACAATATACATGTGGATGTAGGAAACAGCACACCTTATTTGTCCATTCCCAATGTCTTCCACTAGGCCCAACTACCAGTCTGGTCTCAGGCTCAAGGAGCCTTTCTTAGGTAAGATCCAAACTTAAGGGTCAATATTGCCCTCATCCTTTACAAAACATTTGCTTCACAGTGCCTTCTCTGCCTGCATTTTGCCCCTTGTCGAATTTGTTTTTGTTTTTGCTAATCTTGGGACTTGACCTCAGAGTGTGAACATTGTTCTTGGGCTTTCTTTAGGCTTTAGCTGTCCCACCGAGCCACAGCACCACTTGCAGCGTTTTCTATGTATGTGGTAATGAGGAATCAAACCTGAGTCTTTTTGCGTGGTAGCCAAGGACTCTACCACTAGGTCAAACACACCGGGCATCTTGCACATATTTTTGACGTCAATCTACTAGGATATTATTAGGTTTCTGTATCCTAATCAATTTTTTCCTGATGATTAGCTTTGCTGTCATGTGTAAAAAATGCAAGAGGGAAAAACACAGAAGAATTAGTGAAATTAATAAAAAAGCATTACACAAATAGATAAGTGTTCATTCTTTGTAGGAGAAAGGATATTTTGATATGATGATGATGACTTGATAATTTCTATGTCAGGGTTGAGAGTTTGGCATAGTGGTAGAGTGCTTGCCTAGCATCCATGAAGATCTGGGTTTGATTGCTCAGTATCACTTAGATAGAAAATCGAGATGTGGCACTGTGGCTCAAGTGGCAGAGGGCTAGACTTGAGAAAACCCGAGCACAGTGCTCAGGCCCTGAATTCCAGCCCCAAGACTGGCAGAAAGATAAAAGAAAATAAAAATGCATTCTACGAGCTAATTCACTCACAGCATTTGCTTCTGAAATCTTCGCTTCTGCATCTTGTGAAATACCCCTTTCCCTCAACGTAGACAAGAAAAACAGATCCATCCCATAGTCCTCTGTGAGGCCACTGGTTGGGCTAAGAGCTAGTCGTGCAGCAACACATAAGTTTTATTCTAATATTTTCCAAAATTTGTACTGAAATATGATACCTACTTACCAACTTAGGTCAGTTATCCTTATGCTATACCTTTTCTTCATTACTACAATTTTCTTACACTCCTACGTTAATCCTCTTGTACCTGCCCTGACCTCTCTCATTCTTTTTTTCTATCTCTGGACCTCTGCTCGTCTTTCAACCCTTATACTGCATGGATCTACACTTGAGGGCTGTTGAGCAATATTGTATATGTAGGTGGTTAATTATTCTCTAGGCTCAGAGGGACTTAAAGACAATAGAGATTGGATTGAGAGGCTTATTGTTTTGGGTATAAATTGCTTATCAGTGGTTGTATTAGACTGGTCTGTAAGTGCACAAAAAGAAAGAGTGATAATACCAATCAAAACTTGTGAACATCTAGTGTCTGCCAGCTACAGAGGTCTAGCTTGGTTATATCTGAAAAACTATAATCGTATTTAGTAGTAATCTTGCTCCCATTTTCAAATGGGCAGAACAAGAAACTCAAGAAAAATGTCAAATCAAGAAACAACATCCCCCACCCAATGTAAACAGACAATGGAACAGTCACTGGCAAACCTAGAGGAGAGTCTTCCAAGTGCTACACAAATGCAATTGATAAACATCATTAATGAAAAATGTGAAAATATAAAGAAAGAGATAATGGAGGAAGCCATAGCTGAACAAGAGGAAAGCATAAACAAGGTGATAAGTGAAAAAGAAGAAGCCATAAAGGAGGCCATAATAAAGGTTTTAAAGAAAGATGGATGAATTCATAGAATCCACAAATAAAAACGTGACCAAACTCCAGCAAATGTCCAAAGAAAATAAAGCTACTGAGCTAACCACTCAAAAGGAAATCAAGGAGATAAAGAAATCCATACATGATCTAAAACAAGAGATGCAAGGCATCAAAAGTGAGCAATTAGAAGCAAGGGCGATGAAAAATAAAGTAGATAGCTTTGATAGCAGGTTAGACAATGCAGAGGAGAGAATTTCCGGGGCTGAAGATAATTTAGTTATTATAGAGAAAGAACAGAAAACGAGTCCATTCAAAGATAGGAAAATTGAGAGAGCGCTTCAGGAGGTCCAAGATACAATTACGAAGCCTAATTGAAGGCTAGTTGGTATTGAGGAGGGCGTGGAGAAAGAGGTCAATGGTATTGGAAATATACTTCAGGGAATCATCTCAGAGAATTTCCCAAATATCCAGAAGGGCAGGCCCATCCAGATACGAGAAGCTTTTAGAACCCCAAACAGACCTGACCAGAAAAGAACATCCCACCGCCACATTGTGATCCGAACTGGATCAATAGAAACGAAAGGAAAGATCCAAAAGGCAGCCAGGGAAAAGGGAACAGTAACCTATAAAGGCAAACCAATCAGAATAACCCCAGATTTCTCAGCAGAGACCATGCAAGCACGAAGTGACTGGAAACATATATGTCATACCCTTAAATCAAACCAAGAATACTGTAGCCAGCTAAGCTCTCATTCATAACTGAGGCAACAATAAAAACATTCCATTCCAGGGAAAAGCTGCAACAATATGTCGAAACAAAACCAACACTACGGAGAATTCTCAAAGAAGCTATATCCCTAGAAAACCAAAATAAAAGCAACATAGGGAAAGGAATGGCACCTAAACAGCATACCATCTAAGGACCACAAGAACTGTCAAGACACAGGCCCTACTAAAAGCTTTTAAAAATGGTAGGAACTAATAAATATCTCTCAATCCTAACTCTCAATATCAATGGACTTAATTCTCCAATTAAACGGCATAGGCTGTCTAGTTGGATCAAAATCAAGAGCCATCGTTCTGCTGTCTTCAAGAGACACATCTTACCCAAAACCAATCATCTTTTGAAAGTGAGAGGTTGGAATAAACTCTATCAAGCTAACGGCCCCCATAAACAGGCTGGAGTTGCCATCCATCCTCATATCAGATACAATAGACTTCAAACTAAAATTAGTAAGAAAAGACAAAGAAGGTTACTACATACTACTAAATGGATCTTTCCTCCAGGAAGACATAACGATGCTAAATATTTACACACCCTTTTGAAGATTCTCAAAAGATTGAAGATTCTGCCAGTGGAAGTTAGATTCCGGCATTGATATTAAATAATGCAATGAGTAAGGATTTATATTTGAAATATCACTGTTGAAAAAATCTAACACACATTTGCTGAGTATTTGCTTTTGATTTCCCAAGAAGTTCAGTACAAGCTAACATGTGTGGCATATATCGAGTGGGAGAAATGATTCAGAATATGTGACTCATTTGAACAGGAGTCAGTGAAAAGATACAGAAGCAGGATACCCATATGTGATAATTTGTATCTTTTGCATATTTTGTGTTTGTTATTAATTCCATTTGTAATGTACATTTCTATAAAAACTTTTCAAATGTTTCCAAACAATTTGTTATTTCAACAGCAAAAAAAGACATTTATATGCCTGATAAAATTCACAGAATCCAAATTTTTCCATATTATTTTTGTTTTTTGTTTTTTTTTTGGTGGGTCATAGATCTTGAACTCAGCCTTGGCACTATCCCTGAGCTCTTCAGCTCCATGCTACCACCTTACCCTGGAGCCAAGCCCCACTTCCCATTTTCTAAAGGTAAATTGGAGATAAGAGTCTCAGGTCTTTTTGTGCCAGGATGGCTTTAAACCTTGATCCTCAGATCTCAGCCTCCTGAGTAGCTAGGATTATAGAAGTGAGCCACCACCCCATCATGCTCAGCTTTCTGGTTTTTTTTTTAAACAAGCCCTTTGGCTGGAACTCGGTCTGAGCACTGTCCTTCAGCTTTCCTCAAGCCTAGTGATCTTCTACTTGAGCCACAGCACTACTGGTTTTTTCTGTGTATGTGGTACTGCGGAATTGAACCTTCGTCTTCATACAAGCACTCTACAACTATGCCAAACTCCCAGCCCCTCCACATTAGTTTTTATGATAGATCTTTCCATGCATCTAGGATGGCTAGAAATCCTTCTTGAGTTTCCCAAGATCAGGGAGTATAGGTGTGTCCCATCCTGTGTGGCTACATAACCATTGTTTAGGGTACAGTTCTCTCTTCATTCTACCCATCTAGAGCAATTTTCATCTTCCATGTACAATCATTAAACATTCAGCTCCTGTTCCTCTCTACTCCATTCTCTGGAACCATCGTGCTTTTTGGCTCTAAGGGTTTGTTGATCCTTGGAAGCTCTGGAAGGGAAAACATACCCTAGCTCTTCCTTTATGACTGCTGTATTTTTAGTTTACTGTAATCAAGATTCATCTGTAAAATATAGTAAAATATTCTTCCTTTTCAATGCATTGTTTTGCATATTTCTATCTTTTGATTATTATTAATAGTTGTGAATAGATTCTCCATATATTTGTTCTAGTCTCTGCTTTCTCTTCCGTTAGGTACAAATCTAGAAATAGAAGTGTTGGACCATATTTCTATGTAATTCTATATTTAGTACTTTTTTAGCACTCTCCACGCAATTTTTGATTGTTTTATATTCCTTGCAGAACTATTCCAAAGTTCTACTTCTTCTCACTACATTCCCAGTAATAGTTAGACTTTGAAAGTTGTCTTTTTGTATGCGTGTGTGTGTGTGTTTGTGTGTGTGTATGTGGATCTTTTTGTTTAAAACTATATTTATATTTACATATTTAAAGTAATGATTTCATTGTAATTTTAATTTTTCTCATGACTGTTAATATTGAAATTCTTTCTATATTTTGAACTACTATTTCTATATCTTCTTTTTAGAAAATCCTCTCCAATCTCCAATTTTTTCCCCTTTTTTGTGGGGTAGTGGGGAAAGTCATGGGGCTTGGACCTTGGGCCGTGAGCTCTTTAGTTTAAGGCTATTGTCCTACCCTGAGTATTGCCCCTCAGTTCTTCTGCTCACAGCTCCCTACCCCTCTTCCCTTTATATACAGAACAAATGTCATCCTCAGTCTTTTTGAAAAAGTAAAACATACAGTAAATTTGTAGTATAAAACAGCAAGTAATAAATTTCTTGCCAGGTGCAGTGACTTCTACCTGTAATCCTAGCTACTCAGATATCAGGCTGATATCTAAAGATTTGGTTCAAAGCCAGCCTGGGCATTAGAAATTCTATGAGACTCTCATCTACAGTAAACCACTAGAATATGGGAAATGGCACTGTGGCTTGATAGGTAAGGTGATAGCCTTGAGTTGAAGAGCTCAGGAACAGTGCCCAGGCCCAGGGTTCAAGCCTTACAAATCCCCCAGCCAAAAAAAAAGAAAAAAAAGTTTCTTCCCCAAGTGACTATTATGCCAAACATAGAACATTAACATTCTGGGTGTACTTCACAGTATTATTACTTGATACCCTAAGATTTTGCAATATTCTCACAGTACCAGCATATGTCATCATATAATGTAGTTCCTTTCAATGGAATAATTCCATTTATAACCTAAATCTACTCCCCCGACTTATTTTTGTCGATATCAAAATTTCTCTACCATGATTTGCCACAAGCCATTAAACATTTTATGGTGGGTAATTGGAAAGGAGTCTCATGGAATTTTGTGCCAGGCTGGCTTTGAACCATGGCCCTCAGATCTCAGTCTCCTGAGTAGCTAGGATGACAGGCGTGAGCCACCAACACCTGGCTTGCATTTTTATTTTTTTGTGGGTCTTGGGACTTGGACTCTGTGCCTAGGCACCATCCCTAAGCTTTTCAGGTCAATATTTCATGTAAGTCTAAACATTTAAGTAAAGGAATAAAATTCCAACAAAAAAAAGAATAAAATTCCAGACATGGTGTGTTTATAACTCAGTGCTAATTACTTGATGAAAATGTGCCATTCCAGAAGCTGGTGTCATTTGATGATGTAGCTGTGGCTTTCAGCTGGGAGGATTGGCAGAATCTGGACAATGCTCAGAGGACCCTGTACAGAGATGTAATGCTGGAGACCTACAGCAACCTGGTGTCCTTAGGTGAGCAAAAGTCAAATTCACTTGCAAGGCCAAGTGCCTTGTTATTTTGCAGATACGTGAATGTTTATCAAACTTTCAATACTATTTAAATGAAAGATTCCAGGCCCTGAGAAGTATCATTACTTTCTAAAGAAAACCTAAGGTAATTTTGTACTCATTCTTCAGGATACCTTCAGGATACTTTGACAACAGTTCTAAATTATGTTTCCTCTAACGGAGATGACATTCCAACCTTACACAGTAATTGTAAGTGGATAAACAATCCAGAATAGAATATATATCATTATTGGAAATAGGATCTACAAATCACTAAACAGTGACTTTATAATGGAAACCTGGCACTAGGTGCAATGTTTCATGCCTGTAATCTTAAAATATTCAGGAGGAAGAAATCTAAGAATTCTAATTTGAAGCCAGCAATGGCATAAAAATTGCCATGAAACTCTATAACTCCAAGTAACCCCTCAAAAATGTTAGTGGAGTGTCAAGAGTTTGACTTTGTGGTTGAGTGCTTGCCTAGCATGCGTGAAGACCTATGCATGTAAGTGGAGCTGGGACTCAAACTGGTATTTTTCTAGCCTTGAGCAAGACAGCTAAGTTTATGCCATACAAAATGAATCCAGAGCTGGGGAAAAGTCAACCATGGAGCCAGTGAGAAATGAGAAAAAAGATTTAATAGATAACTTGTGAGTAGGATGTCTGCGAACTTAAAGCAATGATGATACAGCATAAGCAGTAATTCTCTACTGTTTCTAATTTACAGGGCCCTGTGTTCCCAAACCTGTATTAATTGACAAGCTAGAGCACTGTGCAGAACTCTGGATAGGAAATTCCTCTGACAAGAATATCACAGGTGAGTGAATGCATCTTCATATTGATGTTGGAGCCTGAGCCCCATTGGTAAGTTCATGTTGTGATGTACTGAGCAATAATATTCTTAGTTACCCTAAATCCTGTGTGGAACCTATGGAATTCTTTGTGAATGAATCAAGAATCATTTTCTTTTCCCAATCCTATGCTTGGTCTCAGGGCCTGAGCATGGTCCTTGGGATTTCTCAAGGCAACTCTCTACTTGTTGAGTCATAGCACCACTTCTGGCTTTTTCTTTGTATGTAGTACCAAGGAACTGAACCAGGTCTTTGTGCATGCTAGCCCAATCCCCCGGTATCAAGAATCATAGGGTGATATAATGAATTCTATGTGGCAGTAGAGTTAAAGTTAGATTTCTCTGTAGAAATCACTGTGAAACAAAATAAAATGAGAAAGCCATGAGCCCGTGGCTCATGCCTGTAATCCTAGCTACTTAGGAGGCTGAGATCTGAGGATCAAGGTTCAAAGACTGACCTATCACAAAAACACCTCAGACTCTTCTCTCCAATGAACCAGTAGAAAATGAGAAGTGGGGTTGAGGCTAAAGACATAGGGCTGAAGCCTTGAGCTGAAGAGCTCAGGAAGAACAGCCAGGTCTAGAATTCAAGTCCCATGACTGCAAAACAAGAAAGAAAGAAAGAAAGAAAGAAAGAAAGAAAGAAAGAAAGAAAGAAAGAAAGAAAGAAAGAAAGAAAAAAGAGGGAAGAAAGAGGGAAGGAAGGAAAGGAAGAAAGAAAGAAAGAAAGAAAGAAAGAAAGAAAGAAAGAAAGAAAGAAAGAAAGAATGATATTTCATTTCTTTAAAACTAAGAGTATAAATGATTGAGCAAACAAGGAATAAGTCAGGGCATTATTCTCTGATAAGGATAATATCTTTTTGCTGGTAGGAAGACACTGGTATTCAGAACCAGACCTTTCCACCAGAAATTGAGCCTAGTGGTAGAGTGCTTGCCTAGCATGCACAAAGACACAGGTTTGATTCCTTATTACCACATACATAGAAAAAGCCAGAAGTAATGACTTCATTGGTAGGGTTCTAGTCTTGAGAAAACCCAAGGACAGAGGTTAGGTCCTAAGTTCAAACCCAGGAATGGAAGGAAAAAAAACAACAAAGTTTGAATCAACATAAGAAAATTAACTAGACAATGAGCTGGAGATTTTCTGGTCTTCCATGGTTCTGAGGGACAGGAGTGTTAGAAAAGGAATTTTTATAAGGCTTCAAATGGAAAGAAACAAATTTCAAAATTTCCACAAATACCTAAATTGAGACTTTAGTGAGAAGTTGTAACTGAAGGGATATAGGTGTAAGACATTACTCTCAAGAATCGTTCTTGCTTGGATCAAAGGCAAACAGACATATAAACCAAACTTGTGGCCGCTGAATCTAGAAAAAATTCGTGTTCCTCACTTAATGGTTAATAAGCAAACAGCATTGAAACTGGGTAAGGTAATTCTATCTGCTACTCAGGACCTGAGACTCTTATCTGTAGTTAACTCTAGAAAAGAGGAAGTGCGGCTGTAGCACAAGGATAGGGGTTATAGTCTTCTGCTGAAGTTATCAGGGACAGGGCCGATGCCTATGAACTACAAAAAAAATGAAAAGAAAAAAAATGTTTTAAAAAGATGCAAAACAGCACAATATTTAGATTATTTCTCAAAAATAAAAGAAAGGCAGCTATTCCTCAATGTATAAACAAAACAGTATTTGAAAAAACACAGCTGGAGGTATACTCTAGGTATTACTCAGCTTAAAACTGTAGCAATACATAGTTGTGTAATTTCAATAAAAAGAGAACTAAAAAACAGAAAAACATCGTTGGTCATTGTAAAATATTTTCTTAATATGTTAGGGAGAAAAGCATATATTTCTCACAAATAAATTTCCACTTTTTATTTTAAAATATCTAACACTTAGGATGGGAAAGTAAAGTCATTACCTTTACAGTAAGGAATATTTTTATCTCATGTATGTTTGTGTTTTTTTTCTATGACTCATTTTAGATGCGAGGTAATGGAAAATATGTTCAAGACCTGCCAGGAAGTAAACATGAATGTCTTTGTGAAGTAGCCGTTGCAAGTAGTATCGAAGTGCAGGAAAACGTGAGATTAGCAACAACTTTAAATTTGAGCTCTACACATAATCCAGAGCTGATTAGTAAAAACGGTAACAACTTAGGGGTGAGGACTGAGGAGTTCATTAAGTGTCAGAACATGCTTCTGTCTCCTAAGCCTGATGAGACGCATGCTGCATATAGACCTCGTATGTCTCCTGGTCTTAAAAAATCCATCGGATATTCAGAGCATTTTATTCATGATTGTGACAGTCCAAAAGATCTGCAGTATTTATAATTCTGTTCTCCCTGCCCAAGAAATTCTTCAGGGAGGGAGGAAAACTGCTAAATGTACTGTGTGATGAAAAATATTGTACTTAACACCGACCATCACTACACATCCGAAAATGTACACAGGAGAGACTCCTCATACATGTAGTGAATGTGAGAAATCTTTCAGTAATGAAATACGCCTTACAATACCTCAGAGCAAATATCCTGAGATATGTGATGTGTACATCAAGTGTGAAAATTAATTTCTGAGAAGTCAGACCTGAAGCTCCAACCTCGATCTCCAAGAGAAGACAAACCTTATGAATATGAGGAACGTAATAAAATTTCTGCCCAGAATTCAGCTCTCAGCACACATCAGAGATCTCACACAGAAGAGAAATCTTATGAATGGGATAAATGTGGGAAAACTTTTAGACTGAAATCATACCTCACTTTGCACCAGAGAAGACACACAGAAGAGAAACCTTATGAATGTAACAAATGTGAAAAGACTTTCACCCAGAAGATACACCTTCGAGTTCATCAAATAACACACACAGGAGAGAAATCTTATAAGTGTAATGAATGTGGAAAGCCTTTCCAAGGGAAGGGAAAACTTCGTGTTCATCAGAGAATACACACAGGAGTGAAACCTTATGAATGTAACCAATGTGTAAAGTCTTTCGGACAGAAATCTTCCCTCAAATTGCATCAAAGAACACACACAGGAGAGAAACCTTATGTGTGCAACAAATGTGGAAAGACCTTCAAGTGGAAGTCATATTTGGATGGGAATAATAGATCACACACAGGAGAGAAAACTTATGCATGTAATGAATGCGGAAAGTCTTTCAAATGGATGGTAAAACTCCATGTTCATCAGAGAATATACTCAGGAGAAACACCTTATGAGTGTAACATATGTGGAAAGTCCTTCACACAGAAGCCAAACCTCAACATGCATAAGACAATTCAAACAGGAGAAAAACCTTATGAATGTAACCGATGTGGAATGTCTTTCAAATGGAAGTCTTCCCTCAAATTGCATCAGAGAACACACACAGGAGAGAAACTGTACGAGTGCATCATATGTGGTAAGACCTTCAGATGTAAGTCACATTACAGGAGGCATAACAGAATTCACACATATTAGAAACCTTAGGAATATAACCAAAGTTGAAAGTCTTTCGTGCAGTATTCACCCTTCAGGAAGCGTAAGAGAGTTCACACATATGAGAAGCCTTAGCAATGTAATAAATAGGAAAGACTTTTTAGTCTGTGGAAGAAAACTCAGCTTGTGTCACAGAACCAACACAAGATAAAACCCTTAATGAATGTAGCAAATGTTCAGTCTTTTCCCCAGAAGGCACAAGTCAAGATTTATCACTAAACACCCACAGGATACAATCCGATGAATAAAATGAAAGGGAAATTTTTTTGAAGAACTCATAGTTGAGTTTGCATGATACCACATAGACACAAGATAAAAATCGTATGAATATAAGAATATGAAAAATCCATCATGAACGCATGACTAAGTATAAAATGCACATAGGAGAGAAAAACCTTATGAATATTACAAATATGGAAAGTGTTTGACCTGGAAGGCATACTTCTGTGTTCATCACAAACCTGATTCCCATAGAAGAAAAGAAAACTAATGAATAGAACAAATGTGCAATGACTTTTAATCAGAAGTCAGTCTTCAGTACATTTCAGAACATACACAATAGAGAAATAGAGAAATTCTGAGTAATGACAAACATTTAGCTATATATAGAATCTCTGTATATGGGAGCATTAGGGTAAGTCTTCTAAACAAAGTCAACCTTCAGCAAGCATTAAGAGCACTCACAGAAGAAATAATAGCATGTAGGAAAACCTTTGTCAGAAACCTCTAAAAGCTGCCTGTGTGGCTTAGTGGTAGAGTGCTAACCTATCAAGGATGAAGGCCTGGGTTAGATTCCTCAATACTACGTGAAAAGAGCAAGCCAGAAGCAGCACTGTGGTTCAAAAGATAGAGTGCTAACCTTGAGCAAAAGTAGCTCAGGCCCTGAGTTAAAGCCTAAGGATTGGAGAGAGAGAGAGAGAAAGAGAAAGGGAGAGAGAGAGAGAGAGAGAGAGAAAGAGAGAGAGAGAGAGAGGGAGAGAGAGAGAGAGAGGGAGAGAGAGAGAGAGAGAGAGAGAAAGAAAGAGAGAGAAAGAAAGAGAGAGAGAAAAGAGAGAGAAAGAGAGAGAAACAGGAACTTCTAAATTTTACAGAGATAGAGAAGGAGAGAGACAAGGAGACAGAAACTAATATCTGAACTTTACAGTCTTTCTATTTCCTTACAAATTCGTCTATGTCATTCTTTCTGACAGAAGCACAGAATTCCATTGTGTAAAATACCATATTTGATCTACTCATCAACTGACGGGCATCTGGGTTGGTTCCATACCTTTGCTATAGTAAATAGTGCTGTGATAAATGTTATTGTTCTAGTGAATTTAGTATGTCCTATCTGGACGATTAGCAAGTAGTGAAATTGCTGGATCGCAGGGAAGCTCTATGTTTCGTCTTTTTGGTATACTGCCATAGTGCTTTCCATAGTGGTTGAACGAGTTTGCAATCCCACCAGCAGTGTAGTAGTGATCCCTCCTGACCACATCCCCTCCAGCCTACGTTATTAGATTTCTGGATCTTGGCCATTCTAACTGGAGTGAGGAGGAAAAGGGAAATAATAAAAGACCCCTTATAGTCTGTCTTCTTGCATGATACATAATGTTTAATCTCACCTTCTCCACCAAAATCTCACCTTTCTCATTGAGACATAGGTGGCCCTGTTTATTAGCAGCAAAGTCTCAAACGCGCAGTTTCAGGTGTCACCACTGCCTCTGTTACTGGGTAGATCCAACTCTGTCATTGATTCTGAGGTCTGCTCTGGGAGTCTTGGTCACAAGTTGTTCTGTGGCATCTGCTGCCCGCCTGTGCCTATTTGCTTCCTTTTCCTCCAGCAGCCTACAACAGGGAATGAAGTTCAGGCGCTGATGCTCTCCTTCATATGCAGGGCAGGATGAGCCCAACCCTCCCTCATCTTCCTCTTGCAATTTTTGGGAAAAAATGTGCTGGCAGAAGTCCTCAGGTGTGGGGCATGGCTGATCCACAATTTTAATCCAGGCTGGTCAGGAGGCTGAGATCTGAGTATGGAAGTTCCAAGTCACCTAGAACAGGAAAGTCCGATAGATTCTTACTACCAAAAATAAAAACAGCTGGGAATGGAGTTTGGGCTCAAGTGGTAAAGGGCTAGTCTTGAGTACAAATGCTTAGTGCCCAGGCCCTGAGTTCAGGCTCCAGCACTGCCAACAACCTCACTTTAGTGAGATTTTAGCTTTATCCATGTAGGCACATCTCACTGGAATCTTTGCTGGTAGAGATAGTCTTCATAATTTTGTCTCAAGGTAAAGGTCCTCCTGGCGTAGTACACAAAAGGTGTCATGGAGAGAGGAGCCCCACCTGCAAGCATATATGTCATGCCCTTACATCAAATAACTACCAACCAAGAATACTGTAGCCAGCTAAGCTCTCATTCATAACTGAGGGAACAATAAAAACATTCCATTCCAGGGAAAAGCTGCAACAATATGTCGAAACAAAACCAACACTACGGAGAATTCTCAAAGATGCTATATCCCTAGAAAACCAAAATAAAAGCAACATAGGGAAAGGAATGGCACCTAAACAGCATACCATCTAAGGACCACAAGAACTGTCAAGACACAGGCCCTACTAAAAGCTTTTAAAAATGGTAGGAACTAATAAATATCTCTCAATCCTAACTCTCAATATCAATGGACTTAACTCTCCAATTAAACGGCATAGGCTGTCTAGTTGGATCAAAAAGCAAGAGCCATCGTTCTGCTGTCTTCAAGAGACACATCTTACCCAAAAACAATCATCTTTTGAAAGTGAGAGGTTCGAATAAACTCTATCAAGCTAACTGCCCCCATAAACAGGCTGGAGTTGCCATCCTCATATCAGATACAATAGACTTCAAACTAAAATTAGTAAGAAAAGACAAAGAAGGTGACTACATACTACTAAAGGGATCTTTCCTCCAGGAAGACATAACGATCCTAAATATTTACACACCCAATCCCGGAGCTCCAAACTTCATCAAGCAAACTTTACTTACACTGAAACCATACATAGATCGAAATACAGTGATTGTTGGTGAGTTTAACACACCACTCTCACCTATGGACAGATCAACAAGGCAAAAACTCAACAGAGAAACCTTAGAACTGAACAACTATAGAGACCAACTAGATCTAACAGACATCTGCAGAATATTCCACCCAGTAACAACACAATATACGTTTTTCTCAGCAGCACATGGAACATTTTCCAAAATAGACCACATCTTAGGCCATAAAACAAACCTGGACAGATTCAGAAACACTGAAATTATTCCATGCACACTCTCAGACCATAAAGGCATCAAACTGGGACGAAAACCCTGTAACTCATGGAGACGGAACAACACATTGTTGAATCAAAACCAATGGGTAATCGAAGAGATCAGGACAGATATCCAACTGTTTATGAAATTTAACAATAAGGAGCACACAAATATCAACTCCTTAGGGACACAACAAAGGCAGTACTCAGAGGAAAATTTATAGCGCTGTGCCTACAACAGCAAGTTGGAAAAATGGCAAACCAGCTAGTTAATGTCTCACCTTAACCTCCTGGAAAAAGAGCAACAAACCAACCCTAAACCCATTAGGAGAAAGCAAATTATTAAAATCAAAGCAGAATTAAATGATTTGGAATAAAAAAAACTACAGAAAGAATCCACAAAACAAGGAGTTGGTTCTTTGAAAGCATTAACAAAATTGACAAGCCCTTAGCAAATCTTACCAAAAAAAAGAAGAGAGCATATCGAAATAAACAAAATCGCAGATGAAAATGGTAATATCACGACAGAAATTACCAAGATCCAGAATATCATGAGGGGATACTTCTCAAACTTTTACGCCAACAAATTTGAGAATCTAGAAGAAATGGATGAATTCCTAGACAATGTTAACATACCCACACTGAACCAAGAAGAGCTAACCCAACTCAACAGGCCTATTTCAAGCTCTGAAATAGAAATGGAAATTAGACAACTTCCACTTAAAAAGAGCCCAGGGCCAGATGGATTCACAGCTGAATTCTATAAGGTCTTCAAAGCAGAGCTCACACCAATACTCCTCAAGCTCTTCAACGAAATTGAAAATGAAGGTTCTTTACCAAACTCATTCTGTGAAGCCAGTATATCCCTCATCCCCAAACCAGACAGAGATTCATCAAAGAAAGAGAACTATAGACCCATTTCCTTGATGAACATCGATGCAAAACTTTTCAACAAAATACTGGCCAACCGTCTACAACAACTCATCAAAAAAATTATACACTATGATCAAACTGGATTCATCACAGGGAGGCAAAGCTGGTTCAACATACACAAATCAATTAATATAATTCGACACACCAACAGGAGCAAGGACAAAAATCACATGATTGTCTCAATAGATGCGGAAAAGGCATTTGACAAGATCCAAAACCCCTTTATGTTAAAAGATGTGGAGAAACTAGGAATCCATGGAACATTTCTCAATGTAATAAAGGCTGTGTATGAGAAACCCACCGCCAGGATTATACTTAATGGTGAAAATCTAAAGCCATTCCCTCTAAAATCAGGAACGAGTCAAGGATGCCCACTCTCTCCACCCTTTTAACATAGTACTAGAATTCCTAGGCAGTGCAATAAGGCAAGAAGCAAGCATAAAGCGGATCCAAGTAGGGAAAGAGGAAATAAAACTATCCCTCTTTGCAGATGACATGATTCTGTATTTAAAGAATCCTATAGACTCTACTCCCAAGCTCCTTGAGCGGATTCAAAGCTTTGGAAGGGTAGCAGGCCATAAAATCAACCCGCACAAATCAACTGCCTTCCTTTACACCAACAGTGAGAGGAACGAGGCAATAATCAGGAAAGAAACTCCTTTCACAATAGCCTCAAAGAAAATAAAGTACCTAGGAATTAGCTTAACTAAGAATGTAAAGGACCGTTTAGATGAAAACTTTAAAACCCTAAAAAAGGAAATTAAAGCAGAACTAAGGAAATGGAAAAACCTCCCATGCTCCTGGATTGGAAGAATCAACATTGTGAAAATGAGAATCTTGCCAAGGGCTATCTACAAATTCAATGCAATACCCATCAACATCCCAATGTCATTCTTTAAAGAAATAGAAGAGGCAATTCAAAATTTCATATGGAATAATAAAAGACCCCGTATAGCAAAAACACTCCTTAGCAGAAAGAACAGCGCTGGAGGAATTTCAATTCCAAACTGTAGACTCTATTACAGAGCTATAATTCTCAAAACAGGTTGGTACTGGCACAAGAACAGGTCTGAGGTCCAATGGAATAGAACTGCGGACCCAGATATTAAACCACAGACCTATTGCCACCTAATCTTTGACAAGGGAGCCAAAAAAATAGAATGGAAGAAAGAAAACCTCTTCAACAAGTTGTGCTGGCAGGACTGGTTAAGCACCTGCAGAAAACTAAAGTTGGATCCTTCTTTGTCACCTTGCACTAGAATTAACTCCAAATGGATCAAAGACCTGGAGGTAAAAGCTGACACACTGAAAAGTTTACAGGAAGGAATAGGAGATACACTAGGCCTCCTTGGCACAGGTCGAAACGTGCTTAATAAGGACCAAGAATCACAACAAATCAGAGAAAGGCTGAAAAAGTGGGACTGCATTAAACTGCAGAGCTTTTGTATGGCAACGGATATAGCTAGTAAACTAATCAGGAAGCCTACAGAGTGGGAGAAGATCTTCACCAACCAAACAACGGACAAAGGCCTCATATCTAAAATATATCAACAACTCAAAAAATTGAATCACTCCAAAACTAACCTCCAAAGGAACACCCATCCCATTAAAAAATGGGCCAAAGACTTAAAGAGAGTCTTCTCTGAAGAAGAAACAAAAATGGCCTATAGACACATAAAGAAATGCTCCACATCTCTGGTCATAAAAGAAATGCAAATCAAAACAACTCTAAGATTCCACCTCACTCCAGTTAGAATGGCCAGGATCAGGAAAACGAATGACAACAGATGCTGGAGGGGATGTGGCCAGGAGGGATCACTACTACACTGTTGGTGGGAGTGCAAACTTGTTCAACCACTATGGAAAGCAGTGTGGCAGTGCCTCAAAAGGCTAAACATAGAACTCCCCTATGACCCAGCAATTCCACCAGTTGGCATTTACCCAACAATCCAGAAACAAGGGCATACTAAACCCACTATCACAACAATGTTCATTGTAGCACTATTCACCATAGCAAAGATATGGACCCAACCCAGATGTCCCTCAGTTGATGCCTGGATCAACAAGTTGTGGTATTTGTACACAATGGAATTCTATGCTGCTGTCAGAAAGAATGACATCGCCCCATTGGTTAGGAAATGGAAAGACATAGAACAAATCATATTAAGTGAAGTAAGCCAGACTCAAAGGAACTTAGGCTCAGTGGTTTCCCTCATTCGTCATAATCAGTAGAAACCTTGGGCTCTACTAGCAGAGATTTGCAATAGAGCAAAAGGCCATATATAAGGCCATATAACGTGAAGCTAATTGAAAGGACCTCCAGGGTATTGAAACAAAAGCCACATAATGAATGATTGTTGTCCTTAATGTACTATGTTGTCTCTCATCTCCTTTGCTGTCCCTTGGTTATCCCATATTGGTATAGTATCTCACTTTGTTATCTGATATATTGAATTTAATTGTATTTGGATATTTGAAATTTGATAGGGAAAGGGGACAAACCAAGACGGGTGGGGGGTGTGGTGTTGGAGGGAAATGGGTACCAAGACATGTGAAAGGGTATCAATGTACATGAATTAATGCACCTTTTATCTGGCAAATATCCTGTAACCCTTTTAGTAATTACATTAAAAAAAATTAAAAAAAAGAAAGTTGTAGTGTGTGGGGAGGATGACGGGGTCGAATACATTTCTTCTTAGAAATATACCGCATCTGGTTGCCCTGGATTTTCTTGGCCTTCTTCTTAGAGAAAGGCCTGTTATACTGGATTTGTGGCTTGGCAATGATCAACACGTACATCTTCGAGTAAGACATCAACAACTTCCATGCCTGAGACTCGGGTTTCCTGACCATTGGCAACAGCACAGCAACATCTTTCTTCCTTCTGAGCCACAGGCCAAGTGAGCTGGCTTGAGTTGGTTGTTAGTTACAGTGGCTCGGTTACCAGGGTTTCATATTCTTTTCCATTGTGAGGGAGGCAGGGTCACCTTTCAGGGCCCAATGACCAAAGATATTTGCTCACAGAAGACCTCACCAAAGACGTACTGGAGGCTGAATCTCTCCTCCAATATCACAATATACATGTGGATGTAGTAAACAGCACACCTTATTTGTCCAATCCCAATGTCTTCCACTAGGCCCAACTACCAGTCTGGTCTCAGGCTCAAGGGGCCTTTCTTAGGTAAGATCCAAACTTAAGGGTCAATATTGCCCTCTTCCTTTACAAAACATTTGCTTCACAGTGCCTTCTCTGCCTGCATTTTGCCCCTTGTCGATTTTTTTTTTGTTTTTGCTAGGCTTGGGACTTGACCTCAGAGTGTGAACATTGTTCTTGGGCTTTCTTTAGGCTTTAGCTGTCCCACCGAGCCACAGCACCCACTTGCAGCATTTTCTATGTATGTGGTAATGAGGAATCAAACCTGAGTCTTTTTGCGTGGTAGCCAAGGACTCTACCACTAGGTCAAACACACAGGGCATCTTGCACATATTTTTGACGTCAATCTACTAGGATATTATTAGGTTTCGGTATCCTAATCAATTTTTTCCTGATGATTAGCTTTGCTGTCATGTGTAAATTACGCAAGAGGGAAAAACACAGAAGAATTAGTGAAATTTAAAAAAAAGCATTACACACATAGATAAGTGTTCATTCTTTGTAGGAGAAATGATATTTTGATATGATGATGATGACTTTATAATTACTATGTCAGGGTTGAGAGTTTGGCATAGTGGTAGAGTGCTTGCCTAGCATCCATGAAGATCTGGGTTGATTGCTCAGTATCACATAGATAGAAAATCTAGATGTGGCACTGTGGCTCAAGTGGCAGAGGGCTAGACTTGAGAAAACCCGAGGACAGTGCTCAGGCCCTGAATTCAAGCCCCAAGACTGGCAGAAAGATAAAAGAAAATAAAAATGCTTTTTACGAGCTAATTCACTCACAGCATTTGCTTCTGAAATCTTCGCTTCTGCATCTTGTGAAATACCCCTTTCCCAAAACTGATCCATCCCATGGTCCACTGTGAGGCCACTGGTTGGGCTAAGAGCTACTCGTGCAGCAACACATAAGTTTTATTCTAATACTTTCCAAACTTTGTACTCAAATATGCTACCTACATACCAAATTAGGTCAGTTATCCTTATGCTATAACTTTTCTTCATGACTACAATATTCTTACACTCCTACGTTAATCCTCTTGTACTTCCCCTGACCTCTCTCATTCTTTTTTGCTATCTCTGGACCTCTGCTCGTCTTTCAACCCTTTTACTGCACGGATCTACACTTGATGGCTGTTGAGCAATATTGTATATGTAGGTGGTTAATTATTCTCTAGGCTCAGAGGGACTTAAAGACAATAGAGATTGGATTGAGAGGCTTATTGTTTTCGGTATAAATCGCTTATCAGTGGTTGTATTAGACTGGTCTGTAAGTGCACAAAAAGAAAGAGTGATAATACCAATCAAAACTTGTGAACATCTAGAGTCTGCCAGCTACAGAGGTCTAGGTTGGTTATATCTGAAAAACTATAATCGTATTTAGTAGTAATCTTGCTCCCTTTTTCAAATGGGCAGAACAAGAAACTCAAGAAAAATGTCAAATCAAGGAATAACATCCCCCACCCAATGTAAACAGACAAAGGATCAGTCACTGGCAAACCTAGAGGAGAGTCTTCCAAGTGCTACACAAATGCAACTGATAAATATCATTAATGGAAAATGTGAAAATATAAAGAAAGAGATAATGGAGGAAGCCATAGCTGAACAAGAGGAAAGCATAAACAAGGTGATAAGTGAAAAAGAAGAAGCCATAAAGGAGGCCATAATAAAGGTTTTTCAAAGAAAGATGGATGAATTCATAGAATCCACAAATAAAAACGTGACCAAACTCCAGCAAATGTCCAAAGAAAATAAAGCTACTGAGCTAACCACTCAATAGGAAATCAAGGAGATAAAGAAATCCATACATGATCTAAAACAAGAGATGCAAGGCATCAAAAATGAGCAATTAGAAGCAAGGGAGATGAAAAATAAAGTAGATAGCTTTGATAGCAGGTTAGACAATGCAGAGGAGAGAATTTCCGGGGCTGAAGATAATTTAGTTATTATAGCGAAAGAACAGAAAATGAGTCAATCCAAATCTAGGAAATATGAGAGAACGCTTCAGGAGGTCCAAGATGCAATTAGGAAGCCTAATTTAAGGCTAGTTGGTATTGAGGAGGGCGTGGAGAAAGAGGTCAATGGTATTGGAATTATACTTCAGGGAATCATCTCAGAGAATTTCCCAAATATCCAGAAGGACAGGCCCATGCAGATACGAGAAACTTTTAGAACCCCAAACAGACCTGACCAGAAAAGAACATCCCACCGCCACATTGTGATCCGAACTGGATCAATAGAAACGAAGGAAAAGATCCTAAAGGCAGCCAGGGAAAAGGGATCAGTAACCTATAAAGGCAAACCAATCAGAATAACCCCAGATTTCTCAGCAGAGACCATGCAAGCACGAAGTGACTGGAAGCATACATGTCATGCCCTTAAATCAAATAACTACCAACCAAGAATACTGTAGCCAGCTAAGCTCTCATTCATAACTGAGGGAACAATAAAAATATTCCATTCCAGGGAAAAGCTGCAACAATATGTCGAAACAAAACCAACACTACAGAGAATTCTCAAAGATACTCTATACATAGAAAACCAAAATAAATGCAATATAGGGAATGAAATGGCACCTAAACAGCATACCATCTAAGGACCACAAGAACTGTCAAGGCACAGGCCCTACTAAAAGCTTTTAAAAATGGTAGGAACTAATAAATATCTCTCAATCCTAACTCTCAATATCAATGGACTTAACTCTCCAATTCAACGGCATAGGCTGTCTAGTTGGATCAAAAAGGAAGAGCCATCATTCTGCTGTCTTCAAGAGACACATCTTACCCAAAAACAATCATCTTTTGAAAGTGAGAGGTTGGAATAAACTCTATCAAGCTAACTGCCCCCATAAACAGGCTGGAGTTGCCATCCTCATATCAGATACAATAGACTTCAAACTAAAATTAGTAAGAAAAGACAAAGAAGGTTACTACATACTACTAAAGGGATCTTTCCTCCAGCAAGACATAACGATCCTAAATATTTACACACCCTTTTGAAGATTCTCAAAAGATTGAA